>NC_069388.1:126257977-127507977 GCF_027475565.1 Acinonyx jubatus | reverse complement strand
ATACCAAATTCTAATTTTTGCATTTCTCCAAAATAGCCTGATTACTCATTTTCCAGAGGATAAATTGCCTGTCAGAAATGGGAAGCTTTAATATTGTAAATATTTCAGCTTTTCTGAAATTAATCTGCAAATGTAATCTTAATTGAGTCTCAATATATATTTTTGAAAATAGACAAGACGATTTTAAATATGTCTGTAAGAACAAATGTAGTCTAATAACTTGAATACCAATACAATTTATGAGGTTAATTGTATTGAAAAGCCATGACAATTTACATGGCCTATGGCCATGTGAAAAAGGCAGGCACATCAATGAAATAGCATAGAAAATTCTCTAAAAGACATTATACATAGAATTTAGCATTTTAAAATGTCATTTAACATGGGTAGTCACTTAATGAATTATTCAAAAATAATCCTGGGACATGCACTGTTTAATAGGAAAAGGACTGAACAAACCAGACATGTATTTCACCTTTATGCTAAAATAACCTCAATATAGTTTATACTTTAAAAACCATATAAGAAATAAAAGAAAATATAATGTATACTTTTGTTACAGTCTTGGTATATAGAAGGGTTTCTGAAACATATTGGTAAAGGCAAAAAGCATGAAGAAAATGACAGATTAGGTTTTACAGGTAAATTTAAAAAAAATCAGTGGGTAAAATTGTTAAACTGAATAAAAGTGATAAATTAAGAAAAGTATTGCAATGATATAAAATAGGAAGGTTTGCTCCCTTTTACATTAAAAGTTATCATACATCAGTAATAGAGTTGTTCAGGAGGATAACTTGAAAACAGATCTCAAAAAATCAGCACATCAAGGGTATCATTAAACTAATTCTACCTACATTTTTCCTAAAGAAATTATCTGATAAGGGAGAGAGATACAGTATGCATATTATCATCCCAATGTTGCTAAAAGTAGCAAAGTAAAATTGGACTCAGTATAAATGTAGTTCAGTACATTATAGATTAGATGAGTTGAATAATTACATAAATATAAAATAAGAAATTGGGAAGCCTGGGTGGCTCAGTTGGTTAAGTAAGCGTCCAACTTCCGCTCGGGTCATGATCTCACAGTTCGTGAGTTCGAGCCCCACATCAGGCTCTCTGCTGTCAGCGCAGAGCCCGCCTCAGAATCTGTCCCCCTTTCTCTTTGCCTCTCCCACTTGCGTGTGTTCTCTCTCTCAAAAATAAATACACATTTAAAAAAATATGAGATTATGAAGAAATATGAAGATATTTACATCTGGAGATATATACAGATACATAAACAATCCTTATATCATTGATATTAAAAAGCAGATTCTAAAATATGCGATCTATGATTATATATGTGTGTGCAAGTATGAATAGACAGCTAAAAATAAATGGAAATACAAACAGATAAATACTGAAAAATAAATGTGTGCGTATATTTACATATGCTTGTGTATACTTATGTGCCCGGTGTTAGATACAGACATAAGGAAAATTGCAGCCTAATATAGTTAAAATGTTAGCTATGTTTACTTCCTTTTTAAAATTTTTTTTAATGTTTACTTTTGAGAGATAGACACAGAGTGTGAGCAGGGGAGGGGCAGAGAGAGAGGGAGACACAGAATCTGAAGCAGGCTCCTGGATCCCAGCTGTCAGCACAGAGCCAGACGCAGGGCTCGAACCCACGGAGCAAAAGATCACGACCTGAGCTGAAGTCGGAAGCTTACCCGACTGAGCCACCCAGGCATCACTCTTCTTTGCATTTTAAAAGTACATTTGGGGGGCACATGGGTAGCTCATCTGGTTGAGCGTCTCTTTTAAAAATGTTTTTTTTAATGTTTACTTTTGAGAGAGAGAGAGACAGAGTGAGAGCAGGGGGTGGGGCAGACAGAGAGGGAGATACAATCCCAAGCAGGCTCCTGGCTCCCAGCTGTCAGCACAGAGGCAGACGCAAGGCTTGAACTCACAATGCGTGAGATCATGACCTGAGCCAAAGTCCTACGCTTAACTGACTGAGCCACCCAGGCGCCCCACTATGTTTACTTTTGAGTCATGGGTGTAGGAATTGTTTGGTTATTACTTTTTACTTTTACTTTTATAAAACTTTTGTTAATTTGTAACTTAATCTTTAATAATTCAGCATGCAGAGTGGGGGAATTTATGCTTTCGTTTGTTCATCTGAATTTTTGAGTTAATTCTCTAAATCAACATTGCATACTTCAGGGATAACGAGTTAGTATTTGAAAGCTCCCGGGTAGAAGCCAACAATCTTGAGGCGGCTGCTATTAGAGGTTCAGTTACCTTTAGCTCTGAACAACACTGGAGGCTTAATCAAAGAAGTAGAGATGTCTTTTTCTTGGTAAAATGTGTGGCTTCAGGATACGTGGATTAGCAAAACAGTAATGAGAAGGAGTTCTCAACCTTGCACGAACAGGGTACAGGGATTGAGTCTATGCGTGAGTCTATTTACTTGAGAGCGTTGCCCGAGGCTTGATTCTAAAATGGTTGTCCAGACTCCGACGACTCAGAATTTGGTTGCCTGAATCCAACTAAGGTTAACTAAATTACGGTACTAAAAGTTTGCCGTGTTTGCTTTGGGAGAACCTTTCATGCAAGGAGATACTGGTGCATTTTATTTTTATTTTTTTAACTTTATTTATTCTTGGAAAGAGAGAGAGAATGTAACCCACTGAGTCACCCAGACCTCCCCCTCTTTTTTAATTTTTTTAAAGTTTATTTATTTATTTGCTACTGGTACATTTTAAACATGACAGAAACAGAGCTTCATCGAGCTCACAGAATAAGTAACAAGAAACATTTTATGAGCAAGAATGTGTATCTGTATGTGGTAGGAAGCAGGCTGAGAATCACTGCCATGGGAGATTGTAGGGAAGAGACCGAGAGTAATAATATTCATCAAAAACAAACTAGTCACCGTGAATGGCCAAATGTAACTTAGATCAATTTGCAAATATTATGGCATATCCTCAAACTTGTAAACAAACTATTTTAATCAGGGGTGCATTTTCAGTGACTATATATTCAGTAAAGAATAACTTTTAATATATGATGAAAAGTCAATATGATCCCCAAACGTAATACATCAAATTATATATCTACAACTATCTCTCGTTATGTACGTACATGCATGTACACACACAGAGACAAAAGGTGAGGCTTAAAATGCATTAATAAATTCATAAATTATAGGCAAAAAGTATGTCTAAAACTGCAAAATGTTTACATTGAATAATCTAAATAAAATGACAGAAAACCAACAATATATCAAAACCTGAGGTTTTTCAGCCAAGCATGTACATGGAAGGAAATATGTAGTCTTATGAGAATATATTTTAAAGGGAGAATGGTGGCAAATTGTGAGTCATGTTTTCAAATAAAAAAAATTAAGACAAAAATCATCAGAGTAAATCTGAGGGCATAATAAACAATTAACTAGGTGAGCATCAAAAGCATGAACAAAAACAAAAGCTGGTCCTTCAAAAGACTAATAAAGTACACGGATCTGGCAGAAGTAATCAACAAAGCACTAAAGAGGAGGCAAAGCCAAATAATACTGCAAATAAAAGAGAAGATACAACTGTGGATATATGAAGACATATGTAAAAACAAAGATATACAAAGAAAACATTATGAAAATACTAGGAGAACATTCATGAAAGCTATACTGCATATACAAATTTAGAAAAAAACATACATCACAAAATAAAGTATTAATCAATATCTGAAAGAATTCTTTTTTTTAGTAATTCTTTTTTTTAATATATGAAATTTATTGTCAAATTGGTTTCCATACAACACCCAGTGCTCATCCCAAAAGGTGCCCTCTTCAATACCCATCACCCTCCCCTTCCCCCCTCCCACCCCCTATCAGCCCTCAGTTCTCAGCTTTTAAGCGTCTCTTATGCTTTGGCTCTCTCCCACTCTAACCTCTTTTTTGAAAGAATTCTTTACCTATGAAACCCACATTTGCAGTTAAAAAAAAAAAAAAGTACTACCCCAGACATGTGAGCAGACTCAGCCAAGATCATCAGAGCTGCAGAGATGACCCACAGCTAACCACTAGCCTCTGATCAAGCTTCGCACATGGTGGCCAAGGCCATACGGAGGCTGGACGTTTTGTTCCTGGACCTGCTTTGAAAGTGTCAGCAACACTAGACTTGTAGTTGTATAGTATCAACTTAGCTCCACATTGTTTTGTTCCCTACTTAATTATGCTTTATGCACCTCTTAACCTCATGCATTATCCATCGTTAACTTGGCCTTTTTCACCCTTACTCCATGTTTACCCCCTGAGTGTAGACACATTTGTACTGACATTATCCGATGCACCTGATCATACTGGATCTCTAATGGCACCTCATCGTCGGCAAGAATGGACACCTTCAGATTGTTTCAAGGTCCCCCACAGCCGATTTCAAGAAACTCCTCCCCCTCGTCTCAAGTCCCCAGGCTCAACGCGACATATAAAATATATAAAAGCTATCCTGAGATTCAACAGGGCAAGGCAGCTTTGGAAATGATCTGCTTTCTCATTGGGCCGCCCTTCTGCTTGTAGAGCTTTCTTCGCTTCAAATCCGCTGTCCTAGACATTGCACCCTGCAGCAGGTGAGGGGACAAGTTTGAGTTCTATAACGAGACCAGCTCAGCTGAAGCCCACAAACTCATGAGCTAAATAAATGTTGATTGTCTTATGCAACTGAGGTTCTGTGGTTGTTTATTATGCAGCTTTGTTGAGGCAATAGATGATTGATATGAACTCAAGAAAGTAACATCACTTCCTTAACCGCAGTTGGTTAAGCTGGACTTAGAACCCATGTCTGTCTAGCCCCAGGTCCCATCCACTACAGCAAAGGGATCATACTGTAGTATGAGTGCCAAGGACACCCACTCAATTTCTAAAGACTTAAGATCATACAGAATATGTTCTCTGCATAAAATGCAATTAAGGTAAGGTAAATCATTGAAGATCAGTTAAAAATATCAATATTTTTGAAAATTTAAAAACAAATTACAAATAACATAGAAGGAATTATTCATGAAACTTAAAAATATTTAGAACTGAACCAAGGAAACATTATAATAGGGCAACATTCAAGGACCGAGGCTAAACTAGTATTCGGGAAATAAATTCATGTCCTTTTTTAATAGTTTATTTGTTCATTTAGAGAGAGAGACAGCGTGGGGGGTGGGGGGAGAGGCATAGAGAAAGGGAGACAGAGAATCCCAAGCAGGCTCCACACTGCCAGTGCAGAGCCCAACACGGGGCTGGATCCCGTAAACTGTGAGATGTTGACCTGAGCCCAAACCAAGAGTCTGACCCTTGACTGAGCCACCCAGGCACCTTTGGAAAGTCACATCCTTAAATAGTTACACCTCACAACTGAAAATAAAAAAGACTGGAAAATACCAACTTTAAAGACGTAAGGAAATTCGGGGCACCTGGTGGCTCAGTTGGCTGAGCCTCTAACTTAGATTCAGGTCATGAGCTCACGGCTCCTGTGTTCAAGCCCAGCGTCAGGCTCTGTGCTGACAGCTTGGAGACTGGAGTGCACTTCATATTCTGTGTCTCCTTCTCTGTCCTTCCCCTGCTAGTGCTCTCTATCTCTCTCTCAAAATTAAATAAACATTAAGAAAATTTAAAAAAAAGAAGAAAATTCACATATTCATTAAATATAAAACCAGCCGGGTGCCTGGATCATTCTTGATTTTGGCTCAGGTCACGATCTCACAGTTAGCAAATCTGAGCCTGGCATCGGGACTTGGCGTTCTTTCTCTGCCCCTCCCACACACTCACTCTCTCAAAATAAATAAATAAACTTTAAGTATAAAACCAGATGAAGTAAAGGTATAATAAATAGAATAGAAAACTCTTTCTTTCTTTCTTTATCTCTTTCTTTCTTTCTCTTTCTCTCTCTCTCCTTCTCTCTTTCTTTCTTTCTTTCTTTTCTTTTTCTTAAGTATGTTCCACACCCAGCATGGAACCTGACCATGGGCTTGAACTCATGACCCTGAGATCAAGAGTGGACTCTTAATCAACTGAGCTACCCAGTTGCCCCAGAGTAACAAACTCTTTTTTTTTTTTAGAAAGGACAACTTTTATTATTTTAATTTTTAAGTTTACTTATTTATTTTTGAGAGAGAGACACAGAGTGTAAGCAGGGGAAGGGCTGAGAGAGGGAGATACGGAATGCAAAGCAGGCTCCAGGCTCTTAGCTGTCAGCACAGAGCCAGATGCGGGGCTCGAAATCACAAGCTGTGAGATCATGACTTGAGCCGGAACCAAGAGTCTGACTGACACTTAACTGACTAAGCCACCCAGGTTCTCCCAGAATAGCAAACGTTTAAAAGAGAAAAAAAAATAGAGATAATAAATAAAATAAAATTCACAAATAAACAGTATTAGGAATTAAAAAGGGACCATAAATACTGCAGAGTTTAAAAGATGAAATATAAACATCTTACTGTCAGCAAGTTTTAGAAGAGATACATAGAGGAAAGCGTAGAAAAGGTAAGAGATGGTAAAGACCTTACAAGAAAAGATTAAAAACCTGAAAAATCCCACATGTATTGGATAAAATTCATCTGTTAATAATAATCTTAACCACAGACAATAGATCAATGTCATGTTTTCACAGGTTAGTTCCTCCAAATATTCAGAGTAAATTAATCCCACTCTTTAAAAATTTCTTTTTAATGTTTATTTATTTTGAGAGTCACACAGAGTGTGACTGGGTGAGGGGCAGAGAGAGAGGGAGACACAGAATCCAAAGCAGGTTCCAGGCTCTGAGCTGTCAGCAGAGAGACTGACGTAGGGCTCAAACACATGAGCCACAAGATAATGACCTGAGCCGAAGTTGGATGCTCAACCGACCAAGCCACCTAGGTGTCCCATATTTATGGAAACATCTTAGAAGAGGAGTAAAATGGGAAAGTAGTGCATAAGAAAACAACTCCACAGACTGTTTTTGTGTTTGTAGAATTTTGAAATGAAAACTAGACACAGTCCCTATAGTCAAGGGAATGTAGAGACCATTCTCATAAATATGGATGCAAAAATCCAAACAAAATAGAGGTGTATCCTATATTACAGGTGTCCCCGTACAAAATTCTCTTAAAAGGACCTGTGGCTTTCAATCCCCAAATTTGATAGAATTCACTTTTTCAGCACAATGCTTCATGGTTTGTGTCTACATAAAAAGTATAGAATACAAAGCCCCCCCAAACTTAACACAACATCTTGAGCAAAACCTTACATATTGACATCCTTGAGTTACATTCCAAACAAACCTATTTGCACAACAGCATGATGTGTAGATGTTTTTAAAAATCTCCCATTTAGGGTGCCTAGGCGGCTCAGTCGGTTAAGTGTCCAACTTTGGCTCAGGTCATGATCTTGCAGTTTGTGATTTCGAGTCCCACGTCAGGCTCTGTGCTGACAGCTCAGAGCCTAGAGCCTGCTTCAGATTCTGTGTCTCCCTCTCTCTCTGCTGCTCACATTCTCTCTCTCTCTCTCTCAAGAATAAACATTAAAATTTTTCCCATTTGTCAGGGTATTTGGATGGCTCAGTTGGTTAAGCTTCTGACCCTTAATCTCAGCTCAGGTCTTAATCTCAGGGTGGTGAATTCAAGCCCTGCGTTAGGCTCTGCACCGGTGTGACGTCTACTTACAAAAAAAAAAAAAAGTCTCCCATTTGTCAATAAAGGATGCACCTCACAGGTACTCTTAGAGCTAAGATGTTCTCAGAGTATCCTCCTCACCGTGAGGCAATTCTCAGACCTGGATTCTTCTCTGGAATCTGTCTCTAATTTGTTTCATTAGCAATTAGTCCTTATTTTTGCCCAGATTTGTACACTAAGAACCAAAAGCAACAAGAAGGTATGAAAGGTGCATCCTACCGCATCACCCACACATCGGATTTCTGCATCATGTAGAGGACAGCTCCAGGCACATGCTAGCAACATGCATTAAGTATGTATGTGATATGCTGGTCCCTTTTAATTGCCATTTCCAGAGGGGGAAAAAAAAGTATTTTAGCCTTGAGAAGTGCAACATAGGTTTATAAAGGAGTCAAATACCTGGAGGGGAAAATCTAACAGGAAATTACCCCCCCACACACAAGCTGTTCAGGGTCTCTGAATAAATATCCCAGACTATTCATCCTCCAGTGGAATACTTTTGAGGCAGAACCCAAATTAGGACGCAAAGTAATTACTTGTTAATAATATTCATTTACTGCCCACATCAATTGTCTGGTGATTGAAAAGCAATTTTTAAAGAATTGTGTGGCCTAATCTAAGAGGTTTATTCTATTTAAAGAGAGGAGTTGTATGTTTTTATTTTTTAATTTTTTCAATGTTTATTTATTTTTGAGAGAGAGACAGAGCGTGAGCAGAGGAGGGGCAGGGAGAGAGGGAGACAGGGAATCGGAAATAGGCTCCAGGCTCTGAGCTGTCAGCACAAAGCCCAACGTGGGGCTCAAACCCAAAAACCATGAGATCGTGACCTGAGCCAAAGTCAGATGCTCAACTGACTGTGCCACCCAGGTGTCCCAGGAACTGTATGTTTTATTATATAGAAAATAGTTATGGGTTTGGGGCTGAAGTATCATGTATGGTAATTTTCTTATTTTGATAAGAATAAATAATATCCCAGAAAATACTGTTATGAATAAAACTTACTATCAGAAAAAGTTTGTTGATAACTGGGAGTTATCTATATAAAAAGTAACAAGGCACCTGGGTGGCTCAGTTGGGTCAGCAGCTGACTCTTGGTTTTAGCTTATGTCATGATCTCACGTTTCGTGAGTTCGAGCCCAGCGTCAGGCTCTGCACTCACAGCATGGAGCTTGCTGGTGATTCCCTTTCAGCCCTTTCCCCCAGTCTCTCTTTCTCTCTCACTGTCTCTCTAAAATAAATATATGAACATTTTTTAAAAGAGGAACTAAGGAAAGTGTAAAATGGATGACATAGTGGCTAAAAAGTATTTATTGCAGGAATGCAAGGATTTTTTTGTCTACAATAGAAAATGCATTAATGTAACTTATGTATTAATAGATGAAAGGAAAATAAGGGATATCTCAATAGATGCTAAAAACACATTAAAAAATCTTCAACAGAAATTATATTTAGAGAAAAAGAGAAGAATTATAAAACCAGAAATAGGTTGATTACCTGATATACATACAGGTTCTTCCTAAAGATTACTAAATTATTGTTAATTTCTAGCAGAGCATGGCAAGGTTATTGAACACAAGGTCCATTAGCAAAGATTGATTGCAAATATATACACCTCAACTAAAAATGAGAAAATACAGTCTGAAATAACAGATTTTTTAAATAATGAGAAAATATGAAGTACACAATATTATGTTTAACAAAGCACACGTTTCTCTAAGAGTAAATTGTTTAAAATTGTCCATGATCTTGCACAGAAAGTCTTAGTATCATAAACATGCTTGTTGTCCCTAAATTAACCTATAGCTTTGATACAGTTCTAATAAAAATTATAAAATTATGAAAATTACTGGAAGATATAATAATACTGAAATGTGAAAAAATGACATACTCGTGGAAAGAAAACCTAACTTCTTAATATTTTAATATATCATATGCCTATGTAAAATCGCTATGAATTTGTCTAATAGAACTCGGTAAATTAATCCCAAGTCCAAAAGAATGGGTAAATAGCAAAAAAACAGTAAGATTTTTTTGCCCCCCCACCCCATTTATCAAAGAAACGGTAAGAAAAGATATGATGCAGGAAACAATAACAGTACCTTGAATGAGAACGAAGAAAGGTTAAATTCCGTAGGTCTCTGTCCTTTACCTGTCCTGCTCAATTTTTTTCTTTCTTCACTAATAGCTTGGTTGAGGATATCACACAGGCGACATATTGTCAAATTCACCTCTCGTGTATAGTTATGATTGTTGGGTCATATGCCATTCCACAGAGCCCAGATCCAAAGTGCTTTTGACAGGTTTGAACAAGAGGTTACATTTCCTTGAAATGTAACCTGGAAAATGAAAAGTTATACATCTGCGTCCAAAAATTCTATGCAAAATTGTAGAATAGAGCAGTTGAATGGCTTTCCCCGTGTCTCCCACTCTCCAGGTCGGAAGCGGATTTAAAGGTCATTTTAGGTGCCTTTCTCTTCATTCCGCACACAATTCTCTCACCAGACTTAGTTCCCCAGGAGCCCAGACACGGTGAAAGTTCCAGTCAGTGACACACATCTTATTTCTGATTTTTACCACTTTTTCTTCATAGGTAACTGAGACATACAACCCAGACACAAAATATGCAAGTCCTTTATATCATGCTGTCTCTTGAAAAATACCTCAGAATTATCCCCAAACCCTGCTTCCTGCCCGTGTCACACTGAGCTCCCGTCTTGACTAGTTCGTGAGAGCCAAGCCCAAAAGAGGAAGAAGAGTTCAGGGGGAAAAAGTGGAAACAAGAACAAAGTTTATAGACTCAAAGTTTCCTTGGACCAAGTGAAATAAAATTAGAATTTTATTCCCATTCCCACACCGTGCTTCCCCCCAACCCCCACCCCACCGAATCTCTTAGCTCTTGGCACCTTTATTTCCCACGGGAAGTCTGATTGTTGAGTTTTGCTGGACAACAAATCATTTGCCAGCCTTCCAGAGCTAGCTAAACATTCATCTTGTTCTTCAAGGAAATTGATATTCAGGAGGCTTTTTAACTAGACCAGATCGCTAATGGCATTCATTTTTAGAATAATATTTAGTAGTCATCTACAGAGAGTGTTTTCCCATTACAGAGAGTGTTTGGAAGGTTCAGCTCTGGATGTGTCCTTGAAGCAGAGAATTTTTGGTTTACAACATCACAAAATATTGCTGTATAATTTCCAAGCATGTCTGTTGCTACAAATTGAAGATTCTGTTGCCTTCCCCACAATGCGGGGACTTACACTTCAGGTTTGGTGATGCTTCCTGTGGTTTACTAAACACTGCTTTAGAAAGTACATAAACACAAGGGGGATATCATATTAGGCAAAGTCTAATTCATTCCCACCCTACCATAATTTCATTCAATTAAACTGCTTTAGTCTTAGATGATACCGTTTAAAATTTCAATAGGTAACTTGTTCAAGCATTGGAAAGAATTTAAGCATTTGAAAGGAAATCTTTGCCTTACCTTTCTCTACCCCCCAACCAAACTCAGAAGAGAAAAGCTAACCTGTAATATACACCAGATCTATCTGGTCTCTGCTACTTACATGCTGTTAACAGATTGGTGATAAAAGCTCAGGGATGTCACTCTAATAATTGTAATTCTGCTGTGTGTGCATGCACAAACTTCAAACTTTCATCATGTAGGTCACACTGATATTTTAAACTCGCTCACTTGAGGTTCCTTGTATGCAAAATAATACAAAGGATTTAACAACTCATTTCTAGGAATTTTTAAGCTCTAATTATACATGCCGCGATACTAACTATGATCAGAGTGCCATGACTGGAAGCCATTACTTAAATTCTGAATAGAAATTATTTCCCCAGTTATTATTTAATGTAGAACCCTATGCTTTTAAGAGCCAAGTAGGCCTGGATTTGAATCCTGCTTTCAACTTGTCAAGGTCTCTTATCTTGGGAATTTGGCTTAACCTCTATATCCGTTTATTAATTCAACTATAAATTTCAAAAATAGTATATAGTTCACCAGCACCGCGGTGAGGATTAAGTAAAATTATATACCTAAAGTTCAAAGCACAATGTCTGACACATAATATGCTCCTAAGAAGAATGAATTCCATTCTAGAAAGGATTGATATTGGAAAAGGTTGTTTGAAACACTATATATTTCTTATTTTTAAAGCTAATTTATTTATTTTGAGAGAGAGAGAGAGAGCACGTGGGAGAGGGGCAGAGAGAGGTGGGGACAGAGGGTCCCAAGCAAGCAGAGGGGCTCTAACAGATGTGAAGCTTGAACTCACCAACTGTGAAGTCATGACCTGAGCTGAAGTTGGATGCTTCATCGACTGAGCCACTCAGGTACCCCCCAAAATATATATTTCTATAACTGCAACTGTACTAGAAACCAGTGTTTTATGTTACTCAGTATCTATTATAAATTATTCCCAGCATTAGATGAGAAGTAGTTGTCTTCTGTTTTTCCCATAGTAGAAACTTGCAAATCAATTTCTATTTCAGCTGTCCTTCGTGGTGGCGATTGTTTTTCAGTTTTTTCCTAGATAACCAGGTCACTTACGCTACATTGTAACAAATATCTCCTCCCCGGTTTTTTGCATCTTATTTTTCTCCTCTCTCTCAAGAATCCTTTGTTCTTCCCTCTCTGTTGTATTCAAGTATTCCTTTTTGTAAATTCTTCCTTACTGTAATTTTAACATGAGAAGCGCTATGATTTACAACTACCAATCATGCTCATAGGGGACGGAGGTCCTGATGGGGAAAGAGGAGAAGAAAAAGTAACACCATGTTACATTGGTCACTGACTAGATCAGGGGCTAGAGCTGGGTAATTGTAGAAAGAAGTGGGTCATTGTCCTGTAAGGTCTGAATGAAATCCCATGTACTGCTGGGCACCTTTGAGCCTCACAGGGCCCCGGAGGTCCAGCCGGGAGTGCTCCTGCTCGCTCCTGATGCGCTCCCCCTCAACAGGAAAAGCTCCCCATATTGTAGACAGGATTCGCTGTGCCCAATCCAAGCCTCAAGCCAATGGGTTTTACCTCCCTGCCATTGTGGGAAATTATTTAAAAAAAAAATCAATCCCATCCTCCCGCAGGGACCGGGCATTCCCTCAGCTTCCTGTCACTGCACTACAAAGCCTGCCTCCCACAGCTCTGAGCACAGCCCTCTGTGGCCCGGCACTGTGTGTGGTATCCTCCTTCCCCAGGCTGTGAGTCCCTGTGACTGAGAAACCACTCTCAACTTCATCTGTCCCATGTCAGCTGCCACGTATTTAGCTGTCTGTCCTATTCAGGACAGGAATCCCTCCTTCACGGACGGGGTCCAGACAGTCAGGAATGCCGTTGGGTTGGCTCAGCGGTAGAAAATGGTGCAAGGGAGAAAATCGCTCACTTGGTATTCTTAATGTAGCATTTTATACCCTCTTTCAAACAGATTGTTGGTTTGGGCGAGGTGGGTTTTTGCTCATCTTACTATTTCCTCTACTGGTTTGGAAGCAGTGCTTTGAATTTGTATTACTTGAGTAACTCTTCTTAAGCTCAACACATAAAAGGTCATCTCATGACCTAGGTCTTAGTCCCACCTTCTGGAAAAGATAAAATGTATATCGTCATTTTATGCAGCTTACGTAAAGGAGTGTGATGCCTAATTTATCCATGCGTTGTTCTACATGTCTAGAACAGAATAATACGTTAATAATATAAAAGTTCTACATGACTAATATGTAATTATCTTATGCTAGTTATTTTTTTTCATAAATTTATTACCCCCACCTCTTTTCCATCCTCATGCTGATCACAGCGGGGGCTTCGTCGTCTGACGCCTGGAGAGCCACTGAACGCTGAGCCGTATCTCCCTTTGCTGTCCCAGAGCTGCTTGTCTGATGATTCAGCGCCCATTCAGCCGGGAGAACCTCTTTTATGTTTCTTGACCTGAGAGATATTTTTTTTATTTTTACCATTCTTATCATACCTTTATCTTTTATCATAGTTTTATGGCTTCATCCTCTCGATTTGCTGTGATAGTCTATCCAGAAGTGTTTCGTTCTTGTTGGTTCTAGAGCTAGAAAACCCAGCAGAAATTAATAAAGCCATGTTAAGAGGGAATCAACACTAGATTTGGGAAATTTTGTGGCCTTGACTGAAATACTCCGTGTCCTTCCTCACCAAGGATCACTTACTGAATACCTATTTATTGCCACTTATGTGCCAAGCTCTAAGTGCTAGAGAACATACAGAGAAGCTCCTACAGATGATTTATAGTCCATCCTCCAACTGCCCCCTGATCCATTTGAGGAGTACACACATTAACATGTCATTATAGTACACCACAATTAGTATTATAATAGAGACACATACTGGACATTCCTTGTGTGTTTTGAGGAGGTGATATGCCTATCCGGGTGGTAGAAAGTTGGAAAAAGCCTTGGTTGGATTATGTATTGAAATGTTAATGAGATTTAGTAAAGTGGAGGGGCAGATAAAAAGAGTGCCAAAGTAAAGGAAGGACCATGCCAAGGTGAAGGGCATGGCGATGCATTCCCACATTGACCAACTGATCAACTGGTTGATTGATCCAATAAACACCAACCAAGGACTTCCGGTGGGCTAAATACAGGGCAAGGTAGTTATAGGAGAGACACTCCTTGCCTCCAGGAAGGCCACGTGTCATGGGGAAGGGGCTAAGTCAACCCCTCAAGGTTCAGCCAGCTACGTGTGAGGATACAGGCGAGCACAGAGATACTAGGTGTTTGTGTGACGGTGACACGCCTCCCGGAGCATGGCTCATTTAGACACTTGCCTTTTTCCAATAAGGAAAATGAAACAAAAGCTCAGAAGAGTCTAAATCAGTCTTTCTAAACACTAGCTTCCCAAGGCCTCTCTTTACCTCCTACCGCTTGCCCACATTAAAAGTGCATTTCATTTGTCGTAAATTCACATTGTTCCCCCATTTCTCGGAAGTGCTTTCCGTCATTCCACTTCACGGCCCTCTGTGCACTCATTTGCTACTGGCGTCAGATTCACCTTCAGTCCTGAGTGACAGGTTTTGGAAAGAACCCAATTAGAACCCAGTTAATGAGCCCTCCATGGGCTGCTCTAATAGCCAAATGACTTGTTTATTTTCATCTTTTAAATTAAGAAAGAGACTGTAAGTCAAGGAAGAGTTTAGAATAAAGAAGCACTAATTGAATCAGAAAAACACCTGTGCTCCTCAACCTATATTTATTTACGTACTCTAATCCAACATTTAAAAAGGTGCAAAGTGTTTTAAACATGCTAATTAGCTATAAGAAAACAGACTCTCAATAAAAACTAAGAATTAACAGCAACAAGGAAGAAAAAAATCAGGGAACAAAGGACTTTTACAGCCCTTTACCCTGGAGTCCTTTTTATGCAAAGATACCAAATGGAGTATTCTTTTTAAAATTGCATTTATTATGATTCTACAGTCAAAATAAGGTGTATTCATAGGGTGTCATTTGCAAGTATTTACATATTTGAGTGAAAAATATTACCCAGTAATTGAAAAACCCTGAATTGTCATTGAAAAGTCATAAAGAGAGTCTATCGCGTGCCTTTTTTCTTTTACGGTTCCTGAGAAGCAGCTGTTAGAGGCTCCATTTGATGCTACAATAGCTGGCTGCAGTGACAGGCCACTGGGACTCCAAGGTGACAATCGTTTTATTTTAATTGTTTCTAAATGTGCACTGACTGCAGGAATCTCTAACAATGTGAATATTTAATAACCCATGATTGCCGCGTACCCCTCTGCCTCTTCTCCTCATCAGTAACATAGACACCACCTGTCTCCTTTTCATAAGCGATCACCTATTATTGCAAATGAATAATCTGCTGTTGGTAATGCGAACACTCAAGTAGAATAACAGAGTTGCTCCTGTGCACACGAGACTACAGAACCTTTTGGGTTTGACCTAGGTGAGTAGGTGAAGCCAAAAAATAAATAAATAAATAAATAAATACCTCAAATTTGGCATCCTGAGGTACACTTTGCAAGACTCTTTCTTTACACCTACCATGGCAATCCCCGCTCTCATTCCACGGTTGTGTACTTACTAACCCTGGTAAACGGTGAGGGATCAAAAATTTTCTTGCTTCCGTTAGCTGAACTGAATTTCTCATACCTAACGTCTAGCCATATGGGGTTCAGAAAGATTTATGGCATGATATTAATGTCTATCCCTCCAAACCCCTTCTACATATTTCTCCTTCCAAAAATTGCCTTTCTATGTATGCATTGTGGATGCAAATTTTCAAGTCCACCACAGGATCGCTGGCTGACTTTGGTGTTTTCTGTAACTTCTTCCTACATATCCAAGCCATCTCGTAACTGGCATTGCCATCTGTAGAGTGAACATGCAGATTTATTATTCTAGAGTATTCTAGAAATACACTGGGAGAACAGGAAAGATGTATATGATAGTCTTGCTAGGTGGAAAGAATGTATCTTGTAAGACTGGTTTGGGTTCCTATGGCGATCCTGAAACTTAAGGGTCTTCATTGAGAATGGGCAGCAAAATGCCAGATTGTAGGTGTAGTCCTGAGGCATACAAAATGCAATATTTCATGAAAAATATTAAAGTGTATGGACTTATTAAAGTTAGGGATTGTTCCCACTTTACCCACCTTAGCATTCTTCAAAAAGGAGTTGACACGAATGGCAATGCCTCTTAAAATAAGAAATAACCTAACAAGTTTACTTAAGTTACAGCATAAAACTTTTGCATGTGTTTACAATGGAGAACGTGAAAAGAGTAAAGGGAACGAATATAGGCAGCTACCCTGTATCAGAAGGGAATTAAACAGTAGAGGGAGAGTTCTTGCAAAGTGTTTTGTATGGCCTCAAAGATGTCAAGGAGAAGGTCATTTATCTGGGGAAAGAAAATCAAATGATAAGTAAAATAAGAGAAAGACAGGCAGTTTGGGGTGGCAGAGTTCAGGAAACTAAAGGGACAACTAAAAAATAGAGAGAGATGAAAGCCACATTAGGAGCAATGAATTAAAAATAAACCCAACCCAACAAACTGAAGGTTGCTGAAGGGGTGCCGGGTGGGGGAATGGGATAAATGGGTGATGGGCATTAAGGAGGGCACTTGTTGGGATGAGCACTGGGTGTTGTATGTAAGGTGTTGTATGTTTAAGTGATTCATCAATCACTAAATTCTACTCCTGAAACCGTTATTACACTATATGTTAATTAACTTGGATTTAAATAAAATTTAAAAAATACATTTAAAAAATTAAAAATGTAATAAACCCAACTCACATCCATCAAGGAGAGAGGTACGGGTTGAAGAAAACAATGAAAACAAAGTATAATAAAAATAGCAACAGGCAGAATGGTAAAGTGCCTAACGCCACAGGGACGTTAAGGGTCAGAACTGCTTGGGATCAAACCACACATCCGCTACTTATCTGCCAAACATCGTGGAACAAGTAACCTAAACCTTTGTGTTTTAAGATCTTCATCTACGAAGTGAGAAAAAAAATGATAAACTTACCTTTTATGTAAAATACCTGACATGCAGTCAGAATCTCACAAATGTAAGTTATACAAAAATGGGAATAAGATAAAAGAGATCTATGACATACATAAGAACAATAACAAATATAACTAAAAAAAAACACTCCTCAAATTAAGAGTTTTGACACTGGGGAATGAAAGCATACACCTTATTCTAGGAAATTTGGATGTAAAATTCTTAGCTCCATTGTTTATCCAGAGGAAGATACTGAATTCCCATTAAAAAAAAGAAAAAAAAATCTAGGCATGAGGCAGAAACGGATGCATAAAGTAAAAAAAAAAAAAAAAAAAAAAAGAAAACAAAACAAAAACAGAGTAACAGATTGACAAATTATTTTTCTCTGCTAAATTTCAATGGCAGAAGTCAAAAGAACTTCACTTCAGAAGTCCTGCAGAGAAAAAAAAGGATAATGGTCCAAGAACATCAGGATCATCAGGAATATCCTTCAAATGTAAAGACAACATACAGAAAGAATAAATACTTTGGAAGATCATTTGCGCCTTGTGTCTTTTGCACTGAATTTGTCACCACATTATGGCTTTTCAATCTTTGTATATTTTAATCGATTTAAATATATTCTATAAGAAGAATGTATCTTCATCTGGAAAATAAGATAATTTTATTTGGACTTGGGGTCCAAAATGCAATTGCTTTGTGCAACTCTTCCTAGTTGGTAAAACAAATATATGGCTAAGCCGAGTTTTTCATCTGTCCTAGGAAGTGTTACAAACCTGCCAAATCTGGAGTTGAAATATTTATGCAAATAGCTTACTCAGCAAGTGGTAGAGATTATTCAGTTTAATTATTTCTGCTCAAAGAATGAGCAATACAGTAGAAGATCCCAAATTATTTATTTTCACAAGGAAATCACATCAAGATAAATTATGTCATACAAATAAATGGGAAATCTTGTGTTCTGCATACCATGGTCAACTTTATCTGAAGCTTTTACCTCATAGATAATATATCACTATTCTCTTTGAAGGCTTTTCCTCCTATGGAGTTCCACTCTTCAATATTCAGCATCCTGACCCTCTTTTTCTTTAATACCAAATATCGAGAATATTCTAAGCATCTACCCTTATATGGAACAAAAAATATGAAAAGAAATAAGAAATCCAAGGCACCTTTAAAGTGCTTCTAATGCCTCTAAAATCGAATTAATTACACACCAAAAAAGGTGACTTCAAGCTCGTATGTTCTTTCATCCTTGCTGTTCAATTTTCTACAGCTGCATCCATTAAATTTCCAACTTAAATTGCCACTCTAATCCTAGACCTTGATCAGTCTCAGCATGGGGCAGAAAATATTGGAAAAGCATCTCCCCCTCTGTCCCGAAGTAGACAGTAATAGAAAGAGTAATAAGACCTACAAATGTATATGATTCTGGCACCCACCGATCCAGGGGGATTTGCTACTCAGCTCTTCCTCCAGAGCCAGCCTTTGTAGCTGTGGTTGGTCAGCCCTGGGTAATGGATCTCATCCTGGGAATAGAGATGCCATTCCCAAAACCACCAGCTAGAAATGGCAGAACATCATATTTCACTTGCTAGTTCGCAGGTATGTTGTAGGAAATCATAGCTAGAGAGTCATCTGTGCTTAAGAGATGAATGTAGGGAAAGAGAGAGGGAAAAAGAAAGAATGAAAGAAAGAAAGAAAGAAAGAAAGAAAGAAAGAAAGAAAAAAGAAAGAGAAAGAAAGGAAGGAAGGAAAGAAGGAAGGAAGGAAGGAAGGAAGGAAGGAAGGAAGGAAGGAAGGAAGGAAGGTAGTTCAGTGTTCTCTCAAGGCAATTGTCAAAGTAGAATGATATTTTCTATTGTTGCTCCAAAACATTATTTAGAGAGAAAACTCATCCAGCCCCAGTTCTGTGAATAATACCGTATCAACTCTCTCTGATAATGCCCACATCTGTTAGCTCGTTAGAGACAAAGTTGAATGCTACTTGGAATCAGTGTTGGGCAAATGTTTGGATGAAACATGCAATCCTCCCGGATGGGTTGCTAATTTATCTTTGCCAATCCTTACTAGTTTTAGCTCAGCAAACAAGGATACAGTGTCTGAACTGGCGGCCAGGAAATTCCCAGGGAAGTTCTGGTGTCCCAGCTGCCCTTCTGAAGATTTGGCCAGTTGGAGATGACTGGCAAGAAGCCTGACTGCCAGAGCCCAGCTGTGCTGGGCACAGACAGAGACTGCAGATGGGGAGAGTCAGGCTGGAAGAGCCGAGGTTCCAAGCCCTCCCTGCTGGAGGTCAGAAGGAGGAGGGACACAAAGCCCTGCCAGCTCTAGTGTGAGCAGTGAAAGCTGGACTGAAGTCCCATGTGCTCGCATGCATCACATAAAGCGGAACTCTGTGGGTTTAACAAAGGGTTCAGATACCTTTATTTCAATAAGCAAAGGAGAGGAGAAGAAAAGGCTGATCGGTGGCAGAACTGAGAAGCTTGTCTCTGCTTCCTGAGCTTCTTTCCCATCTGTACTTTTCTCTCTCCCACTCACATCGTCCTCACAGTCCTGCATCATCTCCGAAAAGATGATTTTGTTGGGATTACGTAGAATAATTTAGCTGACTCAGCTTGATGGCTCCATAGTCCACAAATTTAGGATTCTGAAATAATCAGAAGAAACTTTTGAGACAAGTAGGTCAAGTAAAAACAAACAAACAAACAAACAACAACAACCACCATACCAAATGGTGTGTGTCCTTTTTTTCCCTTCTGCAAAAATCACACGTGTTCCTGAACCTGAAGATAAGAACAAGGCATCCAATAAAATCAAAAGAATGTTGGAGTAAGACAGACATGTGTCCACATTTTAGGTTTGTGCAGTGAACTTGACTTTTCTCAGTACTTGTTTCTTTGCCTGTAAAATGGAAATGATAAACACACTTGCAGGGTTGTTGTAAGCTTTAAGTTAAATATAAATTAAAAAGCACGGTATCCAGGGGTGGCTTGGTGGCTCAGTCAGTTAAGCATCCCACTTCGACCCAGGTCATGAGCTCATGGTTCATGGGGTCAAGCCCTTAGGGTCAGTGCTGAGGAGCCTTCTTGGGATTCATGCTCTCTCCCTCTTTCTCTCTGCCCCTTTCCCCACTCGTGCTTTCTCTCTCTCTCTCTCTCATAATAAATAAAGTTTAAAAAAATACATGGTATCTAACACTTATTTAAAATTTATTGTTTTTCTACTACAGCAATTTTAAGTCAATGTTGCTGTTACTTTTTTGTCACCAAAGTGTAATGAGAAAATGAGACTCTTTGTCCCTTTCTAAATAGACTTCAATGTCAGTGAGGAGGGGAGTTATAAAGAAGATGAAGTATGAGCTTTATGTCCTTGATATCATATCAGGTATTTTATCCACGTACAGATTGGGGTAGTCCCCGCTCCCCCCAAAAAATCTGCCATCTATCATCTATCATTTACTATCTATCATCTACTATCATCATTTCTATCCATCTATCTATCTATCCTTCCATCCTTCCATCCATTTATCCAAACCAACAGCAGTAATGCGAGCATTACTCCCAAGAAGCCCACTCATATAAAAACTGAGATCAGCAGCTCAAATAGTCATGGGACCTCCTGAAGTTGTTTTGAAATATTTATCAATCACCCTTGGACACCAAAATATGTGTCTAAAAAGTCTGACATTTGGCACTAGTGTTCCCTTTTCTCTCAGCTTCTCTCTCTCTCTCTCCCCCTCTTCCCTTCCTCCCTCTTTCCCTCCTTCTTCCTTTCCCTCTATCTTGATTTTTTCTTTGATTTGAGAGAGAAGGAAACCTCAGAAAGCCCAATAAGTATGAAATAAGAGTTCAAGAAAAGTTTTATGCCAACTTGTGAGCTCACCTATGTACAACCAACATGTTCTCTGATTATAGGGTCTTCTGCTTCTGCATTGTTGACATAAACAAATGCATGAGAGATAAGAAGAGATCCTCCCACCAATTGGGGTCTCTTCTGGATAATTTATAAGAGTGTTTACCCATCAGGACTCACCTCACAGAATGAGATTCATGGTTCCATAAGCTCAGAGCCAAGGTTGTAGTCTGGGGCTCCATTGTGTTCCGTGGTAGATGGATTTTTACAGCCCATGGCGATACTGAGTAGGCAGGGTAAAACTGACAGAACCTTTATTCAGTGTTGTCCCCAGAACATGGCAAAGCAAGGCACACACCCTACTTACAGAGCAGGGGGCTGTGTGGCTGATGGCTGGGCTCAGAAGAAAGAGAACATCGTGGAAGATGATGGTGGTTCTATCATTGTTTCTAGAAAAACCACTACACACATTATTGGGGCAATCTTCTCCCCATACCTACTACTGTAGACCCAAACAAGGAAAACATGTGTGGGGGACCTTTGACAATATTTTCTTCCTTCAAGACAACCCTTAAACTCATAGAAAGGCATCCTGTGTGTGAGGAAGCAGCAAGGAGAGTTGGAGAAAGTGCTCACACACACATCTCAAAATTCTGGCCACACAGTTGGGAGAGGCCCTGTAAAATCTCCCAAAGGTCTGACTTTTCACTGGGAAAAAACTATTGATAACTTATTAATGTAGCATGTGTCTGAAATATTTAAAAGAAGAGAGAGAGGTTATAGATATATGTGGCACAGGGAAATAGTCTTAAATATCAACCCAATAGTAATTCCAATGATCTACCAGCCTATGCGTTCTGTGTGTCCAAGAACCAGCTTGCAGAGACCTTGACTTCTGGTAGGAATTAAATGAAAACTTGTTAAGTGAGTGACTATGAAGGATCCCCGCAATGTCGATACCCAAAAAATATCTCATCATTTCAATATTTTTTTAAACCTCAGGTTATAGACAGACACAGAGTTAGCTATTTGCATTACTTGTTCATGTAGCTATTGAATCACATTATGAATAATATTTTCCAATCTGAAAAGATATAGAGGCATCCGTGAGTGATCTGAGGAGGTCTCTAGATAAGTGAGAAAGGAATGGAAAAGGATTGCTATTTTCATTATCTACTCTGGCTGCCCACTGCCTTGGATGCTGTTTCATAGACTGTGGCCCCTTTGAGCCTCACAACAACCCATCAGACTGACGGTTATCTAGGGGAGGCGAGGCCCCACTTGCTGCTCTGCTTTTATTGCATATGTGTTCTCTTTAAAAATCACTCTTGTTTGTATATATTCAGCAGTGGAAAATAATTAATTTGTGGATAGTATATTATTAGAAAATATGTTCTATCCTCCTCTGACATTAATAATGGACTGGAATTTTAATTTCATGAAATTTTAAATTGTCCTGAATCCAAACTCTCTCCTATGTCTTCAGAGTAAGAGGATGGAATCTTAACAGTGTTATAAGTCTGAAAATCAGCGATCTCTTTTTCTAGTTTAAACACTGACTTAGGATGTGCCCAGGTACTTTTTTGAAGCTAAGTGTGTCATTACAGCAGATAAATCTGGCTTAGATAAAACATATAATCGAATACAGTTAGTAGAGCTAAGAGTTCAAGTTTCTTATCTGTCAATCACAACAGATTTGAGATTGATTGTTGGGACCCAGTTGAATAAAATAGATCCAATCTGTCCTATGTGTTCTAATGGGGGAAATAGTGAAAAACAATGCCAAGAGTAACAAGTAAAGTCTACAGTCATAGACTGAATCGATCCCCAAATTGTGTTTTAGCTGTTAGAGGAAAGAAGGTTGGGTTGGGCACCAAGAGGCTGGAGCATTAAACCACATTTACCCCTGTCATGCTGTATGACCCTGGCCTGGCAGTCTTCATTCCCTGAGTCTTGGTTCTCTACCCCACTAAGTATTCCACATTAGCTTGGAGGCCTCTTCGAGTCCAGGCTCCATATACTTGTATGCTGGACCCAGAGCAGACATTTGACGGAGTGAAGCTGATTTGAATAGTCTGGAGATGAGCCACCAATTAGGGAACCCTAACTCCTCGAAGGTGTTCAACCAATTTAGATAAACTATGACTCCTCTAAGTTTACCATAGTTTCAGGCTGTGTAGTCCAGGCTGGACTACCTGTTAATATATATATCACTTAGATTTAAAATATAATTCATAACACATAATTGAAAAAAAAATATTCAGAGGACTCTAATTAGACAGTAAGTAAATCAGAACTCAAGGTATACAAGGAGGAGGAAAGAAAAAATTAATGAGCAGTATATTCGGCAAACCACATGTATGTGTGTATATATATATGTATGTGTTTATATATATGTATGTGTATGTTTGTATATGTATGTATTTATGTATATATGTGCATTTGTATATACATATATGTATGTATATGTTTGTGTGTGTATATATTATGTGTGTGTGTTTATATATATATGTACACGTGTGCTTGTATATATAAATACACAGTTGGTCCTTAAAAAAGCACTGGTCTGAGCTTTACAGGTCCCATTACACATGGATTTTCTTCAATAAATACAACACAGTACTGTAAGTGTATTTTCTCTTCCTGATGACTTTTTAAATAACATTTTCTTTTCTGCAGCTTACTTTATTGTAAAAGCACTGCATATAATACATACAAAAAACAAAATTTGTGTTAATGAACTATTTATATTATTGGCAGACTTCCAGTCAACTGGAACTTCCTAGTAGCTAAGTTTTGGGGGAGGAAGAAGTTATATGCAGATTTTCAACTGTGTAGGGGTCGGTGATCCTAATCCCTATATTGTAAAAGGGACAAATGTACACACGTATTTGAGGTATTAAGGGTTATTAAGGGTATTAAGAGATGCTTTTATATACCACCTAGTCATTGTTATTCAATTGATAAATAAATTGTGAGACTTTTTAAGTTCTTCAAGGATAGGTATTTTGCTTGCCGTTCTATCCACATTGCTTAGTACATTATCAGATACATAACAGATACTCAATGAATATTATTAAATGGAAGCATAAAAAACATTGTGAAGAAATTCTGTTGGTGCTATCATTCATCTCAGCACAACCAAGAAGTATGTGTGATACTAAAACATTTCAAAAATCTAGTTGGAATAGGAGCATTACTGGCCTCAATTTTTCACACCTCTCTTCATCTATGCCCTCAGCATGGCCTCATCTTGTGCAGAATGTACTTTTCTTAAAGATAAAGGGGGTAATTCATCAGTAGGACACATCAATCACAAATGAGTGTGTGCCTAATAACAGACCCCAGAAATATATGAAACAAAGCTGATAATTTTAAAGGGTGGAATAAGCAATCCACAATCAGAGGAAGAGATTTTAACACCATTCTCTAAGCAATTGTTGAAACAATCAACAACCACAAAAAAATCATTTGGGTAACACTATCAGTCTCCTTGATCTAACTGATATATGTAGAAGATTATGTTCAACAACAGCAAAATGCACATTCTTTTCAATTGCTTGAAGGACATTTGTCAAGATAGACCTTTTACTGGACCAGGAAAAAATGCCAATACATTTAAAAAGATTGAAATAGAGAGAATATACTCGCTGACCACAGTGAAACTAAATTATAATTTGACCAAAATAAACTACGACAACTCCAAATCTTTTTTTTAATTAAACTCATTGTAAATAAGTCCTGAATCAAAAAATAACAATAATTAAAATATTTCTAAGTGAATAACAAAAACACAATATAAAAATGTCTGTGGAAGGCAGCTAAAATAGTGCATAGAAGGAAACATAGCATTATCTCCTTACATGAGAAGATAGGTCTAAAACCAGTGGCTTGTTTTCATATTTTAGAGAGAAAATGGAAAAAGAAGAGAAAAGTGAACCCACAGTAAGTGAAGCTAAAATAAATAAATAAAAAAAAAGGAAATAACAAGATAAGATAGGAATCAAAAATAGAAAAAAAGCAGTCAAAATTTAACAAACCCAAAGTCTGGTTTGTTCAAATGATCAGATAAACTGACAAACTCCTACTTATTTTATTAACAAAAGTAAAAGTTAAGGACAGAGAAGAGAAGGGGGATGGAAATGAGGGAAGAAGGGAAAGAGAGAGAACACAAATCATCAACATCAACAATCAAAGGGAGTTTATTTATTAATACAGAGGTCCTAGAGATTTTAAAGGTATGTTGGGTAAGGAAGATCCTGAACAAATACGCCAAAATAAAACTGATCAAAATTGATCCAAGAAGAAGAAAAATCTGTTTAGTTTTATAGCTTTGAAAGAAATTGAATTTAGAATCAGAATCTTTGCCACAAAGAATTCTCCAAGCCCATGTGACTTCACTGTTAAATTCTATCCAGTAGTCAAAAAGTAAATAACAATAATCTTATGCAAATATTTTTAGGAAACAAAAAAAAGAAGGGGGGGGGGTAGAAAGCATAATCCTAATTCCAACGTTGGCAAAGGCACACCAAGAAAACCCATTACAGATGAATATTCCTTAGACGCATATTCAAAAATTCTTAAAATATCCAAAAATACACTCAAAAATATAGTAAATGAATCCACACTGAATGCTAAATAAGAGGGAATTTAGAGGAAGAGAAAGCAGCTCATTAGTCCTATGGTATTACACAACAGAGAGCACAGGATAACAATGATTACTGTGTCTCTCATTTCTGAAGGTTGACCACAATCTGCAGTAGTCCTTGCTTGGAATCTTTCATAGGGTTGCAGATGTTGGCTGGAGGCTACAGTCATCTGAAGGCTCTCCAGAGCATTACATCCAAGATGGTGGTCGTTGGATGCTGGCTGTCAGCTGGGGCTGTTAAACTGGAGCACCTGCACACAGCCTCCATCTGGATTGTGCTTCTCACAGTAACGAAGCTGAGTGTCAACTGGGAGAGTCTAAGAACACATGATGCTGTATGCAGAACCTGCCAGCCAGTTAAGGGCTGTGGCTAAAACTGAGAAAGTGTCTCTCCATTGTATTCTACTGAAATACAATACTCGGAATTCCAAGGGAAGTCTTGGGTCCCACCCAGATTCAAAGGTTGAGGAAATAGCAAAGTAACGTTGTAAGTCAGCAGGTGGGATGGGATACATTGTTATATCTATCTTTGGAAAATAAAATCTGTCACAGTTGGCCCCAAGGCCACCAAACTCCTATTCTTCTTATGTACAAAATACACTCACCCTTTTCCCCCATGAATTCAAAGTTTCATCTCATTTTGGTATCAGCTCAAAGCTGATCTCTTCATTTTAAATGAGGCCAGATGCAGATGAAATTCCCTAGTTCATCCGGCATACGGTTCACCAAGTATAGCTTCCTCTTGATATGAAGAACCTGTGAATTAAGGAGACAGGTCACATGCCCCCACCCCATACCTCCAGGATTAAATGGTGAGAAAGGGATAGCATAACAACAATAGACACTAGTCTTCAAAATGGAGACAATAGGAGGAACACAGTATTTACTATCCTATAGCAGATCTGAAATCTAGATGGGCATATGCTACCACTTTCTCAAGAGCTCTGCTTCTTTATGGCTCATAGCTCTACCCTCTAGGCTCTCAGTTCTGCTCTCTGAGGCATCTTTTTTTTTTTTCCCAAGTTGAAATTTTTCCATTTTCCTAGGAAATGAGCTAAAATATATATCAGATTGGCAAATAGTATTCATATAAAACAGAGATCTTATTTGGAAATAGGGTCATTATGGATGTAGTTAGTTAATATGTGGTCATACATCAATCTGGTATGCCCCTAATCCGATATGATAGTCAAAAAAAGGGGAAGTTTGGAGACAGGCATACACACAGGAGAAAGCCATGTGAACATGAAGAAAGGGAAATGGGCAATGTATCTACAAGCCATGGAATGCCAAAGACTTATAGCAAATTACCAGAAGCGAGGAGAGAGGCATACAAGATTTTCCCAGATAGCCCCCAGAAGCAACCAAACTTGTCTACATCTCAATCTTGGACTTGTAACCTCCACAACTGTGAGTCAATAAATTTCTACTGTTTAAGCCACTAGTTTGTAGTACTTTCCTTTGGTAAACCTAACAAATACTCCTGGTATCAAGTTTTAGTAATCATTTTCAGAATACAGGCATTTAAGAGGCCACAAGGCTCAGGACAAAAGGAAGAAAAAAGAAAAGAAAAAAAGAAAGAGACAGGCAAACCAATAAACAGATTCTTAACAATAGAGAACAAACAGATGGTTACCAGAGGGTAGGCGGTGTGGGGGGGTGGGTTAAACAGGTGATAGCGGGTGTGGCTCAGTTGGTTGAGCGGCCGACTTCGGCTCAGGTCACGATCTCACGGTCCATGAGTTCAAGCCCCGCGTCGGGCTCTGTGCTGACAGCTCAGAGCCTGGAGCCTGTTTCAGATTCTGTGTCTCCCTCTCTCTCTGGCCCTCCCCCGTTCATGCTCTCTCTCTCTCTCAAAAATAAAATAAACGTTAAAAAAAAATTAAAAAAAACCAAAACAGGTGATGGGGATCAAGGAGTGCACCTGTAGTGATGAGCATCAGGTGATGAAAGGGACTGTTGAATCACTAGATGGTACACCAAAATCTAACATTACACTGCATATTAACTAACTGGAATTTAAATAAAAATTAAAAAAAAAAGAAAAAGAGGCCCAGGCAAAACAGAGAAGATCTGAGACACCCTACCTGGCGCCACAGGTATTTTCTTCTCTTGACAGATACTCACTGTCTGTCCCAGAATAATAGATGAAGCCTCAAAGTGAAGTTTTACGGGTTATTATCTCCCACAGCAAGGAGCTTTTGAGTTATAAAGCATCTCCTTTTTATAGTGCAAGAGACGTAGCTTATGTAACAGTCTTCAAAAAGTCATGCCTCTTTGAGTCTGCATTTATTTACTATAAGTAAGCCTTACTTCAGGACATTCTATAGATACAGACTCTTTCTGTTAAAAAATATTGATGGTCAATTTGCCTGAAGTTCCAGTTGATCATGAGGGACTGGATCCCCCCTGATAAAGTAAATGCAAGTCCCTGTTCTTTGGCTTGTTCTTCCCCAGGAAATGGCCCTTGTTTGCACAGTTGAGTTACTTTCTCATTGAGCTCCCTGTCAATAGAAGTTGGGGTCCCAGGGACTTCTTTTCATTTTGAGTCATTCTCTGTCCTTTGCATTCCAAGCAGGTGGTGCTTGAGCCACTACAATTCTCTTAAATTGTTCATTGATTTCTCTGTACCTTAATGGCGTTAGCTTGATTAGACAGACGAACACACACACAAACAGACCTGTGAGATAAACCCTTTCATAGCTTGGCATGAGAGGAATGGTATTTTAGGGCAATGCCCTGGAGATACTTTATTGTCCAGGTAATTCTACAAATGTACCTTTACAATTCTTAGAAGTCCTAATCCGGAGAAGCCAAGTTTTAAGGGTCATGCCCTTAAGCATCTTAGAGGCGCCAGTGGGCATGTGATCATGTGATCTCAACAAAGTGATCTCAAAGAAGCACCTTGAGATTATGTTTTACAGGTGAAATCCTGTTTTTAATAATTGTTCTGAGGCCATTTCCTACCTTTGGGGTCATTTCCCAGAGGATGGAGGGGATGAGAAACACTGCTATGTTTGCAAGCACCTAGTCCTGACTTCTTTATATTTTATATAAATTAGGCTCTAAAATGAACAGCTTTGGCTCATCTGGGTGGCTCAGCTAGTTAAGCGTCTGACTCTTGGTTTCGGCTCAGGTAATGATCCCATGGTTCATGAGATGGAGCCAGGTTCATGCTGACAGCACAGAGCCTGCTTGGGAGTCTCTCTCCCTCTCTCTCTCTCTCTGCCCTTCCCCTGCTCATGCTCTCATTCTCTCTCTCTCTAAATAAATAAATAAACTTTAAAAAATAAAAATTAAAGAAAACAAATAAAATGAACAGCTTCTTTTTTAGTTCACTTCTCTGTTCTTGCATAGGAACACAGAAATTGCCAGTTGGCCCTTTCGACATTATGCCTGGAACTTTCTTTAGCCAGATTTGCAATATCATTTGAGAATTTGGGGTGTTCTTTGAAAACGTGGTGTCACCTTATACAAGGGTCACCCTTTTCCCCAGTTTGCAATAACTGTTTCCTCTGTGCTCTCCAGTTTTTACTAATGGAGTCTGCCCAAGATCCTTCTAGATTCTGTCCACCACTCAGTCCAAAGCCAATGCCAAATGTTTTATGTCATTTATACAGCAGAACTCCACTTTCAGGAACCAGTTTCTAAATTCAGCTACCTATTCCCACGTAAAAGTACCCATAAAATTAGAATATACCAATAACTACTGTATTAAGCTCAGAATGTTTTAGGAAGTCAAAAAGAGCGTGGCAGTGACTTCTCATTTCTGCTCCATTTTCTAGAACTTTAGTTGAGGTGACTCGTACAGCAGGGGAATAATATAGCCATGTTTGAAAAATAATAAATGCATATGCTTTTTACCCAAAATTTCCTGGAAATCTGTCTTGTCTGGTGTATTTGTTTACTAAAAATGTCAGTCAGCCATACAAAGGTATATTTATAAAGCTGTTTCATGAGACAAATAACTGGATGAAATTAATGTTGGCTGAATAAACTTAGATCCACACATTAAAATATTATGCCTATATTAAATACCATATAATGGAGCTGTGCCAGTTGTCTTGAAGAGATTTTCATAAGATAATATTGATAGAAAAAATAATATTCAGAGAAATATATTGAATGCCATTTAATTTTTCCACAGCATACTACAAAGAAATGTTATATATATGCTAATTTTATATATGCAAATTTGTGTTTTGTATGAATATGCAACAGAAGATTGATGCCAGATTATTTATGTGGGTAAGAAGTGAGGGTGGATATTCCATGAGTGGTAGGGAAAACTAGAGATGGCGAGACACACAAAAAAGATAAAAGCAAAATTAAATTAATTTATTAATAATAATAAAGCTGCCCTAAACACCCTAATCACATACAAAGTGTATATGTTATATAATCACATACAGGATTGCATATATTTAATCACAATAAAATGAGAAAATATATTTATAAATTTGTAAGTCATTATTTGCTTAGAAAAAATAAATATCCAGTTAATATAATCAGTATGATCATGATCATGTTCAAAGAAAAATCCCTATCACATATATATAAATGTATGTGTATATATATGTGTGTGTGTGTGTGTGTGTGTATATATATATATTATGTGTTTATGCCTTTATACATTTATATGAGCAAGGAGAAATGTGTACAAGGTTTATTGTAAAAATTAAATACAATTGAAGTCAGGACAGGATGAAATTTTGTATAGCAATATATTTTGTCTTATTTCCTATATGCAACTCTATCATAATGTAAGAACCACAAAGGCATTAAAAATGAAAAAAATAAATTGTTACATACTGTTGAGAATTTGGAAATAAAAAGTATTCAACCTCCCACCACCACGTGATCAACATTTTTAATATTTGAGTTTGTGTCTTTCCAAACACACACACACAAACACACACATTTGTGTGCATGCACGTGTGCACACACACACGCACACACACACTTATAGTAGTCCTTTGTTTGGTCCATAACATTTGATAGACTATCGCCAGGAAGAGCACTGTGCACAGTCAAGAAAATAGTGTTCAGATGATGGTACAAAAGGATTCTTTATTTTACCACCTAATAAGTTATCATCCTTTGAGAGTATAATTAGAAAATGCTTGAGGTGTCTCCTCTTTATCTCCCTTCTATCTACATCTTTACATTCTTCTCTTTTCCCTTAAAAACACGATAATTTCCAAGCATCAGAAAAACCAGCATGGAGACTAGGTAGATATTGGAGCATGGTTACTGGAGAACAGCTTCTTGCAAAGTAGTCACCCCTCTGCTAGAGTCTTGCATGCACAAATTGGCCTTTAAGTAATGTTACCTTAAAGAAATGTTGTGAAAGGGCATCTGGCTGGCTCAGTTGGTTAAGCATCTGACTCTTGGTTTTAGTTCAGGTCATGACCTCACGGTTTCCTAAGTTTGAGCCCTGCCTCAGGCTCTACACTAGCAGCGTGGAGCTTGCATGGGATTTTCTCTCTCTCCTTCGATCTGCCCCTTCTCCACTCATGCTGTCTCTGTCTCTTTCAAATAAAGGAAAATGTGAAAAATTAAATGGAGTCTTGGCTTCCAACCTCAACTGGGATTAAGACACTGTCCGGGAATATGTCCAGTCATTATACTAATTCTTTATTGATGCATAACACAGTAGCACATCCTTATAAGCTTAAAACAATTATCTCTCTGTTTCCATGGGTCAAAAGTCTGGGCATGGCTTAAATGGATTCTCTGTTCAAGGCCTCAGGAAACTATAATCAAGGTGTTGGCTAGGGCTATCATTTTAGCTCAGGCTTGAGTCCTCTTCCAAGGTCATGTGTTGATTGGGAGAATTAATTCCTTGCAGTTTGGAAAGAAATAATAGATTTTTTTCCTCAAGGCCAACAGGAGTGAGAATCTGCTGTTTCAATCTCTGAATTCTAGATCTTTTTAAATAAAGACCCTTCTGATTTTATCAGACCCAGCTAGGATAACCCCTTTTTTCATAAACTCAAAATCAACAGATTAGGGAACTTAATTACATCTGGAGAAATCTCTTCATCTTTGCCCTATAACACAATCTAATCATGGGGATGATGTCCATTGCATTTGCCATATTTTATTTCCTACAAAAATGTCGCAGGTTCTGTACCCACCCCTTGAGGGTGTGTAGAAGCCTCCCATCTCTCCACCCCCTTCTTCACAGAAGCCACTTCACCACTCCCAATGCTCACAAGACTCCAGACACTCCATTGTTTCTTTTATTTTCAAGAGATGAAATCACCAAAGGATTTTCATGTTGGCAAAAACCCTGTCACCATCTAGAGCCCTTCCCTCTTTCATTTTTCTATCTAATTTCCAAACAAGATTTAAAGAGTATTGTCTCTTAAAAATCCCAGCTGTTGACCTCCAACAGCTACCACAATGCAATCTCCCCTTCAGGGCCACTTAAAAAAAAAAAGGGATGTGGATGGGTCCCTTACACTTCTTCACCCTCCAGGCACTGTTCAACCAGCCTCTTGAGATTTTTCCTCCAGGTTCACTGCCCTGCTTCCTTGATGCTAAACCCACTTTACAATTTATCTCTCTTGGTAATTCTTGATCCTGATAAACCCTCAGGGCTAAACCTCTGCTTATCTAAACTTCCTTCTCCTATTCCTTTACGTGCTGACTTGCGCTTTTTTTCTTTTCCTTTTAGGGGTAAAATAAGAAAATATGTAAAGTTTTGTAGAGTTTACTGTCTTATAAAAGGTGTTTTGTAACTATTAATGTGGTCATTAATTTTATGCATCAGCTTGGTTGGGCCAGGGTGTCTGGTACACAGATATATGGCCAAATATTACTCTGGATGTTTTCATGAGGGTGTTTTTGGGTGAGCTTGACATTTAAACCAGTGGGCTTTGAGTAAAGAAGCTTCTCCTAAAGAAGATCTCCCTATAACCTTCAGTTGAAAGCCTGAAGAGAACAAAAGACTGGCTTTCCCCAGCAAGAGAATTCTGCCAGCAGATGATCTTAGGAATTGAACTGCAGATCAACATTTCCTTTTCCCTGGTTTCCACTCTACTGGCCCACCCTATAGATTTTGAACTTTTCATTCTCCATAATCACATAAGCCTATACCTTAAAGTTAATCTCCCCCGACCCCATCCCGACACACACGCATCCTATTGTTTCTGTTGTAGAGAACCCAAATACAATTAGTTTTTCATATACCATTGAAAAGACTTGAGAGATAATAAGCATTTTTTTTTATTTTTGTGGCTTACGTTTTATTTTAACTTTATACTTATGATAAAGATAGAAAATGAAAATGATTAAGACTGTGAAATAATGGTTGATTTTTAAAAGATTAAGAAAGTATTTTGCTCAAGTACTACTATATTTTTGGTGTTTTAAAAATAATATTTCGTTTCTTGGTGAAATGTTTCATTTAGAGTAAAATCAGTGAATTTCAGGGAAAAATACCTTATAGCATGCTTAATTGTAACACAAGTCCTTAAGCAGTAAAAACTAATGATTTCTCATCCCTTTAGTATAAACTTCAAAATCTACTGGGACCCATAATACCTATATAATTTGAAACCTTCTTAATTCTTTGACTTCATCTGCCAACACTCCTGCTTGGTCATTAACTGAAGTCACATGGACTTCTTTGATGTCTTAGGCCATTCTAAGTCAGTTCCCGCCTTGAGCTTTTGCATTGGCTTTGTTCCTATCTAGAACATTCTTCCCCTAATATCTGCAAAGGTTAATTTTTCACCTGCTTCAGATCATGAATATATTAATAAGCATCCCAAGTTGACATATGGTTTCCCCATAAAATGACAACTCACCCTATTCCTTTCCTCTCTGCACTTAGGTCCTGCACTTAGCTTCCCTGAAGGCATCTGTCACTATATCATGCTACATATTAAACTGTGCATTTTATGAATTGCATCTCCTTTTATCCACCAGCAATACACTTTGCATGTTTTACTCATATTTGTATCTGTAGCAAATTGAAAAATAAGTGTTGGCGTTTAACAAATATTTGATAATTTAATTCAATAATACTCCTCTTTTTGCTCCTACTCTATTACTCAGAGACCACTGTTCTTGACGATATTAAGTGATATTTTATTGCGTACCACTTTTAGGTGTACACGTTATTTTTCTAACTGAATTTTTTATTTCGGGAGCTATGATGAACATGGTAGCCACTAGCCATATGTCGTTATTTAAATTTAAATTAACTAAAAAACACTTCAAATGCAGCTTCTCATTTCCTCTAGCCACAAGTGCTCAATAGCCTTGGTCACTATCTCACACGACACAGATACAGGACATTATCTATCCAGCATCCCAGAAAGTTCTATTGGATAGTGGTGTTCTAGACAGTGTATCCTTCCCTATAGCTAGCATAATGTGAGATTTACATTTAACTAGAATGCATTCATTGTCTACTGTGTGCCAAGTCACACAAATTTAAATCTCATCTCTTAAGTGTGATCAACTTCAAAGCCTCACTTTGCTTGCGTTATACATTCTTACAAGCAAACCAATATAAAAAAAAATGCATGAGCAAAACATTTTTAAATTGTTCCTTCAGAACATCCTCACTTAACAAATTGCCTTTTTAACCTTGAACATAACATCACAAATAAATAAAGAGGATGCACACAGAGCATTTTTTAGCACTCCATTTTTTCTTTTCTTTCTATATTGGTTTTTGTTTCAGGCACATAAATATGGTGCTGTTCCCATGTCTGGGCAATCTCCACCCTAACCCATATTGGTTTTTAACATTAATATCTCAGGTATGAGATTACCTCTATATTTTGTCTGTAAGCAATGATCTAAATATTATAATCATTTCATCAGTATTAAAACAGAATGTCTAAAATAAGATTGTAACAACAGTAAAACATAGCCCACACACAATGGTCTTTAACTGCGGTTTGAAATCACTCGTGTGCCACAGCCTCAGTTGAAACCACCTGCCAGTTTCTATTACATTCTGTGTAATGCCTCAAAAACTTTTGTTGGTATAAACTTCTATGTCAATAGTGAAATAACAAGTCTATTATAGTGGTTAAGAGCATGGCACCAGACTGAGTTGAGTCAAATTATAATCTTGCCATTTATGAGCTGTGTGAATGTGACCATTAAAATACTTAACCTGTCTGCAAAATGAGGATTAACCTTTTGTATGGTTTAACTGTTATAATAAATAAATGGCCTAAGTCATGTAGAGAAATTTTAAGGATGCATGAAGCATAGGAAACAAATGTTGTTTGACAGTTTAATAGCAGTAATATTATTACCATTGTAACTTTAATTGTAATTTTTATCTGTTAAGGTGTATCCATTCATTGGTGTCTAGATAATTTTTCCCCCATGACACATTTCGAGATCTTCCCAGTCCCAGCAATTGCCTCCTATTCTGTGTTCCCTTAGCTCTCAGTATTTCTTATATATCACTTCTCACAGTAATATGATCATCTCCTTCTGTGAATAGTAATTCTTATTAAGTTGTTCTATACCACCTCCATTGGTTCCTGTGGGGGCAAATAAATTTTTTCCTGTTTATGTAATGCTGGATGACACTTCTGGACGTGAAGAAGAGATCATGCTCACTCAGAGACTATGCATTTTGAGTTGGATGTAGAAGACCTGTAGCTGTAAGAGACCACAGGGATATTTCCTTAGGAAGGCAGAAAGGATGTGTTCCACTTATGAGGAGAAAGACGTGTAGAGATCTCTAATCTGTAAAAAGTGGGGACTGTGGTGAGAACAGATAGTTTACTAATAAGTATTTACTCTCCCTTTATTTTTTCAGTAACACGTACCCAAATTTGGGGGAAGAACATTGCTTTCTAGAATAATGAATGTTTTTGTCTGTCCCACTGCGAGCTAGATGCGGCCATAACTGAGTTCCATCCAATAAATCATAAGTAGAAACATTTAGTGGGTCTTTCAAGAGGGCTTGTGAAAAAGAAAGAATGAGAGCTTCTCTTCTTTCCTTCCTGGTTCCTGGAATTTGGATATAAAAGCTGGATCTTCAGCATCATTTATGCCCCATGAGGTCAACCTTGAGGATAGAAGCCAAACATTAGGAAAGAAGGATGCTAGCGTCCTGAAGACAAGGGAATCACATGTTGACCCTGGACTGCCTGCACGGAGACAGATTTTATGTGAGAGAGAATTAAATTTCCATCTTGGTCAATCCACTCTGCCTGCCACCTGTGGCTAAGTAAACCAAACCTAATCCCATTGATAGCCCCGCCTTCCAGCACCAAGCACAAATCCCATCTCTTCCTTGAATGCTTCAATGAACACATAGATTTACAGGACTGTTCTCCTTCTAAACCACAGAACTATTATATATATATATATATATATATATATATATATATATATGTGTGTGTGTATATATATATATGTGTGTGTGTGTATATATATATATATATGTGTGTGTGTGTGTGTGTATATATATATATATATATATTTCCACCCCCCCACAGGAAAAGTACTGTGTACTGACAGGTACTCTCTATATATGATTTTTTCCGTAGTTCCACGCTGATCTCCAACTGTTCCAAGTCTGTCTTTTTGCAACAGTAAATCCCCTATGCTGGCAGACAATGGGCTCAAATGTAACCTAAGGCAGTTACTGGTTTTTAAAATTACATTTTATAGCAATTTATGCTTTTTGCAAAGAAAACTATACAAATCGTAAAAAGTAAATAAGATATTGATCATGCATGAGGTCTTTCATCGTAATTATATATATTCAGTTTTATTCTCTAGGAGAATGTGCATGTGTGTACCTGGGATATGTATGCGTTTGTACACATATAACATACAAATATGTATAGGGTTTCATGTCCTGCCTTTCGTATTTAGTATTATTCTATTGTAAGCCCGTGGTTTTCAAACGTTTTAATTAATGTTACCCCTGTAAGAAGACTTTTTAAATAACTTCTTTCCCTCATGATCACCCAATGGAACTTTAATGCGGTAGACACCCCATTTATCTGCTTATGTTCTATACGCAGAATTATGCTTTCCCCCCCAAACCGATGTTCAACCTCTGGATGATGATACTGCACCTGCTGGGATGTGCGTTGCAAACGTATGGCTATGTTCATTAACATTCTAAATATTTTGATGTGGATAAAAGCGCAGCATATTCGATGTCCGAAACACACTGGTTTAAGCTGAACGTGACGTGATTTGGCTCATAATGTGCGACATATTTCTCGCTCGCTGAACGTGTCCATGAAGCAGCAGGTCTCCATCTTAACCCGCTGCAAAAGTGAGCTTTCGTATAAAAGGATACACGGAAGTTGAAGTGCTACAATATTTCATACAGAACGTATGCAGAACATGCAAAACGTACGGTAAAACAGAGAAGAGAGTTTTAAAAGTCAAAATGTATTTGGGGCAGCTGGGTGGCTCAGCTGGAAGCATCCGATTTTTGCTCAGGTCCTGATCTCGCGGTCTGTGAATTCACGCCGCACGTGGGGCTCTGTGCTGACAGCGCAGAGCCTGGAGCCTATTTCGGAATCCGTCTCCCCCTCTGTCTCTCTTCCCCACCCCCCCACTCCTGCTCGGCCTCTCTCTTTCTCAAAAATAAACATTAAAAAAATTTAAAACAACAAAAAGTCAAAATATGGTGATCTATTTATTTATTAAATGTTTATTATTTTGAAAGACAGACAGAGCATGAGCAAGGGAGAAGCAGAAAGGGAGGGAGACACAGAATCCGAAGCAGGCTTCAGGCTCTGAGGTGTCAGCACAGAGACCCATACGGGACTGGAACTCACAAGATCGCGAGATCGTGACCTGAGCTGAAGTCAGACGCTCAACCAACTGAGCCACCCAGGTGCCTCAAAAGTCAAAATATATCTAAATAAGTGAACAGAAATAATGCTTGTTTGTTGTGTCTGTGTACATAAACTTGACATACTTCCGGTTATTTCCTCAGAGTCTACAGTTGAAATTATTAATTTAATGATAAATAAAAATACCAAATATAGTTGGTTTTTTGGTGTATTTTGCCGAAATGCAATTTAATAAATAAAATTAATTTTGGGAATGCAAGCTGGTGCAGCCACTCTGGAAAACAGGATGGAGATTCCTCAAAAAACTAAAAATAGAACTACCCGATGACCCAGCAATTGCACTACTAGGCATTTATCCAAGGGATACAGGTGTGCTGTTTCAAAGGGACACATGCACCCCCATGTTTATAGCAGCACTATTGACAATAGCCACAGTATTGGCATCATATGACTTCACTCATATGAGGACTTTAAGAGACAAAACAGAGGAACATAAGGGAAGGGAAACAAAAATAATATGAAAACAGAGAGGGGGACAAAGCATGAGACTCATAAATATGGAGAACAAACAGAGGGTTACTGGAGGGGTTGTGGGAGGGGGGTTGGGCTAAATGGGTAAGGGGCATTAAGGAATCTACTCCTGAAATCATTGCTTCACTATATGCTAACTAATTTAGATGTAAATTTTAAAAAATAAAAAATAAAATTTAAAAAAAAGAGTAAATAGAGAACTGATTGAATAAATTATGATTTTTCATAAATGGATACTATTTTAAAAATTAGATATATATGTACTAATATGAAAGGATTTCCAAAATAGCTTATTAAATTATAAGAGCAAGGTGCAAAAAAATAAATAAATAAAAACAAATGAACAAATAAATAAATAAAATTAATTGAATTTGAAAAGCCAAAATCATGTGATACTTACCAAATCCACTAACATTAGAAATAAAAACAAAATGGATTCCTTTATTATGCATTTAGGGGAAGAGGTGATATGTCATTGTTTCTTTAATGTACATTTTTACATTGTTTTTTAATGTGCATTCTGTGAGACTGATATTTTCCATGTGTTTATACCAGTTATGAAATGTTGGTTTTTGATCCTTGCAAAATTAGGCAAGTAGAAATCCCTGGAAAGATAAATACATAGTCAAAAGCAATGAGATCACAACAAAACAAAACAAAACAAAACAAAGGGGAAGAAATCTTCTGATCATCTTAGTGACTAATAAAAGCAAGAAGAGAATTTTCAGAAAGCAAGAAATTTAAATGAAACATTTTTAGAATTACAAGCACCATTTTATTTAACTTTAATTGGTTTTATTAATGTATGCTCCTCTTCACTTTAAAGTGATACTTTACCTATTTCCTCAGCTTAGTCTAAATCACTTACCATTTTAGAATTAAAAATAACAAATATCTCCTAATTGATTTCAGTCCAACCATCATGCATGGAAATCTTAGAGAGCAGACACAAACAGTAATAATTCCTTTTTATTGAGATCAAATTTCCTATATTAAGTGCAAAAACCACACTAGATCATTTATATGTTTGGTTTGTATCTACATGAGAAACTTTCAAAATGTGTATAAAATACCTCTCATTGAACAGAAAAGGCAACCATGATTCCCTAAAGCACATGCAATAGTTGACCTGAAACCCAACATGTGTGGCTACAAAGTCATGTGTTCTTTTCACTACTGTCCGGAGCTTGTGATCATAACAGTAATTGAGTGATATACACACACTGAAGCACCTGCACTCCGATGATGAATGAACATGTTCTTCAAAAAATGAAGTCCTTCTCAAGCTGTATTACAAAGCTGTAATCATCAAGACAGTATGGTACTGGCACAAGAATAGACACTCATATCAATGGAACAGAATAGAGAACCCACAAATGGACCCACAAACATATGGACAACTAATCTTTGACAAATCAGGAAAGAATATCCAATAGAATGAAGCAGGAAAGAATATCCAGTGGCAGTGGACAGTGACATGCAGAAAAATGAACCTGGACCACTTTCTTACACCATCCACAAAAATAAACTAAAAATGGATGAAAGACTTAAATGTAAGACAGGAAGCCTTCCAAATCCTCGAGGAGAAAGCAGGCAAAACCTCTTTGGCCTTGGCTGCAGCAACTTCTTACTCAACACATCTCCAGAGGCAAGGGAAACAAAAGCAAAAATAAACTATTGGGACCTCATCAAAATAAAAATCTTCTGCACAGCGAAGGAAATAATCTGCAAAACTAAAAGGCAACCGACGGAATGGGAGAAGATATTTGCAAACGACATATCAGATAAAGAGTTAGTATCCAAAGTCTATAAAGAACTTATCAAACTCAACACCCAAAAAACAATCCAGTGAAGAAGTGGGCAAAAGACAGGAATAGACACTTCTCCAAAGAAGACATCCAGGTGGCCAACTGACACATGAAAAAATGCTCAGCATCATTCATCATCAGGGAAATACAAATCAAAACCACAATGAGATACCACCTCACACCTGTCAGAATGGCTAACATGAACAACTCAGGCAACAACAGATGTTGGCAAGGATGTGGAGAAAGAGGATCTCTTTTGCACTGCTGGTGGGAATGCAAGCTGGTGCAGCCACTCTGGAAAACAGGATGGATGTTCCTCAAAAAACTAAACATAGAATTACCCTACGGCCCAGCAATTGCACTACTAGGTAGTTATCCAAGGGACACAGGTATGCTGTTTCAAAGGGGCACATGCACCCCAATGTTTATAGCAGCACTATCAACAATAGTCAAAGTATGGAAAGACCCCAAATGCCCATCAATGGATGAATGGATACAGAAGGTGTGGTATATGTATACAATGGAGTATTACTCAACAGTCAAAAAGAATGAAATTGTGCCATTTGCAACTATGTGGATGGAACTAGAGGGTATTATGCTAAGTGAAATTTGTCAGTCAGAGAAAGACAAATATATGACATAACTCATATGAGGGCTTCAAGATACAAAACAGATGAACATAAGGGAAGGGAAACAAAAATAATATGAAAACAGGGAGGGGGACAAAAACATAAGGGACTCTTAAATATGGAGAACAAACAGAGGGTTACTGGAGGGGTTGTGGGAGGGGGGTTGGGCTAAATGGGTAAGGGGCATTAAGGAATCTACTCCTGAAATCATTGTTGCCCTATATACTGATTAACTTGGATGTAAATTAAAAAAAAATAAATAAAAGTGAAAAAAACAAACAAACAAAATGAAGTCTTTCATTATGAACACAGTGTGACAGACTAAACCATAAAACTCTGGAACCAAAAGTAACTCAAGAGATCACATAGCCTAAATCCTTTATTTTATTTTTTTTATTAATTAATTTATTTTGAAGAAGAGAGAGAGAGTGGAGGAGGGGCAGAGAGAGAGAATCCTAAGCAGACTCTCTACGCTGTCAGTGCAGAGCCCAACACGGGGCTCCATCTCATGATCTGTGAGACCGTGACCCGAGTCAAAATCAAGAGTCAGTCATTTAACCAACTGAGCCACCCAGGCACACCTAAATCCTTCATTTTATAGGGAAGGAAATTAAAAATGCAAGGGAAGTATTTGCCAAAGTCCACACAAACATTGAATAACAAAATCCAGAATAGAATTCAGTTCCTTAAACTGTGTAAGTATGCTTTCATTTCATTCAATGCCTCCCTTCTAGCATTAGACTGGTTTACAAAGATGCCTTTGGAGACTCCAGAAAATTCAAAGCTACTTGTTCCCATCTGGAATGGCCTCTGTATGCCCTATTTATTTCTTTGTCCTTCTTCTCAAAGATGCTTTGTTATTTCTCTTACTATTAGGCTGCCAGAAATCACTTCTGTTTTCCCCACAACCACTTTAGTGAGCTATAGTCAAATCTACAAGATATAATCTGCTGTAAATGAAAACCAGATCACTGACACTTAGAATTCTCTATAAGTAGAAAGTGAATGGGACTCCTCTTTTTCTCTTCCAGACATCCTTCCACAACCTCTTAGTTCAGCGGCGTCCTCTGCAATAGTAAAGGGAACCCAGAGAAGCAACCTTGAAGTGAACAATGCCTCTAAAGATAGGTTGACCTTAAAAAACAACTATCAGAAATAATGTCCGGAGACAATTCAGTTGTGAGAAAAGCTGTGGTCATCTCTTTAACCTTAGAAAACATGCACATATTGGCCAGAACTTTAAAACTAAATTTGATATAAGATTTCACAACTTCTAGGGCACCTGGGTGGCTCGGTCAGTTAAGCCTCTGGCTTTGGCCCAGGACATTATTTCGCGGTTCATGGGTTCGAGCCCTGTGTCAGGCTCTCTGCTGTTAGCCCGGAGCCCACTTCAGATTCTATGCACCCTCCATCTCTGCCCAATCCCTCTCTCTTTTTCAGAAATAAATATTAAAACAAATAAAAAGATTTCACAACTTCTAGAGTAATTTGTACTGATCTGTTAATCTTTTTCCGCCAACATACTAAATTTAGAACGGTGTCCAAGGATGTTTTAATAGAGTAAAATTATTTTTCTTGACAACCAAAACTGTGTTTATAAAATTTCATAAACAAATTTATTTTCAAATTGCCCACACCAATGGTATATTCAACTGGATGTGTATCCATTATCCCATCCATTATTAAGGTTATTAAGTATTTTTTGAGAACCTAGATATGCCTGACACCATCTTAGATTCAGAATATATGAAAATTAATGAGACACAATGCTTGTCTTTGTGAATTATTTCATTTTATCCTTAGAATGACCCTATGAAGTAGGAAGTACATTTATTTTTAAAGTAATACACATAAAACAACCAGTGTCTAGACACATTAGTAATCCAAGTGAACTGCAAAAAGTCCTACATCTCACCTCCTAAATTTCAGAACTTGATCTGAATCCTAATATCTGATTCTCAATTTGTGCTTTACTTTGACTACACCAGAAGCTGATGTTCTTCAACATTCATTAAGCTATATTTCTGAAACTGAGCCTCCATATTTCAGAACCAACTCAGAAGGATTCCTGAGCAATCAAAAACCACCAGACCATTTTCCAGCAACGGGTTACTGGCAGATCTTTCTGGGATAATAGAAATGTTCTATATGTTCGCTGTCCAATACAGTTTACACAAGCCAATTACGGCTATTGAGCACCTGCAATGTGGCCAGCCTGCCTGAGAAAGTGAGGTATTTTTTTTAATGTTTATTTATTTTGGAGAGAGAGAGCATGAGCAGGGGAGAAGCAGAGAGAGGGAAACAGAGGATCCAAAGCAGACTCTGCACTGACAGCAGTGAGCCCAATGTAAGGGTAGAACTCATGAACTGTGAGATCATGACCTGGGCTGAAGTCAGATGTTCGACCAACTGAGCCACCTAGGTGCCCAAACTGAAGTTTTAATAGCCACCTGTGGCTAGTGGATGTTTTAATGAGCAGTACAGTCTGAGAAACATTTTTATTTAAAGAATTTTAGCACATAATTGTCTACAAAACAACTGGATAAATCATGACACAGAGGAAGCACATTGAATCAGTGTTTCACCTTAAAATCAGAACTTCAGGGGTGCCTGGGTGGCTCAGTCTCTTGATTTTGGCTAAGGTCATGATCCCAGGGTTGTAGGATCCAGCCCCACGTAGGGCTCCGTGTTGAATGTGGAGTCTGCTTCTTGACTCCATGTTGAGGGTGGATATTACTTCTCTCTCTCCCTCTGCACCTCCCCGGCTCATTCTCTCTCTTGCTCTCGCTCTCTCTCTCTCTCAAAAATTAAGTAAATAAATAAAAATAAAAATAAATAAAATCAGTACTTCCAAACAAGTTCTCAGTTGCTTCCTTTGAATAGACCCTGGATCGCTGGCAATTCCCCTTTGATCATTTGGGTATTTGGATTGAAATATTTGAGAACATTTGAATGAAATGAGAACTATGTTTTTATTTATGAATTTTTATTACTGATTCTGCACAACAGAAAACAGTGAGTATATCCAGAAATCAGAATTCGAGTTTAATTAAGTCAAAATACATGGGTCCAGAGCAAAATTTACATGTTCGTGTCCGTGATCTTACAGTTTGGAAGTAGATTACTGAGAAGTTACTGACTTCCTCTTGTCTAAATTGCTAGCAAGATGTAAAGTCAGTGGAGAGGTCAGGTCTCCAAGCTCTCGGGCCAGGACTCTTTGTATTACCCCCAGCACGCTACTGACCTTCAGGTTTAGGCTTCTTGTCAATACTTCCTTCAAGTAAAGGAAAAGTACCTCCTTCAGCCCTTCAAAAGGAAGGCGACTCTGACATCTGCTACAACACGGATGTACTTTGAAGACACCATGCTAAGTGAAATAAGCCAATCACAAACAGACAAGTACCACGTGATTCCATTTATAGGAGGTGTTTAAAGTAGAGTCATAGAGACAGAAAGAATAGTGATGGCCAAGGGCTGGAGGGAGAGTGGCATGGGGAGTTTTTGTCTATTGGGTACAGAGTTTTCGTTTTACAAGATGTGAAGAGTGGGGTGCCTGGGTGGCTCAGTTGGTTAAGTGTCCAGTTTTGGCTCAGGTCACGATCTCCTGGTTCGTGAGTTTGAGCCCCACTTCGGGCTTTGTGCTGACAGCTCAGAGCCCGGAGCCTGCTTTGGATTCTGTGTCTCCTTCTCTCTCTGCCCCTCCCTCTCTTATGCTGTCTCTCTCTCTCTCTCTTTCTCTTAAAAAAAAAATATGATGCGAAGCATTCTGGGGATGGATGGCTGTGACAGTCACACATTATGAATATACTGAATACCACTCAGTTGTACACTTAAAAATGGTTAAGAGAGTAAATTTAATGTTATGTGTCTTTCACAATTTAAGAAACTGGAAAAAGAAAAAAAATCAGAAGCACCGTTTGGAACAGTTTGCATTGAAAACTGTAAAATGTGCATATCCTTTGACTCTGTTATTCCACATCTAGGCACATATAACAAAGAAACTACTAAGGATGCACGCACACATTTAGCTTCAGTTCTGATCTTTGAGTGATGAGAGACAGTTCAGTAGGAGAGTTAGGCCTGGAGATTTGAGATCCCCGTCTGCCTCGATTTTAATCAGGCTCCTCAAGTCATTTATTCTCTCCGTGCTTAATTTCCCAATTTATAAAATGAGTACATAATAGTACCAAGTCATTAAAGTTTTAGTAGAGACTACGTTTAACAAATATAAAGGATTTAAACCAGTATGGAAGAAAGCACCATATAAACACTTAGCAAGAAAGTGAAAAACCTAAAGATCACATATGAGGAGTTTTTCTATGGAACGTTCATAAAATGGAATACCATACAAATATTAAAAATCTCAAAAGTTTTAGAAGAATTTTCAGTGACATGGAGAGACATCCACAATATTATTAAGTGAAAAGAGAAATAAAGCTGGTTAACAAACAAACAAAAAAGGGGGAAACAAAAGACTTCCATAGACATTTCTCCAAAGGAGACATACAAATGACGCACAAGCATATGAAAAAATACTCAACATTATCAATTATCAGGGAAATGCAAATGAGACAACAATGGGGCGTGTGGGTGGCTCAGTGTTTGAACCTTGATTTTAGCTCAGGTCATGATCTCAAGGTTTGTGAGAGTGAGCCTCCTGTCAGGGTCCACACTGACAGTGCAGAACCTGCTTGGGATTCTCTCTTTCCCTCTCTCCCTGCCCCTCCCCCACTTGCTCTCGCTCTCTCCCTCTCTCAAAATAAATCAATAAACATTAAAAAAACAACAACAAAGAGCTATTACCTCACACCTGTAGGATAGCTATTATCAAAAAGAAGAAGTTATAGGTGTTAGCAAGCGTGTGGAGAAATAGGAATGCTTACCTACTGTAGGAGGAATGTAACACAGGACTGCAGCTATGGCAAACAATATGGAAGTTCCTCAAATATTAAAAATAGAACTACCGTGGGATCCGGCAATCCGACTCATGGGTATATACCCAAAAGAATGGAAATCAAATCTCAAAGAGATATCTGCATTCCATGTTCATTTTAGCATTATTCGCAATAGCCAAGATACAGAAACAACCAAAATGTCCATTAACAGAGGAAGGAATAACAAAAATGCGGAGTATACATATCATGGGACATCATTTGGCCCTCAAAAAAAAGAAGGAAATCTGCCATTTTGACAACATGGATGAATGTGAAGAACATTATGCTAAGTGAAATAAGTCAGTCACAGAAGGACAAGTGATTCCAATTAGATGAAGTATCTAAAATCGTCAAATATATAGAAATTGGATAGAATGGGGCTGGGGGAGGTGAAATGGGTAGTTGCTGATCAAGGAGTATGAAGTTTTAGTTAAAGAGATGAATAAGCTCTAGAAATCTGCTGTACAACATTGTGCCTATCGTTAACAATACTGTATTGCACACTTAAAAAATTTGTAGGGCTCACGCTAAGTGTTCCTACCGAAAGAAAAAATAAATACAATATGAAAAGTGATATTTGAAATGTACTCCTTACTACCAAGAAGGAAGATGGACCATGCATGAGCAGGAACTTTCCTGCTTCCATCTGTAACTGTGGAAAGTTCAGAAGTCTCATTAGGACTCAGAGAAGACTTGTAAGACTTCCTGGTAGACTGTATCATGACATCCCTGTAGTCCTATGATGAAATAGAAGTGAACATCAGCAGATGTGATTTAGCTAATTTGGAAACAGCCACCAAATTTTTTATGGTACACACATTGATTAACGTGAATGTCAGGAGCATTGCCTTGAATCCCTGAGGTGATATTCCTCCTCAGGGTTACCACAGTAGCTGTTCCAGGAATGGAGAGCCTAAAGTTAAGAGCATAGTTCCATTGAAGATAGGCATGTTTTTAAAAATAAAACTATCATGGGGAGCCCGGGTGGCTCAGTCGGTTAAATGTCTGACTCTTAATTTTGGCTGAGTCATGATCTCACAGTCATGGGGTCAAGCCTTGCATCAGACTCTGCATGGGGCACGGAACCTACTTAGGATTCTCTCTTCCTCTCTCTCTCTGCACCCTCCCCCCCCCAAAATAAATACATAAACTTAAAAAATAAAACTTTCATCACAACAGATGTCTATAATTTTAATCTTATAAGAAAGGGGTTATAAACACCTTGTGACACCAAATGTTATTCTCTTTTTATATATAAAATTAAGTTGGGGCACTTGGGTGTCTCAGTCAAGCGTCTGACTTCGGCTCAGGTCATGATCTCACGGTTTATGAGTTTGAGAGTTTGAGCCCCACGTCGGGCTCTGTGCTGACAGCTCAGAGCCTGGAGCCTGTTTCAGATTCTGTGTCTCCTTCTCTCTCTGCCCCTCCCCTGCTCATGTTCTGTCTCTCCCTGTCTCTCAAAAATACATAAATGTTAAAAATTATATATAAAATTAATTCTACATATAAGAAGTCAGGGAATTATGTGCTCCAATATACACAGGCTAATTGTTCCTTTGACATTTTTTAAATCATTCTAGATAATGTTGTTTATGATCTCTGGCCATTAAGATAAAATTGAATATTGCCCATTTTGCCATTTCCAGCGTGACTCTTTAAAAGCTGGTAAACCACAATGCCCCAGTGCTAATTACTATCTGAGGTAACACAAATGGTAGAATTGTCAAGACAGGCTCAAGCCCATCAGAGATCTTGTCCAACATCAGCTTTTACTCACAATCCCAAGGATACAGGCAATAATTAGGCTCAGACAAAGCCTAGAGAGGTCTTAATTATCAAGGTAGCTTTCCAGCTCTTTCTTCCCATATCAGACCTGCACATGCTACTCCAGAAGAGATGGGATCTCCAAGCAAGGACTTAAAGGTTATTACCTAACACAGTGAAGAGTATTTCAGTTATGAAACATTCTTCATTTTTTACCCCAGAAAGTCTCTTATATGACTTTCTCCAGAGATTTGCGCCTCATCAATTCTCAGTTTATCCACTATTAATAATCTTTTAATCAGGGAAGATCCTGCTAACGACATTTATGAGACAAAGCCTCTTCGTCCAAGCAAATATCATTAGTCTATTTAATTGGGGGTCTGATTGACGAGGACACTAGACCAGGCAGGTCACCAGCCTTCTTTTTCTTTACCTGTTATGTGGGTGGACAGCCCCTAAAGAAAGTGAGTGGATCACAGTTGTTTCAATTTCTCTCCTGTGGTCACGAAGAAAAACAAGCTGCATGAAATAAGATGGCCAATATCTTTAACCAGATGCATATTTTAGAATCATCTGGAATAATTATTTTACAACCCCCCCCAACAATACCTAACATCCAAAGATTATGACTAGATTATGACTAGATAGGTCTTTGATAGGGCCAGGGTTTTTTGTTGTTGTTTTGTTTGTTTTTTGTTTGTTTGTTTTTGTAATTTAATGTGCTCATCAACAATTGAAAACTACCATAAAATCTAGGGGGTCAATCAGGTCGCACCCATCTTTTGACTCTCAATTAGATTTTAATGTGCTCTCAGTTGACCATAATCATTATAAATCTTACCCTGGCAGGTACTGTCTTGAAAAAACTATGTGGTCATGAAAGCAATCATTTTGTCACCATGTTGTAAGGGCAGCACAAAACTGAGCCTAAGTCTGAAGACAAATATTTGGGCCTTTCTTATATAAAGACACCGCCCACATTGTTTAGTGATGAACTTTATTATGTCCCAGGTAGACAGAAAATGAAACTTCAAATATAGTCCAGATGTGGGGTGCCTGGGTGGCTCAGTTAGTTAAGTGTCTGACTTCAGCTCAGGTTATGATCTCGCCGTTAGTGAGTTCAAGCCTTGCATCAGGTTCTGTGCTGCCAGCAAAGACCTCACTTTGGACCTTCTGTCCCCCTCTCTTTCTGCCCCGACCCTGTTCGTTTGCATTCTGTCTCAAAAATGAATAATATATTTACAGTTCAAATATAGTCCAGAGAGGTTGAGCTCATTGGATTTGAGAATGTGAGAATGTGCTCCAAGGATTATCAAGATGCCTAAAAGTGGTCTTTATGGGACAGCAACAGAGAGATGGGGGAGCCACCTAAGCAGAAAAATCTTCTCAGCTCTTAATTCTGATTCAACGATAAGGCAGCCATGGTTTAATTTTTACAGTGAGTGTTTATCAGTGTTTATTTAAGTAATCTTCAACTACATACTGTGACTAAAGTACTTGCTATAGACAGGCACTAGTTTAAGCACAAAATATGCTTCCTCTTGTATTAGGGTTCCCCAGAGAACCAAAAATAGAACCCAATAGTGTGTGTGTGTAGGTAGATAGGTAGGTAGGTAGGTAGGTAGACTTATTTTAAAGAACTGACTCACATGATCATGGGGGTTGGCAAATTTGACATCTACAGAGTTGGCTGGAAGTTTGGTAATTCCAGGAGGAGTAGTCTTTAAGATAGAATTCCTTCCTCTTTGGGGACCTCAGTTTTTTCCCTTAAGACCTTGAGCTGATCAAATGAGCTTTTCCCACATCGTGGAAGGTGATCTGTTTTACTCAGTCTACTGACGTAAATGTTTTTCATACCTGAATCATGCCTTCACAGCAACATGTAGACTGGTCTTTGACCAATCAACTGGGCACCATGGCCTAGCCAAGTTGACACGTAAAAGTAGCCATCACACCTCCCTTAATGCTTCCAACAACCCCTAGTATCTTTATTTCGTGCCATTATCATTTCTAATTAGAAATAGGGAAACTGAGGCACACAAATTACAATAGAAATAGGGAAACTGAGGCACATGAATTACAAATTAGAGGTAGACACAAAGTATCCTGTGAATTCATAGGACTGTAACTTAGGAGTGAGATCCTGGCAATAAATATAGGCTATAAATATATAACAGAAGTGATTGAAGATAATCAGGTTTTGAAATCTTGCTTTATAATAATGCCACGGGAAAAGAGAGAGTTAAATTCTGCATAAATGGGTCGGGAAACACTAACCAAATTCACTGTGGATGCACCAGGTCTGCATACCAATACCCCAGGAGCCACCACATCTGCTACGCTTTGTCTAGCAGGAGAATTAAGACTTCAGTGACAGGAAAATAGGCTAATACACTCAATTTCCCCTGGCTCGTTTTAACCTTATTTGCTAACATATTTGCATTGTCTTTTTATAGTAATACCAGAACAAAGTTACCTGAAAGAAACAGAGGGGTGTGGGGAGAAAGTAATTGTAATTTCTGGGGGGGAAAATACCAGCCACATATTTATAGCATAAGTAAACAACCAAGGTATCAGAATCAGAGGAATAATAATGATTATTAGGATACACTGGGAAACTTTCATGTTCCATACCATGAAACATTCTATGTTGTTTGTATGAATATTTTATGTTCTGTTTCCCTAGATTAAATCACTCAAAGACAATGGGTTTATTCCCATTTCACAGATGAGGATGATGAGGCACAGAGAACTTAAGTCTCCCAACTTCAGCCAACTACTAGTGAGTGGGGCAGGATGCTTCTTCATGACATTTAACTGACTCCTGGAGAAGAAACACTATTTGCGGACTAATCTCTTATTATCTCTTGATTAACATTAGAGATGGTGAAATGGAAAAATGTGAAGGGAGAAGATATTAGCTGAGTTCCATCTGGGATATGTGCTCACTAGGTGACTGGATTAATTGCCCCATTGAGTCTCCAAAGTTCTCATTTCTAAAATATATTGGTATTTCTGTGAGATGTTACATATGAAGTGGCATATGGTGTCAATGTGGTGCTAAATACACATTTATTCCTTTCCTATATTCTTATAAAAGGGACTCTCTGGGAGTGCCTGGGTGGCTCAGTTGGTTAAGCGTCCAACTTGGGCTCAGGTCATGATCTTGTGGTCCAGGGGTTCGAGTCTGAGTTGGGCGCTGTGCTGACAGCTCAGAGCCTGGAGACTGCTTTGGATTCGGTGTTTCCTTTTCTCTCCACCCGTCTCCCACTTGCACTCTGTCTATTTCAAAAATAAACAAACAATAAAAAAACATTTAAAAAGGGACTCTAATCTGAGATCCCTGGATATACTTTGTTCATACCATGAAACTGTATGTAAAAAATGCATGCATGTGTATGTTTTCATTTATCTGATCAAAAGGACCATTTCCAGCAAAAGAATCTTTATGTTCATAAGATTACAAAGGAAAAAAGAAAGAAAAGAAATACTATCCTGTAGCATTATATTAAAATCAAGGCATGTGATGAAGTACTCTGAGATGTTTTAAAGGGCCAGAAAAACTTTTGAAATATTTTAATTTACCTTCATGGGAAATAATTTTAGATGCAAAATTCATATTAAATAGAGAATGACAATGGAGGCTAAACTATGGTTATTGATTTGGTATTTTTTTTTGTAAGTTTGTGGGTATGTGTGTCTGTGGGAGAGCAAGAGAGAGGAAAAGAGAGAGAGAAAAACCAATCAGGAATATTTTTCAAGTTTTTTGACCAAAGGAGTAGTATTCAATTTTAGACCTAATTGGTAGAGTCTTGTATTGTTCAGGGAGTTTTATGTTCTGCGTTTGATTCTGTACACGCATGAAGAAATATATGCAATTGTCATTTCTATTATAAATCAGAAGTAATAAAAATGGTCCTGTTTTATGGGAAATGAGTGCAGTGTGTGCTGTTTCTTTATGGCCTTTATATTTCTAGCTGGCCAAAAGTACCCCTTATTTCATGCTATACAGCCGTCAGCCTAGGAAGAACCGACGGGAAGAATGACAGAATAAATGTGCATTGCATCTGGCATTTGTGTCCTTGTGCTAGAAAAGGTGAAGCTGGGTTAAGATCTCATCTCCTTTTGCGATGAAGGGATCAGAATGAGGTCTTTTTACAACAACAATACCCTAGACATCCACCTCAGAGAAGAGCCCATTCTTCCCGGGAGACTCTACCTTGAGAGAATGCACAAAGCATTGAAAAAACTACATGTGGGAAATGAGTCAGGTAAAAAGAAGTTGGAAATAAATCAGGTAAAACATTGTCCAAATTGAGAAAAATTCCAGGAAGGACAGAAGAGCCAAAGTTGGAGACCTTCTCTGCCCATACCTATCTTCTAATTCAAAGCGTCATTGGATAGTAACTTTGAAGGTCAAAAAGGCTTGAGAGTTCATCTAGTCCAGTGCTTACAAACCTAGGCTGCAAACATTGTTTTACAAAATGCTTTTGAACTGTCTATATCTAAAAAAACTATTCTATGTGCATATGCGCAGCATACGTTATTCAGTAGTGTGTTGTGTGACACACAATAAAAAGTTGTTTCTTTAAAACAAGAAAGTATGATCCATCATGGACACACACACACACACACACTCACACACAAGCAGGCAACAGAAATGCCCTATAAGAACAACCAGACATTCAATGTAATAGACAAAGATTTCAAAATAGCCATTATACATATATTAAGAATGAAAGAAAACCATGGTTAAAGAAGTAAAGTGTGATGATACTGTTGAATCAAATAAAAAATATAAATAAAAATAAATTATTAAAATGATATAAATGAAAATCCTGGAGTTGAACTATATCATAACTGAAATCAAAAATTGACTACAGGGGCCCAACAGTAGATTTGAACAACAAAGGAAGAATTAACAACTTTAATATAGATTGACAAAGATTGTATAATCCAAAGGCGGAGAGGAAAAAGAATGAAGAAAAATGAATAGAGCTTCAGAGAAATGTCAGATACCATTACTGTGCCAACACATGCATAATGAAAGTGACAGGAAAAGATGAAAGGGAAAAATATTTAAAGAACTAATGACTGAAAACTTTCTGAATGTATTGGAAATGTATTAAACACCCAGGACACTCAACAGACTATATTAGGCAAAACACAATGGGATCCACAAAGATACCTGTCATGGCAAAAATGCTAAAGAGAAGGGAAAATCTGGAAAGCAAGAAAAAATGGACTCATCATTTTAGAAGGTTCTGGAGTAACATATTCAAAGTGCCCAAAGCGGGCGGGGCGGGGGGGGGGGGAACAACTGCCAACAGAGTCCTACATCCAGCAATGTTATCTTTCATCCAAAAGACTTTCTGAAACAAAGAGACTTTCTCCAATAAAAATTGAGATGTAATCTCACTTGCCTATTTTTGTTTTTGTTGTCTGTGCTTCTGGGATCATATTGAAAAAAAAAATCAATGACTAAAGGGATGTTAAAAGGCTGCTTCTATATTTTTTTTCTAATAATTTTACACTTCTAGGTTTTATATTAATCCAATTTTTAACAAAGTCGTTTCCTGTTTTTTTTTAAGTTCATTTATTTATTTTGAGGGGAGAGAGGCAGAGAGAAAGGGAGGGAGAGAGAATCTCAAGCATCATCCTCACTGTCAACACAGAGCCCGATGTGAGGCTCTAACTCACAAACTGTGGGATCATGACTTGAGCTGAAATCAAGAGAAGGCCACCTAACTGAATGTGCCATCCAGGCGCCCCCCTTTTAATTCATTTTGAGTTGAGTTCTGTATATGGTGTAGGTATGAGATAAGCGTTAATTTCATTCTTCTGTATGTGGATATCTAGTTTTTCCAACAGCATTTAATGAAGAGATTACCCTTTTCCATTGTATATTTTTGGTACCCTTTTGAAGATTAGTTGACGATGTATGTGTGGACTTATTTCTGGACCCTCTATTCTGTTCTGTCAGAACTGCTTTATGCCAGGACTGCTTTAATTTAAATTACAGCTTTGTGATATATTTTTGAAACCAGGAAATGTGACGTCTCCATCTTTTTTCTTGTTCAAGATTGCTTTGGCTCTATTGGGGTCTTTCCATATTAATTAAAAAATTTTTATAGCTTTTTATTCCTGGTTTAAGTTTCTTTCTTTTTAATTGAGGTATAGTTGACATTCAGAACAACAATGAAGTATCACCAGTTAGAATGGCTATTATCAAAAAGACAAAAGATAACAAATGTGAAGGATGTAGAGAAATGGGAACCCTTGTTCACTGTTGATAGGAATGTAAATTTGTATAGCCAATATGGAAAACAGTATGGAGGTTTCTCAAAAAATTAAATATAGAACTACTTTAGGATTCAGCAAGCCCAGTTCTGGGTATATATCCAAAGGAAATGAAATCTGGATCTTGAAAAGTATTTGTACTCCTGTTCCCACTGTAGCAACTATTCACAAAAGCCAAGATATGGAAACAATCTAAGTGTCCATAGACAGATGAATGGATAAAGAAATGTGGCACCTGTATGATGGAATATTTTTCAGTCTTAAACTAGAAGAAACTAGATGAGCCTGGAGGACAGAATGCCAAGCAGAATAAGCTAGACACAGAAAGTTACATCCTGTAGGATCTCACCTATATATGAAACCTACAAAAGTTGAACTCTTAAAGGCAGAGAGTAGGCAGGTGGTTGCCAGGGCCTGAGGAGTGAGAGAAATGGAAAGATGCTGGTCAAAGGATACAAAATTTCAGTTACACATGGCCAATAAATTCCAGGGATCTAATAGATGGTAGGGTGACTATTGTTGATAATGCTGTATTGTATACATGAAATTTGCCAAAAGAGTAGATGTTAAGCATTCTTATCACACACACAAAGAAATGATAAGCATGTGAGGGGATGGATATGTTCATTAGCTTGTTTGTGGTAATGATTTCACAACGTGTATATATCTAGGAGACATCACACTGCACATTTTAAACATATACAATATTTATTTGTCAATTATACCTTAATAAAGCTGGAAAAAATTGAGATAATTTGTTTCTAGGAGACCCACTTTACAAGAAATACTAAGACTAGCAAAAGTATGTCATTATAAATGACAATGGAAGTGCATTTTTTTCATTTCTTCTAAACTGATTTAAAAAGCAATTCTAGAAAATAATCCATACAATGTATTGTTGGCCCTATGACATGCATAAATATAATATATGTATATAAATTTGTCACTAAGAACACAAAAGAGATGAGAAGAATTAAAGTTGTATTAGGTTAAGGAAATGACTCCAGATTTTGCCAAATCCATGGGAACAAATGAAGAAAACCAAAAATAATAAATAAAGAAGTTAATATTTTGAATCTGTAAACAAATACTTGTTCTTCTTTATTCCTTCAAACTTTTTCAAAAACATAAAATTATATAAAGTAATAAATATAACAAATATTGTGATTTGTGATATATATGTAAAGTTAATATAAATAATAATAATAAAGTAAAACTAGGGAAAGGAATAGAGCTATAGAAGAGTAACATGCCTATATATAACTTGGAATACCACTACAAACCAACTTGACCTATTGGTATCTGTAGAACATTTCACTGAATAACAGCAGAATATACGTTCTTATCTCTTTCATATTTCCTATCTCTGTCTTTATCAAAGGATGCAGGAAGTTTATGCCAGTCCCTTGTTTCATTCAGTGATCCTAGATTCAGTTCCCCCACATAGTTGGTGAAGCATCAGTATTCCTCACTCCAGAGCACTGAACTTCTAGCTACCTATGACTGCCATTGGATCCAAGTTCCAGGTGTCTTCTGACATGAGCCCCATCTACTGGAGATTTTCCAGATATATGCGTCTTATCTCTGATAAGGGGTATGCTTTTTATTTGCAGATAATTTGATGTTTTTACAGTGATTAGACAGTAAGTTAGAGTTAAAATCTAAATTTTGAAAACTTATACTGCCAACTTTTCCAGAACTGTCCTCCATAAGTTAATGCCCCTAAACCCACAGATTAACTCTTAGCAGATAATAGTTTACCAGTCTTTTATTTTCCTCATAAAATTCCAAGTTGAAATAAACATTACAGTTTTTTTAAGTTTCACACATCAAATATATTCAACTAAGTTTCTATCCTGCTCTGATTCTATATTGAAATGGGCCATAGAAATAATACTAGTTCAGTATGGAAAACCTAGCTACAATTTGGTTGAGTAATGTAATAAAAATATTTTGTAGCAGACAGCTTGCCTTCCCAGGTTTGGGATGAATATACACTCACCTCACTTAGGTTCAATCGATCAGATGCAAGTGACCCAGACTGAATCAGAACTTGATGCAAAGGTGTAGACATTGCAGAGTACCCTTGGGGTAGTGCCAATAATATGGAGTTTCTAGGGCAGTAGGGACAATGGTGCCAGCAGTGGTGAGGGCCCAGCATCTGGTCTAAGTGGTGCTGTTGGTGCAAAGTGAAGCAGTGATCGAAATGGTGTCATAGCCCTGCTTGTGTGGCATCAGCACGAGTGACGTGCCTAATCGCCTGCCCTCTGAGGCAGGCTTTCAAGCCCTCCCGGGGACCCTGTGTGTGATCCAGCATCTTACATCCTTTTCATAAATTCATTGCCTAATTTAGCCAGACTAACATCCTGACTGATAACGATAGCCACCATTTCTATTTTTATAGAACTGCAATTGTCTGTTTGTGTCTCCCCACATTCATATGTTGAAATCCTAACTCCCAAGATGATGGTATTAAGAGAAGGGGCCTTCAGGAGGTGATTGGGCTCTACCCTCAGAATGGGATTAGTGACCTTATAAAAGAGAGTTCAGAGAGCTCCCTCACCCATTCTGCTATGCACGTGGGAAGAGGACAGCTATGAGCCGGGAAGTGGAACTCACCAGACACTGAACCAGCAGGTGCCTTGATATTGGACTTCCAGCCTCCAGCACTGTGAAAAATAACTGTGTATTGTTTATAAATCACCCCGTTTATGGTATTTTTGTTATAGCAGGCTGAATGGACTAAGATAAGCACCTTGACAAAGAAGCTCCAACTATTAGAAAGACTGTAGATGTTCTGTGGTTTATATTAATGTCCTACCATGCCCACTGAAGATATTGCTATTCATGGAGTTCAATAAATACAATGAGCACTGTGATAATAAATTGAAGGATGTATCAATTTGAAAGATATATAAATAGTTAGGATTGGGTTTTTATTCACAACATCAAGTTGTTTGAGGAAAGGAACGATTTTTCATTTCTTAGCTGTTAGGTTTCCTTACCCTGTCTTCACCATAACTGCTTTGCTCATCCTTTCCATTCCTTTCTCAAAGCATCCACTCGGTATCACTGAGGTATTCACTGAGGGTCACTCTGTCACTTCTTTCCTTGGTTTCTAAGTATGTTTCATCAATTTCTCCTTTGCTGTGTCTCTAATCTAACCTGCACACTGATTGTGGCGCCATGATCTATTATGTGAATTTATGCGTCTGTCTCCATTAGAATGTGAGGTCCCTGAGGACTGGGAGTGTACCTTATTTGAATTCACAAAGTTAACATAACTTAGTGTTATGCTTAGTTAGACTTGTTTAAATATATGTAAATGTATCCAAAATAGAAATTGTTATATATACCAAAGTACTAGAAAAATGCTGATGGCAGAAATCTGACCATTCTGTGAATAGACTTCTCTGGAAGGGAAGTTATTAATTGGTTAAGTATTTGGAATTTAAATTTATTTTTAACCCTCTGGAATCACCAAGACGGCCAGTGAGGCCTCCAGACTACTCAGCAAAGCCCATGGTGCTTCTGTGAATCCCATGATGATGGAAATGCCTTGGTAGCTGTCTTAACCTCCACAAAGACAGTGAGCATGTAGGCAACATCTTACATGAGAAACTTCTCTTGACCATTCACAAGTGCTTCTGTTGTGTTTCTGTAAAACCCTATGATCACTGTAACACTAATAAATTGGCCGACAAGTATTTATTGAATTGAACAGAACAGTTTCTGAGACTGGCTCTTTTACATAATTTGTCCATAAGGCCGTAAAGAGATACTCTTAGTATATGGGTGTATGTAGGTGTGTGCATACACAGGGATGTATAGACACAGGGATGACACCACAAATAAATATTTGAGGCCATGAACTGTACCCCCTGTTATCTGTTTACTTCGTTATATCATACTAGTCACATTTCATCTCACATTGGTCATTGCAACTTGACAATAACTTGATAGAATTATTTATAATCTCACAAGGAAACAATTTTGATACACAAAGCTGATTTCGATGCTTAAATTTTGATGCACTTGACAGAAAGGCAGTCCCATTACACTGAAGCCATACTTCAAAGGTATATGCTGCATCAGCCTGTCAGATGCAATTAGAAACTTTAGAAAGAACAACTGGAATAATTTTCAAGACAAAGCCGGGTAAACTCAAATTAGTCACACCAACTTTTTATGGGTTCATAGTGCCCATCTGTGAAAAATTATGGCCCATTAGAAGTGAAAATGGGTAAGTTACAGAGTAAAGGAGTGCTAATCAAATATTCTAAAAAATGAAAGCAAAATCTCTGAGCATTAATTTATTTACAGCATGAATAATTTAATATCCACCTCAGATTTAATTACAAGCCATGGTCAATTAACTAATTTAGTAACAATGTGTAAATAATGGATAATTTCTATGAGCTAGATGAAACTCAAAGAATTGCTGTAATATCGAAAGGATTGTAAATAATGGGATTGTCTTCCCAAAAGTTTTGACAACGAAACAGAATATGAGTATTTAGAACAGATTTTTTTTTTAACTTTACAACTGGTTTTGAATATGAATATGATCCACGTAATTTACACATTCTGGAAAAAGTTAGAAAGATATCAATGAATCCATTGTCTAAATTACATTTTTGTGGTACCGACCTAGAAACATAATGGAAGCCAATATTTGACTTACAAGATGAAAAGCACCGTTCTGAGAGCTTTTCACTTACAAATTCATTAAATTCCTACAACAACACCTTAAGGTAGATACTACTCTAACCTTTGGTTTGCAATTCAGAAACCAAGGCACCGAGAGTACACAAACATGCCCAGTTTCACAGAACCAACAGCAGAACTGGGGTCAACTAAAAAATTCTGACTCTAGATCTGTCCTTAAAGGTAATGGATGTTACGCGGAGCAAACATCCCTACTAAAAGCAGAAATAATAACAAAGAAATGATAATACTCTGATCACATCAAGAGATACTTAAGGTAGGCAGTTACCATAACGGGTAATTATCACTCTAATGGAAAACTCATCTGTCAATTTGGAAGCTTCATTATTTCCCAAGTGGAACACAGGGCTCCTGGGGAAGATCTCTGCTTAGCTGAGTATGAATCTCTGACCTCTAAGTAACTCAAGTGCTAATTTCCTTGCTTCTCTATGCCCAGCAGGAATTAGCAATGTGGCAATTGGAGCGAGTAATGTTTTAAAAACTTACTAAGGTCTAAGTGTGAATCCTGCCTTTGTCACTTGCTAACTTTCAGATTTAGGTAGACTTTGTTTGGTGTTCAGTATTATTTAGTTTTCTTTTCACACAGTGCAAATATTTGGAGAAGATAAACCCTGAATACTCTTGCTTTGCTCTTTAAATCTTGCAATTATGAGAGAGTTAAAAAATGCAATTATTTGCCATAATAAGACAGGGACTTGTAGTTGACTTTTTAACACTGTTTTGATTTCCAATATGGTTTTCGTTACATAGTTCATAGAATAATGTAAAATGAGCAAAAAGAAGTTTCTTATTTGTTGAGTTAGGTTTTATCCTTTTAAAATGAATACTTAATCTCATTCAGAAAAAAAATCAATGAGTTTCTACTGAAAAAATAAAATGCTTATTAAATGCTCATTTGAATCAAAGCTTTGAAACAGAATTTAGTTAACTTGCTAGTTAATTCTTTTTATTCTTATTTTTTTCATCAATGCTATTCTGTAGGGCATTTTATAACCAAGAACTCAGTATTTTGTGGAACATTTTTGTCCTTCATAAGTAAATATATCTTTTATGCTCTCACTATAACCATAGCTAAGAGCAGTTTGCCTAGTCATTCCCTCTAATAACTTGTGTCTGAATAAACTAATCCCTAAATGTGTCTCTGTGGCATCACTGAACCCCAAGGGAATTCTGATCAGGATGCTTCTGACTCCTGCTAAGAATACCTGTTTCCTCCATAAAATTACAAGGCCTCCAAAGAAATGTCCTACATGGTAGATTGAATTTCTCCATCAATGTGTAGATATTTAATTGATGTTTTTGCTGGGATAGTAAGCAGAAAATTTAGCCATAAAAGCATTCTACCTTGGGCAAGACCATGGATAAAGACCCTTGTTCAAGTAAATCCAATTAAAAATTCACACACACACACACACACACACACACACACACACACACATTATAGATACAGAGTAACTACACAGAGAGAATTAAAATTACAGTATTTGTTCTTGCTCATAGAAAGTATGTTTTGGGCTCTAACACCTTCCCAAAGGGTATATGACTAATATCCAGGTCAATTGTTACATACAACAAGAAATATAATTAGACTCTGGTATATGCTATTAGAATGTACCAACAGAGATTAGAAAAGGTATAATGAAGTTTGGAATAGAACTTCGTTTTGGAGTAGTAACTATTGGGTGTAAATCTCACATTGACATATAAAAAATGTTTAAACTTGGCATGGTATCCAACTTATACAAATCTCAACTTCATGAGTTGAGTATAAAATGAGCATAATAATATCTAACAGTTTGTTGTAAAAATAAATAAGATGCTTAGACATTAGCAGAGTGGCCTTTCACACAATAAATATTTGGTATTAGATAATCAATCTTGGAAGGAAGAAGAATAATAAAACTGCTTTAGAGGTTAGAGCATTTTAACAAATTGGTCCAGGATGTGCATGCAATAATATTAATAGGGTCTTTCAAGAGAAAGGAACAATATTGACAAGGGCTAGAAGGAAGGTTTATGCTAAATTTATCCTATTGAGGAAGAGTTCAATCAGGCTAGAGAGCAGACTACCTGAATACACACAGAAAGAAGTTAGAGTACATTGTTCCATCAGTTACCAAAATTTTTGTTAAAACCTTCCTATTTTGCATTAAGAGTTTATGACTCTATGGCAGGTAGATACTCAAATAGGTAATCAAGTAAAGAGAGATGAATAGGAAGACAAGAGCCAAAAAAGGTAGAATCAGTCCCATGAGGTTAACAAGCAAGAATATCCCATAGACCAATATCCTTAGCAAACATTAACATTGCCACAAACCATTAAGATTCTGGATTAGCTTTCAACAATGGAATACCGTGTAACTAAAAACCCAAGTTAGAAAAGGATGATGGGGGACAGCCCTATTAATTTTTGTTCCTTCATGAAATTCCCTTATTTCTTGGAGGAGTCATGCTGATAACAGCAACTTTCATCAAAACAGCTGCAAGAGTGTGTGAGCCAAACATTTATAAATAAATCATGATATAGAATCTCTACATTTCCAACAATTGATATGCATGGAAAAAGAAATGTTTCTGAGTGAGAAATCTACATATTTTCACCATGCCTTTCTTTCTTCTTCCTGTAGAATTGGAAGAATAAAAATTGGCAGAAGATTCCTTTAGTCTGGCATACATTTCATTAGAAATTCTAACAGGCTTATACATGATTTACTGGAAATGTTGAAAGTCAACGTGCAAAAGATTTTGACTTGGGTTAATATGATCTTTGTTGTCTCAACACGGGTTTTCAAAAAATTCCATCCATATCTGTCATGAGGATATGAACTTAACTCTTTGAAATGATTATATGCATTTAGATGTCCTTTATTGGTGCCAAAACATCTCTAAAAATAAATCCCACCAAAAACCAACCACTGAATTGAATCCTCCCTTTTTTTCTTGTTTGCTTTCCGTAAAGTAATAAACATTTCTCCAGATATGTCTATCTTTATGTATAGGTGTATGTGTATGTGTGTGTGTAGTTTACCTCTTCCTAATTTTGAATTTTAGATGCCATGTAGAAATATAATGAATACGAAATAAATATTTAAAGATATTGAAGTAAAGGAGAAAGGTTAGTGGAAAAAACCAAAATGAAACTAAATGTAAAGATGATGTAAATCAATGGATGTCATAAAAATCTTATACAGTACAAAGGTGGGTCATAAATGACTTTAAATTCCCTAATAGCCACATCATGTGATCTTTTAAAAGAACATCAATGTCTAAAAGGAGGACAAGACAGAATAAAAGAAACAACAATTTCAGTTGTTCAGAAAAAGCCTAAATGCACTTTCATAATGCACATAAAATTATTCGATATAAAAGCCAAATGATAAATAATTACAAAATCCATTGATATGAATATACCAATGTAAGCATTTCCTTACTCGTGGTTTACATCATAAATTAAAATATTTATTCATACCCTCAACGATCTATTCAAGAAATCTTCAGTGAACACCCACCATGGTGCCAGATGCTTTTCTAAGCACTGAAGATACCACTACTGCTCCCATAGCATTTCCATGCCAGTGGGGGGAAAACAGACAATAAACAATCATATCACTGTCTATTACTTTTTGTATTTCTAAGATCTGCTTGATAAATATCATAACTCAATGAAATAGTTTCATCGTTAGGCTATATATTAGATAGTGAGAGAACCATAGCAGAATAAATCAGATTACGTGGAAACAGAAAAACACTGTGGTACTGGATTGCTTGGGATGATCTCACTGATAAGAGAACATTCCAACCAACAGGACAATTGAAACATGCATCACATGAGAGAAAGAGGCATATTTGGGGTAAGCTCTTTGGGTCAGAGTTAAAAGTAAATGCAAAGTAACCAGCATACAGTGTGAATTTTGGAGATGCTACGAGGAACCCGCTGTGGTGGAGGGACGGGCGCAAGAGGAAAACTGGCAGGAGGAAATGTCAAAGAAGCCGTTGAATTATGTGGATTCTGGAGGCCACGTAAAAAATGTGAAGTTTTACTCTGCCTGAGATGTCATGCCCTTGGGAGTTCCGACTAGAGTAGTGAATGAGGTGACTTAATCCATCTTTAAAAGAATTGGTTCAATGATTTTGTGACAGAGAAATGCAGTCAAAGAAGGAGAGAGGTTCAGTGGGGTTACAGCACTGAACCAGAGAATAGGTGATGAGCTCAGGTGACAGAGAAAGGTTGTGCAAATTCAGAATCTTTTTTTATTTTTTATTTTTTAAAGTTTACTTCCAAATTAGTCAGTGAAACAATGATTTCAGGAGTAGATTCCTTAGTGCCCCTGACCCATTTAGCCCATCTGCCCTCCCACAACCCCTCCAGCAACGCTCAGTTTTGCTCTCCATATTTAAAAGTCTCTTCTGAAAAAATAAAAATAAAAAAAAATAATAAAAGTCTCTTCTGTTTTGTCCCCCTCCCTGTTTTTATATTATTTTTGTTTCCCTTCCCTTATGTTCATCTGTTTTGTCTCTTAAAGTTCTCATATGAGTGAAGTCATATAATATTTATCTTTCTCTAATTTCACTTAGCATAATACCCTCCAGTTCCATCCACATCGTTGCAAATGGCACAATTTCATTCTTTTTGATTGCCAAGTAACACTCCATTGTATGTATGTGTATATATATATATATATATATATATATATATATATACCAACCATATCGTCTTTATCCATTCATCCATCGATGGACATTTGGGCTCTTTCCATACTTTGGCTATTGTTGATCGTGCTGCTATAAACATGGGGGTGCAAGTGTCCCTTTGAAACAGCACACCTGTATCCCTTGGATAAATGCCTGGTAGTGCAATTGCTGGGTCGTAAGGTAGTTCTATATTTAGTTTTTTGAGGAACCTCCATACTGTTTTCCAGAGTGGCTGCACCAGCTTGTGTTCCCAAAATTCAGGATCTATTTTGAAGTTAGAGACAAGATTACTCAAGGACTGAGTGTCAAGTGTGAGAGAAAGGGAGGAGTCAAGAATGTCTCCAAGGTTTCTGAACAGAAAGATGGGCACTGTGACTAACTTCAGTTGCACACTGGGAATTAGAGAAGCTAGTGTCAGGGTCACGGTGCACTTTGGGGCATAGTGAGTTAATGTCAATCAGCCAGTGTTCTGCAGAGACTAGATTTCAGGTAAAATTTGGTCTTGGAGGTAACAATTTGAGCATCATCAGAATATAGTGGAAATCTAAATGGACTGGATGAATGTGTGAAGAAACAGATAAGCATATGAAGGTAACTAAAAGTAGGAGAATGTTGTCCAAAAGCCAAGGGAAACAAAATCTCAAGGAGGAATAATTCAGCATTGCTAATAGTTTTAAAAAACCTGATAAGTTGTAACCATATTTTGTCATCTGGAGACAACTCACGACATTCAAAAAGGGGTCTCAATTGGAATTGTGGTGATAAAAACCTTAATTGGTGTGTGGGTCTAGGGAAGAATGAGAATATTGACCCTTTCAATGTAATTAATCCAATCAGCTCTTGTTTCATTGACTAAGCAATTCAAAACGTCTTGCCATATCTATATTAACCATTGTGTTGCATTGACCTCCATGCTTCACAATTTTAAGCGCTTTTTTGTATTTTAACATTTATTTTATTCTGGTTTCTTTGAAAGAGAACACTAATCACAAAGATGCCAAGAATATCCTTGTTTTTAAACTGAACATGCTGGGTCAGCTTGTCACGACTTTCCACTATTTGTTAAGGTAGTACTTTCAGATCGTATTAATCTTTGATTTCTTTTCCTTTTTAATTTTTTAATGTTAATTTACTTTTGAGAGACAGAGTATGAGCAGGGGGAGGGGCAGAGAGAGATGGAGACACAGAATCTAAAACAGGCTCCAGGCTCTGAGCTGTCAGCACAGAACCTGATGCGGGGCTTGAACTCACAAACTGTGAGATCACTACCTGGGCCGAAGTCAGGTGCCTAGCTGACTGAGCCACCCAGGCATCCCCTTGATTTATTTTTCTATGCAAGTATACTATTTGTGTACTAAACAAGTGGAGGAATTGAGTCATCACCTCTGCCACTCCCAATTTACTGGCTTCTATTGTATTCCAAAAATGTGTGTGCGTGTGTGTGTGTGTGTGTGTGTATGGAAATCTTTCTGGAATCACATAAAAATACAGTGTAAAATAATAAAAACTTCAAGCCTATATGAATGATAGCAAAAATCACTGAATAGGAAGACTCATAATACATATTAACATCTATAATTTGAATCTCTTATACAGATTTTATATAGCTGCTTTTTACCTCATTTTAAAAACGAGCATTCCATGGTTCTGGTTCCACATGTTAGGAAGGCCACCCAAAAGACAATTCTTATAGGATCAATAAGAGAGGTGAGGACATGGGGCTGACAAGTCATGTTGCCCCAAATTAGAGAGAGACAGAGACCTGCACATACAGGGAGTCGTGGCTGACATGAGCAGAGACACATAAGCAGAAACTTCACTGGGAGCCAGTGTTGGGGTAGGAAAACCCAAGCTGTAATTGATGAGTTGCTGGAGGCTCAGTGTGGACAATTCTGAGACTTCAAATCTCCAGGGAGACCCGGTCACAGGGAGTGCTCACAGTTTTGTGGAGAATTACCTTCCGGAGCTCAACCACTTTACCATAGTAAATACTGGAGTAAAATCCACTCACGCTTCCACAAGGGGAGGGGGAAAGGAACCATTTTGAAATATCCACAGTATTCTCTTCTTAACAAGGCGTGCTCTCAGGAGAAACTGTTAACCAGGCCCTAAGCTACTGGATAGGTTATCAGAGCCTTACTGGCCTAGAAGAAAGGAAATAACCAGCTCTAGCCCACTTAGCCTTCCTATCCCAACTAAGGGGGTGGAGTGGAGGGTACTGACCAATATGTAGTTCACGGTCCAGAGGCATAGACTCTCTAGAAGATGAAGATTCAATCATAGGACTATGGAAATCTTCCCCTCCCCCTAAAACTCACCATCACATTCATAAAGGTCAATTTATACCACTTCCTTTTGAGCAGTACATCATGTCTGGCTACCCTCCCCCACCCAATAAAGAATATATATTTTCTCCTTACTAAAACTAGTTCAATATTCCCTTAATTGTTGTGAGAGATTTTCTTTTTCTTTTTCTTTTTTCACAAGTTAACCCTTGGGGAAATTTGACATTTTACTTGATATAAAGTATGTGCTAGATTAAACTATTCATATGTTTGCTAAACAGGTAATTCCCTTTCTCAACTGATTTAATATTAAGCGAGCTCCACAGTAAGGAATAGTTGATATGGAATTGTAATCTGAGTTCTCAGGAATCGCATTTGTCATAATTCATGTGTTTTCTGTACGTGTTCGCACACAACCAGATGTTATTCACCTTTTAAAAATCACACTTTTTTGTTTTCTCACAAGATGGACATTTTCCCACAAAGAGCCAACATTTAGAACATTTCCCAGTCGATGAAAAGACAGCAACAAAGCACTTTTCAAATGAGACTGGATTTCTAAATGATCAGCTGCCTCCCAAAGCTTTGTTCAAATTCATATCTCAGAATAATGGCAAATTACTACATGGCATGAACTGTCGGCATATAGGAGAGAGATCATTAGGGCATGAATTAAGACTGTGGCTGAAGAAAAGGAGAGGAGGAGCTGGATTCAAAAGATACTAGATTATTCTGAATCCTTCTCCCTCTAGAGATCTGCATATTAAATCCCTGTGTTCTTATTCTGTGCCTTCAACAGGCCTGACAATTCTAGCATATACACCCTGTGTGTTTATATGGTGCCATTCATATCAAGTAAGGCTTCTTCTGCCATATTTCTATGTTTTAAAATGTATGGGCTTTATTTTTCTATTTCCCTTCTCACAGGGGAAAAGATTCATGAGAGATTGTTTTCAGGGCTAACGCTCTCCCTTCCTTCACCTCCAGCAATGCCGGTTACACTTCTCGTAGATGTTGAGGAATTTAGACATTAGTTTGGGAAGCATTGAAACCTTCAGAATTGCTATCCAACATTAAAGTGTGACCCTAAATCTAAATTTTTGTAATTTGTCTCAAAAAATGCCTGTCTAAATTTTTCAAGGTATCTTTATGATTTGTGATTGTTTTTGACAGTAGAAAATATTTAGTATATATTTTTCATTGATATACATATTATTTTTTAATATTATAAAAGCAACTGTTTTTCATAGCAAAATATTACAAAATGCTGAAAATATATAACTATAAAAATGGCATCTTAAATAAAACCACTGAAATCACCATGAATTGAATATTTCCAATTTTAAAAATACTTACGTGGTTTCTTATTTTTAACTATTATAAATATAATATTGACCATAAAACATTTATTCAAATCGATGTCCCTATCCTTAATTACTTTCTTATTTTTAATTTCACAAAATGGAATCACTAGTTCAAAGGCATACCCATATTATAGCTCTTGGCACATATTTCCAAATTGTTAACCCCAGAGATAGTGAGTTTCCAACTTCCTAGATCCTTACCCAAGCTGGTTATTACCGTTAAAAAATTTTTTTTGTGCCCATCCATAGTTAAAACTGATAATCATTATTCTAATTTGAATTTTGCTGGTTAATCATATTGAACATATATTTATCATATCAACTTTCCATTTATCTTTCTCATTAGTCAATTTCCAAGTTAGATGTAGAAATAGGGGAATTCAAGATGCCAAAGACTGCATGGGGTACTGCGGATACAGGAGTGAATAAAGCACATTAAGTAGCCTCATGAAGGCCAGAGTATTTGGGCAGCAGATGAGCATACTAAAAGATGATTATAGGGTATCTTACAAGTGCTGGGATAGCAAGAAGTAGGTGATGTTATGGCAGCATCTAATCCAGCTTGAGCATATTAGTAAAGCCTTTTCAGAAGAACTGATGCCTACGTAAGTCGTGCAGGAAAGAAAATGACCATCAATCGAACCATAAGTGTTCACATATGCTCACACTCGGAGATGCAGTGTGATTCAGCTGTGGAATTAAAACAAAACCAAGCAAGTTAAAAAATAATCACAACTTGAGAAACCTAACAGAAGACCATGGGGGAAGGGAAGGGAAAAAAATAGTTTCAAACAGAGAGGGAGGCAAACCCATAAGAGACTCTTAAATATACAGAACAAACTGAGGGTTGCTGGGGAGGGGGTCTGGGAAGGGGAACATGGGTGACGGGCACTGAGGAGGGCATTTGTTGGGGTGAGCACGGGGGGCTGTATGTAAGCGGTGAATCACGGGAATCTATCCCCAAAACAAAGAGGGCACTGTATACACTATATATTAGTCAACTGGACAATAAACTATATTTAAAAAAGATCATAAAATAAAATAAAAAATAATCACAACTGGATCAAAAGTGCTCAACTGTATTCAAACAGAACTCTAGAAATAATAATGAGGCCTTGGGCTAGTCACAGACTCTCTGAGCCCTTGTTTTCTCACTGGCAAATGTAAATAACATTATATATCTCACAAGGTTGTTGTGAGGATTGTAAAAATAAGAAAAGTGGGGCTCCTGGGTGGCTCAGTCAGTTGAGCGTCCAACTTCAGCCCCGGTCATGATCTCACCGTTCCTGAGCCTGAGCCCTGAGTCAGGCTCTGTGCTGACAGCTCAGAGCCTATAGGCTGCTTCGAATTCTGTGTCTCCCTCTCTCTCTCCTTCAAAAATAAATTTTAAAAAATTAAAAAAAAAAGAAAAAATAGGAAAAATGAAGATGACTAGCGCTATTACTTCTCTTGGAAATATGGTACCAACTTAATAAAACTTCGACTAAGCTGAATCATGTAAGCAAACTGCAAGATACATCGTATGTGTAAGACATGGACTCTGGTGGGTCCATATATATATATATATTATATATATCTATCTATATCTATCTATATCTATATCTATATATAATCTATATATAGATTATATATATCTATCTATATTATATATAGATATAAATATATATAAATATATAATATATACTGATATTATATATCATATGATATGTAAATATAACATATTTAATATATACATGTGTAATGTAATTTGATACTAGGTATATACCATAATATATATTTAATACAAAAAATATACTTCATCTTCTGTAATTGAATGCTGTCATTTAATAGTGAAAATATTACTTTAAAAAAATCAACAATGTTGGGATGCCTGGGTGGCTCAGTCAGGCGTCAGCCTTCAGTTCAGGTCATGATCTCGTGGTTCTTGGGTTCAAGCTCCGCGTTGGGCTCTGTGCCGACAGCTCAGAGCCTGGAGCTTGCTTCGGATTCTGTGTCTTCCTTTCTCTCTGCCCCTCCCCTGCTCATGCTCTGTCTCTCTTTCTCAAAAATAAACCTTACAAATTTTTTTAATTAAAAAAATCAAACAATGTCAATCATATGAAAAACAAGAAAGCCAACTGCTAACATTTATTGAAACCGAGCTTGAGACCTTTTCACGCACTGTCTTCATCTGTTATCACACAAATGCTATGAAATAGATGTTACCCCCATTTTACAGATAAGGATATTGAAAGTCAGGGAATTAAAAGTACAACTCTAAAAGCATGTTAAATTTCAGAGCCAGGATTAGACCCCAGATCATACCCTTAACCATTCTCCTAAGTTAAAAACAAGCAGACAAACAAAAGCAAATCGAAAAAGGAAATCATAATTGGCTGGTGGAGGAGGTAGGATTCTGCCCTCGGTTTTGGGGAAAAGCCTCTGCCTCTGTCCCCTTCCTTCCTTCCTTCTTCTCTCCCTCCCTCACCGCTTCCTCCCTCCCTCCCTCCATTCCTTCCTTCCTTCCTTCCTCCCTCCCCCCTTTCTCCTTTATTCCTTCCTTCCTTCCTTCCTTCCTTCCTTCCTTCCTTCCTTCCTTCCTTCCTCCTTCCCTCCCTCCCTCCCTCCCCCCTCTCTCCCTTCTTCCTTCCTTCCTTTCTTCCTTCCTTCTTTCCTTCCTAGACACAATGTCATTGTTCATATCCAAGGGCAATGATTCACAAATTTTTTCAGCATATGTTTTGTTTAAAATTTAATCTGGAGACCAAATATCAAAAACCCAGAATTACAGTGAGGCAAGTGAAGTTCTCATTTTGGATGTGATGCCAAAAAAAACCTCAGTAATGACGATAAGTAATATTTAATGTCATATTTTAAAATATTAAAAAATAAGAAAAAACTCATAATCCATGATGAACACATTGTTTTAAAAAATTTTTAATATCATATTGTCAAACTGGCTTACATACAACACCCAGTGCTCATCCCAACAAGTGCCCTCCTCAATGCCCACCACCCACTTTCCCCTCCCCCCCACCCCACATCAACCCTCAGTTTGTTCTCTGTATTTAAGAGTCACTTATGCTTTGCCTCCCTCCCTCTCTGTTTGTAAGTTTTGTTTTTGTTTTTGTTTTTTTAATAAAGGCGGGATCCAGCTCTGTATTTGTGTGATCTTCACTCATGCTAATGATGGACACAGTTCAAATAAAATTTTAACAAACCAGATGGCTAGTCTGTGAGCCATAGGTAACTTACTTGATTTTTTTTTAAAGATCGCATTAAATATTCCTTACGTCAATTACTGAGTGTTTTTGGCATCCCCTTCAATTTTGTGCCCAAGGCAAATGCCTCGTTTGCCTCATCCTAGTACTGGCTTAGTAATCTTAAGAGAAAGTCCAGTGATAATATTGGCCCACACGTAATGGTTTGGGTTAAAGTGGGGGTTGGGGACCCACAAGCTTCCCCAGGGGAATCTGGTTGTCCTTCTCCTTCCATCTCTCCCCATTCCCTTTGCCACCACACCATGCTAGCAGTGTCTGAGGTCCTCAGACCCTATGACTGAGAAACTTCAGGAAACATCTAAGTCTGGATAACATTCAATATGGGGGAAATGGAGCTCTTTCATGTAGAATTTGAATCCTAATTAAGAAAAAAAAAAAAGCGGATTATTGGAGTCATTTAATTCCTGCCTTATTATTCCAAGATGGCAGAGATGAAATTCAAATGATAGGTAAAGAGTTCCTTTTCAGATACATCTTGAAACTCAAATTGCATTTCACTTTGCCCCTCTGGCATTTTTCTTTGTCATGGTTTTATGTTACATTTTTATTTCAAATGCAATAACCACATGTGTGCGTGCACAGGGGCGATCTGAAACTAAGATTTGTTGAATCTCCTTCAGGTTGGCATTTACTTAATTAAAGCTTAAAGAAATATCGGAATTATGAGTATATTTTCTCCTCAAAAAACTCTTCTTGAGGGGCACCTGGGTGGCTCAGTTGGTTAAGCATCTGACTTCAGCTCAGGTCCTGATCTTGTGGTGCGTGAGTTCGAACCCCATGTCGGGCTCTGTGCTGACAGCTCGGAGCCTAGGGCCTGCTTCGGATTCTGTGTCTCCCTCACTCTCTGCCCCTCCCCCACCTCTCAAAAATAAGTAAACATTAAAATAAATAAATAAGTAAATAAATAAATACTCTTCTTGAGAAGAAAGGAGCAGCAGCTCCAAGAGCAGGCCACAGGTGAGCACGCCTGAACTTCTGAGGAACCCTTGCATTTTTACCCCTAACCCTCAGCAGAGGACTGATCTTTACTTCTCTCTGGGACTGGCTGATGCTCACCTTCTTGCTGTTTAATAGGTGTTTCCACACATACAATGTATGATTCTTTTTATTACTATTATTTTTCAAGTCTATTTACTTTGGGGGTGGGAGAACCCAAGCAGGCTCCTCACTGTCCACGCAGAGCCCAGTATGGGGTCAAACTCACAAACCATGAGATCATGACCTGAACCGAAATCAAGAGTTGGACGCTTAACCGGCTGAGCCACCCGGGCGCCCCACAATGTGTGATTTAGTGTATCGTCACACAGAAGCCTATTGAGCACGTATAGACCTTATTCCTTTCCCACCCACAACAATCCCCATGTGCACCTAGGGATAGTGTCAAAGCTGAGATCTTTACTTGAAAGACTCTCGGCACTTTTTTCTTTGCCTAAATGTGACTTTCTTGGCCAAGAGTTACCCATCACTGGTCCTACGACCTCTAAAACTCCAATCCTTGGAACCTTGTCAACATGACACCCATAATTAGGACATGTCCTCCCATCCATCTATTTAAGGGTCCTGTCACAAGAAAATGGTACCCAGACTTCTTAAATAGAACTATAATAACTTTGGGGACTTTCATTTCCAATGTACTACATCCCGCAAATGACCTCAGTCTGATAGGCAATTTGGGAACTTTTTCCCCCTTGAACCAAGATCAGCCTGCTAAATCTCTAACCTAGTGCACAAAATATGTGGATGTATCTTTTAATATCAGTAGAAGAGATACCACAGTTCAATTTTTCCGATGGTATACAGAAGGACACAATCTATACACTGGTTTACCTCTTAAAAGCTGTGTAACCTTGGACAATTTTCTCAGGAAGAAAATAGCCACGGATGTTAATTATACTTCCACAAAAGATTATTCTAAGTATACATTGGGATCACATCCATGATTCAAAGGCTGAACCAGTATTCATTGAGAATGTTTAATTTTGTGACCCTTTGAAGACCCTGTGATCTTCAAAGAAGACAGTGGGGTGAGTTGCTGAGTGTGTGCACAATGTGGCCTTTAATTGATGAGGTCACAGCTTAATCGTTTTCCCTGTGAAGAGGGCTTATGATAGTTATGCTGAATGTACAGAGTTATCAGAAGCAAAGGTACAAGAAGAGAATAAAGTGGTCGACAACCAGGAGTAACTCCTAACCACTGAGTGATGTGATGCTTAAGATTATTTTAGTCTTCACATTTTGAGGAGAGGTCAAGGTGATTATTTTGGAGTGGACCCACAGACTACATGTGTGAAAATGGAAAGATATGGAGCAAGAAGAAGCATGTGCAGGTGTTGATTTCCCTGATGTGCCAAGGATGTTCCTAACCTCACTGCCATGCTTAGTCTGTAAAATGCGTATAGTAAACAGGATCTTCTTTTTCCAGTGGGGAGTTGGAGGAAACGTATCTTCTTGTTTATTGTCTGTATCCATGCAATAACCATTTTCTGAGCCTCTCTAACCCTCCAGCTGGTAAATAGGTAGTAGGGTTATAAAAGCTGTGAGTTTCTTATCCTCAGTGAACTAATAATGCAAGAACGACAAATGACTTGGAAACTAGCAACTACAATAGAGATAAGATCAGAGCAGGGAATGATGCATAATGAATGCATAAATTTATCTTTTTCAAAGGGCTTTCTCATCTGTTAACTTGATCATCACCCCAGCCCTGTGAGGTGTACCATGTGCACTCACTCACTCTCTGTGGTGGGCATGTGCTGTATTTTTAGCTGCCTCACAACTTGGAATATATCCTCCCTTCCTTTGGGTCACTTTTCCCCACATAAGCCTGACCGTGCACCCTCTCCCAGCCTCCTGAAGCCAAAATGTAAACCTGGGAACCAACATACCAACAATCAGAAGCACCCAGTCTAGACCTCATTTTGGAGCAATAAACCAAAGTAGAAGTTGGTACCAAGAGTGACAGTTACCGTGGAGTTCTTGGGAACACTGCAAAGCATGGCAACAAATGCTCTGTGTGACGGGTGGTCTCCTCACCAGATGGGGCTGGGGTCTAGCTTTCAACTCTAACCAGGGAGCTTCATCTCATGCTGTTGTGCAGATTTCCCGTTGAGTCTATGAACTATTCAGTATCTTTTAAAATAAACTTTTTTTCTGCTTAAAATTGCAAATGTGGATTCTGTTGCTTGAAAAGAACTTCGACCCTTCCACCTATATCTTACAGACAAGAAAGCTCAATTTCAAAATGCAGAGACTTATCCAAGATAGTTAGGAAATGACTGAGATGTAGCTCAAAACCAGGACTCCTGTACGACTCCAAAGCCTTTTTGTTTCCACCGGTCATGTTTTCTTACATCGCAACGCATGCCAGTCTCGTGGCCTGACGAATGCAATGAACTACGGAGAGAGGAAACCTGTAAAACACGGAGGAGATCAGTATCTGTATGCTCAGAATCTGCTTCAGTTATTGTGAGCATGTGCCCTAGATAACCAGGAGTGTCCTGGTTTACAATGCCATCTTTCTGCCCAAAGGTTTGATTTAGGTGCCATGGGGAATCTAAAATACTGACTGATTTATTTTGTGTTTATTTTGTGTTTCCAAATGCGATTTCTTAAAAATTACTTTTGTAAAAGCATTTCATTTTTACTTTCTTTTTCCCCCATTAGTTTATTTTTCCAGATTTCCTGAAATATGATTGACAAATGAAAATCGTATGTATTTAAGGTATACAAGGTGATATATATATATATATATATATATATATATATATATGATCATCACAACCAAGCTAATAAAAACATCTATTATGTCACATAGTTATCTTTTTTACATTTTCATGTTTTTTTTAGTGTATTTATTTATTTTGAGAGAGACAGAGTATAAGCAGGGAGGGACAGAGGCAGAGGGAGAGAGGGAGAATCTTAAGCAGACTCTGCACTATCAGCAATGAGCCTGAAGCAGGGCTGAGACAGACGTAGGGCTTGAACTCACTCAGATCATGACGTGAGCCAAAATCAAGAGTCTGACGCTCAACCAACTGAGCCACCCACGTGCCCTAACAGCTATCTTTTGTGTGTGTGTGTGTGTGTGTGTGTGTGTGTGTGTGGTGAGCACACTTAAGATATATTCTGTTAGCAAATTTCAGGTATGTAATATAATATAATAGATTACGTCTCCAGGACTTACTCATCCTATAACTGAACATTTGTACCCTTTGATCAATCTCTCTCTTCCCCACTCCCCACCTCCACACCCCTGGTAACTATCTTTCTACTCTCTGTTACTATGAGTTTGACTCCTTTTTTAAAGATTTTTTTTTAAGATTCCATATATAAATGAGAACCTGCTATTTGTGTCAGACTTATTTCATTTAGCATAATAATTCATTTCTCCATTAAATCATCAGAAATTTGTTGAACGCTTACTCTGTACTGAATGCTAACCTCAATGCAAAGTCTTGGAAAGACATTCAACGTGAAGGTGGCCTTCCCGTCTGTCCTTTACTATCAGTGTGACCTTGAAAAAGGTAACAAATCTCCAAATCTCATGTGTCTTAACTGTAACATCCTCACTGCTCTCAAAAGTGTTCCAGTTTAGATGATAAAGTATAAGGATGATTTCTAAGGATAGGTGCTCAACAAATTTCTATTAAATTAAGAAAGCAATAGACTGATTATGAGCATATCTGACACATAACTCAGTCCTTTGGGAAAGAAAGGCCTGGGGTTAAATAGAGGAAAATCAATAGGGAATTCCTCAGAAAACTACGTTTTCTACAAATCGGATATTGTTTTCCCCACCCAGTGTTTCCTCTAGTAATGCACTTGGCAAGCCTTGCTACAGGTGCAGTTTCTAGAACTATCACAAATATACACATACACACACAGGCTTCAAAGCGAAAAATGAGGAATCATTTGGGCATCTTCGCTCCAAAACCAGAAGCTCAAACTTTCTACTATTTATATATCAAAAGGAAAACTTTCGTTAAAATCCTTGATGTGCACATTTATAATTGACTTTAACTTAATGACATATTTCCCACTTTGTCATCAAAGTGTGTCAGTCAAAAGTAATAGTAATTGGCCTACAGTGCAATTATGTTTTGACAAATAAATTAATAATGAGTCAACAAGCTTTCTAGAAACGGAAATTTCTTACTTTTTAAATTAATAACTGGAGTCTCTGTCTCAACATGGCCCTGTGTTTCTCTGTTAGAATGTTACAGGGGATGCCACAAAGAAGCAGCATTTTTGTTTTAAGTCTGCGAATGAGCAAATGGACTAAAATAAAGGGATCTACATAAAATTAAGGCAAAATCCAAAGTGACTTCAATCTGTGTCTTTATTCAGGCTAATATGCTAAAAAAATGGCTCTCCTTGGTCATGCCAAAATACTCTCTCTAGATTCACAAGTTGCTCAGTTGCTTTGAGTTCTATGATTTACGTCTTCACTGCTTTGAAACTACACGAGACGCAGCTTGCCACAAAGACAGAAGTGTAAATGTGGTTGTAGAAACATAGAGATGTAGTTATCAATGGAGATACATACATACCCACAGGAAAGTTAAAATGAGAAAAAAGGAAAAGAAGAAAATTTATGAAGAAAAGAGATGAGAGCTGTGTCAGAAACAAATGTGAAATTTATTCAGGACTCCCCAGCAGCCAAGATAAAAAGGGAAAGAGAATTGATGATATACTAACAAGGTGTCTCAAATGCGTTCCGTAAAGTATTTCATCATAATCTGTCCTAACAGGCTGTCCATCATTTGCTGTCTAGAGGCAAATTTGGGGTGTCCATCTTGTGTTCAGTGCTCTCTTTAGGAGATCACAATGATCAGTACGTGCATTATCTAAGTAAAAATAGAAGGCAAAAAATGAGAATTTATATTCCCAAAGTGATGGTAATTTGACACCAGTCAGGCCACTTTTTTATCCTTATGACCTGGGTGTTCTTAAGACAGCCGCCCTTCATTTAAAAATGACTGGGAAATAACAACAACTCAACGGATTGCCATCAGGGCCATCATGACCTTGCACCAAGTAGTGCTTTATGAGCTATAAAGTTTTGTACAGACACCAGCAGCCGTTACTGCCATCACCGTGCTTAGGAAAGCATGTGGGTGGGGAAGGTCAGAGGGAGATGAACATGTGCCACAGACACAAATTTTCGGGGTCATCTGAGCCAATTTTTCTCCAGCACTTCTAATGGAACACGTGTCCTCAGCATGCTTGAAAAAGCCCAGACTCCAGCAAGGCCCATGATGACCTCAAACCCTTCAGCCACACCCTTCTGTAAGGGGATACGGGGCTTTTGGTAAGTAAGTTTTGGGGGGCAAGTAACTCCCTGCTTTTGGAGCTGTGGTCAGCCCAGAAGATGATACAGAGCAGATGAGATTCTGAACAGCGCACAAAACTTGCTCCTGGCTTCTGCTTCCCCGATTCTGTCTCACTCTGTCTTGTGTCTCACTTCCTCTCTCCTGCCTCTCAGCTTAGAATGGGCTGATACAAATTAATTTTCAATTTTTAAAGAAGCACTGGGTTATTTCTTAATCCGGTGTTCAGTCTTTTTTTAAATACACAGGCTTACATCACAGTCCAGGTGTGCCTTTGTGAGTTCCAGCAATTTTATTTAAGAAAACACGTAGGGGCATATTCTATAAACGATATCTATTTCAATAATCATATTTATTGAGAACTGTCGGGCACTAAGCTGGGTCCTGTACCTTCATGATCTCATGTCATCCTTTCAAAAGTCCTATCAGATGGGATCTTTTATTACCCCGTTTTACATATTTGTAAACTGAGATTTTAAAGAAAGTCGGACTCAAGCTTTAGTTTTTAATGTCACTTATTAAGAGAAGTGTTCCCTTATACCCTGTCTAATGTGGCACCGCTAAGTCATTCTGTATCAAAGCAATCCACTTACTTGCTTTACAGCATTTATTAGAATCTGCATTTATTTATGGGCTTATTCACTGTATGTCTTCCCCACAAGGATCTAAGCTCCAGAGGCAGGAATCACACCTGCCTTGTCCACCTGTATCGTCGGGGCCTTGCAACTGTGACAATATAGGCACAAAACAAACTGTTGAATTAATGAATAAATAGACAAATGAATAAATGACTCCAAAGTGTAGATCTTTAAAAATTCTCCTTCCTCCGCAATCTGTTAGGTTGTGTGTGTATGCAGGCATGTATGTATGTATTTATTGCAGCATAAAGCAGGCATTAAGCAAATTATGAATGCCTCTTGTGTCCCACGATGAGTTTATTTCAAATTGAGAGCAAGAGCGTAAAATCATTTTCTATAGGTCACCAAAGACACTCGTAATATATTCCTGAAATGAAAAACAGCTTCGGAATTTATGTGGCCACTTCATGATATTTAGCCCTTTGATCCCTGCAGTCTTTCAGCTCTATTTGATCCGAATCACGGCTGGGAAGCATAAGAGAAAATGAATTGTTCCAATAAATATTTACTTTCATCTCTTTTCTATATGCCTAGAGAGCTGCTTCTACCTAAACTGTTCTAAGGGTGGAAATTAAGTTCATCATTTGAATGGCTTTGTGAAAAAGCCAGTGAAAGAAAACATTGCTAAGGCAGAGTATTTGTTTTTCTGCTGTTACTGTGTACGGATTGCTTCTGAATCGCTTAAAATGCAGGCATCTGATTTTTAAGAAATTCAAAAGGCTTAAGTTACAAAACCAGCAAGCTCAACTAATGCATCCTCATACAGGCTGTGAAAGCACCTCTCTGTCCTGTTATCTCCAGGTACAGAAAGTGCTAGGCTACCTTTTCACTACTTCCCCCACGACACGTGTAACCCTAAGGACCAGTCCCAACGCAAAGCACATGCGCGCCCGCGCACGCACACAGGCCATCTTTCTCTGGCTAAATCCTCCTCCGGTTCATGGTATCACTCCTTTGTGACCTTATCCAAGAAAGTCTTCCAAGACCAGTGCCCTCCCCCCACACTGTATAGGATCCTCTCCTGACTGTTCCTCTACAGCTTTTTTCCATTGCACTCACCGTAGTCTATTGATTGACTTTACCTGTTTCACTATCTTACTTACTCATGGGAGATAAGTTGTAGCAACAACTCTATGTTGCTCGCATCCATATTTCCAGGACCTAGCTCAGTGCCTGATGAATAATAGGTTTTAATAACTATTCGTGGAATAATTTAATGAATGAGAAGATTGAACCGTGTTCCTTTCTCAGAGAATGGTGAATGGCCAATGAGTCTGGATAGAAAGTATCCCATGAAATGCTTCCTGGTGGGACTTGAATGTCCTGTCTCTACCACCATCTGGACCCTGAGCTTGAAACCCTGAGTAAACTCACTGGTGAAGCGTGAGGCAGAAAGGGCAAAGTGAGGGCAGAGTTTCGGGGGGAAACATTTCTTTGACGAGAAAACATGGGAACTGAAGGGAATCAATGACTCTTGAGTGGTAAGAGAGACTTTTTAGGTAGAACTCCACCTAGGAAAAATATTTGAGCCAAATTCCAAGGCGGTTTTTGTTATGCCCCCAGGGCTACTGCAATGGGACAGCCTATTGCTTTGAAGAATATGCATCTTATTTATTTGCTTTAAGGTTTTTTTTTTTTTATTTATTTTGAGAAAGACCGAGAGAGCATGAGTAGGGGAGGAGCAGAGAGAGAGAGAGAGAGAGAGAGAGAGAGACAGGGCGAATCCCAAGCAGGCTCTACACTGTCAGCGCAGAGCCTGAGCTGAAATCAAGAGCCAATGCTTAACCGAGCCATCCAGGTGTCCCAAAGAATATGCATTTAAAAAAGAGTGAGCCTCCTTAGACTTCAACTTTCATAAAGTTCCCTGTGAAGGATAGAAAAATCAGTAACAAAGGCCTGACCATGGGGATGTTAAGGAAGTGCAGACAGAAGGAATGTGAATCCTTTGTGGTGATTTTCCAGTCCTCAACAAAGAAGTAACAGTTCTAGAACATACTGACATGGGACATGGACCAGAACTGGACCCAGAATTGAAGCAGTGATTGCAAATAACCAAGGCAGTGAAAGAAAAGATAACTTTCCACTAGCATCACTTGGTTAATGATACAGCCAGTTTTCTATGGATACAGAATTAAGGTTCACAATAAACATGTGCATAAAAATTCTATGTATTTATTTAGTATGTAACTTGAATGCAATGTACTCTGCAATGTATTTGCTTTCTTGGTACTGGATCAGTCATACTGTGATTATATTAAGTTCTGAACCAAGTTCTAAACCAATGTTTACTTATTTAAATAAATAAACCAATGATTTTTTTTTTTTTTTTTTTTTTTTGAGAAAGAGCACAAGCAGGGGAGGGGCAGAGAGAGGGGAGACACAGAATCCAAAGCAGGCTCCAGGCTCTGAGCTGTCAGCACAGAGCCCAACATGGGGCTCAAACCCATGAACCGCAACATCATGACCTGAGCCGAAGTTGGATGCTTAACAGACCGAGCCCCCCAAGTGCCCCAGAAGCAACTCTCCTAACCCCTTTTTCCATTCTTCTGTACTCTTCTCTTGCCCCAGGCTCACCAACCCATCTAGAGGTATTTTAATCAGTCTTGTTTTGGGATTACGTCTATACAACATTCTATGTGTTGTTCCCTCCCTAAAATGACTACCCTAACCCATTCTTCATATGACTAATTCCTACTCATCCTTTGAAATATAGCTCGTGCATTACTCTATCATTTTTTTCTGGGGAAATTTTCCTTGGTGTACCATTTTGGAATAATGTCTCCATTTCCTGGTTCTCATATCACCTATGTAGATGAATCTTACTTTATTTACTTGTACTTTTTCAAAGAACATATACATCATTTTTACATTTTCATTATTATAAATAAATCAGCAATGAACCTGCTTACAACTCATACATTTGCATATTTATATAGAATGCTCTGGACCAGCTTAGATGCCATTAAAATAACCTGATTCATGAAATAATTTACCTGTGAAGGTGCCTGGGACTGTTTAAATGTCATACTCACTTCTTTACTATTTGGGAGTCAATAATTTCAAGTTAATTTTAATTATTGTATTTTTATACAGAATCAAGTATTTCATGTAATCTTTACATTTTTATTAGATTCTCTGTGTCTGTGTTGATTTTCTAATTTGTTAATTTTATATGTTTTTCACTCTTCCCTTTCATTAGTTACTGTGTACTTGTTTTAGTAATTGTGGGATCATTTATCAATTCTATTTTATTTCCTAACACATTAATTTCTACTTTTATCTTTATCAATTCCCTCATGTTTTCCTTTCATAATACCTTTTATTTTACTATAATATTCTTGTTGGATGGTCAATTAATGTATTGCTGTGATTTCTTATGATTAAATTAATATTTTTAAGTTATACATTTACCTCTGAAGATAGCTTCAGCTCTACCTTGTAGAATTTAGAGCATTTTTATTATTGCTATTATCCAGATATTGATCAACAGCAGTTTTTTTAATGTTTATTTATTTTTGAGAGAGAGAGAGAGACAGAGCACAAGTCAGGGAGAGGCAGAGAGAGAGAGAGAGAGAGGGAGACACAGAATCCGAAGCAGACTTCAGGCTCTGAGCTGTCAGCACAGAGCCCGACGTGGGGCTCAAAGTCACCAACAGTGAGACCATGACCTGAGGTGAAATCAGATGCTTAACCGACTGAACCCCCCAGGTGCCCCTGATCCACGGAAGTTTTAATTTCCTCTTTGACATCAGAGTTTACCATAAGATTTTGTTTTTCAGTTTGCAGTATTTTCATGTTGATATGTTTGTGCTTATGTTCATTTAATTTAATGTATCTATTAATACTATTTTAAATTTTATCATTTATTTGCACTATAGTTTTGTTTATATTTTATCTAATTGGTATTTTAAAGATCGAAGGCATATTGACATCCCGATTCTCATTTGTACACATGCACATGCGCATGTTTGGGTAAATAATTATATGTGTGTATATATAAATAGGCAAGTCAGAAACTGAGTAGTAATGTGGCAGTGGTTCTGTTTAAGGAGTTAGAGAAAGGTAATGCTTTCTTCTAACCACATGCACTTGTGTGGAAGTATTACTGTTTCATATATTACTTCTTATATACTGTATGATATACTACTTTGTGTAATATTTAAAATATTTTTATGATCAGGGAATTTGCACCTATCTTCTCTTTACGTATATGACTACCAGTGTTATTTCCCATTAAATGTCTTCACTGACACATTAATTCATTCAACAAGTATTTACTGACTGCCTTTATTTATTTTTTTTGTTTATTTATTTATTTTAAGGAGGGGTAGAGGGGGAGAGAGAGAGAGAGAGGGGAGAGAATCCCAAGCAGATTTCATGCTTAGTGCAGAGTCTGACGCGGGGCTCAATCTCATGATTGTGAGATCATGACCTGAACCCAAATCAAGAGGCAGATGCTTAACCAACCGAGCCACCCAGGCACCCCTTACATTAAAGTGCCTGTAATGTGCCAGGTACAATGTACAGGGGATACGATAAAGGCACAGTGGACATCGTGGATCCAGTGGTCACTGATGGTCATTTAAATATACAAATTCCACGTCAGTGAGGGGTATTTGGTTTGCATGGGCTGGTTTTGTCCGTTTATTAACTGGATATACTTATTGTCCTACAACACTCCGCACATTGGTTCCTTTGTCTTATGTCATTGCACATTCAAAAGGGGGAGGGGAGAGTGTATATCTTCTCTATAGGTGACATGTTTCAGCTCTATGGTTTTGCAATTTTTATTTGTTCTTGAATTTCAATAACCTCACCGAATTAAGTCTCAATCTTGGTATTTTTATGATTGTTTTCAAAAGCCAGTGACCTCTTGCCCGATACCCCCTTGGTCCGCCTGAATTTATCTGTAGGTGAAGATGGTTCCCAGGATGCTTGCGGTTTCCCATCTCAAAACTTGGATTCGCTCTTTTCCTCCTCCTGAAGGCTTCCTCCAGTGCCAGGAGGTTGCTTGGTTGCGCACCATCACAGAATGGCAGAGTCGATACCAACAGAACCAACCTCAACAATGGAGGGCGGAGGGCGGCTAAGTGCCCCAGCCTCCTGTTTGCTGGTGGGATCATTCTGAGCTGTGTTGCGTTCTTGCACCTCTGACCTAGGGGCCCATCGTAGAAAACAGCTCATCAACATATTCTTCACTCCCTTCTTTTTCCCACTTTCCCCTCTTCCTTGGTGTCCTGAGACTACCTCTCCAATAAACTACGCGCACTCAAACTAAGGCAAAAAAGGTGCACACTTAAAGATTCATACATTTCTCCACTTGAGAAAAAAATTCTATTCTACATTTTTCTATGGTTTCTTCGGTTATTGTATTCAATAACTCCGATCTTCATGCAAACACCTCACTTCCACGTAGTTCATTTCTTCGCTGATTCCTTTCCCTCTTGGCCCATTTCAACTTCATTTTGTAGGCTGTTTTTCAAACTGGACCTTCCAATAACTGATTCTATTTTCTGCACCTCAATTCTATTCATTGCCGCTTCCGGGGTGGTCTTACATACTGAGGCATAATCTTTTTTAATTTCTTTCCTCAGTGCTGCCATTTTCCACTTCATCTCAGGCTCTTAACTTAGTATCTCCTGTGGGATGGCTTGCATTTTGTCTCAGGTTGGGCTCCTTGGAAAGCAGAGTCTGAGAAGGAGTCTAGCGTGAAATATGTGTATTGGGAGTGCTGTTGGATCAGCACTTGTGAGATGCGGGGGACAATACCCGACTGGGCAGAGGTCGAAATCAAACCCCGGTGTAGTTCCCAATGACAGCATCGGCCAACCTCAAGGGGAGTTGTCCGGAGCTACGAAGACACATTCCCGAGGTCTCCTGTGAGGCCAGAATGGCCAGGCCTTTGTAACTCTAGCTGTGTTTGTCAGTGGCTGTTGGCCACCCAGGGGAGGGTTGACTTAGGGCTAAGTGGCTCTGCTGCTGAGTCAACCCCAGGCTGACAGCTCCTCCTAGTAACACGCCTGCCAGCTCCCGGATCAAATCTCTCCCGGGTTGGGGGGGGGGGGGGCAAGAACTGGGTGGCACATCTCAGAGTCCATCATTATTCATTCTCCAACCATCATTTTTAATTCACAGTTGTGTCCATCTCTTTGAGGGTGCCATTGAGGATCTCTCACACTTTCTGTATTCCTTTGAACATTTCCTTTGAAATGTTCCAGTTCCTCACTTTTCGTCTTCATTATGAATTTGGTATTCCCTTCCCGGGGGACTTGTGTGTTTGGTACACTCTTTCACTGTTACTCATTACTGTTACCGAACAGCCAATTTGTTCTGAGCCATCTCTTTTCCCTGAATGCCGTGAATGGAATTCTTTTAATTCGCTCTCCATTTGCCTGGGCACTGGTTCCATTTTATTGTCAGGACATGTATCCTAAACGGCTGGATATTGATAGTGTCGGGTGTTTGTGTGCATCATTGGATCTTGGGAGGGGGAGGGGTGCAGTGAGCGGTGGGGTAAGGCTGCTGGTGACCAGGATCCTGCCGCCACGAGTCACGGGGGCTGCAGGTTTGCACATGCCGTTCCCTGTGCCTGAAGCACGTGTCCTTCTGCAGTTTGCCCGGCACTTGCAGATGTATTCTGTAGCTCTCAGTTCAGAAGTCACTCCTCAGGAAAGTTGTCCCTAATCCCTGTAACCAGGGTAACACGCCTGTTGTAAATACCAACAGTAGGTCTTGATGAAAGGTTGGAAATAATTAAGAATTATTTGCCATTCAATTGACTGTCCTTAGGAATGGAAGGCTGACTAAAACATGTGTTTGACACTCTTCGCCATTTCATTTTTATGTTTTTACAGCACTTAGCTCTGTTCCAATTTTATTGGTTTCAGAATGATTTTTTCTTAGTCAAATCTGTCACTAGACACGAGATCAGAAAGTAGGTATGTTTACTCGCCCCTGTATCTCAGCACCTCGCACAACGCTTGGTATCTGTAGGTGCTCAATAAATTGCAGTTGAATGTAATGTATGAGTAAACGGAAGAATGAAAAAAAAACAAAGAAAAGAAAAAGATTGTGCTGGATACCAAAAGTTGGTTCATTAGATTTCCAAGTCCATATGACCCCTTACAAATGCTCCTGTTTTATAGGCTTTGAATGCAAATGTTTTTGAAAGTAAAAGAAAGGTTGCTGTCAAATAGTTCCCAAAGATCTGTGATCCTCAATACCACTATTGGAAAGAGATAAAATGATGAGGCGCCTGGACGCCTGGGTGGCTCAGTCAGTTAAGCCTCAGACTTCAGCTCAGGTCACGATCTCGCGGTCTGTGGGTTTGAGCCCCGCGTTGGGCTCTGTGCTGACAGCTCAGAGCCTGGAGCCTACTTCGGATTCTGTGTCTCCCTCTCTCTCTCTCTCTGCCTCTCTCTTTCAAAAAGAAAGTTTAAAAAATTTTTAAAAATAGGGAAAAAGGTAAAATACAGAGTCCTTGGCTTTGAGGGGCTTTTAACCAGAGAGGAAACACTTTCTAGAACAATGCATCCAAAGTAGGGCCCATCAGTCATGATATTAGAAAATTCATGTGTACTTGTTGTTCTGGTGAATATTTAATGTGAGTGGATGGGAAAACGTACTCATTTCTTATCAATATTTTCAGGTTAGTAAGAGAGAATCAGGATGTTTTAACGTTAAACCAGTTCATCATTAAAGCGTCAGAGTGATTTTCCAGGTGATGGGAAAAGTGTACTTCTGCCTTTTTGTTTTGTTACATCTTGTTTTGAAACATCCTAAAATCACCCCAGGGGAATTAACCTTTCAAATTTTATGTTACAAAAAGAACATTCAGCTTCTCCAGCCTTCAAAGAGTTTTTATTGAGGAAATCTGCACAAACTCATTTGTTTCGTCTAAATTTGCATATTCTCAAAAACAATTATGTGTTTTGCGTATTATAAAATTTATGTCCAAGTTTAAGGCAGATAAGTTATCTTCACTGGTGAGTGTTTGAAATATATTTATGTTCTGGTAACCTGAGAACTATCTCATATTTCCCATAAAGGTCTGTGAATGTCAAATACTTTGAAATATTTTCCAAAAAGAAACTGATGGTCTTATAAAAGCCTTTATTCCGTTCTAAAAAAAAAAAAATCTCGATTCTCCCTCCCCTGGAAAATAATTGAATGCTCAGTTTATATGTTCTGACTATCCGTCCTTTTTCCCCTGGAGCTCTTTTTCTTCCCAGACAACATCTCCCTCCTTTTATTATCTCTTCAGCCTGAATATTGCAATTCCCATGGAGAGTGTGATTTTTGTCCACAATGGTAAATTGCATACCCCTTTAAAAAAACTAAAACTCTTTTAAAGAACTTATAGTCTAATACTTTTTAAAAACATAAATATCTTCCTTCCATGATAAGCACACTTCTTTTTTTTTTTAATGTTTATTTATTTTGAGAGAGAGAGAGAGAAAGAGAGAGACAAAGAGCACAAGGTGGGGAGGGACAGAGAGAGAAGGAGACACAGAATCCAAAGCAGGCTCCAGGCTCGGAGCTGTCAGCACAGAGCCCAATGCGGGCTCGAAATCACAAGCTGTGAGATCATGACCTGAGCTGAAGTCAGACACTGAACCAACTGAGCCACCCAGGTGCCCCTACACATTTCTAACATAAGGAGTGATTCACGATATGGAGTGAGAAGTTCACTGCCAGGTCATTAATCATTTTGGTACCAAAAAATAACTAATGAGTGTGAAATAGTTTCTGAGAGGCCTAAATGAGCCATTCTGTGATTTGTTATCTCTACTTCAAAGAACCCTTATTTTCATTACTTTAATTTTGAGCATAGAATGTTTTTATGCTCTTGATAAGTCCCCTTACTATGCTAGCCCAACTTACCAAAATATATAGACTAACCAGACTATTTCACAGAGCAGGAAACTGAGTCCCAAAGAGATGAAGAGACTTATCCGGTATATTAATCAGGTCTTAGTTGCAAGCAACAGAAATGAAAAAGGGCAAATTTATGCAAAAATAAAAAGGTATTACACAGCTCTCTGGGAAAATAAAAAGCCATTTTTAGAGTAGTCAGGAGCAATACCCAAAATCATGTCACAGAATTGGTCCACTGGAGGAGTGCCTGGGTGGCTCAGTGGGTTAAGCGTCTGACTTTAGCTCAGCCAGGATCTCACGGTTGACTAGTTCGAGCCCCGCGTCGGGGTCAGTGCTGACAGCTCAGAGCTTGGAGCCTGCTTCAAATTCTGTGTCTCCTTCTCTCTCTGCCCCTCCCCTACTCAGCTCTGTCTCTTTCTCTCTCTCTCAAAAATAAATAAACATCAAAAAAGAAAAAAAGAATTGGTCTACTAGAAATACTTCTGTCTCTATGGCTGGGCAAAATAGCTTTTGCATTGACAATCCCATCCCTGCCCCCACCTAGCTACTAGACTCTGGAGGCAGGTCTCACTAGAATCACGGCCATTACCATCCCTAGAAACCCGAAGCCTGGCAGCTGCTCCCTTCTCACTGAGACAGATTTTCAGACTCTAGTTCTGTGCTTCTGTAGCTGGTGATTCAAAATCTGGGTCAGCCAAACCTGTTTGACGTAGTCTGGGTTGCATAGTATGGTTGCAAACAAAGCTACCAAAAAGCTGGGGAGGAAACTATCCATAATTGTCAAGTGTATAGGGAGAGGCAAATCTGGGAATTTCCTAAGCATAGAAGGAGAGTTAATATACTGCACAGGATTACATAGACATTTTCTCTGTTCCTCCTTCTCTCTCTGTCTCTGTGTCTTTGTGTGTGTGTGTCTGTCTCTCTTAATGTCTACAGTTTGTAAGAATAAGACATGCCATCTACAGAGATGCTTTTCATTATATTTTTCCTAACCAAAACCACCAGTCATTTCAGAAGTCTCTTGGAGCCGCAAACATTCCCACAGCCTTATGTTTCGACTGCCCTTACAACTACCTTATAGCTCCTTTCTACAGCTGGAGAAGGAAGGCCATTTTAGACCTGACAATCCCAATGTGAAAACGGTCTACAATACCAGCAGAGAGTACCAAACTGGATGGGCATGCAGGGAAGGAAAGTGAAGAATGATGTGAAGGAAGAAAGAGAACAGATTCCAGTGGGAGAATCACCTCCTTAATGTATGAAACATAAAGTTCTCTCAGGGGTGTCAGGATGAAGGAAGGCTGCCGTCTACACCAGTGACCCTGAGACCCTCCCTTGGAAGAAGTTGTTTATTTATTGTTTTTTTGTTTCAGTTTTTTAAGCCTATTCATTTATTTTGAGAGAGTTACTACAAGCAGGGATGGGGCAGAGAGAGAGGGAAAGAGAACCTCAAGCAGGCTCTGTGCTGCCAGTGCAGATCCCGACGCAGGGCTCAAACCCATAAACTGTGAGATCATGACCTGTGCTGAAATCAAGAGTCAGATGTTCAACCCACTGAGCCACCCAGGCGCCCTGGAATATGTTGTTTATTTAATTAAAGAGTTGACTTGTTTACAAGTGATAGCACTATGAGATAGAGCATGGGCATAGAGAAGCCATGTTCTGGCCTCCTCCTAAGCCCATCTCCCACTGCCCCCTACTTCTCAATGCTGTGTTCCAGCTCTTGTGTCATTCCTTAGGTCTTTAACTCACCACATTATTATCCCCACATAACATTTCTTACCTGGTTTCCATTGCCTTGAACTTCTCCATTCTTTTCTACCTGGTTAATGCCTACTTATCACACACCTTCCACAGAAGACTTTCCTCACACATGCCACCCCCATACCGGGTCACCCTCCTACAGAAGATCTGTAGCTCTGGGTGGTTTATGAAAGCTGTGGAGGCAAAATGATAGTGTACTTCATTGCACTGTGCCCTCCAACTTGTCAGATCGTGTCAGAATAACCTTTGCCAAAACTATTCTGAAGTTTCGCCAAGTCTGTGATTGGGAACAGCCATTTTGGCCAATGGGATCAAACAAGAAAGCGGGCCGGTTTCACCACTTGGCTGAGAAGCCAAACAGAAATATGCAAGTTCATCCAGAAACTAGCTGCAGTGGGTAAACTAATAGCTTTAGAAACGGGATTAAGTTGGCAAAATTAGGACATACATTTGGTATTTCAGGCCCGAATCTCATAAAATTACTTTTTTCTTAAATGAAATGGAGCAACAACAACAAAAAAGGAAACTAGGCTGGACAACCCCAGGATACTGATGGCCACCTATTTCAAACCTGTCCAAGTATGCACCCCTCCCCCAATCCCATATGGGATTAATGAAGACAATTAAAGCAGCTTCTACAATAATAAAAGTTGTGTTGTTTTTGTTTTTACTTTTGGAGCATGTAATGTTTAAATTGTTCAAAATAAAATTAAATCAATAAGAATTGAAAATAAATTCTAAAACTGGATATCGGGGCACCTGGATGGCTTCGTCGGTTAAGCCTCCGACTTCGGCTCAGGTCATGATCTCATAGTTGTGAGTTCGAGCCCCGAGTACAGCTCTGTGCTGACAACTCGGAGCCTGGAGCCTTCTTCTAATTCTGTGTCTCCCTTTCTCTCTGTGCCTCCCCACTCATACTCTCTCTCTCTCTCTCCCCCTCAGAAATGAAACAAACATTAAACAAATAAGTAAATAAACCTGAATATAAACATACTCCTACAGACTCAGTTATAGTTCAAATAAATCATATACTCATATCCTGGGGGAAGAAGAAACTAAGCCAAGTAACTTCAGAACTCGGGACTTCGATTATGTACACTTAGTCAAAAGTAAAAGTCCAAGATCGGCAAACAAATCCTGAAATCGTATTAGTAGTCACGCTAACAAGTATGAATAATGCATACTCATGCCAGTATGAATAAAGCAATTCTGAAATTATTACGGGTGTACTGGATGACCAAGGAATGAATATACCGCCGTTGTTGAGAATCAAGGTTTTCACTATGAAAGGAGGAACATCCAAATGTGGAATGAGGGAAGACATGGAAGAATGCTTGGGTTTGAATTACAATAGGAGGGAAGCTCTATCCACCTAAGGGATAGATCAAAAACACTTCCAGGAATGAGGACACTTACTGCTCAGATCATGGTTTCTAAGTACCATTCAAGGAACTGGGTCCTTGAAAAAATGGCCCTCTCCCAGGTTTGGGAAATGGAAAACGCAGAATGAATTTGGAATATCTTGTTTCACTGGAAAGCAAAAAAATACTCCAAAAAAAGGAAAAGAAAAAGAAAAGATGAGAATGTTTTTTTTTTTTTAAGATTTATTCATTTTTGAAAGGCAGAGAGAGACAGAGCGCGAAAGGGGGAGGGGCAGAGAGAGAGGGAGACACAGAAACAGAAGCAGGCTCCAGGCTCCAAGCTATCAGCACAGAGCCCGACGCGGGGCTGAACTCACGGACCGCGAGATCATGACCTGAGCCTAAGTCAGCCACTTAACCGACTGAGCCACCCAGGCGCCCCAAGATGAGAACGTATTAAGAAGACATAGAAGTTGCCTTGGAGCAGCTCACTCTGGCTGGTTCTGGGAAATCGGGGGCGTCAAAATAAATAAAACAGCAATGGAACAGAACTAATAAAAAAAAAGAAAAAAGAAAGAAAAAAAATACGATGCTATATAGCAGAGAGATAGATGACCAGAAAAAAACTTTTTTTTTTACTAGTTAGAATTCCAATTAAGCAACACCCATAAGTGTTACCATAAGTAACAAAAATTATGAATTTAGAAAATTACCATTTTTCTGCCATCATACTAGAAGCAAATCAGGAATGGATCAACAATAGATGCTAAATCTGTTCATGATATTTATGTTTATGTATAGCCTCAGTATAGCTTTCTGCAAAATACTCTACGAAAGGAAGACTATTTCAACTCTCTGCTGAAGAAACGTAGAATACTTGCTACCATTAAGGGATAAAATGTTGCGTGCCTCCAGATGTGATTCTTTGAGAAGGACACAATATCACGTATGCAATATTTTCACCAAACATTCTGGAAATCCCAAAATAATCAAGAAACATCAGACAACCCAAACTGTGACACAATCTCCAAAATTACTGCCCTGACGTCTTAAAGCATGTCAATGTCATGAAAGAAAAGAAAGGCTAAGGTACTGTTCCATTTTTAAAAAGGCTAAACCAATGTGATCACTAAATGCACTGTGGGATTTAGACCAAATATTGCAACGGAGGACAGGGGAGTGCTCCAAGAACATTAATGCCAAAAGTTTCTTAAATTGGAATGTGGCCTGCAGATGAAATAAAAATTTCGTATCACTGTCAAATTTTCTGAACGTTATAACTTTATCATATTTGTGTAAAAGAATAATCTGGTTCTTAGAGAACACTGTGACCCAACATACACTGAGGTAGTAAAGTGGGAAAGGCTGTGAAGATGTATTAAGTCTAGATGCCAATGATTCAGGAAAAAAAAAATTATAAAAGAGAGAGACAAAAAGGAAGAGCATCTGAGAAAAATGTAAGTGGAACAGCATTTCTTTGTACTATATTGTAAGCTTGAAATCATTCTAAAATGAAAAATTTTTAAATATGAAAACGAATGCCATGAGAGAAAGCGAAATGTTGACACACCCTAGAATATATATTGATACAGGAAACAGTATTAACTATATATTGCTAAAAACAAAACAAAACAAAACAGAAATCTAGAGGAAACCTCAGCCCAGTTCTGCGGCTGGAGTTCAGCTCTGGATACATGGAGACAAGACAGTGGAATGAGCAGTTTCCCGGAGTATTTTCGAAAGGGATTAATTAGGGAGCAGATCTCTGGCAGTTGGGTCGCCAGCTCTTTCCCAGAGCAAATTCGTCCTTGGCTTTTAAACTCACACGAGGGCAGTGTATTTGGGCACAGGGGCCACACCCCTACACAGGTAGTAGAGGTAGTGTCCCAATTTGCTAGTGACTTTCAAAAGTGTGAGCTGTCACCAAATCCAGGTGAAAAGCAACCAGAGCCACGTTCCGGAGGATAGTGCACAATCTTTGGAGCCCAAATATAATAGTCAAAGCAAGAGCTACCCAAAGGTCGAAAGGAAATCTCAGATAAAATGGTGAGCAACACATCAAGAATCACAAAATACTTAAGAAAGAATAATATGAAAGAAATATACGGAACTCAGCAAACAAATAACTAAAGTTCTGAGTATTTGATCTATTAGAAAAAAATAATATGGCTTTAATAGGCTTTATTTTTTGAGGGATAATGAGATATCTTCATTATAAGTAAGACTAGGTTAATATGAAAAAGGATGAACCAGGGGCACCTGGGTGGCTCAGTCGGTTAAGCATCCGACTTAGGCTCAGGTCATGATCTCATGGTTTGTGACTTTGAGCCCCTGCATGGGGCTCTTGTGCTGACAGCTCAGAGCCTGGAACCTGCTTTGGATTCTGTGTTTCCCTCTCTCTGCCCCTCCCCCACTCGCGCTCTGTCTGTCTGTCTCTCTCTCTCTCAAAAATAAAAATAAACATTAAAAAAAGAGAGAAAAAGAACCAACCAATTAAAGTTCTTGGAAATAATGGCTATATATTAAAGTAAATAAATATGTACAAACAGGACTGAAGAGCTGCATAGCAGAATGAAATATTTAAAATCATATTATTGACCAGGAAGACGAAACAATTAAAGACTGTCCAGAAACATAGCTTTATATGGCAAATGGAAATTATGAATGGATAGTTCAGAACATAATATAGATCCAGAAGTTCTAACGTATGCCAACAGAAGTTCTAGAAAGAGAAAATACCTCCTCCAAAAAAGAAAAAAAGATTAAAGTAAAGAAGAAAGGAAAAATAAGTCATCAGAGAATAATATTTGAATGCAGAAAATTTCCAAAAACTGTCATACAAGCTAATTTTCAGATTGAAAGGATCTACCAAATATAAAGTGGGATGAAATTTAAAAAAAAAAAACAGCTTCATGTTTTATAACATGTGTGTGATATTTAAGAACAATGGTGATAAATATCAATCCCTAACATTCAGGACTTTACATAGGATAATACAAATAATATGGACTTCTCATGAACAACACTGGATGCTAGGAAAACACAAAAGCAATTTCTTCCACGGCGAAGTGGGGGGGAAAGGATTTTGAACCTAGAATTCCACTCTTACCAAATTATGAGTTAATTTTGAGGACAAAATAAAGAAGCACTTCTCAGCTGTTTGGCTAAGATCAAGTGAGGACAAAATAAAGATATCATCGGACATTCAATGACTAAGAAAATTTACCATTTAAGTAACCCTACTTCTAGAAAATGTTCTCAAAAATATACCACCACAAAGTGGGGGAAAGGGAGTCAACAAGAAGGCGGTAGGCATCAAATAAAAAAACCGTATATTAATGAGGAGACACTAACACAATTCATTTTAAATATAAGTATTGATACCTGATGGTAAAGATTTATAACACTATAAAATACATTTTCATATAATTTTAGTGGGAAGTGTAGTTAGGGGATTCAAGGGAGAGGAGATAAATAAAAATGTATTCACATGTTTTTCATTAATAATTTTATAGGGGCATGTGGGTGGCCCATTTGGTTAAGCGTCAGACTTCGGCTCAGGTCATGATCTCACGGTACGTGGGTTCGAGCCCCGCATCGGGCTCTGTGCTGATGGCTCAGAGCCTGGAGCCTGCTTCAGATTCTGTGTCTTCCTCTCTCTCTCCTCCTCCCCCACTCACACTCTGTCTCTCTCTATCTCAAAACTAAACATCAAAAAATTTTTTTAATAATTATATAGATTTTTATGTGAGAACGTTTGAAGGGTGGCCAGGAGAAGTGTAGAAATATAATGTAAAATTTAAAAAAACATTCAGGGAGTGTATCAGTCAGGGTTCTCCAGAGAAACAAAGAAACAAAACCTACACACACACACACACACACACACACACGCAATACATACATTTACATATAATATATAGAATATATATAAAACATCGTATAATATATATACTATATAAACATAGCATAATATATATATTATATAAAATATATAGGGCACATTATATAGGATATTTTTAGAGGTTTATTAAAACATTTTTTTGTTTTTGTTTATTTTTGAGAGACAGAGACAGAGCACGAGTGGAGGAGGGGCAGAGAGAGAGGGAGACACAGAATCCAAAGCAGGCTCCAGGCTCTGAGCTGTCAGCACAAAGCCTGACGTGGGGCTCGAACTCATGAACCACGAGATCATGACCTGAGCCGAAGTCAGACTCTTAACTGACTGAGCCACCCAGGCGCCCCTTAGAGATTTAAAACCACATTTACTGGCCAAGAAGATCTCTTTACAATAAGTTTGAGCTCAGCAAAGACTATGGATCTTTGCATGGAACTTATTCTGTGTAACAGGCTGTGACGGCTCACTGCAGATTTGAAAGGCCGGGGTTATTCACATCACTGTGTGGCATCTCTATTTTTTTTTTCCTAGAGGTTTATTTATTTATTTTGAAAGAGAAAGGTGGAGAGGGGCAGAGAGAGAGAGAGGGAGAGAGAGAATCCCAAGCAGGCTCCCTTCTGTCAGTGTAGAGCCAGACAGGGGGCTAGATCTCACAAACCTGGAGATCATGACCTTAGTTGAAATGAAGAGCCAGACGCTTAAGGGACTGAGCCACCCAGGTGTCCCATGGTGTAGCATCTCTTAAGGACACTCCCATGTCGCAGCCATAGAACACTTGGATCACCTCAGCTGCTAAACTTTAGATCCCTGTAGGCTACAGAAATCAACTGCAAACTCACAGTTGTAAATTATCAATAATTTACATGATGTTATGCACTTACATGGCTATGTGTTTCACATAATAAATAGACGCCTTTTTAAAGTTTATTTATTTTGAGAAAAAAAAAAGAGAAAGAGAGAGCATGAGCAAGGAGGGGCAGAGAGAGAGAGAGAGAGAGAGAGAGAGAGAGAATTCCAAGCAGGCTCCACATTCAGCATGAAGCCAGATGTGGGGCTTGATCCTCCAACCATGAGATCATGACTGAGCCAAAGCCAAGAGTGGGACACCAACCGGATCAGCCACGCAGGTGCCCCAAGACACCTTTTAATCTAGAGGTTTTGAAGCTGTCTTCTTATGGAGGTTCCTAGGAGTTGCTACAGCTAGGTGAAGCGTTTCCGCTGATATAAAGGATTGCAATAAATATTTTTACTTTAAAAAGATTCCTCTAATAATTGAGAGGTGTGTTGACCAATGATCAAGACAGACACCTCTCTTGACAACGAAGTACAAGGAACTGGCAAGGGGACTAGTGTGTTCAAGGTCACACAAATAGCATTAGAGTCAGAAGTATATGTAGATTTCCTAGCCTAGCTCTATAGAGCAGACACTAGATGCAATTTCTATTCTCATTTGTTTAATTACAAGTGTCCCCTACTGTTATTAATACATAAGTACTTAGGCTCCCAGCCTGGTTCTCTATTTGAACATTCCTTGTGCAGTCCTCCCATCGTGCTTATCACTGGGCATCATGGAGAGATCTAGACCCTCTCGTTTGCAAAGGCCCAAAGTCAATGTCCCTACCCCAAGAGAGGTAATAATAACAGCTATAAGAGTTTTTGTTCATAACACATTTAACATATATCGGCATTCTTCTAAGGACTTTGCATATATGAAGTCATTATACATCACAAATATTTTATTAAGTAGGTTCCATAATTATTGTAGTTTAAGATGAGGACACTGAAGCATGGAGAATTCAAGGAACTTGCAAGATGGAAGCGGTTAAGGGAGAAGAGAAGGCTTTTGATGTTTGTAGTAACAACAGCAAAGAGTTACTGGGGAAGTGCAAGGCACCTACTTGGGTCTAGTTTACATCAGGTACTAAATAAATGCTTGCCGAGTTAAATGTCATAGGATAACATTGCAAGATGTTTAAGTTGTGATCCTGGATAGAAGCACCAAAAGGAAATTATGGCTTGTAGATAGGAATATGCTAAACAAAGAATTGGGGCTCAGGTCGATGGTCACGGCAGGCTCTTGAGGCTTGCCTATGAAGAACCCACTGGAAATATTTACGGTATCATCCAGCATGCCTTTCAGAACATCCTTCAGAACAAACCTTTGGTATCTTCCAAACATGTGGCACCAATGGGCAGCCATTGGATTTGCATATTTCACGGAGCTTCAAAACCCTATGAGAATCAGGGTTCTGGTCAGATCTGTTTTGTCTTCTGATCAGCCACTGAGCTATCTCAACTTCCCTTTCCAACTTGTAAGACAAAATCTTGAAAATGCTTGTTATTTAAGGGCTTTTCTTTTAGATGGAAAAGTGGGGGGAAATGGTAAAAAGAGCAAATCAGGAACATAAAAAAAAATTGGCCAAGAATGAAAAACACTCATCCTGTTACAGCTTAAAAATTATCCCACAAAGAAGCAGGAGAAAATGTTTTGATCTACCAAGCTGACCAGTTGCACTACATAGTAAGGCCAGCTCAAATTGCTTTTTCATATGTCAAGGCCCAGTTCGAATGGATTCTTCTCATCTCCCCTCAGTCAACATTGATTTTTCTTTGCTTTGCATAGTTGACTTTTCTGCCTGCATTTTTTATGCTGCAGTAGTTTCCCTGCTTTTTATTGTATGTGTGTGTGTGTTTCTTTAAATCCTGAAAGCTAAAAAAGCCTATCACAGCTATTTGAGAATTCACTATGACGTATTCCTCCCACACTACACACATGAGACTATCAAGCTTCCAGCACCATCCATGGCAAACTATCGGTGTTTAGTAAATTTATGATGTAATGTGCCTTGGAGGAACTTTGAAATCTTGGTCCATTTCACACCTAAAATAATCATTAGCATCATTTCCACAAGGAGAGTGAAAGGTGACATTCTCCTGCTACATATCTTCAAATTACACATCATTTCCTGCTTCTGCAGATTGAGGGAGCTGCTATCACCATTGAGGGAGAAAAAAAAGGAGGAGAAAAAGGAAGAGGAAGAGGGAACAGCATCTGGAAAGTGGCAGTGGAGGCTGAGGACATGTACTGATGGGTGGCATGTCCAACCTGAGCTCTTTCTCCTTTTTACTTCCTGGAGACATAGAAAGTTGGCTTCCCTATCAGCAGGACTGTAGGGGTTAAACAGGGAGGTAGCAGAGAAAAAAACAAAGACAAAACAGAAGCACTCTGAAGAAAGTATACAAATGCCAGAATTATGATGAGGTAGAAGGAACAGAGAGATCTAGATCACTTCAAATATCTCTGCATCAATTTCTTTCTTAAATATGGGCTTAAAATATTCATCTTTCAAGGTGCGCCTGGGTGACTTAGTCAGTTGGGCATCCGACTTCAGCTCAGGTCCTCACCGTTGGTGACTTCCAGCCCTGTCGGGCTCTGTGCTGATAGCTTGGAGCCTAGAGCCTGCTTCAGATTCTGTCTCCGTCTCTCTGCCCCTCCCCCACTCAAGCGCGCGCGCGCGCGCGCTCGCGCGCGCTCTCTCTCTCTCTCTCTCTCTTAAATATAAATAAACATTAAAAAATTAAAAATATATATATTCATCTTTCAAGGCTCTCGAGAGGATACCATGGACAGGTCCATGGAAGGGACATTCACAGCACCTTGCACTTAGTAGGTGTTCAGGCTGCTTTCCCTCTCCACTCTCCTGCTAAGCCAGGGCTACAACATTTGTTCAAGATGTTAAGGCGTGGATTCCTCAAAATATAGAGGAAGTTTCTTTACCTTCACATTATGTTTTTATTGAGGCACACCCGTAAGGAGCATCTTCAGCCGTCCATGCAAACAATGCTAAAATTAACAGTCACTTAACCCACGACTTGTTTGTGTCCACTAAATTCTGCTTCTGTCGTGTACTCTCACTTATCCATCATCACGGAACCTTGCTGTCGGAAGGAAGGGCACTAGTGACTCCTGTTTGCATATTGGTAAGCTGGCTTCCAGCCTTTAGATCCTTGATAAAAATCATTTTGGCTTGTCCCAGAAGTGTCTCTATTTTCACCTCCTCTCAAGAAAGGTCTCATGGGCTCATTTCTAGCCTCTTCAGAACGTAAACTCTGGAAGGCAGTGAATTGTTCTTTAACGTGTTTCCCAATGTGCCATGTTGCCTGCTCGGCCCAGGATGTAATAACTCATTAAGAAGTGCAGCTGGCAGTGCAACTGGGGAAAAACACAGCTACAGTCTCTGAATCCACACAGAGAGAGCCCGTAAGCCCACACCAGCACCTTTATCACCCTCCTGGCCCTCAACAGCCCACCTCCCACCTTCCTAATCAAATGTGGTATTCTTCGGCTACTGCAAGTATTTATATTTTATTAACCTAACTGCGAGTTTGCTGCATGGACTGCTAATGCTATAATTCATTTTTTTATTTGTGTGCCCCGGAGCTTTGACCAATGGAGACATTTTTTTTCCATCTCCAAAAGCAAATAAAATCACAATGGACCAGATTCCGCTCCTGTCTACTAACCCACTGGAAAAAAAATCTTACTTGGGGAGCTCTGGATTTATAGCGTCATATTCATCCAACACACTCTAAAGAATGATACTTTCCATCGGAGATACATGAATATTTTGTGTTCAATAGCACATCAGTATATTTCAGAAACTTGCATTTAATGAAGCTTGGGGGCTTGCTATCCTCAAGATCATATTTTTTACACTGCTATATACACCCACACATAAGGATAGATACACACACATGACACACACACAGAGTACAACTGTTGTGTTTAAAAAGACATCCATCTCAGTAAGTGTCCCATTTCATCATCGGCTATGTACTGCAAACCCAGGCTTCCCTTCACTTTATGAAACTTACACACATTACAAATCTTATTCGGCATCATGACTTTTTATTCTTTCCACAACACTGCCTGCAGCTTAGCGAAGTGGTTAGTAATGAGAGTAACAAGCCAGGCTACACTGCTGTGGAGGATGAGAATTAGCCACGACTTGTTTTCTTTTATGTGGCAGCTGTTTCCAGAAGAAAAGGTTGTTAGGTTGGTCTTAAAATCAGGAAAACATAGCGCAGGCTCTGCTATATCACCCTCGTTGTGCGAGGAATGTTGAAGGACTGACTTCTCTCTCGATGGTCACATCTGTAGAATGGGGATGATACCCACTATACAGCCTTCCTCATGGATTGTCATGAGGACCAAATTATGATGTCCCTGGAACTGTTTTCTGACCGTAAAGTACTTGATTAACATTAATATATTTATGTTAATATATTATGTAAACATTATATACATCACAAAAATATGTTTATTGTATCAAATTATATTAGTTACTGTCTTTGTGTTATAGACTATCATTTTTCTCACCACCATCTATTACTTAATAGATTAAGCAGATGCATGATAATATAGCTTTTATAATTTATGTGAAAATAAATGAAAACTTACAAGATCTGATCACAGCTTTGTCACCAATGCTTGGATCTAGCAGATAGGCTTAATTTCTTAATAGCACCTTCAGCCTAGTAAAGAATTAAATCCCACCCTTTCATATATATATATATATATATATATATATATATATATAGACACACACACACACGCACACATATACATATATGTATATGTACATATAATATGTATATATATGTGTATATATGTGAAATTATTTATATATATAAATATATATCTATCTATCTTATGGAGCCACTTACTTGTCTGGATTAAAGGGACATATGATCAAAGCATCAAGGGACATCAAGACATATGATCAGAGAGACATTAAGTTCTAGTCGGTCAAAACACTCTTTATTTTCTGTGGACAACAGATATTCCTTTGCCCAGTCGTGGGGAATATGACTTTATGTAGGAAACCCAAAGGGACTTCTACTCCTGACCAATGCACCACTAGCATCAATTTCTTTCCTACCAACAAAGGGGGAATGCCATCATCCAATTCTAACATGAGACAAGACTCTTTTTTCCCATTATTCACTGCCAAAAAGATGGAAAGGAAACTATAGAACTCCTATCTCCAAAGTAGAAATAAAGATTGATTTTGGCTCTTGCAATGCTTCAGAGTAAGTTAATGACTACCCTTCACCATTCATTACACCTTGCGTCTCATTAACCACGTCTAGGTAAGCTGAAAAGTTAATTTCTACAGAAAGAGAATTAGAGAATTAATAAGAATAAGTTCAACCCATAGTTTATAATTGAAGAGATTGCTCTTCTAAGACCCACAAGGGTAAAATAGTGCTTTACTCAGCCAAGCCAATGGTGTATGCAACCCAGAATTTTGTTTCTAATAATTTCAGGGAGATATTCTAGGAGACTTAGGGTGCCGGGATCACCCACTGAGACAAGAAAGCCATTTGGTTCCAAACAAAGTTGTTGAAGTGAATCATTTAGGTCTTGGATGACAGAGTTGTCAATGAAAAGGGCTAGAAGGAAATCTGAAGAATTTGTTGAGAAAGGGGAATAGTTTTAGATCAAAATCCTGTAGTATTAAGACATGAAAGAAAATATGGAAAGAGAGCAAAGGAAGAATCAAAGTAATGATTTTATTCTCATGTAGAATTTTGTTGAATTAGCCTGTAGATCAATTTAAAATCAAATTTTACCTATTCACCCGAACTTTCCATCTGGTCAGGCCCATTGTCTCAGTGAAGAGTTTAAAGTTGTTCTTCACAAGCAGTTCATGTTCCTACCTCCATTCTTACCAGTCTGGATCCTTCTGAAGAGTGAACCTTCAGTCGCATTATGCTCTTAAGGACAACTGGTGTGGGTTATCTATCTTATTCTTAGGAATAGTGGAGTCCCCGTGTACTTCATAACATAGAAACAAGCCTTATGGTTAGTATTTACAACTACTAAAATACTTTACAAAATACTCCCCCCACCGTTATTTTATTTAATCTTGAATCCTATGAGAGAGACACTTCAATCTCCATCTTAAAGGAGAAGATATTGGGACTCAGAAATAAAAGGAAGGAGGAAGTGAAGGAAGAAATGCCATCAGCCAAGCTTAACCTATGACAAGACTCTTTTTCCCATTATTCACTGCCAGCATGGTCAGGCGAGAGCCGAACAACAACAACAAAAGACCTTATTCTAAGTCCTACAGTAAGAAGAGAAGGAAATCAAACTCATGTCCACTGATCATCACACCCATGATCTTCTGAGCACTAAGCGAGTGGTGGGGCACCCAATGGGGGGGCAGGATAAATAGCTGAACAATGTAGCCCCCCCACCTTTGAAAACCCAAATACTACCTGTTCTTAATGTTCTCTGCTGTATTAGACCATGTAATAAGCTGGGATGGGAGTCATATCTGCCTCCTCTAAACCTCCATGCACTCCTCTACTACTTTATTGGGCCCTTTATGTCAGTATCACAGGTTACTTTGAAATAGTAATCATTAACATTTATCTGGTACTTACTATGAACCATAATGGCTCTTGGAGATAGTCACATCCCAATATCTGGAACCTGTGAAAGTAACCTTATTGGTGAATGGACTTGGCAGATATGATAGGTTAAGGACCCAGAGATAGGGAGATTCTCCTGGCTTATCCAGTGAGCACTGACTGTAGTTAGCACTAAAAGTGTCTTTGTGAGAGCCAGGCACAGAGAAATCTAACACAGAGAGACACATCAGTGAAGACGGTTGCAAGATGCTAACATATTGACTTTGAAGATACAGAAAGCGTTCCTGAGCCAAGGAATGCAGGAATGTGGTTCTAGAAGCTGGAAAAGGCAAGGAAATTGATTCTCCCCAGGGCCCCCAGAGGGAGCACTGCCCAACTCATACCCTGATTTCAGTCCAGTGATACTGTTTTCAGACTTCTGACCTCCATAATTGTGAGAGAATGCATTTGTGCTGTTTTGAGCCACCCAGTTTGTGATCATTTGTTACAGTAGCCACAAAGTATTCATACGTGTACATTGATTTAATCCTCATAGCAATTTTATGAGGTGGGTACCATCATTGTTTCCATTATACAGATGAGAAAGCAGAGGCATTGAGAAAATGAATAAAACTGCTTAAGGTATACAACCAGTTAGTGCAGAAGCTGGAATGAGAACCACAGGTAACCTGCCTCCAAAGTCAATGGTCCTAACTACTGCACAGTATAAACCTTTTGATAAATTGTGACTTCTGTTCATGAACGTGTCAATCATCTGCCTTACCTCCTATTCTTACAGTACTTGTCACAGCACTTCAGGTGCTAAGACCTGCATGCTTGTGTCTCCCCCCAAAATCATATGTTGAAGTTCTAACCTCCCAAAATGATGGTATTAGGAGATGGGGCCTTTGAGAGGTGCTTAAATTATGAGGGTAGAGTCTTCTTGATTGGGATTAGTGCTTTACAAAAGAGGCTCCAGAGAGATTCCTTGCCCCCACCTCATATGAGGATACAGGAGAAGTCTATGATGAAGAGGGCTCTCACCTGACCATGCCAGCACCCTGATCTCAGTCTTCCAGCCTCCACAACTGAGACCAGGAAGTTTCTACTGTTTATAAACCATCCAATCTGTGGTGTTTTGTTGCAGCAGTCAAAACAGACTAAGACATCCTACAAATTAAATAAATGCTTTACAAACACCGTTTTAAGTTCTTTTTTTACCACCATGGATGGATGGATGGCATATGGATGCTGGCTCATTATACAATATTTGGGAAGTACAGAAAGAAAAACCACCCATGATTTTGAACATTCATGTCCCAGAAATAAGCAAGTTGGTACTCATGTATATATCCTTGCATTCATCTTATGCTTATAGCTTTGTTAATTTTAAATAGTTCCAGTCTTAATACAATGTTGAATGGTATATTTTTCTATATGTACTGCACAATTGTATATTCTTCTCTATGCTTAATGATATAACCTTTAACAATTATATTATTAATTTCTCTTTAGAATATGATTATTTTTCTTTTTGTTATCTTTGGTAAAATTATATGTGTAAAAATAGGTATAGATTTGTCATGTGAAATCCCTCACCTCTTATCCTCCCTGATTGTTAGTGTATGTTCCCAGATAGAGATGGATAGATGATCAATGACTAATGATAAGTAGATAGATAGATAGATAGATAGATAGATAGATGATAGATAGAAAGAGAAACAGAGAAAGCACAAATACAGAATCATGCTCTATATATCAACTTGCAATGTACTTTTTGTTTCATCAGCATATCATGGGTAGCCTTACATGTTAGCAGGTAAAACTCAGCTTATTTTAACAATAACTGAACAAAATTCCCACAAATAGTTGTATCATAATGGATGTGCTAATGGACATTTAAGTTATCTCCAGTATTTGGCTGTTTCAAGGCTGCAATCAGCAACCTTGTCAACTCTTCCATGTTTTTCTGTATGAGAGTTAACTTAAAAGAAAATTTTGCTGGTCAGCAATTTTATGTATTTTTTATTTGATTGGTACTGACGAGTTGCTCTCCAAAAAATGCTGTACCAATTTACACTGTAATATATAATATATTGGAGTACCGTATCCCCTACAGCCTCCGTAACAATAGATATTATGCTCAGTTTCTTGGTCTCTGAAAATAGGATAGTTTAAAAAATAGTAGCCCATATTTTTATTTTATTTATTGAATTATAAAGAGTTTGAGCCACTTTTCATATATGTATTATTCATTTCTAGGTACACTGTCATTCAAATCTTTTGACCATTTTTCTCATTTTGTTTTGAATTCACCACTTTGAATCATGGCATAACATTCCAAACAATAGATACACTATTGAATTCTATCATCTTCCAATATTGACCAAAATGATAGGATAAACATAAACATCTCTGTGCAAAACCTTTTGTACAAGGATAGATTATATGCTTCTTTTAACCTCATTTGGGAATAAAAAAAAAAAAGGTACACATTTTTTAAAGTTCTTGATATTTTCCAAACAATCTCCCAACAAAGAAGTAATATATAATAGGGCCCATTTCATGGAAGACCAGAAAAAAGTGACATTAACTTTATCAAAACTGTTGCTGATTAAGCAGATGAAAAATCTCACATTCAAAAAAAAAAAGTATTTAGCTAATTATAGCAAAGTTGAGTGTTTTTTGTTTATTTATTTATTTCCCTTTTCCTCTTGTGAATTACATTTTATGATCCTTTGCTCATCATTCCATTGAATTCCATTGCCACTGCAAGGAGTTCAACTGTCGAATGGTCCTGTGACTTTTTGGTTACTGGGGCATTAAAAAGGAAAAGCAGTCGTTCCCGATATGGCTTGGTGTAAGAGACGTTTACACAAATGCCCAATGCAAGTTTTCTTTTTCCCGTTTTCCCTTACGTTACGATATGCATAGGTAATCTACATTTTGCTATTAATGGAGTCAGTTCCTTTAAGAGGGATTTAGTCAACGGCCGGGGTGTCCAGAGTGAGTTATTTGGAACAGAGGGAAGAGCAAAAGCTTGTTTGCAAACATCTAGTCCTTCAGAATTAGCAGCTCTGAAGAGGCTATGTCAGATAAGTAGCTAAAAAATTTCCCAAGTCCTCTGTGTTGCACTCCAATTTCTTTTAAGGATTAAGATCAAAATTACTTTATTGAGGCTTTATGGCCTGACATCAATTGTTCTTAATAGATTTATAGGCTTACTAATACCAACCTAACAATAATAACATTAACTCTCTGTTTCTCCTATTGGCTGGGAACACTAAGCCAGTTCTTTATTTGCTCTATACTCTTGTTTTTTATGTATCTTGAAGTCTTTAATATTTCATAGTAAAACATTTTTTTCACTTTCTTCCACCAGCTTTTCTTTTCTTTCTTTTTTTTCCTTTAATGTTTATTTATTTTTTGAGAGAGAGAGAGAGAGAGAGAGAGAGAAGTGTAGGAACAGGGAGAGGGAGACAGAGGATCCAAGGCAGGCTCTGTGCTGAGAGCAGCAAGCCTGATGCAGGGTTCAAACTCATGAACCATGAGTGAGATCATGACCTGAACTGAAGTCAGACACTTAACCAACTGAGCCACCCAGGCTCCTCCTTCTACCAGCTTTTCAAGCAAAGGAATTCTCCCCATATAAACTTCTACATGCTTGCCAGACTTTACATGAATTTATTTATTTTTCTAAATTGTTTATTATTTGATTTTTTTTATATTTAACCCTTCATCATGAATTTGTTTTGGTATATGTTGTTATGTGAGGCTTTACATTTATTTATTTTTCCAAAGACTAGTCATTGTATCACTAGCATTTATTGAATATTATTTATTAAAATTGATCAAACTTCTTTACCTTTCTGCTGAGTTACAATTAAACTGCTATCTGTTCCAGAGTTAGCACTGATTTTCTTTTTTCTTTTTATACCAATATCCTATCATTTTAATCATTGCAGTAATGCAATGTATTTTAATGTTTGTTAGAACGGGTCTCCCTCATCGTTCTTTTTCAGTATGTTAGCTGACTGAACAATAAATTATATATATAAAAAATTCTATTTTCTAGTTTTAGCTATTCGATAAACACTTCAAGAACAGGTGAAGAGAGGAGTGGATTGAGCATGTCAGTAAGCGAATCAAGCCCACTTGATAGCTCTTTCGTCGACAAGGCAGTGGCCCTGGAAGAGAGAACTGACCTCCCAGAAGCCTCTGGGCACCTATCACAACAGCACCAGAGCATCTGTATGAATTGGTTTATGACTTCCAGTCTTGCATCATAAGCCTGGAAATTACACAAAAAAAATTATAAATAATCAGTCATAAACCATACAAGTTGGAGTAAAGACAATGATACAATCACAAAGTGAAACCACATCTCAAGGCTCACTTTATTCAGTTTCATTGAATACTTATTTGTACAGCAGCTTGTTTGGCTATATCAGCATGAATCTACTGAAGTAACGGAAAATGTCAGATAAAACTGCTAAACAAACAAATTTAAGCTAATTTTTTCACATGATAAATGTGTCTATCATCTTATTAAAAAAACTAGAAGACAAATCCTCATAAAAACAATTACAAGAAAGTTGCTCTGCTCCTAGGACCTCTTTTCCTTATACAGTATACAGAGGAAATAGTAGTTTCTTTCAAATTTTCAAAACTTAAAAAAGGAGTCATGTTTTTCAAATGCTGCAAAAACAAAACAAAAACAAACTCGTGAAATTGTCAAGAACTATAACAATTTCGATAACTTTTTTTAAAGTTTATTTATTTATTTTGAGAAAGAAAGAGCATGAGCAGGGGAGGGGCAGAGAGAGAGGGAGAGAGTGAGAGAATCCCAAGCAGGCTTTGTACTGTCAGCAAGCATGGAGCCCGATGCAGGGCTCAAACTCACAAACCATGAGATCATGACCCGAGCTTGAAATTAAGAGTTGGACGCTTGGGACGCCTGGGTGGCTCAGTCGGTTGAGTGCCCGACTTCAGCTCAGCTCAGGATCTTGCAGTTTGTGAGTTCGAGTCCCTCATCGGGCTCTGTGCTGACAGCTCAGGGCCTGGAGCCTGTTTCAGATTCTGTGTCTCCCTCTCTCTGCCCCTTCCCCACTCATGCTCTGTCTCTCTCTGTCTCTCAAAAATGAATAAACGTTAAAAAAAAAAAAAGAGTTGGACACTTAAACAACTGAGCCACCCAGGCATCCCACAATTTCAATAGCTTAATTGAAGTTCTAACTGTCACCAGGGCATAAATGTGTAAATAAAAATAGAAGTTTTAAGCCAATACTAAAAGGCTATTTACAAGTTGAAGTAATGACATTTTCTTGAAGCAAAAATACTCTGTGGCTTGGCTCTGTGATACTAATCCCAAGCATCTGAAGCATAGTAATGGAAAACACTGGATATTTCCCCTCAAAACAGAAATTGAGTTTATATCATATATTTCATTAGCCCCATGGCCTATCCACTAAAGCTAAGAGCCAACCATGCAATTTTCAAAGGTTTTTAGTAGAGAAACGACGGACACTTACAAACAGAAACACACAATGATTCTAACAGATAAAACGCAGAGGGATCTTAGATTTGGATGATCTGGGTTTAAATCAGTTTCACATTTTTTTTTAACCTATAAAATCTTGGACAAGGCATTTAAATTCAGACTCAAGTTTCCCTCTCTGTAAAAAGTGAATAATAACAAGTAATGATTATTCAGTACGATATCACTGGAGTTTCTAAGCATTAAATAATACATAAAAAGATATTTGGTAAAGTATAAAGCACTTTGTGAAAAATAAGCTATTATTACATAAGTCAATGCTATAATTACTGATATCTATGAAAAGTTCTTCCCTTAAATTGAAATCATTTATGATGAGAAGTATATTTTCCAACTCGATTTACTTTCCTTTCAAATATATATAGTTTATTTCATCAACTTTTTGGAATTACCTCAAATTTATAGTAAATTTGAAAGAATTATTCAGTGAATTTTCATGGATCCTTCACTAATCTTGTTATATTCAGCAATTGTTAACATTTGCCACATTTTCTTCATTTATCCCTCTCTGCTTGTATGGGTGTTTCTATGTATCTTATAAGTTTAGGAAAGTAAGTTGCAAACATCATTCCACTTCACCTCTAAATACTATCTCCTAGGCATAAAAATTTTCTCATGTAACCATAATACCAAAATCATAATCACGAAATCTAACATTGAGGGGTTCCTGGGTAGCTCAGCCAGTTAAGCATCTGACTCTTGATCTCAGCTCAGGTCACGATCTCACAGTTCATGAGGTTGAGCCCCAAGTCGAGCTCCGTGCTAACATTGCTGAGCCTGCCTGGGATTCTCCCTCTCCCTCTCTCTCTGCCCCTGCCCCGACTCGTGCTCTTTCTCTCTTTTTCTCAAAATAAATAAGTAAACATTAAAAAAAATAAATCTTACATTGATACAATATTATTAATAGACGATTTATATGAAAATATTTCTATCTAGAAACTAGTAACTGTTCACAAATTACCTTTTGGGTTTTCTTCAGTTTCTTTTAATCTTAAATAATCTCCCACACTCCCTGCCCCTTTTTTTTGGTCTTTTATATCAGAGACTTTTTTTTAAAGAGACAGGACACATGTGTTATGTTGTAGACATCCCTCAGTGTAGACTGACTGGTCTGATGGTTCCTTATGTTTAGATTTTAAATATTTGCAGCAAGGATGCTCCCCCGGGGGATGCTGTATGCTTTCCAGAGTGTTTCATCAGGAGGGAACCAATGCCAGTTTGCCCACTATTAATAATATGAAGTTTCACATCCTCACTTATATACTATGTGCCAGATCTCTTCATTGTGAAAGTATTTTTTCTCTCCATAATTAATTATTTGGGGGGCAATTACTGGAGGATGTGGATATTCTTTTCCCCAATATATTTTCACTAGTGTCAGTTGTTTTCTTTTGGTTGTGATATGCACAACCACATACAAATGTACTACTCGGATTCTTGGTAACTGAGAAGTCTAAATAATGTTGATATTTTAAATTATCCGATGAGACTATCTTATGAATTGGAAGGTTTCCGGTTATATTTCTGAAATGCTAAAATAGGTTGAGTGTTTTTAGGTGTTTTATGAACATATATTCATTTCGAAATAAACAATAATAATATCTTGAGGATCTCTCTTATGCCAGGGAGCACACAGAAAGCACGAAGGCCAGGATGTAAGTAGAGGCAGTTTGTCTTTGTACAGACAGAAAGAAGAAGAAATCCCAAAATGTTTCTTCATTTTCACTCACTGCATTTTAAAGGCAGGGTTAACTTAGGAATGACCTTATCTTCAAAAAATATCAAATATTTCAAGTAATCCTGGGAGGTCTTGCAATCCTTTTAAATAACTCAGATTGACCACTTGAGCAGGAAGTATTGAAAAGTATGCAAATGAGTCTATATGTACCCACAAAAGGTAGCTATCCACCACAAATGTTTCTGAACATTCTCTCGGCTGAGTGTCTGTGGACTTATTATGTTGAAAACCTTTGCTCCTAAGCATTCATGTAGGCTGACTTTTCAATTTCAAGGGATTTCAGTACAGTTCCCGGCAATTTATCATGTGAAAAGAATTAACAAGAAAGAAAATAGAAGCACATTCACACTTGCCAAGGCATTTCCCTTCAGATGGAGAAAAAGCTACTGAATGAATAATGTAAGAAAGATGATTTTGGTGCTTCAAAAACAGAAAAATTACTTAAAGTCCCAGTTAGTGAAGCCAGCCTTCATTTTCCCATAGAATATGAATAAGCACCAGATATTCAGTAGAAACCTGTTCTAATCCAGCTCATTATCACATGGGTTCAGGCGCTAAGGGCTCACTCCAGTGTCCCACCCCCTGCACAAAACACTCTAAGAAGGCAAGCATTACCACATGTCTCCGCATATGCAGCAAATCCAAAGAAAGTTAATCCTCTATTTTCTCATTTTTCCAATACAATACCCCCAAGTAAGGGTTTCAGCCAATGTGAATATACAAACTTATATAGGTTTATAATATACAATGCATTAACGTAGTTACACATATTTAGAATCGCACATGCTATCATTGGCCAAAGCTAACTTTTGGTTCTCCTATCGATATTCACCCCCTTGGTGTTCTCATCCAGTTTTATGGCTTTAATCTTCAAATATCTATATTCCACTGATTCCAAATCCACCCAGAAATGTTCTCTAATCGCCAGACTCAGATATCTAATTTTTATTCAGCACCTCCAGTTGGATATCCAATAGCTCAGACATTCCACAAAATGAACTCCGTGTCTGTCTTTCCCAGGTGTTCTTATTTGTCAAAGTTGGCCACTCTACCCCTCGGCCCCCACAGAGCATCCCACAACTCAGGTGAGGACAGCTAAGGAGGTAAGCAGAAAGGAAAGGGCTTCTGGAAGATAAAGAGGAGCCATACAGGGAGTACTTAGAAGATTATATTTCTCTGCATATAGTACCACGGGAATGTTACATTCCAGTGCAGAGAATCTTTATGGTTATTCAGCTGTACTGGAAGAGATTTATTTCAAGTCTTACTGCAGCGGAAGTTCAGAACTGAATCAAAGAGATCCAGAGAGGAAGTTCATCAGAAGCAGAACACCTCCATATGCTAATTACTGAACCCTAAGCAATCACAGAGTCAGGGGACCCTCTTGGCAATTAGTATGTAACACCCATAGCAGTACTCATTTGGCGTGCAGCAAAATGTGACAAGAGAATAGAGCGTGTGGATCAGAGTCAAGGATAATCTGAACAATATGGCAAAAGTGCAAGATCTAGACCAAATCCAGACAAGAAACCCTCCTCTGCCCACTGCTAATTAGGCTAGAAAAGAAGAATAAAAATTTAGAACTACATTTCTGGGATTCCTGCATAAGTATTTTGTCCTATGAATCTCTGCTTAAATTAGTGTTTCAAAACATATGTGTCACTGTTTTATGATGTGGTTTAGCACTCCTCAACATTTTTTTTTGATAAACAAAGACTTGCTATTTTACACAACTGGCTTTAAGATTATCCAAATAACATCACACGGTTCCTTCTGTAAGAAGCACATAATCAGGCCTGAAAAAACAAAGATATTATACACAGAGAGAACATAGACCAACCTCATCCATAAACATAGAGGCTGCTTTTAGTTATTTCTGAGTGTCCTTACAGTTTTCCAAATAGAAGAATCCTGCCCAGTATTGCTACAAAAACATACATGCCCAGGATTATGACAATTAGCATGTTAATGGCACCCAAACGTGTGAACGGCACCCAAGAATTACATAGACACCCCGGTTAAGTAACATCCTTTAATAAATCCAATGACCCATGTCAATGCTCAAATTAAACACTGGGCTTTAAAACCAAGAAGTTTTATTTATACAAAGTGGAGTTCTTGAGATTAATTTTTTTTTAATTGTGTATGTGTGTGTGTTGGGGGGAAAGGATTAAAAAGCAAATAAGTCAATCTTTGGCTTAGTTTCTGTTTCATATTTATGCACCCATCTGCCATAGCCTAGGGTTAAACAGTACTCATTTTAATCATGAAAAACATATCCATCACAAGTTGTCCTGAAATAAATCACTCCCCACAGCAAAAACAACATAAACGTGGATGGCTCTACAAGCAAAGTGAGGGGAAAAAAAAGAGAGAGAGAGAGAGATGATAGCTTTTTGTCTTACCTAAGAACTTCTCCAATTTAATGAAGGCTAAATCTCAAATCAGCCTTCTTCAAAGTCAACTTCTCCAAACATTTCAAGAACAAAACAATTAAATTTGATATGCTCAAAGAGATCTTCCAAATTATAGAATTGACATAATAGTGCAATGCCTTGTAAATTGCAAGCAGCATTTACATTTGGTAAGGAAGCCAAAGCCTACAGTAAACTCACTGAAATTCCTTTCCTTCAGCCTAACAATTTTTGTCAGTTTCTGAAATAGACCCATAGATAATGTAAACATTTTGACAGAAAATTGGTGGTGGTGACTATGGCGTAAAACTATCTCAGGACAAATGTACTGTGACTTGGAACATAAGATACAATTTTCTTTGCATAGAGGCAAAATGAAGTGATGACAGAGTTCACAAAACCTATTCTCCTCTTGAAATTGCATTCTGACTTTTCCTTTCATTGGGCATCTTTCAAAAAGAAAAACTCAACACTCCAAGCACTTCCATTGACATTGGTTTGCAAGCAATCACTATTCCAGAACTTGCTTGTTTTCTTTTTATACTCTTTCCACCTGCAAGAGTATTAAAAAGACATCCCTGTTTTCCTGTGTTTTATTAAGAAGCTTGCTCCGGGGGAAAATTGAGGTAGCCCAAACGGTATGTCTTCCCTGTGTTGCCCATTTCCTCTCTGCTTCTGCACGTGCTGTCTCCTCCCCACTGTTCTGACAAATAAATATTTCCAATTGGATAATGGCAAGCCTAGCATCCGTGGTGTGAGAATAAAATTTGGCTTATAGCTCTTTCTTTCCAAACATTTGGTTCCTGGGTACCGCCTCCCACATACTCACTTAACCTTTTCTCCCCAGAATTCCCCTTTAGATCTGTGTTTTAATAAAACCGAACTATCTCCAAATTTCAAGCCAGACTTTGTGTTTGTCTCTTTTTAAGCTACCCATTAGCCCTCAAGTGTTCTTACCCTGGGTGTTTCTGAATACATATCTGATATATTTTTTAAGGTCCAGCTCAATTATTAACCTGCTTGCAAAGCTTTTTCCGATCTGCTACCTAGAAACAATTTTATCTTCTCCTAAAATCTTAAAATTCTCTATGAACTTCTTAAGTCACATAACATAGTCTACTTTGTGTTCAGTTAACTTCTTCTCCCCCTAGCTGGATGACAGCAAGATGGGTACATGGCAACTGCCCGCCCTTTGAACCTATCCCTCGCTCCTCCCTGGGGCCTGGACCTAATAGAACACCCTGGGCAGGGAGTAAGACATCAGTGATTCTGTGTTGAAAAGTGAGAATTTATATTCTTCACCAAATCAAGGCACCCAGCCTTGGAAAGTCTATTATTGACTAGGTCCCAGTTCATAAAAATATCACTGAAATTTTTCATTAATTAAAGAAAGCAGCAAGTTTAACATATGGAAGAAAATTCATCTCAGTTTAGATTTCTACCAGGGCATTTTCTTAGAATAAAACTCAACTTCAAACACATATGAAAGGCTAATTGTTTGGACTCTTTACCATGCTAATCTGCTAAAGAATATAACGATAGACCAATGCATTCACATGTCATAATCAGTTCACCTTATCTGAGATCTTGGTCTTATTACTTTGAACTTGCATTCAAGCTATTACAACTGTTGCCATACAGGTTGGGGTATTCAGTCACATGTTCTTATCAGTCCTAAACTGGCTCCAACACCCCCCCATATGAAAATGTGTGACGTGGTGGAAAAGTTCATAGTGAATGCATTCTTCCTGAGGTCTTTAGAATACCTTTGCATATAAAAAAAATCAAAATAAAAACCGGTGCTTTACTAAACACTTATGTGAGTTTCTTGTGCCCTTTGATACGGTAGGCAAAAGTTAACAGTATGTTAAAAGCACAGAGTTCCTATGGACATACTTTCATCTATGGTAAACAAGGTTGGCACAGGGTCATTTACGAATTTGCAGATGACTTGAATATTTTAGCAAGCGGCTGGATGAAACCTGAGTATGCACATTGCAATAAGAAATCAGCCAAATGACAAGTGAGCACAAGGAAAGCAAGTTTAAAACACCAGACTCTTGGTCCAAAACTCTAATTTATGAAATGCATGAATATTTAACACCGTACTAAGCACAAAATTAATTATTAGTTGATTGATTTCTAAAATGCCTGCTCTAAAAACGAAGCTAATGGAAAAATTAATAATCAAGCATTTCAGAATATCTAAAGCTTTAATGGATGTTAGAATTTTTCTTAAAAGTTTTCCCAACTTCCTCACTTGGCGACTATGGAAACTGAGGCCCAGGGAGTAGAAGTAACTTGTGTAAGGCCACTAGTTACTTCTAGTTATGAGACCATTGCTAATCTCTAACCATAGTGTGGAGTGTTGAGTCTTGCCACTTTCTTAAGAGGGGATGCTGATTTCTGAGCTCCCCAGAGAGTGGGGTGGTTGGTGACTGATCAACCAGGCGTCACCTCTTCCAGAAGCGAGGCTGGAAAAGTGTGCTCCACTGCTCCTGGAACCAAAGGGTTTCTATTGCTTCTTTAGTAAGTGGATGCTGTGACTGATCTCTAATGAGTTTATGGGTAAATTATGTCTTTAATTTATACCTTTGGCTATAGTACATCATTACGATAGGATCTTCCCTTGATTTTTAGTGTAATGATCACTTTCCATGAGAGGTAGCACATAATGGAAAGAAGCACAAAATGAGTAGTTTAAGACTTTAATCTACATCTCCTCATGATGTTAGCTTGGATAATTACTTCTCTCTCTCCTCCTCCTACCCCCACTCCAATGAAATCAAGGTACAATAAATACTATGGGATCATGAAACTAACATTTATATATGCCTATCATGAGTCATAAATTTTAATACGTCTTTTAGTGAAATCACAGATATGCATATCACAGGTGTGATTATTACATCCATTTTCCAGATGAGAAAACTGTGGTTCGCAATTTTAGAGAAGCAGTGGAATGTGGTAGTGATGAACATAGGACCTGGATACAGAAGAAGCTCGAATTTGGCTCTGATACTTCCTGAGCTGTGTGATCTTAAGGGGGTCACTTAACCTCTTTGGACTATAGTCATCTCATCTATAAAGTAGAAATAATAACTGTATAAAATACATATGGTTGTTATAAGGGTTAAATGGAATAATCTGTATCTCTGGAAACAACACCTGTCGCATACTAATTCTCAATAAATGTTGACTCACCATTATTATTATCATTACGCTCTTGCCCATGATCACAGAGCCACCATGTAGCAGAGACCAGATCAGCAAGTATGGTCTGACCAGAACCCTGGCTCTGACCCATGATGCTGTGCTTCTTAAATAGATTCCATTTTTTTCTCTCTAAGATTTTATGATCCTGACAGGTAGGTCATTTTACAGGAGCATTCACTCTTTCAACTTTTTACATGATGTACTAGACATTTAAAGCCACATAAAATTGCTAGTTGGTGTCCTGCTTAATAGTACAGATTTTTTTTAACTTGCAAACTTTTTATTTAGACTTATACAGAATTGGAAGACAACAAAAGAATTTTCAAAACGACTCACCCAAATTCCTTACATGAGATAAATTGAAAACACGTGCAGTCTGATACAAGGCACTGAGAAAGACGCAATGTCCATGGGATTCCTGCCAAAAATGCATAAGCTGAGTGGGATCACGAGGAAACCTCAGTCAACTCAATCTGAGGGACAGAGTACAAAACAATCAGGCAGTATCCTTTAAAAGTGCCATGCAATGACAAAACAAAGAAATGCTGAGGTACTCTTCTGGATTAAAAGACACTAGTGAGACATGGAAACTGAATGCAATGTATATTCCTGAATTGGATTCTAATTCAGAAAAAAAAAATACAATAATGAGGAGATCTAGCCTGCTCTGAACACATTCTCTCATGTCCTATTCCTGGTCCAGAAACTAATTCAGGAATATATGTATGTATCAATGTTATTTTCCTGATTCGATCTTTCCTGACTGATCTTTGGATATTTGCAATGTGTAGAAGCCTAAATGTAGAAATTTTCTTTAGGTAGATAACATCAGAAGACAGGGGAGTTGTATCTCACCATGTACAGACAGGGCACCTGGGCTTCGGAAGAAGAAGGTGGTTGTCTTTGGTCCAGAGTTAGTGAGTATGTAGAAGTTCTGGGATTGCGTCTCTGATCTCTCAGACCAGTGTTCTTTCTGCTGCATCCAACTGCAGAAAACATTCAGAGCCTATAAACATCATATTAGTTTCCCATGGCTGCTTAAAAAAAAACAACAACAAAAATTGGGTGGCTTAAAACGATACATGCTTATTCCCATACAGTTATGAAGATCAAAATCAATTTCACTGAACCGAAGTAAAGTAAAGCCCTGTCTGCAGGTCTGTACTCCACCAGCTCTAGGGAAGCATCTCTTTTCTTGCCTTATCTAGCTTTAAGAGCTGAATTCCTTGTTCTCTTTGGGTTTTGACCTCCATCTCCAAAGCCAGCTGCTGGGCATTTTAAAATCTTTTTCTGCTTCCATTGGCACTTCACCTTCTTCTCAGCTGTTTTTAAATCTCCCTCTGCCTCCTTCGGATAAGAACCTATGTGACTACATGTAGGGTCCACTCAAATGATCCAGGATAATCTCCCCATTTCAAAACCCTTAGTTTAATCACCTCTGCAGAGTCTCCATGAGCATATAAAGTAGCTTACAGAAGATCCAAGGATTAGGACCTGGATACCTTTGTAGTCAAGTGCTCTATCACTGACCTATACTCCCTGGAGCTACATACCTTTGGGTGCATATTTGGCCTAGTGCAGGAATGAGGGGACGTGACCATTTGCATTGGGTTTTAGTATTTTATTCATATAATCAAGCAGGCATTAATTCGTATTCAGGGCTGAAACTGAAATTAATAGTTGGGAAGTAGTTGGGAAGATGAATTCTTCATCATTTTTTTAGCAAAGAAAACACTATACTCTCAGAGTCAACGTCTAATGTTACACTTTCCAAGATTTTGGTAATCTCTTTACATGATTCTCATGTGAGTTTTTTTTGAGGACAGGTGCATGTCATATATTTATATGTTTCCATAATGGGAGGCTGAATATTAGCCCCCGAATGTATCCAGTTCCTAACTTCCGAAACCAATGAAAGTTACCTTCAATGCAAAAAGGGACTTAGTGGGTGTGATGAAGTTAAGGATCTTGAGACTGGAAAATTACTGAATTATCAGGGCAGGCCCTAAAGGCAATCCCAACTGTCCTTATAAGAGAGAGGTGGCAGGAATATAGACACAGAAGGAGAAAATGTGGAACGACAACAGGAGTGGAGACTGGAGTGACATGGCCACAAACCAAGGAATGCGAGCAGCCCTCGGAAGCTAGAGGAGGCAACAGGAAACAGATTCTCCCCTGGGAGCTTCCCAAGGGAGCATAGCCCTGCAGACACCCTAATTCAGCGATGTAAGACTCAGTCTGGATCGTTGGATACTACAACTGGTAGAGGAAAAAAAAATTTAAGCCACAAAATTTGTGGTGATTTGTTACGGCAGTAATAGCAACTAGTTTAGCAGTTACTGCTGGTTACTAGCAGTAACTAGTTTAGGACCCAACACAACTAGGAACTCTAAAAATGCTCGGTAGTTGTCAGAGGGAAGAAAGGAAGAGAGGGAGGAAGGTTGGGAAGGAAGGAAGGAAGGAAGGAAAGAAGGAAGGAAGGAGGGAGGGAGGGAGGGAGGGAGGGAAGGAAGGAAGGAAGGAAGGAAGGAAGGAAGGAAGGAAGGAAGGAAGGAAGGAAGGAAGGAAAGAAGGAAAAGCAGATGGCTGGGAAGAAGGAAGGAGGGAAGAAAGGAAGAATTAAAATTATGAGAAACATTTTGGATTTTAAGTGAATCAATATTTGACCTATTCTTTTCTCAGCTGGAGACGTATTACCGGCCTCCCAACTGAGAAGGGAGAATAAACTGTTTTTTATTTTGTCTTTGTTTTTGTTTTTAGTTAAATGTCTTCTCTCCAAATCTGAGGAACTGTGCTTTTAAAATCTCCATCTGGGACTGGAAGACTACCTGACGTGTTTCACCTTGAGAGGATTTTTGCAGTTCAGTTGTGAACTTCTGCAGGAAGGGGTTACAGGGAAAGCCAGACAGGTCTTTTTCTAAGGGAGAGCTTGCAGGTCTGTTCCAATAATTGAAAACCGGGTGGAATTGAGGTGAAGGTACGTACTCTCGCTGCCTTAAGAGATCATTCGTTTCCGTATGAAATTTTTAGGCTAAAGGCACATCAGTACAGGAAGAGTCACTTAAAAAATGTTCTCATGTCTATTAGCTCTGGGGAAGCAATTATTACTTGATAGATTTAGTGATACAGGGAATATCAGAGTCCATATAGATGGTTTCAGAAATAATACACCGTGACCCATGTTGAACTCCTTAATTTGTGATATTTAGTGAAAACCTAAAAGGAGCTAGATGTGTCCAAGGCATTGTGTTACCACTGGGTAGTTCACTGAAGTGTTAAATTAAACAAAACTAAAGATGGAAAGGTTGAAGCAATTAAACTCTTACCCTGTAGACCTTTTCTGTGTGTCCTATGCTAGAATTCAATTAAAATACTTTTTTCTCCCCTGAAATTTACCATTGACTTATTGAGTTTGACAATACTCAACAATGCCTTAATGTTTGTCCAAGTGAAAGAAATCACTTTCCTCTGTCATAGAGATAAATGAGGTAAATTCATCAAGAGACTCAACTCAATAAGAATATTGATGACGTTCTGCTTGGGTGCATAAACCCTTCAGTCATAAGTGGCTTGTCAGATTCCCATCGTGAGGTTTTTGTTATTGCTTATAAAAAATAATTATAAAAAATTCATCTGAATTCCCACATCCTCTAATTTTCTCTATTATTTTTCAAATTGTTATATTTTTCATTGCATGTTGCATTAAATCAGACCTGGAATGAGAATGGATGTAGATAAATAAAGAAACAAGCAAATACACCATTGAGCTGAATCCAGCTCTATTATTTGCTGACTTTTCCCCCGGATAGTATTCATCATTTAAATTTTAAAAGTAGGCTAATAAACTATGTATATAGAATTTTCCCCATCTCTTGAGAAAAGATGTCATACATTTTTCTTCATGCATATACAATTTTACACAATGCACAATTATGGAAACATGCATACTATTTACTTAATGCAGACTTGCATTTCTTTTATTTATTAATTTGCCTCTTTCCCTCCTCATCCCCCTGTCTCTCTACCCACATCAATAACCTTTTAGGTAAAACATGTTAACATCCACATCTTTCACACTTGTTCCATAATTAGGTATACCAACACACAACACACACACACACACACACACACACACACACACACTATACACGTATGTATATAAACACATATAAAAATAGATATAGAGACATAAATTGATTTTAAAATGTTTGAATCATGTCTTTAAAAACTAAAACAAGGCATATACATTTTCCTAATCGTGTTTTTTCAATACCTAGTAAACATTCCTCCCAGTAAGCAGATGTAATTCTAATTCATCCTTCGTAATGGCTTCATTTCATGATGTTGATGCACTGTAAATAGTATAACCAGTTCTGCACTGGTGAGCATTTTTCCTTACATTTTCTTATATGGATAATAATGCAAGAGATTCCCTTGTACATAGACCTTTACCTATTGATCCTTTGCTTTCTAGGTGATACATTTCAAGGAATACAATATTGCTGGATCACAGAGTACGTGCATGTTACATTTTAATAGTGTCTTTAAGATTACTTAATAAAAGAAAAAAACAACATGTACTTATACCCGAAGGCATAAGAGTACTATTTTCTCTACATCCAGAACAAAAATAAATATAACTGTTGAAGGTCTGGCCAATGTTTCCATTTTGAAGTGTGAGTGTTACCTAATGATTAGTTTCATCTGACCTACATGACTGTGCTACCACAGAAACTAATTTGTACCCCTAACTTGATTTCATTTCTGGAAATCATACTCCCTTCAGGAAATTAGAAAAAGACACAACAAATAGAAAAAGAAAAGGCAGCCCCTATGTAGTAGGCTGTGTTTAGGGACGTAAGTGGGGGGATGCTATTCTGTTTGGGGAAGGTCCACCGTCTTGCTGTCTTTAAGGAAGCATATGTGGTGAGGCAGCAAGAATGACCTGTGGGCTCTGTATCCCTTCATCTTGCCAGTTGGTCGGCTGGTCAACGTTTGCAAATCCCCGGGAACTTGGATCTCATTTATTTGAGCCAGTTCACCTGCAGCAACTCCATTAGAAATCCCCTTCTCTGAAGAGTCTACTCATCACTACTACTCATTCATCCTCAGTTGTTCTCTTGAAGATATACAGAAAGAAAAGAAAACTAACCTCTCTTCAATAGGAGTTCATTTAAATATATTTGGTGGCAAATAGCATTTGTTCAGAATCCTTGTATTTAATCACAGTAAAATCGGTATATGACATTATATTGGTTTTAGGTGTCCGATAATAATTCGATATTTGTATACCCTATAATTAATTTGTGTACACTACAATAAGTCTAGTCACTGTCCTTCACTATACAGTTGACCCCTTTATCCTTCTCACTAACCACCCCCAACTTCCTTCCCCTCTGATAATCACCAATCTGTTCTCCTATGAGTCTCCATGCATCTTTTCTTTAATTTTTATTTTTCTATTTAAAAAAAAAAATATTGTTTAGGGGTACCTGAGTGGCTCAGTTGGTTAAGCTTTAACTTTGGCTCAGGTCATGATCTCGCAATTTGTGGGTTCGCGCTCCGCTTTGGGGCTCGGTGCTGACAGCTCAGAGCCTGGAAGTGCTTCGGATTCTGTGTCTCCCTCTGCCTGCCTCTCTCTCTCTCTCTCTCTCTTTCTCTCTCTCTCTCAAAAATAAATAAATGAATCCATGAACCATGAGATCATGACCTGAGCTGAAGTTGGACACTGAACCAACTGAGCCACCCAGGTGTCCCGAGTCTCCACGCATCTTAATCCAACTGTTGCTCAGGAAAAACTGTAGTTCTCTCACCACAAACACTGTTTGCTGCCATATCTGTCTTCTTTGGGCAAATATTTAAGTTATTACAACATACTAAGTGGGAAAAAAATAACAATAAAAACATCATATTGACTCCACTGTAAGGAGTCCTTATGGGAATACTGGCCTATATTAAAATAGTATTTCACCAATTGTGGGTTTTTTTAATTTTTTTATTGTTTATTTTTATTTTTGAGAGAGAGAGGGAGAGAGAGAGAGAGCAAGGGAGGGGCAGAGAGAGAAGGACACGCAGAATCCCAAGCAGGCTCCAGGCTCTGATTGGTCAGCACAGAGCCCAATGCGGAGCTAGAACTCACGAACTGTGAGATCATGACCTGAGCCGAAGCTGATGCTTAATGGACTGAGCCACCCAGGCGCCCCTCACCAATTGTGGTTTTTAAATATGCTTTTTGTGGAAGCATAGTTGACATGCCGTGTTAGATTAGTTCAGGCGTACAACACAGTGATTCAACATCTCTGTTCATCATGCGAGGCTCACCACAAATATAGCTGCCATCTGTCACCATCCAGTGCTACTCCAATGCCACCGACTATATTCCCTTTGCAGTATCTTTCATATCCACAACCTATTCATTCCATAACTGGAAGCCTGCACCGATTGTGTCCTTTGATGTGAGGAACACAGGAACAGAATCCATACATCCTGCAAATGCAGATTCCTGGGTACTGGCCCGCCCAGAGAAAACAGAACTTGGAGACAGCCAAGAGTCAATATTACAAACCAGCTTCCCCAGGTAATTGTTCTTGCTCTTAAGAGTAGAGTTAATGCTTTTACAGCCTTTATCTTCTTAATACCTGAGCTGATTAGGAAGTCAGTCAGCTGTCAGTTGCAAAGGAGAAGAAAAGTGTTAATTACCTATTCCATACCTCTGGGTCATTCTAAGAATAACTTCCCTTCAGGCTGAGATGGTTGCATTTCCTGCTGGACCCTCCGTCCCTTGGGGTGCTTAACTCCTGCTGTGAGAAGCTAGTTAAAAAAAAGTTCCCTGGAACCTCAAGTGCTCCCACTCTTCTCTTGTGAATATTTCTTGAATTTTGCAAATTGGCTTGTTAAAAGTGTCAGTTTTGCTTCAGAAAAGCTGATGTTCAGTAACAAGACTATGTGGAGACCAAACAAAATCTTAATGCTTTTGTCATGAAAGAGAAAGCCAAATGGTCTTCTTCAAAAGATGATGAATGAGTCTCAATTTAAACATGAAAATATGTTAAATGTTGTGTGTGTTTTTTTTGTAAAAATATGGCTCTCATGTTCTTTATAGTACATACAGGGTATGATTATAGAAGAACTTGGGTAAAGATCTCATTCAGTGTCATTTCAGCTTCTGATTCCTTTGAATGTTAAGCCTTTGGATATTTTAAAGCACCCTCCTAAATTATCAATGCTCCCTGATATCTTAGCTATCATTTGGAAAGCTTTTAGAATTAAACATGATATTGAGGTTTCAGTGAAGGCAGTGCTAAGCAGAGGGGAAGCCAGGAATCCAGAGGTTTTAAGGACAACATTTACCCACAGCCTTCTTGGGAGCAGAGAGGGCTTTGAGCTCAGAAATGGGACCCTTGGGTTCCAGGGATGCAACCAACTTCTCTAGACATACACACCAGTGATGTGTCCCTTATTATTTTTGTGTGTGTGCGGCAACAACAGATAATATGAGATTTATTCTCAACACAATTTTAAGTGTGCAGTATAGTATCGTTACCTAAAGACACAACGTGGTCCAGGAGATCTCTAGAATGGATTCATCTTACCTAACCGAAACTCCATACCCATTAAACAGTACATATCCCCTTCCCTCTCCCTTCAGACCCTGTCTTCTGCCATTCCATTTTCTGCTTCTGTGAGTTTGACTCTTTTAGGTACCATAAGAAAATGTATTATATACATAAATACAATGGAATATTATCCAGCCAACAAAAGAAAGAAAGAAAGAAAGAAAGAAAGAAAGAAAGAAAGAGAAAGAAGAAAGAAAGAAGGAAAAGAAAGAAAGAAAGAAAGAAAGAAAGAAAGAAAGAAAGAAAGAAGAAAGAAGGAAGAAAGAAAGAAAAAAGAAAAAGAAGGAAAAGAAAGAAAGAAAGAAAGAAAGAAAGAAAGAAAGAAAGAAAGAAAGAAAGAAAACAAAAGAAAGAAAGAAAGACAGATGGGGGAGCCTGAGTGGCTCAGTTGGTTGAGCCTCCAACTTCAGCTCAGGTCATGTTCTCATGGTTAGTGAGTTCGAGCCCCGCCCATGTCGCGCTCTGTGCTGACAGCTCAGAACCTGGAGCCTGCTTCGGATTCCGTGCTCCCTCTCTCTCTGTCCCTCCCCCATTCGTACTCTGTCTCTGTGTCTCTCAAAAATAAACATTAAAAAAAAAAGAAAACATTTGAAAGAAAAAGAAAGAAAGGGAGAAAAGGAAAAAGGAAACCCTACAATGACATGGATGAATCTTGGGAACATTATACTCAATAAGCCAATCACAGAAGGACAAACACTACATGATTCCACTTATGATGTGTCCTGGCTGAGCTTCCACTTTCTTTTCTATAAAATACAATAATACTTCTTTCCTACTACAAATTATTGCTATAGTGAAAGAAGTGAATATTGTAAAGTGAAATACTAATATTTTTCACTTGTATTTGGACCTTAAAGGGCCAAAATACCCACCTCATGGACACAGGTATGTGGGCTGAAGATCTATATACTGTCATCACATGGACTTACTTAGGCCATTACAGCACTATAAAAATACTAGAAGGACAAGATGTCTGTGTTGATCAAGTATTTATTTAACCATCAACAGCTGGTTCAACGAGGTCAGTGGGGTTCTGATGAAGCAGATCCTCACATGCGAGTTCGTGTGCAAATGGCTTTTAAGAAAGTGCTTCCTAAGGAAATAAGCAAGAGAGTAAGGTAAGAAGGACAGGAAAGGGGAGCTATCAGGCAAGGTTGAGATTCCGGGTACAGTCCCAGCCATAGCCTAGGGAGCACTGGGGAGCACTGGAAGGCATGTTACAGTCTCAGCACGTGTTCACCCTGAAGGCAAGGCAGCCGAACTTTCACACTGAAAGTGTGGCTCAGCCTGTTGCTGGGTAAAGGCTAGGCTAGGGGTGCCTGCTGGGCAACATAGAAACTCCCCGGGACTTCTGTGAGTAAGGGTGAAGCAAGAGGCTCCAAAGGGCAAAGGCAGTCCTCTGAAGAAAGCCACAGGTCCCTGTCAGCAGGTGCAGAACTTGCAGAAGGAGGGAACTGGCGTCCACAAGGGTGAAATGCACCTGAAGAGATTTGGGCAGGGCACCGATATTATACCCGGTGCTGGCAAATGCCAATAAGGGCTCAGCAACATCAAGCAGCTTGCCCGAGGTCACACAGCATATGAAGGGCAGACTTGATTGTCCAATCCAAGACGCCCCCCTAGGTGGTACATTTCCAGAATACTGCTAGGACTGTTATACTAAAAGTCCTGATATGATTATACATACTCTGTATCCTGAATCTGTTTTTTTAATTCGTGTCTAAGAAGATACCCCACCCTCAGACTAACTGATGTGTACCAATGACAGCAACAGATTTTTGGAAGGCAATACATAACTTAAAAAAAAATTAATGTTTAGTTTTTTGAGGGAGAGAGAGAGAGAGAGACAGAGTGAGAACAGGAGAAGGGCAGAGAGGGAGAGGGAGACACAGAATCCTACGAAGGCTCCAGGCTCTGAGCTGTCAGCACAGAGCCTTATGTCAGACTTGAACTCATGAACTGCGAGATCATGACCTGAGCCAGAAGCCAAGACATAACTTAAGAAACAGTTGCGGCTAGCGTATCTGCTAGCACTGCAGTGGGCAGAAATGTTGTTTTCATTTTTAAGTGACAAAAAGGAGGGGGAAATGAACCTCGCTCTCTTGATTACAAGGATTTTAGAGAAATCGGCATTTCCAAAATGCTTACAAGAGTCCGTTTCCTCAGCACCCATAAACACAGACCAAAATAACTACACTGAAAATAAGGAATCCCTCTACGACGAAGAGGATGAACGTGAACAAATAGCCTGATCATCTTATAATTTGAGGAAGTCAAATCCTGCTGTCTCATATTCAAAAAGAGGATGCAATGCACCCATCAGTCTCAAAAATGGTAAGTTACAGAATTTCGTTTTTATGATCACATCAAGAAATCAGTGACTTACACTGGTCGGAGAGGGCAGAAAGCCCATTTTCAAAGGCTTGCAGAGGATTTTCTTACTGTCCATGAGACCCTGCACGTGAGCTGCTGTCACAACATGGCTGCTAAGAAGCCATCCTCTGGAGGATGCCTGCCTCATTGTCTTCTCCCCCACCCCCCACCCCGATGTGTCCAGCAAATATGTGAGCTCCTCTCGGTTTAGGCAAAACGATAATTAGGTAATTATAAATGACAAATGATTATCACTCTGTATCCTGGGAGTCCATCACCAAATCTCTCAGAAAAACCTCAATCAAAAGAAGCCCAGCTAGGGGGCACCTGGGTGGCTCAGTCAGTTAAGCGACCGACTTCTGCTCAGGTCATGATCTCGTGGTTTGTGAGTTCGAGCCCTGCGTCGGGCTCTGTGCTGACAGCTCAGAGCCTGGAGCCTGCTTCGGATTCTGTGTCTCCCTCTCCCTCTCTGCCCCTCCCATGCTCAAGCTCTGTCTCTCTCTATCTCTCAATAATAAATAAACATAAAAACAAATGTTCCGTTGGGAAACATGGGCCATTATGGGCCATTTTCCAATAAAGGAATGGTACCATCACTGTTCCCTTATTTTCCTCTTCTTGGCCTTTGTCCATGGACAATCTGAAACAGGGGAGACTGGAAAACAGCTCTCCTCAAAGATGCAAAAGATCCCTACAACAAAGAGGAATGAGATGTACCTTCCCCGCCCCCCCACCAGAAGACACAAGAACCGATAGATGGAGGTAAAAGAAGAAAGAGAGAAGCTGCTTGAAGCTCCACACTACCACGCTCCACAATTAAGAACCATGCAGTTACGAAATGGAAGTCCTGTTCCCAGGACTGTTCAACGTATTCTGTGCTGTGTGCTTTAAATATCATTGCTCAACAGTTCTGCAAGTTTTATATCATGCCCACTTTGTATAGCAGTAAAAAAATACATAGCTTGTAAAAATTACAGCCAAGATTTTCTTGGACATTAATGCCCCTAATCTGGTCCTGATCTCCAGACCCCAAAATACACACACACACACACACACACACACACACACACACACACACACCAGGTCTCAATACTATGCCTCTTACTGTGGGACTGCCTTCCCAAAAAGAGACCTGATAGTAAGAAGAAGAAAGAAAAGAAGGGCAAGCTTACAAGAACAAACTAAGAGTCCCTAAGTTGAAATGTAAGAATACTATTGTCCATAACTGAGAGGGAACTTACTACAGGGAGAAAACCGTCAGAGGAAGGAGGATGTGGAAATAAGGGAGGAAGTGACTAGGCAAACATCCTCACAGACCGTCCCCTCAGAAGCTATTTGTTCATACCTTAACAATGTTTAAAAAAATTGATCGAGTGCTTTAAATGGGTTATAACACAGCTCTGAAACAAATAGAAGGTCATGTCTCCCCAGTTTTCCCTGCCTGTTCACGTAAGCACATTACTTTTGTGGGTGACATTTCCTTCCCGGTTCTACCTCAAATCAGGAATTAGAAAGGCTAATGGAAGCTAAGTCCCTCTAACATAACACACTCAGGTTAATAACAAAATACCTAAGGGATTTTAAGCAGTCAGACAAGTCTGTGGTAGTACTGAATTCATCGCAAACATTTAATCCTTCCTTGTAGGCGTCTTTTTTGTACACATTCCAGTGGACTCTCTCAGTTGTTGCCCAAATTCAGCCTCAAAATAGGTTTGTGGGGTAGCAAAAGTTAGTATTGTTTCCGTCATGGGAAGGAAAACAAATGAAGCTTCAAAATGTAAAATGGGAAAGCTCTGATCTTCACGGTTGACCAGAGGTGGGAATAGTGAATGTCTCATCCCTGGAGGAAAACAAATGGACAACTGAAGAGTAAAGACTATTTCCGGTGCTCATGGTGATCATTTGGCGTAGTGTTTTAGTGGCAGGGTGAAATCAGTTTGAGTGTCATATGTATAATGTCCTAATTCATCAGCCCATGGGTCTCCTTCTCTCTCCTCAATTGCTTTGTGGGTTATCATGATTCTGCCTATGTAACACTCCTGTTCCCTAACAACACTGAACTTGATTAACAAACTAAAAACGGGAAATGTTGAGGAAAAGCTACTGTATATCTTAGATTAAGAATCCATTGTTATAAGGGAACGACATATATAAGACAAGTGTGCTAACTTCAACTTCCTTCAGGAATTTTCAGGACAGTTATCCTTGTATAGATGACTTTGATGGGAATATCAGCTTGCTTTTAGTATCCATTGATTTTTAAAACAAATCAAATACATAAAATTATTGAAACATGAATGAATGAAAATGAGTATTAATGAAAATTATATTAAAAAAAATTTTTTTCAACGTTTATTTATTTTTGGGACAGAGAGAGACAGAGCATGAACGGGGCAGGGGCAGAGAGAGAGGGAGACACAGAATCGGAAACAGGCTCCAGGCTCTGGGCCATCAGCCCAGAGCCTGACGCGGGGCTCGAACTCACGGACCGCGAGATCGTGACCTGGCTGAAGTCGGACGCTTAACCGACTGCGCCACCCAGACGCCCCATGAAAAATTATACTTTAAAAAATACTTGATTAGGGTACATTATATTAAGATGTACAAAGACCTATATTTTAATTAAATGTGCTTTCTTCATTGGTGTGTAATCTTGCTGCATTTGTCCCTGGGGTTTCCTCTAGCTTCAAGAAGTGCAATACTTTGGAACACAGCTGTCGCTTTATCTTGGAATCAGATATATTACAAGTACCTTCAGGAATTTAGGTCAAGGAGTTTCCTAAGATGAACCAATTACCATGATTATTCTCCCATTATAATGATACATTTTAATTCTTTACTATTCATTGTTTTTACAGCCTCATTTTTATTTCTTGGCATATATTAAGGGAAAAGAGGGGGGATTAATGGTAAGAAAAATACCTATATTGAAAAAGAAGAAAGACTTCCAATCTATGATCTCAGTTTCTACTTTAAGGAACTAAATCAATAAAAGTGAACTAAAACAAAGTAAGGAAGGAAATAATAAAGATCAAAATGGAAATGAGCTAGAAAAGAGAATAACAGAAAAATAAACAAAACCAAAAGCAGAATTTTTGAGATCAATGAGATTATAGACCAGATTGATCAAGAAAAAGAGGAATTTCTCATCCAGCAAAATAAGAAAAATGATAAAACAAGCTTAAAAACATCCAGATTTTAAAGAAAAATATGAAATCGCCTTTGCTCACAGTTGTCTAAAAAGTGAAACATATATCTCTCATAGAATCCAGCCAGCCCACTGCTGGGCATTTACCTAAGACACATGAACACATCTGTCCATACAAAAAATATATGCGCAAATGCTGACAGTAGTTTAATTTGTAATGGACAAAACGTGGAGGAGGGTCACATGTCCATCAACAGATAAAGGGTCAAGCAAATCACGAGTATGTCCATACAATGAAGTACTACTCTGTAATGAAAAGCGATGAACGACTGATACACACAAAAACAGATTAAATCTCAAAATAATTATGCTGAGAGAAAGAAGCTGGACAAAAAGATTACAGACCATATGATCCCATTTCCATAAAACTAGAAAAATGCAAAGTAATCCATAGTGCCAGAGAGCAGATCCATCATACTGGGTGGAAGAAGCAGGGGGCTGAGAGAGGGAAGATTTCAAAGGTTTATGTATATGTTCACTTTTGTGGTTGTGGTGATGATTTCGCAGGTTTATACATTCATGAAAACCGATCGAATTATATACTCTAGTATGTATAATTGATTATGCATTAATTATGCCTCAGTAAAGCTATGTATATTTTTTTTTATTAAAGCAAGAGAAATCAGGGTGCCTGGGTGTCTCAGTCAGTTAAGCATCAAATTCTTGATCTCAGCTCAGGTCATGGTCTCAGGGTTTGTGAGTTCAAGCCTCACGACAGGCTCTGTGCTGACAGTGAGGAGCCTGCTTGGGATTCTGTGTCTCCCTCTCTCTCTGCCTGCCCCCCTGCATATTCTCTCTCTCTCTCCCTCTCAAAATAAATAAAGAAACTTTAAAAATAAGTAAAGAAAAAAGAGAAATCAAAGGAAAGGAAAAGATGAACTACAAGGGATAAATAAATACAACAGAGTATTCCTTAACAATACTTGATTATCTACCTCTCCATCAAAATAATGGTTTTTCAGGTAAACAAACAGATTTTTAAGATTTTAAGGGCGGCTATGTATTCATTTGCAAAGCAATATATCATTTTGCTTTAATATTACAAACATATTCCTGGGACTGAGCTCTTACAACATTAATTTATCTAGAAAACAGCCCTCAGAAGGCCTTATATTGATCAACAGGAACATACGGTTAATTTTGCAAAGTTAGGATTTCTCTGGAAATGCTCTAGCATGGAAAGGTCTGTTACTCTTTGTCGTAAAAAAAAATGATTTCGTAACAATTTTAGACTTGACCTGAAATACCAAGATTGCTCTCCAAATGAAACTGTTTTCTGGACTCAGATTTTAAATGAGAGTAGCAATAGCCAAAGAATCCCCCTGCCTTTTTAATGTTTATTTATTTATCTTGAGAGATAGAGAGAGAGCAAGCAAGCACACAAGCGGGGAAAGGACAGAAAGAGAATCCCAAGCAGGCACTGTGATCTCAGGGCAGAGCCTGACGTGGGGCTCCATCTCGGGAACCAGGAGATCATGACCTGAGCTGAAATCAACAGTTAGATGCTTAACTGACTGAGCCACCCAGGCACCCCTCAAAACATCCTTATATTTGTTTAAAATGTAACTTAAGGAATCAGAAATCTACAATGACATCTAAAACAGTTCTAGCCTTTGTATATGCGTTAAAGGCATTCTCTTGACTCTTCACCACTGAGTATAGTCACAGGACTTTCAAACTGGAAGGGATTACAGGAATCAATCCGCTCAAGACTTTCATTTTAGAGATGAGAAAAAAAATGTAAAAAAGGGAAGTGACTGTTTCAAGGTTACAAGGGTGAGTTGGGGGCAGGTTATGATCTGGAATTTAGATTTCCTTATTCTCAGTTCAAAGCTTTTCCCACAGCTGTGGATCTTTTACCATCCCCCTCCCCCCCATCTCTCTCTCTCTCTCTCTCTCTCTCTCTCACACACACACACACACACACACACACACACTGCAAAATTCTCAAGGTAGGAATCTTGATCTGAAAATAACAACACTATTTCGCATTCAGTCCTTTGAGAGCATACTCTCACTACCTCGCTCTTTTTTTTTTAATGCAAGTGATTCTACCAAGGTAAGGGAAGCTGAGGTCTGCTGCAGACTAACCTAAGAATTAATGTTCTTGTCATCCCCAACATGCTATTTTGCAGTTTTCTTCTCTATGTGGGAGCCGATATCTGACAGTTACCACGTCTACTGTGTGACTTCAGGTATATGTAACCCAACTTAAAGAGGCTATAAATACGACGACATATAAAGTATCAACAAGCCATGGTACATCTCCTATATAGATTTCACTGAACTGGGACATGCAAGGTGATTATAATCTCAAGACTGTTCTCATTCAATATGATCACAATTTATTTGAAATCACACCTGGATGAGATCTGTGGAATTTCTCTGAAGACCACAGCCAAGACACCATCTCATTAAGATTATATTTCTGAGATGTAATTTACTTGAAAACCTACCTTTATTCAAGATATGAAATAAATATGGGAAAACCATCGCTGGCTTCAACCCAATACCCTTAAACCATGCAGACTGAATTCTCCGTCTTCTCCAGTGGCTTCTAGTCAAGAGATTGAACCTTTTCCACTGTGGTCCCTATAAGTGGTTTTCTTGGATTTTTTGCCTTTCCCCTGATTTTGCTCCCATATTTTGCCTATTTCAGAATTTCCATGGAAAAAGAATTCTGGGGTGTTGTCTCACATCTGTTCATTTTCCTTGATCATATTGAATTACATTAATGCCATGTGTTTCCAAGCACATGGTGTATGTGCAACATCTAGCTCTGAACTTTGACAGCTTTGGAAAACGACTCTACCCAACACCAGTACCAGCCATCATGGCCGCGCTACTGTGTCTGGGGCCCTATCAAGTTGCCTTGAGGCCATCCAAGGTTTCTAGTTGTGATCTCAAAGTGTATAAATACAAGAGTCCTTGAGAGCCCCCAAGTTTAAACGTTTTGTTGTATTTTTATACTGGCTAATTATACCTTAGTATAAAAACCATATAACTGATGGTTATGGTTATGCATATAACTGATGCAGGGCATGTGAATAATAGAGGACTTGTCTCCTGTGGAAAGGATCATTAAGCCAGAGTGTTCTAACAGAACATTCCCTAAACTAGAAATCAAGAGCCCTGGGTCCTAGGCCCAGCTCTTCCAATAACTGATTTGGATCTCAACAAGTTGGCCTATAAAATAAGGGCCAGACAGATTACACTGGCTGGTGGGTGACCTGAATGCAAATGTAGGAGTAAATGAGAGTTAACACGTAAAAGAATTGGCAAGGAAGGTGGTGCAGTGTTAGGGAGAAAGACCTAGGTTCAAACTGTGACTGCTTAGTTTGTCTCCTTGGACAGTTGTTGGGAAGGTAAAATGAGAAATTGATGGTTTTAGGCTTTGCTCTTTCTAAAAGGTAATAGATGCCATGTACCTGAGTCTGATGTGAGACAAACATATGAGATGCGCAACGGCATCGTGTGGGGAGGAGATGGCAGTGTGTTGCCCTTCAGTGACCAGCCATGCCCAGCCTCTGTAGAAGGTTTGAGAAGCTGAGAGCAGGAAAATACTCCTTTAGAGAGATTAGCATTGAAGGGAAGGGTGGGAGGGCCTGACCCACTTCAAGCCTAGGGAAAGGAGCTTTGAAGGCACGACTTGGAACAACATGCTTGTCCGCTGAAGTTTGGGAACCCGAATGGATGGTATTTGACCTACAGATAGAGGTAGAGAAATCCAAATGAGGAGAGTGCATCCGGCTAGCTAGGCTTATAACAGATCAAGTGGCCACAGTGCAACTGTCCTAAGCTCTGAGTTTGTCAAATCAAAGGATGTGAGAACGTTTGACACAAGCCAGTTGTGTTCCGTCCAAGGAGTAGATGCCCCTGGATGGCTGAGGAGGCCTCAGCATGAAGAATATGCTAAATGTTGAGAAGCTACAGAAGGAGATGTAAGTGGACAAGCAGAAGGAAATGTATCTCCCAGCACCAAGACACGTGTGATTCCCAGGAAAGGGGGGCAGGTTTCAGAATACCCCCAGAACACATGCTCCTGTGTGAGAAAGGGTAACTCAGTACATGCCAAGCGCAGGGAGACTGAAACAGCTCACAACACCTATCAGAAAGGAACTTCCCTTCTTTCTTCTGTCATTCTCTCCCATCAGCCCCACCGGGTATGCCACATTCAGAACAAGTTCAAATTTTTGATTCAACCAGAGGGGACTGTTGTATTACCCGAAAATGACCTGAAAAGTAATTCCACCTTCCATAATTTGTACTCAGAAAGAATCTTTTGGCCTAAAAACATTCTGTTTCTTTGCCACAGTTACACTGGTAAATCACTGAATTTTGCATTCACACTTTGTCTCCTTTTTCCCTGTGGATTTTATACGTTGCAAAGAAAAATACTAGGAGAATCATTTTCCTTAACGAAGTGGTTGCCACTGATAAAAATTCTCATCTGCACTTGCTTTTGCACTTTATGAATTAATATCTCATTTACAAAATAGTAATGATAGTGCTTAATGAGTATCTACTAATTGTCATGTGCTGTGCTGGATAATTTTTAATAGATTGTCTTAGTGATTCCTTGTAATCATCTTATAACATACACATTGTCATTTTCCCCATTGTACAATAATATCATGCAGACAGATAAGTGGCCCAGCTAGATCTCAAACCTAGATTGAGCTGATGTTAGAGCCTATGCGTTAAATAAGTTCACTAAAGTACCCCTGGGTTAGAGGGGAGCTTTGTTCTATATAGGTTGAGAATGAAAAATTTCATGTAAATATATGTATAAAATTACATATAAGTCATATATACAATTATATATATAAAGCTTTTGTAAGATAATTGGAAATTTACATTCCACATTTAAGCATTTTCTGAGAGTATAAGTTCTTCAGTGGGTATAAATATATTTATGTCCTTAAACAATAAAAATGAAACATTCTTTTACTTTTTATTGACCGTGGCTCAATAGTAAAATAAATCATTACCAACTACACAGATTATTTAGTTCAGCCCTCTAGCTGGATGTCTTTTGCTTGAATCCTCTGATGAAAAGGTGATCCCTGCCTCAGGAGATCAGTGGCTTATTATATTTTCAGGTCACTCTAATATTTATACTTTTCCTTACAAACAATATTGTGGTGGCAATGTTACAAAGGACTCTTGGGACAAAACACTTGAATAAAATCCTGGTTCCACAACTTAAATAGGTGAATTCCAAAGCAAGTTCTTTAGATCCTTGTGATTTGATTTTCTCAAATGGAAAATGGGGATAATAGTGTCTCACTTCCAAGGGCTATGTAAGGACTTAGTGAATTAATAGATGTAAAAAGAAAAAAAAACAGAAGTGTGCCTGGTTTGTAGATAAGTGTTGCCAACACACTTGTTTTTATTAGTATTAAGAAGTAGCACTTGTTGGAACTTATCTGTGTATCAGACACTGTTTCATGTGCTTTACCCATTTTATTGTATCTTATCTTCACAATAACCTATGATAAAGGTATTCTTGTCCTCTTCTTTTCGGATGAAGAAACAAAGACACAGACAGGTTAAAAACTGGTCCAAGTTTGCAACTGGAGAAGCTGGGACTTCAACCCCAAGTGGTAGGACTCTTGAGCCCATCCTCGTAAACCACTATGCTACATCACTGCTACTACTGAATTGATTTTCTTTGTGCCCTGTTAACATTAGCTGGCCAATATCTCTATGTGAATTTTATGGTGACATCTTGGAAAACAACTGAGGTGCCATATTGCTTCTCTACGTAAGAGAACAGCATGACTTCATATAGCCATGCTGCGTTAGTTGTATCTGTCTCGTTTTAATTTTTCATTTTCTATTTTACTCTTCAATTTCAGACTTTGACTCTGTCATCTTCTGAAACCTAGAAACAATCTTCTGTAACTCTTTTTTGATATTCTGAGTGTTATATTTGGTACTGTTATCGATATCGCTATCTATGGCAAGTTTCCCAACTTTATGCTGATACGTGAAGACAAGATCATGTGTTCTACATTTTTGTAGCCTCAGAGCTTACTACAGGGCTCCATTTGTATCGACTAATCAATATTACTCAGTGAAGATGACAAAATTATCAATCCCCTTCACGTTCTATAATATGCCTTAGGAAACCTAGAAACTAAGGTTAGTAGAATTTGTGCCACAACGAATCAATAATTTCTGAACGAGAGTTCATTTTATATATTAAACTTATATGGACTTTCAGAGTATAATTTTCTTTTTTCTGAATTTACACTTTTCTTATCAAAGCTTCAGATTGCTCTAAATCAAATTCTCAATAAATAGAGTCTTTAGTGTACAAACAGCTCACAATATGACCCATCTCTGGAGAGGCAATGTTATGAAATGATAATACCAAGTTAGGTCAACATGAACAGAGGAAAACAAACAAACAAATCCATCTTTTCCTTGCTATAAATGTAATGCTATACACACACATGCACAAAAGTAAAGAGGGGACATGTATAATGACAGTGATTAAGGTTTTGATGTGACAATAAAGTGGATGCATAAGTAAAAGATGGGTTTCCCCTACAACAGAAAATACTGATGTTTTATACTTCGTTGAGAGACAAAGTGATAAAGTGTGTGAACAACATGACTGCCTCTTGTACAGGCAATGTTACACATTTTTTCAAAGAAGTGTTTACACTATTTTAAAAGGCACATCTGAAACAAAAATGGTACCTGATTAAGGTAAAATGCTATATGCAGGTACATATTATCCATCAACAAGCCTGCTATGACTTTAGTCAATATATTTTCTAAAGCAAAAGCATGAACATAATGGAAAGATATAAAAAAGAACCAAATGAAACTTTAAGAAATAAAAATACAATATCTGAAACTAAGAAGTTAACAAGAAAGGGTCTACAGGAGATTCTTCTTTCAGAAGAAGAGACCAGGAAACTTGAAAATGTGGTAATAATAATTATTAAAAATGAAGTACTAAGAGAAAAAAGGGCACAAAAAATAAATTTAGCTTCCATAAGCCATGGGAAAATGTCGAGTAGTCTATAATGTCTGCTTGAGTCCCAGACCCCGGAAAGGGGCAGAAAAACATATGAGGAAATAAGGGCTGAAACTTACGAATATTTGATGAAAATTATGTAACCACAGATCTAAGTGTAATGAATTCCACAGAAGAAACACAAAGAAAATTATACCAAAATGCATCATAATGAACTTATTGAAAACCAACAACAAGGATGCAATGTTAAAAACAGCTTTGTTTCTGTACAGAAAATGGGAGATAAGAATGACCCCAAAATCATTCAACAAGAGGAAAGTGAAATGACATTTGAAAATGCTGAAAGAAAATAAGTGATCAAACTATAACTCTATGCCTAGACAAAACTGTTTTAAAAAATGGATGTAGATCTCAGGCTCTGTGCTGACAGCTCGGAGCCTGGAGCCCATTTAAAGATTCTGTGTCTCCCTCTCTCTCTGCCCTTCCCCTGCTTGCACTCTGTCTCCCTCAAAAACAAATAAACATTAAAAAATATTTAAGGGGCACCTGGGTGGCTCAGTCGGTTAAGTGTCCGACTTCGGCTCGGGTCATGATCTCAGGGTCCGTGGGTTCGAGCCCTGCATCGGGCTCTGTGCTGACAGCTCAGAGCCTGGAGCCTGCTTCCGATTCTGTGTCTCCCTCTCTCTCTGACCCTCCCCCATTCATGCCCTGTCTCTCTCTGTCTCAAAAATAAATAAACATTAAAAATTTAAAAAATATTTAAAAATGGATGTAGACCAAAGACTTTTCAGACAAACGTCACCTGTTCTGAATGTTCTGACACCCTGGTGAACCCAGGATATTGGGTGAATATCATCCTGGAGTTCGAGGCTTCCATAATGTGATTATTGCAATAAAGTGCTATTGTTTGAACTAGCTTTTACACATTGGAAAATGAGTATCTTATTCATTCAAAAATCCATTCAAAGGTGCTTTCAATGTGCCAGTTGCTTGGTAAAATATTAGGGAATAAAATTAATAAAGCACAGTCCTTGTCCTTAAAGAGCTTATAGGTCAGCATGGAAGACAGAAGTATCAGTAGAGGATTATAATATGGAGTGATGGATGCAATTATGTAGGTGTGCTCAAGGACTTAAGGAAACCAAGTAGAAAACAACCAAATTACATTAAAAAAGCATGTGAAAGGATACTTTCTTTTAGGATCCATAGGTTTTAGGTAAGGAAAAAGGGGAGTAAAGATTTTCAAGTAGATGGGATACAATATACGTAAACACAGAAACCTGAAGCTACTGGAATGTTTGAGCACTATTTCAGTATGGTTAGATTGAGGATGTTAAAAGGGACTTGGAGAAAGAAAGAAGCCGGAGAGTTCATTAGGATATAAAACATAAAGACTATAAAACGTATAGACTATAGAAGGTGTTTGAGCTCTATCATGAAGGTAATAACCATTCAATGGCTTTAAGAAGGTGAGAGAATCATTAGGACTGTAATTCAAAATATTTGATAGCAACAGGGAAATTAAATGGAGGAGAGGAAGTAATTGGTACATTCCACCAATCTAAGGGAGAAAGGAGAAGACTTCAGTGAGGACAATGACAGGGAGGATGGAATAAAGAGGGCAAATTCAGCAAACCTTTCCAGTAGACGTGGCCTTCTGTAGTCATGGCACCTGTGATGCTCGTGGTATGGAATATCAGGGTAGATTTTCATTTCACTCCCTTCTAGATAAGACAAGCACTTCTTTTGTGGATCCCCAGACCTTTCACTACAGAAGCCCCTAAGCTTTAAAATATATCATTCCATGCCTCATTCCTGCCAGGTCTTAATAGGTAATAAAGGAGGACCTGTGCAATTTAGGGGATTCAATTTAGAGTGCTTAGGTACCCAGATTGCAAGCCTTAAATCATCTGACCTTTCCTTCTGCCTGCTGAATTGTATTATGAACAAGCTGTGGATGCAGTATTTCAGAACACTAATTCCTACCTGCAGTCCAGTTGTGAAAATGCCAAATTGAGAAGGAGATTGGGGAGGGGTGAGTAGAAGAAATCCTCAGTTAGAGAGGTGGAAGCAATTGAAGGAACCAAAACCCTTGTAATTTTAATTCCATCAAGAAATAACAGAACTACTTGTAACTTTTAAAAATAAAATACCGTGTATTAAGTCCGAAATACAATCGTCTACTCACCAACCATATCATATTCGGTACTAACTTTAGAAATAGTCATCAATTAAGAAACCTATTAGATATTGAGAGCTGATATTAAAATAATGTTGCCATTTCTTTATTCTTCTTAAAGGAAATTGGGACTCTGAAGTAAATTTACACTCCTATATTACATATGTACCTTTATATAATACATTCCTATATTTCACTACTTCAGTTGTGCAAAACCCAGAATGAGGTTTAGGACTGGAGTTTTCTGACTTTAGAGCAAGGAATTCAAGAGTGGCCTTCTGAGTTGTCAACTACAAAATTGAGATTTAAAAGAAGTTATGAGCTTCAAGAGCCATTTTGTAGCCTGCTCATGCTGGATGTGTAATTTTACTTCTCTTTTTTAAAAAAAGTATTTATTTTGAGAGAGAGAGAGAGAGAGAGAGAGAGAGAGAGAGAAAGCACACACATGAGGGAGGGGCAGAGAGAGGGCAAAGGAGAATCCCAAGTAGGCTCTGCTTCAGTCAGTGTGGGAGTCCAATGCAGGGCTCAGACTCATAAACTGTAAGATCATGACCTGAGCCAAAATCAAGAGTCAGACACTTAACCAAGTGAGCCACCCAGGCACCCCAATTTTACTTTGAGTAACAAAACTTACTTCCTCCATATTTTCTTGTCACTGAAGGTTCTCTAGATACAAGTAAATTTGATAGCTGAAATATGTGGCCAAGAGATCAAAGATCTGGTCTAGAACCTTCTGTGATTGACGGTAGGGTTGTTGGATAAGTCCATGAGTGCTATAGCCAGACCAGGGCTAGAACACTTATATACTAATATTCATTATACTTCTGGAATGAGGACAAAAGGAATGTTCCTCAACTTCTAGAGAGATCTATGAAAACGGTACAGGTCTCGGAGAGGCTATTTTCTCTATCCTTCCAAAGCCCCAGAGTCATTTCTCATTCACTTCTACCCACAGTATCCTATCCAGACCATTTCATTTTGTCTGATACCTCTGACACTTCAAATTTTTAGATACTTTCCTTGCCTTAAAAAAATCAGAATCAGATATAAGGCTGTTAAATTCCCTGGGCTTAGCAAACTTCTGCCCAGCTTCCCCTTCCACCGATACTAACCACATAGACTTTTAGAATAGAAAAGTTTTTTCATTTCATTTTTTAAATTAATGTATGTTTTAAATAGATGTATAAATTAATAAATTAACTAGCTAAACATTGATTTGGGGGGTGTGGGAGTATAAACAATGAAAGTGACGTAAAATAAAAAGATAACTTATTTCATCCTGAAAAGACCCAGAGGCCAATAGTTAGATGTAACAGAGAGAAACATATTGGCTCATTATAGTATTTTGTCCTCATTTCTAAAACTTAAGTATACCTAAGAACACTTTACTGGGCATTTAGCTCCTGTACATTAAAAGACCTCAAGCAGAGAATGTTTGAATCACCAGCATGCTTCCTCCAAAGCTGTATGAGGTTGACTGGAAGGGTCCATTTGTCTAAGTGTCATGATCCTTTGACTACTGCTCATAGGAATATCATGGGATCTGGAGTATCTCCAGTTCATCTGAAAATACAAATGCAGCATACTGGTCACTTTTGCTTTTTGGCACCTTTGACAAGTCCCACTGGGGATGAGCTTCTTTCACAGACACTTTCTCTCCAATTTTGGTACAATCATTTCACTTGAGGACTTCCTCAGCCTTCAAGCCTCCATGATCTAGAACTAATCTGTCATCACAGAGGTGCAGCCATTCACAGTAGAGGTATGTGGCTAAAGGAGAAATGTTTTTGGATTCTCCTGATCTTTTGGAGTCTACTCATAATTCTCCTCCTTTATGAGGCATTCCCATGAGGCACAGTGCTCTGGATTTGGGGTCTTTGTGATGGTATAAACATGCCTTTTTGTTACACTTTTAATTTTCTACAATGATTGTAATTTTTCTTTCTACCATTGTAGATTGTGTGCACCATGAGAAACATCAACATGTTGTATTCATTTCTCTCTTCTCGACTGGTAACCAAGAGAATCAGTGCTCACTATCTGTTGAATTAATGGATAAACCTACTTATTTAGAAAGATCCACATTGGATACTGTGATAGCATCTAGTCCAAAAGCAGCATGTTCTTAAGGAAATGGTCTATTTAAAAGGTGATCTAATCTACATCAGCTTTGAGCAAAGAAGCAGAAAAAGGAGAGGACAGATGTTGTTTTCATGGAAAGATTCTGCTGTTGGCTTCAAGATCAGGGGTGGTCTTGAGGAGTAGTATCAAGATTGTGATTCTGAGGCAATCTGCCTGGATTCAAATCCTGACTCCCCACCAAATGACCCTGCTCCTTCAGCAAGTTCCTTAACTTCTCTATGCGTCTGCTCCCTCAGTTATAAATGAGATCCTAAGTAGCACCTGCCTCATAAGGTTGTCGTACTGGCTAAAACAGTAGCAGGTAAAACACTTTAAACAGTGCCTGGCACATAGTTAGGCGGCATATAAGTACTTGCTATCGTTCCTCTTCTAATTTCAGTTATAAAGTTAAGGCATCCCAAGAATGTAAGAGCTAGGAGGGCCTCAAAGCTCATCCAAACTTGACCCCAAATGGTAACAGGTTCTTTCTACCTTTGGGACCACAGTAAAACTTCAGCCTCCACAAATTCTGTAGCACCTCTCAGACCCTAACTTCCAGCTCAATGGCTGTTGAGGGATGGTGGTCAGAATTACTCTGGGAGCCTGCACAGTGAGTACTTCCTTTTGTTTCTACTTCTCCGGCAAAGGTCAGGATACCTTAGTTCATATGCTATCTCTGTGGCCATGGCTCTGATGTTGCGGCAGAAAGTTTCAACTGAAAACTTACAACCTTCCATCACACTCTGTCCCCAAACTTGGAGATGATCTAACTTACAGGCAACTCAGTGAAGAATGGGTAATATGTTTTCTGCTTTCTATTGTCGTTCTTTGTATCGTATTGCTGTTTCCTAATACATCAGTTACCTGTGTTACCAAGCATTGTTATCAATTTTGAAATTTACCAAAGCTTTACCATTTTCAAGGTGAATCTATATATTGATCACATTTGATACTCAAAGCCTTACTGCAAACTCATGACATGAACTCCTGGTCTCAGGAGGAAATGAAGCCCTGAAAAGGTCAGGATCAAAGACTTAATGGCCATGTCTGCTGGATCCCTGTCCAGCGCTCTTTCACGTCAGCATATTTACTTCACGATCGCCCATGAAAGGAAAGAAACTAATCGCTTGCATGTTCCTTGGGCATCTGGGAGTTTGAAAGCAGTAATGAAAGCCTGGGAAATACACAGCATATGCTCCAACTAAAGATAGAATACAAGCTCATGTCCACAGCAGGGAAGATCCATTGCAAATCCCCTAATTGATCATTTGTACACATTTTCCTCAAGGACAGTTTGCTGTTTATATGCAGGCTTCCTATCAGGGTCAGAGGTGGTCCAAAATGAACACATTTGATGAGTCTAACACCCTGGTGGCAAAGTCCAGACTGAATAAAAGAAATTAGGAAAACAGCAAGCATTATTCCAAGCACTTAAATATGTGGACTCTTTTTTTCTCATAGCATCCTTATATGGCAGTGCTGTTATGTTCTCATTTTATAGATGAGGAAACTGAAGCCAAAATAATTAAGCACTTTTCCTAAATCATAGCCTATGTAATGGGCAGAACCTCGTAGAATTCTGTATCTAATTATTTCTATTTCTAGAAATAAAAATTGAAATAGAAGTGTAGCAGCAATAGGCTGTCTGTTGGCATTGTGGTTTAAATTTAGCCATAATAGATTCTTCAGGCTATGTTTTGTTTGTTTGTTCATTTTTTAATTTTTGATTTTTCAAAAGCATGGACAGCCTGCTGATGTAGTATAGAGAAAAGGAAAATTCCCAGAGTGTTCTCACATTCAATAAGTATTATAACTAAATAGTTAATTTTTTATAATTAAAATCTCTACTTATAAAACCAAGTAAAATACTAGAAAAGAGAGTCTTTCAAAGACTGAGCTCCTCAAACATATGGATCATGATATATATATATATATATATATATATATATATATATGTGTGTGTGTGTGTGTGTGTGTGTATGTGTGTGTGTGTGTGTATATATATATATAGATAGATAGATTTGATATCTATCTATCTAATCCTGATATATATTCTTTTAATATACCCTGTATTTCATTTTATCTCAAAGTCAGAAAAATCATCATCCTTGGTTACAGATCCAATTATTTTGGTCCACCATGACAACTGAAATAAAAAAATATGCAAATTGTTAAGGTCACAATGTATATTTAGAATAATATTTCTCTTTGACTTTCAATAAATGTTATTCAATAAAATATGAGGTATCTCCCCACCCCACCCCCCAAAACGCTGAGCTCCTCTTAAGGGTTTTGTCATTGGTCATTACTAACATCGACATCAACTCACGTGTTTCTCAGTCACTGACTGAGCTCTGGAAACTCTGGGATGTTCATGGCAGTCCCAAGAGCCTCATCTTAAGTAGATATGTAATGTGTATGGGCTGAGTGGGCGAAATTTGGACCTATGGGACTGGACTCCCAACTGGGTCTGAGATTGTGCTTTGGAGGAAGGTGCGAGGTCAGTAGTGCTGCAAGGAAACAGGGAACTTGCCCCAAGATCAGGGACAGGCAGGGGCCAGACTCTGAATCGAGGCAGACAGGGAAGCCACACATGTGTCCCACATGCAAGTCCTTCAGAATTCTGGCAACAAGTGCCTCAAAGAAGAGAAAATGTGACTTTGAAGGTGAGAAAGAGCCTTTATCTTGATAGGAACTGCAACAAATGATGTGGATCAGAAAATTTAACTTTAAGCAGAAGTACTGGATTCACCAACAGAGGAGAAACCAAGTAACAGAGGCAACTAAACTAACTAATTTAGGGACTGGTGAAAGCCAGATAAGCCAGCACACCTTGAAGAAAGTCTTCAAGAAGACCCAGAGAAAGGCAGAGATATCAACAAATAGATAGATAGGCACATAGATAGTCCCTCTCTGAATACCTACTAGATTACCAGATATAATGATAAGTAAACACACCACAGCCATTGACCTCTTCAAGCAAATGGTCTGGTGGGGGAGACAGAATCATATTACACCATAAATACAAAACTGCAGTTCTGACAAGGGTTATAAATGAGAGTTTCAAGATACTATGAGAATAGTTGATAGAATATTTGACCTTGTCAGGAAGGTCATGGAAGCATTCCCAGACAGAGGGATACTTGTGCTGAAATCAGAAGGAAGACTAAAAATTAGACAAAAGGGGAAAAGAAGATGGGGCACCTGGGTGGCTCAGTGGGTTAAGTGTCCGACTTCAGCTCAGGTCATGATCTCATGGTTTGTGAGTTCAAGCCCCACTTCAGTCTCTGTCCTGACAGCTCAGAGCCTGGAGCCTGCTTCGGATTCTGTGTCGCCCTCTCTCTCTGCCCCTCCCCAGCTCACACTCTTTCTCTCTCTGCCTCAAAAATAAATAATCATAAACATTACATTTTTTTTAAAAGGAGGAAAGAAGAATTTTCAAGTGGAGGAAGTTTTAAATGCCAACCTCCTACGGCACGGGTGGGGTACGGGGAGAAAGAAGCCCAGGTAGAGAAAGCAGTCCAGTCAATGCTGCTGATAAAGTCCCACAGAGGCAGTATGTCCTCTGCAATAACTGCAAATGATGTACAAGTAAAGACCTGGAAGTAACCTGAGGTGGGAGAAAAGGGGAAGTAAATATCATCCACCCTCTCTGATGTGAAGTTCTTGACTTCAAGAATCATATTCCAGCTTTGCACTTCAGGAGGAGCACAGGCTCTGAAGGCTGACAGAGCTTTTGGTGCATCTGTCAATTGATGTCTTTACTTCTTCTCCTTTGCTCTCAAAGCAACAAGAAAGGTGCCTTATATGAGTCTACAAAAAGATGTTTCTTGGTTACTTGACTATGATAGGTTCTCATGGGGCAAAATGGAATGACTGAGGCTAAGGCTTTTATTACTTTCAGAAAATCAGATCTTTGCTGAAATTGTTTCCAGCTACTTTATTTTATTTTATTAATTTACATCCAAATTAGTTAGCGTATAGTGCAACAATGATTTCAGGAGTAGATTCCTTAGTGCCCCTTACCCATTTAGCCCATTCCCCCTCCCCCACTCCCTCCATGAACCCTCTGCTTGTTCTCCATATTTAAGAGTCTCTTATGCTTTGTCCCCCTCTCTGTTTTTATATTATTTTTGTTTCCCTTCCCTTATGTTTATCTGTTTTGCCTCTTAAAGTCCTCATAGGAGTGAAGTCATATGATAATTTGTCTTTCTCTGACTGACTAATTTCACTTAGCATAATACCCTCCAGTTCCATCCATGTAGTTGCAAATGGCAAGATTTCATTCTTTTTGATTGCCAAGTAATACTCCACTGTGTGTGTGTGTGTGTGTGTGTGTGTGTGTGTGTATGCCACATCTTCTTCATCCATTAATCCATCGATGGACATTTGGGCTCTTTCCATACTTTGGCTATTGTTGATAGTGCTGTTATAAACATTGGGCGCATGTGTCCCATCGAAGCAGGACACCTGTATCCCTTGGATAAATACCTAGTAGTGCAAATGCTGGGTCGTAGGGTAGTTCTATTGTTAGTTTTTTGAGGAACCTCCATACTGTTTTCCAGAGTGGCTGCACCAACTTGCATTCCCATGTTTCCAGCTATTTTAAATGAATGAAGTCAACACTCTTCATAGGTGATCTTTTTTTCTTTGTTTCTTGCTCTTTTTTTTAATTAGTAATAATTCACAAAATGGTTCACAGTGAAACAAGAAAGAGGATTTGGATGGTGCTTACTCATTCTAGCACCTGTGGAAAGTATTATTTAAAGAATGGAACTATTTAACAAAAAGTATAATGGGATATGGGGGGTGAACTGTCAAGATGGAAAGCTTCCCTTTGAGTTTCAGTGGCTTCCTGTGGGATAGATTTCTAGGGAACTTTGCACACATCCCAGCAGTTGGCTTCCACACCTTGGCCTACCTCACCCAGGGGGGGTGTTTTCCACCTGCCTTGTGACTGTTGACCAGTTATGACTCAGAGCAACACAGTCCACACTATGCAGGGAACTGCAGATACTTTCCCCTGTGAGGTCTGCATCCTACTCTTGGAGAATAACTTATCCCCTTCCAAGTTTATCCCTTCCATTATTTTTTCCTCTTCAACTCTGAAATACTTTTCAAAGTTCTTTTCACCTCTTTATTCTTATGCTCCTTGTGGTTATCAATAATGATTCTTTATATTAAATTTATCTGTTCCAATTACTGTGTAGTTTCTTTCTCTTGATTGGCCCTGACTGACAGAGAGCCATAGAACTGAGATTAGCCAACCAGTCTTGATTAAAGCTAGTGACTATCCGACTATTTATAGAAGAATGTTATAGGAAAAAATCAGAGTGTAAAATTAATTCAAGAGGGGAAGCAAAACAGACAAAACTCGAGGCTCTTAGGATCTAGTCCAAGACTGTATCATGAGCAAGGAGATGCCTCAATCAAGCCCACATGAGTTGAAGTTGATGTAGAAAAGTCTCAGCAAATTGAAGATGTTTTCCCAATGACAAGGTTCCTCCCACTGACAATTAGATTTCCTGTATCTGCAAAATACAGGCATAAATGACATAGAAATTAATAATTAGGAAATAATTCCCTGGTGTGAAAAAAATAAAATTAATTGATATGGACTATACTACAAAGAAAAGTATACAGTGCCATAGAGATCATCAACAACAAAGAAGATCCAAACCAAAGAAGGAATGAAGTACTTAAGCAGATAAATCATGGGACTTGGTGATACAAAGCACCTGCTGTATGTTGTTTTTGTTATTTTGGCAGTTTTAATCATACGGCACATGGCTCTTCATAGAGAAGAGCTCCATACCAGAGCTTTGGTGATACTGAAGCACTCTGGTGACTTCAGAAAGACCAAGGGTGGGAAATTCAGTAAAAGATAGGACCTCTGCAGAAAATAGCACCTCAGATGGCACAATTAGATATTAAGTAAGAACGTAACCACTAAAGACTGGGAATTTGAGGACATTCAGAATCATAAATAGTGTGTCTACCTCTCCGAGAAGCTCCTAGTACTTGCTTCAATGTCAGTTGAAGGATAGAAGTCTAAAGATTCCAGTGTGTGGATTTGTAAAGTGGCAACTTTCTGAATTTCATTTGAAACTGAATAAATGCACACTAGCACATCAGGCATGCTGAGAAAACAAGGAAATAGATTTTTAATGGATTCTTTCTATGCTGAGTAAAAAGTACTTCCATCTTCTTTTCAAAGCTTTATTGTCCTTTTTTTTTTTAAATTTGCAAAGCTATGTCCTTTAGTGTCATCAATTTTTACAAATATTCAGAAGGGACTTCCAAAATACCAGCTTTCACATATGATTTCTTAGAATCTTTCATGTGTGTGGCTGATGTAGGTAAATGCTGAAAATGTTCGAAGCTGTGATTTGTGTCAGAAGAGACGCCGTTCTACTAACCAGTTTCATTCTGAACTCTTCAAATCCTTGTCACTGGGGCCATCAAGTGATCAAAAATAACCCAGGTGTTGAGCTTCCTGTTAATAATTCCACAGGGTATAAGCCTTGTCAAAAACTCAACTGAGATGATTCCTTTTACTATTTCTTTGCTTCCCTCCCCCCTTTCTTTTTAATCAACAGAGATGTGATGGGAAGAACATTAAACTAAATGTCAAGAGACCTGGGGTCATACTTTAGCTCTGTTGTTACTTTGTTCTGTGACTTTGCAGCCACCTTATCTCTCCAGGCTTGAGTTTCCTCAACTAAAAATATGAATAGTAATGCCTTTTCTTTTTTTATACATGGTGGTATAGAGGTGGAAGATTAACTGTTTTCCTGGGAGTAAAACATAGTAAAAAATGTCATTTATTTAAGAAGACCTCCATTTTTTTTTTTTTTGCCAAGAAAAAAAAACTAAGACCAGTCTTGCATAATTCCATTATACAAGAGGGAAAATGATTTTCCGAGAGAGAGGGAGAGTCTACACAAGCTTATAGGCTGAATTGTTACCATTTTCTCCCCCTGCCCAGGTAGTGGAAGGATAGTTGACTAGGGGTCCATGAATAGGGTTATAGGTTGCTTTTTTCACTGGCCAATAGAATACTGTCTATCTTAGGGTTTTGGCTTTCTATGAGCACCTTGGATGACTGGCTTCACCTGTGTGGTAGCTACAGACACCATCCTATCTACCCAGTGCCTGGTCTCATTCAGATGTAGGCTGGAACATGCATGTCCTCCCCTTGACTCTGCACGCAGGTACTGCAGTGGCCACTCATTATATTGCCTGGGCACTCAGACCATCATGTCGACCCCTGTAGTGCTCAGCATTCCTCGTGGCGAATCCCTATTGTGACCCCTCAGACACTCACATGTATGGTACAGTCTTTCAAAAGTCTCCAGGAAATAGAAATAACTGGAAGACATAGAGAGGGAAACACACTCAGAAAGAGAGAAGGAAACAACAATCCAGGGGCAGCATCCAAAAAGTATAAAGTCCAGGCACAAAAATAAAGAAACTCTGAATCACGACCTCAATACTCAGCAACAGAGTGAAAAGGACAGATGCTCTGTGCTAGAAAAGACTCAGTTTATATCTTTCCCAGCAGTGTCTCTTTGGAGGAGTTAATTAACTTACGGGGCTGGTTAACTTATTTGTAAAGTGGAGATGATAATAGACACTATAGGATTATTTTGAAGATTAAATAAGATGCTCTGCAAGGCATTTAGAATAGTTACTGGCCCTGAGGAAGTGCTTGTGGCTGCTGAACCCTCCCCCACATTTCATGATCCTAAGACACCTATGATCTATGAGGATAAGCAGAAAGACCCTGTTATACTGCCAAGGGGCAAGTTCCTTCATTGAAGTAAGAACAACGCATTACAAGAATAGAAAAATGAGAGTCTTTTCTTCTCTTTAAAAAAAATTTTTTTAATGTTTTTATTTATTTTTGAGACAGAGAGACACAGAGCATGAGCAGGGGAGGGGTGGAGAGAGAGAGAGGGAGACACAGAATCTGGAGCAGGTTCCAGGCTCTGAGCCATCAGCACAGAGCCCGATGTGGGGCTCAAACTCATGGACTGTGAGATCATGACCTGAGCTGAAGTCGGACGCTTAACCCACTGAGCCATCCAGGTGCCCCGAGAGTCTTAAAAAATGAAAAACAAAAACAAAAACAAAAACACCTGGTGAAGAGGATAGTATAAGTCAAACGGCCGTGGGTTGGGCATGGCTGAAAGCAAGAGCTTCCAGGAGAACAGAAATGAAGATTTTGCTATGTTATCTTGGAGTGGACGGGGTGGAGGGTTGGGAGTGGGATTAGGAAGGAGATTAGCTTGCCATTAGAGGACACTGCAAAGCTGCAACCCAGCTACCCCAGCTCGCCCACCCCATAAAGGACCTGACACGCAGCATGAAGATATGGAAGGAAGAAGATGAAAAGGTGGGTTGTCCTGAGTGTTTGAAGCAAGATGTGTTAAAAGGTAAATAGTTTCAAATGCTCCATCTTTCTCAGTGTTCTAATCACTGCATCTTTGGCTTGTGACCTCTATGGATTAATCTTTAATACAGTTTTGGTGAGTCACACATGAATTATGCATGGCCTTTTTTATCCCAACATAATCACTTGAATAAAATACAGGTTTCAACTTTTACCATAATGATATATGCTCAAGGATTTATCATCCTTTTTCATGTTCCCCCCCACCCCAGTTCAAACCAGCTCCACAGTTTGATATTTAAAAATTCCTTCTATTATTAGGAATTGGAAAATGGATGATTGGTAGGATATAATAAATGAACAACTATATTTTGTTTCCTACCTTTCCCATAAAATATATTCAGTAAGGCATTTTTTCAGTTACTATTTTATAAAAACTCAGGAAGCTCCACAGATTTTACAATTCCTCATGGAAAACAGCTTCCATGGTCATTTTAAATTGTCACCATATTCTCTGTAATGTTTAAAAAATCATTGTCTTCCAGGTATTAATTACAACTTGGAGAAATTAATTGCCACTAATGCAAAGCCTCTCTTCTCCTTAACTTGAACTAGATAAAGATGACTTACTATAGTAAGCGCCTTGTTATTTTTCCCCCCTTTTCTTCCTTCCCCACTCAACTGCCGTGACTGATCCCTCTAGGACTAAAAAATGGGAAACAAGCAGGACAAAGGCGGGCAGACAGGTTTGCACATCACCATATGTCTCATGATCTCTAGGACTGGTCATCACTGACAGCAGACTCTTCGGCTGATTCTTAAGTGGACACTTTGAAGAATCTCCTCCTGGGCCCCTCTCACTGCTACTCTTGAAATGTGAGTCCTGAAATTGACTCTTCCAGCTACTGCTTCTTCCTCAGCCTCCGCAGTGATGGAAATCTACTAGGAGTTCACTAGGTAAATTATGCGGATGGGGACACTGCAAGAAAGGGCTGCATTATGTGGAGCATATTCCAAGTAGGTAGTATGTTGGAGCCCAAGGTGAAAGTCACTAAAGATTAGGTTAGAGGAGACACAAATGTATAGCTAAACAAAGGCCATAATCTATGGAGGACTATCAAATCTCAAGCCCTTCAATTAGACTTGACACATATGATCCATTCAGTTCATATTAACGTGCATGGGCACGCACGCACACACACACATACACACACACGAAAAAATAGTAGAACAGACTTTAAACAAGAGAGTTACTAGTCAGGCTAATTTTACTTGTTACACAAAAACAGAATGGTCTTTCTAAAATGTTAATCTGATCATTCTATATCCTAGTTTGGAACACTATGCTCAAGTTTAAAACTCAAACTTCTTGCAGCTATGGAAATTCATGATCTAGTTACTCCAACACCTAGAACAACCTCATTTATGATAGCTAAGCCCACTCATAAGTTTCTTAAAAGGACTGAAGAAATAAATGACCTTAAGAAAGTGATCAATAAAATATTAACCCTAATTATGATTCTCTTGCCTTGCTGCTCTTGACCCCAGCCCTTTGCATGTTACTCTCTTCGTCTAGAATGTTCTTCACCCACCCCATTCCATCTGTCCTGCCTAATTCCTGCTTTTCCTTTGAGTATTAAACTAGATTACTTCCAGGAGCCTGCACTAAGCTCCAAGAAGATGATGATATGTTTGTTATGAATTTAGTGGGCTGGCCTCGACAATATTTACACATGTGATCATAATTGCTTATTTGCTTGTCTTCCTCCTACAGGACACTAAGTTTTCTAAGTAGAGAGATAGCATAATGTTGACCATTTTCTTCAGCATCCAGGATATCTTCTTGCACGCTACGCATCCAAGAAACATTTGTTGAAAGAAAGGATCATAGATAGGTATGTGTCAAAAAAGATCTTGGCTCTGCCACTTGCAGTATAATCTTGGAAAGGTTTCTTAAATATATTTTTTGAGCCTTCTTTCACTACTGTAAAACAAGAATACAGAATGTCACTTTCAAAGCCGTGATAATGATTCAACTTTGTGAACAATATGCTTGTGTGAAGTGTATCTTAATTCCTTACATGTTCACTCCTGTTCACTCTCCCCCTTACGGAGTGCGGGTGACAAATCACCTATAATAATGGCCTAACAACTCATCTGGCACACTGTTGATGTTTACTAAATGCCAGTCCTCCTGCCCTTTGATGAGAGGTGACTCACAATAGCAGAATGTTGTTGAATACCCACCAAGTCTGTAACTCAAGACTACGAAAGGTAAATTGGGCCAAATATTTTGTATCAGCCCTATCTAAATAAAAGGTGGGAGATGCACCTTACACTGAAACCTCAGGCATTCTGGATTTATAAAGCTACTTGCGTTTATACATCTCTAATTTTTATGGCAAAGACAGTAGCCGTCTTCATAACAGAGCCTATCAGAAACATCCGCACCAGCTTTGGCCAATGTATTTTCATTACATTCAGAGTATGCAATACCTGATACACACTCTCTCCTAGCTGGCAAGGCATGTGTTGAACCTAATTATGGTACTGGGCCCAAAGCATAGAATGTTTCTCTTGGTTACCTTTTAATTATCTTGCCAGTTACCTTTTAATTATGAGTCCGCACTAGCATATAAAGTGCTGCTTCTACGTCTTTGCCTGTGCTGACACGTGAACACTGGATTTCCCCAAATGCTGTGGCTACTTTTCAACTCTGCCTTTATGTATCGCCTGAAAGCAGTGGCTCCAGTGATAAGTATTTATCAACAGGCCAGGGGAGGAGGGGAGAGGGCTCATCTGTAGCATTTGCTGATTTTTTTGTAGTGTAAATATTCCCACTTTGGCCAATTCCAAGTTACCAGCACGATAGCAATGAATGCAGATTTGAGAAGAGATGGCCGGCACCATCCATGCCTTTATGAGCATAAACAAAACTAAATGTAATAAAATATTTAAGTGATGACTCATGAGTATCTCTTAATTTTGTTTTTAATATATATTTTGTTTTAAATATAAATTATTTAACTGTGAATATATATACACAACTTGTTACTATACTATATTAACAATATATATATATATATATGTGTATATATATATATATATATATATATATATATATACACTATATTAACTATACTACTTGTTAATACAGGCCATGTTGAGGCTCCTGAGTGGCTCAGTCAGTTAAGTGTCCGACTTCAGCTCAGGTCATGATCTCACGGCTGGTGGATTCAAACCTTGCGTTGGGCTCTGTGCTGACAGCTCATAGCCTGGAGCCTACTTTGGACTCTGTGCCTCCCTCTCTCTGCTCCTCTCCCACTGACACTCTGTCTCTCAAAAAAAACATATATATATACATATATATATACATATACATATATATATATATACGTATATACATATATATATATATGCCATGTTTAGCAGCCAGATCACAAAATTCCTGAAAATTTCACAACTGGATCTCAGTTCCAGCATACCACACTGCCTACAACTGCACTCTCTTACAGAGACTCATGGCAAATACAGCAAATATAAGTGGTTTGCTTAGAGCAGTGGAGAAAAATACACAGAAAGTTGGCTCTATTCTCTTTTCTATAACCTAGAATACAGTTCAAACAAAACCAAGTGATATGACTGAAGATCACCCAAAGGGGTACTTTAAGCTTCCACAGGGGGAAAGAGACTGAGAATGCTCTATAACTTTTTTAAGCTTTTTGATACAAAAAATAAATCAATTTGACACTGAACTACTAAGACACTGAAAAAAAATGACATACGGGGTTTGTTTTTTTTTTTTATAGAAAACATCCTGACAGGACTCAGATGGCCCTGCCCTTTATCTTTACCTGAAAAAGAACACCTGCAAATACCTAAAGCAGAGTTATTAAAAGTTATTACAAGTTATCAATACACCGTCTATTATAATTTGTATTTAAATGGATAAGATTACATTTTTAGGGAGTAAGTTTTGATAAACTGCTTATAATTCAATAAACTTCCTGTACATTTAAACAAAAGACAACTTTATGTTATTTAAAAACCTCTGAGCTGAAAGAAACTTAGGAGATCATCTAATTCACCTTCATTTTATTTATGTGAAAACCAAGATCCCAGAAAATTGCCCAAGCCCAGAAATTGAGCTGCACTCACTGTGATAAGTCTCTTGACTTACAGGGAGTAGAACGGCCTCTAACTGCACACATGCCAGATTCAAGGAGTCCAAGTGGCTTGTCTGAGATGACATAGTAGATTATGGCTTGAGTCAAAGTTAAGGCTGGAAGTAAGTCCCTTGTGAGAGCAAAGGCATTGTGTAGCTCATATCTCACCCTCCTGTGAGTTAATGTTGCCGTTTAGCACATGTATGGGTTCAATCATTGAATCAGTTTGTATTCTTCAACTATCAAGAGCCAAGGATAGAAGGTTGAACAGAAGCAGAATCTGTTCCTGTTCTTGATAATGTCGTGTGAGCTGGTAATAGGGACAATATACATGGTCAACAAGGCCTGAAAAGCCTCCGTCTCCTCTTTGGAGCCCCCCACCCCCACCCCCTGTCTGAAAACAAATAGATCCTATCAGTGAGACACTAATTGTCAGCATCTCTCCTTTTAACCAAGCTCCAAATTGAAGTGTGTGGCCCTTGTCACTAAAGCTGATCAGCGGGTCTGGGGACTGAGAGGGAAGAAAACATTGCAATATATTTTTAGACAAGGTTCTCACGTCACCCTCCAAGGACATAGACCATTGTGAGCCATTAGTTGTCTTCTCTCCTGAAAGAGACTCCTGGGAATCTGTACCTTGTGTTCAGGCTTTTACTAATCCACTAATCCTCCCTCTCTCGTTAATCTCCTCAGAGTTCCTTTCCAAGTTTTATCTCAGAAGGCAAGGAAGCAACTTTTCAAACTCCCCTGGCACAGGCAGAGTATTCTAGACTCAGGAAGAAGAAAATTAAGGAGCGAATCTGTCAGGCTATGGCAGTCAACCTTCCCTCACCCCAATGCCCACAACCCCTCTGCCTCTTGTTCTAAAATGTTGGTCAGCCTGATATACTCAGGTAGAATAGCTCCCTGAAGATATCATGAAGGCACTGCTAGAATGGAACCAAGAGCATCCATAGACATCAATGAAGAAAATTCTGTACTATGATGAAAAAGAGTAGCTGAAGCCAAACAAATGTCAACCTCAGAATGAGGTGAAATCTACTGACTAGAGAGTAACAACAGGTGGGAAAGAAGTCCATGCCCTCAACTGTTTCAATTAATATTTATTGCTGGTAGCCCATGTTTCAGGAACTGTGCTAGGTTAGGAAAATGTCCTCCTCTTCATTGGAGCCACACTCACAACCTGCGTGCTGCCATCCACTGAAACTCATCTACCTGTACTTCAGTCTTGTTTGCTCAACCAGTTCCCCTGCACTGCAGCCAGGTTAAGCCACCTGATATATTCGTTCACATACCTGTAATTTATTTGTAATACAAGACTTATATTACTAGTTCATTGCCTCCTTTCCCTAATGCAGCATAAAGTATAATGAAGTCAAGAAACATAACTGTTCTTAGGGCACCTGGGTGGCTCTCGGTTGAGCATCTGGCTTTGGCTTAGGTCATGATTTCTCAGTTTGTGAGTTCAAGCCCTACATCTTGCTTGTTGCCATCAGTGAGAAGCCCACCTCAGATCCTCTGTTCCCCTCTCTTTGCCCCTCCCCCCACTCGCACACTCTCAAAAATGAAAGCAAAACGAAAGAAACATACCTGTCTTTCTTACTAATGCACACTTAGCACAATGGCTGACAAACACTAAATGTTCCATTTATATATATTAGATGAATAAATGTATACATGCATTATATACTCTTCCGTCCTTCAAGAGCCTATGGACTTGCAGTAGGATACAAATGGACAGATATAACTTCTCCAAGACGTAGTAGATTTAAGGTAGAAGCTCAGGCAAACTATAATATGAGTACAAAATTCACACAGAACAAAGAGAGCTAATTCAACCTCAGTTAGTGGGAGGGATCAGTTAAAGTGCCATAAAGAAGTTGATCCTTGAATCTACAAAGAGTCTTTGATGTCCTTCGGAGGGATAAAGGGTGAAGGGACACTCTTCCAGGCAGAAGAAGCACGAGGAATACAGCCATCAAAGTCCCGTAGAACTGACACATCAAGGGGGATACAAACAGGTGGGCAGGAGCCATCGAAGTTCATTAACAAGTAGAGAGACAAGGACTGTGTGGATAAAAAGAACGAGCTACCAATTATAATGAATTATCAGAGCAGGTTTCGTCCTGGAGGTTATCTTTGAGATGAGTTTTAAAAAAGAAACCTCTTAGATAAATACAGGTAAAGGCATTCTAGAGGACATGAGGAGCGTATATAAAGAAACAAGGCATATGAACAATTATGTGGCAGTGTGAGCCAATCAGGGAATGCTGAAGAGAACGGTGTCGGTGTGGTAACTAAGGGTCCTGGCTGGGGTGGATTTGTGAATGAAAATTGATCCCGGATTTGCCAGAGGGGATGCACTGTGTAAACATCTGGATAGAGGGGCTAAGGCATCTGGGCTCCACCCAATGGGCACTGACAGGGATCAGAAGCTTTAACTCATGGACTATTTGTGGATTCCCTCAAAAACTGTATGTGAGGTGAGTATTATGAAAATGTAGGGAAGAGAGATAGGAAAATACAATCAAGGATAGAGTGAAGATGAAGGAATTTCCCTTTCCAAGGAGACGGCCGGAGGCTTAGGTTGAAGCAGAAGAGAAACTCTAGGAGGAGAAGTACAGGGCAACATGGAGAAGAGGAAAGAAAGCTGAAATTTTTGCAGATGGGTAGGTTTGAGAGTCACACAAAAATAATTCCACATTTGTTTTGGGAAAGATAATTTATTCAGTAAATACTTTCTGCATGTTTACTATTTGCAAGCCTATCGTCTCACTGTTTATTGTATATACTGAAAATCCTATTTGAGATGAGAATTAACTCGTTTGTGCCTTCCACCTTTGTTTCTCTTGGCATTTTCACATTAACCGTTGTCATGAGCAAAGGCCCCTGTATTAACATCTGAAGTCAGAGACTAAGGCAGTGCTCTCTTATCTGGAGGGGGGCGGGTATCCTCAGGGCTGCAAGGAAGTGTCTTTCACATGATAACTGATCAATAAACAATTAATGAACTAATGAACAAGAGGATGTAAGCAGCTGATGAAATGGGCTCTAAATCCATGCTTTGTTTTCAAAACCCTGCAGGAATGTGTAGTTTGAATTCATGTTCCAGCTGAAATTATTGATGCGTAGTGAATAAATAGAGCATTACCCCCAACTAAATTTTAGGGTCCAAGTGAAGTAAAAATTCAAGTGCAGAAGTTCCTACCACTGAAAGTCCAGATGTTGACAATGAAGGCTCCAGAGAAAGAGACAATTAGACTCACCTCTCCGTCCTCAAGTCACTGGATAGACAGGGACCTCTTTGTTTCCAAGACTGCATGAGAGAGGTGGCCATGACCCAGAAAGAATACCCCAAACTGCATTGAATGGAAAAGAATGAAACATATATTTGAGAGAATTTGGGGTGGCAGGAAAAAGCAGTTACCAGAAAAAGCAATAAAAAAACCCAGGGTTCAAATTCCTTTTATACTTGTGTATAGAGAATCTCTAAATATGTGTTAAATACAATCACTACACGGAAAGAAAATAAAGTTTCTCCTATTCATTTCATAGGGTCCTAACCAGACAAATTATAGCAGCTGAGTATGCCCAGTTCCATACCAGGACCCATAACCATTCTCTTTTGGTACAACACCTTTGTTTGGGAGGAAACAAATGTATGTATGAACATCACCGCATTTATCATCACTATGCCCTGTGGTTATTACAACCCACCCTCTGTTGCTTAGAAGTACAAGAGGAAGAAGTTATTAATAATGGAAAGAAAAAGAAAAGAAGACCCTTGAAAAGAGAGCTCACCACTGATTTTTGACAGCCAGGGCATTTGATCCCAGGAACACTCAGTTTCACAAGCAAGAGTGTGATTAATCAGAAGCTCTGCGTTTTAATTCTCAGGGCACCTCCAAGTGCACCATAATGTTAAATTACCATTTCACCAGGATGCGTTGCATGGATTAAGCATGCAGGCTCCTGAGGTCTTTGGGAAGATTAACCGAAGAGTTTTAACTGAAAATAGCTCCTGTTTTAAAAGCATTTGTCTTTTCATGAAAGTTTGTCCCCAGTTATTTAGAAGTGAATAACATGTAGAAGTTTCCAAGTTTCCCCAGACCACTAACCGTACGTGTTCTCCTCACCCACAAAGTGCTCTCTTTAATGTCTGTCTGTCGGTCTGCATGTATTCCATTTATGTTTTTATGGAAATAATAAATAATGTCTGTGATATTATTAATTTCTTAAATGCAATCAGGTTGTATGAAAGGGATCATCATGGTTTGGGCACCCCTCCTCTTAGGCCAGATCAACAGGGCTCTGCCTCAAGTAATAACCCTCTCATTATTGCATGTGTGACTTTCCTTGTGTTCTTGAAATAAGCATCTGTATACCACCCATCCCATTAGATCTCACTCGTACATCACTTCTTGATCCTTTCTCCAAGGATAGTCTACTTGACTATTATAATTTATAATTTATAACCTTCCCTTGTCCTACTTTAAGCTGTGATGAGCCTCTGACACTAATTAATTTTTCTCCACAGGACTTTATCTATCTCTTCATTGATTGATTGACTGATTGGTTCAACAAAAGTGAGTGGATGTCTATACATTTGTCACTGAGAAGGGAGAAGATAAATGGGATATCGTTCCTCTCTTCAAGTTTCTAACTGTTGAGTAGAGAAGATCTACATGTAAATAGAATTATGCTACTGTGTTATTGGCAATGGAATTGGATCCAAATATTCCCTCACAGTAGTGAATTTCAGATTATTTCCTCCTCAAGGGGAGAACAGTGAAAAGTCTTCATCTGACAAGGGACATTTGAACTGAACTTTGAAGACCAAGTAGGAATTTTCCAGGGACAGAAGCAATTACTTTTTGGAAAGGAAAAAGTATGACCCAAGACCCCAAAGTCGAAGCTGTGTCTCTTGTCCTTAGAATAAGAACAGGTGAGTACCCCTCAGTTTCTCCTGGAGGAAACTGCCGATCGTGAAAAAAAAACCCACTCTGCATGAATCCGTTACGATCCAGGCATTGATTCTATGACCTGGACTATGAAGGAGGAACATGATGCACTTAACAGTCAGTTTGCCATGTAAATCCTCCTTGGTGACCATGACATGACTGCGTATGGGCCTCCCAAGCTCCCAAGTTACTTTTGAGTCTCTCCTCTCTGTGACACATAATGTGTCTTCTGGATATAGGTCCTCAAAGGGATGTAACCTGAACCAATTGGCTCACTTTCTTCAAAGTCCCTAAAATCTGTGGTTAACTTCCCAAAAGTCAGCTCATAGTGGAACAACAGGACAGAATGCTGGGAAGTCTGCATATAGCATTTATATAAGGCTCAAAAGAAGAAAGTAAGGTATACTTTATGAGCATGAATAAGTAGTAATTACAACTATTCAAAAAAAAGAAGGAATAAGTACTATAATATGTTGTTAAGATAAACATATGGCTAGCAGACAGGAATGGAGAGGCAACTGTGGGTTTCTAGGTATTGATTGATAACAGTCAATGTTTCGACCTGGATAGAGGTTTCATGAGTGCTCATTTTAAAAAAAATTTCATGTTTATTTATCTTTGAGAGAGAGAAAGAAGAGAGAAAGAGGGGGAGAGAGGGAAAAAGAGAGAGAGAGAGAGAGAGAGAGAGAGAGAGAGAGAACATGAGTGGGGAAGGGGAAGAGAGAGAGGAAGACACAGAATCCAAAGCAGGCTCCAGGCTCTGAGCTGTCAGCACAGAGCCCGACGTGGGGCTCAAACTCACTGACTGTGAGATCATGAGCTGAGCCAAAGTCGGATACTTAACCAACTGAGCCACCCAGGCACTCCTCATGGGTGGTTATTTTGCAATTTTAAATAAGCTAAACATTGTCTGCTTCACAATTAAAAAAACCAAAAAGCCCACAAGGCTAAAAGAACCATGGTGTCTTCCCTGTCGATAGAATACTGGGTGAATTTGGGCATTGTCCCTAATATTTGAATAAAAGAAAGCAACGTATGCACACCTATTAATAATATTCCCTCTTCCTATGCCTTCTCTGGATTTGGGCACCCAAAAATGATGTTCTCCTTTTGTGATCAGATGTGCCCTTTAGGTCCTTGGCCAGTCCTGTGAATCCTCTGCATAGACATGAGATCTGACAGTGAGATGCAGTTTAATCCCTGGGTTTCCCAGGTCATCCTGTGGCCAATCCTCTTGAGGACCGGTACTCATACTGTTGAAGTCGCGGGGATTCTGTTTGTTTTGGACTTTCACCAAAAGGCACATGACCTATGGAATCAGTCCGAACTGGGTGCCATCCAGCTTTACTTCCACTTTCTGGGAAGATGACCTTATCAAAACCAGTTTTTCTCACCTATAAAACAGAGATGAGAATACCTACTTCTCTGCTTTTATTAAAATTAAGCGAAGCAACATACACAAAAATGCTTAGTGTCAGCCTTAACTAATGCAACTTATGGTCTCCATTTGTAACTGTCAGAGAGGTTCAGGCCCCGTTAATATATCACCATACCTCTAATGACCGTTACCCCAAGACCCTGTCCTATACTTCTGATAAACCCTGGTGCCCAGCCCCGCCACCTGGAACCCTCAGACCACTATATATCATCAGCATCATGGGAACCTCTTCCCCCAAGCTCCATGTTTTAGTTTCTATTCCTTTTTTTTTTCCCTAATGCTATACTCCTCATTCCTGACTGGGTATCCTAGTACCAACTATGGCCAATGCCATCACCTGGACTTGCTAGAAGATTTGGATCCTGCCCCTTTGGGTTTCTTCAGATCATATGTTCATTTGCCCTACTTTGTAAAAAAAATCTAGGTTGGCTCCAGGCTTCACACTACAAATCTCAACAGTGCAATTCCCTGAAAGTAGCCAAAATTTGTCCTGGTATGTGTTCCCCTTAGGGGCAGATACAGAGACAAGCCTCTGAAAGCAACTAGATTGTTTGGAAGATGACACTAGACAACAGTGGAAATGGGTGAGGAAATAAGCCTGGAAAAGGAAGAAATCCAATAAAAGATTTAGGGATCAGTGAACACCATGGGCAATTCCAGGTCTTCTTGGGCACCCTAAGAGACCGCATAAAACACAGTTCAGAATTACCAAGAAGTTTGACCCATCAACTCCATGTCTATCACTGATTGAGGACTTGTTCCAGGGCATTCATTCTGGAACGTCCAGCTTTCTCTGCCTTTAGCTAGAAGCAAGCCAGAGGTTTCCCTTAATTAAGCAGTCTTGGGAGGACGAGAGAGAAATGCGAGGGGTGGTCTGCATAGGATATTCAGTTATGCTAATTACACAAGCAGATGCTGACTACTACACTCAACTATCACCAACATCGTTCCAGAATCTCACAAGGAAGTTTAACGATCTTTCACTTATGAATGTCTCCAATGTTCTTCCAGAAAGAGAACACTGACAATAGTCGCGTAACGGACTTAATCGGATCCAGGCGTGTCTCCTGAGCTATGCTCCGCAGCAAGATCACAAAACACAGTATTGACTATATAACCGTTAGAAAGCATTTTAAGCTCAGGGACTGCTAAGGAACTGCTTTAAATAACTAGCTGGTATAAATCATCTCCGTTCGTAACAAAGGTGAGTAAGGAAAAACAAAATGGATGCCATCCACCCTTGACAAACATTTATCTTCTCTCTCCCTGAATTTTTTCCACAGCACTTAGCAACAGGATCTCCACAAAGTGACTTTTCCAAGCCGTAACCATCTTTGTGATCTATTAGGTGCCAGACTCTTTACATAGGACATGACAACAACCCAGAAGTGGCGGCAATATGACTCCCTTTGTAAAGAAGACAGAACGGAAGCAATTTGCCTCACAACAAGTAAATGGTAAAACCCAGGATTCAAAAACAAGTTTGTCGACATTCAGTTACTTGTCCTTCCTCCACACTCTCTCCAGGGATGGTGTCCACCGCTCATTTTGCCCTGAAGAGTCTGACAAGGTAATTATCCAGGTCAGCCTGCTCCTGCTCTGTTCTCAGCACACTCAGGCACCGGGAGAGCTCTGCACCAGCTACGTCCCGTCCCCCTTCCCTTCTCTGGAGCTCAGCTCATCAGACAGGTTTCCTATGTGCGTGTGACCGGCCGAGGCTGGACATGCTCAACTGACAAAGAACAACTCCAATCACATCTCACACACCCTCTCCCCAGTGCATGAAGGCAGGCCAGCCTGGCCACTTCAGAAAACTTGCAAAACCCTGGGATCCTCTGGTCATGGCATTCTCGAGGACACACCACTGGGTGCCAAACACTTCATCAGTCCTCCGCACCTTTCAGTCATTACTCTTCCAGGAGACCTCTTCAGGTGCCACTATGGGAGCTGGGGCTTGAGAAAGACAGTCACTTGGGCATTGGCAGGACCCTAGCATATGCATTCATGTACCATGCTGTCCTCCAACACTGTGTGGCTGGAAGCCTGGGCAGGTTTCACTGATGTCGGCTCTTGGTGACTCATGCTGGGCCAGGCCTCCTAGCCATGTTCATCCCAGCCCAGTGTGGGACACAGGAAACTTATTGGGGGCTCCCCAGCTCCTCCCCTAGGTTTTGAGAACACATGAAACGGGAAGGTACACATGTAACTGAAGTCACTATAAAATATTCAAAATTTCATCCAAGGTAGCAACATTTGGTGGGACGATCCTGACAAAATGTCTTCTCTCCAGTCTCACATTCTTCCTGGCCTTCAGATTCAATGTGTCAGTCATTTCCAATGATTCCTGCCACCCTTACCTGTCCACTGTCCCCAGAATTATAGACAACTAAGAACTACAGTTTCCATGTCTTTCTTGTCTTTTCCTGCTGCTACATCTCACCACCATGTCCATACGCAGTCTAGTCACACTATTGCTTCTAGTCTCATCATTTGTGAAATCCCACGACGCACTCCTTGATTTGATCACTGCAGCAATGTGACCCTCTCCCCTTCATACGTCCACGTCACTGCTTACATATGTTTCTCACCTCGGGGTTCTCCATGTTTGAAATCCAGCCCATCCTTCACATATTTCAAAAGCCAACTTCTCTAAGAAACTTGCCAGATCCCTCACGTGTAAGTGGTCACCCTTCCTTCTGACATCCAAGACTATTTTATTTTGTCTCCCTCATGCCACTTCCCTTAAGCAGCTTTATTACAGTTGATAGTTCAATTGTTTTTATCTTGTATACTGGAATATACATTTCTGCTGCATAGGTGGCCAACCTAAGCTTTGTGAAATGTTGGACAAGATGTTGAAGACTGTCCAGTCATATCCTGTCCACTATCAAATGAAAAACTTGGGAGCAAGACGGAGATTACAGAGAGAGATCCAAGCCCATGTATTTCCATTTCATCACTCACCATGTCCCCTGCATGGAAGAAAAGACATTCAACATACCATTTGAAATGGTAAAAGAATCCTGCGTGACTAGTTCCTATAAGGAGATTTGAACGGCAGGGACACACTCTGTTCTGTCCTTGTCATCCTTCTCTTTGACACAAATGAAACTGATTTCATTGTAGCATCTCTGGTAATATTTTTAAATAGTAGAGATCATCTGATCATCAACTGAGCACCTAATTGTGCTAGCCAGAGTATCTGGTGGATTACATTTATTATCATCTTCACTCCCCATGACAACCCTGCAAGTGAAGTGATTATTCCCAATTTATAGCCAAATAAACAAAAGCTGAGACAGATTAGGTAAATAAGCAGAGATTGACTTACTGACTCCCTGAGACCTATCCCTCGACCATCCACTCTCTTCAGGAAAGCTGGTTTATTTTACAACCCTGAGTACAGAAGGGATACTAACTAGGGCCAGTGAACTCTCCCCTATTTGTTGAAATCATACCTTGAATCTGAGTCCTCTGTGTGGTCCAGATGCACAGGGACCATTTGGAGAGGGCCAGCCACCACTTTCCCTTCAAGTTGGAAAGAGTAACATGTAAATCTTTGAGAGAATCATTCAGACAAGCTAGGTAAGACAGCATCCTAGCTGTAAATGTGAATATAGCTATTCAGAGAGGCTGGATCTAGTCGGCAGTTAACGAAAGGAAGGGCATTAGGAAATGTTGGAATGATGAGCCTTCCTTGCTCTCAATGCCATCATTGTGATCAATTTCAGGTTACTTATGCCTCTTTCGTTCCTTCTTGTGGAGTTATTCCCACTAACTAGGCAATTGGTTGCTATGTCTCTTGTGAAGGTGGAAAAGCTTTCCCTAGAAAAACAGTGATTCATTCCCTCTTTCTACCCTCCCAGGGCTTCCCAGACTGGGGAGAGTGCTGCCTGCCGCCTGAACTCAGATGGACATTCCATTATGAGAGGGGAGGAATTTGCTGCAAAGGAGAAGCTACTATTCTGGAAAACTGAACTCACTAGACATAGAGTCAAAACACACAGGAGGTCTGTGTGTGACTGTGGGTGATTGGCAAGTTGCTTAACTTCTCTGTGCCTCAGTTTCCTTGTCTTCTTTTTAACGTATATTTTTAACGTTTATTTATTTACTTTTGAGAGAGAGAGAGAGAGAGAGAGAGAAGAGAGTGCAGGGGAGGGGCAGAGAGAAAGGGAGAGAGAGAATCCCAAGCAGGCTCTATGCTGAGCGTAGATGTGGGGCTCAAAATCACAAACCTTGAGATCACCTGAGCTGAAATCAAGAGTCAGACACTTACTCGACTGAGCCACACAGGTGCCCCCCAGTTTACTGGTCTAAAAATGCACATGATAACACTGACTTTAAAAGATATTTTGAGCTAAGTGCTCTGTACGTTGTTTGGTGCAGTGTTGCCTAATAAAAATATAATACAAGCCACAAATAACATTTAAAATGTTTTAATTGTTGCGGTAAAAACAACTGAAATTAGTTTTGATAGCATAGCTCATTTAATCCAATGTATCAAAAATATCATTTTAATGTACAATCACTATAAACATTACAATCCATTTCTCAGATCCGTACCTGAGAAGTGTTTGTTAGAATTAGTCTGGATTTGGCATCTTCCATAATCTTGGTGGCACCGACACACGCAGATTTGAAAATGTGCTTTCACTAACTCAGCACACACAGCCGAGATCCTTAATAATCCGCCTTTTCCAGTGTGGTCAGTAACTTTCATGCTATCTCCAAATGCGATAGTATTTCTCTCTTTTTCATCTAGAGGCCTCCCTGTAATAGTTCTGATATTTTTTCCCAGTTAGGATTTCACTTAAAAATAAAAACAGGGGCGCCTGGGTGGCTCAGTCGGTTAAGCGTCCGACTTCGGCTCAGGTCACGATCTCACGGTCCGTGAGTTTGAGCCCCGCGTCAGACTCTGTGCTGACAGTTCAGAGCCTGGAGCCTGTTTCGGATTCTGTGTCTCCCTCTCTCTCTGCCCCTCCCCTATCCATGCTCTGTCTCTCTCTGTCTCAAAAATAAATAAACGTTAAAAAAAATTAAAAAAAAAAAAAAAACAAAGCAGGGTGCCTAGGAGGCTCAGTCAGTTAAGACTCTGACTCGATTTCAGCTCAGGTCATCATGTTAGTTGTTTGTGAGTTCAAGCCCCACATCAGCCTCTGTGCTGACCGTGGGGCCTGCTCGGAATTCTCTCTTTCCCTCTCTGTCTCTGCCCCTCCCCTTCGCTCTCTTTCTCTCTCTCAAAAGTAAATATATAAACATTAAAAAAATAAAAATAAATAAAAACAAAGCAAGCAACAGTGCAAGAGCAAACCATCCAGGAAGGGCTGGCATTGAGTCTGCAGGTCTGCTGACCAGCACGGACACATGTGTAAGGGGGCAGCTGGGCTCCAAAAGACCAATCGCCCTGCAAACCCTCCTCTGTGAGAATTGTCTCCCGGTGTTCACCCAGAACCGCCCCACCCACGGGCAACATGAAATCAGCCACATTTTGACAGAAGATTAAACTAGGTTATCCTAATGTAGTGTGTGGCTACTGAAAAATGTGTTAACCTCGTCAATATTTTCACCTCAAATATACAAAGGAAAAGTAGTGACCTATGGGGGTGTCGCAAAGGGATGATTTACAGAGACCTTCCTGTCCAGCTAGTGAAGCCCTCTCTTCAGTCAGAAGACAAGAGGGTTTTATATCAGGGCAGAAGAAGCAACCCACACACCCCAATTTAAAGGTCAGACACAATGAAAAGTCACAAATTAGTGCTCCGACTATGAAAAGAGCAGCTTAAGTGAGTGAATCTTCAGTATGTTCTCTATCTCTGTGAGGAGTTATATGAAAATTCGGTCCATTTATTTTAAAATATGAATGAAAGGACCTAATGCTTTCTTTAATAAAGAAAGTCAATATGGAATAAAAAGTAACTTCCAATTCAAGTACAGTCACAGCGAAATAAGAAGTGGGGAGGAACCCACAGAATGGAAAGGAAAGAATTGAGTGATGGATAGACCATAACACAGAGATAACAAAAAGGGGCTTTCACACATAGGTTTACGTTTACACATGTTTAAATTTAGTTATTTATATGTGTGCATACATGCCCATGTGTATATTTACACACACAAGTAAATTGTTTTTGTTTTCTGGTTTTTGGTTTTTGGTTTTAACCTTCTAGAAAATAGAACTAGGAGATAACAGGAAAGATGCAGCTCAAAAAATGAGGAATGTTCTCAGGTACCCATCTTGGAATGTTTCCACTTCTTCCAAGTCTCAACAAAACAGTCCCTTCCTGCAGAAACTATTCCTGCTTCTTGAAAGCAGGAAACTATTCCTGTTTCCCCCTTCTCTAGATTCCCATTACACTTAGGGCCTCATACATAAAAGCCATTTTTGACAGTTACCATATTTCACGGAAACTGAAACTCGAGTAACTGAAAATTGTGCTCTTCTTGCATGTAGCCCTGAGAAAGGAGATCTCTGCCAATTCAACTATGACACCACGCTTTCTTATCATGTAGAAGTTCTATTTTGGACTTTGCAAAAGAGGCTTTTAGACTGATTTAGAGCTGCAGGTGATGCCAGATGAATGACTGTGGTCAAGTCCATGCCCACGTAGGCATTGATAATTGTGTCGTGATGACCACATCATGCCTGCAATTTTAAGGCAGGGTTAATTGCAAGATCATTATTTCAGAGGTATTAAAGTGTGAATCGATACGCATCTCAAATTGATGAAATGTGGCATTCTTCTTCTTTGAACTCCCTTAGAGCATGGGCAACGTATCTGCCATATATACATTATTTATATAATATATAATATTTTTTATATAATATATATATATATATATATACACACACACACACACACACCCCTAGGGTACTTCTAAAAAGTGCTCTTTCCTAGGCATCTTAATGCAGTGGAAATCCCAAGGCTTTGGAGTCACATACTAGCTCTGAGCCCTTAGGCAATTCCACTCAATCGTGCTAATGTGTAGGTATCTAAAAACAGTGCACATAAATAATTTAATTCGATACCAGGCACATGGTAGGCATTGAAAATTATTAGCTTGTTGAAAAAAATAATTGATAGAACTAGGAAAGAGGGAGGGAAAAAGCCCCCTTTCTTTTCATCCTCCCCCTATAACCTAGTCTCGGTGTGTCACATGCTGAGGGGCTGAAGAATATTTTTTTCTCCTTTGGTTACCCCAAAGGTAAACAGAACAATAATGTGATAAATTAGTCGGGCCTGAGCAATCCTTACACAGACTTCAAACCCAAGCCACAGATGACTTGTGGCTCTTTTTACCCAATGAAAAGGAGGACGAGAATGTGGTGAACACAGGAGGAGAGTTGCATGCTGTCCGATATCTGTGGATTATGGTCCAGCAGTGTCCAGTAGCAAAAATACAACCATAGGAGCCTACGTGACATGGTAAAGGAACACATAAAGGTCACTTTCTTGGTTAAAAAAAAATACACACACACACACACACACACACACACACACACCAAACAAACAAAAATACCCTTGCTCTCCTGATGTAACCCAATTTAATGAGGTATAGAAATCCAGAGCTCTTTGAAATTTTAAAGCAATTACAACATAAATGACTCCAAAGCAGGACGATCTTATTATGGTGAGGCCATAAAATGCTAACTTCAGAATGTCGGGAAAGCAGAATGGGTTTTGGCTGGTGTGTCAGAATTTATGGGACGTTTGTGGAATTGTCAGCACCTGATTCCCCTCGGAGGCTAGTTTATTGCTCCAAATGCAGCATTTCATTTGGGGCTGTTTTTCATATCATTACCAAAGAGGGTGGGCACCTGTTTCCATGCATCCTGAAAAGTTTCTTTCAGAATGGTGCACAATTTGGTGGAAGGGAAAAAAGAGAGAATTTCATTTTCTGTTGATAGATTAGGCCAAAAGGGCTTGCGAAAACACCTGTCAGCTGCCCTCTACTTGGCTGCACTAACTCAGTGGTTCTCAAAGTATAGGCCCCGGCAGCATCAGCACCACATGGGAATTTCTTAAAACACAACCATTTGCTTGGTCCTAACCCAAGACTTACTGAATTAGAAACCCTGAAGTTGTTTTCACATACTCCTCAGGGGATTCTGATGCACACTCAAGTTTGTGCCCTAATACAGTAAAATTGACCTTGTTACTGGACCCATCAGCCTACTTTAAATGTAGGGATGAACTGTTGGGTTCCCCCTTTCACCTACATGTCCAGTGAATCTGTAGAGTCTGGAGCCACCTCCTCTCCTAAGGTAACAGAATTTAGGGAGTTCTGGTACACCACATCAAAATCAGTATCAACTCCCATGACTACCTACGGCAGCTCTGACCTTGTGGCTCATGACTGGTTATTGGTCACTCTACAAGTATCTATTGAGCACCTACCATGTGCCGGACATCCCCCTAGGCATTGAAGGCGGAACAGTCAGTGAACAAGGTAATCATGGTTCTGGCTCCCATCGGGCATACGTTCCAAGACAAAGAAGACAAACAGGAAACAAAAAGGGGTGATGGACCCCTGCCCCTCTCATGAGACCAAATCGTCTTCCAACAACCTTGCCTTTTATAGATATTTGCTAAACACTGACTCTGTGCCAGGTGCTGAGGAAAGAAGGCACCAAATGGAGTCATATTGCCCCTACAGGAACTCACACAGTCTTGGGAAAGCATTTACAGATCAAACTGATTTGTGTTTCAACAGACTGAAGGGAGCCTCAGTCTCCTGGGGCCATTCAGCAGACTTTGCAGAAACTGGTGATGAAGGAGTCCATAATGTACCATGAAACAAAACCTGAACTTTTTTTTTTTTAAGTTTATTTATTTTTGAGAGGGAGAAAGGGCGAGGGAGCGGACCAGTCGGGGAGGGGCAGAGAGAGAGAGAGAGTAGGACAGAGGATCTTGAAGCAGGCTGCGTGCTGACAGCAGAGAGCCTGATGGGGGGCTCAAACTCACAAACCATGAGATCATGACCTGAGCCAAAGTCAGACGCTTAACTGACTGAGACACCCAGGTGCCTCCTAACCTGAATTTCTTGGGAGAATGTTCTCCAGAGATGGCAACTGCTCCAGTAACAAGATCTCTGACTTCCTGTGTCTGAGGGTCCCTCTGCTACCCAGACCAGAGCCCGTATTGCCATAAAGCCTGGGGCCTCCATTGCCATATACCCTCCAAACTTGCCTCCTAGGAGACAGAGCATGGAATTTTCACCTCGGATCTGGCTGCCTTCTGACTGACCTCTCAGATGCTACCTGCTCCACCTCCCAAATGTATGCCAGGCTGCTCAGGAGAGCTTGTCGCCCGTATGTTGGGGTGCCACCCTAATCCCTGAGGGGCCTCCCACACAACACATTGCCCTTGAATTACCACTTGCTTTCTGTTACCCTTAGCTTCTAAGAACACACACTCTGGGGTGACCTTTCCCCCTCTCTGTTCTACACCAGGGGCAGAGGTTAGTCTGGATTCTGTGATGTACTTGTAAATATTTGACAACAGCTCTTCACGAAAAGGAAATAAGTCCTGATTTGTAGCATTTGCAGGGTTTTGTAGTGTGGAAACTTCCATTGTGGCCTGTTTTTTAATTTTTTAATGTTTATTTTTGAGAGAGAGACACAGAGTGTAAGCAGGGGAAGGGCTGAGAGAGGGAGATACGGAATGCAAAGCAGGCTCCAGGCTCTGAGCTGTCAGCACAGAGCGTGATGCGGGGCCCGAACTCACAAGCTGTGAGATCATGACTTGAGCTGAAGTCGGATGCTTAACCAACCGAGCCACCTAGGCGCCCCTCACCATGGCCTGCTTTTAGGAGACTGCAACAGAATTGGGTAGAGAGAGGCGTGTCAAGGGCACCCCAGCCCCTGAGCACACCACAAATCTGCCCTGGTACATTGCAATTAATCTTTTTTTGCCTTTACATATCAAGTCAAAAGGCACACAAAACTGTTCCCTGGGGAAAATACCTCCACTGGACCTTTTTTTTTTCTTTCCTGAGATTATAAAATGCACAGCTGTTTTCGCTGAGGGAAAAGACGCAATCGGAGGTTATTTATAATCCAGGCACTAAGTAAACCGAATATTCAGTTAGATTTTTATCTGCTTTTCCTTGTTCGCTGATGGTGTTGACATGCTGGTGTTCATATTACCACTCAAATGGGCTTTTACGTAAGCCCTGCAGAAGACTTTAAACTTTGAATTCCCTCTTACTCAAAAGTCTGGGTAATGAGAGCAGGGTGAGGCAGTTTGTAGGAGAATCAGGAAGTAAGTATGTGCTATTTGCTGGACATTTCTCTCCAGAAGTCCCATAGGAACTATGGAGGATAATGTTGTCATTGGGTCCTGTGTGTCCCTGGTGATGATGTGGCTAACTCATTTTCAGATCTTATCAGGTTAAGTTTGTCATAAGAATGAAGGCATTTCTCAAAGAGGCAATAATGCTAATGCATGAGAGCCGGGGGATGGGAGGAAATGTTGTTGTAGGAATAGGATACTTCTACATTTTCAAGGCATTACCCACAGACTATTTAATATTCCAAAGGAAGGATGTGACTTTGCAATGGAGAAACCCTACAGACCCCACCATAGCCAAATAATCAAACATCACTAACTGTGAGATCACGACCTAGGTGTCTCTTGATATGATTAACAGTCTATGACTTCCCTCAAAGTATTCCTGCCAAAAATGTCTGATATGAATGTATGTGTGATGTAACAAACAGATGCATTCAGACTGTAGAATATTCTACAAGACAACTGGTCTGGATTCTTCAAAAAACTCAAAGTAGGAAAAGCAGATGTTAAAACATGGAGAAATTATTCTAGAGCAAAACAGAAAAAGAGATTTAACCACAGATAATGCCTGGAAACTGGGTTGGAAAACAAAACAAAACAGCTAGAAGACATTTTTGAGATCATTTGGGAAATGTGAATATGAACTATATATTAAATGACATTATGGAATGATTGCTAATTTTCTTGGGTCCGACAACAGTGGTGTGGTTATGATGGAGATGCTCTCATTCTTACGAGATACATGCTGGAGTATTTAAGGGGGTGAAATGTCAAGATGTCCATGAATGTTTCAGCCAAAAAGAAAACAAAAGAGAAACTATCACCAAATGTATCTATTTCTAGCTCACCTCTACTGCCTCTATCTAAATAGAGGGACAAAGTTAAGTGCTGTAAACTAGTAACAATTGGTGAATCTAAGAGACTGAGCACGGTGTTCATTGCATCATTTTTTAAATATCTTATTTTGACATCATTATCATTATATTATCTTTTAACCTCTCTAAAGGTTTAAAATTTTCCAACATCAAAATCTGGAAAATTTTCGACTTTCCCAGGGTAGCCTTTCTTCTAGATACAGTTGGATTCATCAGGTACACGGCACTTAATATCTATTCTTTGTGGATGGTGTCATGGTGGAAAGCCTCCCACGTAGCCCCATTAAAAGACAAACTCAAGTAGTACAAAGAATTAGTTATTGTTCTCACTGTACCCTTGGTGTCCAGAGCAGTGCCTGGCACAGAGGGGACACTCAGTGTTGTTGGATCATTGACAACATGACATTACCTATTCAGGTACACACACTGTCCATAATCAACACCAGAGGCTTTCTAGCTGACTTAGATAATCCTGAAAAGAAAAAATTAGAGTCAAACAGAAGATTAACGCATTTTGTTTTCATCAAAAATAGAACCAAGCCAAACAAAACAAAACCAAAAACAAAAGACATTAGCTGCTGCAATTCCCACTAAAGTCCATGGGGCAATAAACTCTTTTCTTTTTTTTTAATGTTTATATTTATTTTTGAGACAGAGAAACACAGAGCATGAGCGGGAAGGGGCAGAGAGGGAGACACAGAATCCGAAGCAGGCTCCGGGCTTCGAGCTGTCAGCACAGAGCCTGACGCGGGGCTCGAACTCATGAACCGCGAGATTGTGACCTGAGCTGAAGTCAGACACTTAACTGACTGAGCCACCCAGGCGCCCCAATAAACTCTCTTCTTGAAGACTCCAAAATATTTGCCCCAACCAAGCCATGAGTTGCAATCTATATAGGGAACACTGATTTATGAATAAAGTAAACAAATGTGTTTTTTTTCTTTGATCAATGTATAGACAGCACTTTTCAATGTGACTTCAGAGAAGATAAAATATTCTCTAAAATTATTAAAATGGGACAAAGTTCTTGGTGACTACTGTGTTTAAGAGAGTGAAGGAAAGTTTAAAATTATTTAGTTGAGCTGTTTTCAAAGTGAAGCCCAGTAGTCCCTCAGAGTTGCACTGAGGGTTCCCTCAAGTAGAAGGTGAGAAGGCTGTGGGCACCCACCCCCCATTCAAGCAAGGCAGCTTTCCTTTTAGGATTTATATACAGTGCTTCCATATGAAATTCTCTGTGAGGAAAGTATTCTGATGCCAATACAAAGTAAAAGTTTGAAAGCCACAGTAGTGAGCAAGGGCAAGCCTCCCCGAGATAGATCACTTTAGCATGAACAATATTTTGAGCTAAAAGCAATCAAAACCCAGCAGATTCTGGAAAAGCTCTTTACCTCCCCCTCAACTGCCTGCTTGTACCAAGAAGAGAGCTATTAACAGAGATTCCTCTTTACCTAAGGGGGAGGAAAAAAAAAACTTAAGAAAAGGTATCCGAATAAGGCAATGTTTGTTTCCCAAACATCTCCTTGTATCTTTCTGCTAATGGTCTTTCTCCCCTTTATATCCGCAGAAGCCTAGCCTCTCCTTAGCTCCTGTGAGTGTTATGGTGCCTCAGTGTCTTTGGAATTTCCTTGCCTGTGTGGATTCCCTGCACAGGCGCTGTTAATGTTGATTTTCCCCTGTAAATCTGCTCATGTCAATTTGATTCTTAGTCCAGCTAGAAGAACCTTAAATAGTATAGAAAAATTCTTCCTTCCCAACACCACCAATCTGTATCACTTCCTCCTGACACAGCAATCTCAGCCAGAGTCTAAGACAGAGGAATAGAACACTTCTGTCTGAATACATTCATTTAAGGTGATTAAGCTGCACTCCACTGTTGGGCTATAAAGTTCTCTCCTATGTTAATATAAAACCTCCCTCCTTGAAGCTGTAACACATCCCCTTTAGGTCTGTATTCTGAGGACACATCAAAAAGTCTAATCTTTGTCTCTGACAGTCCCTTGGAGAACCAAAGGCAGCTGTCATTACAATGTAAGTCTCTACCTTGGCTTTGAGTTAATGTCTCCCCCTCCCCCAGCTCTGTCCCTGAAGACCCTTTTGTCTAAATATTCGTTCTTCCAACAAACTGTTATTTAGGTATTTTACTAAGCACACACAATCTTCTTTCATCACAGCCCCTAATGTTTTGCCCCTCGACTCCCAATATTCTCTTTCTCTGAATATAGGCCAGTTTTGATCCTTTAAACAAAAACTGGCATCATAAACATGATCCACCCCATATCACCTCCATATCCACACTGCTATAATCAAATTCAGTGAGTCTGGATTCCTTCTGACAGATTCAATGGTCCTTTTAATGCAGCCTTGCTCTGTTTAAACTTCTGACAGAACCAGAAATATAACACTGAAATTACTGGTTTCTCTGTTACCTGCTGTCTTTTGGAGTGATTAAACCTGAGGTGTGTATTGTTTGCATTGTTTCTGAAGCTGCTGTAGAAGTATCTAGAAGTAACACCTGAGTTTGTTTACAGGAAGAGCTTCTCATCACGAACTCTTGACACCCCTGGGTGGTTTTTTGAGTGTTTCACAGATCCTTGCTACACCCGCTAGCTACCACAAGCTGGTAAAACAAGATTTAAATGTATGTTGAAGGACAGGCTGGAGGATGTAGTGAAGGTACAGTATATAATTTTTAGAATGGAATTCAATTTATTCACTTATTTTAAAACTCTTCACCATACTGGCATGATTTATCACGTTTTGCAAGATCATGGTTTTGTAAGCCACCTTTAAAAAGATTATTGAAGCTTTAGCCATTGTGACACAATTTCCTAATGAAAATGTTTTTTAAAAATAAGGAATTAAGTATTTTAGGATATCAAACTTAAACACCCATATGCACAATTTTTTAGTAAAACAGCACAAAAATAATTGATTTCCCAATGTAGGTTGGGTGTCTTTCTGGAATAGAGTCTAGGATTGAGTGCATCTAGTTTGGGGGATAAAGTTTAGGTACATAGCTAATAAGGGGGACCATTATTAAGCCAACTACCACCAGCCTAATACAACAGGGAAGTTCTGAGTTGTTGTAAAACACACAACAGTGAGAGGGTTGGGGTGTGTACACCAGTAGACATTCAGACATTGATTAGGAATGTCCTCATGAAAGAGATTTTAGTGCCCGGAATTTCATGGTCTGGGCTGCAGACCAGAATTGGTTCTTACAGTCTGAGCACAGCCCTCCAAGGTGCACTGGCCACTGGAAGTCAACCTGGCTCTTGGGTTATGGGCAGGGACACTAACAGCATGTACTACAAGCCCATTTACTTTTAAATAAGGAAAGTATTGAAAAACTAAGGGAAAAATAAATTAAAAACACACTCACAAATATACAATATATATGTATATATTATATAATGCCCATTATATATACATATACACATATACATATACATATACATATACATCATATACATATACATGTATACATCTCTCTCTCTCTAGATCTATCTAGATGGGTAGACATAAATATAGTCATATATAAAGGTCAGACTGAACATCCACTCTTTCGCTTCTGTGTAGTTCAGAAAAGCCATAAAATACTCCAGTGCTGGGTAATATTTTAAAGGCCCCCCTTCCCTAGATTAACTGCTCAGCACTCTCTTTGTCTTGTTAATTGAAGATCCATCATTTAGAATTTGATTTGGCTTCTCAAATAGTTCTGAAAAATTTCTCCTAAGTCATAAGGGGGTACTTCGTGTAGTCAGGCTACACGAAGACTGAGAGCTATCACCTCCTACACCAATGTGTAAATGAGTTTCACTGGCTCCCATTCTTCCTGAGACCTACGGGAGGCATCAGTGATGGCACAACACAAGTGCTGCTGAAGTTAAGAGGGGAACTTCTAATGATCTGCCTGACGCTCAGCCCCTACAACACTTCAAGTACCTACTTCTAGGGTATTCTGTCGGGATGTGAAAGCTCACTCCTTGAACCTTATCCCTTCAAGCTCAGGGGAGCATCCTATTCTTAAAGAGGGCAAATTTAAGAGATCTAGATGTATCAATGCAACTAACAACAATCAATAGAGTGGCTACAATCCCTGGTCTGCCCTTCCAGTAATTAGCCTTCTGCGTTTTTCCTGTGCCCTTGTACTATATACATCTACGCCCTCCTACTCCACATCCATGCCTTCCTATTCACATGTCTTTCCCCCCTGGGCCCAAGTTCCTGACTTGAAAGGCTGCACAGTACCTCAGTTTCTCTTTCTCTTGGCAGGAACTGGTCTCTGTCCATTCCCTCCCTGTCCTCCCTTAGAAACTGAGACTCTGCCACACGTGGCCAGATTCTGCTCTCCATTCCTGACTGGTTTTCTTCTATTTCCAGACCTCCAAATCCCAGCTCTCTTACAGGACCCTGTCTGGCACCTCTACCTGTCTTTCTTGAGCCCTTCATTTGCTCTCAACAAAGAACTCAACACTGTTCCTATTCAGCTTCCCCTGCATCACACCTGCCCCAGGATCGAAGGCTCAGGGTAGAAGGTGATGAGCAACTGGGAGGTACCAGGAAGGCTCTGGGCAAGAGAAAACAGAAGCCAGGTGATAGTGGGTCCAGCAGAATGAAACAGGAATTTCAGCCTCTGTCTCTGCTATGGGTGCATTTATGTCCTGCCCCTCACCCTCAGAAGAGTTACCTTGAGAAGATACACAGCAGCAGAAGCTTGAGGCGAGAAGATCTGACACGACTGCTGTAGGCACATACACTGCATTTGACTTTTATCCCTAGAATTAATATGCCTGGATAAAAATAGATTTTATTTTGAGAACTCTACCTTGATGGCATATGTTCATTATCAGAGCTCTTAAAAACATGAGGTGTTTTTTCTCTTACCTAATAGCTGAAAATGGCCCCAAACTCAAACTCAGTGAAATAAATGTTATGTTTTATATACATCTAAAAAACCCACCTGCTTTTGACCTAATCAAAACGTAGCGGGACAAAATGAAAAGTCCCATTGCAATACACAACTCAGCGAGACCTAACTGAGTTTAAGAAAGAGCCCAAAGGCCAGCTGAGTAGGACTGAGAAATATGCCTCTCGTCTGACTCTGGAGTCTTTGCTCCTCTGCTTCAGCCCCAAGGGAGCAGCAGGCATAAGACCTTCAGCCTGAAGTCTTGGCGATGGCAAATTCCTCAGCAGGACTGGGTCTCACCTGACTATTTCCAGGCAACTCAAACCCCCAGCAGAACTAGTCTGGAATTTGCATTGTTGCTTCGAGCGGTAAAAGATGTGGCTGGTGAGTCCTTAAGCACATCTGTGCCCTGTGAGCCACACCTGCCTCTCACCCAGCAGGCGCTTCCTCACTCCTGATGCCCTCCACGTCCCTCCTAGGATGGGGTCTGGCTCTGCATTCTGTTCAGACATATTACCTGTTGGCTGCTAGGTCCTCTTCCTCAAAGCTAGAATCTTCTCCGTGCTTTCCCTCACCAGCCTCCAAAGCCCCCCATCCTCACCCCTCTCCCTCTCTCTTTCTCATACACACGCACGTGTGCGCGCACACACACACACACACACACACGCCATTTCCAGGTACAGAGCGACCGGAAACACAGGGCAGACATCCAGCCATGCCCCGTCCATGGATGAGCATCATCATTTCCAGTAGGTTCTTGATCCTGAGCACCATACTGACTTACATCCCTGAAATGTAACTTAGGCTCAAAGTACACTCCACCTCCCTGCCTCCTTGGATACTATAATTGCACTGCTGGCCACTGGTCATCAGCCAGCCTTAGAGACAGGCCGGTTCCTGAAGCTGGCTTCTGACTCCTGCTTCTTCCCATCCTTCACTAATGAGATTCCAGAATGCCTTGTGGATGAACGCACGTGTATTACAGCTGTGGCTCTCCTATTGTTCTGTCCTCCCCAAGAGCCTGAGAGGACATAAGAGAAGCATTCTTATCTGTTTTACAGATGGTAACACCGAAGCATAGGGAATAGCTCAAGATGCCCAAGGCCATCCACTGGGAATATGTGACTACAAACTGGCATCGGAAAAATAAATCACTTACAGCAATTTCTTTTCTTTTTTTTTTTTCCAGAGCCAGCTGGGTCCTCAAAGTCACTAGGAGTAAAAAGCATTCCCACTAGCAAAACCCATAGACCACCAATTGCTATTAAGTATTTATGGATGAAATAAAGTCCTCCCTGAAGCAGGCAGCCATTTCATATGCAGAACCAGTGTAATTTAAGTTGGTTTATATCTTCTTGCCCATCAATATCACTATTTCTAGGAAATATAAATCCATATATCGGCACTGACTTGTGTTCATTCCTAATGGCAAGTTGGAGAAAAATAGCTGGAAAGAGCTCTATTTCATTTTTTAATTATGAAGCAAAAGTGACAGTTCATCTGGAACGTTGTCAAGCTAGGATAAAAAGACGATCAAGACTTGGTTTCTAAAAACATTTCTGAAGGAAAAAAAAAGTGTACTCTGAAGCCCACAAAAGCCACATTAAGGGCCAAGAGTTGTGTCACCATTTTCCCCAAGGGACATGGTTTGTTTTTGTTTGCTTTACTTGCAGGTCTGTAGGATACAAATGTAGAACACAAACAGTAGTCGCTTCCTGACCAAAGATTTTGGAGCCTAAAGATCTAATGTTTCATGGCGCGGTAATGGTCATGAAATATAGACACAAAGTAGAGATGCATTTTGTTATTTTACACTGAGCCTTGCTGCTTATAGTCAGATAAAAGTCTTTAGCCGTGGTGCAGAACACAGTTTGCCCATCAGGTACAACTCCTAAATAAGGATTGTTCTGGAAGGGACTCTTACCTGTGGTAGGTACGACGCTCTGGTCTTTGTTAACAACAACCACCACAACAACAAGTACTTGCCTTCCAGAAACTAGGAGCTTAGGAACACAGAAAACAAGCAGCCTTGATGGATTGCTGAGTGATGCTAGAGTGCAGTGATGGGACTGAGCAGGGGTACTGAGGGCTTCAGAGGAAAGCACACACCCACCCACAGGGCCAGGGAAAGGGTCGAGGGAGGCGAGCCCTGCACCAGTTTTCTACTTCCCCTTAATATCTCCTGTAAATGCAGCTTACAAAAGATGTTATGGAGAGTTGTTTCTAGCTACGAGGTGGCACGGTGCAAGAATTTGATCACAGTGTCACAACAGCTCAGGCTGAGAAGGCCAGTCCCAGCAGAAGTATGGATGTACCATTTTCAGATGTCGTATCTTTAAAATGCAAATGGAAAAATGCCCAACAGACCGAAAGGGTTCCCCCGTTCCTATAAATCAATCAATCAACCAACCAACTAACCAACCAACCAACCCAACCAACCAACCTTTTAATCTTTGGAACTAAAGTTGTAATTTAGAGTTAAGGATATAGGGTCGCCTGGGTGGCTTAGTCAGTTGTGTCCAACTCGTCATTTCAGCTCAGGTCATGATCTCATGGTTTGTGAGTTCGAGCCCCACATTGGGCTCTAAGCGGATAGTGCAGAGCCTGCTTGGGATTCTCTCTCTGACCACGCCCCGCTTGTGCACTGTCCCTCCCTCTCCCTGTCTCTCTCTCTCTCTCTCTCTCTCCCTCCCTGTCTCTCTCTCTCTCTCTCTCTCTCTCTCTCTCTCTCAAAATAAATAGACTTAAAAAAATTACTTTACAGTGAAGGATATAAAAAAGGGGTCCAGGAGCAAAGCTGAATTATTACACTGTGAAAGAGAATTTGCCTACTCTTTAAGAATACAAATGTGCTCCTCTTAAGGACCTCTTCCAATAATATACAGGTAAAAATGAATAAGCTACAATAATAGGATTTATTATGCTCCCTAAATACACACAACACTGTCCAGTTGCAGAAATGGTACAGAGATTGCCGGGTGGGAGTCAGAGGTCAGCCCTGGTTTGTAGCCGACTCCCTATGTCCACAGCATTTGTTGCCTACAGGTCAACAATCAGACTAAATTTGATTTTCTATGAATGGATTCTGCTGATTATACAACACAGATAATAATGGCAATAACACAATTCCCCGATTTTTGAGGCATTTTATGTCTATTATATGAGCCGTATCTTACAACAATCCCAAGTAGACCACCCAGGCATGGCTGACCGAGTCCTCCAAAGCAAGGTGATTTGGTTAAGGTTGGGGATCAGTGATGGCAGTAAAACAGGTCTCTTAATAGGAAACCCAAAGATAGTTTGACCAGAGCTATTCCTGGACTCTGCCCAAGGGATGCTAATAAGTGAGAAGTTCAAATTTGCAGCCTTTGCCAGAGATGAAAGAAAAAAAGCCCCAACGTATACCTTCCTTACCTTATTTCCCCCCCCCCCCCCTTTTCAAGAATTTCTACTCACTGGGTAGAAAGCCTAAATTTGCAATGATATATTTTGGAATTTTTAGTCTATCGGTATGTTTTCCTCTCCCTCATTTTTTGAAATAATAGCTTTATTGAAATATAATTCATACACCATTACACTCACCTATTAAAATGTATAATTCAATAGTTTTACATATCATAAAATTTACCTATTTAAAGTGTACAATTCAGTGGTTTATAGTATATTCACAGAGTTGTGCAACCATCACCCTAACATCTTTAGAACATATTTTACCCCTGAAAGGATTCCTATAGCCACTAATGGTCTATTTCTCCCCACTCCCTCCCATTATCCTCTGGAAACCACTCCTCTACTTCCTATCTTGATGAATCTGCCTATTATGGACATTTCTTAAAAATGGAATCACACAGTATGTGGCCTTTTGTGACTAGCTTCTTTCACTTAGCCTAATGCTTTCAAGGTCCATCCATATTGTAGCAGCTGACTATACTTTATTCCTTGTCTTTGCTGAATAACATTCTACTGTAGGGATACACCACTTCTATGTATCATTTACCAACTGGTAGACATTTTGATTGTTACTACCTTTTGACTCTTATGAAAAACGCTGCTATGAACATGCAGGTACAAGTCTTAGTGTGCATGTATGTATCCATTCTCTTGGGTATATAAAACCGGGAATGGAATCATGGGATCATATGGTAACTATGTTTAACATTTTGAGGAATCGCCAGTTTTCCAAAGTGGCTGGGCCATTGTAAATTCCCGATCACAGTGTATGAAGGTTCCAATTTCCCTATATCCCTACTAGCACTTATTATTATCTCTTTTTTATTAAAGCCATCTTAGTAGGTGTAAAGTGGTATCTCAGTGTGATCCCCAAATTTGTAAAAGTCTACTGAAAATATGAATGCTAACAGGGTAGTTATGAACAAGGGTAAGCACTGTTAATGCTCATTGGTTTAGTGATGATGTTAGGAATGTGCTTCAAAATAACTGGGGAGAGGGTAGGGTTGGGAAGGGCAGTCTGCACGAAGCAAGTCTGACTTCAAGTTATAATTGCTGAAGCTGGAAAATAAGCACATAGACATTTACTACACTGCTTTTCTCAATGCTAGGAATTTTCTATTTAAAAAAGTTTTTCCTTTCAAGTTTGCCGCAATGTCACATTAGAAATTTTCAGCGGCCAGTGTGAAATACCACCTAGGTTTGGAAAAGAGGGCTCATTTGAAATGATCGTATGTGCTCAAACCAATTTCTTATCCAACGCAGATTTAATTTTCCTCCATAAAGCACTTACTTTTTTCCCTCTGTTTCCAGCAGGCTTATCAATTTCCTTAATGAAGAAAATGGAAGGAAAATGAGAACTGAATAATTTTCTCTTATTTCATCATCTTTTGCTAGGTTCCTCTTGACTATCACTGGTTTCAAGCCTCTGAATAAACAGTGTTCTGTGAATGATATTTGAGACAGTAAGCGGCTTTTAAACTTCTGATTGACATCCGGGTTAGAAACGCACTGAACACTTCAACTCAATACTCACATATATGTATAGTAATATGAGAAAAAAAATGCCCTGCTTTTCTATTCTTTCCTGTTCAACTATATCTTATTCTATTTTTTTTCTTGATTCTGGTCGTAATAGTTAAATTGATCGCATAAACACAGTGGCCCATAGTTCAGAAAAGTACTTTAACAAATATTATTTTAGATGGAAAAATAGCAATCTATTCTCTTCTCGAAGAATCTAGTAGAGTTTTCTTGAAACTTCCCCAAATAAGTGTGTTTAGTTAACAAACTGATCAAGTAATTCTTCATTAAATCAAACCAACCTCTCTAGTACTTTATTTTTACTCATATTTCTTCTTCCATTAATACTGATGTTTACATTCATCTCTTGTTATTCAGGGTTCCATTGGGTCTTTGGTCTACTTTATTTCCATGTATGGGATAGCAAGCCAGAAGTGGCTCAATGACTAATACAGACATCTAGAATACTTACAAAATCAAATGCAACCTCCTCTGACTTCAATAAAACACTGTAGCCCACAGATAGCAAGTGATTTGCATAAAGAGGTCACCAGCATTGGTAGTAAAATCCAGGACTTCTCATTCCCAGCCCAAGTCTACTACACCAAGCTTTGATAGATGGATTTCTTTTTTTTTTTTTAATGTTTATTTATTTTTGAGAGAGAGAGAGAGAGAGAGAGAGAGAGAGAGAGAGAGAGAGAAGAAGACACAGAATCTGAAGCAGGCTCCAGGCTCTGAACTGTCAGCACAGAGCCCAACACTTCAGGGCTCAAACTCGGGAATGGTGAGATCCTGACCTGAATCAAAGTTGGACGCTTAACTGACTGAGCCACCCAGGTGCCCTGAATTTCTTTTCTTTTCTTTTTTTTTAACTTTATTTATTTTGAGAGAAAGAGAGGGGGAGAGAGAGAATGAGCGGGAAAGGGACAGAGAAGGAGAGACAGAGAATCCCAAGAAGGCTCTGCATTGTCAGAGCAGAGCTTGAGGCAAGGCTCCAACCAAGGAACTGCAAGATCATGACCTGAGCCACAGTCAAGAGTCTGAGGCTAAAGGGACTAAGCCACCCAGGCGTCCCTCGATGGAGGAATTTCTGATCATGTGAACAACTGTCATTCATTGTGGTAAGAAATTCAATTACTATTTCCTCTCCAAAGTCCGTTTTGCAACACTAGGTAAACCGAAATCGACCGACAAGAAAATCGTGTCCCTCAACAAAGGGTAAAGAAAAAAAAAATGAAACAATACGCTATGGATTGTAGAAAATCATTTTCATAAATGCTCCACACTTAAGTTCTCTTTAAATGCTGAATGCGCCATTTTCGAACTCACTTTTGCCATCTCCACATTAGCCTTGCAATGTTGGCTTTGGTAAGAACTGGCTGCACCTTCAACAAAATTGGATTGAATTCTAACAGCGCCTTAATGTTCATGAGGCACTGGCTATGGGTTGTATTGTGCTCCACCAAAAAGCTATGTGAGCTCCTAACCCTCAGTACCTCAGAATGTGACCTTATTTGGAAGGAGGGTCTCTACAGAGGTAGTCGAGTTAAAATTAGGCTGGTAGGGTGAGCCTTAATCCAAGATGACTGGTATCCTGATAGACAGGAAAAATTTGGACACAGACAAACACAGTGGGAGGACACGTGACAACGAAGGCAGGAAGTCTGTGACACTTGTACAAGCCGAAGATGCCAGAACACCAGCAGCAGCTGGGGGGGGGGGGGGAGGGGCGGGGAGCAGTTTCTGCCTCACAACCTCAGGAGGAACCAACCCCACTGACATTTGAATCTCAGACTTCCAGCCTCCAGGACGGAGACAATACATTTCTGTTTGGCAAAGCCACCACCCCACCCCCCAACCCCCGCCATCTTGTGGTACTTTGTTACAGCAGACCAAGCAAACTAATATCGTGCCTCTGCAGGAAAACTGAGATATTTTTGACATGTTAATTCTCCCTCACAAGTTAGCACTTGACCTTCAAGTTTTCATGGATGAGCTGTGCAGAGCAGTAATGGGTATTCAGGGGCAGCGCTGGACATCTCGGTTCCTCCCATGCCTTATTTCCGGCCCTGGGGACTAATGTCCTGCCTCACACACACCCGGAGCTCCATACCCTCTTTTCCAGATGCTAAACAAAGTTTCCTACTGAAAGTCTTACAGTCGCAGACAGGTAATTAAAACTCATGGTCTGTTCTCTCGTAAGCCAAATAATTTTCCGCTTCTTTTGCTCTCATCGTCAAGACTGATCTCAGCATTGTGATATTTCTGAAGCAAATCCAAAGTGAAAACCTAAACCCTAAAAAGGTAAGTAGATCTTTTCTGAAAATGGCCTTGACAGGGTCAATCGGCATCCACAATGTAACACACAACACTGTCGTCACAGGTATTCAGTTATTTGTTTATCAGCCTGTCTCTGTCCATTAGACTGTCTGCTCTGTCATATTTGTCTTGTATCCTCATGCCTATTATATTACAGCGTTCAGGAAATGTTTTCTGATTTAATTAACTTCCGCATGCAGGGGCATGCTGATTCAAGGTAACACCTACCCATCCACCCTAGTTCTGCTCTCTGAACACACAGAGGAGATCTAACCTGTTTCCAGCAGGATAGACTTTAAAATATGTAATAACAATGAAGTTAGATCGCTCTTAGTGTGTCTTTTTACCTTTAATGGAGTACCCTAGGCTTTACTAATTAGCCCAGGCATTTAAAAGTCTTCATGAGGGGCACCTGGGTGGCTCAAATGGTTAAGCATCTGACTCTTGATCTCTCATGATCTCACACTTTGTGGGTTCAAGCCCCTCATGGGGCTCTGTGCTGACAGCGGAGAGTCTGCTTGGGATTCTCTCTCTCCCTCTCTCTCTGCCCCTCCCCTGCTTGTGCCCTCTCAAAATAAAGAAACATTTAAAAAATTTAAAAAATAACAAAAGAAAAAAGAAAAATAAAAAATAAGTCTTCCTGGAAGGTTTCTCACAAGAGTGACTTTCTGATTCCTCATCGTCACTTTGTTGGGCAGTGGAGAGCCCTCTCCCTGTTCCTACACTCTGTACCTCTGCAAACACAATCTCATGTGTGGAGATCTCCCCCTCAGCTTTATTTCATGCACTCCTTCTACACACGGACTGTGCATATTTCTGCACAATTTGTGCATGCAAACATTACAAAGGAGACGGTCCTGCAGCATCTCATTAAAAGTGTTTCTGCAGGATGGCAGCTATGTTCCGCCTCCACTGGATAAAGGTTTAACCAGCTTTGTAGCCACAGCCTCCTTAGTCCTAAGATTCACCCTGTTCACTGCATTCCTCTGTTGAGAGAGAGAGAGAGAGAGAGAGAGAGAGAGAGAGAGAGAGAGAGAGGGAGATGGTGCGGGGAGAAGAGAGAGAGATTAAAAACTGTGGAGATGAACTTAAACTCTTATTCCTCTTGAAGTGACTTTTATCAGATGCCTCCCTCTTTTTCTTCATTCTTCAAAACTTTAATGCCTTGAATTCATATGGATTCTTTCTTCAGATCTACATGATGTTTCCCACCGGGGTCTTAAGAGTCACTGTCACCGAGAGAGAATATTGATCCTGGGAAGGATACTAATTTAAGTATCTGTAGCCCATTACACATAAACATGTGACCACCTTCCATTTGCCTGTTGAATCTCTTCATGCAGGCAGATCAGCTTCCGCTTCCTTAAAAAAGAGATGACTGTTTCTGTGTGTTACTGAGAAGACGCATGCGAAATCACCTGTATGGACAAATCCCTCCATCAGAAATTTCTCTCCTCCTATCACAGAGATACAGAAAGCCCTTTCAGGGCTTTAATATTGAGTATGAAAGTTGAAGAATTCATAAAATTGCTAGCTGTCTCTAGTCAAAGTCTACTCGTATGGAGACATCTACCAGTATGACAAACCAGATAAAATCTGTCAAGGATCTGAATGTGACCTGAATGTGTCCACCCAATCACTTTAGCAATTATAAAATCATATCCAACACTATGCCCATGATGTGAGAGATATAAAGATTAGCCAGACACTGATTATATTCTTTAAAAGGCCATAGTCAATACAGAAGACATTTAAATAAGATGATACAAGGAAGACCTAATGTGCTTAGAGACTTGGTCACACGAGGTGACACAGCTCTAAAAGTGGAATAATACTTGGCTAATTAAAAATGCAGGGAGCCTTTCAAGAGTGAGAATAGAACAAATAAACTCTCCTGGGCAAGAAATCGAGGAACTCGTGATTGGACTATGTAGCTCATTCCAATTAGAAAGAACCACATGATGTTGTGTGTTTAGGATGCCATGTTGTCACGCACCAAATCAGGTCAGCGTGCCAGCAAGAGGAGGGCCATATATGTACAGGAGATGAGGTCCCGGTCAGGGCATCTGAGTCATGAAATGGCAGGACAAAAACATGAGAAATTACTCATGCTCATTCTCATAACTCCTAATGAGCAGCAAGAGGCAAAACCCCAAGCCCTTTAAAACCTGCATCAGCTGAAAGCAAACTGGAATTTTTTGTGGGTTCCTGGGCAAAGCCCTTAAGGGGCCACAATATCTTTTTAAACTGTGATACCCATAAGAAAATAAAATTCCTAAAATGGGAAAAGATCAAGTTTGGGGGTGAACAGGAGCAGGTTCCAAAGCAACTCTGCCATTTGTGGGCCGTGGGGCTTGACAAGTTACTTGAATTCACCTATAACACAGGGAATCACCTGTCTTTTCAGGTTGTTCTTTCAACATGTGAGTTGTAACAGATTCTATAACATGCACTACATAGCAGGGACGCAAAAGATGTGAGAAATGCTCAAAACTCCAAACTAGGTGACTGATACACAATGCATGACATGCAGAGAATCCTGGAGGAGATCAGCCATTTTTCTTCCTCAGTCTCTCCTCCGAGATGCTTTGAAAGGGAAAGGAATGGTGTATAGAGTATAGAGTAATTGTTTCAGATCTTGTTAGGGAGAAGAGCAGTGGTATGCGTGAGTTCTGATGACATTTTCCTCGAGACAAGTTACCGAGTTGCTGAAATATTAGCTCTCTGTGCTTCTCCATGTGATATACGGTAAAATTGAAAAACAAAAGTCCCGCCCCCCCTCCCCGCTCCCTTTAGCTCCCCCACCTTCTGCCCTCAGTGGATTGGTACCCTTTCAGGAGCAGCAGGAGGCAAAATTGAGAAGACATGACAGGATTGTCAGGAAACACAATCTCTCGCTCCCATTTAAGAGAAGCTAACAGCTTTTCAGAGGAGAGAGGGGACATCTCCCGGCAGCCCGCCCAGCCCCTCTAAACGGGGTTTTTATGCTTCATGGTTCTACCAGGTTTCTTTCTAACAAAGCAAATCCCTCTTTATCCTCAGATTTCTTTGAGAGTAAAGGCATTTTATACCAAGTCCACCTTCTATGAAACAGAAGAGGATTTATCTTAAGGAACTGCGAACTGCTCACTTTCACGAACATGGACCTAATTTTGTATTAATATCAAACGCAAATAAAAAATATTCTTTAAGTTATAGAGAACTCCCTAAATTTCATAAGCTTCAAGACTTGAGACACCCCTGAATCTTGACACACAGATATTACTGTGAGAAGCCAATTCTCTCTTTCACATCCTCCACTGGCTCCCCACTCCCTATGTATGAAGTACCAGTGACTGTCAGCTTCACCCTCATTTGTCACCATGCCTTCCAGTCACCATTGCCCCCGAGTCGTTACTTGATCATGCCATGCCACACTCCGAGAACCTTGTACCAACTGTTTTCTCTAGCTGGAATGCTATTTACCCAGAAGTGCCCTTACGCATTCCACTCAAACGTCACTCGTGCAAAGCTCTCCCAAGGTCTGTAGAGACAAGATCTCCAATCTCTAAAGTCCTTCCAGAGCCCTTTGTTCATTCTCTATTCTAGCACTTTCTATATTGCCTTGTGATTACCTATTGTGTGTCCCCCGTCTCTCCCCCCACCCCCACACACGCCAGGAGCAGGAGCACATCTTAATTATTTCTTTATTCTGGGAGCCTAGCACAGTGCCTAGTACAGGATGGTGTTCAATAAGGAGCTGGTGGAATGACTGGTTTCAGGACCCTTCCAAAAACCTCCACCCCATTTCCTCCTGTCCTAGCACCATTGATGTTAGACACAGGAGGAAATCACTCACTGACCCTGCTCTCCACCCACAAGCAAATTTTCATTTTCTCTCAGACATCAATATTATCAACCCTCCTGCTTTTATCTTCTATCTATTGGAGTCACAAAAACCTATTTCGGAATAATTCTGCAACATCATCTCCTCTTCCACAAGCTAAGGGCATATGCAAATTTGAGTTTAACAAGTAAATGCTTTGGATGAAAATTTTCTGAATCATAAAGGCCAATTAAATTGGCTTGGCTTATATCTGTTCTAAAAGAAGCTGGGCAGTCTCAATGATTTTTCAATGGCAACCTCCATCCATATATCTGAGTAAAGTCACTCATGACCCTGTATGTGGACATGGGCAAACACTCTGAACCCAGCAGGAAAGAAGAGGACTGTGATGCTGACCTCTGTTTCTCCCACTGACCAATTCATTCAGACATTCTTTAAGCAAGCATTTATTAAATATCTAATAAGTGCCATCCACTGTGCTATAGCTGGAGATATAGGTTAAGTAGACCCAATCCTCACCTAGTTAAGGGATCTGGAATTCAGTGTGGGGGGAAAGGCTCGCATATAAATCGTTACAGTCCAATTTAAGAAATGCTGTAATTGTAATGCTTGGAGGTGGAGTAAGTCGACATAGGCTTGGAGGGGAAATTTCTATTGGATTTTGAAAGATGAATACAGTTTAAAATGTAATTAAGATAGGTACCATAAGTGGTTTTGACATTATCCCGAAAGCATGGGTATCCACTGCAAGGTTTTAAATAGGAGAGGCATGATCTTTAGAATGACCACGCTGGTAGAAAAGTAAAAAATAGAACAGGGGGTTTCAGGGTGGAGATGTGAAGAACACTTAGAAGGAATTCGCGTAATCTAGATGATTAGTGATGAAGGACTGGAGCTAGGAACGTAATAAAGGTAATGGAGAAAAAGGAAAGAACTTCCAAGAGACCCAGGAATAAAAATCCATGGGATGCTGTTCTCATTGAAAGTTGGTGGTAAGAAGAAAGAGTCATTGAAAGCACTTCTGAGATTTCTAGCTGGCACTGAAGTAGACGGTAGAGAAAGACCTAAACTAGTGATAATCCAGGTCTGATCTATCTGAAGACAGTGGATCTAGAAATAGAAACCAAATGATTGGCAAAGGAGAAATCTATGATCACCTTAGAGGAACAAGGGAGGAAATGAGGTCAAAAGTAGGGGTAGCTCATGAAACAAAAAGCTTATACAATCAGAACATGACATGGGAAAAAGAAATTGATCTTAGGAAAATCAGTTTCTAACCAAGGTTGTGAATAGTAAAGACATGAAGCATCTGATTTCACGTGATGCTGACTCTGTGAGAGAGTTCCCACCAACGTGTATATCTTCCCCATCTCCTAGATCAAAACAGAAGGGGTCTCATGGTGACAAGAGAGAATCAGGTCTGGTGCTAACTGATTGATCAATCGCAGCAATGAAGAACCTGGGTAGACAATTTGTAAGAGTTGGAGATTTAAATAAGCTTCATGTTAGGTGACTATTAATAGGTAGCAGACCCCAAAGACTAGGGAAAACCATCCTTGAAAAACCAGCTCCATCTCTGGAAAAAGCACATTAGAGGGGGTACATGCTTACAGATCTCACAACTCATGGCTGGGGCTGGGGATTCCAAGTCTGAAAGGATGACTATTTTCAAAACCCACAGCAATCTTTAGAAGGTTGTATGAAAGACCTATATATAGAATCAGATACTGTATAACCAGCCCATTTTCTTACTCAGCTGTGTGACATTTAAAATTGTCATTTATTTTCACTGACTCTGTTTTCTCATCTGTTAACTGGGAATAATGATACATCTTCTTTGAACTGTAGTCAGAATCGATTGAGATCGAAAAGGCCTAATGCAATGCCACATCTCTAGTAAATACTCAAGGCTGATGACTAGCATTCCCCTTGATCAATTTGTGTTTGTTTGTTTGTGTGTTTCCTATGCTTTGTTTGCATATGGATTGGTCTAGGCTGGTATGTAGGGATGAGCCTCCCATCAGAACAAATAACGAAGCTAGCTATGAAAAGATGGGACTAGAGGAGGACAAAAACATGGGAGTTAGGTCATGGGGCTGATGAATTGGAATTTACAAATAAATGTTTCCTCTACATGAATACTGATTTCCATTGATGAAAACAATCACAAGTCCAGAAAGTCGTTTGCCTCTTCTCTCATGTGTTTCAATGATGCACAATCCTGAAACCTGGGTCTATGCCAACAAAGGAGACTCAGAATGGCCAAGGCTGGCTCATGGGCACGAACAACTTACCGATCCACAGATCGGGCAATTACTCACATTTTTATGGACAGCTAATTGCTAAAGTAGCAGCTTGCTGGAAAGACAGAAACATCCTTTCGGATGCAAGCTGTGTAATGAGGGAGTTGCTTGACTAAGCAAATTTTGGGTTAATGGAAAACAGACCCTTCTGTCACCATGAACAGCGTCTGCCTGCGTTACAATGAAATTGTGTATATTGCTGACTGCCCTACATTTTTGCATCAAAAAGAGTGCAGAGAGATGACATTTGCAGTAATTTGGCTAAGGGCTATAGCAACCTAATTAGAAATGTTCAGTGCTACAAGTTCACAAAATTGTATTGTGGCAATTGCTCTTGAAAAATTCAATTCTGAAAATGCAATAAGCAAAAGCCAAAACTGGTAGATAAATTCACACGTGTTCTGACGATACGTTCTCTATTAGAAGTCCAAACACAGAAACCTGCAGGCTCCCAAGGCAGGGAAAGGAGACCCCTGTGTTCTTAGAGCCAGATTGTCCTGTCAGGGTCACCTGGTTCCTGGAATCTTGAGCCTCGCCTGCACTTCCTTTCCTCCTTCCCCCTGCGCCACCCCCCCCCCCACCCACCACCTCTCCACTCCTTCCCCAACTTTCTGTGGGACAGTGGCTCCTGAACTTCAGTTAGAGTGTACAAGAATGACCTGGGAGGGTTGGCTAAATTGTCCATCCTCTTTGGATGTGTTTCTCTTCGTTCATTCACTCAGCACATGACTTTGAATGTCCACTCTGTGCCAGTCACTACCTTCCTACCAGCTTTTAATATTGTAAGGTCCTTTTAAGAAAGACTGTCATCAATTCTGTCACTGTAGTTACAACAGTGCCCTGGCTGTTATCTTCACATGATGGATATGCAGTAAGTATGAATCGATTTCTTTCTCTATACCAATGGTTCTCAAACTGGCTGTACATCAAAATAAATTTAGAGAGCTTCTAAAGCACACCAGTGCCTGAGCCCTATGCCAGATCAATCAAATTAGTCTCTGGAGCTGCTGAGATAATTCAATAGGTAGCTGGTTTGAGACCCACTGTGCTACATCACTGGGTCTCAAATTGAGTATGCAAAGGGTCACCTGGAGGGTCAGTTCATTTTGTATACTTTGAGGCTTCAGATCTAGAAACTCTGATGCAGTAGGTCTGGGGACACAGGACTTATTTATGTTAGGATTCTGCTTCTGGTACAGGTGGTCATGACATGACCTTTGAGGAACTGCTCTTAGAGCAACCTCAACTAGGCAAGGATCTAAGAAACTTATTTGTATGCTGCTATACATGCTAGTCCCTCAAGCTACTCATCTACTCATCCTTCAAGACCCCATGCCCTCTAGGGAAACTTTGTGATGTCCCCTCCCCAATATTTTTACTTGTCTCTGAACCCTTAACTCCTGGTGTGCTTATTGATATAGAGTAGCTAACTTTTATTACCCAGGTGACTGAATGGCCTCAGCCTGGGGTCAGGGCTACTACTTCCAGCTATAACCTTGTGGATCGGGGAAGAAAAATTCCTTCTTAAGTCAAAGTTCCTGCCCTGGCATCCTGTCACATAGCCTACAACCAAGGCTTCTAGACTTCATGTCCTCTCTTCTCTTATCATCATGGAAGCTGGAGTCCTGGCCTCAACCCTTAGCCTGGTGTCTTCATTAACAGAAGCTTCTACTCTGCATTTTTTGAATTTCACCCGTGTGTCAGCTTTGCTGCAATAACAAGTGATCTCACAATCTCAGTGGCTTATAAAAACAGTTTTATCGCTCAACCACATGACATGTGGGCTGAGTGGCAGTGTGGCTCTGCGGCTGATCCAAAATCTAAGACAAAGGAGTACAGATGCTCTCTTGGCAGAAGGAACAAGGGGATTACTGAGAGAGAGCATGAAAACTTTCATGAAGATTTGCTCCAACCTAGCATTGTGTCACTTGTTCTTCAACCTCATTTGTCAAATAACAATTAATATGGCCAAGCCCGGTAATGAGGTGGGAGCAATGTTCCCAGAGAAGAGACCCACAAGTTAGGTGGCGAAGGGCAGGAATGTAACATCCTTTTATAGGGAAGGGGGAAGCAATGAGCCATGCTGGCTTCTGAGATCCCAGTCACTATAAAATCCCTGCATAGGAAACTACACCTCTCCTTCATGTTACCATCCATGAAGCTAATTCCTCCAGATGCCTACACCTTCCAAATTCTGCCTTTTGGACCATTCTCATGTAGGCACAGCTGGATCTGTCTTCTTGGCTTCTTCATAGGAACATTCTTCTTCTTCTCCTCCAGCTTCTATTTACTTCCACTGTGTCTGTTCAACATAATCATGACATGTTCAGCCACTCCCTAAAACAAGGGCTTCCTGTTTTGTATAGCCCATAGCACTGCCCTAATGGACTAGGATCTTGATCCATGGAAACCATGCCAGGGTACCCTCCATTCCAGTTCCACATTCTACCCCTGGGGAAGGATCCCCACTGTCTATGCTCTGGATTAGTTGCCCCCTATGTGTTGGGATCTCTGCTGTTTGGCAACTGCTGGGCACTGGGTGGTGGAATCTGTCTAGAATCTAAGTGAGTAGCTGTGCCCCAGCCAGCTTCCCCAGTTAGAGGTCAGGCTCTTTGGGAGGAGAAAGTGACATGCCTGGATCTGGATGTCCTTGGGAGGAGAAAGTGACATGCCTGGATCTGGATGTCCTTGGGACAGAGGTGCAATGTGAGGGAACCCCCACCACCACCACCAAACACAGTTTTATAGCCTCCCTGCTCTAGTCATGCTTCCTCTGAAGAATGTTTGTCAGCCACTGGGCCCAAAGCATGCTCACCACCCCAGATGGTCCTGGATCACACCAGGCAAATGGGACCCAGGGTAAAAGTTTTCTCTCTTGTGTCTCTTATCACATCAGTAACCACATAGCATCTGCAGATTGGCTTCTTGGTGTGCAAGAGAGAAAAATTTGCCAACCAATGCCCTAAAATAGAGCATTTCCTTTAAAAAGTGAGCTTCAAAACTGCTTCCGAAAATGATTCCAAAGACGCATTGTGTTTCGATACTCTACCTGGCACAACTGTTATAAAACGAGTATGAAAGTGATTCCATCTAGGGCTGCTGATTTCTTTTTCATTTTCAACACGGCCCAGGAGATAGGTCCAGGCCCGCAGAGTCTGCTTCTTTGTTTTTCTAAGTACTGATTGAGATACAGGGTAAAAATGAAGTGATAAGGAAAAATGGAGGCTTTATTTGTGGCCATTAGCATTTGCCAAAAGCAGGGTTTTGTTGTTGTTGCTGTTGTTTTTCTGGATTTATTTAAGACTGAGAGTGTAGTAACTCCTGAAAGTAAATACTCATACCAACTTGGCCATGGTGCTTTCAATTTCTATCTGGCCAGTTCCATTCACCATCAGTGGTGAAGATTCATCTTGTGCTCTGATTAGAACGTGTAATCAGATTCTTCTTGTGTCTTCCTTTATGAAGGAGGAAATGGGTTTACAAGGCTCAAGGAGACTAGACCTAGTTGAGCTCATAAATGTCCTTCAAAAAGCACATGGGGGTGGGACAGCATTGAACGGTGGTTAAGAGACTAGATTCAGCTATGCCATGGAATTGTCATGTGACTCTGTGCAATTTAACCTCTTTGTGCCTTGGTTTCCTTGTCTATTGGTTGGGTATAATGATAGTTCCAATCTTATGATCCTCAAAAAGTGCTGGCCCTTCCACTATGCTGCACTTGGACCATGAGCCTCTCAGATGAATAAGGTGTGCACATAGTTCAACAGGATAGAGATGTTTACAAATGTAACCATACAGTAAGGTAGGAAGTGAGACATAAGGAAGTACAGATTATGTGTCATAACCATGAAGTCACATATATTGATAAGTATTTAACACAAGCTGTTATAAGACATTGTACAGTTAATGTATTACTATGTGCTTGGCTAAACACAACTACAGAAACTTTAGAGGGAAAGTGTGTATTTAAGAGACCTATCAATCATGCTTCACTAGCCTAGCTATAAGGCATATCACTATATAAGTACACTATATAAGTACACTGTATCACTATACACACATATCACTATATAAGTCCATCAGGAGAGCTGAGCTTCATTCCTCCTTGGGACCACTTCTAGCCAATCAATCTTGGACAAGTTTCTTAACTTTCTTGACTTTCAGCTTCCATGTCTTCCCAAACAAATGATCCCTGCCTAATTCACAAAAGATGTAAGGATTAAAAGAACAGAAAGGCCAAAGTGTGTTGCCCCTTCTCTGTTAAAGTCTGCTCAATGACTGGGATCTACCTATCTACACATGTGTCCTGCCCCTATTTTGCTGCCTGTTTGTTGAGAGACGGCCTTCATAAGGGGAGGGACATCATAGCCTCTGATTGGCAGAGTCACTAGCAGAGCTAGCCTGACCCTAAGCAGTTGACCGGATGAGGTAAAATGGTTAATATAATCTTGGGGCAAGAGATGAAAAAGGATTAGTTTGAAGTGCTTAAGATTGAATTTGTCGATGATTGCCTACTTTAAAAAAAAAAAAAGAGGTGCTAGTTGAGCAGTTACCACCTTACTTACACATTGGCATCATTGAGGAGAAATTTTCTGCCCCACCTGAATGCTGATTAAGAAAGTCTTGAGTGGCTCATAAGAATCTGTTTTTCATTCATCCTAGGATGTCTGATATGTAGCCAGCTAGTCTATGTGCCCTATTTGTTGTGTCCAATGAATAAAAGATGGTTTTTACACACGGGGCTGTTGGTTACAAATTCTTCCTACTAAAACTATTATTCTCAACAGATCAAGAAAAGACCCAATCGAATTTTTGAGATAGGTCAAAACATTATTTTTATAAAATATTTACTTTAGGGGCGCCTGGGTGGCGCAGTCGGTTAAGCGTCCGACTTCAGCCAGGTCACGATCTCGCGGTCCGTGAGTTCGAGCCCCGCGTCAGGCTCTGGGCTGATGGCTCAGAGCCTGGAGCCTGTTTCCGATTCTGTGTCTCCCTCTCTCTCTGCCCCTCCCCCATTCATGCTCTGTCTCTCTCTGTCCCAAAAATAAATAAACGTTCAAAAAAAAAAAAGAAAATTTTAAAATATTTACTTTATCTCTTCTTTGTTAGCTAAGAAGATATCATACATCTTTTGTGCATTCTTGTCTAAGTGGTTTGTTTCTACAGTGGCTTTTAGTTCTTTTACAAACAGCTTATTCCTAGAACCAGAACCTTCATTCATCAATCACCTAATTAGCCAATAAAGTCACTGCTTATGACAATTAGCCAAAGTTGTTTGTGTGATCTTTCATGCCATATTTGGATTGAGGTGGGGGGAGGTGAAGAAGACTGTATTAGATGTTGTATGATGACATCAGAGGGAAGAAGATGGAATCATGCTAGAGGCAGGATCCATTCTGCCTCTGAGATAGAAACATTAGTCTCCATTCAATTGATATTGACCACTTGCTTCATGTGGTTAATGTGTCTCCAGGGAAAAATGTCTGTTGGGGGTAAAGTGCTTATATATTAGTGTTCTCCCACTGTGTTGGAAACTGCTGGAAGGGCCGCGTGGCCTTATCAAAATGAAGGACCCACAGCAATCCATTCAACAGTTTTGGAATTTATGTTTCAGAGTTTTCTTAACGGGACAAACCCATAGAGGATGCATTCAATTTACATTTCCTTACAGTAATTTTAGAGCCTGGGAGTGGTTACTTTTTCCATGTGCTTCCTGGTGACCTATTGTCTCAAACATTTGTAATGTACAAGCCAGCTTGATACAAAGGTAGTGCCTGAATTCAAAGTGAAAATTCAGTTTCAATAAATACTCTTAAATATCTGTTGTAGGCTTTGAATCAGGCTATGTCTTGGGCTTCCAAAATTAAAGAAAAGTAAGCTCTCACTTTCAAGTAATAGCATGATTCACTGGATAAGGTATATAGTTTGGGAGTCAGAAGACCTTGGTTACAACCCTTTTTCCAACACAATCTGACATAAATGTGCAGGTAAACTCTTCCTTTTGGAGCCTCACTTTTTTATCAATGAAATGGAGGTAATGATACGACCTACCTTGCTCAACTGTTGTGAGGTATAATAATAATAATACATATCTTATATTCCATTTGGCAACTTTCACACTATAAGTTCCCAATAAATATTAGCTACTAGTATTACTAGTTGATGACAGATAATATTTTGATTTTACGGAGATATTTACTAAGAATAAAGATAGTTCAAAAAAAGACATAATAGATATAAAATTCTCACCTCTCATAAAGGGAGTTATTGTAAGATTAAAAAAAAAAAGCAATGCACACAATGTCCCAGCAGGGTTAGCACAATTAACTCCTACCAGGTAAAATAGCTTCCAATTTCCAACAGCTTTCACACCTGTCTTTCACAATGGGAAAATGATTGGGAAAGTTCAACCATTTGTCTGGGGATACAGCTACTCAGTGGAAAAGCCAGAAATTCAACTAGGCCCATTACAACCTCTGAACTACATGTGCTAAGTGCTTTTTGGTTGGAGGTTGTGGAGTTGGGCGGGGGGGGGGGGGGGGGGGGTTGGTGGGGAGAGAGTGGAGCACCAATCCAGGAACAAGGAGGATCTGAGTTCTCCAAGCAAGTCCAAGCTGTGTCCAAGGGCAAATGATATCTTTCCTGAGCCATGTTTTTGGGTTCCTCCATTTCCCACACTCTATCTACTGGATACAAGTACCTAAGGGATAGCATAAGGAAGGGGTAATGTACTGCCTTGATTCCTGGACAGAGCATCCTTCCTGATCTGCCCGTTTCCCTACCCATGGAGGACAGACAGCAAGCCTTCCTGTCTGTTATGCAGCCCAGATCGAGACCTGAGCCACTAGCCCTGCTTCTTTTGCAGCCAGCCTCTTACCCTTCCTTTGTCAAAAGAACCTCCTAACTAAGAGCTCCTAGGTTCCCACCTAGTGTACACTTCAATGATGGATGACTCAAAAGCCTTTCAAGATCAATTGTGTGTCTTAGACACCCTCATTGTCTCCAAAGTAAGAAATCCAGTGAGCAGTGCTGGGCACATCCTTGGTATTCAATAAGTATGTACGGGTGGATTAACGAAAATAAAAGCAAGATTAAATGAAGACACTGCCTTGCCATTTAATAAGTATGTGAAATTAAGTCATGCCAATCCTGTGTCCTTTCATTTACTCTTTTTTAAAATGTACCATCCTCCCCAAATGACCTTGTATTAGTTTCTTATAGCTGCTGAAGCAAATTATCACAAACTTAGCGGTTCATAACAACACAAACATATTCTTCTACAGTGTGGGGGTTGGAAGACTAAACCCCAAGTGTCAGAAGGATGCATCTCTTCTGAAGTCTCTAAAGGAGAACCTCGTTCCTTGCTTCCCAAGCTTCCAGATGTCACCTCCATTCCTGGCTTCCTGGCCCCTCCTCTATCTTCAAAACGCATGATTCCACCCATCTGATTCCCATCCATTGTCACATCTTTTTTTTTTCTTTTTAAAATTAATTAATTAATTAATTTATAGAGCACAAGTTGGGGAGGGCCAGAGAGAGAAGGAGAGAGCGAGAGAGAGAGAGAATCTCAAGCAGGCTCTGCACTGTCAGCACTGAGCCCATGTGGGGCCAAACTCACGAACCATTAAATCATGATCTGAGCTGAAATCAAGAGTTGAACGCTTAACAGACTGAGCCACCTAGGTGCCCCACATCTTTTTTTTTCTTCTAACTTTGACCATCTTGCCTCCCTCTTGTAAAGGCTCTTACACTGTCCCACTCTGATATTCCAGGCTATTCTCCCTATCTCAAGATTCTGAACCACACCTGCAAAGTCTCTTTTGCCATGAAAGGTAGCCTATTCACAGGTAGCATATTCACAGATTAGCATCCAGAGATCTGTGGGGGTCCATTATCCTGCCTACCAGAGTGTCCCCCTCATTCAAATTCTGTGAGGATTATAAAAATTTAAGGGGTAATGGTACCTAATTTGTGTTTTTATGCCTATAACCAGAATGGAGATAAGACAAAACATTATTAATCTTTTTCCAACTCACCAGAGTTTAAAATTCCCTTTCTTTTCTGATCACCTGGTTCTGTAATCATTTCCCCTCTTCCTACAACATGTGGAAACAGAGTAATTGCTAGCCTCCTTTTTGCCCCAGAGTGGAGTATCGCATTGGCTCCCAACACTATTTTCTTATTTATAGTATTAACCCTATTTGACATTTCCAGTTGTCTTCTCCATTACTCATCCCATCACTTCTGCAACAGGAAGAAATGGGACTCATTTAGGATTAGGAGCTGAGGGGTGCCTGGATGGCTGTTGGTTAAGTGTCCAACTCTTGATTTTGGCTCAGGTCATAATCCTGCAGTTCATGAATTCAAGCCCCAGATAGGGTTCTGGGCTGACAGCACAGAGCCTGCTTGGGATTCTCTCTCTCTGCTCCTCTCTAGCTCTCTCTCAAAATAAATAAATAAACTTTAAAACAAACAAACAAACAAAAATAAACAAGCCAAACTCGGTGGTCTGTAGGTGACTTTCAATCTCTCAGATCCTGATTCTCTTCTCAAACTCTCTTTACTGTGTTCACTTACCCTGATAGAGGATACTCTTTTACTCACTTACTGCAATTTTTGTTTCTGCTGGAGTTTAGATGGGGCACAATGTTTCTCCTGAACACAGATCTGAAGGATTCTCCCATTTGTTCACAACTGTTCATAAATCTCCTAGCTATTTGTGACCATCTGAAAATCACACTCTGATTTTCATTAGCTCCCTCGAGATCCAGTTTGATTTTCCTAAGTGCGGAAATCAATATGAAGCGACCTCATTTTTAGCTGGAATAATTCAAATCATCTAAGTGAATTCTGAAGTCATTGAGAATCCAGAAAAAAAATATTAAAGGGTACTTCTTATGGGCGGAATTGTGTCCCCCCAAAAGATACGTTGAAGTCCTAACCTTAGTACCTCAAGATGTGACCTCATGTAGAAACAGGGTTGTTGCTGATGCAACTAGCTAAGGTGAAGTCATTTGGTTGTGCCCTCGTCCAATATGACTGGTGTCCTCATTGGGTGAATTTTGAATGTAGAAATAGACATGCAAAGAAGGAAGATCATGTGAAGACAGAGAGCAAGAAGAAAGGCATTTGACATCAGATGCAAGGATCACAGCAATACGTCTACAAGGAGTACCTGCCAACACCAGAAGCTAGAAGAGACAAGGAAAGATTCTCCCTTAAAGCCACTGGGGAGAGAAACCAACACCCTGATCTCAGACTTCTAGCCTCCAGAAGTGTGAGACAATACCTTTCTATTGTTTTAGGCCACCTCGTTTCGGTGCTTTGTGTGATAGTCTTAGGAAACTAATGCAATGCTTACTGCACTGATAATTTTAGAAAGAAACTGAACAAATGCTCCTTCCGTGTATTGAAAATAATGATAATGACAGTACGGTGATGATGAAATAGCAGTTGTGACAGTAGTAATAACCACCATTTATAAAATTTACAAAATCCCTGTTTGTGCCAGGTACTACCTAGATACTTTCATACATTTTTATTACAAAGAAACTGAGTCTCAGGTTAAGAAGGTTTTGGGAAATAAGTGTCAGGGGCAGGATTTTAGTGCAAAGCCCTCCCTTTTGACCAGCTCATTCCATTTTTCTGCCTCCAAACATCAATGTTGGTGAACAGACTTATTTCAAAGGCATTTTAGGATATATCTATTTCAGCTTCGTTGCAGATTTGCCCTGTGAACAAAGTAAAAACTAAGTTAGAGGAAAGAAGTTAACTTTTTGTGAGCACCTAGTGTTTCAAATCCCAGGTGGACCAGCATCATTGATTGTAGGTATTTAATCCTCACAACTAATAATCTCACGAAGTACTATTTCAGTCTTCACCCTTCATGAGAAAACTCAGGCTCAGAGGGACCTGAGTGACTATTTTCTTAATTCTAAAGTGAATAGAATACAGTTCCTGCACTACTGTTAAGCAGTGCTCTATTTCAGGGGGAGAAACAACAAACTGTGAGCTAGAAGATCCATGCTATGGAATTCTGGCCCATGACTTGGTTGTACATAAACCTATGGGTTCTCTCTTCCCCAAAAGATAAAATGTGGACAGGATCCATTTCTCTGCACCCCTTCCAGAACTGTTATAAGAATTCAATGCAATAATATTTAGAAACCTGTTGTATACTGTATAACATATGCCAACCTAGGGCCATTTTGTTTAGAACCAGAATGAGAGGGAAAAGATTGTACTCACTGAGTTCCAGGGAACACTGCAGACACAATCTCATTGAATTTTCACAACAAGTACATCTCAGTTTTTATCTCTAGGTTCTAAAGCAGAATCTCAGAGGATGTCAGTACTTGGACCCTCATCACGCATAAGTGTTTAAAACAGAGGACTTTGGGGATCTAATTGGGAAAGGCAGCCATGATCCTTTGTACCTTAGGAGCTTATAGTCTAACCGAATAGAGAGACAATAATCACAAAATCAAATATAAAATTGCAATAGCAAGAAAGCCCCCCCCCCCCAAAAAAGGGAAATAGACAATCTCTTCTTCTCTGGGAAGCTAACGACTCACAGCACGGACATTACGGCAGAACACAGAACACATTCCACACTCAAAAATTTCTTCTTAATTCATACCCCTTAAATAAGGAGAATGCTTTCTTTTAGCCTTTGTGACCAGAATAGCTTAGAAATTCCAAAAGCTTGGTCTAATATGTGTACGCCCATTTGGGATTCTCTTCTGTTGTTTTGAACTAGCTCGTGGTTTCATGATTGTGTTGAGAAGGAAAAAAAATATATACTTCCGTGCCTTGATAAAAGGGTCTTGTGATCATCTTTTTCTTTCCAGCCAGAATCTTCTTGGTTGTCTTGCCATTGTGTTTACCCCTCTAGGTCTACCATTTGATGACTAGTCCTTCCCTGTGGAGAGCTGAATCCTTCCACTGGCACCTCATCACCTCTCTCAAAGAGAAGGCATCTGAGGCATTTGGATGAAGTTCTTTGATGACTCAGGGCCTCAAGGTAGTCAGGGACAAAGACTTTGATGTTAGAAGCAACTGGGAACCAATTTATAATAACACTGAGAGTCTCAGAAGGCCAAAAGAAAGAACCTCTATAATTGGAAGAAAGGAGTGGGGGACTTATTAATAATGATGAAAATGAGGTGATGATTGTGATAAAAAAGAAAAAGCCATAACATCAACAAGCACACAAGAGCAGCCAGCATTTCTTTAGAGCCTGCTCTAAATCCAATGTTTTTTGTGCATAATCTTTAATCCTTACAGCAGTTTTATAGGATAGTGTATTCAGTTTAGAGGTGAGAAAAAGGAAGATCATGGTCACAGACTAAGCAAATGGCAATATATGAGTTTGAAGGCTGTCCAGACACCATTCTGCCCCCAGAAATTAATTTCACTGCTGTAAATTTTGAGGACATACCCAGACTGTGGCTCCTTTATCTAGATCCTATCACACTGTCTCTTTTAAGCGTTCATATTTCCTATAGGCCTAGATCCTATTCCTACCCCTCCAGCCGTTCAACAGAGAGAGACCACATGGAACTACTCCCCATGTCCTTTCCTGGCTTCAAGTACCATTCACTTCTAGACTCTTAGTAGCAGTACCACATTAGTACCCTTGGTACACAGCAGTCTGGACTCTTTAGAGAACAGCACTGGTTACGATCGGATTTGGTTAAATATATGCCTTGGGACAATATATTTTCAATTATGAAATTTACTCTTTGAATAGAAACGGTTTTCTCATTTCTGGGCTCTCTCAATTTTAGCTCTGTTTCTCTTTCCATTCAACATGTACTTGTAAGGTCCCCATATAACCTGTGACAATTTTTTTTTTACTAGCTCTGAAAACTTACAAGGTGGGATTGTGGTCATCTTGGCTCTTGAGTAATTGCTATGGAGACTTGGGTCTAAATTCCTTTTCATTTAAATGCAGTACTTTGAGTTAATATGAGTACACGTGATCTCTCAACAAATGGCAAAAAAAGTACTAATTTACTAATCACTACAAGGACTCTGACACCCTTAAGTTAAGGCTTTCCAGTAAAAGATAGATTAGGAAACATGTTTTGAGCCAGAGGTTTAAGTTGTACTTCCCACTTCCTTCCCTCAAACTGAAAAGAAGCAAGACACTGGGTGCAGAAGACAGGCCAGGACATTGACATTCAGAGCAAAAAGACAAAGTTGAAGAGGTAGATTAAAGTATTGGGGCAAATTAATCCTACCCATTAAAAAATGGCTCAGTAAATACCATGACATTATTTTCTAAGCAACCATTCTTCCTCTTTTGGAGAGAAACAGTGATGATAGTTGAGTGTAAGTCTGAACTCTCTTTGTATAGGCTGAAACTGGAGTGTAGGAAGAGATACATGGATTTTTCCTTCCAATATCCCAAGCACTTTTTCCCCTTAGTCCATAGTAGTTTACAGAAAAGCTTGTTTTCCACCAAGTTGTGTATGTTTATATTCTCCTTGGAGAACAATTCAACTTTGGGCTTTGTGAGGGCAACACTCTGGTATATGCCTCTGATTCTTATGTATCTTCCTAGGCCCAGAAATGGGTAAATCAATCCACTAATAATTATGTGTCTAAGAAGCAAATTAAGGAAAAAGCAGAAAGTGAAAATACAGCTTTACAAGAAATTTTCTTTTCTACATAATATCAGTAGAATTTAAATACCATATACTTCTTACTATTGAGTGAAGACTTATTTACACCTGACCTAGTGCACAACACATAGCGTTTGAATGATGAATGGGTGGATTATGACACACAAATTCTGTGCCAAATGAGAGGCGACTTAGATAATGGAAAAACTCATAAATTATTAATCAAAGTACCTAGGTCTAGTGTCATCCTGATACTCATCTATGGCCCTGGGGAAATCATTTGATGTTCCTGAGTCTCATGTTATTCGTCTGTAAATTAAAGCCATATTTCCCTTGACTACTTCATATGCTTGATCTTCAAGTTGCCTAATAAAGTAAATAAAATGTTTTGTAAATTGCAATAGCTTGGCTACCATCCCTTTATTCATAGGAGCGTAAGATTTGGCGTGATCTTCTTTTTCATCAGAGTCCCTTTTGGAACCCATAAGGGGTTATATGGCTCTAACCCCTTGATATATAAAGCCATCAATTCAGTCTTTCCAGACTTGGAGGAAATAAAACCCTTCTGGAATGAGTGGGTGATGCTGAAATCCACTGCTCACACATCATAGCTTAAAGGCAGTGTCGGGTGGGAGAGGCTAGTGATAAGAGCCATCTCTGACCTTCATTGGAATGGTAGCTTCTTTTCCTTCTTTATTTTGCTTAGCCATCATTTCATGCTGTGGGATTTGTGCTAGACAGAAGATGACTTCCAACCTGGCTTGGAAAAGCTCTCTTCCCTATTCAATTTGCCTTCCTTCATCCCTTTCTATGATACATGCTGGACATCTAATACTGGCATGCCATGGCTCAGGTAGTGCTCTATAATCTATGCCCAATTAGAGCTTAGTTTTACTTTACATATTCTGCTTGCCGGGTTTATGTTTTTATGAATCATTAATTCATAACTTTTTGTATCACCTTCTGGCAAAGTGTTAGAAAGAAGTTGGAACAGCTATGTCTGCTTTGTTTCCAAAGTGCCTTGGCAAGCTGAAGAGAGGACTATGCCCACACAGCTATCTCCCCATGAGCCTAATACTCTGGTGAACTCACAAAAGTTTCAGTTAGGTCACTGATCAGGGCCAAACCCTTTCCCCTTATGAAGTCTAGCAGCTTATGAAAGACTCTTGACTTCTATCACTGTGGTTGTCCTAGCCTTTCTTCTTTATTAACTACCATTCAGGTAACAAATATGGAAAGAAACATACAGAGATATTTATGCTTCTGTTTCACTGTTGTAGGATCATGCTCTTCCCCTGTAAAATATTTTTTTTCATATCACTGCTGATAATTCTATTAGAAAGAGGATCAATCTGATTAAGAAATAGTTCAAAATACCACAGCGCCAAATATTTTATTCTTTGTTAATAACTGAATTTACAAGTTAAGGCAGATCAGTGAGTAGAGATAACACTGGTCTGAAGCAAAAGGTCTCAATTCTCTTCTTGACTTTGCCAATTATTATTTTTTTAACATAAAACCAGATTACTTATAACTGTTTTACCTTCTTCACTGGCTCATGATGCTTATGAAATTAAGTATTACATAAGAAAATGCTTTGTAAACCTTAAAATATTATACAAATATAAGAAATAAATATTAGTGAAGAGCTTAGAACACTGTAGAATTGGTTTGCTCCCCTTCCCCAGCCAGGAACATTTTTCTGGACCTCAAATTTAACATCCATAAAAAGATGCTTGTAGAAAGTGAAACTAAAGTCCCTTCTAGTTCTAATATTAGATCATTCTAAGTGGGTTGGACATTTCATCCAAGATATTTTAAGGGAATAAAGCACTTTTCTAATCAAAGAACTTTTCAAAAGAGAACACTTTGAACCTTACTTATGAGTCATTTCACAGTTGGGGGACACCTTCTAATTTTATTTTCAACCATCGCCAATCAATCACTGAAGGAAGGGAAATAACCTAAGTTAGAACTTTTAAAAAGCCTTAACAATTCATCCTAGCAGAAAAATGTCTGTGGTTTAAGGAACTCACTCATTTCCATAAAATGCGGACGTTCAAACTGTCCACCAGGTTGAGAGCATTTAAGAGGCAAATGTAGCTGAATAATTTGCCAGAAAAGTATAGAAAAGGGATATTATGGCTGATTTCTTTGAGAGATCATGATAAGCACCAGTTGCAATAGAATGGCTGCATCCTTGTCCGAAGGCAACTTTAAAGAAGCCATAAGGCTCCTAAGAACACATTTTAACAACCTTCCCTAATTTCATAGATAAAGAAAGAGAGCTACAAAGGTAGGGTGACTTATCCAAGGTCATAAAGCAACTTGGCAAAAGAAACAAAATTAGATACGGGTTATAACTCTAATTCTAGTATTATTTTCCTATGTAACATTGTTAATAGAAAACTGCATTTCAGGAAGATTCATATTTTCCATGCACCAGGAATAGAAGAGTGACAAAAACTCAGCGTGTTAGTATATAAGTAGGATGTATAGGTACATAAGCAGCATTTTTGAATAGTGCGATTTCTAGTAAAAACATTTTGATGATCTCTCTTTATATATAGCTAAGTCTTATTGTAAGTTATAATTCGCTGATTGACAGATCACAGTGTTTACAGCAGAATTAAAGAGAGCTGTTGCCTTCTGGGCCCTGGCAACCAGTGGAGGAGCTGCCTCTGAGCAGCTGTGAGACTTAATATCAGTTAGAAACCCTCCCATTTCCAGTTTTCATATCTGGCCACCTATGCTTGCTATCCAGCATTCAAATGTTAGAAGGGGCCTCAGAACCTTCCATTCGTTTGCTGACTCATGATCTCTTATTTGGGCCTTCAAATCCTATAATTATATTGACATGGGTTGTCTCTGAGTGCAAAGGTCTTTGAGAGACCTCGTTTAGGACACTGCTCAATCTCCAGGGTTCTTCTGTAGCATTAGTGACAACTCCTATTCATGGCAAGTGAGAGAGATAGCTATGCCCACAACAGCTATCACCCATGAGTCTAAAAATCTGGTGCCCTCACAAAAGTTTCCATTAGGGCACCAAGGGGGTCAAAAAGTACTGATGGCTTCAATCCATGCCACAGTCTTTTTCCAGAATGTCAGACTCTGACCAGAATGTCAGAGTGTGAGGAGATCACACTCTACCAAGGGGCATTGACCTGGTTACAACCAAAGAGCCTTTTATGACTTGGAGGCAGCACTGGTTTATCAGTTTTTCCACACCATTTTTAGAAAGCAAATGTCTACCAAATAAACGACATTTATTCTATAATGATCACCTCTTTTTCTTTCCATTTATTATTGGGCAAAGAAACAAGTAACCGACTATATATAATAGCTTCCTATCAGCATACACTTTCCAGCTGTAATCATTTCAGCCAAACCGACATTCCAGTAAATCTGTATAATCGTGTTGAGAAGTAATGCCTAACACCTATTTTAGTAGTCAACATATTGAAAAGTTCTCTAGTGCCTCCAATGTTACCATTAATGAGCCAGGAGAATTCTTGCTCAAAATTATCCCTATGGCCCCCCAGAACTGAGAAATTTAACTATCTCCCGATACTCAGCAATCAAGGGAAAGGCCTAAGTAGATAATTGGACTATCCTTAGAATAGAAGGGAAAATGAGTATTACGAAGAAACTGAGATATTCAGGTTTTATTCAGTTTTAATTAGACTACACACCTCCAGGTGAAACATATTTTCTTGGTTACATTTTGTGGGGGTGTTAATGCATTCCTAACTCATGATGAGTCAAAAAGTATATTTCAGAGAAATGCTGAAATTCTCCCCAGTGAAACTTGAAAACTTAGAGAACCCTGTGGTTTGAACAGTCTTCTTTTAGAACTCCTGCCTCTAACCATATGGGTTGCTGAGTAATATATATTTTTAGGACGATAGCACACACCATATACCATCGCAATTCTGGTAAAAAAGAAATAAGCAGCTCTTCACAGTCATACATCCACAGTGATTAAAACCCTTGTGCTCTAGCTCTGAGGGCGTGGTTCTGCAACCCTGGGAGTCCCTGAACATTTTCAGTATTTAGCTTCTGCAACTATCCGTTGAAGAGGTTGAACTAGATTCATGTGAACGCCATAGTGAATGTCTGACATTCTTTCTAGATATAAAGTTCTAAGCACCACACGTCTATATAACATGCCATTTCAATTTGTTTTGTTTTGGTTTTTTTTCTGACATCGCAACCCTTGCTTTCTGAAGCCGGGAATTCTTTGACAGACATTACCAGTTCCACACTATTTGCTCCGTTTGATTTTATTTCATGTCTTATTGATTCATTCCTTCACTCAATCATTCAATGGAACTTTATTAAATGCCTACTTTGTGCCAGGCATAGAGCCAGAACTACAGACAGAGGAATTATAAAGATACAGGCTCCATCTTCAAAGCACTTAGTGGTTAAAACTGAAGTAATTAGATAATTGTGATTGAACGTGGCTTAAGTATTGTGGTACAGAGGCAGTGGTGCCATGGACACACAGGGTAGACACACTTAGAGCAGGAAGGACGCCCTAGAAAAAAAAATAGTGACTCTCAGAGAGTGAACACAAATTAGCTGGATGAAGAAGGGATATGTTGTCATGGGTGCAGCCTAGTAGATGTTTAAGAACATAGTGAGAAGTTTGTCAAAGCAGAAGGGTAAGACATGTGATGGGCAGTGTCAGATGGATTGGTTAAATACAGAGCCAAAGAATTAGGCAAGGCATTCTCATAAGGGTGAGGCTTTATGAGTTTGGCAGTATATTTGGATTTGATCTTCATTATAATGAGAGGTTCCTGAAGAATGGCGGGATGATATGACAGATTTGCATTTTAGAAGGATCACTTGGGCTGCCCAAGAAAGATAAAAGAAGAACAGAGGCAAAGTGTGAGGAGAATCTGGCAGCAAACAAACAAACAAAACAAAACAGGACACTCTCAGGAAATTTCAAGAGGAGGCCTGATCTAAAAACAAAAACAAACAAACAAACAAATAAACAAACAAAAACTACAGGAAAAAGTAAGGCCATGAAGAAATCTGAGACACAGGGGAGCAGGGAGTTTACAGGACATAAGGACACAAAGGGATGAATGTTATGATGTTACGGTTAAATTCTTTGGATCTAAAATTCAGTCTCAAATCGCCTTATAAATTAGAGCAAATATAATTGACCACATGTTAAGCCTGTAGATATCCACAGCTGCACTTTGTATCCTTCCCTACAGACCTTCTACTGAGGTTTTAATGATTGAGAAAAAGCAGCATGACAAAAATCCTTTACCAAACAAAAATATCCCCAAACCCCATTAGACAGTGTGTAATGAAATGTTACAAATGGAGGATTACAAGGGAAAATATAAATGACCATAAATCCAAGGGGAATCAACTCTTCTTTCCAGATTATATTCAACTTTAATAAAGAAACTTAATAAGCTCATGCATTCCTGCCAGCTTTCGATATGGCCACTGCTGATCAATAGCCTTTATTTCTAGAAAGAGGGGCCGGGGAGGGATGTCAGAGCTGCATGTTGACATTAAAGCTTGTGAGTAATGACACAGTGTGGCTGGTAATGAAGATCTGATAGAGGAAACAGCCCAGCAAGCCTGTCTTTGTCTCTGAATATCAAACTGTGTGCCTCTCCTCCAGATTCTATTAACACCTCTTATTCCACAACTGGGTTTCGGGCTTCACGGCATCTCAAAGGAAAACAAAAAAAGAAAATGCTGTTTATTTTTCCCTGTGTTTACGAATCTAAATAAAACTCAAGGCTTTGAAGTTGGCAGTGAAATTTTTGTCACAGGCTGATTTCACCTAACAGAAGGATAAACTTACAGATAATCTGACTTCTCTCCCCCCGGTGGTGCAGGCTGTTGTGGAAGGAGGGGGGCAATGATTTTCTTACCTATACAAATATTCAAGAGGAAAGCAGATGAATGCCATTTAGGAACACTGGTAAAAAGATTCCTGCACTGGGGCAAATTTGGGATAAGTGAATTCTGAAACTTCCTTCTAAATTCAAAATTCTCTCTTCCTCTTTCCTTTCTGTCCATCTTCCTTTCCTCCCCCCTCACTCATTCTGGTTTAAATACATACCTTGTGTTTTTTTTGTTTTTTTCATTTTTTTTTCAGAAAGACACTTACACATAGCTTATAGAGCTGTTGAGCTAAAACACAATATAAAGAAAATAAGGAAATCGAGGTAAAGTAAAAACGGAAAACTTGATATACTAAGCGCAAATTAGAATCCAAAAGGTACACCATAAAGAGTATGTAATTCTTGGAAGTGAGAGACAGGTTTCGTTTGGTGCCTCTTAGTGGCCAAAATCATTTCGGTCTAAGACTAATAAGCTAAAAGTAGAAGTGTAAATGCAACGGCAGAATTCCCTCTTACTTTGAAAAGATAAACTAGTTAGAAGAAACAACATATTGTCTGCTTAGAAAAAATATATTTTTTTAAGGTTTACTTATGTATTTGAGAGAGAGAGAAAGTACAGGGGAGGGGCAGAGGGAGAGTTATCGGCACAGAGCCCAAGGTGGGGCTCAATCCCCTGAACCGTGAGACCACGACCTGAGCCAAAATCAAGAGTCAGGCCTCTCAACTGACCGAGCCACCCAAGCACCCCCTAAAACATATTTTCTTGGTTCTTACCTCTGAAATTTCTCCTAGGAGCTCTATAAAAACAGGACTTTGTGATATGAAGGATAATGTCCTCAAAATATTCCTACAGTTATTTCCATGTAATAATTTTTGTATGAGATTCTAAATTAAGTTCAACATATGAAGATATAATTAAGCCCGAAGAACAGGATTCAGTATCGAGTTACCTGTGTGGCCCATTCAGGGCCAACATATCTCTGGCTCATAGTTTTTTGGTACTAGTTGATTCTGAGATAAATGAATAAATACAGAAGTTAATGAATGAATACATGAGCAAGTATCCATGATGGATCTAGCTTTCCTGCTTGAGTGAACAATATTTTCCTCTTTTCCCATGGGTAGGAAATATTTTCTTTGAGTTTTAATCAAAAGTTTCCACTGCTTTTTTTAAAATTATTTTTTTAACATTTATTCACCTTTGAGAGACAGAGAGAGAGCATGAGCGCGGAAGGGGCAGCGAGAGACAGAGAGACACAGAATCCGAAGCAGGCTCCAGGCTCTGAGCTGTCAGCACAGAGCCCAATGCGGGGCTTGAATTCATGAACTGCGAGATCATGACCTGAGCCGAAGTCGGACGCTCAACAGACCGAGCCATCCAGGCACCCCTCCATTGCTTTTTATATTTTATTATTTTATACTAAAATGCTACAGAAATAATTTGAATTACCAGTAATGTGAAATGCTCGATGTATATGCTTTTAGGAAACTACTACTGCATCTAATTTTTCTTTAGAACTGGCCCTAAATGAACTGAGATGTCAGAGCCTCATCGCAAAATGTCTTAGAAGAGAAATACGAAGGGGATAAAGGGAGTACCATCCTGCAGAAGATACGAAGTGAGAAAGGTCTGAAATCAAGTCCCAGAATTACTGTTACCACTTGTATACTTTGGAGTAAGAAACAGTTCCAGTCTTCTCATCTCTATAAAGAATGGTGGCACAGTTGGTTGACTGTCCAACTTCAGCTCAGGTTGTGATCTCACAGTTTGCAGGTTCAGGCCCCACATCGGGCTCTCTGCTGTCAGTAGAGAGCCTGCTTCAGATCCTTTCTCCCTCTCTCTCTGCTTCTCATCCCTCTCTCAAAAATAAAGGTGAACTTTAAAATAAAAGAAAGAAATACTGCCTTCTGGTTTTGTTGTGACGTTGAAATAAAATAATACAAACCAAATGGTTTATAAATTGTTATGCCTTATACAATTGTCAACAGTGATGGTTTTTATAAGGGAAAATAAATTAATTCACTGGAAATCTCATAATCAAGCTAACAACTAGATTCCAAAGTATACAATGCCTTTGGAATATAGACAAATTTTTGCTTATCCATAATTACGGAGGCTTTCCATAATTGTCTCAGGGATTCATTAGAAAGATAAAATATAGAAAATATCAAGGGCACTATGACTTTTTCTCCACCTTTCTGAGGATTTTTTTAAAAGTAGCATTTTCCAACAATAAATAATCACTGGAAAAAAAAATGAGAATTCTGATTTTAGAAACAAGTAAAGCATTTCTAGTAGCAAAGGCTAGAGAAGAAATGTCAAATAGGATACATTATCTAGGTCAATAGGATGCAGAGTTTTTATTGTTAATAGTCAGTAAAACAATAATTACATAAATAGAGAAAAACTTCAAATAAACAAATTTCAATCAGCCAGAAATTATTTTTCTTCATGCCATGTATATGCAATGATATAATGATAAAAGGTAGAATGGCACAGTATAGTCTGGGTCTCCTGTCCTCCTCGTTTAAGGTTCCTATATCTCCTATAGACCTGAGGAAACTGCATTTCCTTCATGATACTTTTTCTGATTCCAAAAATTATGTTTTCTTTCATTTCTAAAACACAGGAGCATCTTTTTCCCCACCTTTAATAATTTCTATGACATCCTGTCTACTTCTTAGGTATCTATAAATTTCATTTATTTGATTATTGACTCAACCAACTTTTAGTACACACCTTCCATTATGTTCTAGGCACCATGCTTAGATATACAACAGACATAGAGCTCAGGAGAAGATAAAGGCATGAGCACATTCATTCAATCAATATCATAGGTGCACTGATAAATGCATAAGTTCTGGTGGAGGGACAAGATCAATTCTATCAGGAGCAGTAAGAGATCATAAAATGTGATGCAGAGAAGGTAACATATAACTAGGAGGTGCCTTGTAAGCTGAACATTATTCAAGAGAATTGATACAGGGGTAGAGCATTTCTGGGAGAAAACATCAACATTAGCACAGGCACTGAATGAGAGACATTTATGTGCAACCAGAAACTGCAAGCAATTGAATAGCACTAAAGAAAGACAGGAGGCTGAAAGCAGGGTTCGGGGCATATGATGGTATACTCTGAATGCCATGCTCAAGAATTAGGTCATGCATGTAAACAATGAGACACCCAATGGAATGAACCATTATTTGATTTGTGTTATGAATAGATCAACCTATGACAGATGGATGAAAAGGATAACAAAAATGGTGTGTGGGGGTGGGGGGTGGGGAGAGAGAGAGGACAGAGACAGAGACATGGAGCAAAAAATATACCAATTATAATAGAAGCTATTATGATAGGGAGGCAAGAGATGGTCATACCTGTATTCAACAATTGTTAAGTAGAATCTCCAGGGCTAATTGATTGCTTGGATTGAGTATAGAGGAGTGTAAGAGAGAGAACGAATTCCAGGACAATTCCCGAATCTTGGAGAACTGTCTAATTGGATCGTGATAATAGTCATCACACACACGTGCGTGCGTGGGCACACACACACACACACACACACACACACACACAAATGTAGGAAGAGCATAATTGAGGAAAAGCAGACATTCCATGTGACTGAGCAGACTTGAGGTCCTACCAAACACCTAAATGGAGCTCTCTCCTATGCAGGAGATATACCTGGGTACACAGGTCTGAAGGAATCTAGGCTGAGAAAATAGATTTGAGAGACATCCATATTGGCTGAATTTCTAGCTGTAGTAGAAGGGTCAGTCAGGGGACTGGAGGGGGAAAACAAATGCCAAGACAGAGTCCTATATAATGTATCAAAATAAAAAAGAAGACCCAGCAAAGGAGCCTACAAACATCAGAGAGAGGAGAAGAATCAACCAAAAGAGATATTTAAGCCACAAAAGGAATGAATCAAGGAGAGTAGCCAATGGCATCAAGCCTATTTGAGAGGAGGAGGGATAAAAACTGAATCTGGCAATTACAAAGCCACATGAAGCCATTTTTATAAAAGTGTTCCAGTGGAGGCAAAGCCCAACTGTAGATGAGAAAAAATGTAATGGGCTTTCAGGAAATGGAGACTATGGCTTGGTGAAGTATCTTGTATGTAAAGGCAAGGAGTAGGATAGAATGCTGTCTCAGAGAGAACAGAATGTCAAGTAAGGGATCTTTTAAGAGGGATCTGTGGTTGTTCATAGTCTGCAAATAAGGAGCTAGTCAACAGGGAGGGTTTAAAATAAAGGAGAAAAATCTAAGAACTTGGGTCAGCAAATATTCCAAAGGAATCAAACTTAAAAATAGAACTTGGTAGCCTTGAATAGGGTTACTTACTACCTTATTTCCACAACTAGACTTCAAGATTTGGGGATCAGTCATCTCCTGACTTTCACTTACCAGGAACATTTCTTAGCCCATAGCACGTATTCAGAAAATATTCAAAACAAATTTAAGGTTTGATGAGAATTATACTCAAAAATAAATATAAATGAGACTGAGATATTTAAATGAATAAAGAGAATTTTGTTTATGTTTCCTGTTACTTTATTGACTGGGATAGGGAAATACATCTATAATTCTTAGAAAGCCCCCATTCTCAAATCAGTTTCTTCAATGAATGCTCTACCGTAATTACTATAGCCACAACAACTCTGTAATTGTAAGGTTTGTCTACAGATGAAATTGTATCATTGACCAAATACGTGGACCTCCTTAGAGAGAAATTCCACATGTCTGAAGGCATCTGCTTGGATAGAAGGCCATATAGCCAGCACGTTTCCAGCTACACTTTCATGGTCATTTACATTTGGGAACAGAGTTGTCCTTTAATTCAATTTGAAATGTTGCAGAGGAATAATATCTGCCCCTATGTCGACATAATTGTGAAATGTGAGATACCTGAATGGAAGAAAAAATAAAAGCTGACTTGTCACTAGGAGAACCTTTGTCAATGTTTTCTAGTCTTTTTTCCCATGCTTCAATAAATTACTGGGCTAGCTCCTTGAATGCACACAATGGCTCATTTACTCTCCTTGGAAACAACATTACCTAGGGCAGGAATCTGGATGGAAATTTGATGGATGGGATGAGGTGGGTGCTATGCAAATTTGGGAACCCCAGAAGTTACCAGAGAAAACAAAGCAGGTAATTGAGAAGCCATGGGAAGGCCTCTGGGCTTGCAGAGGAGTCAACACTGCAGAAATCTCAAGTGCAAATAAACTTCTTTTCCTTTCACTAGAGAGTAGGGAACCCAGTGGGAGTCACAAGACTGCTATTTGTCATTTGCTTGGCATTAACCATCCAAGTGGCCTGTGCCAAAGACTCTTTCTCTCTCTTTTTTTTAATGTTTATTTATTTTGAGAGAGAGAAAGAATGAGCATGAGCAGGGGGGGTGGGAGGCAGAAAGAGAGAGAGAGAGAGAGAGAGAGGATCCCAAGCAGGCTCCTATGCTAGTACAGATCCCCATGCGGGGTTTGATCTCACAACTATGAGACCATGACCTGAGCAGAAATCAAGAGTAGGACATTCAACCAACTGACCCACCCAGGCACCCCAAGACTCTTCTCCTTTATGTCTATAGAGTTAAATGACATAGAATAAAAACATACAAAGTAAGGGGTGCCTGGGTGGCTCAGTTGGTTGTGTCCGACTTCAGCTTAGGTCATGATCTCACATTTCATGAGTTCGATCCCCACATCAGGCTCTGTGCTGACACTCAGAGCCTGGAGCCTACTTCAGATTTTTCGTCTTCTCTCTCTGTCCCTCCCCTGCTCATGCTCATGCTCTGTCTCTCTCTGAAATAAACAAACATTAAAAAAACATACAAAGAGATTATATATCCATGTCTTTATTATCAGCCTAAATTTACACTACTTTGCTTAATGTAGATCAGTACAGGCTATTTAAAGTTCCAAAATACTCACATTAACAGTATATTTCCTCTTGACTTATATACTTCCATGGACTCAACTGTGTCCCCCCAAAATTCACATTTTGAAGCCTTAACTCCCAATGTGACTGTATTTGGAGACAGGGCCTTTAAGGGGGTAATTACAGACAAATGAAGTCATAAGGGTGGGTCCCTGAGGTTTTGTAAGAAAAGGAACAGAACCAAACTTCTCCCCTCATTCTCCAGCTTGTGCACATGCAGGCTCTCTCTCTTTCTCTCTACACATGAACAGACCAAAGGCCATGTGAGGACACAGAGAGAAGGTGGCTGTCAACAAGTCAGAAAGAGGGGACTCCCCTGAAACTAAACTTTTCAGCACTTTGATATTGGACTTCTTGCCTCCAGAACTGTGAGAAAATAAATTTTTGTTGTTTGCGCTATCCAACCCGTGGTAATCTGTGACAGCAGCCCAAGTTGACTAAGACATATATGATCCCAAGATGCCATCCAATCAATGTAGACATTGGTTCATGATTTATAAGTCAATCATTTTAGCATATTTTGAAAGACCATTTACAAACTAGACCCATTCTATGTACTGCCTAGCTTGATCTCCCACCACTGCTTATCCATTCTTTAGTTTTTGACCCAATTGCTTGCTTACATAATGAAGTGTTCCAGGTTTCTGTGCCTTTGTACAAGCTGTTCCTTAAATCTGGACCTTATATGTAGAAAAACATACACTATGGCATACGTTGTTTTAAGTCCTAAGTCTCCCTTCTCACTAAATGTTTGATTTTTGGTAAAGTTACTAATTACCTCTTGTTTTATCGTTTGCAAAGAGAAATAATAATAGTCTATACGTCATGGGGCTTGTATTAGTGATTTTCTTCTACAAAATAAACACCAAAATCTCAGTAGGTTATGACAACAGAAAAAATCATTTCTTGCTCACATCTCATTTTCATCTGTGAGTCTGCTCTCCATTTGCATGGCTCTGCCCAGTTCTGCATGGCTCTGCCCACGTGTCTTCCCATCCCCATACCCAGGCTGAAGAGGCAGATATTGTGGTGGACACACCTATTCCCACTGCAGAGAGGAAGAAGACAAAAACAAAACAAAACAAAAAAACAAAAACAAAAGAAAACTAACATGCTATTAAGAGCATGCTATTGCTCTTAAACAGTTTGCTTAGATGAGCAGAAGGACATGTGTTCATATTCCAACGCAAGTGGAATAGTCATAGTTACACCTGTTCATGGCTAATGCAAGTTATAAAGCTAAGTCTAAAGTCAAGGGTTGAGGGTACTATTTCCACAAGAGGTAGACAAGATACACAGTAACGGGGCAGCAATGTACAGGCCTCTTACAGGGGAAAAGAAAAGTGAGTAACTGTGAATTCTAATACAATCTGCCACAGAGTTCTTAACGAGGATTAACAGAGAGGATACTTGCTCATGGTCAAGTATTATTATTATAGTTAAAGCCCAGGTCAGGTGCAATCTCTTCTCGGAAGATTCCTGAGCACATTCCCACCTACCCACAGCCTCTAAAATGGTCAAGTAACCCCTCCACCCTGAAGTTTTGCATCATAAACATGCTGCTTTGTCATTCTTTCCTATCCATTTTTATTTTTCTTCCAAGATTGAGGGATTCTGCCACCATTCAGTAACTCAATCAACACTTGTTGAATGGCTACTTCTGTGCTAAGTGTGGGAGGGTAAGGGGAGAGATATATTCTGCAACTATAAACCTCAGAGTCTAGTGGGAGCATTAAACAAGTACACAGATACTACAAAGGTAACATAAGTGCACTAATAAGGCAGGTGACTGGCAGTAACTATTGATCGAATCTGAATTAATCATATTTCCTCTGTGCTGAGCGAATTCAACTTTAACTTCTAGGATCAAGAGCCCCTCCTTAAGACTCTTTATAACTTGTGCCTTTCTTGGTCCAAACAATGGTTCCTGCGCACTTTCTGATGTCCCAAACAGGTAGGAGAATCTCTCAAGACTAAGGTCAGAAGTAGAAAACCAAAATGTAAACAGGCAATTCACAATACAGGGGTCTACCTCAGCAGGTTCAATGTGGGCTCAGTGGTGCTGCTTGTATTGACACAGTCATGGGAATGGATGAACATTTCCAGGGGTTTCTTAGCAGCAGAGATAGCAAAAAGAAACAGAACGCCTTCTCTCAACAAAGATGCTAGGCATGCTACAATAGCTCAAGATGTAAACGGCGTTTTGCAAACTTACTATTAGCAGCAGCAACCTTTTTAAAATTAATAAAATATATAAAACAGAAGACATGAATCTCTCTCTTGCTGATGCAGAAGGGAAGGGCCTAGAATCTGAATCACCAACATTATCTATCGTTCTCTGTGGTTGCGAATGAAAACAAGCACTTGTTGAGTGTCCAGTAACTGTATCTCCATGTGATCATCATAACAAATACATGGATAAAGTCAGTTATTTCCATTTACTAAAGAGGAGAGTGGGGCTTACAATGGCTAAGTAACTAGCTCTCGTTTGCATAACTAAGAACTGGTGGAGGTTAAATAGACACACAGCAGCCAGATTTCAGAGTGAGTATGTACCTCCACCCATTTCATTTCATGAAACTACCATTTGATAAGAAAACACACTAGAACCAGATGAAATCCTAGAAAACTCCAGTTCTGGTTCCATCTCCGCCAACCAGGTACAATTCAACCTTCAACAAATCATAACCACACCCTAGGCTACAGTTCTCTCATCTGTCAAGAGGATATTAGATCAAAAAGAAGGTTTTCAGGGAGACTGGGTGGCTTAGTCGGTTAAGCATCTGACTTCGGCTCAGGTCATGATCTCGCGGTCCGTGAGTTCGAGCCCCGCGTCGGGCTCTGTGCTGACAGCTCAGAGCCTGGAGCCTGCTTCCGATTCTGTGTCTCCCTCTCTCTGCCCCTCCCCCACTCATTCTCATTCTCTCTCAAAAAAACAAGATAAGAAAAGAAAAGAAAAGAAAAGAAAAGAAAAGAAAAGAAGGCTCTCAACATTTTTCTTTCTCTAATATACCCAGGGAACAAAACACGTTCTCATCAACAGGAGTAGGCCACCATGGCAGTGATTATCAGAAAAGTCAAGAACACAAAACTGTATCAGAATCACATGCTGGGGTGTTGAAAAGTCACATTTGTTACTGTTCTATGGCTTTTGGCTCAAGAATCGCTGGGCTAGAATCTCTCTAAGGGCTAGCATGATGACTCTGCCCTATTTTTTTTCTAAGCGTTTAAACCGGTAGGAAATTATGGGTGACATCCAAGTGAAATTACTTTACTCTTTAACAGTCCTTTTCCAAACGCTGACAACTCTACCACTTATACGATTAGTTTTCAAGTGCCCCAGGAAAATATGGCAGAAGTAAATGAATGTTTTAGAAGGTATCAGGTAAGGGCATCTCCTAGCAAGGGTGAGGGCCAAAGCCTTCTTATAACATTTTTCTCAAAACCAGGTGCAAACATACAATCTTAGGGATTCGACAATTTATTAAACAGGCATGATTTAGGTCCGATGACTCTGGAGTTAAACTATAAAGTAGCTTGGGTATCACTGTAAGTTTTTATGGAAAAACCATTGGTAGCTGATCCCTCCATACCTACTTATTTTTTCCTTAATCTCCTCCAGGTGTGTTAAGAATGGAACGCATGTGCCATTTTTGTTTTAATAGATTTTTTATTTGGAATAATTTTTGATTTACAGAAAACTTACAAAGTTAGTACGGTTATTGTATACTCTTCAAAGTTTTCCTCAATGTTCTATTTGGAATTCTTCTGTTATGTACCAGGTTTTTAAACATCTAAAACTGAATGGAAATGTATAATTTAAAAAGGAATGAACATTTACATCTCAGCAGAATAGAGTTGAATAAGGATTTGAAAAGGAAGCACAGTAGGTTGCAGTATTTGGGGAAGAGGCTGAAAATCACGGTAAGAAATAGAGATGTGTCAGATCCCCTCTGTACACAGGTGTTATGTCAATGTGTAAGAAGGGATGTCTTTCCTCAAAGAGATTCAATCTATCACATTCGGTTGACAAGCAATACCCTCCAGGAAATACTGACCACCCCCTCCAGTGCCCCTCCTTACCATCCCATACTTCCATCCTTGCACGGGTCATGCTTCACTGTGTGCTGAGTCACATATTTGTCACCCTCTCATGGTGACATCCTCTCAGGCAGGTACTGTATACCCCCTGATACTCTGCTCATTCTCCAGAGTGTCATAGCACTCAAGAAGTTATGGGTATCTGGATGGATGGATGGATCAGTGGATAACTTAATTAATCTTCTCCTTCTCCTTTGTCCTACAGAATTCACTATTTGTTTTTTCTTTTGTTTTAGTGAGTGATCCATAGTTATACCCTGTTTTCCACCAAAAGAACCTCTCACGCATTTTTAAGTTTTTTAAAAAATAATTATAAATTCACATGCAGTTGTTAAGAAACAATACAGAGATAGCCTATCTAACCTTCCCTGCTATTTCCCCACAATGGTTAACACGTAGCATGATGGTAGTACAACAACATGCCCAGGAAATTGACATTGATACGTTCCACCGGCATTTTCAGGTTTTATCAGTTTTATGAGCACTCCTGTGTGTTTGGTTACATGAAAGTTTATCACATGGGTGCATTTGTGTGACCACCACCACAATCAAGATGTATCTCAAAAACTCTCATGTTTCTGTAGGCTGTAGGTCTCTCCCTCAAACTAGTCATTTTATTCCTTCTGTTTTCACATCTGCCCTATTTCCATTCTTTAGAACCAGCTACATCACATCCTGAAATTTCCTCCTGTACATCATTCCCCTCTATAAAATCTAATGGCAAACCTACCTTAGGAAAAATGGGTAACAGGCAAAGTGTGTCATAATTGTGGGTTCACACCCCTTCTTTGCCCCTATACCAGAGTTTTTACTACACGGATACATTTTCTGCTCCATGTAGAAAAGAAAAAACTTTTAAATACTGATACTGATAAGGCATAGATAGCATCACAGAACTCACACCATATGTGTTAACAACACCTGCAGAGGGTTGAATACTCAGCTAATTCCTGACCTGACATTGTTTATGGAAAATTAACTCTGATTTTTATACAGGTCTAGTGCTGTATTCTTGATCTGGTCTCTATTTCCATAAGCAAACAATTCCAACTCCCTTCAGCACAGATATGATTTCCCAAACTAATTAATTGAGTGATGACCTTACTCAGATAGGAAAATACAGAAAACTTGATGTGAAAAATAACTGAAATGTACTACAAAGAGTTATTCATAACAATTTATCTTTTGAGGTTAAAAATACTGAAAAGTCCTAACATAAAACATTTTTAATTTACCTACATAGAGCAGTGTAGAAGGTATATTTTGAGGTCTCGTTAAGCACCTATATATAACTTTACTATAGAATCCTTTTGTGTCTAAAATGAATTTTATGAGTCACAATTTATGTACAGTTAGGAATAAAATATTTTAAGAAAACCCAGTACAATTGCTTTTGTATAATAAAGAATCCTTTCATATTTTTAGAAGAAATCATGCATTTATTCAACAGATATGTAGTCCATGCTTTCCACTGTGCAATGTTTTAGGAATACGGAGATAATTGGGAGAGAGTTGCTATCCTCAGGAGTTCATAATCCAGAGAGCAGACAGATCCATACATGATAGCATGAAAAGATACACCAAGGAGAGTGGGGATGGAAAACAAGGAGTGGGTATGTCTCTTTTGTGGATATTAGGGAAGCATTCATTGATTTTGACTTCTGCTTGGCTATGTAATAGCAACAGATTTTCTATGAATGAAGGAAACCAACATTTAAATTGTATTTTTTTTTGGATTTACTTGAGTTCTTTTGAAACAGGGAAAATTATTGGTTAAAAATGAAAAACAAATTCATCATCATCTCCTCCTAGCACTATGTTTTGTGAATTTCTAATAATAACAAGTAAGCAAAGATACCTATAATGCTGTATCATGTGTGGATATTTTTATATGTTTTTATCTCATTTAATTATCACCACTGTTCTGTAAGTTAGATGTCACTATCCCCTCCTTCCAGCCATAGGTCTCTCAGCAAAAAATTGAGGCAGGGTTTGAAAGCAGGTCTGCATGATTATCCAGAACATGCTATCTCTCCAATTTGGTACAATGCTTCTCAATCAGCTTCCGCTGGAGCATCTTCAGGACTACAGATGAGAATTATGTAAACGTTCAAACCTTTGAAATAGAACTGAGATTGCTGAGCTACTGAGCAAAGATGGTGGAGTACTAAATTTCAATGGATGTTCAGTTAATGAGCCCTAAGAGGCTCATTAGCTTATTTACATAATCTCTTTAAAATATCAGTGATAATAAGTGTAGTAATAGTCAAATGTTATCGATCATATATTAACACTAAATAGCCTACCATGCTTTGGAGACTGAAAGACACCCTTACATAATCTGATTTCATCTGCATTTTGAGAAGATGCCACCATAAGCATTTGACAGATGAATAAACACACTCAGAAGGTAAAGTCATGTAGAGACATCTATCCAGCTACTATGGCAGAGTGAAGATGAACATGATCCCTTCTGAACCTCTGAAATAATGAATGCATGATAGTCTTGAATATAAAACACACAACTTCTTTAAGACATGGAGAAGGTCAAAGACTCAAAGGCATGGGCTGCCTTTACCTGCTTACTCCCAGTGCATAATGCAATGCCTAGCAGGTGCCTAATATGTGTTGATGACTGATAAATGGCTGAGTAGTGAACAATAAAAATGAACGAATGCATGTTCTGCTCTTTTAACTAGATATACAATGATGCTGTGATACCAGCAGCAACGTAAGCTAAAAGTCAGCAACCCAAAGTCTATTCATGGCTAGTAGCTCTCAGCGGGTAGCAAGTCCAGTATCTAAAGCATGCATGCACGCACATACCACACACATGTATGTGCACAGAAACTGGTGACCTTACACCCAAATCCATATGATCAAATCGCTATGATCAAGTGTAAAGGTTCACTGTGCATTCCTGATAATTTGCCTCCCTATTCAGCATATCACTTTAAAAACAGCAGAGGGGTGCTTGGATGGCTCGGTCTATTAACTGTCCAATTCTTGATTTCAGCTCAGATCATTATCTCACAGTCCTGAGATTAAGTCCCGCATCGGGCTCACACCAGGTATGGAGTCTGCTTAAGATTCTCTCTTTCTCCCTCTGTCCCTCCCCTATCATGCGCATACTCTCACTCTCTCTCTCTCTCTCTCTCTCTCTCTCTCTCTCAAAAAATAAATAAAAAATCAAATCAAATCAAATCAAATCAGCCGAGAAACTGGAATCAGAAGAGATCTGGATAGTAATAACATGCTCCTACAGGAGCCTGGGTGGCTCAGTTGGTTAAGTGACCGACTTCCGCTTACATCATGATCTAGTGGTTGGTGAGTTCGAGCCCCGCATCAGGCTTGGTGCTGACAGTTCAGAGCCTGGAGCCTGCTTCAGTTCTGTGTCTCCCTCTCTCTGCGCCTCCTCCACTTGCTCTTTCTCTCTCTCTCTCTCTCTCTCCCTCTCTCTCTCTCTCAAAAATAAACATTAAAAAAATTTTAAATGTTCCTATTTAATAGTTGTGTGACTGAAAATATCAATTTTCTTTCCTTAATTTTTTAATGTTTATTTTTGATATATATATAGAGAGAGATAGAGCACAAGTGGGGAAAGTGGCAGAGAGAGAGGGAGACACAGAATCCAAAGCAGGCTCCAGGCTCCGAGCTGTCAGCACAGAGCCCCACACGGGGCTCAAACTCACGGACTGTGAGATCATGACCTGGGCCGAAGTCGGCCGCTTAACCGACTGAGCCACCCAGGCGTCCCTGAAAATAGCACTTTTCTGAACCTTAGTTTTCTCACCTATAAAACGGTACTTACTATTTTAAAGGATTGTGGTAAGGAATCAAGACAACATTTTAAAAGCACCCAGAACAGTGTCTCCATATAGTAGGAGATCTGAAAATGCTGGTTCTAATGCTACAGCTCTTCGAATTGGCTTTTTCAGGGGTGTAAACAAAACAACAGTCTTTCTTCCCAGAAACATTTTGAAACACAATCACCCATTACCCATACTGAGAACAGTCAACATGCCGCCCAAAAGAGCTGCGGCTTGAAATCACTTAGAAACACGTGCGCGGTACCAGCAATGATGCCCACTTCATGCTGTGACATCATGGATCAAAAAGTGGGGCCACACTGTCCTGGTGACTGAGACCATTTGCAGCCACCATCAGCATCAAGTGGAGCACATTTCTCAGGCAGGACATGAACAGACGGTGATATTTCGTGATTACAATCCCCTGGCCATGAAACTTGGCACAGGCAGCCATCGTTTTCACCTGAAGAAAAGTGACTTTTAAGGAAATTAAATAGCAGCTGTATGAATCCCAACCAAGAGATGAAAGAGAGAAAAGAGACAGAGTAAGCGACTTGGAGAATCGTCTGTGTTTTCCTCGTCAGAGTGCAGCCAGTGCATATTAAAGCAGAACAGTTGGGTGTTGGAGAGTCATAAGGCAAGTAAGAGAAAGTCAAAATGCTGGGAAAGGAAAGAAAAACTTCAGTACGTAACACATATCAATCTTTTCCAAGGAGGAGCCTGACGTATAAAACACCGTTTCAGGTGAATAATAAGAATAAATGCCTTCTAGGCTAGGATTAACATAAAGTAGGTGATTCAAAAAAAATTATTTTAACTAACATCCAGAGAGGGAGGAGAAAGAAATGAGGACAGAATTATGTTCCTCACAAGTGACAAACATATACTGAACTCTTCTACGAATAGTTGCCTAATTAATCGTCACCAGCTAAGTATTTTATCATTAATTAACTATATGTTTCCTAAGTTTCCTAAGTATAACAGAGAATCAGAAAGGTGTATTACCTCCTCTGAGGTCACACTTCTTAACTCCAGAGTTCTGTTTTTTTTCCCCCAAATTTTTATTTATTTATTTTGAGAGAGAGAGAGAGAGAGAGAGAGAGCGCGCACGTACATGTGTGAGCAGGGGAGGGGGCAGAGAGAGAGAGAGAGAGAGAGAGAGGATGATTGGGGGAGAGGCAGAGAGAGAACGAGAAAATCCCAAGCAGGCTCTGCTGTCAGTGCAGAGCCCAACATAGAGCTTGATCTCACGAACTGTGAGATCATGACCTGAGCTGAAATCAAGACGGGACGCTTAACCTACTGAGCTACCCAGGCGCCTCCAGAGTTCTGGCACTTCTATCGCCGTTGTTCTCAAACTTGAATGTGGGTCAGAATCACCCGGAGGACCTGTTAAAACACAGATGGCTGGGCCCCCTCCCCAGAGTGTCTGATTCAGTAGGTCTGGAGTGTGGCCCAAGAGTTTACATTTCTCACCCATTCCTTGGTGATGCTGATGCTGGTTCAAGGACCATGCTTTGAGAACCACGCCAGGGGGCTGTAAAAGACCACGAGCTACTATTTAGCTGTAGGCCCTTGTTCTATCCCAGATCCAACTAGTCAAAGGAAGAATAGGCTGGAAACATGACTGAAATGATTGATCTAAGGGAAAAAAAACCTGCTGGAGGGTTTTGGCAAGTCTTGTGCATACGTTGCAAAGTGTATTAAACAGCTTGCACTAAAACGTATGCACTATTCTTTATGGCTCAGTAAAGGCTCTGAAAAGACAGAGGAATTCAAGATCCGATGGAAAAGGCCTGAGGACAGAGGAACTGGAGACAAGGAGGCCGGACCTGGGGTGGAGGAGATTGGGTTCCTGGACAAGCCCCATGCACAGGTGAGACGGTGGCGGGGGGGGGGGGGGGGGGGGCAAGGATGCAGGTGATACAATCTGATCATGGAGCCAGTGAAGCCCAGGGAGGGTCCGGGAGTAACACAGAGCAGCCAGGATTTTGGAATCAGACTCAAAAGCACTTGATGGTGTTAGGTAGGTCACCTGTTGGGTCAAGTAACTATTTTCCTGTTCTGAAGCTAAGCTAGCATGGCATGGCATGGCACAGAATTTTGGTCTTATCCACCATCTCGTCCTCTCCTGGGAGCAAGACAAACTTGCTACCAGAATCCTTCCTGATTCTATTTGCTGGGGGGAATGAGCTTGGGGGGGAAGACTGTACCCAGCTTCATAAATCATGGTTTGTCTACACCATGATTGTCTTGGAGGTAAAAATGTAGCCAAGTTCAAGCCCGAGAGACACAAAAAAGTCTACTGGGGTGACTTCCAGAAGTTATATTCCTTCGTGATAAAATAGAGAGTTTCATGAGTAAAAGATGCCATTCCTGACTGAGACTCTGTTGTATGGGAACGTGATGTTCACATCTACAAAAGCCATCGTGCAGATCTGAGAGGAGAGACCACCAACAGGCTGAAGACGGCATTGCCCAGGGAAAAAGGCAGTTGGGTTCTTGAACTGCCTACCTGTAGGCTTCACTCAAATGGGATAATTAAATGATGTGTGTGTATGTGTGTGTGTGTGTGTGTGTGTGTGTGTGTATCTTCTTTTAGTGTTTAAGAAACTAATTGATACAACTGGGAAATGAGATGCAATCTTTAACAGGACTTAGCAAAATTAAGGCCGAGTCTTTAAATAACTGCACTGTTTAGGTAGCAAAGTCAGATGCTCTTTCTCACAGAGCACTTGAGGACACAGTAAACTTTCTAAATTATTAATCTCACCACACAAGTCCCCTCGTGAAACCCTTTAATGAAGTTCCTTTCTAGACAGGATTGAGTTTTGGTTCCTATAGGGTCCTTCCCATTCTATCCTAGGTCTCCAGTCTGTTTTCCTGCCACTGGCTACCTCCCCCATTGTGCTTCAGTCATCACAAATATCTTGTTTTTGGAGGAGGTCACCAAGCTTTTATGCAATTCAATGTCTTGTAATTCTCTGCCCTCTTCCTTTTCTATATTCTACCCTCCTTCCCATCACTTGCACATCTGCCCCTGGGTAACCTGCTAATCACTCAAGACTCGGATCAGGTAACACTTCCTCCAGGAAGCCTTCCCTAGCACCACTTCTCATACTGGCTCAGGGGCCCTTCTCTGTGTTCCCACCATACATCTGCTTTACCTTTCATTGAATTCAGCCATCACGTTGTTTTGATACAATCAGGTAACAAGTACAGTTCCCCTAGGAGGTCACAAGATCTTTAAGGGAAATGTATTTCTTTTTTTAAATATTTTTTTAATGTTTATTTATTTTTGAGAGAGAGACAGAGTGTGAGAGGGGGAGGGGCAGAGAGAGAGGGAGACACAGAATCCAAAGCAGGCTCCAGGCTCTGAGCTGTCAGCACAGAACCCTTTGGAAGGCTCAAACTCATGAACCATGAGATCATGACCTGAGCTGAAGTCAGACATTTAACTGACTGAGCCACCCAGGTGCCCCTCAGTTTGTATTTCTCATGCCTAGATACACAATTGGCACTTACTACTACATTTTTTTGACTAGAAATAAACTCCATTAAAATTCTAAACACATACCATGAAACTACATTCTACATCTCGTAGTTTACCATAACAGATAGATACCTTTCAAGCTATACGGAACAATGAAAACCCACTGCATGCACTATGGTAATTGAGGGTTACATCCCAGGCTGTCGCTAACAAAGGAACAGTCTCCAGAAGCAGAAGAAAACCATGAGGCTGATGTACATTGTTTTCACTGGGAGTCAAAATCTCTTACCCTTCCAAAATAAGTCTTAATGAGAATAACGCCATCTTTTATTATAATGAGCACTGTCTTTCACAAAGCATTTTGTAAGGGCTCTATATTAAATAATCTTTCCAAGAAGCCCAAGAGAGAAGTGTCATCATTCTATTTTGGCTGATACGAAAGCACAGAACCACTTTTCACTCCTAAAAGTTATGAAGGAGTCCTAAAAGGTTTCTTTGTGTCAGTTAAATCTATTACTACGCCTATTCATAATTACTATCAATAATTGCTGTGTTAGAAACTAAAACAGAAAAATCATAAAGCCATCTCACATGAACATATTATTTTAGTAAAACTTAGTGTGTTTTACAAAACAAAAATGTAGTGAGAAGACTACCGTTATTTTGCATTTGGGTAAATCTCTCTAATGCCCAGCTTAACAGAAAACAGCTGGATTCTTACGTTGGCATCTGCATTCAATCTTTTTGCGACGTCACATGTCACGGAGGTTCTGGGAAACTCCACTGTAGACTCGTGAGAGACTGATTGTGAAACAGCAAATAGTGTCAATGTTAGCGTGGTGACAGTTTTGACTTTACCTGGCGATCCTCAGAAGGGAATTTGGGGATCCCAAGAACCCCAAAACCACACTCTGAGAACTGCTGGATTAGAATGACCTGGATTTCAATGACCTGACGGCGCTCAAGCAACTAATTCAGTGACCGAGCCAGGATCTGAATCTGAGCCGTCCAGCATCGGCCAGCACAGAACCGCGTAGTAGAGAACCGGTGAGTTCGGGGCGCCGCCAGCCTTGCATTATTGTGTTCGGTGAGTGTGTCTGTGCTGGTGATTACATAACTCCTCACCAATCACTCACACAGCGCAACACGCACGGCTTTGCTGTTTGACCAGAACATCAGCAGAGATGCGGACGTGGCATGAGAACCACCGGGGGGCAGGTAGCTGTGGGCGGGGCGTTCCTGACAAGGAGGGGATCGGCTGCACCACTCCGGCACAGGTCAAGTGTACTGTTTCCTGTGAAACGGAGAATTCTGGTGGACCTGGTGGTCTGTTTCTTGGAAACTAGGGCTCGTAACGAGGTTGAGACCACGGTCCCTGAAAGAAACATATGATTGAAATCCAAAAATTCCACATGCACCAATTATGCAAATGTTTTAATTGCATTTGTTTCAAACACAAGGAGAAGATCTCAAAGCGATAAGAATTTAAATTTGAGAAGTCTCTCTCAAACAGCTGCCAGGGCGTTTTGCTGATTATGTGTAAAGCCTCTGATGAAGCAGAAAACCCCACGTGCTTTCCAAGTTTAAGAGCTGGTCTGGGAAATGAAAACATCACTAAGACAGACACGTGGGGAGCCAGGAAGCTTTGATGAGGATATTTTATTCCTGTTCATATTTAATGAGACTTGGATATACTCTTAAATAAAAAAAAAATTAAGTGGGCGAACAGAATTAATATCCATTATTGCAATAAATATTTGAGTGACAGGTACAGTCAGGAACAGGGACATTTCCTGGGGATTTTAGGATAAGAAAGACAGTCATTTGAGTCAAGACTGACAGTTCTAATGTGGTGAGGGAACAGTTACTATGGGATTAAACCCACGGGAGTCGCCGTAAATGCTGGCTGAGGGGGAGGGGCATAAGTAATGAAGACTTGTTTTGGAAATGGGGGAGCCTCCACTCATCCCTGAAAGACGAACTGGAGTTATCAGATGAAGAAAAAGATGGGCCTTTATCAACAACTCATCTCTGTCAAGCACTGACTGTTCAAATTAATGTGGCCTCGTTAAAATGTGATAACACCGTAAGTTTGATATTATTTTGCCAATTTTATGGATGGCAAAAAAATGAGGTTCCTAGAATTTGCCAGCATTGCCCAAGGTAAATGGTATAATTAGTATGTGAATGTAATCTGTTTGAGTTCAAGGCACTTTTCATGACAGCATAGCAAGATGGGGTGGCACAGCCACAAAGTCGTGCGGATGCCTGGCACAGCCAGTGCAGTGAGGTGAGTGTTTATTTAGGGACAGTTGCAGGCGGAGAAGCAGCTGGAGACACAATGAAGAGGTATGGAGGACTGGATATCGGAAGTGATGAGGTTTCTCCTGTAGGAATGGCAGTGCTCATGTGCACCTTTGAAAAAGGCTTTTCCTGTGGAAGGCAACGCATTTTTAAAATACTTGTTTTAAAAGGGTAGGGGTTGTCTGGGTGGCTCAGTTGGTTAAGCATCCAACTCTTGGTTCCAGCTCAGGTCATGATCTCATGGTTCTTGAGTTTGAGCCCCACATTCGGCTCTGTGCTGACAGCACGGAGCCTGCTTGGGATTCTGTCTCCCTCTCTCTCTGCCCCTCCCCCTGCTCATTCTCTCTCTCTCTCTCTTTCTCTCTCAATAAATAAATAAATAAATAAATAAATAAATAAACTTCAGAAAATAAAATAAAAGGGTGGGGAAGGGGTAGTTATCCACTATTCATTTAGTTGATATTGGAATCAAATGCTAAAAAAAATTCAGAGATTTCAAAACTAATACATTAGGTTTATAAACACAAAGAACTAAAAGATTAATCTGATGCTCTGCTCAAGTTTCAAGAACACCAAAGAGAAAACTGTTCTTCTGATCCAAGGCCCTGGTTCATAAACTCTTATTTCAGTTTGTCTTTATTATCGTTAGAATGGAAATACAAAAATTTGAAGAGACTTCCCAGATATTTGTTAGAGCTTTCCCTTTAATGTGGGCTCTCTTCTCATTCTAATTTGGGATACCGTTGTTCCAAAGGCAAGCCTACTGCAGAATATGTTTATCCTAACCAAAGTCCTCCATGTTTCCAAGATTGGGCTTATAAATGGCCCATGCTGGCTGTCACTTCTTTACCAGGGCAGAGCCACATGGCAAAAGGAGATAAGAACTCAAGACACCAGTGGGGTTTTCATAGGACAAGTAAAGCAAAGAAGATTAATAACAAGAAAAGGGATTTATCCAAGCTGCAAATTATGAGTACAAAGTTGTAAGCAGAGAGGAAATATTCAAGGGTCAAAGAAGCCAGTACTTTGGGTCGTTTAATTGGGAGTTTTGTAATAAATGGAAGCTCAGTATAGTGTAAAGGAAGCCAGTGCTGAACAAGAAGAAATGGATAAAAGAGTGTGGAAAATCCCAACGTATTTATATGAGATATAAATGAGTAAGGCTGATTTCTGGCATTACGTACTTTGTTATCTTTTAGGCGGATTCTGAATGGAAAGGGAAAAGCTGCACATCACCCTGGATTTAAAGGAGACGAACCCCAATGCTCAACATTAATTTGGCTGCAGTCAGCTTTGTATAGAAAGCAGACAAGACTGCAGAAAGGTTCACAATCCCAGAATTGGGCTATTTTCTCACCTTAAACCACATATGAATCGTCTGCATACGAAAAGAATGTTCTCTCATTGATATGACAGAGCACAGAGACAATACCCCAGGAACAAGAGCACCCGGATCTCGGTGTCTCATCACGAGACAGATCCTCATGGAGAAAGAGCTGACTCTAGGCCTGGGACAGAAAACACACGAGGTGAGCCTGGGATATCTCAAAGGTTAGGAAGTAAATGCTAAAAAAGAAAAGAAAACCCACATTACGGGAGTATGTCAAAGGGACACAGAAGCCAATTGAAGGAGTTGTTCATTTACAAATCCGGAATAACTTGAACAATGAAATAAATAAAGCAGTATTGGGCTATGGCCCAAAGTATAAAACAAATACCAGAGATTCTCGGGAGATGGCACAATAGGGATCATGGAGAATCTGTCTCCACCTAGAAAACAACGGCACTGGCAGAGTATGTCTCATGTAACTTCCCTGGAATCTACTCAAGGATGGCAACTTCCAGGGAAAGACTCAGATGGTAAATTGTGGTTAATATTGATCAATTTTAGCTCCTAGAGCGCAGTAGCAGTTACCCATTAGCCACACTCAGCCCCAAGGGACACAGCTGTGCCTGTGTTCCCGGAGCAGCTGGCACACCGCTTACAGGTACCCGGACAGGCCACGAGGATCCTGTCCTCCAAACACTGGGGATGGGTGCTGTCTTCACCGACTGCTGCTTCTGATTCCAGAGGTGCAGAGGAAGAGGTAGGCCACTGCTGCATCCCCCCTCTTGTTGCAAGTCTCTTTGCCTCCGGCTGATTTAAATCCAGGAGATTTAAAGTGCCAGTGCCCTCCCTCCCTCCCCCTTTTAGTTTTCTCCTTTTCATTTTTTGGTAGCCAGACATTGCAGACATGGACATTCAAAAGCAACCGCATAATGGGGGAAATTAGAAATGACCACTGCTAATTTCTAATTAAAAGTATGGACTATGCCACACCCCCAGTGATTCATCCCAAAACAAGGACCACAGCTTAATTCCACATACCAGAGACTAAAATCTTCAGCCTTGCCTAAGGGCATACTTCAATCCCTGAACCTTTATTGTGTTGTTTTGTATGGGGAATTTTCTATACGGATTTGTTAGGGTTACAAACAATTAGCAAACAGTTTACGGTTCTATTTCCTATTCCGTACCTCTCTGCCCCATGTTTTGTCTCCTCAAAATCCATTCCAATAAGTAAGTAAGTAAACTGGAGAAGTACATGTTAAAAAAAAATGGTCAAATGATTTTTGGCAAAGGTGCCAAGACCATTCAACAAGGAAAAAGCAGTCTTTTCAACAAATGGTACTGAGAACTGGAAAGCCACATGTGAAAGCATGAAGCTGAACCCTTGTCTAACACCATATACAAAAATTAACTCAAAGTAGATCAAAGATTTAAACATAAAATCTAACACTGTAAACCCTTAGAAGGCAACATAGGACATAGGTCGCAACATTGGAGTTAACAATTTTTTGGACGTGACATCAAAAGAGCAGACAACCAAAGAAAGGCAAATTGAACTTTATGAAAATTTTAAAAATTTGTGCATCAAAAGACACTATCAATACAGAGTGAAAAAGCAACCGACAGAATGGAAGAACATGTTTGCAAATCTTATCTCTGATGAGGGACTAACACCTAGAGTGGAGAGGACTCATAAAACTCATCAACAACCACCACCACCTGCCTCAAAGATGGACTAGGGACTTGAGACGTTTCCCCAAGGAAGATATACAAATGGACAATAAGGACAGGAAAAGATGCTCAACATCACTAGTCACTAGAAAAATGCAAAATAATACTACCAGATACCATCACGCCCATTAATCCTACTACCAAAAACAAAACAAAAAAATGTTGGTGAGGACATGGAGATATTGGAACCCCTTTGCACTGTGAAGGGCAATGGAAAATGATACAACTTGTATGGAAAAGAAGCATGGTGGTTCCTCAAAAATTAAAAAAAAAAGGAATTACCATGTGATCAAGCAATTCTATGTCTGGGTATATATCCAAAATAATTGATCTTTATTTATTTTTGACAGAGAGACAGAGACAGAGAGAGACGGGGGGTGGGGGGGGGTGGGGAGGGAGGACACAGAATCCAAAGCAGGCTCTAGGCTCCGAGCCGTCAGCACAGAGCCTGACATGGGGCTCCAACTCACAGACCGTGAGTTCATGACCTGAGCCGAAGTCGGACACTCAACTGACTCAGCCACCCAGGCACCTGTATACTCAAAATAATTGAAAGCAGTTGCATTCTCCAAGAGATATTTGTACACCTATGTTCCTAACAGAATTGTTTGCAACAGCTAAAATGTGAAAGTAACCCATATGTCTATGTCGAGATAAATGGCTAAGCAAAATTTGGTGCATACGTACAATGGAATATTATTCAGCTTCAGCCTAAAAAGAAGGAAATTCTGACATACGCTACAACACGCATAAAACTTGAGTACATTATGCTAAGTAGAATAAACCAGTCACAAAAGACAAATGCTATATAATTCCACTTGTATGAGGTACTTAGAGTAGGCAAAGTCATCGAGACAAAAAGTAGAATTGTGAGTGCCAGGTACTGGCAGAGGTGGGTGGGAAAAGGGGTGTCATTGTTCAATTGGTGTAGAGAGTTTCAGTTTTACAAAATGAAAAGAGTTGTGGAGATGGACGGTGGTGACAGTTGTACAACATTATTCATGTATTTAATGCCACCAAACTGTACAGTTAAAAATGGTTAAGATGGTAAATTCTATGTTATGTATATTTTGCCATGGTAAGACAATTAAAAATAAATAAATATACACGAGTTTACACTGAAATATGTAAAATAATGAATAAATAAGTGGAGGGAAAGAGGCAAATCTTCCAGGCACAAGCAAGTAATTTATGTCACTACTCTGCCTTCAAGGATGGGGAGCAGGATTCCCATCCAAGTGTGAGTTAGGTGTAGTTACTTCCTCTAAATGGTTACAATATGGATGTGGGGTGGGGAGGAGAAACCTTTACAGTGGAAAGACTTGACAAACACTACCTCAACCAGGTGATCCATTGTCAACAGTGATACTCCATGTTGACACTACACATTCTTGATATAATATGATTTAAAAAAAGGGTACTTTACCTCTGATTTCTTTCTTCCAAACACCCATAACCCAAGTAAAACCATGAGAAAAAAAACCCAGAAAGATACCAATTAAGGGATGTTCTACAAAATACCTGACTAGTACCACTCAAAAATGTCAAGGTCTTCAAAAGCAGATAAAGTCTGGGAAATAGACACTGCCAAGAGGGCCCTGAGGAGACATGACTGAATAGAATGCTGATATCTTGGATGAGATCCTAGAACAGAAAAAGGACATTAGGTAAAAACTAAGGTAATCTGAATAAAGTATGGACCCCAGTATTCATCGGGGTTGATTAATTTCAACAAATGTACCATACAAATATAAGATGTTAATAACTGGGAAAGCTTTTTTTTATTTCCATAAATGTAAAACTGCCTTAATGTCTACTTTAAAAAAGAGACAGTTTTCCACTCACACAAAATACCAAAGTCTATTTTCCTTTTTCCATCTACCTTAATTTTTGCCACATGCAGATAGGCACTTAGTGGAGTTTACAGTTGCAAAAGAAGTAAAGTATGTTGGCAGGCCATCTCTTGCCAACTTAATTTTATAGACTTAATGCTTCTCCAGCAATTAAAATTCATCTAAAACAGATTATACTTTTAATGTAAATTCAGGGTAAAGAATGAGAATATGAAGTCATTAAGAAATACTCAAAAGAAATGACAGGGACAGGCAATACCCCAGCTAACTCACAGCGGCCACTGGAAAAAAGGAAACCTCCATATTTTTCTTCCTAATTAATTCTGCCACTATGTTCTAGTACCTGCTGCAGCTTCAACAGGACACATTCCCCTAAACGTCAACATCAAAAGCTCAAGGATGTAGCAGTTGATAATAGAGAAATCACCAAGTCATCGACTTTCCATGAAGTTCAAAAATGCCAGGCACTCTACCAGCCTCCTAGACAGAATGTGGTTAGCCATATAATTTGCTCCAGGCTTCATTGTATATACACATGTGTATACATAGTGTGCAAGGCACAGAGGCGTAGGCTTCCCCCTGGCCTCTGCAATCACTCCCACTCTTAGAGAGGTGTCCTGCCAGAAAAGATGCAGTGTCTGCTTCGCAGCAGATAGAGTTTAAATTATCATTTAGACTTGTCTCTCTACATCTTTATCAATATGAACCAGTGACAACAGGGACATAACATTCAAGAAATATATAAAAAGAAACAGCACCTCAAAGACAAAAGAGAAACCCAAGCTAAGAAATAGGAAACATTAAAATGCTAGATATTAATAAATTAAAACATTTAGGCAGATATTGAATGGACTAAAATACATAGCTGCAAGTCTGAAAATGAGTGGGGAAAATAATGATAAACGAACTCAAATTCCCAGAATATGTCAAGAAGACAAGGAGGGAGACTGTGAGAGAAAAGATCAGACATGGCTGATAAATCTGGGAAGTTATTAGCCATATAATTAGGATACTGCAAGAGAAGGGAATAGAGGTAATGAAGGCAATTATTAAATAAATAAAAGAAGACGAATGCCCTGAGCTGATGAAAAACTTTGTGTTCACACTGAAAGAGAGCTTCATCTATACATATCTAAGGAGTTTTCCTGAATTCTAAGAATAAAGGAGGAGATTTTTTTAAACATCTAGACAGAAAAATAAAGTACTTTAAAACTGGCTTTAATTTTTAAATAAGCAAAAGCAAATGAAAACAGGATGAGTAAACTAATAATGACAAGAGCAAATATTAAGATATTATAAGGCAAAACATGTCAAATTATAGACAGTCAAAACTGAGAGAACATCTATGAGGCTGACCACTTAAAAAGTACAGATGTCCCTGGGTGGCTCAGTTGGTTGAGCATCCAACTCGTGATTTCGGCTCAGGTCATGATGCTGGGGTTGTGGCACTGAGGTCCATGTGGGGCTTCATGTTAAGCCTGGAGACTGCTTGGGACTCTCTCTTTCTCCCTCTGCCCCTTTCCCCTGCTCTCTAAAATAATTTTTTTTTAAAGTATGAATATAGGGGCACTTAGGTGGCTCAACAGGTTAAGAATCTGACTCTTGATTTCAGCTCAGGTCTTGATCCCAGGGTCTTGAGTTCAAACCCCTCATTGGGCTCCATGCGGGGCATAGAGCCTGCTTAAAAAATAAAAAGTATGAATATACACTATGAATAATGAGAAGAGGATGCAACCCAGAAACAGAGAAGTTTGTCTGTTTATTTTTAAATGTTTATTTTTGAGAGAGAAAGAGGGAGAGCACAAGCAAGGGAGGGGCAGAGAGAGAGGGGGACAAAGGATCTGAAACGGGCTCCCCCTCTCACAGCAGCAAGCCCAACCTGGGGTGCGAACTCACCAACCGTAAGCTCATGACCTGAACTGAAGTCAGACGCTCAACCCAGGCACCCCCAAAGAACTTTATTTAAATAAGGGAATATTATGTACAGTTTTATGACAATAAAATAAAAATCTGAATAAATTTGATAACTTGCTAGGAAAATATAATAAGACCAAATTTAAAAGAAGCTAAAAACACGTGCTTATAGACAAATAAGCAGAGGAGATACTGAAAGCCAGAAAAACAAAAAGTTCAGTAAGTAAATACACCAAAATTCAAGTGCTGCTCACTTACAGTGAGATTAAGAGGGGAAAGATTTACACTTTCCACTTTGTATGTTTTTAAAAAACAATTTTCTCTTCATATGCTTTATTTTATACTTAAAGAAGTAAAAAGAGAGAATACAGTGCTATTATTCATGAAAAGCTAAGAACTGGGTTTATTTCCCAGTTCATATATGTTTATATATTAATTGATTTAGCCTATGAATTGATGTTTAATATGTGAATGCAAATTAATAGAAAACATATTAATATGATGCAATATTTATACACATAAGTATATAATGGGTAGTTTTAATATATGAACATTTATTTAAAGTTCCAATTTACTTTCGGGGTGCCTGGGTGGCTCCGTCGGTTAAGCATCCGACTTCAGCTCAGGTCATGATCTCACGGTTCATGAGTTTGAGCCCCGCGTCGGGCTCTGTGCTGACAGCTCAGAATCTGGAGCCTGCTTGGGACTCTGTGTCTCCCTCTCTCTCTGCCCCTCCTCCGCTTGCACTCTGTCTCTCTCACTCTCAAAAATAAACCTTAAAAAAAATAATAAAGTTCCTATTTACTTTCAATATATCTGCCCATGGATTTACATGGGACCAGCTATGTAATTTGTGGTATCCAGTGCCAATAAAAACATGAGGGCCCTTGCCCTATTATTCTTGCCTTATTAAGAGTTTCAAGACAGCAGAGCATTAAACTAAGAAAGGGAGAATGAGCATAAATCCTAATGACTGTACAGATCACACACTCATGAGGATGGCCCTATTCCTACTGATCTTATTTGAAGGGTCCATTCAAACTCCACCTCTTCCAGTTTTCCTGGTACCTTAGTTGAAATAAATCTCTTCCTTCTCTGGGGTTCATAAAACATAGTCCATTCTGCCTTGAGTTATGAATAGCTGTGAATACAAATGCTACTCCCACTGTATTAGAGCTTTTTAAGGCTGAAGCTTTCATCTGAGACATCTGAGTATCCATGTGGCACTCAGCATAATAGTTCACACATCACGCAGGCTGAAAAATGTTGATCAGAACTATCAAGATAGCACAAATCATTTGTTGAATTGAAGTAAACATTTGAAGCTAAAAAAAAAAACACAGAAACAAAAACAAAAGCAAAAACAAAACAAAAACAAAAAACAAAACAAAAACACCTAACTCCAACTTCCCCATTTGCTGAGATACAATTTTAAATACGTGATTGAAGCTCATTGAGTTGCAAAATCTTCATCCACAACAGCAGGCATTTAATATACTTATAAGCAAAGGAAAAAAAGATTTACAAATGCCCATGATATCTCTGTCAGTTATTTTCAAAGGAATTTCCAAGCACAGAATTCTTCAGCATTTTTCTACAAGGGTATATTACAAGTTACTTGCTTAAAGTAAGAACTCCAGTTAACATTAGCAAAGTGCTTTCCCTATGACAGCTTTTATCAGAAACATATGTCAATATGTGTTATTGAGTTCTTAATTATAAATAGCAAAATTCACTCTACCCATTTCAAGTGAAATTAATAAAGAGTATTAAGCATCAAATTTGCAGGAGGCCCAGGGAACTAGGCTTGGTGGCTATACCATCAGAATAATGCAGCGAGAAACCAGTTCCAGAGAAATGCCTAATCACATCCCAGACTGCCGAAGCAGACGCATCATTTTTGCCATAACCTCCTCTTGGCCCTAAAGACGCTAAGGCTTGGACCCCAGGGATTCTGATCCGAATACCTAAGCCCCTGTCACCATGCTTTCAGGAGCTATGAGCAGCTGGAGGATTGTTGCCATCTTGCATGGTTCATTCCTACCTCCAAGATTCCTGTGGGTCTAGCTCCTTGAGAAAACCACAGTCACAAACATAAGCTTAGCTGTCAGAGAGACTGGGAAATATAAGTTCTAGCCTTCCAGCCTTTCTGGTACAGGCAAGCTGGCAAAACAGAGTTTGGAGCGGGAGCTCGTGTATGGTATCTGCAGGGTGAAAGTGAGCAAATGTGACAATGACAAACATAGGGAACGAGTTTCCTCCAACCCTTTTGTCCCCTCACCATCCCAAGCACTGAGATAGCGGCTTTAGCATTTTGACTCTGGCAGCACAACTTTCTTTTTTTTCCCTGTGGGTGGGCCGTATCTGTTGATATCGCTTGCATGCCTGGGATAGTCGTGAACTGAAAATGAGAACAATCCTTAACTGCCAGGTTTGAGGTCCCCTCTGACAGAAGCTGCCAGAGGGAAGTATGCAGGCAGAATTATGCAATGTGGTCTCTGAATGTCCCATGCAAAATCTTCATGCATGTGAATGCCAATCAAAGTGTGAGTTAGAGAAGCCAAAATAAATCTGAAGCACCACACTGGGGAGTCATGAAAAGAGAAGAGCTCTTGGTTGCGCTGAGTTTAGAGCAACACTGCAGGAATCAAAGGAAAAGAGCCAGACTGAGCATGTTTTTTTGGGCAATCATGCCGCTTCAAGGAGCTTCACGCTCCTTATTTATAAAGCAAAGTTCTCTCTCTCCTGTCTTGTCCATCCAGATTAAGGGAAAGGAAATAGAAGTGACATTTACTGAGCTCTTTTTGTGCAAGGAGCTGAGCTAGATGTATAATCATAAGGAAGGAGAATCGGTTCACAAGCCCAAATCATCTCAAATAGCTCCTACCCCACAACGAGTTCACAACGAGGAAAAAATAAATGAGAATATGGTATAAATATAAGAGTCAAATTAAAATAAGAAGTTGTGGGGCATCTGGGTGGCTCAGGCAGTGAAGCCTCCGACTCTTGATTTCAGCTTGGGTCATGACCTCATGGTTCATGAGTTTGACTCCCACGTGAGTCTCTGTGCTGACAGTGAGGAACCTGCTTGGGATTCTCTCTCTCCTTCTCTCTCTGCCTCTTTCTCTCTCTCTCAAAATAAATAAATTTAAGAAAAAATAAGAAGTTGTGTTCATAAATAATTAGAAAAACTTTAGAATTTTGATCTATATAAAGCTTGTTATAAAATTAATATATACAACAATGTCCAACTCTTAAAACAGGACATCTTCCGATATACATACAGGGTTTCGTGAAAAAATGTATCAATGTTGACTACATAAAAATGATGATGATGATGATGATGTTGATCTTGATTCTAGATTCCCCTTTTTCCATTTTGCCATCCTGAGGAAATTCTTCAGAGTACCCCATATAATGCTTGCTCTATATTATTATATGCTGAAATTCCAATTCATGTGAGGATTCATTTATACATTCATCAGACAAAAATTCATTCTATGACTCCCGTGTCCTAGAGACACAGGCCCTGGCAAAACATCACTGAACACCAGATATATGGTCCCTGTTCTCATGGGGCTCATACTCCAGCAGAAAGGAGAGGTAGTCACCATGTTTTGGACAGCCTTATTCTGTCCACACCGCCTCTGAATTACATTTAGAGTTAAGCAGCAAGAGACAGAAATGAACACGATCAATTATGAGATAATTGTTATATATTGTTATATTATAACATATTACATTATACATTTATATATTACAAATATGTAAAAAACCACTGTTGGTCAATAAAAAGAGGCAAAATTAATTCCAGTTATACAGAAAGGGACATACTTATAGAACTATAAAGAAGTATAACTGGCTTGGAAAGAATAGGTTGAATTTGGACACAGAATTCTAGTCACAGAGTATGTGCTTAACAAATGTGTGTTGAATAAATAAATGAATAATGGGAGAAGCATTCTAAGAGCACAGCACTGTAAACACAAAGAGCTGGGGAAGAAACGCACAGCCTACATTTGAATGAATGCGTAATTTTTAAAAATTTCAAATGCCCCCCATGGAACCCCATGTCAGTCAAGATGGGAGGATTTTGAGAGGAAAAGTAAGACCAAGGCACTGAAGGAAAATATGTTTAATAATAACAAACAGACCCTATTTTAACCAGAGAGATTAGCGAAAGTGTCCTTCATAATTAAAGTTTACACAAAGGAAATATTCTGCTTCTGCTTCCAAAGAACATACAGAATATACATTACATTGAAAGGAACCTCAGACTTTCCTTTGTCGTCTTGGAAACTAATTCTAAACACATTTAGGTGGGGTAAGTATGAGGGAAGTCTGGGTGTCTCATTCAGTTAAGCATCCGACTTCGGTCATGATCTCACAGTTCATGGGTTCAAGCCCCGCATCAGGCTCTGTGCTGACCGCTCAGAGCCTGGAGCCAGCTTCAGATTCTGTGTCTCCCTCTGTCTCTGGCCCTCCCCCGTTCATGTCGTGTCTCTCTGCATCTCTCAAAAAAGACAATAATAAACATTAAAAAAGAAAGGAGGAGTAAGTATGAGAAAATAATTTATAGTTACTTGCTGACCTCGGCTGCACGAGTTATGTCAGGTGAGAAACAAATATAGAATCAACAAGAAAAGGTCACATGTAAGGAAAGAACTCCTCAGTCTCATTCCCAAGTATCCCTTCCCTTTTCCTCTACCCTCCAAATCCTGGGCACCCAGCCCTCAGAAGGAAGATCCAGCTGGGAAAGTGAAGAATGTCACTCTCAGGTACTAACTCCACTGTGGGGACCCTGAGGAGGTGCTCCCGTGTGAACCACATCGGCCTTCCCCCGTATGAGAGGACGAGGCCTGACTTCTTTTGTAAGAAGAAATTTCCCCCCCTTGGAAGTGTCCTGTGAATTGAAGAGACCATAAAAGCAACATTTGGAGCCTGTCTGTGTAGTGCTACGTGAGCTTCCACCTTCCACACTCATCTTCCTCTTGGGTCTGCAGAACACGAGATGTTCTGGAGAAAACTGAGATTTGGATGACTAAGTAACATTCCCAAAGTCACAACGCCTACAAGCAGCAGAGGTCAGGCTGAAACGCAGGTCTCCTCGTGGCAAGCCCACACTTCCGCCAACTTTGCAGTCCCCTGTGGACACCTCACTCGCTAGCTGCGGCCCCCCCCCGCCCCCCGAGGACGGGAAAACAGCAGCCCATTTGCTACTGAAGGATTGGAGCGGTATTTGAGGAGACGGATGCTGGGGACTGGTGTGGACTCTTGCTTAGAAGAGTCTGAAGATAAGCCTGCCAGGACTGCCCGGATAGTAGCATGAGCAGAGGCAACTAGAGTGGGAGCCCCGTACTTCCTCTCACAGCTGGACACGTATTTGTGTTTTTACGAGGCCCAAGTGGGCCTGTCGGAGGAAGTCAGGCTATAGTCATATTGAAAAAATTGTATCCCAGTGTATCTCTCCTGGCCAGGATGAGCTGGCTCTAGCAGGCAGAAGCTAGAGTGGTGCCATCAGATGAAGAAGCTGAGGAGGGAAAGGAGGCAACAGACAGTCGGCTACAGACCACATCACTGATATTCTGGAGAGATCGCCCCTGGAAGAGCTCCAGCATGAGCTCAAAAAAACCCATAAAAAGTACCCCGGGAGTGGGGATTTGTGTCTCTGTAACACCGAGAGGGCATCGATGCCTAATTAAGAGTGCCCCATTCAAGTAAGACGTTTGGTGACCTTCCTTCTACTCTCCTCTGTTTCAAATCTAGGTAATATGGATATGAGTGCGGAGTAAGGAGGATTACACAGAGGGAAAAATGCAAAAGCTGCCCACAGCTCTCCTCCAATTGAAAGTATGCAAGGTAAGTCAAGTCTGGGTTGCAGGTAGGGATGAGGTAGGAGTGAGAGGGAAGCTTGACACTGGATAAGAAATTGCCTGGCAAACGGGGTAAGCAATAAATCACAGCCGTTAGTATTCTGATAACCCCGCCTGTATCGTTGCAGTGCAAGTCACAGAGACGGGAGAACAAGGTGCACAGCTACCAAGTGCCCAAATCCAAAGCCTACACGAGTTAGCGTGGCTTCCCAGCCCATGCTTATCTCAGAGTCCTGTGCTCGTTCCTGCTACCAGTCTCCCTGGGGAAAATTGTGGTCTTTGTTCCTGGGATGACAGGGAAGGTAGCTCACTTTTAAATCCTACCACTTGCCCTGGTAGAAGTTTATACATTATCTGTAAAAACAGCAATTTCTTAAGTCTATGTTGGGAGGAACATGAGATATACCTCAGCATTCTCCGTTCCAAATTACACTCAGGAGGAAGGGAATCTAGGAGTAGGAATGTGGAAACATGTCCCTTTCCTGGTCTACAGGATGGCTTTTGGAAACCCCAAAAAGAATGCTCAAAAATATCAGAGCACAGAAGACCACTCAAATTGAGTCTGGCAGACAAGTCTCCATGGAGAAAGAGATGAAAAGTTCACGTTCAAACTGTCTGCCTGACGTTTAATAGGACTATCTCTCTGAAGCCAAACGACGACCCCGCATAACACTGAAGCTCTTTGCAAATGGAGGGTACCATTTTTCAAGAATTGGAAATGAATCATCATTATAGCTCTTCTATTATTAAATAGCCAGTGTTAGGGATGATTAACTTGCTAGAGCCAGCCACTGAATCAGATAAGATGTGGCCTGCATTGACCAACTAATTCTACTACTGCCTAAAAATCTGAACATGAAAAAAAGCTTCATGTTCAAAGGTGTTCATCATAGTCTTTTTTTATAATCATGAAACACTTGTTAGCAACTCAAGCCCGACGATATGAAAATGTTTAATAAAATGATGGTAAGGTTACTGTGGGAAACTACTGTGTAGCTCATAAGTCGGCATTCACACCAGTATTCAGAACATCATGGGCCAGGTAACCAGTGAGTAGCAAAGACACTGAAGGGCACAGGCTGAAAGAAGGACAAGAGTCTCTTGGTTAAGGCATTTGGGGATTCCTCAAATACTGGGCCTTGAAGGATGAGTTGGAGTTACCAGGGCAACAGTTCAGAGGGATAAAAATCAATAATAAAATGCACAATGATCTTCTAGGACAGATTGTGGAAGGAGAACTTTCTTACACAGTTTCTTCCTTGAAAGCCATTACATTTTTGCTTAAAGCAGAAAAGGAATTCCCATCTAAAATGAAACTAGGATATAATTGCAATCACTTCTGGATGCATCTTCCAGATATTTAAAAAAAAAAAAAGACTAAAATTTGGTAAACATTTATTCAATAAATTGTACTAAGATCTGAAATGCAATGATAAACAGGAAAGACATGACCTCTAATGTCATTTGGTTTATTTTGAATAACTAAGTTCACATACTAATAAATTAACTGTAACTGAGGTCAGAGTGGTAACAAATGTCCTAGGAAGACACAGTTTTGAGTTACAGAATGATTGCCAGAGGGAACGACTCTGAATAAGCTAACAGGAGAATTCAGACGTGTTACCAAATCCAAGATCAAAGTTCAGAGATAATCCTATACCCCAGCAATAACCTATTTTATGGAAAAAGGCATCATTCACAACAGAAACTTAAACTATAAGGAAATAAACCTTTATAACACCCACATTAAAAATACTGTAAAATAATGTTGAAAGAGGTAAAATATTTCTATAAATGATCAAAAGACCACATATAATTTGTTCATGGATAGGAAATCTCACCATCCTAACTTGGTCATTCCCCTCCCCCACCAAAAAAAAAACCCATATCTTCAATATAAATCAAAATCTCAACATGATTTTTCATGGGACTAAATAAACTGATTCTAAAATTATTTGAAAAGGCAATTGTCTAATATATTTCAAAATAATTCTTTTTTCTTTTTTCAAAATAATTCTTAAAAAAAAGAATCAATGTAACTTGCCCTATTAGATATATTAATTTATAAAACTATGGTAGTTAAAACATTAAGGCAGACACTCAAACACAGAAAAATAGATAAAGGGAATCAATAAGAGAGATGAGAAACAGACTCAGGTTTGTGTGGAAATTAGTACCTGACGTGCAAGGCATAGAAATCCTGCACAATGATAAACTGTTCATTAAAAGTTATAGTGACTCAGTTGGCTTTCCTTATAAAAAAACCAAATCTAGAGCTCTATTTCACATCTGAGAAAAAACAAATTGCAAACGTACCAAATATCTAATTTATAGGATCAAACTTACAATGCATTTAAAAGGAAATGTGGAAAGATGTCTTCAGAACTTCTAAAAATGTTCAGGTCCTGGGTGGCTCAGTCTAACCGGTTAAGCATCTGACTCAATTTCAGCTCAGATCATGATCTCATGGTTCGTGAGTTTGAGCCCTGAGTCAGGCTCTGGGCTGAGAGTATGGAGCCTGTTAGGGATTCTCTCTCTCTCTCTCTCTCTCTCTCTCTTTCTGCCCCTCCCCTGCTCACATGTGCACACTCTCTCTCTCTCAATAAATAAAAATTAAAATTAAAAATTAAAAATGTAAACATTTCTTGGATAAGACAGATTAAAAAACAATGAGCAGGAAAGATTAGTAACTGATTATATCAGAATTTAAAATTACTATAATATAAAGATGGCATATGCAAAGTTTGAAAAGGGCCAGATGGGGAGAAGAGATTTCTATTAAATATAAAAAATTTATTATTTAAAATAAAAATAATCCAATAGGAAAAAAATGAACAAAAGAATTATTTGAATAGGCAATCCCAGAAGATAGCCAATCAATAGGAAAATAGATGCAATCTCATGGAAAATGAGTCAAGCATGAAGTAAAGCCAATATCCTCATATCAGATGACTGACAAAATTCAGTAAGTTTGGCATTACAAAGTGTTGGCAATGATGAGGGCAAACCAAAGTTTTCCTATTCTCTGTAGAATGAATCTTAATTTGTAAAACTAATATAGAGAGCATCTAGAGGTCTAGTGAAATTGAAATGAATAGATCTTACTCTACAGTAACTCCACTTTGTGGTTTACAGTATAAAAAAACTCACATACTTATGTACTAAGAGATAAGCCTTAAGTATTCCCACCACACACACACACACACACACACACACACACACACACACAAAGATCATTATGTGAGGTGATAGATGTGTTAATTAACTTGATTGTAGTAATCATTTCACAAAGTATATGCATGTCAAGCCATCACTGTGTACATCACTTTAAATATATACAATTTTGTCAAGTATACCCCAGTAAAGCTGAAAACACATTTAAAAAAAATTTTTTAACTAAAAAAGAAAGATACATCTACCAGAAAAACTTGAAACAACATGAATGGCCGAGTGAGATGGTGTATTTGTAAGTAATCTTTGTTTATCTTCACAGTGTTGAATCAAATATGTAATTGTGGAATGGCATTTACAACATGATAGCATTAAGTAAATAAAATACATACACACGCCCCTCCAAAGTGATGTGAAAAGATCCACCCAAATCAAGAGAGTTTACTCTAGGGAGAAAGACTTAGTAATGCAGTTGAGAAACAAAGGAAGTTTTCTCCCAATGTATTGCATGATTAGGGGATTATAAAACATTTGTATTATTTTTGATGTTGGTTACATGGGTGTCTGGCATTTCCTTCTAAATCTTTTTAACCTTTCAAAATTAAAACACATGCACACACATACACAGTACTCAGTGACCACTAAAGTAAAAAAAAAAAAAAAAAGGAGAAAGATGAATAAAAAGGATCTTGAAAAGTTTGATTATTAACAGGAAACCAAGAACTGGGATGGTTAATGGGGCAAACCTATGGGAGCTAAGGTTACGGGATTTTTTTTTCAGGTGGAAAAGGCTAACAAATGCTCCAAATACATTGGGAAAGATTCACCAGAGAAGCTACGATTAATGATGCAGTGGAGAAATGGACTAGCCAAAGACAGAGGCTGTCGAAAAGCAAGAGACAAAGAAATCTATCATAATTGTGGATTCCTTGAAAGATAGAGAGAGGCTTTCTCCCCTGAAAATAGAAAGAAAGATAGTGCAAAAGTTTATACAGCTTTGGTATGTGTGCAGAATACTACAGTAGACTCTTCCCCAATTTGGGGAATCTTTCTCCTCATAGATTTGGAGAAGTCAGCTCGAGTAGTGGCTTCTCATAACCAGTGGAGGCCAGAGGCTATCCTATTTTGCTGTCATTATTCCTGAAGACCAATCCTGGAAGGAGAAATGGGTGTGCAAAGATGCTAAGTTGATGTTAATATATCGTGGCTGCTACAGAAGGAAGCTTCACAAAGAGGTAGTGCTGACCTTACCCTACATCTACCCCACAAACGTTATGTTTTACCCCTGCATGCGGGTTTTTTTTTTGTTCTTTTGTTTCGTTTTGTTTTGTTTTTGGCTTCTTGCATTGTAATTACTCCTTCATCCAAATCTGTTCCTCTGCAAGAGATTTCAGACAGACAGGGTGAAACATCAGCATCAAACACTGACACAATGAAAGTTAAACTTCACTTCCCCTTTCCCAAAAACTTATTTCAAAAAGAATGTTGAATGGGGCACATAAGTAGGTTGGAAGTTGTGAAGGGAGGCATGTCTTAGTTTGAAAATTTATGATGCTAGACATATACACCTGAGAGATGAATACCAGCTGTCATATAGTATATATTAAGAGGGCTCCCATGCCAAAAAGATAAAGCAATTCACATCTGATGACTTTAATTTTCAGTTTGAAATATGAAGCTAGGTCATCAGCTGAGAGTGATGAAGAGATTATTTGAGGAGTAAATTAGCTTTGAGATAGTCATCTTAGATCATGATAAAAAGAGGTATTAGAGACACGTGGAAGGATTCCTAGTCCATTCTCCTTTCAACTTAGTGATCTTCTAGGGAAAACAAAAATTGTGTAGTTCACTTGCGTGATTTTTCTCCTTAGCCAGAGTCAGCTGCTCAGGTGCAGACCCTAAGGATATGGATTGTAATTTCCATCAAAGGTGAGTAAAAAAGAGGAAGATAAATACAAAAATATTGACAGTATTTTCAAGAAACTCATAATAATGAATGAAGAAACTCATGACCAAACAGCGGGAAAGTAAGGGATTCAGTGACAGTGAGAAAGTCATGGGTTCATTGGTTTAAAATCCTTGATGCGGTTTAAAAAATGGTGGGGGGGGGGAGGGAGTGAAGAATGAAATGGAGATTCTTAAAGCAAGAAAAATAGGAAATTGTGAGTAGAAATTAGGATGTTCGATTTTAACTTCAGAGGGTATCATGTTAGGTGATAATAAATTCTAGAGTGTAACCTCTAGTGGGGTTGCAAATAAGTTTACTGGAGTTGAAGAGATAAAGAACCAGAGACTTCTGGATGATTTATTCATGTAGATGTTGAAGTCCCTGACAACATGAATTGAGATAGAAAGAAATACTACAGTCCTAGAGGTAAAAAGAAATGAAAAAATACAGAGTTATTCATAGAAGACAGTGGCTAAGTGGGAAGAAAAGTTCTTAGCTAACTGATATGATCTTCAAGACAGCAAGAGATCTGTCCATTCCATTCAGTCTCCAACAGAAGGAAGGGTGTAGATAATCCCATGAGGAATAAGTGGACATCTAGCCAAACTCCTGGCCCTAAGATGAGAGGGGAAAGACAAAATCCTACAATCAACTTAATTTTGTAAGAACAGAAAGAAAAGTAGTATCTGATGGGCAGCCTCATTTTACTTAAGTCAAAGTAGCAAAAAGTACATTCAGAAAAAGAGGCTCAGAGTATTAGAACATAGACAGCTGACAGTGAAGAAGTTCCAGAATGCCCAGTGAGAGACTTGGAGAGCAGATACATGAGTGGAAAATTGTATCAGATGAGGGGATGGGTCCAGAGCAGTTAGGGGAGGACAGCACGGGTGCTAGCTCACCTAGGAGACAAGGACTTCAGCACAAAACCAATCAAAATTCTAGTAAGTTACTTTGTGGATATTCACAAACTGATTCCAAAGTTTTTAAGAAAAGGCAAAACACCCAGAATAGCCAACACAATATTGAAGGAGAAGAACAATATTGGAGGACTGAAACTACCCAACTTCAGGCCTTATTACAGAGCTATAGTAATCAAGAGAGTGTGGCAGTGGTGAAAGAAAAGACAAATAGATCAGTAGAACAGAACAGAGAGCTCAAAAGTAGACATAGACAAATATAGTTAATTAATCTCTGACAGAGGATCAAAGGTAATTCAATGAAGAAAGGATAGTCTGTTCAACAAATGACGCTGGAACGATTGGACATCCACATGCAAAAAAAAAAAAAATGAGTGTAGACACATCTTACATATTTCACAAACATTTAGTCAAAATGGGTCATATATGTGAACATAAAATGCAAATTTATGAAACTCCTGGAGGAGAACATAGGAGAAAATCTAGATGACCTTGAGCTTAGAGCAATGACTTCTTAGATACTACAAAAACATGATAAATGAGAAGGAGAAATTGGTAAGTTGGATTTCATCAAATTAAAAAATTATGCTCTGAAAAAAAAACACTGTTAAGAGAATGGACAGGCTACAGACTCAAAGAAAATTGGTCAATCACATGTACCCACGTGATAGGTATCCACAACTAGTTAACCACAAGTAGATAATACATACCTAAACAGAGTACCTTGAAATGTTTCGTTGGTGGAGAGAAAATACCACCACCAATAAAAATGTCATGCAAATATAAACATAAGAAGAGCAGCAGTTTCAACATTTATATTATAAATTATGAAAAAATAAAAATAAAACTTCCCTTTATAATTATTAATCGAACCATCAACAGAGAAATTATGACTTATGTTTGCATAAGTTAAGCAACCGAAAGTAATAATTATATGAAGCGACAAAAAATATAAAAATAAATAACGAAAAATATAACACAAATGGGAATTTTTTCATTGTTTACAGATTAAATAGGCACAATCATGCACAGATGCAGAGCAAGGGCTGGCAGATATTTTGTGTAAAGGGCCAGATGGTAAATACTTTATCCTTTGCAGGTCTATGGTCTCTACTGAAACTTCTCAACTCTTCTGTTGTGTGAAAGCAACCATAGATAATGTGTAAACATATTGGCATAACTGTGAACAACTAAAACTTTATTTATAAAATAATTGCCAGCTGGACTTGGCCATCAGGCTGTACTCTGCCAACCCCTGTTACAGAATATCTGAATAGTATCAATAGAAATGCCTATCTCAAGTATTTGTTTTTATACACACGTGCACACATATAAAACTCTGTACCCTTCACATGCAGACTGCATCTTCTTTTCAAGCACTGTAGTTCATAAACTGTATTTTATTTTTATTTTTTTAAATTTTTTTTATGTTTACTTTTGAGAGAGAGAGAGAGAGAGAGAGAGAGAGACAGAGCACGAGCAAGGGAGGAGCAGAGAGAGAGGGAGACACGGAATCCGAAGCAGGCTCCAGGCTCTGAGCTATCAACACAGAGCCTGACGTGGGGCTCAAACCCACTAACCACAAGATCCCGACCCGAGCCGAAGTCGGATGCTTAACCGATTAAGCCACCCAGGCACTCCTGTAAAATGCATTTTAAAGAATGATAATAGTTTAGAAATAGAAGGTATCAGATGTGCTCAGTGCAATTTAGTGACCACATTAATAGCAAAAGTAGAAAAATTTTAAAAAACAACTGATTACTTAAAAAAAATTTCTCTCTTAAACACTATTGGCTCAAGCAAGTTTCTGTATCTAATGCAGAACATCTAGCAACTAATGTCAATAATATTGTGGTTCAGATGGTATAAATCAAATCAACACTTAATATCTAAGCCATAAACTAAAGCTAAGAACGTTCTAAGAGAAAAAAATGGAAAGCCTTAAACAGTTTCATTTTTAATCAAGAAAGAGTGAAAATGAAATAACTTCATTGATTCAATTACCATATACAAATAGCGTGCCTAGGAAGAGCCTTCCTAAGCCTGCCTAAGCTGCAGAATAGGCAACACAGGAAAGCAGCAGTTTAACAAAATTGTATTATTTCGTATGAAGGAAATGTATTTCTGCTAGGGTGTGTTATGTTTCTCAGGACTATATGTCTAAGAGGAAGTGTAGGACTTCACTCTACCACTCTCTGCAACAGAGCTCCCATCCTCAGACCCCAGATGCAGGAGTCAAGATAAGTATGTATGTGCTGAGGGGGATCATGGAAGGTAGCTGTCAATCCATTCAACACACGTTTTTGTTTGTAAAAGTGAGTAGATGAGCAAAAATCACCAAACATATGAATAAAACAGGCAGCTCTATAGAAGGTTGCCCGAGAAGTCATAGCTAATATTGCCCAGTGAAAAAGAGTTTATTTGAGATCCAGGAAATTAACACAGGAAAAAACTTACACATACACATAGCGTACATATGTATCTTGCAGGAGGTTTGAGGCGCTGTTGGAGTACTAATAAAATAAGAGCTCGCTTCTTTTGCCAAAGGAGAATTTTTTTTAATATCAAAGAAAGAATTATAAAAAAAAAACACATGTAAGTAATGAATATCACAATGGACAGAATTACAAACTGAATTAATGAAAAGATGGCCAAAATTCTCCCAAATCTCAGAGCAAAAACATAGAGAAATATAAATTATGGAAGACACATGTAATATAGCCAGAAAAAAATTTTTAAACAATTCTGGATTCTGGGAGAAAAGAGGATAGTGAGTTAAACCTTTTACTGTAAATTAAATTTGCATTTATTCTTAAGAAAAAAATGTTTAAGACACGCAAGACCTCAGGACAATATATTCACAAATACTTCTGAAAACAGTTATTTCATGTTATTCTTTGCGTAGAAAAGGCAGTAATGTATACAGCTAGAGTCTAGCTTGGCAGTCTTGGAGAGTAAGGAAAAGTGGAACCATTCAACTCCAACAACCTGATAGTCCCATGGGGTTGGGGTCACCCTTATGTTGACTAGTGTAAGGCAATAACTGGAAGGAGGGAAGGGCAGCCCCCCATGGAACTGGAAATAGAATTAAACAGAGTTCTAAAATGGCAACAAATTAAAAAAGATCAAGAGAGACAGTCAAACACAACTTTTATTTACGCCAGTGAGGGAGAACCACACTTTTATAAAGTAGAAAGAGGAAACCAGACAATCTAAAGATGATAGTTGGATGAATGGATGGGTGGGTGAATGGATAATCCAACAGATATACATATATACACATTAACAAAAAATATGATGGATCTAAAACTTAGATATGATTTATGGGAACTTTGTTTAACTTTTAAATTTCTCTATTGCTGAAAAGTGTTATAATAAGCATCTAATGTCTTTCATTATAAGAGAAAAAAAGTTTTCATATCTTTAAAATAGAAAGTTCCCTTCTTTTTCGAAACCTAGCAGATTAAAAAAAAACACACACACACATCGAACTACATTAAATGTTTCCCTCCTGGTCAACCTGATCAAGAACTCTATAGAAAACCTACGGCTAACATCATACTTAATGACAAGAAAATAGTACCTTTCCTGCTAAGATGAAGAACAAGGCAAGGATGCCACTTCCTATACCTTTTCAACATTATACCAGAAGTCCAAGTGAATGCAATAAGACAAAAAAAAAAAGAAAAAAAAGTACACAACCTTGGAAGGAAGAAAGAAAACCGACTTTGCTTCCAAATGATATGATTGTCTTTGTAGAAAATCCAAAGGAATCATCAACAACAACTCTTGGAACTAATAAGCAATTATAAAAAGGTTGCAAGATACAAGGTTAAAATACAAAAGACAGCTGTTTTCCTATACATCAGCAATCAGCGAATGGAGTTTGAAACAGAAACACAATACCATTTACATTAGCACACCAAAAAAAATTTAGGTATAACAAAACATGTACAAGATCTATGAATATGAGGAAAACTGTAAGTCTCTGATGAAAGAAGTGAAAGAAGAACTAAATGAGAAAGATATTCCATTCCATTAAGGACTCAATATTCTCAATATATCTGTTCTTCCAAACTCGATCTATAGATTTAACACAAACCCAGTCAAAAACCCAATAATTTATCTTGTGAATGTTCAGAAACTGAATCTAAATTTTATACTGAAAGGCAAAAAAAAAAAAAAACCCTGAAAAGCCAACAAATTATTGAAAGAGAGGAGTAAAGTCATAGGACTGTCACTACCCAACTTCAAGCCTTATTATAAAGCTATAGTCATCAAGAGAATGTGTTATGTGTTGGCAAAATAATAGACAAGTAAATCAACGGAATAGAATAGAGAGTCCAGAAATACATATACATAAATATGGTCAACTAATCTTTGACAAAGGAGTGAAGATAATACAATCAATAAATGGTTCTGGAACAAGTTGATATCCACATGCAAAGGAAAAAAATATCCAGACATAGACTTTATACTCTTTATAAAAATCAATTCAAAATATACCACAGACTAAACATAAAATGTAAACTATAAAAGTCCTAGAAGATAACATAGGAGAAAAATGGGGATCACCATGGATATGGGGAAGACTTTTTAGATATAATGTGAAAGGCATGATCCATGAAAAAAATAATTGATAAGTTGAAATTCATCAAAATTAGAATATTTCGCTATGCAAAAGACACTGTCAAAAGAATGAGAAGACAAGCCACAGAAACCCACCAGGAGAAAATATTTGCAAATGCCACATGTGATGAAGTACTGTCATCTAAAGTCCACAAATAACTCTTTAAACTCAACAGTAAGAAACACAAACAACCCAATTTAAAGAGGGGCCAATATTCTCAATAGACACCTCACGAAAGAAGATATACAAACAGCAAATAAGCATATGAAAAGATGCTCCACATCACACGTCATCACGGAAATGCAAATTAAAACAAGATACTCCACACACTAATTAGAAGGGCCAAAGTCTGAAACACTGACAACACCAAATGCCGGCAAAAGTATGAAACACCAGGAACTCTCTCTCATTGTTGGTGGAAACGCAAAATGGTATGACCACTTTGGAAGACAGCTTCCCAAATTCTTACAAAACTAAACGTTCTCTTACCATATCATCCAGCAATCCCACTCCTTGGTTTATACCCAAATGGATTGAAAACTTAAGTCCGCACAAAATCTACACACTAATGCTTAGAGCAGCTTTGTTCACAATTGCCAAAACTTGGAAGCAACCAAGATGTCTTTCAGTAATTGAATGTGTAAACTGTGGTCCATCCAGACAATGGAGAATTATTTTATTCCGTACTAAAAAAAAAACAAACTATCAAGCCATGAAAAGACATGGAGGAAACTTAAGTGCAAATTATTATGTGAAAGGAACCAATCTGATATAGCTACACACTGAATCATTCCAACTGCATGACCTGGGAAAGATGAAACAGCAGAGACAATAGGAGCAGTGAATTCACAGGCAGAACACAGAAGAAGTTTAGGGCAGTGAAACTTCCATGTTTGATACTATAATGGTGCATACGTGTTTTTATATGTGTCCATACCCACAGAATGTAAAACACCAAGAGTGAACCCTCATGTAAACTATGGAATGTGGATGATTATGGTATGTCCTGTAGACTCACAAGTCCTAGCCAATGTGCCATTCTGTTGGGGGATGCTGAGGATGGGGGAGGCTATAGGTAGTGACTGTAGGAAATGAAAAATCTCTGTGCCTTCCACTCAATTTTGCTGTGTACTTAAAACTGATCAAAAAATTAAAATCCATTTAAAAAATTATCCTCATCCTTCACGCATGACAGGGAAGAGATTTAATCACACAATAATATGGTTAAAAAAAGTAAAATCCTGGTTTCATTATGATTTAATGTAGTCATATGGCCAGACCAGCAAGGATCAAACCCCTAAATCCAAAGCATCTTTATTAGGAAAAATCTCCTCCCTTTCTCCCTCTATCTTGGTTTGGCAAACAAAGTTCTACTGCTTTAAAGATTTACTTGGAAGGTTTGAAGCAATTTACTCCTTGCTAAGCCAACGAAACAGTTACTCCAAAATTGGTAGAAAATCCATTTTAGCTGAACGTGAAACTTCTCTATTCACAAGTTCAAATATTTAGTAAAGCAACTCACAACTGAATTAATCAAATGCAAATTGTTAACAACGGGAAGTGAGTGTTCTCTGATTTCCAGTTACCCTCCAAAGTTTTACATAATTTTAAAAGTATAAATAAAATACCACAATTATACACAAAGAGAATGAAAGAAGAATCAGTCTTGATTATAGTGAAAGGGATTTTTTTGGGTAATTTGTATAATAAATATCTTATTCCTTATAAAATTGCACCTGGGGCACCCAACTGAAGGTCAGATCAATGTCACCAGAAATGTGTTTGGTCTTGTTTTCATTTTCTCTCTTCCCAATGATAGTAACTCACATGCACAATCCTCAAAGTGAACACCTGTCTCCCCCCACAGTCCTCCCTCTGCTGCTCTGTAGGGACACTGTGCGTGTGCAGGCTCTCCTATCACTGCATGAAATACTCTGTATGCAAGGTAAATGGGTAACTTTTAACATTTGGATGGAAGATAAAAAGTATAAGAGCTCATTGGAAGCAGAAATATAAAAGGAGAGTGTCTAACGCAGCCAATGTTAAGGTCTCCACAAACTGAAGATGCAAATAAAATCATGATGATTTTATTTTCCCTAATCATCATTGGAACCCCAATTCCTTACTAGCAGAAAGCCCAATAATACCCTGTAAATATTAATACTTATATCCTATTCCTTTCATCGTAGAAGAACCCCAGTGTCATGCTTGACCCAAAGAGCTAAATCTTCTAACGCCAAGCATGGAACAGACTGCAGCTAGTTTTTCGTTGTCATAGATCCCTATGTTTACACTGTATCTTTATTAAAGTTTACCCTACACAATCTGATTGGTGATGTTTACTCACTGTAACAATGATGTTTCTGCTTGTTAAATCCAAGGTTTATCACAGAAAGATGATCCACTTTGAAAAGAGACCCAAGGTGACAGCTCTTAGCAGTCTTAGCATCCATGTCTCAGAATGAAAACAGCTCAGATACCTCACATCAAAAATCTGAAATGACTATGTCTCTGGCCTCCTGGTTATTTGACTCCCCAGGACATTGGGTCACCTTTTCTTTTAATTTTCTAAAAAACAAAGAGCCTTATTAAAACTATTCCTGGACAATTAGATGTTCATTCTCTACCCAGCTTCATAAGGGAGCCTACATTCAATAATTTGGTATTCTAAGAAGGCATCCTTGGGAAACTCAGGGCTATTCTCTGCTCTGGCTCATACCAAGAAGTACAGTGCTTCTGTTGCTACAGAAAAAAAAAAAAAGAAAAGAAAAGAAAAAAAAAAAGAAAGAAATGTTGATCACCTCCAGGGCAACCCTTTGGTAAAGCATCTGGTTATGCTAAGAATAGTAACTTTTCCCTGTCTTCTGAAAAGATAGTAATTTATCAAAATATTACTCTCTATTTATTCTGTTTTGCAATCCTCTCCCTCACCACTAATTTTTTTCAATGTGTCATATCCCTATACAACAAAGGGGAAAACTAATAGTCATTGATACACCTAGCAGTGCCTGCACTTGACCTACATGATCTCACCTGATCCTCCCAAGCAAAACAGTGAGAGGCTCTGTATGTAGGTCAAAGGCAGGATTTGAACCCCGGGGCTATTTGTCTCTAACACCCATATCCTGCCTCTTAAGCCTAACTGTATAATCATGCCCATTTGAGAGGTAGGAAATTGAATCTCAAAGATATTAAATAAGATGCCCACACTAAAGTCTCACAGCTGACAAGAATGAGAGTTCAGATTCTCCAAATACTGGGCCTGTTTTTCTCAGCATTTCTCTCTCTCTCTTTTTTCCCAAAGAACAAGAACAAAATCGCATTGCATTAGTGGCCACGTCTGGCTCTGAGACGTTTTCTTTTCTTCTGTCAGCATCAGAATGAAGACAGGCAGACGCTGGTGAAGGCCATCAGTCATCTGGAAGAAAACCTGCCCAGAGCCCATTAGCCATAAAAACAGGATGTTTTGGGACACCTTTCAGAAATTCCCTTTCAGGGACCTTTTCAATGCAATTACGACCTTGTCTCTGTTCTCAAAGGACTGTCACCAAGCACTTAAGGAACTCACCTGCCTGCTAAAATGCCCCATAGGCCAATGGAAAATGTTCCTCAATCAGGAGCGAAAGTCAGAGGTTCTTGCTGATTGCCACAAGATGGGGAGACAGCTTTGCACAGGTCATCCAGGGCCACCTGCCACGCCCTGACTTTTGTAAGAAAGGAGGTGAGCAGCAGGGATGCAGAATTTCAGAATGTAACCCCTAAGGTCCTTCCCTCCACTGCCTCCGAGAATATTTAACATTTTCACTTTCTGGTACAAACATGAAACAGGAAATAAGCAAACAGAAACCTCTCTTATTTTAAGGGCAGGTCATTCCTTCGAAAAAGACTTAGAGGAAGCTCAAAGCCTTCAGTCAAATAGCAAATGTTGGAAGCTTCCATTACCAGACTTCCGGCTGTGTGCTTTATATAAATGATTGCATTAAGCCTTCTGAAAAAAACCACAAGTGAGGATCCCGGGTTTCAGCATGGGTAAATGGTTCAAAGCCTCCTCCTAACATTGGTGGCTAGTTGGGGGCAACGGTTCCTCCAAGAAAAAAGCTTCCATGGAGTATGAGAGTGAATGAAACACAGGCAAGTGTGTGCAGAAAGTGCCAGAGGGACACAGGTGCAGGACATCCCATGGAGCCCCTGAGGAAGCATGGCCTTGAACTCACACCCCCCTCAGACACGCCCGTCCTCTGGCCAAAATCATGGTGGACACCTAGGGAATGAGATGTGACAAGAGCAGAGCATCCCTCAGGCATCAGCAAGCTGGGGACTTGGGCAAGCTGCTCACCCTCTCTGGGCCTCAATTGACACATGCATAAAGGGGGACTTTGGATAAGATATCTGCAAGATCCCTCTGGCTCCACTACTCTTCAAGTTCATAGTGGTTTTTTTTTTAATTTTTTTAATGTTTATTTATTTTTGAGAGGGAGGCTGGGGGCAGGGGGAAGTATGAGCACGGGAGGGGCAGAGAGAGGGGGACAGAAGATCTGAAGCAGGTTCCACGCTGACAGCCTCAAGGCAAACGCAGGCTCCAACTCACAAACCTTGAGACCATGACCTGAGCCGAAGCGGGGACGCTCAACCGACTGAGCCACCCAGGCGCCCCTTGAGTTCCTGTTCCAACAACACTGTAGGTTGACATAAAATATTCAATTGCCTGATTCAAACAAATGGATGTAAAACAGCATGATGTGTTATTTTTGCAATAATGTTTGACCTGATTCACTGAGGATTACGGAAGTATCAAACTTGATACACGGAGTTTTATACCACAAATTGTTTCCGTTTTTGGAAGGACAAAGGTAAATATTACCTCATGTTCTACGGTTTATAAAATCCGCATATATTATGGTTATTAAATCTCCCTAAGTATTTGAAGCAGACGTTAATGTTCCCAGTTAAGATCACTAAGACCCAGGAAGTATAAAGGAGTCTGCCCAGAGGGACAGAACTAGTAGGTGGCAAAGCCAGGACTGAAATCCTTATCCTGACCCCAAATCTCTTGTTCCCTACATGTGTACACTTTTCCTTAAGATTAACAATAAATAAATGCATTTTTACCCCACAACAAATTAAAAGTCAACATGTAGGGGCACCTGGTTGGCTCAGTCTGCTTAGCACCGACTTCAGTCCAGGTCATGGCCTCATTCATGGTTCGTGGGTTCCAGTGTTGGGTTCTGTGCTGACAGCTCAGAGCCTAGAGCCTGCTTCGAATTCTGTGTCTCTCTCTCTCTGTCTCTCAAAAATAAACTAACACTAAAAGAAAAAAATTCACAATTTACCATCAAAGGCATCACTAGATCTATTTAATGGATCTGTTTGGAATATGGCAAAATTTCTGAATAGTTTGAAGTTAATTCTTTATGGCAGACCCTAAATTTGCAGCTTTTCATTCTATAAGAACAAAGATGAGGAAAAAAACAAAAAGATGGATATCTCCACATCTTGTCACTCAAAAGCAAATCAGTTTTTAAACTAGTGGCTCAGTAAGTGCCCAAATGCAAGCGTGACTCCATTCTGAACCGTCAAAACATGTTTTCCTGCCCAGAGCTAAGACCATTTCAAACATGGTGGCCAAATTGACAAACTTTCCAAGTTCCTCTGTTGTTTGAATAAAGCAAAATTATTTCCTGAAATCAAAACAAAAAAAAAATGCATTAAAATGCTAGTAAGCCCATATGTCCCCGAGGGAAAGAGAACGAGTCCCTGGGGAGCTTTAAATGGGTACCATTTCCTACAGTGGAGATAAATCTTAGTTATAGCTTTTCAACCTGTTAAGGTGCCCTCCAGGGGAGGGTAAGAGGTTGCACAGACCCTGTGTGACAGGAATGGGGAGCAGTGGTGCTCTCTTGGGAGCTCCTACAGCTGGCTGGAGATGGTGGCCCCATGCTGTGACAACCCAAGAGAAGGAGCAGACTGAAGTCTGGTGTTCTGAGTGGGGTCAAGCAGAATCAAGACGGACTCAGGCCTTCCCTACCCTGTGCTCCTCCACTTCCTGTAAGTTGGAGCGCACGCCCGGCCAAGGAGAGAGCCTGGACCGCTTGACTCATAGGTAGGGAGAAGACCAAGGCTGGGCACGGCTCACAGCCAGAGGGTCACCAATGCCAGAGGAGAGAACTGGCCAGCTGAGCCTCCTGCAGGGACAGGGAAGCAGCACCAGGAGGAGCTGAACTTCAGGCTGGGCCTTCCGGGAGCGGGCATCTACTCCAAAGATCCTCTTGCCCCTGCCACAGACCACAACACCAACCACGACCGTGTCTGTGGGGGCTGATGCAACGAGTCTTCAGTCCTGGCTGGTGACTTCAAGCCCTGTGACATTAAACAAAGCTCTTGCTCAGGTTTCTTAACCGCGTGATGGAGAAGAGATCATGTGCTCACTTCCTTTTCTGAAGTCCTATGAAAGTGCCCTGGAAATGAACTGGTGAAAATGTTTGAAACGATGCAGACAGGCCAGGACCATAAACTTGAAGCTTCAAAATAAAAATACAACACGTAATTCAGTGATGCAGTCAAAGTTTATGTAAATAAGGACGCTGTTTGTAAGAAAATACAGAAACCTTGAAATCAGGGCTTATTCTTCTTCTACTTGGGGACAGAGTTTCAAAATGCTGGGCTGCTGACCTCACCATTATCAATTCAGAGCATAAGCTGCTTTCATAAAAGTTCCCTTTTGAGTGCAGCAGGCGCTGAAGCCCCATGAAATGTTCTTTAAAGGTTTAATAGACTGTGAGTAGGTCCCTGGGGCAGGATTAACCAGTTCTCTTAAAAAAAAAAAAGAAAAGAAAAAAGAAAAAAAAAAAAAGGAAAGAAAGAAAAGAAAAAAGTAAGAAAAAGGCAAACATGTGTATTTATAATAGAGTCTTACATCCAGTCCTGATCTCAGGGAACAGTTCTGAAATTTCCCTGAGACAATGACCAGGATCATGATAATAATGTTTAAAAATAAAACCTCTGTCGTTTTCTCCTGCTCCTAATTTTATTTTCCCCTATTATGTCCCTTTAGGAATTAGCAATCAAAACTTCTAATTGTATTCCTCTGAGACAGAGGTCAGAGATCTTAATTCAATCTAACAAAAGTTGTCTGAAGGCTCTTCTGAGTGGGTTGCTCAAAACAAGAGCATACTGGATCGTTACAATCTTACTATCCTTGTGGGCTGGTTAATTAATAGCAAGTGCACTGGGCTTACTGAGCTAAAATGGGAAACAGTTTCCAAACCTAATACGAAAACCATGTCGCATCCCTGACTCAGTCAAAGCCTTTTTTTATGTCAGATTAAGGAGTATCTCTCAAAACAGTACGAGCTGATATTCTTGTGTGCCCCAAGCCTTCTGCGAATGTAAGGAAAATCTATTAAAAGACAGAGAGGGAGGGAGAGAGAAAGCCATTGCTAATAATCTGCACAATATATAAATTTACATATTTAGCTATAAACATATCTATAACTGTAACGAACGAACGAATATATATATGTTTGTTTCATATCCATTCCACAAAAGGTTTGAGGCCAAGAGAATGACAAAGTTAACTCAGTATTTTATAATTTACACTGTTTAAATCTAGCTAAACTCATGTGATCTTCAAAGCAATCCTGTGCTTTATTCTCCCACATTCTATTCATGGGGAAACCAGTATTCAGAGAGGGAACTCACATCACCATATCCCACATGAGTACCTTTGAGCCAGGAAAAAAAAAAAAAAAACCTCAATGTTTCACTGAGTACGTCCCTACTCTTTACTCTTGCTGTACTTCTTTGAGAAGACTTCATGCCTCTTGTCCCTCAGGGAACACCTGGCCCTTGCACGTAGCAGCCACAGTGCACAGAGGTACACGCTACATTTAGGGGCCCGTGAAAACATTTTTAATTTCTTTTAAAATCAGAAAATAAGTGAATACGATGTACCCTGGATTATAGTCATCTTTATACCATTACAGTCCTCTATATGAGAGGGGAGGGGGAAGAGAGAGAAGAGGGGAGGAGGCAGGGGGAGGGCGGGAGAGAGGGAAGGAGGGAAAGTTGATGGAGGAAGGAGCCCTCTGAAGATAAGAGTGTGTAGGATCCACAGAGGTCATAATGCAGCACAGACAGCACCTTCTACCCCTTCTTTTCCTGGTTGTCTCCTACTCATCACTTTGAGACTCAGTCAAGGGCATGGGGCACCTAGGTGGTTCAGTCAGTTACGCATCTGACTCCTGGTTTTGGCTCAGGTCCTGATCTCACACTTTTGTGAGTTCGAGCCCCACATCAGACTCTATTCTGGCAGCGTGGAGCCTGCTTGGGATTCTCTCTCTCTCCCTCTCTGCCCCTCCCCTGCTCATGCTGTCTCTGTCTCTCTCAAAATAAATAAATGAACTTAAAAAAAAAAAAGACTCAGTAAAGGGGACAACTTCTACAGTAAGACTTCTTTGAAATAAGAGAGGGAAAGCAAGCAGAACTTAAGAACTAGTCATCAGAGGCATTAGATGACTCAAGTCACAATCACCTGCATGGGCACCATGAAGACAGAGTGGGAAGCTTCAGCCCAGGCCACGCTGTCAGAAGAGGAAAATACAAAATGAGCAAAGCTGTGTACCCAGGCGGAGTGAAACCCAAGTTACTTTACAAACATAATGAGGAATGAGAGAAATCTATAGAATCTCATTTCCTCCCCCGGGTTATAGAGAAACGCTTTTTTGCCAATCAATTCTAATAATTGATTAGCTAATAAGAGACTGCATTTACAGCTGTAGGCAATAGTGGGTTCACGATCACTGGAAAAGAGCTTTCTCACAGGGAACAAGGAGCCAGCAAGGTGTGGGTGGCAGAGGGAACATCCCTCTGTCCAGAGATTCGCTTGAAGAAACCAACACTCCCTATTTTGTTATGAAAATGCTTTCAATTTTTCAAGAACTCAGACTGGTCTCTTTGCAACTCATCCCCATCAGGAACGTTGTCCTGGAAATGCAAAAATAGCACTACTTAACATCGTGAGTTCAGAATAGATTAGTTGCGTCTGTATTCAAATTTCATCTTCTCCCTAGAGATATATACCTCCTGTCATTTTCCGTATTTGCATCAGTGTGAAGAAAGTTGATACGATCAACTGACCAGAGAAGTCCAAATGCAGATGAAGAAAATTATTTTATCTGTGTTTCTTTTCTTTTCCAGCTCAATGGAGATATAATGGACATATAACATTGTGTAAGTTTAAGCCTTACAATGCCATGATTTGATACCTGTATACTTGTGAAATTATTATAATAAGGTTAGTTAACATATTCACTGTCTCACATAACTACCTTTTTTCGTGGTGAGAACATGTAACATTGAAGATCTATCTTCTTAGTGGTTATTAAGCAATAATACAATATGTTTCACTGTAGTCACCATGCCGTACATTAGATCCCCAGAACTTATTCATCTTATAACCGGCAGTTTATACCTTTTGGTCACTATCTCTCTCATTTCATCTATCTGCCTCTCAGCCCCTGGCTATCACCATTCGGGGACCTGTTTCTACCAGCTTGGCTTTCCTCAATTCCAAAGGTAAGTGGGATATTACAGGAGAACTCTATTTAAAAAAATTTTTTTTAACATTTTTATTTATTTTTGAGACAGAGAGAGACAGAGCATGAACGGGGGAGGGGCAGAGAGAGAGGGAGACACAGAATCGGAAACAGGCTCCAGGCTCCGAGCTGTCAGCACAGAGCCCGACACGGGGCTCGAACTCACGGACCGCGAGATTGTGCACTGAGCAGAAGTCGGACGCTCAACCGACTGAGCCACCCAGGTGCCCCTAGAACTCTATTTTAAAGTTTGATCCTTTGCAGTTGAAGAGACAAAAGCTTTGACAGTCCGTATTGATATGAACACAGCCCAAAGTAGGCTGTGTTCAGGCCACAGAAATAGACCAGTAAAGCACAAAATCCAAATGACAACAGAAGAAAATTAAAACCGGAACAGGTAAAACTCAACAGTTGTCCTCAACTAAAGTTTTCACTAAAACCCTGATGTGGAGGATTTTGAGTTGCAAGGATATCATGGATTTGTGTTATTTAATAGACTGAATAGAGCTCATTTGAGAACATGAGTTCTTTCTGCACCAATATTTAGTTGACCCTAAAGCTTTTAGTTAAAAGAACCACCCACATACTGTAGAAGACAGACAGGTATGTTTACCACCTCTTTTCTTGTTCACAATGAGTTCACGGTAAGAAATGCTTCTTACAAAATTGGGGAAAAAAAAAAAAAAAAAAAAAACAGGACCAAACCTTGCTCTGTTTGAAACATCCCTAAAAATAAATACCATAAGTTTAAACACTGCATAGAGGAGAAGGAACATTTTTAGGCATACATTTCTCTGTTGGTGTTTTGACATGAGATTCCCTGAGGAACGTGCCTGTTTTCTACATGTCTGCTTTTTTTTTTTCTTTTTGTTTTGTTTTGTTTTGCAATAACTCATGTTTCAGAGGTGATTTGTTTCATCTGTGTTTACAACAGGCTACAAACTCGTTTGGTGCAATGCTTTGTTTCTTATAATTTATTTGTAACAAATCAAGCTCTAAAACCCTTTTACTCCCTACCATCAAATTGGTTCAGTTTGTTTTAGAAAATATTTTGAAATCTGTGCTTGAATCTCTGCTGAAATTATGCTGCATTATAGTTTAATTAATGTCATCCAAGATTACTACTAATTTAAATGGTTTCACTGGAGGTGAGTTTTAGAAACATTGTTTCAAAATCACTGGTGCATTTTTTTTTTTTTAAATCAAAGTCTTGCTTAATCCCCAAAAGTAAGAAGAGTCACGTTTACTTTTTGTACACAGTTCAGTTTGGTTCTCAGTGTGATTCCTAAAAAAAGAAAAAAAGAAAAAAAAAGAAAAAACACCATTCGACAGAGCTCTCAAATCAATGTGGCTCACTTCAGGGAATGCTTTGTATTCATGTTACCTTTTGTATCCAGTTACAAAGTCCAGCTGGAATTTCTACAGTAATCATAACCCTACAGAACAATTACATTGACAGTACTGTAGATGTAATTAGGTAGTTTCAATTTCAAACGCAAAATTACAATTTGCACTAAGAACTAATAAAAACTAAAAGAACAATACTTTCAAAAAATAACTAAAGGTATTGTGTTTCACTAAAATATCTTTTTAGTTATTACTTCCCAGTCAAACAAGGGAAGCAAGGTGAGGTTTTTAAAAAGGCAGAATGACTTGGTGAGAAGGGTATTATCAATATTCAACTTCACTTCTCTTGGGCAGTCACATATAAGGGACACAACTCTCTGAGCCTTACGTGTAGAATGATGGGCCTGGTCTAGGGGACATCCCACATTCCTTCTGTTCGTGGCATTTTGTGAAACTAATGACATTTTGTAATTTTTACTGCAAAATCAAAATCGTAAATTTCTGGGGAGGAAGAATCTTACTTAGTCAGGTCCATATCCACTGCTTGGCATAAATATGCTGTTATGTTTTCTGAAGTTGTGATTTAAGAACTTAATGTAGGGGCACCTGGGTGGCTCAGTTGATTAAGCATTAAACTCTTAATTCTGGCTCAGGTCATGATCTCACAGTTCGTGGGATTGATCCTGGCGTCAGGGTCTATGCTGACAGTGTGGAGCCTGCTTGGGATCCTCTCTATCTCTACCCCTTCCTTGCTTGTGCGCTCTCTCTCTCTCTCTCTCTCTCAAAATAAATACATAAATACATAAATACACTTAACATAATGGAAATTTAGAGTAGATTAGGATATTTATTAAGTAAAATGCATCAGCCTGTTATGTCAAGACTTTCTCTGAAAATAATAGGGCTCCAAGCAATTTCTTGGAAGCACGCTTTCCACCTACATGTAGGATGGAGCTTCTGGAACAGCTGTCTACCATGGGGAGACCGGTGAGCTCAATTAGTGAGAATGTGAAAAGCACTTCCTGCAATACCTTCTCTGTAACTTCCGTCAGCTACATAGTAAAAGCTACCAGAACTATGTTCTCCCGTGGCGCCTTTGGTAGTTTAGAATGTTCCCTGGGGCAGTTCATGCCATGCATGGCCCATCTGAAATTCACATACATGTTGCTAAAGTAACATGGTCCGTCTTTGGGGTCACTTTGCCTGTCCTCCCAAGATCTTTCTCATTGCTCTTTGTCACCGCTGCTGAATGATGGTTCCCTTGTCTTTGGTCTGCTCTTCTCCCTGGAGATTTCCTGAAAGCCCACATCCTGACTAGACTCATTCGCCCATTGCCAGGTCTGGGCTCCCCAAATCCTCCCTGACAGCCCTGTGCAATTTGTAAATAGTCGCCCTCCCTTTATAGCCTTTACCCAAAGCTGTGCATGTAATAGATTAAATTCCAGTTGTCTCTTCTCCTGTGTCCTTCCCCTAAGCCCTTTACTGGTCTGCATTGCCTTGGTCATATTTATTTTTACCATTATCAACTTCCTTCTCTGTGCATGGGAAATGGGAACGGAAACAGTGCTCAGGTGTGGCAGAAGTGGCTTCGTACACAGGGGCACAGCAAGAGACATGGACAGGAAGTCAGGACACCTGGGATGAGGTCAGAGTTCCCACCAGCTTCCTTTGTAACACTGGACAAGTCAGATACGTGCTACCAGCCATGGTCCACTTAAAACCTGCGTTCTCTGAAAGAGGCATGACCTAGAATTCTCATCCACTAGAGAGTTTCAGATAACAAATGGTCGAATGCACACACGTGGAGATCCATGTTGGGAGCTCACTGCAGCCATAATCATCCATCTTCAATATTTAACTTTCTGTTTTAGAAACGGGCACATCATAAATTTCTCCCTATCACAGTTGGCTTGTTTATTTGGTCTGATAATTAAGGTAACTTTGGCATCAGCATGCCACTTCCTTAAGGAATGGGACGCGAGGCAGCTCACGGAATGTGGAATCATCCTCTCCACCTTGCTTAAGTCCTTCACGCCAAAGAAGGGAAACACGGAGCTCAAAAGCCATCTTGGAAAGGTCAGTCGGCTTCTGTTTCTCAAAAAAGAAGAGAAAGAAGAAACCCTAAAGCACAATGAAAGAGAAGGGAACTGTGCTGCCTTATGGATTATTCAAGGTTGTTAACCAAAGCCTTCTTACCTGCCTCTAATCGCTGCCTCCCCCGCACACCCTCCTTTTTCCAGGCATCAGAGGAGGGCAAATTAGATCATATATTTGAAGCGCTTGGTCTCCTTGTAGGAGAGGGGTCATATAAATCTTCAGTGTTGTCACTTTCTATTCTCTCCATGCCTTTGACCTTAGCTCGCTGAAAATAATTTATAGCTGGTTGTAAGGGCACCTGAGAACGGCTCCATCCACCTCATGAGTAAAGAGCCTGAGGCGGGAGCGCTTGGCAGTCACACTCCCTTGACCACAGAACCCCCTCCAGCGCTTCAGGAGACAGAAGTATACGGACAACAGCAGCTGTGACGTGCCACACGGTGGCAGCAAGTAAGCCACCGGCCAACGAAGTGGGCTAGAAGTCTAAGTCAGAGTGCCGCCTCCCCCTGACTCAGGCAGGCCTCCCCTCACCTGCCCAAATGTACCAGGTGAAAGGAAAGTCAGCTTTGTGACAGGGACCCGTGGATACTCACGGATACCCGTGAGTCCTGCCCACAGTGAGTGTGGCGGCTCCATTGGAAAGTGTGGCTGCGATGTGTTTTCATTCACTGAGTACCAGGACTCAAGAGGGAAAACAGAGGCTGACAAGTCTGAGACGACAGAGAAAATAAATAACAATAAAGAATTTTTAAAAAGCAGATCAATTAATGCCCTGTCTCGTTCAGTGTCATCATTTTCTCCCAGGGATCCAGGTCATGAAGTCCCATCTTCTTTGCAACCCACAAGTAGTTACAACTGAGTGTCACTTGTGTCTCCTGAATATTCCCCATCACCCGTTCGTCTATTTCCCCAGACCCAGTTGCCTGTTTTCCGTGGCTTCTCTGAAGACTTCTGTGTCGTAGGATTTCTTCTAGTGCACCTGTCTGATCCATCCCTTGTATACTTCGAAACCAGAGAAATTCTAAAAGGTGATGTGGGAACAGAGTGGTCTGGGGGTTCAGGCCAGCAGATGAGTTGGGGACAGCGAGGAAGAGGAGGTGAAAGATGGAGCGCTTCCTGCTGTCACAGCTCTGGGCACCGGAGTGAGCTCTGCGTCAGCTCAGCCTCCTGGCGGGAGGTGTGAAGTGTAGTCAGTATTCATACACCTGCCCGAAGTTTTCCCAGGGCTCTGAAATGTGTCTCATGAGACGCAGTCGCACTCCGGCGCTAATCCCTAAATATATTTTCAGCCTCATCCTTTATTTCTCCCACAGTCACCCAACACTCAAGAAAATCGAAAGTCTATGGTCTCCATGTCTTTTATGCTCACATCATCATCATTCCCAGGATTACTGATTCACTCATCCAACTGGGAAATTCTACTTGGTCTTTAGGTTCATGAAAGGACCACTTCCTGTTTTGAAGTCTTCTTTATTATCCACAGGCACCCTCCTCTACACATCTATTTACACCTTTTCATCTACATGTTGTGTTTTTACATGACTCTGTTTTAATATTTTGTATGTATTTGTTTCCTCCACCAAAGTGAGCTGTCCCTCCTAGATTCATTGATTATTTTATTCCTGGCATCCAGCACCATGACTGGATGCTACTGGAATACTTGATTTTACTGAAAGCAAATTACACGCCTGAAGGATTACAAAGAGGCAAGTGGAGAAGAGCGGAAGCAGGCATGAGCATTTTAAGAACAATTTCTTTTCCCCACTTTTCCATGCTGTGAGTTTATGCTGCATAGTGGGGAGCTGGGACACGTGATGGGATGTTGAGATCTCGTCCTCGGAAGTTAAGCCAAGTACCTTCAATATACGTAAATCGTAAATCGAAATGCCAACATCTTCACTACCCCCGCCCCCACACCTCGCACAGCATCTCACCAAATGAGTTTGAGCGTACGTGGGTTCAAATCAGGTAATGCTGAACCCAAGGTGATTAAAAGCACCTCACCAACAGGTTCCAGGGGCAGTGTTTTATGGGGAAGACCTGGAAGCAAAGCAGATAAATTTTACGACTGGTTGAAGCATAAGCAGCTGTCTTACCTGGGAAAGTTTAGTTGGTTATTTGCGGTTGCCTGTTCTTAAGTTTCTTTATCAGCTTTGAGTGCATTGACTCAGTCTCAGGTGTCAGTTTGCTTATATAAACTGCCAAGGTATTAGAGCCACCCCAGTCTAATGGCTCCCTGTTTAATGACTGAGAGTGCTCTGTCCTATATTCAGTCTAGAATTATCTCTCCTTTTACTTCATTTAATGGATTCACCGCAATAGAATTATCTTAAGTTTATAAGGTACTTTATAATTTGCCAGAATTCAAAAGATCGTGGGAATAAAAATTTCCCAAGGCCAGTATTTAAGCTGGGTGGCTTTAGTTGGCTTTACCATCCAATCGTATTCTTTGACCCTGATCTCCACTATTTGAAGTATCCGCCACAAGTTGAAAGCATTACGTTTACTTTATGTGAAATATTTAACACAAAAATTTTAAATAATGACAATCTCAGTCTTCACGAAAACCAAAATGCAGAAATCACTTGCCCAGTTTTGCACAACCAGTAGCAAAACGCGGACTCAAACTCAGATCGTTCCCAGCCCAAACCATGTGTTCCTGTCCTTTCCTTCTGCCGCCTTTCCATAACCAATGTCGATGCCGGGCTTTATGTCTTCAGACTTCCAAAATCACAATCATTGCCATGGTTCGATTCAACTTCATTATTTTTAAAAAATGCAGTTTCCATGGGAAAAAACTTTCCTCCCACCTACTCCAGGATTATAATCCAGCTTTCAGTGCCACAGCACATTCTTTCTTTTTAGGCAAATTAATTACGAGCTTTGATTAAGAGCCTATGAAGACTTCCTGCGCCAATCTGCACAGCAGAGGTGTGCTGAAAGACTATGTGGTTGAAAGACCAGATCAAGTAAATAGTTCAGAGGTTGTAAACTACTCATCCCTTAGCCCAACTCTAAAAAGATGGAGATTTTAGTGCCTTTGCACATTTCCAAGTACTCTCTCTGCACGTTTGAGTCTGTTTTATTCACTGAGCATATATTTGAGCTACACGGACATAATTTCATTGCCAAAGTCAGTGGAATCTAACTTCCCCTATCTCCATCACTGTGGACTTAGTTCAGGGCCTCATCTCTTGCACAGGCAACTGCATTTATCAATCATTAATGTAGATGGCACCCACAATTATAAGCCGGCTTCGTGTCAGAAATTTTCATACAGGCTCTCCCATTTTGCTTTCAAACCATCGTGGGAGATGTTCCCCGCTCCCACCCACATTTTACAAGCCCATCAGAGCCAGAAAATAAGTTATCCATCATCACTCAACCTGGCAGAGGCAGAGCAAGATACGAAAATGAACATTTTTTCCTGCCTTATTTTCATACCATGCAGCAGGGGGCCCTGAGCTCCTGGCTGGGGGGAGAATCCATGCAGTGATGAAGGGGAAGAAGGGCTAAGATACACCCTTTGCTGTTGACCATAGGCCATAACCAGCCACCACTTTCTTAGGTGGTCTCCATATTCACCCTCACAGGCACCGACCGTCAGAGACCAAAATGGGAAAGATTTCTGAGGGCAGGGAAGCCTAGGCCATGAAGGGCGGATAAGACTCAGAAAGCTGCAGAGAACCTCAGAAGGGAATACGATTTGATGGGTGTTGACAGAGGGGAGGTGACATTACTGTGTTTATGATCTTCAGAGGCATTCTGCTAGACACTTCCACTTGCATTACTCACAGATCTACTATATTATCTGTCCCACTTCAGGGATGAGGTAACTCAAGATAGGAGAGAATAACTATCTTGCTTCAAATTATACAGCTCATAAGTAGGAAAAGCAGAAGCAAAATCTGAATAATTGAGTGCCTACAGTGAGTCAGTTTCTGGGTACTCAGGAGAAAAAGACAGTGCTATGAAGCTTTGTGTAGGTGTTGGGGGTTGGAGGAAGCAAACAAACACTCTCAAAGAAGCACACAGAGTTTGTTAAGAAAACACGGAACAGGGACTCCATCAGACTGGAAAGTCATGAAAAGCTCCTTTGAAAGTGTCCGTGAAAAGAAAGAGGTGTCTGAGCCCAGCTGAACACAACACCTACAGTAAGTATGCTGGCTTGGGTGAGGCAATCACGCAGATGCCCCAGGAGCATTAGCAAACTAGTTGGAGCAGTTTCTAGAGTTTTTAATCTCTAACCAGGAAGTCTGGGTGTCATTCCGTAGGCAGTGTGGTGGCCCGGACAATCATAAGGTAGGAGAGGGCCTGCATCCATCAGGTTTGCCAATTCAGTATCTTAAGGGGCAATGTCACTCTTGCAAAATGGAGGCAGGATTCTAGGATGCAGAATGCAGTGACACCTTTTGGACTCTGATTATAGGGCAGGGGTACATGCGGTGACCAGGATGGGGCTGGACGTGTTTTGTTTTTTTTTTTTTTTTTTTAACGTGCCTCTATATACAGCACCAGTGCATAATTGGTGCTTTATACATATTAAGATGATTTGGACAAAAATATGAATAAGATTCATCTTAGGTTGGATTCTCTAGGAGCAGAGGAAGAAAATAGCGTTCTTGTTAAGTGATTGTGGGGAGAGGCTCTGAGGAGAAGGGAGTGAGGGAAGCAGGGCAGGAGAAACAGCTCAGCAACAATATGGGTTCCATGGGAGATGGGCTTTGGTCCGGCTCCACATGGAAGCGCCTGACCACAAACCACAACAGGTATTCCACCCACCTGGAGGTAGGTGTTTGTGTTAGGCTACGGGCAACAGAAGGGTCAGCCATGACTTGTTGGCACCTAGGAGAGCAGAGCAGCTGGTAAAGGATCTGAAGGGCAGGAAGAGCTTCCCCTAGAGCAGGGATGTTCAGGGTGCACCACACTGGAAATACCTTAGAAATGCGTATTTCTCAGATATGCATCTCAGGCCCCACTCACACGTGATGAACTTGAAACTCTGGGAGCAAGGTCCAGGCAGTTGTTTTCCCATGCCCTCTAAACGACGGGGATCACTGTAAAGTTGGAGGAATACCACACTGCAGGATCCTGTACTGGGTTCTCTCAGACTCCTCCTCCCCGCGTGGTGATCAGACAACTTCCTGGTCGTGGAGCCCTTGAAAGAACAAAATCTGACCTTGACCTAACATGGCAAGGGAGGAATGTAAAGGAAAGGAAATGTCACTGTAGCACTGGGTATACTCAACGCTTATGAATTTCTGGATTTCTTCCATAATAAAATCATTATAGAATTCAGTCAGATTTAGGAGCCTAAACTTTACTGGTAAGAGAGAATAGCTTATTCTGTATAACTTAGAGAACAGCATAAAGTTTAGGGGATAAAACTTTGGCTTTATATAAGAAAGACTTTTTTTTTTTTTTACATCGAGGTAACTATATACAGTAAAATCATTGCAGTTGCCATGTATCGAGGACCTACTATACATCAGGAACTTAATTACATGACACATAGAAATCAGGGCCTCAGCTGGATTAGAGAAAAGAATTCATTTACCTACAGTTTTAAGTAGGTGTCAGACCGTGGTATGAAGTTTTTATTTTTTTTTATTTATTATTTTTAAAATGTTTACTTATTTTGAGAGAGAGAGAGAGACAGCGAGAGAGCGCAAGTATGAGTGGGGGAGGAGCAGAGAGAAAGGGAGAGAGAGAATCCCAAGCAGGCTCCGTGGTGTCAGCACAGAGCCTGATGCAGGGCTTGATCCCACACACCATGAGGTCATGACTTGAGCTGAAATCAAGAGGCGGCTGCTTAGCGAACTGAGCCACCCAGGCGTCCCTCTGGTATCAGGTTTTTAAAAGACTGGATTCGGGGCGCCTGGGTGGCTCAGTCGGTTGGGCGTCCGACTTCAGCCCGGGTCACGATCTCGCGGTCCGTGGGTTCAAGCCCTGCGTCGGGCTCTGGGCTGACGGCTCAGAGCCTGGAGCCTGTTTCCGATTCTGTGTCTCCCTCTCTCTCTGCCCCTGCCCCGTTCATGCTCTGTCTCTCTCTGTCTCAAAAATAAATAAAACGTTAAAAAAAATTTTTTTAAAAGACTGGATTCATATGAGCAGAAGAATTTGCCAGGAATATGCACTGTATCACATTTGGGGTGCAGAAATTTACAAACACGTCTTCGGTCTCAAAAGAAGATCCTTATGATATTGAGCCGCAGGGATGATGTGCCAGGCCTCTAGAGAGAAATAAACAATGGGCAGAAATAACCTGGGCAGAAATAACAAAACTCTGCAAAATTACAAGGGAATTTTCTACCTAGAACAGTCTGAAAACACCCATAAAAAGACCCGGATTCCAACCAGTGATAGACAGCAGCTCAGGGGCAAGGTCCAGAATGAACGCTGGGCAATGAGAATCCAGAGCTGGGAGCTATATCCAGGAGAGATGGGCCACTAAGGGAAGCATATCAAAAACCCAGGAAGGTCTCCATGGCAGAGTCAGTGGTGATAAAAAAATTCCCAGGGGACTTGAGGGATTAACAGGAGACTGGGTCCACCAAATGGGCAGGGGCTAATCTCAGCAGCTCTTCTGATGGCATTGGTCAGAGTTTCTGCCCAAGCTGACCGACAGCAAACAATGATGGGGAAGGCTCATGACATTGGACCACAGAAGAGAACTGCACAGGTGCTTAAAATAGCCCAAGTTAGGGGCGCCTGGGTGGCTCAGTCAGTTAAGTGGCCGACTTCGGCTCAGGTCATGATCTCATGGTCCGTGAGTTCGAGCCCCGCATCGGGCCCTGTGCTGACAGCTCAGAGCCTGGAGCCTGCTTCAGATTCTGTGTCTCCCTCTCTCTCTCTAAAAAATAAAGGCTAAAAAAAAATTTAAAAATACCCCAGGTTACACAGAAAACAGCCCCAGGACTCACAGGGGGAGGAGGGCACCTCTGAATGAGGCCAGACAAGGCTCTCTATTCTCCCCCATGAAACTGTGGGGCTGTAGTTACCTGGGTATACCAAAGTATCTCTAATTCTTAAAATAGTCACCTACAGTATGTGTTGTTAATCATCTCTCCAGATTAAGGAGGGAAAAGCCAAGGCTTTAACAGCTTTATTTCTGCTCACAGCCATACAGCTAGTCAGGATTTAGCTCACTCAAAATCCAAATTAAATTTACCTGGACTCTTGTCTGTGTAAGTGTTTCTCAAAATGTAGCCACTTGAACACCTATGACTGAATGGCCAACAGCATCTCTAGAGCTTGAGTCCCAGGAATCTGAACCTGCAGCAAGTTGGGTGATTTGTGTTATGCACACATTTCTGAGGACACCTCCTCTCTCCATGTTGCCTCTCTATCTCCCACAACAAAACTAGGATCCTGCAGAAGTACATGCACCATGGAGAAGCATTCCAACCTGGGATGGATGACCACAGTTCGCAGATGTCTGGGAGTGGGCTGCTGCAGGGCAGGTGCGGAGCAGGAAGTGCTTGATTTGATGACCTCACAATGGCCAGCTGCCATTGACTTCCATAAGTCCAACCTCTCAAACTTCCTAGAGAGCTACCATGGATGGAATTTTGTGTTCCAGAAAGATATGTTGGGTTCTAACCCCCTGTATCTCAGAAAGTGACCTTATTTGGAAATAAGGTCATTGCAGGTGCAGTTAGTTAAGATGAGGTCATAGTAGAGAAAGGTGGCCCTTAACCCAATATGACCCACGCACTTATAAGAAGAGGGACGATATGAAGACATACACACAGGGAGGACACCATGGAAGGACAGAGCAGAGATATAAATGATGCAGCTGCAAGCCAAGGAGCACCCACGATTGCTGGCTACCAGCAGAACCTAAGTAGAAGCAAGGGAAGATTCTACCTAGAGTCTCAGAGGGAGCATGGCCCCACTAACTTAACTTAGGACTTCCAGCCTCCAGAACAGGAAGAGAATAAATTTCTGTTGTTTTTACAGCAGCCCTTGGAAATTAATTCCTTATAGCAGCCCTAGGATATTAGTATGACAGCTAACGACAGGGAAATTTAGTGCTTTCTCTCCTCCTCTTTTGGAGCTAAAATTAGATTTATTTATTTTGAGAGGATGGGGGAAGGGCGGAGGGAGAAGGAGAAAGAGAATCCCAAGCAGGCTCCACATTATCAGCGCAGAGCCCAACGCAGGGCTCAGTCCCAGGGACCATGAGATCATGACCTGAGCCAAAGTCAAGAGTAGGGATGTTTAACCTAATGAGCCACCCAGGTGCCCCAAACTCTTTTTGGTTCTTGACTAAGAGAGCCTAGACTTGAAATCTCTGAGACTGAACACACGCTATGAAATCGAAAGTGTCTGTCTTCAGAGAATGTTGATGAAATGTTTGAATCCTCTGGCTTCCCCTCTTCTGCTGTCACCACACGAAATCTCTTCCAAGGATGATCCCTCTCTCTCTCCTACTTCTGTTACTGTGAAGAGAAGTTCCAAGGCACAAATGCCCCTGCTGTAATCTCCTTCCAACGGTGCTGCAGACCATACCAAACGGCATCAAATCTAGCAATTTCTGGTACAAGAAAGGTTATCAGTTGTTGGGGGAAAGAAAAATATACATAAATATATATACATTTTATACAACATTTTAAAAGCACTGCCTCTGAGTCGTTCCTGCCAGTTGGAAGGGCCAAATCTCAAGGCCAGCAGCCTTTTGATGTTGAAATGTTTGTGTTGCCTGACAGGACCCAAACATTTGTAAATTGGGGACTAAAGCTAATACTGATCGCAGGGGGAAGGCAAGGCCAATCTCCCACTTCCGTCAGCTCAAAATAAATGTTACTTCTTCTAAAGGCACATTTAGAGCCTGAATCCAGGATGAATCAGACCGAGTGTTCTTATTTAGATAATAGTGAAATCAGGCCTTAGAGAATTGTTAGTCAGCAAAACTTAATTTTGGTAAACCCATGCTGCGGGAAAGGAAATGAAGGGAGATGGAACCGGATTTAGACCTGCCGGAGACCAAAAACAGCGAGGTACAGAGGAGAAAGATCAATCTGATGTTCCTCTTGCTTGAGGAGAAGCTGGGGTGAGCTGTAGGAAAAGGAGTCGCTCACTTTGCAAAGTTGGTGAGCTCCTTCCAGCTACGAGATCAGCCTGGGAACACTGTCCTACAGTGGCTTCTCACGGATACCGCTCCACTCAATGGCCTTCCTCCTCCTTGGCCACAGCTCCTCCAGCAAGGCTCCTGCTCATCCCCGTGGCTGACGCCCCTCCCTGCATGGTCTCAGAAGCTGTGGCCCATCATGTCCGGACAACCCTCTGGGACCTCGGGTGCAGAGGTATTTCCCCAGCAGAGCCCTTGCAAGGTGGGGGCTGTCACTTCTCATTCTGAAGCGTCTTCAATATGATGATGGATTAAAATGGCTCTGGGCAAGAAAGACAGTCTGCCCATCCTGTCCTTGTCAGTCACCAGATGTGGGACAAAAGAAAGTTATAGCAAGAAGTGTTAGTTCCTCTGCTTTTCTCTCTCACACTTCTCTCAGTCTTCTAGAGTAATTCCAGGAAGGAATGAGAGACATTAATAGCCAGCGGGTGGGAGCACTAAAGTACTTCATTTAAATTCTTCCTGGTCCTATGACAGATTTCTTTCGATCTGGCCTCATTTCGTCTGGTGCTGTCCTCAGCTTAAAAACTCACAGAACTCACTAAGCAAACCACAGGAACCTCGGAAGTTAAGTACATTCACTGTGGAAGGGTATAGCACATCTTGTTCTCTCAAGGAATTGAGGTAGTCTACATCCCACTTTACTGAATACATCTGAAAAAAGAGAGGAACCATAAAAGATCTAAAATGATTTTCATTCTCCAATCAGGGTGCGCCAGTCTATGGGAATAAAGTCATGGAAAATACCCTCCATTTTCCCTTAATGTGCAAATATTCGTGGAAGAGAAATACAGCAAAGAGAAAAGGCTATTACAGAAAGAACCATAATAGACGTGAGGAGAGCACGCAGGGAGGACAAACAACGCTGCCCAAAGATTTGCAAAGACGTGTTCTTGCAGGAAGACTGAAGGTTCGCCAGGTATTGGCACATAAGAGGAGGAAAGTGGTGGGTGGTGCCTGTTGGGTGGTGGGGGGCTGGGGGGAGACAGGGAATGGCAAGGAGAGAGGTTAGGTCCTTAGGGAGCAAAATCTATGATGTTTGCGGAAGGCAATAAGGAGTTCAATGGGGATGAGCAAAGATACAGACAAGAAGAAAAAAGAGATTGGACGAGTGCTGGAATATAAAGACTATTGCAGAATAAAAGTAAGTTTTCTCTGGCAATGGAAAGTCATTGATGGGTTTTAAACACAGGACTGAGGATTGGATAAAGTTTTCACAATTTCTCTGGCAGCAATGTGGAAAATGTTTTAGAGGGAACAAACCTAGGAGTGGGGTAGGAGGCTTGTTAAAATACTGTTGCCACTACCTAAAGAGCAGAGAATACACGTCTGGGATATAGGGTCAGGGTCTGAAGAGGCAGTGCCATAAGCCTGGCTCTCTGCAAACTATGTACACAGTGAACTAATCTGGAATCAATTTGTTAAAAGGACAAAAAAAAAAAAAAAGAACCAAAAATAAAGATATCTTAAGAAAAATAATTTTCTCACCCCCTACTCCTATCTAAGGAAGCAACAACACCATCATGAAAAGAAGCTAGAATTTAAATATATATATATATATATATATATATATATATATATATATATATATTTTTTTTTTTTTTTTTGGGGGCACCTGAGTGGCTCAGTTGGCTAAGCGACTGGCTCTTGATTTTGCCTCAGGTTATGATCTCATGGTTGGTGAGTTCAAGTCCCACGTCGGGCTCTGTGCTGACCGCTCAGAGCCTGGAGCCTGCTTCGGATTCTGTGTCTCCCTCTCTCTCTGCCCCTCCCACATGCTCGCTCGCTTTCTCTCTCTCAAAATAAATAAACAAAACTCAAAACAAAATCTTGATAGCATCCAGACCATTTTTCCCATAGAGGGGAAAGATTGTTTTAAATATTAACTGATATATTTTCCTGCGTTGTAATTTCTCCTTACCTGCCACCATTCTACCATTAAACTGTTTGAGGGTGGGACTAACAACCATAAAAAAGGGAGGTCGCGAAAGACTCCAGCGAGAACCACCTTTTAAACCCTTGATCTCCTAACCCGGTCTTGGCACAGAGGCAGTAACTAACTCAGTAACTCACTCACTGTTGCTCAGCCTGTAGGAAAACGTTGTATTCCTTTCCAGATGTATTTCTGGCTCTGATGACAACTCAAGCAGATCTATGACTTTATGGCCATTCTTGGTTTTAAGAGCAGGTCCTGTTTTCAAGACTAGTGCTCCCTTTTTGATACTACAGATGTCCCTTCGAGCATACAGCAAAAGGTACTTTGTCTCATCCAAAGAAAGCTTTATACTCAGGCCATCCCTAACCCAGCCTGGAGACCTAGAGTGGGTAAAGAAAAAAACAGACCTAGGCACCTTGGACACCTCCCTCTTCCCATTGAGGCTCTTACTGAAAGAAGAGTAGGAATATACAGGAAAGGGGCAAACATTCTTCTCATTTATTAGGTTTGGTTCTAGTGGCCCTCTGTAGTTATGCTGACTAGTGATGTCCTCCATGCGACAGGTGTCATGTGCTGATTCTTCCAAGGGGTCCAGAATCCATTGTGTGAATTTCATCCCTGCACAAATTCCTGACATTGACAACTGGACCATAAGCCAATCACTCCCTTTTCAATTTCTGTCTCTGGGAACACTCCCACAGATGTTGGCTTCCCCTTGCCCCTGAAAGATAGCCTATTGGATAGCTAAGACATGGTTCAAGTTTAGCTACTTTCTGCACCATCCATTTGGGCCATTCTCAAACACCCTGCTGCACTAAACACTAGGAGCGCAAGCAGTCTGCCACTGGATGCCCTGTTTCCCCACCCTGCTGTCACAGGGGCTCCAGTGACCTGTTGCTTCTGGGCTAGAAGCAGGCACGCATTTCTATGTTTACCAGGACGCTCGTATTAAGCTCCCTTAAGAGTAACCTGTGAGTGCTACACTCTGATGGGCTTCGTTGTAGTGACCTGTGACTTTTGCAACTCAGCAATATCCACCTGGGGAGGGTGGTCCCAGTCCCTTTCTTTCTGACCTCAAAGAGCTCTCTGGATGATTCTCTTGGAGAACCCCTTCCCTCTCCCAACCCAAGGAAAAGGTAAAAGCTTCAGACATGACTGCTACTGTAAAGTTTTCTTGTCCTGTAACCAATTCCCTTGGAATCGCCAGTCTCCTGTTTGCATACGTTGTTTGGGGAGGGGAGGGTGGGGGATCAGGAGCCTGGTTTGGCAACCTTTTCACTAGCACTGGAAGTGCTAACTGGCAGCAACTTGGTGCTCTATTTAGAATGTCGCAGTACTTACTGTTCCAGGTTTGGGGCTTCAGCCAAAATTCCAGGACAATAGGAAAAGCCTCATTCAATATCCTATTTTAACAACTTTGAAAACTGAAGAGGACTTTTGTCATTGTCGTTGTTGTTGATTTTAGCTCTTCAAGAACTATAGTGCTCGGAATGTAGAGTTCAGCTTCAACTATGGAGAAAGGAAGAGGCAAGGCTGACCTAAGAGCTGTGTAGCAACTAGACAAGGAAATAAGAAAGTAAAGTTGTGTACTGAACATGGGTAATGGGGAAAGCTTTGGGACGAGACAGAAACGTGTCTGCACGTGTGAAGGTTGGTTGGGAAACCACTTCTTGCCCTGCTTTGGGGGTCAAAACCTTGGGAGGGAAGGGTGGTTGACAACTTCAAATAACTTTGGAGGCTCTCAAAGCAGAGAGGGTTTATCTCTCTTGCTGTGGGGGAGAGCTCTTTGCTTCACAAAGAGCCAGAGGGTAGAACAGAAACAGCTACAAGGAGACCCAGAGAAGGCCCTGTGGAGAGTCCTACAGCCCTGTCACGGAAGCATCGAAGAGTATCTGAGAGTGCTAGCCAACAGGAAGAGCCCTCCAGGCTGGAACAAGGAGGAGACAGGGTGTGTTACATCTATAGGCGCCAGTAGGTGAGTCCGCAAGCAGATGCTACAGTCCCAGCAGGGACAGGGTGTGTCCAAGGCCTGGAAGAATGAGATAACCTCAGCGGCGGCCTGAAAGAACACATAATGGGTTGAGGTTCTATGCTCACCCCACCCCACCCCACCCCAACCTGGAGCTAGCACAGACTTTTGCACCTCTATTCTTCCCCAGTGGAAGAGAAGGAAAGGGGAGGGACTGGGAGAAATGGAATTGATGTAGTAGCTACCTAAGTGAGATTGGATTTTATTTTTTATTCATTTTTTTAAAGTTTTATTGGAGAGAGAGAGAGAGAGTGTGCGCTAGTGGGGGGTGGGGGGCAGAGAGAGAGAATCCCAAGCAGGCTCTGCACTGTCAGTGTGCATCAGCTGGAGCTCAAATGGTGAGATCATGACCTGAGCTGAAACCAAGAGCCAGATGCTCAGCCAACGGAGCCATCCAGGCACCCCTGAATTTTAAATAAAAATGACTGACTTACCTTAATTTGCAAGGCTGAGTTTTTTGCCTCAGGAAAAAAAATAGGTGGCTCATGAGCTAAGTTGAACTCAGATATGGAGAAACATAAACGCGTCCTTTGTCCACTGCAGACTGTATGGCTAGGCAGTCCCACCTCACACCCGGTCTTAAAGATGGCAGATTGCAACTGGGTTGTGGTGAGGAGTGGGAACTGCCTTAGAATCTAAACAGAGTTTGCAACGAAGCCAGATCTCTATCCTGATGGCAATCATTGCCTTACACCAGAAGGGGTAATTTCTACAACCACAATGGGCTGATTAGGAGCATTTAAAGAAGAAAATATTTCGCTAACACATTTCCTTTGGATGTGATGAATCCTGTCCTGCCACAGCCAAGCTCTCAAACCAAGCCAAAATCCAAATCTCTAAATAATGTGTTCCTCTCCTTAATCCCCATCACTTGGACATGCATCCATGTTCATTAAAATTGGCATCAGACTACCTGGAAGGTTTATAACCTTCATTGAAGCAATGGGGGAGATACTGATTAGGTACAGAGGCAGAATATGTGCCTCTTATTTAGCAAGGGGGCTCTAAGAGTCAGCATGCTGGGGGGGTCAAATCTAGAGTCTACAATTTACTCTATGTGCAACCTTGAGCAAATTGCTTAAATGTTGTGTGCCTCAGTTGCTCCTTGTGTAAAGTAAGGATGATTATATTAGTTCTCTCAAGGTCTCCTAAATCGAAAGCCAACATAACTAGATACAGGTGAATGTGTATAGGAGTGAGTTCTCCGTCAGGTCAGACATTCAAGTTCAGGCTGGACAGCCACATGGTGGGGATGTTGCGTTGGACTGAGTAACTGGTGAGATCCTTGCCAGCTCTGAATATCCTTTGAAAAAGAAGGCTCAGTGCCAAAGAACAGCATCCACTTTGAGATAAACCCAACTGGCTCTCATTTGGAAAAGGAGGCCAAAGACACACAATCTATTTGAAACTAAGATAGAAATGGGCCAAGTCCCCTTTGCTGTTGACTCAGCAATGAGAGAGTTGTGTCAGGTGCATTGGGATGTGGTCAGGAAGCCTAGTTTGCTCTCAGCAGCCTGTCTTGGGGAAGCCAAGTAATAGACACGGACTGCGGATTCTTCACTTGTAAAATGGGTGTAAAAACTTTTTTTTTTCTCAAAAGGTACTCATGAGGATGACATGAGCCAATGTGAAATTGCTTTGAAAATGGTAAATCACAGGATGAAGATAGGTATTACCATTTTCAGAGCTCAAATTACACTATACATCATTAATTTTGAAAATAACATACGTAACCTCCGACTCAGGCTGTGACTAAGCCCTTATTTTAACAATCGTGATGGGTGTAGAAGTTAGAAAAACTACCATTTCAAAAGTTCTTGCATATTTTCTCTACCACTCAAGAGTAAAGACTCCAATTTACCTTCAAGGGAAGCTGTGACTTTCTGAACAAAGAAAAATAAAAACAAAAACAAAACGAAAGGCACAGCACCTGGGCCATATAGGTTTATGCAAAGATAAGCAATCTTACCTATTGTTTTTAGGAATAATTAGGTCATCCTCAACTTTAATGCTGAAGTCTTAGACCCAGTAAAGCTTTTCTCTATAAATTTTTACTCAGATATTTATGGACAGAAACTCTACACCAGGCAAATAAGAGTGGTGACAAGTCAGATACGTTTCTCATGGTGTTCACAGGCTGTATCATAGGAGACAGAGAAAATAAGCAAAAATGACACGAATAACATATAAAGTGCCCTAAAGGCAATGAGGAAGTAAAAAAAAAGTGCTATTAAGAATCTGTAAGCTGAGGACCACTAAATGTGGAATTGGGGAAGTTGTCCTGAGAAAATAATATTTAAGCTGAGCCTTGAAAGATGAGCAGGAATTACCCAGGTGCAAGATGCCAGATGAGAGCAGAAACGTTTGTCCATTGTTTCTTTGAAGATAAGTGCTCTTTTCCTCTGGATGAATTTAGATGACTATGCCTATAAAGTAATTGCTATTCATGGTAAGTTTTGTGTATTCTTCTCTGGATAGACAACGTTACCAGAAGAAGCAAGCTAAGGTGAAAAGTGTTCAAGAAGGGCAAGGATATGCTGCCATATTTTATGTCTCATCCTGGAAGGAGGTGTTGTAAAAAGAACAAGACTGGGCTCAATATTGACTGGACATCCTAGACTTCATGTGTGGCTTTATGGGATGTAGCCCTGTTGGTATGATCGTCTTGCTGTCGCCACTTGGTATCCAAAGTCAAGGTCCCTCACTAAGTAAGGCTGGATTTTTACTTTATGTACGCGAATCATCTCACTGTACCATCCTGTGAAAAGGTTAATTCCGGGAAAGAAAATGAAGACTCACTTTTTGTACCTTTAACCAAAGTGTAGTCTGGGCTTGAACTTGAACCTGAAAACAAGCATGACCTAACATGATTATTATGAGGAATTGCCTGTGATGTGCTTTCCTTCTTTCTTCCCCCATCTTGGCTGTGCTCTCTTGGAACAGTGGAACTTTCTCCTCCATACTTGGGAAGGTGAAGAAGAGAATCCCGTTCTGGAGCCTAGAGCAGTGGTGGAGGCCTTGTCATCCATAGAAGACAAGTATGTCTGGCAACAAGGTGATCCCACAGCAGTGAGAAATGTGGCGACAAAGCTGCACTTTATCCTGGCACTGTCACCCTATAAAACAGCTGCGGCTAAGAAACATCCCACCCATTCTTTGGTGTTCTGGGAAACAGCCTGCCGCAAAGTAACATCCTTCTCCAAATGACCTAAGTAAGACTCGCAGACGCTCCCTTGTTTATATATGGTAAGACCAGACACAGAACCTCCACATTTCCATTCTTTGTCTCATACATGATTGCCTATGATGATTGCTCCCCCCGCCCCCTACCCCACAATCAGAACAAAGTGCTTATGAATCCAATTCTGATTAACTTTCTTTTCTCTCTAATCCCTGAATTCTGACCTGAGCCTGAGCCAGCATCCAGCCTCTCCTTGATTCCCATCCACTCCCCAGGGACAGGCTGACCTCAGAGTATAACTTTCTGTGATGTGATCAGCCACCCTTTCATCCCTGTTCCACACACATGGTTATTTCTGGTCTTGTTTATTTTCCTCAAAAGAAAAAACTCTCTCTGCCTAAACCTTGATCATAAACCTTGCTGATCTATTATTACAATAAGTAGAACTCTCCGACCACATGATCAGAGAAATAATCCTTGAAATAATCCTTGAAACAATCCTTTCAAATAAAGTCTCTCTTTACTAAGTCCAGATTTGTTTTTTATTTGACAGTGGTGAGATGGAAGTAAGCCCCAAGTGGAAAAATATGTGGGACTCCATTCTGAACACACGTTCAGATGAGTTAGCATCGTGGAGAAGCGTCAGAAAGAACAAGAGAAAAGTATAAAGAAGGACAATTAGGTCAGAAGTCTTCATGGGGTCATAATTTTGGTATTAAATATGAAATGTAATCTAATTTTGGGAACAGTTTTTGGAAACCGGATGGTTAGGTTACATATAAAATAATTTTTTAATGGGAAAAACACCCCAGGTGGCAGAATCCAGCCAGCATACAGCAAGCAATTCTTTCCCAGGTATTGGAAATTGCTCTAGCATTAAAATCTAGCCTATTATGAAGAATATGCAGTTAAGGAATAAAGTCCTTATCTCCACAGGCAAAGACTCTGCCTTTGGCTAGGAGTAATTCCTCTCTCCCTACCTGCCAGGAAATGCAGTCCCTAAAGTTTTTCTCAAAGGTGACCCCAAACACCTGTAAGAAAGTTAAAGACACAACAGTTCCTTCTATCATCGCCACATCTTTGTTCTGACCTTCTCTAGAGATTGAGGTTTCGTCAATCTTCAATAAAAGCAGAATTATTAACACCTTAACTCTTGTATTTACTTACCAGTTAAACATATAATCCTTTAAAGTAAGAAATGGTAGGAACAGGGAGCAAAGGCTAACCTTTAGAGTCAGACACACTGAGGTTCAAATGCAAGCTCTGTCACGTATTCGCTCTGTGATCTTTCAGGGCAGGTTAATTGAGCTCAGCAAGGTCATCACTAAGTGGAAATGACAGCTCTCATACTATTAGAGCATTATCATTAGGATTGGTAATCACTAAAAACATTAGGATTATTACGATCGGTAATCACCAAAAACATTATGAAAACATTCTTGGTCTTGAGTAGATGGGACTAAATCTTATTTTTCCCCCTCAATTCATGCTGAGCACATCTGAAGCCAGGTCTTCCATTTTCCCTCTCTCAAGTCCAACACAATGACTGGGTTTCATCACTCATTAAAGCCGATTATTTAACCAATTTTAAAATTATTGTGAACATAGAAAAACTAAGTTCAACACTAACTCAAAAAGATTTATAATGATTTTTCCTTTTTTTTTTTTTTTTGTCTTCTTCTTTCTATTTGCTTTAGGAATTACATATTGGTTCCCATTCCTTTCCTTCCCATGAATCATCCAGGTTTGCCAAGCTTGGCAAGGCCAGGGCCAAAGAGGCAGCCAGGGCTACTGAGGCACACAAGACCCAGGCCAAGAAGGTGACTGAGACTAAAGGAGTGACCAGAACTTGTGGGGCTTGGGCAGAGGAGGCAGCCAAAGGGGTCAATATATTGATTATAAAAGAGAGAAATGAGCAAATAAGAAAATAGGAACCATGTTTCTCATTGGGAAAGGGAGTTCAAATGACACAGCTAGAATAATTCCTGTGATTTGGGGATTTGAATTAGAGGTATGGATGAATTTATACCAACCAACAGAAGTAATGGACTTAAGTACAATTCGGAAATAAGGAATATGTTGCCAAGAGAACCCCCACATGCCAAAAAGACACTGGGTGCTGGAAAGGTCAATAACTTCTTTGGGGGGCAGTGTAAGAGATAGAATGTGCCAGAGAAATCTGCTCTGCTCTCTACAGAGACCTCAGTTATATAAGAAATAAACCATCTTATCCTCTTGTTGTGTGTGTGGCATCTTCAGTCTTGATATCTGAAAAAAATTGGGGTGGGATTCCATCATGCCTCTGTAGTTGGGTTACGGCACTTACAATGGAGAAAACAGGTAGGCACCACCTTAGCAATGTGATCTAATTTCACATCATCAGTGATAGGGTAAATATCACGTGCCTTCTGCTGTGATGAACAGAGAATGACACAACGTCATTTCTGTGGTATTCTTGCCAAAAATGCATAACCTCCATTAATTATAAGGAAATGTCAAATGTAAAGGGAGGGGAACTGTACAAAACAATTGGTCTCTAGTCTTCAAAATATCACCATGAAAGACAAAGAAAAGATTGAAGAACTATTGCAGATTGAAGGAGATTAAAGACATAAGTAAGTGCAGCCTGTGATCATGATTTGTATCTTGGACTAGAGGAAAAATGGTTTTTGTTTGCTAGTTTGGCTAGAATTGTCTCATTATTTGGACAATTGATAGAATTTCCACAGGGTCTGTGTACTGGATAGTAATCTATCAAATTCTTGATTTAAATAGTTTTTCCCCCTGTGGCTATATAGAAAAGTACACTGGTCTTCTATAAAATACACATTGAAGTAAACATAAAGAGACAAAAAGAGAGAGAGAGAGGAAGAGAAAATGGCAGAAGAAACACACATGTGCTAGAATGTAAATAATTAGAAACTGGGTAAGAGTTATAGGTGTTTTGGTACCATTTTTGCACTTTTTTTGTAAATTACATTTATTTCAAATTGAGAAGTTTAATCTTTACTAAATAGAAATTTAGCCTCATCATAATTCCCAATTTCCAGAAAATGCACTATAATTAAGTGGTCTGTAAGACCATGTTAAGCAAATATTTCTTAAACAGGACCCCAAAAGCATAAATCATGAAATGAAAACGTGATATAACCATGACTTTAAAAATTTATTTTTAAAGTTTATTTTTGGGAGACAGAGAGAGAGAGAGAGAATGGAGCAGGGGGCTAGAGAGAAAGGGAGACACAGAATCCAAAGCAGGCTCCAGGCTCTGAGCTGTCAGCACAGAGCCCAACACAGGGCTCGAACTCACAGACCGTGAGATCATGATCTGAGCCGAAGTCAGACGCTTAACCCACTGAACCACCCAGGCACCCCCACCATGACTTTTTTATATTAAGAATTGTTCATCAAAAGACATCAAGAAAGTGGTAAGTCAACATACTGAGGAAAAGAGAGTCACAATATATATCTGACATGAAACTCATATCCGGAATATACAATTAATTCCTACAAATCAATAACAAAAAGGCAGAGAGTCCAATTTTTAAAAATTGAGAATAATTTGAGAAAATACTTCACAAAATAGAATATCCAAATGGCCAGAGCTCATTAGTCATCAGGCGAATGCAAATTAAAAGCATAACTATATATCACCACCCACCTACAAGAATGGCTAAATACCAAAGACCAACAATATCAAATGGTAACCAAAGATGTAAAGCATTGGAGCTTTCACACATTGCTGGTGGGAGGGTAAATCTGTCCACCCCTTGGGAAAATACTTTTGCATTACCTACTAAAGCTGTAAACCTACATCTGTCCTATGGCCTAGCAATTCTATTTTTAGGCATATACCCAAGATCAGTGAGTGCACATATCCACCAAAAAACAATAGAAGAATGTCTGTAGTATCTTTATTCATATCACCAAAAAGCCATAAACAATCTAAATGTCCATTAACACGAAAAACAATAAGTATGGTACAACCATTTAAAAATGAACAAAAAAAGAATAAACTACTGACATACACAGAAACATAGATTAAACACAATGATATCACATTGAAAATAAGCTAGACACAAAAGAGTACACACCGTGTTATTCCATTTATATGAAGTTCAAGAATAAGCAAAACTAGTATATGGACAGATGTCAGAATATGTGTTAACTTCTAAGGGGAACTTGACTTAGAATGGGCATAAAGAACCCTTCCAGGGTGATGAAAACGTGCATATCTTGATACAGATGGTAGGTGGTAGTAACAAGGGTGCTTACATTTATAAACATTCATTAAGCTGTATGCATAAAATTGCATACACCTCAGTGAAAAACATAGATGGGCTCAGGGCTATCTATTTTAAGGGCTACTGGTTAAATGGAAACTATTTTGAACTTAGAAGAGTCTCTACTATGGCTTTGACCATATTTAAATCCTTCTTTAACCCTATATGCCTTCTCAAAATGTTATAGGAGTAAAATCAAGTCCCCACTAAAGACTGAACATTCAGTCATATCTGGTTGGCAAGACCTGGTGTGTCTGTATTGAACAATCTACATTTATGTGTGTCATGCATGACAACAAAGGAAATGAAAATAGGCTAGTTTATTGCGAATCCCCAAGTCAGAAGGTGTCTAGTTAAAAAGGTAGCAGAAACAAAGTTGAATTGAGCCCTCATGAATCCTGGACATCTGTAAAAATTGATATATTACGAGATGGAAGAGTCTCCTGCAAACTGTCTCCTGCTAGTATCTATTGTTAATTCTGTCCCAAACTTGGTGTACATGGAAAGCCTCCAGCAACATTTGGGTCAGGAGTCCCTAGCATCTGGAGAGCTTCAGGTGAACCCTGCATGTCCCACTCACCTCCTGGCCCAGCGCAACCCAGTGGGATTGTACCAATTTCTCATCTAGGATGAAAGTCCCCTGCTAAAGCCTTTAAACCTGACCAGCGTCTGCCAGTTCCTCCCCTGGGGGAGAAAGTCCCTTCCCCCATCATCTTGGATACTAATGTCATATTTAAAATCGACATATTATCCCCTAACACAATGGCCCATTTTTCCTCCCTCACACAACCAGTAAGCTCTGCTGCCTGCATTGCGGCTCTGATCACTCAATGGGTTGGACTTCCTTGGACAAAAACCCTGGCCTCCAAAATAGAACGCCCCTCAATAAAAGTTATTAAAGTATTGTCAGGACATAGCTTTTGAGGATAGATCCTGTAGGCAAATCATTTTTCTAGAGCCCACACCACCCAGACACAGCCACTTCCTATTCCTCATCACACTATTAGTTGGCATCTTAGTGTTCTTGCATCAATGCTTACTCTACTTACTAGCATGCCCAAAACATCAGAAAATCTGGAAAGACCAACTATGATCTCTAGGAATCCCTCGTACCAATTACATGACTAGGCCAAGAGTATCTACTGTCATATGACTTGTAGCCTTGCAAATTTTAGAATAAGGTCTAGACTAGCATTCAATAGCTTCGTACGCTGGAAGTCAATATTCTGTTATTTATTCTGTTATAAGCTGTAAATGGAGAGAAAAGGGGAGACAATAATAAAGCTGATCACCCACATACATGCTAATGGAAGGGGACTGCTGAGTTGTGAATGATGTTGAAAGCTGAGTGCAAGTGGGAGGAGTGAAGAGGAAGGGCCAGCAAAGTGGCATCTCAGAGTGGGTGGCGTAAGGAATGACTCCATGTTCTTCAGTTCCACTTCCATTTTTGACCATGTACCTTAGATTGCCAAACTTGCCAAACTCTGGTCTAGAGTTGATTAATAAGAGGCATTAGTGCAACTAAAATCCTTTATCGTGGGTGCAACAGGGAAGTGGTCCAAAAGGTTTTCAGGTCCCTAACTGGCAATTCAGCACCCAATCTATTATCCTTATCTCTCAGATCAGTAACCCTTTTCCATCCCTACTGTTTTGTCTACATTAGAACCTTATCCTCTCTTATCTGCAATACCGAACCAGTCTCCTAGCTTTCCCTCTTCCCAGCGTTTCCCCTCAAAGCCATATTCCACATGGTACTCATGTTGATCTGTCTGAAAACTAAAATATGACCGTGTTATCCTTTTTATCTGCATCCTCCAATGGTTTCCAATTGTTTATTACACCCAAGCTCTTCAGCCATGAAAGGCTCTCTGTAATCTGGTCCTCCCCAGACGTATGCCCATATGAAAGCTTGACTCACTAATCAGAGCCCTTACTAAGTATGTACATACTCTGTAAATGTTTGTTGAATGAATAACTAATGAATAAGTAAATATATAGATGTCATTGGGGCACCTGGGTGGCTCAGTCGTTTGAGCATCCAACTCTTGACTTTCAGCTCAGGTCATAATCCCAGAGTCATGGGATCAAGCCCTGGGCCGGGCTGTGCACTGAGTGTGGAGACTGCTTAAGATTCTCTCTCTCCCTCTGTCCCTCTCCCCCCACTCATGCACGCTTTATTTCTCTCTAAAATAAAAAATATATATGGTCAGAAAAGGGAATTCAGATAGATAGATAGATAGATAGATAGATAGATAGATAGACAGACAGACAGATAGATACAAGGGGAGTTGAATATTCTAGATAAGTTTCAAATCAGTTTTAGTTCCCAGCAGAGGGTTTGGAGAACAAGGAACTCCCTTTGATTAGATAGACAGATAGATACAAGGGGAGTTGAATATTCTAGATAAGTTTCAAATCAGCTTTAGTTCCCAGCAGAGGGTTTGGAGAACAAGGAACTCCCTTTGATTAGATGTGTGCTCCTACATTCAGCATTCACATGTTTTGTTGGGAATGAAAGACTATCCGGCTGATATGTAGGTTTCCAACCAGATGTTGGCTCTGGAGAAGCTTGAATAATAGAAAATCCTTGAGGCTAAGTCTGTTCCTTAAGTTCCCTTTGTTCATATTTACATCTGGACAGAGACAAATATGCCTATTTCCCACGTAAGCATAACTCCCAGGGAGCAAATGTCCACCGCAATTGATTTCAAACCAGCTATGGAGAAACTATACAGTAGTTCATTAATGTAGTTTCCATCTCTCCCTTACTCCCAATACATCTTACAGACAGTAAAATTTATCTTCCCATAACACTAATCTCCCTACCTCCTCCCTCATCTTGCTTTATTTAATATGCTCCCTCCCAGTTAACATGTTAGCATTTTAATAGCAGCATGCTAGCATTTAACAGGAACCTTTAATTTTTAGCTGACATTAGGAATGAACAATGGTGAAATTTTAGGGACCGTGTACAGTAAACTGCTGTAAGAAATCATTAGAGACAGAATGGTCAGAGAAGGGAATTTCTGTGTCAATCACCTTGATCTCCATTAGTTATTCTTAGCATATTTAGCAATTTATGTGCAGCAAGTCTTCTCTGCAAACTACACAGGCGGTACACCCTCGTTTCACACTACAAATGGTGTTAACTTTGGCACCCCTGCACAACTGATTCCTCCCCGCTAGAATATGAGCCTGGTAATAAAAATCCTATGTTCTTGGCTATTCAAATTCTCTCAGAATGTTGGCATTTGTTTTGAAACCATCTTTCTGAATGTATCCAGAGCTGCTATGTTTATGTATAACAGAGAGTGAGAGAGTGAGAGAGGTAATAAAGCTAAGATCGATTGCCTAGTAATAGCCATGATTCCATAGACATTAAAGGGTATTTGTAATTTAGGCTCCATAATATGGCCTAATGCCCTACCTTGTGTAGCTATTGATTTTTCAATAATAGGACAGCCCCAGAAAACCTGCCAGGGCTCCGTCCTCCCTGCTACATCCAGCAAAGAACAAAACCCAGTCTTGTTTATAAGAGCCCAGCCTAGAGAATTGTCTTCTATCCTGGAAGCTAGAAGGACTCTGGCTTATGAATCCATTTGCCAATGTTGTTCCTGCAAACCTCTCTTTGTCCATCTCTTCAAATATTCAAAACAACAATAATTTAAAAAACAATGTTAAGAAGAGGATTTTTATGATTTAGTAGTTAACAAGGAGAAAGCCCTGAAGAGAAGAGCCCCCTACCAGTGACTTCTCTGACCAGAAATGATGTCCTGAAATGACCCATCACTTTTTTACACATACCGAAGACTTTTCTGGAATGGCCCTTCCAGAGACTCAAAAAGCAAGAGGACAGACTTTGGCTTATTGCAGTTCAAATGTTGCCAAAGGGCAGCCTTTCAGACAAATATATATCTCCTTCACTTTGCTATTCTCAAATAGGGAATGAGTTCTTTGAGAGTATGCCTGTTTGCTGTCATTTCAGGGTCCCAGGTCATATCCTTGTTCTGAAAAGATTTTACCTACCCTTGAAAGACTGGGTTTAGCTCTATTTTCTCCTCTAGATATATCATCACAGAACTCAAGCTTTTTGGCTTCCACCTTAAACTGTTTGGATAAATAATATGTTAAGAGTTCAAGGTCAATGACTCAGTAATAAGTAGCTCTTACTGCTACATCCATGCTGGCCTTGTTTTGTGTTTCTCTAAATGGGCCCTTGTCCTATTTTTGTATGATTAAGCTTTCACTTTTCCTAAACCGTACAAGAAACAAAACCACAGAAACAGCATAAATTCACATTCTGATATTATTACTGGCCAACTCTGTGACCTTGAGTATGCCCTTTTAACCTTGATGAGCATAATCTCCTCATCTGCAGTGAACATTCCTCTGCATAATCTGAAAGGCTAAGGCAGTGGGTTCTCAAATATTTGTTCTCAGGAAACTTAAAATCTTGTTGACCTCAAATAGCTTTTAATTTCTTTAAATAAGGATTTTATTCATTAATATTAGAATTCAAAACAAAAAAAAATTAAAAAATATATATTAATTCCTTTATAAATAAGAATTCCATTACATGTTACCATAAGCATTTTTGTGGACATAACTATATTTCAAAAAACTTAATGAGAGAAAAGCACCATTATTTTACATTTTGAAATAATCTTTTTAATTCCTGGCTTAAGAAAAGACAACTGAATTCTCATATTTGCTTCTGCATTCAATCTGCTGCAATATGTTTCTTTGGTTGAAATACATGAAGAAAATTTGGCCTCTCCAGACATATAGTTGGAAAAGGGTGGAGTATTTAAATAGCCTTTTCAGATAATTATGGACATTCTGCTTTTATTCTACACTAAAATTGGAAGAGCGGCAGCTGCTTAAAGGTTGGTTACCATGCGGAATCTGAAACCACATCAATGAACTTTTTATAATCTGAGGAGTTAAAATCTAGTTATCTGCACTTGAATAGATTTGTGCTCGCACATTTTTTGCCACACTGATCATTTTGGAAAATATCAGTTCATGATACTATGCAGATTTTCAAAATGTTGACACATTCCAACATACAATATTAAAAACATCATACTTGTTGGGGGCCTGGGTGGCTCAGTCAGTTAAGCGTCCGACTTCAGCTCAGGTTATGATCTCACAGTTCATGGGTTCGAGCCCTGCACTGGGCTCTGTGTTGACAGCTCAGAGCCTGAAGCCTGCTTCGGATTCTGTATCTCCCTCTCTCTCTGCCCCTCCCCTGACCACACTTTGTCTGCCTCCCTCTCTCAAAAATAAATCAACATTAAAAATTTTTTAAAAATCACACTCATTAATATCACTGCAGATTTCATTAGAAGAGTCTTTAAATAAGGAAAAGCTTCCAAACTCACGATGGTAGATACAAGTTTTACAATACTAATATTTATCTGAAAACATGAATTTTATCCTTGGCCAAGAATACCATCAATTATCGCCCTTAATGTAACAAGCTCACTTTATTCATCTTGGAGAAAATATCTGCCAAGTATCCAAGCCCGAACAGCCACTGCCTGTTTGTTCTTTCAAGTACAAATGGGTGTTCCACGAGGAAAGTGGCAAGTTCAACTCACCCCTCAAACAATCGTGCCAGTGTTTTTCCTTGAGACAACCATTGTACTTGATGTGCAGCAGATAGAAGTTTTTAAGTTTATTTTTATTTATTTTGAGAGAAAGAGCAAACGAGGGAGGGGAAGAGAGAGAGGGAGACAGAATCCCAAGCAGGTTCTGCGTCTGCTGTTGATACTCAAATTCACAAACTGTGAGAGTGTGACCTGAGCCAAAGTCAAGATTCAGAGGCTAAACTGAATGAGCCACCCAGGCACCCCCATCAGATACAGTTTTTACCCACATTTTCCAAACTGCATGCTGAAGCACCGCTAACACACCACCAATAACTCAGACAAGCTCCACAGATATTTTTCAAGGCTGACACGGCAACATCTACTGGATATTGAGCAAAACACTACATACAACAGGAAAGAAGGGTGACAGCCAATGTGACTCCAAGGTGTGAACAACTGGTAGAGTGAACAACAGGTATATCCCATTACTAAGTATTTGACATTTATGAATGACATAACATTACTGCTTTTTTTCAGTTGATATATTAAAACTAAACTGTTTGGGCATACTTACTTAGTGAATAGAACTGGTAGTTTTGTTTATTCTGATCTAACGGCCACCATAAAAAAACACAAAAAAACAAGAAACAAAAAACAAAACAAAACAAAACAAACATAAAAAACGACAACACTGGGCCACTAGTGGAGAAACCTTAGGAACCTGAGTTTTATATGATCACACAGTATTAAATGGCTATGTACTCAGAGGTTAGATTTTAATAAAAGTAATATTTCTTACCATTTAATTAAAGGAAGTCTTAGGCAAAATTGTTTGTTGTTGAGAGTGCATGGGGGTGAAAATGACAAGAACTACTAGAATAGTTTTGGGCCACGGCCTTGATTCTGGCGAGGGTGCCAACAACTTTACCCGCCTTTGCTCTACCAGTAAATGCCAACATGGAGAAAAAGGCAAATGATTTCTCAGTGCTGTTATGAAAATAGTTTTGACCTTATACACCCATTGAAAATGGATCCCCAGGGACCATACTTTGAAAACCACTGGGTAAAGGAACGATCAGATACAATCAACGTGAGGATGCTTTCTGTATCATAAAATGCTGGACTCCTTCTAATTGCTACTGGCAATAGTCCCTGGTTTTCTGTAGGTTTCTATATGCTTGTCAATTTCAGACTCTTGTAACCAGATCCACTGAATGAGGCAGAAATCTTGATAACAGGATATGATTAAACAATATACAGGTTGATATAAACAAAAATAAATTCATTGAAAGGCAATCGGGTCACTCATAAAATTGACTAGAGGTCTGTCATGGCAGGCTCCCACATCAACCAGGGGAGGAAAAGTAGAAGCAGGTCACTCCCCAGATAACAGCACTTGCTGCCTCTGGACACTCACTATCTCATCACTGTATTCTTGACTCCGCTGTGGCCGCTAAAGATAACCTCTGCTAGACTAACTCCACCTGTGTCTCATTCTTGCAATAGTCAACTTCCTGTGTGGGGGCAAGTAATTGACTGTAGTTTAGTCATGCACCCATGCTGTCTGGAGGCAGGGAGTGGAACCCTCCCCTTTCAGCTTCCGACTCCCATCTAGTTAGAGCTCTAAAGGTGTTTGTTGCCAAGCAGTTAAATTGACAAAGCTCAACATTGTTCAGCTCTTTGTCAAACAAGATCCAAACACAAACTTCTTTCTAATCTGCAACTTAAAAATATATTTACCCCTTGACAAAATTACTCCACAAGGGAAGACATTTCAAAAATATCATCAGTTATTCCACCCAGCTACAAGTTCAATGTACCCCGGCGATATCTATTTCTCCTATAGGTAGTTCTTTGTGATTTTTTTTCCCATAATATTAACTATCACCTTCATATGCTTCATCAAATAGTTGGGAGAAGGTGAAGGAAAAAGAAGAAACTAAAGTATATACTTATGCAATTAACCCATAAGGAAAGGAAATGTAATATATGCTACAGTATTTAAATGTGCAACTGTTCACTATCTTGTTATTGATGTTTATAACTTTTCATATACTTTCTTTATGTTTTTCAAGTTCAGCCAGTATCTTGGTTCTTTAAAGGCAATCTGCAGTTTAGTTACTCAAACCTTTATGCCTAATGGCTCTGAATATTTAGGGTCCTAACTCCTAGTAATACTAGGAGATATTCAGTGTTCTGGGGAATCTCTGGGAATCTCTGTACTGTGCATGCTCTGTTACCCCCCATTCATTAGCAACAGCTCTATTTTCCCTAGAGAGCTAGATTCAATCAACCTAGTCAATACCGATAACCCCTTTTTTGGCTTGTTTTCTTAGTGATGAAGAGATCCTGACACGGTCTGTAAGAACCATTGGAACTGTTATTGGATCCCCTGGTGAAGCTTTCTTCCCTTGATACTAAAATCTGTAAACCAATAGAAGCAAGAGTAGCAAGGATGGGAAGCAAAAAGTATGCCAGTGGTTAATTAGAAGGAATTATGAAAGTTGCCATTCTCAAAATCACCTCTTACTTACCCGCTCCATAGTTTATAGCTACGGAAGAATCAGCACCACATATTAAGGACTAATTTAGAACATACACTGTATCTAGAAGGTAAACTGTTTTTCCGGCTAGCACTGTAGCTTATATTTAATATCCCATTCCACAATTATACAATATCAGGCCCTTCAGGATGATGGGTTTAATAATGCTTTCACTCAACATCTTTTTTTTACCATAAATTTGTTGAAAAAATTTTATATAATTTACCATGTATGGGAGACCGTGACGGTACAAAAGGCATTCAGTAGATCCTTGAATTATAGCATTGTTAGAAACATGGGAACTAGGGAAAGCAAATCAAAAGACAGTTAAATGTTTATTCAGTGAGAACCACCTCTTCCATGATTGGGGTTAAATACCATCAGTCTGCTACTAGGTAGCTGACTAGTCCTGCAAGAACATAATAGACTACCTGGGGCTCAGGATAGGTTGGTGCTAATGAAAGGCTGGGCACTCAGCAGTGGAAAAAGATAACTCTGTGTTTATGAGGTAAAAATTATGGGCACATAAACAGTCACCATGCCTGCTACTATAGCCACTTAGTTGAACCCATTGGTAAACCACTTGGGTGGCCGGAGAATGAGGATAACTCACATCTATTCCATAGAGGTGGTGAATTCCCTTCCAGAATGTTTGTTGTTTTGTTGGTTGGTTAGTTTTATTTTGGTTTTGATCAGCGTTCATATGGGACATAAGTATTCTTACATTTTAAGCCTATTTATCCATATATCTACTGGTCAGATGATTAGCCATTGTCGATTAATGGCTGTGGGTTATGACTTCATACCATCTCTTCTTGAAGAAAAGTGAATATTGAGATATTCTTCCAATGTTCTCAGTGGGGAGAATCTCTCTCCCCTCTTTTCTCCGTCTTCCCTGAATGAGGTTAAAACACTCCCACAGTCCATTTCTGGTTATAACAGTCATTTGCGCAGAGCCATGTGTAAACCAGACTTGACTTACTTCCCTTCTTAATTAGGAATTTATGGTTAACTTGCCAGAAGGCCATAATTGTGAGCTGGAGGGAGACACTCGGCAGATACATAGAACATTGGAAATATGAAAGAGTTCATGCGATTTACTTGCAAAATCAGAACCTGTGTGATCCCATTTCTGTAAGCACACTTCCAGTTGATAACGGAGTGCTTCTATGAACTCCCAATTTTATGCCAAGGTGAATGAGGTAACACCCAAGACATGATGGGAAGTCTAGTTAGCCTAGTTAGCATAGTTGCCTCATGGCCCATAACCAAGCATTTAGTCAAGGAGTTGGCAAACATCTTCTGTAAGGGGCCACATTGTATATATTTTAGGTTTTGTGGGCCATGCAGTCTGTAGCCTCAAGTTAACTCTTCTGTGGCAAGTGAAAGCAGCCACAGACGGCAGGTAAGCAAATGAGTATAATTGTATTCTAATAAAACCTTTACGGACACTGATATTTGAATTTCATGTAATTTAACATGTCACAAAATATTATTCTGCTTTTTATTTTTGTCCAATCCTTTATAAAGATACAAAACCACTCTTAACTCTTAACTTTATACAGAAACAGGGCGGAATGGCTTGCGGGGGCAGGGAGCATAGTTTGCCGGAACCTAATCTAGGCTCTACCAAGGCCAAATAAGAGTCCAAGTGCTACTTTGAAAAGGAAAGCAATGATTTGTCCAAGAAGTTATAACTTTACTGCAAAACCCTAGGAGACTTTGCTATAATTCAACCTTCAAAGGCTTGTCACAGACACAGGCAGCTTCCTAGTCTACATATTGGATATGCAGGCTCACAAAAGCAAAAGTGTGTGAGCAGTTCTGCAGCAGCGAAAATCAGCTAGAGGGTCATTCTCTCATATGAGCTCCTCCTAAAAACTGGCTGCCTTTTCGGGTCTCCTGGTAAATTGGTGGGCAAATCACACCTAGTGACAACTGAACTTCCAAATAGAATTCACTCATTAAGACTACTACAAACAATTGGTAATAAGTCACATTTTGATACCTTTATCAACACATGATATTTTAATGTTTTTTCTTATGAATCAGGTGGACAAAATATGATGTTCCATAAATATTTCACATTTTTTAACTTAGATTTTTTTTTAATCACAGAAATTGACTACTTTTCATGTTTGCATTTTTTTTTCTTTCTTCTGGGAATTTCCTGTTCATATCATTTGCCCATGTTTCCATTAGTTTTTTTTTCAAACATACCAATTTGTTTAAGCTTCTTTATTCCAGATATTAATCCTTTCTTGTTAAATATATGGCAAATATTTTTGTCCAGTTGTTTACTAGTATTTTAACTTTCATAACATGTCATTTGTTGTATAAAAGCTTTCTTTTTTTTTTTATAACACCATGTGTTTTCCTTTTCCTTGATAGATTCTGGCCTTATGTCTCACATAGGGATACCTTTTCCATTCCAAAATTATAAAAGTAATGTCACATATTTCCCTAATTCCAAGAGATCTGGTTTTGTTTATTTGTTGTTTTTATAGATATCTCATCAATCTATCTGATATTATTTAGTTTTTGGTGTGAGGAAAGAATATATCTTTATGGTTTATTAAGTAACTTACTAAATAGGGAGTCCTTTCCCCACAGATTTGAAATACCAACTTTATTTTACACACGATGGTCTATTGTCTTTTCTTAAATATATGATTATTTATATATGCTTTTACATTCATTTTTAATGTTTACTTATTCTTTAGAGAGAGACACACAGAGCATGAGCAGGGGAGGAGCAGAGAGAGAATGGGAAACACAGAATCCGAAGCAGGCTCCAGGCTCTGAGCTGTCAGCACACAGCCCGACGCAGGGCTTGAACTCACAAACCATGAGATCATGACCTGAGCCAAAGTCAGACGTTTAACAGACTGAGCCACCCAGGGGCCCCTATTTTTAATTAACCTATTAACTATTATAATTAACCTAACTTTTGGTCTATTTAAAATCCTGTTAAGGCAAATCCCTTCCTTTTTCTTTCAAAATTTCCTTTGCATTTATAATCTATTAATTTTTCATATAATTTTTAAAATAAGCTTCTCAAACTCTATTACAACTTGTTTTCTTTTAACTGGGATTATATCAGGGTTTGTATGACACTTTTATGAAGACTTATTTAATATATTCAGTATTCTCATTCAGGAACCCAGTATGTTCATCCTTTTATTTACTGTTCTTTGCTCCCCTTAAGTAAAGATTTGTAAGTAATTTAAACCCCTCTATATTTCTTATTAGGTTTATTCCGAGGTATTTTGCAATGGTTGCTGCTATTATGGTGATAATCATCTTTCATTGATATTTTTTAATTTCTTTAATGCTACTATGTTAAAGAAAGACTGTTGAATTGTATAAATGATTTGTATACTGCCAAATTAGGGAATCTGATTATTAGTCCTAAAAGTTTCTATTTGATTATTTTGAATTTTAGGTGTAGAAAATTACATTGCCTGCAATTCACAGCAGGTCCATAAATCCTTACCATTATTTATGTTTCCTACTTCTTTTCTTTACCTGTACTTTAATTAAGTTCTCCAGTGAAATATTAAGTACATAGTAGCAGATATGGCAGTCAACTTTTACTGCCAATTGCAAATTCCTATAGTATTATGAGAGATGGTCTTTATCAGGTGAGGCAGTTTTTCTTACTCTTAATTTTTAAGGATTTAAATTTTTTTATAAATTGGTTTTGAATATTATCAAATGACTTCTTACATATATTGTGACTATATTTTCTGCTTTCACATTTTGAAATAAAGAATTTACTCTTTATTGAACAAATTTAATCATGGTGTGTTTTACACAGGCAATTCTTGATAATATTTTTGGATCTTTGTATCTATATTCTAGAATAAAATTTGTCTGTAGTTTTCACTTTTCAATGAGTGATCAATATGTGTTTTTTTGTTTTTTGTTGTTTTTTTGTTTTTAGTGATTTTGCCCGGTTCACAGAACAAATGCTAAAGTTCCACTGGAAAGTAGATCATGTCTCTTATGCTGATTAATAATCGAAATAACTTATAAACTGTCTAGCCATGATTAGGTTAATAAATAAGTTCCTAGTGAAATACTCTGAGCCTCATTTCCCTTTGTGTGTTAAGTCTCTAATGGCCTTTATTTTTTCATCTTCTAAATGGTTATTGGTCTATTTAGGTTTTCTATCTCTTCTTGAATCAAATTTTATATTTTCATGACAGTCTTACATTTTATTATGATTTTAAAAATTATTGACATGCATGGCACAAAGTGTTCTGTCACAAATTTTTGGAATACATCATGTTCCTGTGATTATATTTGTTATTTCTTACAATTTTCACTCTATTTTCCTTTTTTCCTCTTTCATCAGACTGACAAAAGAATTGTCTATTTAATGACTCTTTACAAACAACCAGCCTTGGTTTTCATTTATAAGCCTATCTTTTATATGGAACTGTAATTGCAAGAGTGTAAAAGTTAATCTCACACTAGAGAATATAAAGTGAACAATCATTTCATTCTATGTGCTTCCCAGTCCCCCACTTCTCCCTGGTGGAAACTATTGCTAAGAATTTGGATTGTATTCTTCCAGAGGTTTCTAAACATTTAATTGCATCTAGAAAAGGTGAACAGATTCATATAGTACTTATTGTATCTTGACTAAATTTTTGTTTAAAACAAATCCCAACTTTCAAGAAAACACAACCTTTACAATTAGTAATAATCATTACAGTAAAACACTCATGAAATATTATAGTCTTATATCAGTAATGGCTCTGTTATGATCCACCTGTTTATTACTTATTGATAATATGGACATAGCCAGCAACCTACTGAAATAAAACTCAAATACACATAAGGTCAATGATTTTGTTCATTAACTTATATTTGCTGTACATGCAAACATGTTATGAAAATACTTCTTTTGCAATTATAAAAATGTATACTGTTGCATTTTCAGTTTGCACCACAAATGTCCCTCATTAATTCAGTTGTCCAAGGAATACATACTGATGCTGACTTTGCCACAGGCATTGTTCTAAAAACAGAGGATACACCCAGGCAGATTAAAGGAAATACCTTCACAAAAACTCATAGTTCCTACTCTATCAATCTTTATTATCTTTCATATTCATGTGATAATGAACTCCATTATCACTAAGCCTACTTTGTTTTACAACCCATTTCCAATAACTTTGGATGTTGTTGTCCATGAACACGATTCTCTTATCACTGCTTTCTTTCCTGTCTGACTACTGGTGTTTTGGTTTCAATGTAATGGCTTGCTTTTCCTAAGCCTATAGCACAGTACAAATGAGGAAGAAAAATAATTTCCTAACAACTTAAGAAGACTGCACACAAACAGAACCAATGGACACATAAAAGGCAAACATATATGAGAAGCTTTAACTACTCTAAAAATATGCTAGAGAAGAGAGCGTAGAAGAGAGGTGAGAATCCAAGAGTCATTAGAAATTGGTAAAATTGCTAAGTGTCCAAAAGGGAAGGTCATTTAAATTTTCAGTCATATCTTATCATGGGGGAGGAACGGACATCAGTTGGAAGTTTATTTACATTATCTAAACACCTGATAGGCATTCACAAGTCCTCATATTTTTGTTCATGGTTCTCCTTTCTCTGGGTAGCTCTCCCTCCCCTTGACTGTTTAGCAGATTCTTATATATCTTTCAAGAGTGAAATTATCACTTCCTCTGTGAAGTCTTTCCTAACCTCCCAACTCACTCCCAGGTAAAATGGATCATACTTTTCTTTGCACCTCCCTATACCCTGGACCTTGTTTTCTTATCTGAATCCCTCTGTGAACTCTAGGTAACTTCAGTATGTATTTTACCCCTCTATAATCAATCCATGTCTAGCACAGAGTGTAGGTCCAACAAATCTTTGTCAAATAAGAGAGAGGCTGGTAATGTCCCATTCTCCACTGAACCTACTGCCTGATTGTTCTTGGGTTCTCATGTGTTCAAGATTCCAAACTGACTTAATATTTTCTCTTCGATTGCAAGAACAAAAAAAGTCTACATCCCCTCTCAAATCATACCCACTCTTGCCTACATCACTGAACATTGTATATATTTTTTCCTTGTCACGTACGCTAAATGAACATAAGCAAAATCACGCTGGACTGTGACTCATTTATTTGTGGACTACTGGAACTTCAAGCTGAGTCCACAGGGCAATGAAATAAAAGGGAAGATAAAAATAATGGTTTCTTTATTTTTTTTAAGTTTATTTATTTAGTTTCATAATCTCTACACCCAATGTGGGACTCAAACCCATGCCCCTGAGATGAAGAATCACACGCTCTTCCGAAGGAGCCAGTCAGGCACCCCGTGATGGTTTCATTAATTGCTTCTTCATCTTCTTGTTCAACTAAAAATTTAAAGGGAGAATCTCAGGCAAAAACATAAAGATATTGAAGAAGTTAGCTACGCAAATCTGTGAGAAGAGCTTTCCAGGCAGAGGAACATCCAGTACAAAGGCCATAAGGCAGAGGCATGCTTGGTATATTCAAAGAACAGCAAGAGGGCCCGTAGGGCAGCAAAGAGCATAGTGAAAAGAGTGAAAAAAAGGAGACTACTCTGGTTCTACTATGTTTCTGGGTAAGACATGATGGTGATGGTTTAGATGATAACAGTAGAGTTGGTGAAAGGTGGTTGAATTCCGAATATGTTTTCAGAGCAGAATTTACCGATGGATTTGAGTCTGTGTACAAAAGAAAGAGGAATAAAAGCTGACTCTGATTTTTAGCCTGAGTAAACAGAAGGATGAAGTTGCCAGCAACTTAAGTGTGAGGAGATTTTAAAGGAGCAAGATCAGAAGCTCGGCTTTAGGTACATTAACTCTGTTATGTCTTTAAGACATCAAACTGGAGATGTTGAGTGAGCAATTCGATACATAATTAAGTCAAGGGACAGGTCTGAGCTACAGATAGAAATGTGGAAGTCGCTGGCTTATAGGTGGTTCTAAAGGCCAAGAGAAGGTTAAGTTCACCAAAGGAACGAGGGCAGATAAAAAAGAAGAGGTAGCAGAAGCTCTAAGGACTGAGCCCTGGAGACAAAGAACCCTGAATTCAAGTCACAGACACCTGACTCTGAAGCTGTATGAATTTCAGAAGTCCATTACGGTTTCTTAATCTGTAAAATGTATACCTGAGGTAAGGATTTGTGACCATATTTTTTAGGCATTAAGAGTAATGTCTGCCTCCTGGTAAATGCTCATTAAGTGGTAATTAGTTGCTGTCGTTAAAAAGAACCAAAAAGTGGTTTCCAAAGGGTCCCCTCACAATGCAATCCCTATTTGGAGGGGATCAGATTATAAAAACCAATCTGGCAAGAATAGTCCATTTTTAAATAGGCTTGCCGAGCCAGGAAAATGACAAAAAGGAGGAGGCATGAAATAACCAAGGTTGTCTTGCTAAATTCAAAGAATTTTCTCCGTTCTGACCTTTCCCTCTTGGTAACATGTGACCCTGCTGACAAGTCCCTTCTTCTGGAAATAGGTCTTCCTTTAGACTTCTCCAGAGTTTTATGAAATCTCTATCTTCACTTTCACTATTATTTAATTTCTGGTGTTCTCAGAATTTTATTCCGTGTCCTCTTCATCTCTCCTTAGCTTAGATTACCCTCTAAATACAGATGAACCCAAAATATTTACATGTAACCAAGATTCTTCTCATGATGTTTGAACTCAACATGTTTGGCCACATACTACTTACTGGACATGCTCCTTCTTGTTGCACATCATATATGTTATTCCTGCTGTCTAAGACTTATTCCTGAATCTCTGAACCTGCTGAATACTACCCCTCATTGAGCTTGGAAGTCATTTACTCCCAGTAACTGTTCTGACACCTCAACTACACTTTAATGCGTGTTTGTGTCTACCAACACACCATACATCAGGCTAGGGATACCCCCCCGCCACCTTCAGTATTCACAGATAGTGGAGAGAAGTCTTGAAATAAGGGGAAAATTTAACTTCATGCATCTGAAGAAAAGCTTTGCATTCTCTACAATTATTGCATGGGCTATGGAAGAAAAGGGAGAGTCTATTATGGACCAGGAGATATCTGAAACACATAGAAAGATGATAACAGAAACAGCCAAAAGCAAGCAAGCAAGCAAAAACACCAAGAATCATTTACCCAGTTAATACTAGTCCATGTATTTTTTTTTTTATAAGTACTCTATAGAGATGAAATCGGTAATCAAACATTGCAGGCATATAGCTGTATCGGTTTATATGGCTACGTGCACGGCTACCGACAGACAACTAATAGTTGAACTATTTGATTTCTATGATAATTTGGGCCCTTATTTTCAAAATAAATCTTTCACTGCCTTTCTAGATTCTTTAATTAAAAGAATATATGTAAGTACATTTTGGAAATCCTCAAAGAGAAATGGAAGATAGAGCTTATGGAGACCTTTTGGGATAGCATATACGAGTAGTTACTTCTAAGAGGTCCTATTCATCTCATTTCATACAGATATAGAGGCGTGTGTGTAGTTCCCATTACACGGTGCTAGTTCAAGTGTTATTTGGTTTTAATGTCAAAGAATACAATTTTCTGAGGTCCTGCTAAAATGAAAGAACACTGAATTCTATTACCCTCCCAGCCCAAGCTAAGTAATAATGTACAAGTAATTCTACGACTTTAACAACCACAAGAATTCACAGAGTAATTAAAGGAATTTAAGCTTTTAATCACTGCCATCTGGTACCAACTAAGCTAATCACATTTAGCAAAGCTTATCACTAACAGGAAGATCATCTATTGTTTTCTGCGCCCAACACAGGGGCTTTTCTGTGCCCTTCTCCCAGGGACACCATGGTTCTCCTGGGAACTGTGCCTCCCTTGGAAGCTGAGGTCCTTCCACAACTCCACACTAGCCCCAGCTGAATGATGCAAGAGTTAGCTCTTCACTCCAGCTTTTCTCCCAAATATTGGGAGGGCACAAAAGGGCACACTGAAAGAGGCAGGAATGAGGGCTGGGGACAGAATCCTAGCTTTAGGTGTGGCCCTGCTCCTGAGGGTTCCATCTCTACCCTTCTTGTACCTATTGTTCAATCTTTCCTTCAGTCCTTGAGCCAATGGAAACATTTGGCTTAGGCTTGTTGAAGTTGTGTTTCTGTGTTACAAAGAGCCCCGAGTAATAAACCAAACACAGTAGACATTTATATGGCCTTGTGTAATTTATAATTTCTATCTAGGCTTTGATTTCCCCATCTAAATAAATGAGGGATTAGAGAAGGCGACATCTAAAAATCGCTTCAGATTTAATATTCTATGAGACAAGGGCACTCACAGAACTAATCTTAATTTTTCTCTAGAAAATATCCTCTCTGATATGCACACCATGTTCACTTAAGCAATAATCAACACGGAATTGAAAAAAATGAGCATCTACTTGCAACCTGCAATCCTTTGAGATATAACCCATGGAGCATCAGACAGATTCAGCAGCTTTTACATCAGAAAATAAAATGGAAACAAGTCTGAGAAATATAGAAAGGAATAGGCAGTTATTAAAATACTTCTCAGCCAGCCTTTTAATGACCTAAAATTTTCAAACCTACTCAAAACACCTACTACTTAATCCCTAGTGATTTAAGGAAATTGGGATATATGGTTCTTACAATCTATTTGAGGATGTCTAATTATTATATAATTACTTCAATTTGATTAGCATCCACCAGTAATGAATTCAAAGAACACTGAGACTCCAGTTATAAATGTGAGGTAAATTTATTTTATTTTATTTATTTTTATTTTTAAATGCTTATTTATTTTGGAGAGAGGGAGAGAGAGAAAGAGAGAAAAAGAGAAAACAAGTGGGGGAGGGGCAGAGAAGAGAGGGAGACACAGAATCCAAAGCAGGCTCCAGGCTCCGAGCTGTCAGCACAGAGCCCGTGCTCAAACACAGGGCTCAAACTCACAAACTGTGAGATCATGACCTGAGCTGAAGTCAGACGCTTAACCGACTGAGCTACCCAGGCGCCCCAGTGTGAAGTAAATTTTTAAAAGAAAGAAAGATGTAAAGGAAGGAAGGAAAGGAGGGAAGGGAGGGAGAATGGAGAGAAAGAAAGAGGCATAAATATCAGAGTAAAACTGGAAATTTCAACCTCTGTGGGACAGAAGCTGAGAAAACTGAAAAGAACACAGCAGGCAAATAAGAAGATGAGAAGGTGCATGGAAGCAGCTGAGATTTCCTGAGCAGTGTTGCCTTGGTTCCAATTTCACTGGGAAATGTTACAATTTACTCAGAACCCGTAATATCCCACCTACTGAAGTGTGCATTTAGCTTACATTTTCAGTCTCCAAGATCCTCATAATGTACCACTAGGTAGGCTTACTGGTCTAGTTCCTAAAAGAAGAAGATTCTGAATGTTAGGGAGTTTTGTCCATAACTTCAGTGAATAAGGAGAGGCTCAGGATTTCAAATCACTTCTGTTTATGCTCCTTCAACTATGCTCTTTATAGCTCTACATAAAGTCCTACAAATAGCTCCATAAATTCTGAAAGAAAAGAATGTGGTCAACCAGAATGGGTGGCCCCTCTGGATGGAGGATCTTCTAAAGCAGTGGTTTTCAAAATGTGGTTGTGGGACCAGGACCATTAGCATCACATGGGAACTTGCTAGAAATGCAAATTCACTCACTCCCATCCACAAACCTACGAAGTCAGATCTGAGGAGATGAGCTCCAGCAATCTGTGTGTTAAGAAGACCGCAGTGTGCGGGCGCCTGGGTGGCTCAGTCGGTTAAGCGTCCGACTTTGGCTCAGGTCATGATCTCACGGTCCGTGAGTTCAAGCCCCGCGTCGGGCTCTGTGCTGACAGCTCAGAGCCTGGAGCCTGTTTCAGATTCTGTGTCTCCCTCTCTGTGACCCTCTCCCATTCATGCTCTGTCTCTCTCTGTCTCAAAAATAAATGTTAAAAAAAAATAAAAAAGAAGACTTCAGTGTGATTCTGATGTACACTCAAGTTTGAGAAGCACTGTTAAAGATCAGTGGTATACTAAGAGCCCGTGACCTTTTCTTCCTTCTTTCCTTCTTTTTTTTTTTTTTTTTTTTGCCATTTAGGGTAACTCTTGGGTCCGTTCCTACAACTCTACCTCCAAACTTGTAAAATGTGAAGTAATTTTCTTACCCAAGAAATCCCGTGATAATCTTTAAAAGTCCATTATGTGCTAAGCTTTGCAGTAGAGTCCAACAGATACAAAAGTAACAAGCCTCCAGTTTGCAACAACTTAAAATCTCATGAAAGAAACAAACACATAATTAACTTTAAAACAAAATAGGCTGTGATAAATATTCAAGCAGGAGAATATGGTAGTTTTAAAATATAAAGCTGAGTAAATAATTCCAACTGGCGGCAATATGGAATGGCTTTTCATCAAAGATGTGACCTCAACATGGTCTCTGAATAAGCAACAGTATCTGAGCAGAATCACACCGAGGGCAGCCGGGGTGGGAGTGCATAGAGAGCAATGGTGGTAAGTGCAGAAGGAACAATGTAGGAGGAAGCCAATTCGATGTCTCTATATGCTACCCTATGTTCTCTTTCATCCACGTCTCTAACATTGTCACTTCTACGAGAAGCATCCTCTGGCTATACTGCAGTGGATAAATTCCCCCTTTAAGCTCATTCTATGCCCTGAGCTTTCACTTCACTGCAATGATTAAAATGGACATTTCTCTAACTTTAAAAATCTCTTTTCATGTCCTGGGAGACTGCAAGCTCCTTAGGACAAGGACCACCAGCTCTATTTCGTCTACCTATATATACCTAGCCCATAACACTGTGCCTAGTCTATAGCGTGCACGCACGGTATTTGTTTAGTAAATGCACAAGACAAAAACCTGGGTGGAATACTTGCCATGAGGGCGAAAAAGATGTTTTTTGGAATCAGACAGACGTAGGTTCAAATCTTGAATCTGCCTTTCTTAAACCGTATCATCTTTGGCAACTTTCTTAACTCCTCTCTTCTCAAGGTTTCTCATTTTAAATAGAGATGAAATTTAAATGTTATAAAAGCTAAATGGGAAAAGTTAAATGACAACATGAGTATTTAAACTACTTGGCACATAAACAACAGTTAACAAAATGATTATATTTAATGCCACATAAAAGGCAATACCTATAAGACAGATAAGATCTAATAAAGGTTTTTAAAAGGGGGGGGGGAAGGCATTCAGGAGGATGAAGTGAGCTATAAACCCCTGCCACCCCAGTCTCTACCCCCATCCAAATAACTGTCACGATCCTCAGCTGGTAGCTCAGTGAGGAAGGGAATAAAGGAACAATGAGAGGAAGCAAGGAGTTGAGTAGGAGATTGGAGAGAGGGAAGAGACAGAGACATGGAAACAGGAATGAAAGAAAAAGGGTTCTTCCTGTAGAGCCCCTGCCATCAGGTCAGTAGAGGTTTTCCTTGTCGAAGGATACATTCGGACCACTCCCACTGCACACTGGACCTCTATTCCTGCTCGTTCCGTATCCACCCATCTGCTCTTTACCTATCTGTAAGTGCTAGATAGCCAACTCAAGACAAGTGACTGACTGTGGATGCTTACATCCAGACACAGAACTGGAAGGGAAAATCCCACCACCGACAAGAGTAAACACAGCAAAGAAGTAGAAGATAATTCTTGGAAATTAAAAATGCCCACTAATTAATAAAATAGCCATGTCTAGATATTGAGTTTCTGAATATATAATTGAACAGAAGTGCCTCTCTAATAGAGACAAAAATAAATGATGAAAGAAACAAAATGGCACGAAAGAAAAATCAGGAATTTAAATAGTCATCTAAAAGGAGGAAGAAAGAAAGAAAGAAAGAAAGAAAGAAAGAAAGAAAGAAAGAAAGAAAGAAAAGAAAGAAAGAAGAAAGGACAAGACAAGACAAGACAAGGAAGAATTAAATGAATTGCCAAAAGGGTTGATCCTTTTGATCATGTCAAATTGGAAAGATCAGATCAGATCACATCGAAAAGGTCTACTGGTACAGGGGCGCCTGGGTGGCTCAGTCGGTTAAGCACCCGACTTCCACTCAGGTCGTCATATTGTAGTTCATGGGTTCAAGCCCTGCATCAGGCTCTGTGCCGACAGTTCAAAGCCTGGAACCTGCTTCAGATTCTGTGTCTTCCTCTCTCTCTGCCCCGTCCCTGCTCATGCTCTTTCTTTCTTGCAAAAATAAAACATTAAAAAAATTTTTCTACTGGTGTTAAGTGGAAATAATAAAAACATAACCACAGTTAGACACATGCCAGGATGACTTTTTGAAATCTAGGGATAAGGGTTTTTTGGTTTTTGTTTTTTGTTTTTTTAATTTTAATCCCCAAATTCTCTGGAAAAAAGTACAATGTACATAGAAAATAGAGTCTCGTACTGACATCACATTTTTCATTTGCAAAATGCATACTGAAAGACAATGCAGTAATATTTCAAACTTCTGAGAAAAAAATTATTTTCAAACTGAAACTCTAAACCCAGAAATGTTATGATATCATCCCTATACCTACTATTTTCCTACAAGTGGGAAAGCAAAATTACATTAAAAAATTAAGAAATAATTACTACAAAATTTTTATATTATGTTAAAGAAATAGCTCTTAATACAAGAACCAGAATTTGGAACTATTACTGTAAAGTGGACCTCTAAAATCCTCATGATATTTGGAAGACAGCTTGTAACAGAAAACATTACATGGTATTTGCTGATGTTCTAAATAATTGGAATTCATTTCATTCCAAGAGCCACCATCGTAGGCATCTTAGCCTCCACTTGTTAACAGAAAATAAAACAGGAGCAGAGAGAGCACAGGTAACATGCCTAGGGTCCTACAGCTCACCTGTTGAATTCGCAATTCAAATTCAAGCTGATAAGCAGCTTCACTATTTTCTTATACATCACTTAGAGACAGTGCTTCAGTCACAAGATTCACATAAAATTCCAAATTGGAACCACCTGTTACAAATTCAAGGAGGGGCGCCTGGGTGATTCAGTTGGTTAAGCCTCTGACTTCGGCTCAGGTCATGATGTCACAGTTCCTGAGTTCAAGCCCCATTTCAAGCTCTGTGCGGACAGCTCAGAGCTTGGTGCCTGCTTCAAATTCTATGTCTCCCTCTCTCTCTGTCCCTTCCCCTGCTGGTGCTTCTCTCTCTCTCTCTCTCTCTCTCTCTCTCTCTCTCAAAAATAAATACACATTAAAAAAAAAAAGGTTCAAGGTAAGTCAGTGAAGAATAGATTAGGTCTAACTTACAAGTTACTTGATGTAAAAATAGTAACATGGTAACATTTTATGATTAGTCCAGTAAATACAATAAAAGGTGAAAGGACAGACAAAATCATCACATATAAAGATAATAAAATGGCGAAGTAATTCTCAACATATCAGTGATAATAAAAATTATAAATGGTTACATTTACTTATTAAAAGTTTAAGATTTTCACTCAAAGAAAATCAAAATTCAGTTTTATGCAATGACACACGGAAAAATGCAAAAGAAAATTTGAAAATGGGCAAATATATGCAAAGGACACACGCACAAAACAACTCTAAGTTGAAGTGGATTCACAGATGTATTTTACCAAGCATTTAATAAAGATGTTATTAAAGTCTCTCACAGAATCTTCCAGAGACTTGAAAAGAAAATAATTCAATCACAATTATTTACAAACTCTGTATAACCTTGATTAAAGCCTATGGCTTTACAAAAATAGAAAATTATAGCCTAAAATCTTCTATAATTATAGACGCAAGACTTCCACACTATATATCAAGCAAGCAAAATGCTACTGGATTATACAACTGTAACAATACATCACAGCTCCTATAATAAACATGAAAGATTAGTTTAAAGCTAGAAAATCAGGGGCACCTGGGTGGCTCAGTTGATTGAACTTCTGACTTAGGCTCAGGTCATTATCTCAGGTTCCTGGGTTGGAGCCCCACAGCAGGCTCCCTGCTGTCAGAGCAGAGTCCACTTTGGATCCTCTGCCCCCTCTCTGCTTGTGAACTCTCTCAAAATACACAAACATTAAAAAAAAAAAAAAGCACCTTAGTAAATCAATGTAATATATTACATAAACAAAAGACAAAATCATATGATTACTAATTGCTACAGAAATGCATTCAATAAAATCTAATGCTCATTATGATAAAAATCCTTAGTAAACTAGGAATATAAGGGATTATCCTTATTCTGTTGAAGGGTATCTCAAAAAACAACAACAACAAAATTATAGCAAAGATCAGACTTACTGGGAAAACACTGCTTTTTTCCAGAGATTGGTGAAGAGACCATCGTAACTTCTGTTAATCAATTCTATTCAATATAGACTAGCCAGTGCAATAAAACAAGAAAAAGAAGTGTAATTTATAAGAATTTGAAAAAGAAAAATGTAGTAATAGGTATTCACAAATGGCATGACTGTGTTTATAGAAAAATTCAAAAGAATTTAAAGAAAATAATGAGAATAATTTAATGAAATCTCTAGACACAAGATGGGGGGGCGGGGAACAACCTCAGGGATACTAATCTTTCCAAGACAACTTTCACACAGTGTTTGTCAAACCAACTGATATGTTTGGATCTTATTTCTAAAGCTTACTTTAAGTCAACACTTCATAAATTAGAGTACATTTTCCCACAAATATATAATAGTAAATTGAATAGCTGTATTTATGGGCTGGACATAACCTAGATATGAATATACTAGGGTACTCCTTTCTTGACCTACATTGGTATTGTGATGCATAAATACAACTGAGCCTTGGCACTCTCCATGTCCCAAATCCTAGATAATAACCTCTCAGTGGATTGCCTAGTTTTTGAAACCCCGCATCTGGAATATAGAACCTCATCTTAAAACCCAGCCATGATCTAATCTCTTAGCAGGAATCTGAGCCATATTCCTTACAGAACAGGCAGGGGATTAGCAGAATTGCTTTCTATCTTGACCTGGCAAGTCTTTCATTGTATGATTTATGAAATTCACCTAAGTTTCCTAAACTTCAGTTTCCTCATAGTTCCTGTTGAGGGGAATATATCTGAGGTTCATAGTCAGAAGACAATTACTTTTCATGTGGCATAGGGTCAACATATTTGAAATATTCAATTATAGAGCATAACTACAAGCTTATCTCCTTGAAATCACTGTTAATCATATTACAGAAAAAATAATTAACAGAAACAAAACAGCAAATATTCTAAGACCACATATAAATACCAAAATTCCTTTCAAATTGTAATCTTTATTCTTTTACTTATTCGCTGGGTACCAATTATGTGTCATTTATAAGGAGAAGGCTCAATCCTTCCCTTCAGAGAGTTCATGGTGAAAAGAAATGAGACCAACGATGGAAGTACTTGGGGAACACCCTTCCTGCATCTTCTCTACTCACGGTCATTGGAGGGGCAGGGAATGCAGACCGTGAGTTCCTCAAAGTCATGGACTACATCTTAAGTACCCAGCTTAGCACATCACCTGGCTGACCCTTGATCCCTGGACACTGAATCAGTGGAAATCCTACAACCCTCTATATGTCTGCACACTCTGTCCTGGGAAAGCTGTCAGACATTGCATCCGCCCATCTTCAAACAGGCCCTCAAGCAAAGTGTTATTCAGCATCCCTCTAGGACCCACCGGGGATCTCCTCTGTTTGTGCCAACTTCAGCTGTGTTTTCTGCCCCTTTGGCTGCCCTGAATTTTGCTTCTCAACTAAAAAAAAAAATGCATTGATACAATTGAAAGAGGAGGATCCTACCACTGTCTCCACAGCACCATCTGATGTACCTTCTCATTTTGTAAGAGAATAAATTCTTATCAGCATTATTTTTCATAAATCAGAGCCATAAAACCTGGCTTACTCTTTCATAAATAGGCCCCCAACAAGAAATTGTACCATATTAAAAAAGAATGTTAACTGAATAGTGTCGCAGTCTATGAGTCTGGAGTTCTCTCTTGTCCAGCAAGAGAGCGGATGCAGAATTGAATACGAGAGAAGCTAATGTCCAGGAGGAGACAAGAGACCCAAACAGGGGTTTTGTCTCCATATTTATTGAGATCACAAGATATTGCCCATGCAGTGAATGTGAAGAAAACAGGGTCTTACACACATAAACGTGGAGAAAACAATCAGACAGTAATCATTAACTTGTGTATGTAAGAGGCAATAGGTCTGAGGGACAAATGGAGTTTGTGATCAAAGTACAATAGCATATTGGTGTCAGATGCAAAGTAATTTCCTGCAGGGGATATAACAAGTTACTCATGATCCCATTATGATATCTCACTAGCTAACCTTGGGCACTTTTGCTGCATGGTGGTAAGCTTTTTTCTAACCCGTTTACGTAAGTAGAACCTATTTCCCCACAGAATAGTTTTAAAAATAGAGAAATTTGGTTGAGACCCAAATCTTCTCTTGTGGCTTCCCATTTGCTCTTGGCTCCCATAAAGCACTCCCTGGGACTATTACACGAATATGGACATTCTCACATTTTGGCTCTGAGCCCACCAGTAGTTGAGAGGATCCTGCCCAAGTTCCCAAGTTCTGTGATCCAATCCAAAAACATAAGCCCTTTTATGGGTAATTAAGGGTACACATCTATGGTAATTCATTTTACTTAAAAGTAAGTAAATTACAAATAATCTATTGAGTAAAAATATGGTATTTCCCAATCAAAAGTAATGTCTTTAGAGTTTCATGAGGGCTCTAAATTGAGTATTCTACCAAGAAATATGGCCACCTGCCTGGCAAAGCTGGACAGCTCTTATAGCCCAAGTGTAATATTTGAGGTTCCTACATGTGTGGGGAAGGGTACTTTGTCAGATATAGATCATCAAAACTGTTACAAATTTGTTGTGCTTTTCAATTACAACTATTCTTGCTTTAAAAAAAAATTGTTCATTTATTTCTTAGAGAGGGAGAGAACAAGTAGGGGAGGGGGAGAGGGAGAGAGAAAGAATCCCAAGCAGATTCCACACTGTCAGCACAGAGCCCAACATGGGACTCAAACTCACAAACCGTGAGCTCATAACATGAGCTGAAATGAAGAGTCAGACGCTCAACCCACTGAGCCACCCAGGTGCTCCATTCTTGCTTTTTAATTAAAAAATTGCTCTTTATTGCCTTCTGTTATGTCAACGTTCACTGTGGGTTATTTGATCAATCTATAACATATGGTGATATACATTAAAAACAATTACTGTGTATTTATTTTTGAGAAGCAGAGACAGAGAGACAGAGTGCAAGCAGGGAAGGGGCAAAGAGAGGGAGACACAGAATCCGAAGCAGGCTCCAGGCTCTGAGCTGTCAGCAGAGAGTCCGACACGGGGCTCAAACTCACAAACTGCGAGATCATGACCTGAGCTGAAGTAGGATGCTTAACCAACTGAGCCACCCAGGCGCTCCTGGTGATATACATTTAAATCAAGAATAACTTGGATTTCACTTTGTCTAATGACTGGATTTTAAAGCACTACTTTCACTGTGCTTCATTCAATCACAAAATGTTTCCCCCAGCACTCGTGTGGGGGAGCCTGTTCCGGGTGTGGGAACACAGCACTGAGCAAAGTAAGCCATAGTCCTTGCCCCTTGTGGATCACTTGAGTCATTCATACCCTATTGTTACAGCAAATATGTAACAATCTCTCCTAAGGTTTGCTTTTATCTTGACTTCCTTTCGATAACTGAGTTCTTTTTCAAGTGGAGAAAGAATGGTATAGGTGATGTCCAGGGAATTTGCCTCCTCAAGGTAAAATACAATCAAAACAGTTTGACACTTCAGCACCAAATGATGTCTAAGTTCCTATGATTTTCTTCTTCCCTAATGCTGCTCAAGGAATTCCATTTTGGACAAGTACTAAAACAGTGTTCTTTAAATGGTTTCAAGCTAAAAACCACAAAGGCTTCACTACCTGCCTAAATCTGCTAATTTGGATCCAAATTCCGCTTAATAAATTTAATTCAGCACAGCCATCATGCAGTCCTCTATCAGCACTTGAGACTCAGACTCCCCTCCAAGTCTGTGTCACCTCCCTCTCTCCATGACCAGTATGGGCTTTTATTTCCTGCTGGGTACTTTAGCTAAAGTCTCACTGCGTGTTTTCCGGGCAGTGAATACAATTCCAACATAGGCAAGCCGGCTCAGTGAAAATTACTCCTGGTTCAGCATGTGCCGTTTGCATAGCAGAGTAATAGGCTTGGTAATCATTCCATTCATTGGTCTGAGCTGAGCTTCTGATGGGAAATTGTAATGAGGCTGAATTACCGCTACTGTCCCAATAACCCATACATCTTATAGATGGGGAGAAGGGGGGGGGTTCCAAAACCACCTCATTGTTTTATGTGTGTATCTGTGCATTTTAATTCCCAGAATCCATTTTTTATTAAGTCTCATCCCAGGAAAAGAACTCAAGCTTTTAGGCTGGTCATACCTGCTTTCTATCAAGGTTCCACCTCCTCTTGGCTGCTTGAAATGAGCAGAGGCTCCCAAAGCTGGATGTGGGGCTTGAACCCACAAACTGCGAGATCATGACCTGAGCCTAAACCAAGAGTCAGATGCTTAACCAACTGAGCCACCCAGGAGCCCCAAAACATACATTGCTTAGTAAACGGCAGCTTTCTGCCTCTTTGTTTCTGAATTTGTGTAAGCTTCAAGTCTGTTCCATTTATAATAGAGCGATATTAAATATGCCCCACACCATTTATATGTTTATGTCAAAACTCAGTGAAGAATGAAAGGAGCTTCACAGATTAGCTAACCTCATGGTTTAATTTTTTCAATGTACAGGATGTTTTCTTGAAATGAAAGCTTCTTTGATATTCTGATATGGACAGATAAAAGATGAGTTTTGCTGGCCGAAACAGAAGACGAAGCCTAACACTGCATCTCCCTCCACCATGAATTGAGCCAGAAGGATTTCACTGAACTTCTTTGACTCCATTAAAACTAACTGGAAAGCTACGAGCCACATTTTCCATAGAAAATGATGATTACCTATAGATGAGGTAATGTAGAACCAGCATAGAAAAAAAGACTTTCCCAAGATCACACTGATGCCAGCTAGGATTAGAATCGAAGTATGCAACTCTGGGGCCAAAGTTTTATATTCAGCTTATCAATTTTATTCATCCAAGAAGTATTTGTTGAGGAAACACTACTGTGTCAGGCACTGTGCCAAGTTTTGGAAGGGTTAAAGGTGGCAAAGCTGGAGCCCTGCTCCTGGGCATGTAAACGAAAGCAGAAGCAGTTGACCACACATCTCGAAGTGAGTTCAAGATGGAATAGGACGAATTCTGTTAGAGGAAGCACAAAATACCATGGAGAAGTGAAAAAAGGAGTAATTTGTTTTGTTGGAACATGATGTTGGAAGCCAAGAGTAATTGCTTTTAAAGAGAGCCTTTAAAGAATGGAATAATCACCAGGCAGAAATACAGAAAGAACATGCCAAGAGTAAGATAGAAGATGCACAAAGGCATAGAATCAGGAAAGCATCTTCTAGGAATAATGACTATTTCAAGTTTGCTGGACCGTAATTACACAAGGGAAGTGGTGAGAAATACAAATTTTATTTTAATTTTTTTCAGTGTTGTGCAGGGTCTTGAATGTCTCACCAAGAGGCTTGGACTTGATCCTGTAAGCAGCGAGAAGCCATTGAGAGATTAGGAGGACTTGAAGGAATTATTTGTGTTTAGAAAGATTGCTCTGATGCTAATTTGGAGCAAACTCTGCATTTGAAACCTATAAATATTCTTTTTCAGATACAGAATTATTAATGAAATTTAAATAGAATTGGGTTATTAAACCTTAGTTTTATACTTAGAGAAAAATTGTGAAAATAGTATAGAAAGTTCTATATTATCAGTATATTCTGTACCTACCCCTATTGTTGATATCTTTGATTAGTAATACATTCTGGATACTCGACTTCTAACAAATACATGAATTACAAATATTTCCTCCCATCGTATGGATTGTATTTTCTTTTTTTTTTCATAGTATCTTTTGGTATAAAAGATATTAATTCATACAAAAAGATTAATTTTCAAGAAATCCAATTTGTGATTTTTTTCCTTTTTTTTTTTTTTTTTTTTTTTGCTGGTGCTTTTTATGTCTTATGTAAAGAACCCACTGCCAAATCCAAAGTCATGGAGATTTACTCTTATGCTTTAAGACTTTTATAGTTTTACCTCTTAAATTTAGATCCATTTTACATTCATTATTGTATATAGTATGTGGTAAGGATCTAATTTCATTCTTTTGCATGTGGATATGTGGGAAGGACCATTTTTTTTCACATTAAATTCTCTTAGCATCTTTGTTGAAAACCAATTGAGCATAGATGAGTGGTCTATTTTTGGACTCTCAACTACATTTATCTATATGCCTATCCTTATGCCAGTACCACACTCTTGATTATTATAGCTTTGTAAGTGAGTTTTAGTGGGTTTTGAAATATGGATTTGTAAGTCCTACAAATTTGTTCTTCTTCAGGATTGGTTTGATGTTCTGAGTCTCTTGTAATTCCATAAAAATTTTAGGATCATCTTTTCTCAATGTTCATGAGAGGCATTTGGAGCTTTGGTAGGGATTGCATTTAATCTGTCGATTGCTAGGGAAAGTGTAGCCTTGTTAATTTATTTAGGTCTTTATTTTTTTCCAGCAATGTTTTATAATTTCCAGCATACAAGTCTTGTACTTCCCTAGTTAAATATTTTCCTAAGTTTCTTATTGTTTTTGATGCTATTCTAAATAGAATTGTTTTCATAGTTTCCTTTTCAGAATATTCATTGATAGTGTATAGAAATAACACTTATTTTTGTATGTTGATCACATATTCTTTAACTTTTCTGAATTTGTTTATTAATTCAAACCGTTTTATATGGGAATTATTTAGGATTTTCCATATACAAAATTATGCCATCTATCAATAAAGATGTTTGCTTCTTTTTTTCCTATGTGGATACTTTTATTTCTCTTTCTTCTTGATTCTTCTCTGGTTAAGACTTCTAATACAATGTTGAATAGTAGTGGATAAAGAGGGCATTTGTGTCTCATTGTTGATCTTCATGGACAGTTTTCAGTCCTTCATCATTAAGTATGATGGTAGTTATGGATTTTTTTCATGTATGCCCTTTGTCATGTCACCCTGCAAATAATTCTGATGACTCTGTCATCTATTTTAATACACACATCCCAACGGGTTAAATTCTCAGTGGTCCTATCCCCTGTTCTCTACCAAGTAATCACTAAATATGCCTTTTTCACCCCCAATCTGGAGAGAAGAGAAAGATACTACTAGTTATTGAGCATTTACTATCTAAAAGGTATTATTAATTATTTTATCATTTCTCAATGTGGGGATTATAACCTTGGCTTTCAGATAAGGAAACCAGTGATCAAATACCTTTTCTAAGTCACACATTAGTAAGGGATAAAGGTGAGAGGTCTCAGTGTGACTCTAAAATGCCTGCTTCTGCTCTGGGTGAATTTCTAGAACAGACTAGGCAGTCAGTCACACTGGTATAGGTCCTATCTGGGAACTGAGAATGACCTGGGGGCAGGGAACAGATTTTCTCTCGATAAGGAAAATGTTTCTTTAACAGAGGTTAGCAGGAATACTCAACAGTGCTAGTCACTAGAAGATTCACACCCTTCAAACCTGTTGAGGTCTGGGAATATATTCAAGCGCCTGAGGATAAGAAGGAAAATACACGTAGCCAAAGTCTGGGGAGGCTTGGGAACAAAACAGAAAATAACCTCCAGGGAGATGCACACAGGGAGACTAAAACTCTAATTGGTGAATGCTCTGAAAAAAAAAAAAAAAGTTTGCTGTTACTTGAGTCTGGAACGCAGTGTCTTCTGCTAATATGGCCTGAGTCAGTCTGTTCAGGGAAGGGTTACTGCATTTGTGTATTGGAGAGGGAGTGGTACTTGGATTTAAACCCATGAAAAGAGAAACATAAAAAGCTCACAATCCAGTACCACTTCTTTCTCATCTCATCCAACTTTCCCACAAGCAAAATTTCATCTATATCAACAACTTGCAGCACTGGAATGTAAAAATTTTCACCTTATCCAGAATATTCTCAGTATCTCCGCATGGGATATTCATGAGATCAGGAACTATCAATTTTGATTGCCTGAGTTTAAATAACAGCTTTCGTACTTGCTAGTTTGATGATTTAGGGCTTAGTGATGAAGTTCTTTTGTTCTCTGTTTCCCCATCTGTAAAACAGTATGCCAAAACTGTTTGTTCTACCTAATAGAGTAGAAGTTTACACTTAAAACAGTGACTGACACATAATATGCACTATATATTTACTATTATTTTATTTGTATTATTATTGCCATTAATGATGAGATGATGATGATAATAATGATGATGTAGTCTGAATGCCCAGAAAATGACCGCAGGAAATAGGCACTAAATGGTATTTGTTGAGTGAATGAATGGATTAATGAAAATCCTACCAAGGTAATTTATACCAAATTAATTTCTGCCAGAAACTTAATTAATTTCTACCAGAGTAATATCAAACCACAAAAAGATCTCACAATTGATTACTCACAGAGGCAAAGCTAAGCATTCAGTATATCAGGATTCTTGGTACTCAAGATGTAAGGTGATTAGCATTCATATTCTTCAGGCCCTCTATAGAGCAGTGAAATCAAAAGTGAAGTTTGGGGGTAAGCACCACAAATAATGTTTATTCTATACAACACTTGAAGATTTCTTCTGATGACCAAAAAAAAAAAAAAAAAAAGTATTGATTTAGCATTGTTAATTAGAAACAAAACCCTTAAAAAGCTTTCTTTCTTTGATTCAGTTGTTCCACTTATGAAATAAAATAAATGCAGTCACAAAAGAAAAATATTTTACGCACGTATATTATTTACAATAGAAAAAAAATTTTCAATTAGTTAAACATCTAAATACAGCAAGATGAATAAACAAGTTGGTAAATATACCATGAAAGGAACAGATTTTTAAAATGTTACACGCAAAGAATGCTGGTCATGTTACACAAAGTTCTCTTAGAAGATATTTGTATCAGCATGTAGAGATGACTGCCAAATTACTGGGGGAGAAAAGAAAAAAAAAATCCACATATCTAGAACATGGTTTATTTAACCTAAGACTTATGAAAAGATCCAGAAGTTCTTTGAATCTACTGAATTTTGTGCAAAACTCTATATGGTTAGGGTCCATGATTTATAGCAAATTCTACATCCACATGTATGTAAAGCCCTAATGCCTGGGAGGCCCTCTAAGTCCAGACTGATGCACCACCAGGAGATCAGTTACAAACCTGTGTATTAAGACAAAATATATCTGATACCAAATCTACAGACATGCTACTCAAAGACTCATATAGGGTTAAATTACGGCCCATGAACCAAACCTGGCCCATGACTGTTTTTTGTACAGGCTATACGCTAAGAATGGCTTTTCATTTTTAAAGAGGTAAGAGGGTAAAATAAGGAAGAAAAAGATATGAGACAGAAATCCTATGTGACTCACAAAACCTAAATATTTATTCTGACCCTTTATAGAAAAAGTTTGCCAACCTCTGTTATTAGAACAGTGCCAAGATGCAAAAGAATTTCAACAGACAAACCTCATGTCTGTTCTTTCCTTTTGCACACAAACTGAAATTTAATATTTTTTCTCAAAATGGTTTGAACTTGTTAACTAGGCAATTTGTAAACAGAACTTCAGGAATGTCATTAAAGGTGGCTAAGTTGTTTGAAATTGAGTGTTTCCAACCTAAAGTTCACTGAATCTTAGATTGGAAAACAGAAGGGAGACAATGAAGAACATTAATTCTTTACACAAATATGAATGTTTCTAGATACAACCAAATTGAGTCTTTGGTATAGACCTACTAGAACCTTCATTAGGTAACACTGTAAGAATGCTGAAAGCTAGTGATCACATACAATTGAAAAAATCAAGAATTTTATTTTTATTTAAAAAATGCACCGTACAGATTAATTTATCACTTAGCAAGGGATTTGAGCCTAACAAAACATTGGTGCTGGAGTTCAACAGATTGCTCTGCATGCGTCCGCACACTAACAAAGCCCATCCCAGTTTGTGGGTCAGTTTTAGTTTGGCTCAAATGTCTTATTTTGATAAGCCTTCACTGATTCACTCAAATGAACGAGGCCTTCCTGTATTTGGCTAATGAAAGGTCTTTGCAAAGCCTATGAATTCTACTTCACTTGTCAAATGTTGCCAGAAGATTCTTAACAACGTCAAGCAGGAAAAGAACATCATTCGATGGAACAATTTGGAGGGAATTTCAGGAGAAGGCAGTCTACCAGAGCGCCGGGGAAACTTTCGAGACTGTCGCAGACCCAGGGCTTTTCTCGGGTCTTTGTCCATTTCTGGGTGAGCCAGCATAAGGCCCTGGAGAGAAGTGCTCCAGAGCCAGCTCTGTCTCCATCTGCTTGAACTTGAGCTAAGCACTTTATTGGGCCTCAGTTTCCTTAAACATAAACTGAGGGTGTGTTTGGGTGGAGTTAAATGATTTAACAACATCTAAGGATTCAAAGGTCCTTTGTTGTTTAGATTCTGAGAGGAGTCTAGAATCTCACAGGAAACCAGCAGCAAAACCAGGACCAGAATCCTTTCTCCGGTCCCAGGCCAGGTCTCAGTTCTACCTACTGTTTACTACATAGCACTGTCTACACATCAGAGCTGTGGCACTTTTCCAACAAGGTGGCCCCCTACACCAATCCTGGAGAATGTCAGATTTGGCTGTACTCCTTGCTGTCTTTCTCCACTCCACTCCAGCCCACATCCATTCTCTGTTTAGACTTATCCTGAGTTCTTTTATGGATGTCAAAAACAGAGCTGATCGTTTCATGTATTCATTCGTTCATTCTAGTATTTCTGAAATACCAAATACTCAGTACAATGTAACCAGCATTCATTTTTGTCTCAATAGTTATGTACAAGGCTTCTGAAGACTTGAGATCTGTCCTCACGGTGACCTCAAGATCAACAGAATCTGTATCAATTACTTGGCATCCACTTCTGTACCCACTTTGGCCCCAGACAACCAGACCTGCTGCACCAGGTAAAATTCCCTTCCCTCGCACTGAATTAACATTCTATCAAAGTAACTTTATACCAAAATATTATTTGAAACCTTGCAATTACTCTCCCCTGTGACTCTCATCCTAGGTTACTCCACATATTGTCGGTGCTAAAAGTCAAATACACTTTCTTCACATTGTTCTATACTTCCCTGAACCTCCTTCTTGGGTTCTATTTGATTTGAATGTGCATTTTTATGGTGAAGCTTACCTACATACGTAATTACTCTGCTATGCATCTCGTCTGATCTAACCACAGCCTGGCTAGCTCTGAGAATTCCACTTCCCCCATACAGTCCTCTCCAACAGAGGACCATATAAGGTCCGCATCCTTCTTTCACCTGTACGGTTCCAGATCTTCCTACATCCTTATGTAAAACATTCTCCAATGGGAAATCATGCATCTGCCTCCAAACAGATCCCATGAAATAACAAATAAAGTGCATTTGCTTTTAACTGGAGAGTCACACTGATTATCACAGTTCTACCAGAAGCACAGATTAGTGATTTAATATCCCTTTGCTAACACAAGTACAGGAATACGAACCATTATGTAAACAACAAAGTTTGCTTGGCAAAACTTTAAAAACAAAGAAGCTCTGGGGAAAACAACCTAACAAAAAAGGCTCTTAGCGGTGAAAATCTGGGAACTGGAAACTTCCATTTCAGCATATTTAACTACTCCAAAACCACCTGAGTGTATAAAGATCTATCTACCCACCTAGGCAGAGTGCTTGAGCCTTAGAAGGGCTGCCAAGAAGTTTGGGCAGAAGCCAAACAAGCAGCCAAGCTGAGATTCCAGGAAAGATATCAATCAGGTCAAGCCCACCTGGCTGCTTTATGAATTCTGGAACCTTCCAAGACTGATGCTCAACACACAGACCCTCGGACACAACCACCACACCTTTCCTTGCCCAGATATTTGAGAGTTGGTGAAACCATAACACTTATTTAAAGCGACTTTACAGATGAGGAATTTGATGCACAGGGGAGAGAAACGGTTTGTTCGCTATCACAACGTCAGTTTGTAGTAGAGAAGAACTAAAACTCAAGCTGCTTGTTTTCGCATCTGTTTCTGTTATGCAACGTGATGATGGGTTGAACAGGAATTTTAAAAATATCACCATGGAAGAAACAAAAAAAAAATGACTTAATGAATTAGATAATGATAAATGCTTATAAAATACATATTACACATAAATATATGCATCACATGTAAGACGTATAGGATACATACAATAAATATTATGCATGAATAAATGTTAAGTAGTAAATTTACTAAAAATAACAAAAATTCATTGCAAAGATATTTAAGGCTATAGTAAAATACTAAGGTCTGAGATTATTCAGTTTTTTTTTTTTAATTTGTTTCCTGTCAGTAGGTGCTCGCTTTACACACTGAGTAAACACTAAACCTTCACAACAGATCATCCACATTAAATTCACATGTCCAACTGTCTGCTCATTGTAATGGAATCCACTGATTTTGCTTTTCTTGTGAAAATTTTTGAAATGCTTAGCGGTTTATTATACCATAGATGTAGTCAGAGTTCTTGACTTATGATTCAATTAACCATATCAAGATGCTGTATTAGGATCAAGAACTTAGAGAAACAGATTAAAAGCAAAACAAAAAGGAGCAACAATCCCTGCTTTCATAGGCTTCTCAGTCTGGTGTGGTTGAGAGAGACAAAATAGATCATTCCAGTAGAAGGCTGTCATTGCCAGGAGACAGGACATGAATAGCTCTGGTTGTACATGTAAGAATAGACAACACCAAGGTAATAAATAAAGGAAGAAAGGAAAGACAGAAAGGAAAAGAAAAGAAAAGAAAGGAAAAGAAAAGAAAAGAAAGGAAAGGAAAGGAAAAGAAAAGAAAAGAAAAGAAAAGAAAAGAAAAGAAAAGAAAGGAAAAGAAGGAAGGAATCAAAAGGGAATAAGGAAGAAAGGAAGAGAAAGAAAGAAAGAAGGAAGGAAGGAAATGGGAAGGAAGGAGGGAAGGAAGGAAGGAAGGAAGGAAGGAAGGAAGGAAGGAAGGAAGGGGAAAGGAGGAAGAAAGAAAAAGAGAAAGAAGCAATGAAAGAAAGAAAGAAAGGGAAAGAAGGAAGGAAAGAAAGAGAAAAGAAATTTATAACCTGCCTTTCAGAATTTCACAAAGGAAACACGACGAAACACATCTTCCCCAGAGTCCTGGAAAAGGAAAAAAGGGTTCCCATGTGTCCTAGATCATGGGGACCACAGCTATGGAATTCACTAAGATGATGACTTCATTAATAAACAAGAAAAGAATCCCCTTCTTCCTACTGAGAGAGTTCATTACCCTCCAAACTGCGATTCCCTTTTCCCAGCCTTTTGGGAAGAGTGGAGGTGGCTGTATCGACTGTGTTCGTGTGTCTGTGAGGAGGATGTGGGCTCTGTTATTGGCACGTGTAATGTGGGGGTTGACTCAGGACAGGCGGTAACTTGGGGCTCATGATCTCCCAGCAGCCTGATGAAGTGGAAAGTGCAGGAGATTTACAGCCAAGAAAACTTCTACAAAAATAGTAGTCTTCTGACTCGAGGCACATTATCCTACTGCCCGAGCTTCAGTTTCTTCATCTTTAAGAATAACAGTATCTGCAGTATCACCAGAGGATAAAATAGGATCATGCCTGTGAGACATCTGGCACCTAGTGGTCCACTCACTGGTTCTCATGCTCTCTGTTCTCGCTGCTGGACCAATCAAGCGACATTCCAACTGGACACGGCACTCCCTGACCCACCACCACCCAGCCCATCTTGTTCACTACTAGTGCTCATTAGCCAATGCTTTGAACCTGCCATTACCCGGATTTAAAAAAAAAAAAAAAAAAGACAACTTGTCAAAGCTGCTTTTACTTGTAGGACCAGGCACAAAGGCTTATGAGAGCATTCGAGGCCCTGCCTGCCTGTCTTCCCAGTCTCTTTTTCATTCTTTCTATGAGAAGCCTCAACTTCCTCAAGCCCACGCAGGAACACCTGTGGATGGGCAGTCAGCAGCCCTGTCACCCGATCACCTTTGTTTTTCTCCTTACCCTTTAAATCTTAGTAATCTCTTTCAAGTTCAGCCTGACATTCCCATGTGATTTCGGCTCATAGTGACAGCACCCTCTTTGGAAATATTATGGCATGTATTGTTCATGCCATTAACTTAGCAGATTCTCTTTTATAGCCAAATAATTTTCAGGTCCTTAAAGTGTTAGTCCTCAGTGGAAGGTGCCTTAAAAAGCTCTGGAGTTTCCACATGTGAAAGTCTCCTCTCCCCAGTAAGAGGACAAGTGTCTCAAAGGCAGAAACCAGTTACCAAATGTATTTACTATCATCCACAGGATGTATAAAGTGGTGTTGTCTAGAGAAAAAACCACAAAACACAACAGTATTCTTGCTGAAACAGTATTCACTTAGGTTTTGAGTACATTTAATTAGAATTGTTCATTTGGGGGCACCTTAGAAGGGGCTCCGCTGGTTAAGCGTCCAACTCTTGATATCGCATCAGGTTGTGATCTCACGGTGGTGGGCTCGAGCCCCACACCAGGCTCTGCACTGGGCATGGGACCTGCTTGGGATTCTCTCTCTCTCCTTCTGTCTCTGCCCCTCCCCTGCTCAGACTTCCTCTCTCAAAATAAATAAATAAAATTTTTTTAAAACATAGTTTGCATGAAGGAAGAAATAAATGCATGAATTTTCTCACCTCCGGCTTCTTGGGGATAAACTGTATGGGGCAATCACAAAGGATAAGAATCTGTTATATGCTCCTTTCTTGCTCACCACCTTCGCTTCCAGATGAGTGTGCACAGCCTCAGAAGGCAGGCAGAAACCCAGATGGCAATTTACTTTAGCAGAGTTTTGATAAGCTGTGGTGCTTACCACCCTTGTCAGTTCCCAGTACAGCAGTAAGGTCACCTGAGCAATGGACTCGAAACACAATTGAAATAAACAGAGTAGATGGTGAATTTCTAGCCTGACTGCTCATAAGCCTATTCTTTCTTGGCCTCACTTTGAAGTTCTGCAAAAGTAAGGCTGATGAAGGGATTCTTTCATGCTTCCCAGGCCTTCATGAAACCTACCATAACACCTCCCACATTCTGTACATTTTCAGAATCCGCCTAAGGAAAGCAAACACACACACATGCCCCCTAGAGTTCTCTACCACTGTGTGGGCCTTTCATTTCACAGTCCTCTTGAAAGTGTTATTTGTGAGGCTTAAAATATGTGAGCTTGCAGGGGGAGGAGACAAGTGCTCTGGAGAAAATAACACGCTAGGATAAGCCACATCACATTGTTTCTTCTGGGACACATTTTGTTCTGGGAAAATGTCCTAATAGCCTCTGATTTCAAAGTTACTGTGTATCACAGCACTGTGCCTGGGAAAATACAATGACATTTTCTATGATGATATTGTAGTGAAATAATAGCTCTTCAGTCCCATAAGCAGCAGATTGACGTGCAACATCTATTAGAAATAGTGAGCGCTGAATATCTAATCCATCAAGTAGCTCAGGGGACAGGATTGGTTTCATGGTGGGGGCAGGGGGTGCAGATTTCATAAACTAAGGTGTGATACAAATTTTAGCACAACGTCACCTGCTTTTTTATTCCAAAATGAAAAACAGAGGTGTACCTTGTTAGAGAGTACCATATGGTGTGCAAAGCACCGGCTTGACATGACAATGACCTAAACCCTGGCAGAGGCACCATAATTTGAATGTAAGTCCCTGGGCTTCTCTGTTTTAGTTTCCTCATTTTAAAAATAGGTATAATCCCAGTTCATAGGAATTTTTTCTTTCTTGTCTTGAAGACGAGAACCAATGTACAGCTCCTGAAACATACAAACCACGTAATGGTGGTTACAATTGTCGTTATCTGATGAACACGTTAACTGTGAGGTCTCTCTCAGAATGTAGGCACAGCATCCTTTCCTTGCCAGCACTGAGTCATCTACCCTCACGCGCAGGGAAAGCACTACGACAGACTTCGAGCATTTTCATGACCACTGAAGACACTGTGGCTTTCCTTAAGTCTGCTAAGATAAAGGATGAGAAACACAGAAGCTACTGTGACTTATGCACCACGAGACTTCACGAGCTCCTCCAGAAATCTGGTTCCCTACTTTACAGGCAGTTTTGTTTTAAAAACCAATACGATTCCCTGTGACCAGAACTCCAGACTCCTGGCCATCAGAAATTCAATTTTTTTCCTTCATTTGTATATGAATTTTCTAGTGCCTCTGTAACAAATTACCACTGGCTTCAAACAACACAAATTTATTACCATATAGTTCTATCAGCCAAAATTCTGATGCCTGTCTCACTGAACTACAAACAAGGGATCAGTAGGACGGTGTTCTTTCTAGAGGTTCTAGGGGTAAATCCATTTCCTTGCCTTTTTTTTTTAATGTTTATTTTTGAGAGAGAGCACAGAGGAGGGGCAGTGAGAGACGGAAATAGAGGATCTGAGGTCTGCCCGGTGCTGAGAGCAGAGAACCCAATGGGGGGCTCACATTCACAAACCACGCGATCAAGACCTGAGCCGAAGTTGGACGCTTAACCGACGGAGCCACCCGGGTGCCCCCACTTCCTTGCCTTTTAAAGCATCTAGGAGCCACTCACATCCCTTGGCTCACGGCCCCCTTCTTCCACCTTCAAAACCAGCAACGTTCCAGCTCTCTGACCCTACTTCTCTTGTCACATTTCTTTCTCTGACCCTTCCTCTTTTGCCCCCTCTTCCTTTTAAGAGCCTTTGTGATTACATGAAGTCTACGTGGATACTCCAGGATAATCTATTTTAAGGTCAGCTAATTAGCAACCTTGCTTGTATCTGCTACCTCAATTTCCCTGTGCTGTGTAACCTAACATATTCACAGGTTCTGAGAATTAGGACACGGACGTTTTGGGGTAGCCATTATTCTGCTAGACACAATTTGACTTCAAATCTTTTTCCAAGAAAAGAATCTCCAAGAACCAAGGTTTTCCATCAGTGAGAAGGCAATCTAAACATTTATTGAGTGCCAGTTATGTGTCAGTCACACTGCACATTTTTTTTTTAACTCAAACCTCAGGACAACACCCTCAGGTAGGCTAGCAAAGGACCTTCTTCCTCCCCACCTCCATTGCTGTAGCACTAGAATAGACCCTTACTGCATTACATATAAATCTTGAGACTCCAGAGAAAAAGAACGTTCTAAGAGAACAGCAATCAGAGAGTCTGTGACAGAGAATTTCAAAAATGTTTCCTAAATGTGATATATTACTTCTGATATCTATTGATCCGCTTATATTTACCATTCCCTGGGCTCCATACCTCTTACTTAAGCATAGTATTACTTAATTCGTACCAAAAATCCTAATGGGCAATTATCTGTATGGTAAGGAAAAAAGATTTCAATAGTTAGGGAAATTGTTCAAGGACACACACTAGCAACTGGCCAGAATTATCGTTGGAACGCAGTTTGCCTGACTTGAAAATGCATGTGTGAAACCATTGTACAAACTGCTTCTGGTATGTTGGGTCATAAGGCGCCTAGTGGAGACTGAAGCTAGAAAGGATTTTAACTTGAAGTTGAGACAATGTATTTAAGCTGTATCAGAATCTGTGTCTGACCTCCAATGCCGATTGCTTTGAAGGAGGAAATATTCCTTTGGAAAAGTAAGCATAGGATGTCCCCTTGGGGAAAAACAGGACCCTTAGCTCAGCAAAGAGGGACAGATACACATTTTGGAAGGTGTGATGTCTGAACAACCAGGAAGGATATGTGCTCCAAACAAAATATAGCAAGCATAATAGCACAGAGATGTCAACCTCATAGAAGATGCAGACAAAAAAAAAAAAAAAACATTAGTAATGTTAATACTAATGTAACATAAAATGTGAGAAAGGAAACGAAATAGGATAGGTGGACAATGCAAAACGTTTAGGTCTTTGAATGCCATGCCAGAATTTGAAACACTTCTAAACAGAATTAACAAGACATTTGCAGTTAAAAAGAATGTGGGGCAACCATGATTAAGGGGGGAATGGGACATGTTAGGCTAATGTCAATGCCTAGAGAAGAAATGTTAAGTTTGAGTGAGAATTAGCCGGTAGTGATGGAGAGATGGAACCACACTGAGAAACATTCAGGGAATTTTGAGTCCCAGTCCCTGAATCAAGCAGGCCTCCTCCTGAGACAGTCTGGGCTGCTCGTTCCCTGGATAAGTGGCAACTTCTGTCAGCAGCTTGGTGCCTGTGGTGAGGCCCACAGAGGTGGCCTCAGAGGCCCCCTTCGTCTCTGAGACTCCAACTGAATTGCTTTGAAGCGCAAACCGTCCTCTGAAGAGGTGTTAATTTAGAGGCTGTCTCAGCCTTTGCAACAGCCCTCAGCCTTGTGGGGGGCAGGGTGGGGGGGAGATTGTATTTCCCAACTGAAGGCAGCAAGAGCTGTTTTGGTTTTTTCACCAGGTCCCAGATAGAAACTCTGGGTAAGGATCTCATTCTCTCACTGGTTTGCATACAATTCACATTGTCTTTTTTGTTTGTTTGTTCATTCAGGGAGAAAACCATCCTTGGATTTCCCTTTTATGAGGAGGGGCCCAGGAGGCACAGAAAGATCAACTGAAGAACATTTTCACATGTCCTTGCTGATTGCTTGACAGTGCTCCACAAATGGATAAAGATTTCACTGAAAACAAAAGGATAGGCCTGACCCTTCAGCTAAATAATGGTGCCCCCCACTACTATTTAAAAATGTCTCTGAACATGCTTTTATTTACTCACTACCTAGTTGAACAAATATTTGCTCAGTGAACAAACACTCAGTGGTTTGGGACCCTTCTACGAATCGAACTCTAGGGAGGTATTTAGTAGTTCCATTGGCTACACCACACACATGACTCAAGCTCTCCAGTCTTCTGTCCCTCCTCTACAAGAGAGAATATGGACTCATGTAGCAAACACAATGTCAGGCAGAAAGGATTTAGCAGTGATGCACCTGAAGTTGGCCAGGTAAAGGCTGGAAGAGGATGTCTGATGTAACTGTTTTTGCACATGAAGGGTTTAGCATCAATTTTCTGCCCAGAGTTCATTTCTGTCTACAATATGAATACCCAAGCCCCCCCCCCCCCCCATAGGCACAGAACATATAAGCAGATCATAGTGTAAAGCATTCAAAGAAGAAACAGGGAGCTCTGGACATTTGCAAAAGAGAGATTTCATTCCTAAGCAATAGATAATCAGAGATAAGCATTTATAGTTCTTTTTGGAAAGAAGAAAAATAATAAAGTGATTAGCAACCTGTGTATGTTGAGAGCTGCCCATACACCAGGCACTGTGCTAAATGCTCTTCCTAGAATGATTTCAATTTTGATCTTCACAATACTTTATTATTTGTTTCCCCATTTTGCAGGTGAGAAAACTGACGCTGAGGGAAGCCTATGTTTTTCAGATGGTGCACAGCCGGTATGCGAACAGTCAATGTGGTGCCTGACCGTCCAACTCTAAAGCCTGTGGCTCACCTATTCTGTACTGCAAAACCTTAGCCACACCCTCGACTAAACTAAAAAAAGTCTAAAGGTTTTCTTAAATAATCCCACGAAGTACAAATAAGTATATACATTCCACTATGGAATAGGAATGACATAGAACACACTCAAGAGAAAGAGAGTCCGTAGAACTGGCCGATAACAAAACTGAAGGGGAAAAAAAAGTTCTCAGAATTTTCCTCCATTCCTTAGTGAGGAACTGTTCAGAAACGGATGGCAGAATATTACTTCGTAATCCATCTTGAGCATGTGTGGGGTATGTGAATACTCAGCAAGGTAAGTTTAAAAAAACCAGATCTATGAAACCAGATCTGGTTGTAGAAGCTTTCCCCCGTGAATAGTTTGCAGGTCAGTGTGTGAACAGTAAGTGGAGGGCAGGCTCAGCTTTTGATCTGATGAGGACTCACGGGGAAGGAGGAAGAGGCTGACTGTCTCCAGCGCGTGCACGTTTGCCAGGGAAGATGCGTACAGAGGTAAATGGCCCTTTGCTTTGCAGAGCACATTCATGAACTCTTTTGCCAAGATGGAGAATGAAATTCCATGTTTAAAAAAAAAAAATGAGAGGACTGAGCCTCAAAGAGTGTTTTTGAAGCAGAGTGGTGGGCCTGAGCATGGCTGGGCCCTGGTGCTCTAAAAAGGCAGTGAGGGAAAGGGATTTCAAGTGGTGAGGAGCCAGAAAGACAGGGGTCGCCCATGTATTGCAGTTCAGATAAAATATAAGATACACAGTGAAAGACAACCTTGATGTGACTCCGCTTCTCTGTTGTTTATGATGAACTTTAGCTGCTATAGTCTTCCTGTAATTAAATTTATATATTTAATTTTATGGCATGCCTAATATTTAATTTTATGTTTTTTGCACTGCTACAAATTAAAACCTAATCACTACCACCCTGAAGCTTTAATAAAGTCTGTTTTATAGACACAAACATCTCTTAAGAGAAATCACAGAACACAAGTTGCATCCCAGTCCTGGATGGGTGAGGACAGAAGAAACAGACAGCATGGAACTCTGGTGCAAGCAGAAACTTGTATCCGTTTTCTCCAAACACTGATGACTACAGCTAAGATCTATCCTCTATACTAATTAGACTAAAATAACTAAATTAAAACTTCATACACACCAAGCAATCCTTCTATCATATTTATTTTACTTTACTTTACTATTTTATTTTATTTTATTTTATTTTATTTTATTTTATTGAAAGCATGCAAGTGGCAGGGGAGGGGCAGAGAGAGAGAGAGAGAGAGAGAGAGAGAGAGAGAGAGAGAGATTCTTAAGCAGGCTCCACATGGAACTTGATCCCAGGACCCTGGGGTCATGACCTGAGCCAAGTTTAACAGTCCAATGCCTAACCAACTGAGCCACCCAGCCCCCTCACCTCATGTCATATTCTTAAAATCCTAATCAGAAGGAAATTTCCAGAAATTATTTGACATAGGTGGGTATCTAAGGCAAGTCACTTAGAGCAGTAAATGAGGAACACCTTGAAGTCAGACAGCCAAGGATTGGGAGCTGAGCAATGCACTGGCTGGCTTACCTGAAATGTGGGTAAGTACCTGAAGTTACTGACCTTCTCGAAACTTAAACTTGGTCCTTGGTAAAATTAGGTTACCAGGACTTTTCTCACTGAGTTACTATGAGTGGTAAATGGCATAAGAATGTAAGTTACTTACTTTAGAACCAAATATATTGAAGACATTCACTCTAGAGAAGGGCAGTGGGACCAAGTCTGGTACAGAGAGTTGGGAAAATCAAATTACCTACCCTCAGAACAGAATCCACCCCAAGTCAGCTGGGATGCCCAAGTAACACAAGCATCCAGAAGCACCCCAAGGACACCATGTGTGAAAGCACTGGCCAACCCTAAAATACTACAATTTTTAATATTGTTCTTCTCCCAACAATAAAGGGTATACCATATATTCCTTGAGACTACAGCCACATCTGTGTTGCTTGCCATGAAATAGCTAATAGAATTATTAGCTACCCAGGGAGTATTTTCTTAACTGAATAAAACTAAAAATCACACATCTTCCATGGACACTAGTGGCTGAATTTAAAGCCTCTTCCCGGCACTCTAAAAGACCTGAGTAGGAAAAAAAAAATCATAAAGCATTTAGAGCACCATCGGCCTCACACAAGGGAAGAATATGGGAATGGTTTTTCTGGAGGAATTGCCCTTCATTGCCAAGGATGATGCATGGCAAGGCTTCAGGCAGATCAGATAACCTGAACCAATATGTGGAGGTTCATTATTGAGCCCGTGGTCCCACTAGCACAGCATCACATGTTACCGGAGATGTCACAGGTCATGAAACATAGGCACTTGCAATTTCCCACTGGGATTGTATTTATCTTGAATTATTTACCACCAGATTTCCTGACAGTGGGAATAGGCCAATAATGTGGGTTTTGTATGGGGGTAGGGGTCCTCAAATTGTAATTAATCCATCTCTAAGAGATTGAATGGGTCTTACAGAGCCACAGTCCATAAATTACCACAATTAGTGTCTTTATGGCATTATGTGAGTTTCATGGCATGAGAAACCACATTTCCAGAAAGAACAGTGAGTGGAAAACACTTTGGAATAGATTGCCTCTGATTCCTGTAAGGTGGCATTTCTTTCAGGCTACATTAGGTCCAATCATTAGGGTGAATACTATCCATTGGGGAAATGGATGACAGAACTTTAAAGAAGGCAAAAGTAAGAAGGCTTTTCATCAAAAAGTACAATCTAGCCCCAGAAACCACACATGAGAGAAAACGGCTATGTGAGAAATAATTACAATTTGAATGTGTGGACTCAATAACTTGTGACCTTTCAAAGACTCTCCTGTCCCCTTTGGGACAGAGTCCAAACTGCTCAGTTTAACGGGGACTGTAGGCCCCTCAGTAAGCTGGCTTCCACCCCTGTTCTCCAACCTTCTCTCTCAGGCTCCCCACTTAAAACACTGCACTCTGGGTTATACTAACCTATTTGCAGTTCCCAAAACACACCATGTTTTATGTTTGGGAGCCCTTTTTCTTCCTGTCCCCTGTGCCCGGAATTCTTTCTTTCCCTTTAAGCCTGGCAGAACTGAATCCCTAATGATTCCATTAGAATGCTGCCCCCTTTGTAGATCTTTCTCGGATGCCCGCAGGCATGGCTGCTCCCTCTCCTCTATGCCACCAAAGGTCTAAACTCACTTTTCTTACAATGCCCAGTGCCCTGCACCACCACCTCGACTGTTCTTATCTGTCTCCACAATCAGACCATGAGCTCTTTCAGAACAAGGACAATGTCTCATTCTTCCTGTTTCTCTCAAGCCTGTCAGAGAGACCGCAAAGGGGTACGTGCCTTGACAACATGGTTTTGAGGAAGACAGGGGATGCTACAAATCCCAGGAGCTCTCCAACAATGCGTATCAAGTAAAGCAGGTATGAATTCCAGATTGGATGTGAAAACAGAGCTGATTTTGCCATAAGACAAAATGACATTGTCATTTTGCCATCAATATGCTGGTCTTTTCCTGCAGGGTTTGAGCTGGTCACTGTAGTTGAGAAATGTGCAAGGTATTACATAAGGAAGCAGTTACATATTTATGGGTGACTTGCTCCTCCTGCCTGGAACTTTGCCACATTATGCGTCCACATTTCATCTGTAAGTCAATGGCGAGGTCACACACGAGCAAGTCTGTGAGATTTTTAATGTTAGCTTCAAAAGGACCCCATCTCAGCTTTCTTGGAGTTCCTACAGAACTTGAATTGCTTTTCTTTTGTGACACTTATAACTATCTCCCTTACATTTTAATTATGTAATTCATGTAAGTTATTAAGACTGATGTCTCACTAAATTAGAGCTTACTAAGGACAGTATCCTATGCACTCTCTTTGGGGTATCTATTACTGCAAAACAAATGCCACCCCCCCCCATTGTTGAAAACAAAAACCATATATCTCTCATGGTTCTGGGAGTTAGAAATTTGGGAATTGGTCAGTTGAGCTGTTCTGGCTTAGAGTTTCTCATGCAGTTATAGGCAAATAGTGGCTGAAATGGGAACAATGGAGGGCTAAGGCAGCCGAAGGCTGACTGGGGTCTCTTCCCTTCATGTACCCTCAGTACCTCCCCATGCGTTTTCTCCACATGAGCTGGTTTGGGCCTCCTTACAAGATGGTAGCCTTAGACTTCTTAAATGGTAGGTCAGTTTTCCCAGGGCAAGTGTCCTAAGAGGGCCAGAAGCTGTGTTGCTTTTATGACCTGGTCTCAGAAGTCACAGCTGCTGTATTCTAATAGTTAATTCAGTCACAAAGGCATAAATTCAAGGAGGGAGGGTACATACACTCCACCTCTTGACAGGGGAGAGGGAAAGTTCTGGAAGAGCATGGGGGAGAGAAAATATTGTTGTGGTCACTTTTAGAATATGCAACCTGTTTCATGAATATTCTTTATCTTTCTTTCCCTAACATTGGATCTATATGCCTGGACTTGAGCTCAGTACATATTTTTTAAATGATGAATTAATGATTGCTGAGCTACAGTAACATTGACTGGTACTAAATATTCGAGTCAACATACTTGTCTTACCTAGTACTCAGCTATCAGTCAGCTGTTTGTCCGAGAGAGGGAAAAGCAGAACATGAATGTTTTATTGACCTTAACGATTAGCAAGAATTGAGTAAATAAATTCTCAAATAAATTCGAGTCAGGCCGAGCAAATGTCAATTTCAATTATTTTAATAGTTGAGGAGCTATTCAGAAAAAGTATCTGGTTATTATTCCTCTGACTTTCCTAAAAGAATTTTTTTAAATTTACACTTCTAGTATTTACCCACTTGATAAAGGTCCTAAGCATTTTAGTAGTTGTTTTTTTTTTTTAAGGTAGGAATTTCTATAGCCCAGCTATTAATATGTGTGTGTGTGTGTATTAATTGTCAAGGCAGACATTTTTTCACCTTTGGCAAGGGTAGAGTTCACCGAGTTCAAGAATGTTTTGCACAGCTGTTCTGTTTTGAAACACATATTCGTGTAGTATGATATATGTGGATATGTGTATTTATATGTAATTCTGAAACATGTTAAAACACAGCATACATATTTGGCAAAAAACCTAAAGTAAAAAACCCACTTATTGTTTGTTTATAATCTCTCTGCCCAAGCCTAGTAGTTTGAGTAACTTACTACCTTTTACCAGACATTACATTAAAACGTTGTGTCCTTTCATCAATTGTCATTTTCTTGATTGTGGGAATTATGTCTGATGCTTCACTATAACCTGAGAAGAGCCTCTATGCTTACTGAGTGACTAGCTGACCAATAAGCATGAATGCCCCTCCTTGGCACCCAAAAGGACAAAGATCACAAAATCCAGCCATTGGTACTGATGAGTTATAAGAGACAAGGGCTTCTTTAACAGTTAGCTTTGGGTCTAGATGGTAAATGCAACCATAATGCTGAATTGTCTGAATGTTTATCCTTTACTGTAGACTTTTGTCTACTATGGACATCTTGAAAAGGGCATATAAAATGTAGGGAGCAAACATTCAGAACTACACAATCTGTTCCAGGAGATTTTAGTTTCTTCTACAAGCAGGTAAAGGGGAAACACTCTGCAGAATGGTACAACTCGATGCTACATTGAGGCTCCACCTTCAGACTGGTAAAACTACCTAGCATTTTCTGCCTCATAAGGTAATTAAAAAGATGAAATATATATTATTTATAATAGCACTTTAAATGTCAACAAGTGTAATCCAATTGTAAAATATTGTCCCAAAAGATTATAATTTACACTTGCCCTATACCAATTTTAGTCACCACTAGTTAGCATTCAAGACCCTCCAAATTCATGATCCAAATCTACCCATCTATTTTCATTTCCATTCTCTTCTACCTTAGGCTCTAATTCCAATTAATCAAAATGAATTATTCTCTCCCTTATGAACAAAGCCCATATCCAATTTCCTCCCCTTCCTCCCACTCCTCAGTTTTTACTATCTGCGATTTTCTCTCTCTTTCTACACTGATGAAAATGCTATTAATTTTACCAATCTAAGTCCCAGCTTCAATTTCCTTTCCTTTCATGTATCCTTATCTTTTATGGATTTTCTAGTACACTATAAATAAATGATGAAGTATAAATAACAAGATGTCAGGATATCTGGGGTTAATTCCATTGAGGCAATTCACAAATTTAGAGTCTTTGGTCAAAATGCTTGGCCACTCTCATAAAAATAGGGCTAAGAAATATCCCTCACTGAGTCTCATCCAACCAGATGAGCCAGTCAGTGACTCAGTCAACCCCTAGTCAACTATACTAGAAACTGTGGGAAATAAAAATGAGTATGACAAATCTACTGTCCTCAAAGAGATCAGAATCTTATAGGAGAGATAGATAATTCAACTAACAATAATACCGTTGAGTCTTGGGTATACAAGCTCCGGGAGTACAAAATGGCCTGCCAGGTATTTTCAGCAAAAATATTTATCTTAATAATAAGCCAGATCTACACACCTGCCAGTAAGAATGTTCAGATAAACGTGGAAAGTCTGAATTCACATGCCATAGGTTGAATACTAGCAACGGGGTAAATGAACAGTGTATGAAAGGCTCTTTCCACTCGGTGTAGCACATCGGTGGCTGGTGCACTCCCCTTTCCCTGTGCCATTCCTTGAAGGTGGTAAGCTGTGGATTCTAAACGAATCATGTGTGTTCTGGGTGACGGGGACAGAAATCATGTCCACTTTCATTTGGAGAGAGTGGAAGCAGAGTGAGTGATTCATCTTGTTTTAATGCAAGCAGATGGCAGGGTCATGGGAACTTGTTTGAAGCATTAGTGAACTGTCTCTTCAAATTAAGGACTTTTGAGAATTATGAGTTCTGAGAAACCCCCATGACTCACAAGATTGTATGCTTTCGCCGAATGATCAGGCATCTAACCCCCTGAACATTAAACCACAAGGAACATATAAGAGCATGGCTGATTGCTTTAATGAAATGCAGGCATTCCGGTTCAAGACAACATGTGGTGGGAGATAACCAGGGACAGCAAGAACTTCCCAGTGAGCCACTGTCTACTTAGTGGAATCACAGGCTTTGAAGAAACACAGAGCCGCCTGGTAGAAATAAAGTAATGATGTCTGAAGAAGCTTTCAAATATGGATGGGTCTGAATCATGTTTCAAAGTCTCTTGGGCTTATATTCAGAAGTGCAACATCCTTAACATATTGAAAATATTAAGCATCTACCCTAAAAATACAACTTAATTTTAAAAGGAATTAATCTAAAATCTCAGAAGGCCTATGTATACATATTTATATAAAGATTTATACAAATCATGTTTTTAATTTATATTTTATATTATATTTTAATCATGCTAACCAAATAGTATATTTTAATAATGAGTCAAATTAAAATATTAAAATGGAAAACTATGAGCTTGTCTAGATTACAGAAATCATCATTTACCTAGTTAGGGAAATAACTTTATATTGTGATCCTTTGTAGTCATCATAAAAACATAAGAGATACACAAGATATTTACACTAGACCATTGTATTTTGCATGTTTTATACAAGAAGTTTTTAGATTGGCAGTTTAGGACTAACATAAAAAAGAAAGTTAGACCTGAAAAGGCCACTAGGCCATCAACTAATCCAAATCCAGTTTGCTGCAGTTGAGAAAAATCAGGACAGATAAAGGAAGTGACTCTCTTTAAGCTCTGTGGCAATGACTGGTAGAAAATATACCAGAACTGAAGAACATGGACTAGACATGATTGCAAATCCAGCTCTGAAATTCTCAAGCTCAAGTTAGAAAATTGTAACCCTCAATTTCCATATGAGACAGGCATTTTCTATGAAATACATCTAACAATACATAATCCATTGATTTAAATGAAAAAATCGTGACCTACAAAGAGTATGAAATCTAAACTCAACTGGTTTTCTTTACTGAATACAGCGAATCAAAACTTGGTTTAAATTATTCAGAAGCTAAAATAATCCTCTAAAAAATATGAGAATTGAATTCCGGTCTGATTCAAATGATTTTTATCACAATATTACTGCCTGGAAACTCATGTTCTCTAGAAGAAATTTTAGCATGAAACTGAGAGTTCTACAGAAAATACAGTGTTACATTCTTAATCTAAAAACTGAGATTGATAGCATAATTTCATAACATCTTGGCAAAAAAAAAATCCTCAATCTTAAAATAAACTCATTGCATGGGTCAAAATACCCTAGATTCTAAGGCTGATCCATAAAAGAAGTTGGCTTTTTCCATTCCTCATGAAAGCTTCCTTGACTAGGACCCAGAACTCCTGAAGGAGAGAGAAAATTTATCCCACCTTAGAAGGGTCTGTGCTTTAATGGACCTAAATCGAGGAGAGGGTGGACCCAGAGAAAAGGGCAGCCTTCTTGCCTGGCAGGAAATCCAAACCAGACTGTGTGAAGTACATGAACATTTGAACCATTCTTTCGAATGATGATCAAGGTCAGTGTTCTAATAGGCAATGGGCTCGGTGCTTTAGAAGAAGTCTACATAAACCCAGAAGGGTGTTTGGGCACCAGTCAAGAAACACAAGGACCAGAGTAGAATTCTTATCTCAGTTGGGAAAAGGAAAGACTTCCCTCAGGAAAAATAAGATCATGCCCAAGGAGAATTACAGATGCAATGGGGGGGGGGGGGAGGGAAAGAGGCTCTCCTTTTGGTGAAGCTACCAGTTTTGTTACAGAAAGAGGGAGAGAGAAAATGGGATACAAAAAAAAGCCAAAAAAGGAATACATGACAGTGGAGAAAGGAGAGAGAGAGAAAGATGTTAGGGATGGGAAAGAAAGGAAATAAGAGATCTCAGAAATTCCAATATTCCTAGAGCAGACACTAAAAGATTGGGAGCCTCCCGGGTTCTATGGGACTCACAGTGGCCACTGCAGATGTGAGCCTGGTGTAGGGCAGATACGTGGAATTTGTCACAAGAGATGGGAGTCCTTGCTCAGCCACTTGCTAGGTGGATAACATGGACTGAATCACCTTATCTCTCTACGCATCAGTATTCTCTTCTATAGAGTTCAAAGAACAATGCTGCACTCACAGTCTTACTGCAAACCCTAAGAAGTTGTACAGGTGAAAGCATTCGGTAGACCATAAGTTGTTATGCACATGGCCATTATCATGCCACGTGCAGATCATATGATGCTCGCGGATGTTTTCCCTCTGTGTACTTCCTTCTTTTTTCTTAAACTTTTTTTTAAAGTTTATTTATTTTTGAGAGACAGAGCATGAGCGGGCAAAGGGCAGAGAGCGAAAGAAACAAAGAATCCCAAGCAAGATCCCAGCTCTGAGCTGTCAGAACAGAGCCCGATGTGGGGCTTGAACCCATGAACTGCGAGATCATGACCTGAGCTGAAGTCAGATGCTTAACTGACTGAGACACTCAGGCACCCCCAGTGTACTTCCTTCTAAAGCAGAGCTACCAAGAAGTGGTTCTAAGTGGACAGACAAGAAACTGGGATAAATCCTTACACATTTGGGACTGGCTCTGGGATTACCTTCCAGTGCAGGTGCTACCTTCACCTGTCACTTGGGACAGGTGCTTGTCCCAAGTCTTCCCACCCATAAAATAGACACAGACCCTCCTACCAGGGGCACTTTAGAATCTGGGGGTGCTGTAGAAGATATTCTCAAATCCTTGGTTTTCTGAAGTAAGTGGCAGAAGGAAAGTAGTTGATGCTAAATTATAGTAAAATGCACACTTCCACCTTTTAGATGCCATGGAGTTCAAATTCTGGGTTTTGTGTCTCCAAATACCAACCTTCTAGGTATGTTTAGAAATACAGTATACCAGTAATAAAGCAAAAGGGAGGAATGCTTTTTTTTTTTATTTGTTTCACTTTGAATTGACAGTTTAAAACCTGTTTCATTGATTTTTTTTTTAATAGTTCAGAGATAGAAATATAACCTGGGAGATTGGTTTGTTTGTTTTTTTTCCGCCCTCAACTCTGAGTTTTTAAAGTGTAGCATTTGAAATCTCTGAGACTTATATGAAATCTGGTCTTTGTTCTATATAAATGGAAAACTTAGTGGGGAGGTGACTTTGCCCAAGGACACCGATGGCTGGCTATCAGATTGGGGCTGGGATCCAAATCTCACACCTACTATGAGTTTTTCTGGAGCAGCGATGGATCCTCAATCCCAACTGCATTATTTTTTTAAGGTTGTTTTTTTTTTAATGTTTATTTTTTGAAAGAGAGACAGAGCTCGAGTGGGGGAGGGGCAGAGAGAGAGAGGAAGACACAGAATCCGAAGCAGGCCCCAGACTCTGAGCAGTCAGCACACAGCCCAAAGCGAGGCTTGAACCCACGGACCACAAGATCATGACCTGTGTGGAAGTCTAACCGACTGAGCCACCCAGCCGCTCCACACCTGGGAACTTTTGCAAATCCCAGCACCCCATCCACACCACATACCAAGTAGATCAGAATCTCTGGGGTGGGACCCAGACATTACCACTCCTATTGGCTACTCAGCAGACAAATTTGAGGACTATTATTCTAGAAGCCTCTTCCCATGCCTAAATGACAATATAAAATTCTGTATTCATGTAAATAATAACGGCTTGATTTATGGAGCACTTGATCTGTCCCAGGCACTGCGTCAATCACTTTCCCTGCTTTACTCCCATTAGTTCCTCACTACAGCCTTACAAAGTAAATGCTATTATTTTTCTCATTTAATAGCAGAGTAACCTGATGCCTACCCAAGTTTAACACCTTGCTCAAAGTCACGTAGCTCTAAAGTGGCAAGGTCCATAGGGACCCCAGAGCCCTTATGGACTAAACTAGACTACATCCTTAATCTGACAGAGACATAGTGGACAGCAGGCCTTCTGTGGACTAGGAGTTGATGCAGGAGTTCCCAAGGTTTGTCCAGCGACTACTGCTTACTCTCTACCTACGTCCTGACAAAAGTTCATTAGAGATCAAGACAGCTGATCTTAAGGTGTGAATCCTCTGCCAGTCACCTGAGTATCCCGAACTTATAAATGATGCCAGATATTATCCTGTAAGAGGACATTGGTTTTTGCCTGGTATCCCAACGGGCAAGTCCCAGGAGAGCATGGGGCCACTATAAGAAACTAGACTTTACACGCAGTTTTGTTCAGGGCTTGTTCCACTCGACTCTGTTGACTACGCAGATGCCAAGACTTCAGGGTACATGTCCAACCATGCCATCTGAATCTGACTATTCACAGCAGTGACTCATGTCCAGCCTCCAGATTTCATCTGCTTGCTTCCTCCAAAGTCAAACCGAAAGAGGTGGAAACTACACAGTGAGAAATGGCTCGCTATCATGGTTATTTTAGGATTGCTTTTACAAACTGAAGTCCAAGGGCAAGTTCTCAGAGGTCTAGAAGTTTCCTATAAGAGTTTTAAAATTTTTGACATCATGGGCAAACATTTAAAAATTAAAAATGGCATATTCTGAATTATCAGAATGACTGCTTTATTTCCAAATCATTTCTCACAGTTCCAGTGTGCCGGTTTGTAATTATATTTACAAATGAGTTTTCTCCAGTCAGATAGTGCCACTTTAATTGTCCCAGGCTAATGAAAAAAGAACAAAGGCAGAATCAGTAAGCAAATGATGACTTCTGGCCGTGTGAACTCCAAATAGCATCACTGTGAACAGCAGGCATGAAGGATCTGAATCAGCACACAAAGTGGTGAAAAACTTGACTTCAGGCCAACAGAGGAGGAAAGGCACGTCAACATGAAGGGGATGGTCCATCCATAGCCCTGGCACAATGGCATTCAGTTTCAGCAAAATTAATTACTCTTGACAATTCGAATTATTTTTGCTTTTGTAATGTATTTGGTTTTAGCTTGTTAATTTGTTTTGACTTCAGAGCAGTATGAATGAAAGCATAAGGAAGTTAGCCCTAGTTTGATGTGTATGCGTATTTAAATAATGGGAAGATAAAACAACCTAATTCCATATTGCGGGGTCTGTGAAAATATTTACCTCGAAAAGGATCCACACACACTGGAGTTCAGTTCTGACCTGAGTGGAAGCTTGGCTCCTATGGTTCTAGGTGGTTCCCCAGAGGTATCCTGGACTGTCGGATCAACTCCCCATGGCATGCAATACCTCACACAAGTTCATTGTGCATTTAAGAGATTTAACTTGTTAATCTAATTTTTTTTCTATTCTTAGACTTGTATGAATATTCTAATCAAATTAGAAAGTGAGGAAACAAAAAAAGGATGTGTTTTTAATAAATTGAATTTCCATTTGGTTTTATTAACACTGCCATAGAAATTATCAAGTCTGTCTCAAAATGTAATGATAACACCAATTGTTTCTATTCTGGTGACAAAAAGAGGCAATATTAGGTGTGGCGCTGGTCCATTATGTACACGAAACAGTAGGCCGTGCCGCTTAATTGGGAACCTTCCCACGGCAGGAATGATCTCGCTCCTCTATGAATTCCTCACACCCAAACAGGTCCTAACACATGACAGGTGAGTGCTTGCTGAGTTCCTTGCCATGCCTTGCTGGGCTTGCCGCCTTCCAGGACTCAGCTGGAATGTTCCCACGAGCTCAGCCCTGCCCCTAAGTGTAGGGTCCTATGGAGCAACCCAAAGACAGAAATCCTACAGCTCCGCATCAGGTCAGCCTCGTCTCACATCCCATTCTCTGCTCCCAGTAGCTTGTCTCCCTGATTTGGAGACTCCAGCTCAGGGAAAGGGGCCCTTGAAACTGATCTTTCTGGTTCTCCCAGAGATTGTGTTCTGCCCCTGGATGTAACCACCCTGGAGCGCTCCCCTGCCACGTCTTCTGGATACCAGTCACCTGCTTGCCTCCACCTCTGCCTATTCTGCTGCCTGATTATGCCATCACTCCTGGAGGTGGTGATAGGTGTGGCGACAGAGTCTGTGAGACTGTGGGCTGAGCAGGCATGCAGCACTGTTTAAGTATGGAGATAGCTGATGGGCTGCTTTATACCTGTGTGGCCCTGCCTGAGTTAGTCACGACTCTACGGCTCAGCATTCTCACCTACAAAATGGGTACAAAATATAATTTATAAGAGAGTTGTGAGGAACAAATGAAATTAATTTGTGTGAAGCATTTGGAACAATGCCTAACTCACTGCAAGCACTCCAAAATGCTGTTTTCTCTCACTTGTTTTTTGTTTGGGTGTTGGTTTTTTTAGGTCTCTCAAACCCCCACATATATGCCAAATACCCCTGCTGGGCTCTCCAGCCACTTAAGTGTGGTTTTCTGCCCAACACTCTCCTATCTCCTTCAGTTAACCCCTACGTGCCTCGCTAGCAGAGGGCCCCCATAGCATCAATTACATCATTAAGCAACATCTATTATTTCATAGTCTTTCATCGCTGCAGGGCCAATCATATGAACAAACTTCATTCAGACACTTTACCTGTTGAGGTGCAAAAGCTAGGGCTTCCCTACAATAGGATGCACCCTTCCTGGTATCGCAGACCCAAATCCATGGCACCCCAAGTGCACACAGCCCCTCACTGTCCTGTAAGCAACCTTCTAAGGGTGGGGATATAGTGACAGACTCTACACAACCTTATTATGAGACACAGACACCGAGTAGGAGATCAGACAGGTGAAGGTTTAGAGCAAAACACAGGAGTAGCACGAGATGTCCAAGAAAGCCACTAATGGCATGAGAACAGGAGGGGCTCACCATTGTCATTGTTGAAAGCTTTTCAGTTTGCAAAGCACTACATTCTCTCATTTTATCCTCACAGAAAACACAATGACGTGACAGAACATGTTTGAATGACTAGGACAGTGCTTGATACATTTTCACCAGATGTCAACCCTTTCAAAGTAGCTTATATGCCCACAAAATGAGGTTCAAGAACAGCACAAAAAAGATGGCCGTAGCTTTAGCACTTTTGAGGTTAGACCATTATGCCCTTGCTGATGGCTTAAATACCCCTTAACCCTCCCCACTGGTGATTTTTGAGACTCCAGTTCCTGCTTTTCTGATTCTTTCAAGTCTGCAGTCTGCAGCTGGGAACCTTCCCAGACTGGACACTGGCTTTCTTAGAACTCCATTTCTATCAAACCCCTTTGACTTATATCAAACTGTTGCAATTTGAGATACTTCTCTTGCTCTCTACAATGTCAATTTTGTTTACACCTGTGGTGTCTGGTCCCCAAAGGTCACCACCCCCTAATGTTCACACCCTGTGTAAATACCTCCCCTGAGTGGTAGGGACCTCTGATTTGCTTCGAAGCCAACATAATATATGGAAAAGATGAAGGCATTTTGAAGATGTAATTAAAGTCCTAAATGGGTTAATTTTGAATTAATCAACAGGCTGGTGCAGCTTGACTTAGGTGAAATCTCTTAAAAGGAAAAAGAGGGCTGGGCCTTTTTTGAGGTGAGAGCCTAGCCTTGCTGGCTTAATGATGTGAGTGGCCATGTTGAGAAAGCTCACATGGCAAGGAACCATGGATGGACCCTAAGATCAAACATGGCTGCCTCCATTCTGTAAGAAGCTTAGGCCTTCCCTCAAGAGCCACTAGGAAATTAATTCTGCCAATAACCTGAATACTTGTAAAATGATTCTTCTCCAGTTGAGCCTTCAGATGAGAACATAGCCTGGCTGACACTTTAACTGAAACCTTGTGAGAACCTGAGCCGAGGATCAGCTATGCTGTGCCTGGCCTCCTGACCCACAGAAACTGCCACAGCCCTATCAACCGATGAACCAATCACACATGTGTAGAAAAACTACAAAATTACACAAAATTGAAACAACCAGGGTGATGAGCCTGGGGGGTGGGGGTGGGGAGGGTAGGCAGGAAATGTAATAAAAAAAAAATCCAAACCAAATGCAGACTGGCCAGTTCAATAAAATCATATTGAATTTAACTTGAAGTTTGGAACACTTGCTATTTTTTTAGTTAGTCTCCAAATTCCTTCCCAAAATACATGATTATGAGTAGCCTTATTAAAGAAACAAGTTGAAGCAGCCCTATATTGACAGGCAAACATTATTTACACCTAATGGGATCCCAATGGGCATGAGAGAATCCAACGGAATGCACAAAAATACAAAGGATATACGGGTGCATCCCTGTGGTGGTTATCAAAAGAGCCAAGTAGCTCGATGGTCCCAAGTGGAGTCAAGAAGGAGAATGTTTGTAGAAAGGCAGGCACAATGGGGAAATATCACTGAAAGAATAAATACACACATCACGATACCTACAGAGCCCCTTTTCATTATTTTTCAAAGATTTCTTATGTCATAGGAAAGGGGCCTGAAATTAAGCAAATGTATGTGATTTTAATAAACAGCACATTAGAAACTCTGAGTTTGGGGTTTATTAATTGGGATTAAAAACTTTAAGACAAACTTACTTTAGGAATCCCCATCACTGGCCACTCTGACGCTCCTCTTTGCACCTCTAGGACAGACAGTGGGAGTGGCAACAACAGAAGCCAAACGCTGGTCAGTAGGCATCTATCCACAGAAGAGCTCTGTGTATGCCATTGCCCACAGATGCAGAATTCAGTGCTGGAAGGAATCTTGTGGTCTTTACTGTGACTTTTCGTATGGGACTAGAAAATCTACTTTAAACTCTTCAAAAGTGGTCTATTCTATTGTGGATCTCATTTTTTAGAATGTTCATCTCTCTTATTTGTTTAATCATGCTCATTCTATACTTACCTTCTGGAAAGATTTTGGACTATTATTACCAACTTCCAGCAGCCCTTCTGAGGTGCAGATCATTGTCATTGTCCCTAACTATTTTCTTTTCCTCTTAGGAGCTCACAGCAGTGAAAAGCAGAGAGGAAAACCTTTGGCCGATATCAGAACCCTGTAATTAGGCTAATTGTTCTCATATTTCTCCCTCTTCTTCATTCCTAAGACTGATCCTGATGACCAATATCTTTTTTTTGTTTAATGTTTATTTGTTTCTGAGAGGAGGGGAGGGGCAGAGAAAGAGAGAGACACACACACAGAATTCGAAGCAGGCTCCAGGCTCTGAGCTGTCAGCACAGAGCCTGATGCGGGGGCTCAAACCCATGGACTGAGATCATGACCTGAGCCAAAGCTGGTCTCCCAACTGACTGAGCCACCCAAGCGCCTCTGATGACCAGTATCTTAAAGCTGCTCCTGGCAGATCACTCAACTCAGGATAACTCATGACCAAGTCCACTGACACTCAAACCACTCTCTGAAGAGAAGAAGGAGGGCATGGGCAAGGTTTCTATTCAGAAATCTAAAGAGAAGCTCTACTTCTGTGTTTTTACGTATTGAGCCTCTATGCAAAGTTTCATTTGAAGAAAATATCTTATTAAAAAAATTTTTGGAAAACTGCCAACCTAACCCATTTCTAATTTCTTTATTCTTCTTAAGTTTTATCTCACCTCTTTGCAAACTTGACTCAGAACTTTAAAGCCAGAAAATTTGCATACCTGATTGGAACACTAAGATGATATGGTACAGACGCAGTATAAAGGAGTCATGCATAAAATTAAATGAGCAGAAAATCTTAAAATTAAAACAAGGAGCAGAGGTTAAAAAAAATAAAAGGTGTAAGTTTGAATATAAAGAACTTCTTCACAGAATTCCATTCACTGAAGAGAAACACATCTGATATTTTATTGCCTATGATTTCATTTACAATGTTCCTTTAAAAAAATTTATATGTATTTATTTTGAGAGAAAGAGACCAGGGAAGAGGCAGAGACAGAAAGAGAGAGAGAGAGTGAGAGAGAACCCCAAGCAGGCTCCACACTCAGTCCAAAGTCCAACACAGGGCATGATATCATGACCATGAGATCATGACCTGAGCTGAAATCAAGAGTAGGATCCTTGACTGAATGAGCCACCCAGACACCTCCATTTATGATATTCTTGAAAAGCAAAAAAAAAAACAACAACAACAAATTAGTAACGAAAATCAGTGGTAACCCAAGGGAATTTGTTGGAGTAATGGAACTCTTCTATATTTGATTATGTAGTAGATACTTGATAACATGTATCTGTCAAAACTTATAGACATTTAAGCTTCAAAAAAGGTGAATTTTACTGCATGTAAATTATATCTGTCAGATGACATTGGTTTATAGGAAATATGTAATATTTATTTCATCAAAATTAAACTTTTTTGCTGCAAATGACACCGTCCAGAAAGTGAAGACACACCCACAGAGCAAAAAAAATATTTGCAAATAATCTGATAATGGACTGTATCCTGAATACATAAAGACCACTGACAACTCAGTAAGATAAAAAAAAACAATAAATGAAGAAAGTACATGACTAGATATTTCTGCAAAGATACACAAATGGCTGATATGCACATAAAAAGATACTAGATAATTCTGCAAAGATACACAAATGGCTGATATGAACATAAAAAGATAATCACCATCATTAGACATTAGAGAAATCCATGACAAACCAATGAGATAGCACTTTGTACCCACTAGCATGTCTATATTAAGAAAAGAGAGAGAAAATAACGTGTTTTCAGGAGGATGTGGAGAAATTGTAACCTTCATACATTGCTGGTAGGAACATAAAATGGTGTAACCAGTACCAGAAAACCAGTTTCGCAATTCTCTAAATTTAAACACCGAGCTTCCATGTGATTCACCAGTTCCCCTCCTGGTTACATGTTCAAGAGAAATAGAAATATATTTATACATAAAAAATAGTACATGATTTTTTTCCTAATTTTTTATCGAGGCAAAATACACATAATATAAATTTACCATCTTAACCATTTTTTGAAGTTTACTTATTTTGCGAGAGAGTGCACATGGGTGGGGGAGGGGCAGAGAGATAATCCCAAGCAGGATCCGAGAACTGTGAGATTATGACCTGAGCTGAAATCAAGAGTCAGACTCTTAACTGACTGAACCACCCAGACTCCCCCATCGTAACCATTTTTAAGTGCACTGTTCCAGGGTATAAAATACATTCATCAAGTTGTATGATCATCACCACCATCCATCTCCAGAACTCTTTTTAATCTTATACAATTGAAACACTATGCCTATTAAAAAATACCATTTTCCCCCTCTCCCTAGTCCCTGGAAAGCACCATTTTACTTTGTCTCTAGGATTTTGACTATTCTAAGTATCTCATATAAGTGGAATCATACAGGTTTTACCTTTTTCTGACTGACTTTTTGCACTTAGCACAAGGTCCTAAAGGTTTATTCATGTTGTAGTGTATGTCAGAATTTCTTTCCTTTTTAAGACTAAATATTCCATTTCACATATATACCACATTTTGCTTATCCACTCATCCCTCAATGGGCACTTGGGTTGCTTCTACATTTTGTTTCTGGTGCATAATGTTACCATAAACATGGATGTACAAATATCTCTTTAGGACTCCTCTTAATTCTTTGGGGTACATATACAGAAACGGAATAGTGGGATCATGTACATGAATGCCTACAGCAGTGTTATGTACATAAGCCAAAAGCGGAGACAATCCAAATGTCCATCAACTGATAAAGGGATAAAATATATCTATACAATGGAATATTACTCCACAATGAAAAAGAATGAATTAGTGATACAGGCTACAACATGGGTAAGCCTTGAAAACATTATGCTAAGTTAAAGGAGTCAGGCCCAGAAGATCACAGATTGTAGGATTCTACTGATCTAAAATATTCATAGTTGGCAAATTCACAGAGACAGAAAGCAAATTAATGCTTGCCAGGGACTGGGGTGCAGGAGGTAATAAGGAGTGAATGCTAACGGGTACTAAGTTTCTTCTTGGAGTGATGGAAATGTGCTCAAATTAGCTTGTGGTGGTGATAGCACCAATCTGTGAATCTGCTAAAATCTATTCAATTGCACCGTTTAAATGGTGAGTTGCAAGGTATGTGAATTAGGTATCAATAAGACTGTTAAAATAATTATACCTCAAATTTGACTCAAAAGAGAAATAAAATTTTAAAATTTCACAGTCCAAAGAGGACAAAACACAGAAGCAGAAAATCTCTCTCAAAAAGGATTATGTTTAATGACCAATAACCATATAAAAGGATGCTCGGTTTGTCGATTCTCAAACAAATGCAAATAAAACAAAAAGGAGATAAATTTTCCCCAGTAAGATTCACAAAAATTAAGGATTGGCAATACCCAGTGATGGTAAAGTTGTAATTAAACAGCCTTTCCAACCTCAAGACGTACAAAGGCTCAGCTAAAACAAATTTTCTAGAAATAACTTCTGCAATTTGCATCAAGCTGTGTGATACGCATAACTTTTATCTAACTTTAAGGGTGTGGCAGCACAAGATTTATAAACAAACATTCGAAACTGTTCCCACGGTGTATGACACGGAAGACCTGCCCTCCATCCTGGAGGGGCCCTGCTGAGTCAGGCATCAACCTTTGGTTCCAGGCTGTAGGAAGGTCTGAGGGGTGCTGGGAGAGACCTCAGCCAGGGAGCTGAGACCTGAGGCACGTAGTGGTCCTCACTGAGTAGTACAAACTGGTTGGCTGTGTGCAATCTGATAACAGATTTTCTGTATTTCAACAATTAGTCTGGACTACTGTGAATATGGACTGAAATCTGGCCCTATAAAAATACCAGTGTTGAAAATGCCTGCCGTAGACACTATCCCAATGTGTTTACAATGGCAGAAGAACAAGTGTCCAACTTTAGGGCACTACTTAAGAAAATGAGGTACATCTATAAAATATGATGGTCTCTGGCCATAACCTATGACTTGAAAATATATACTTATTAAAGATGCAAAAGTATCTATAATATAATACCGAGTGAAAAAATTATTTAACATGGAGAAGAATAAAAGTATAAAAATTTAAAAGGACTCATGCACATATGCCTAAATATGTGCATAAATAAAGAAATATCACCTAGGAGGCTCTGGGGTCGCCTCTTCCATGAAGTCTTTGCTAATTCAGACCAAATTCTTGCCTTAACACAGCTGACATCCCAGTGTCGTATAAGGGCGAGAGAGAAGGGTGAGTTTTGTGGCAAGGGGAAGCAACAATAAAATGATAAACTCAGAAAAGGAAAAGCTCTATGAACACAACTTACAAAGTCAGATATCAAGGGGGGGACTGTTGAGCAAGAATGGTCAGGGTGGAACTCTCTGAGGGGTGACATTGAAACAGAGGTCACCACGATAAAAAGGGCCAGATATGTAAAAATAGGGAACAAAGATTTCATACAGGGAGAACAAGACCTACACAAAGTTCCAGAGGTGAAGACGTGGTTGGTATGTTCAAGCCATGGAATGATGGCGACAAAAGCGGGGGCGGGCTGAGCCAGGGAGAACTGGTAGGAGCAGAGATCAAACCACACACACCCATGGATGTCTTGTCAGGTGTGGCACAGAAATTTGACTTTTTCTTATTTCTTTTTTTGAGATGGGAATCCGTTGCAGAGAAAGAAATATCAAATTTGCTTTACTATAGATTACTAGGCTGCCGCTTGGTGAATTTGCTGTAGGGAGAGGGTGGGAAGAAGGAGGACAGCAGGTGCCATTGTTACAGCAGCACAAGTGACAGATGCTGGCGTGCAGGGCACCAGCAGCTGTGGACACAATAAGGAGGTATGAATAAGGTTAGGGAACATTCTAGAAATAGTTCTCCCGGGATCGCTGGTGGAGGGAATGTGGGGGTGCAGGAGAGAGGAGAGTCAAGGCTTTCTGGAATGGCTTTGACTTGAACAACTGAATGAATGATGTCTGATATCACTGACGAGGGGAAGAGTAGATCAAGATATTTGGGGGAATTCACGAGTTCTTTCCTGGAAACCAACTTTGGGATTCCGTGTAATTATTCAGGTGAAGATGTTGAAGACTGTTTGATATTTGTGCCCAGAGCTCACAGGGGACGGGTCAGAATTGGTCATCTCAACTTGAATGTCTTCAGTGGGGAGGCAGTGGGGAGGCAGTAGCCAGGAGATTGGCTAAGATCACTTAAAGAACGTGGATGGAAAAGAGAAGACAAATAAAAGATTGAATTCTGGAGCCCTCTAAAGTTGGGAGGAGAAGAATAGAAAACAGAGACTGGGAGACCTTTATTTTTTTTTTAATTAAAATGTTTTATTTAGTTTTGAGAGAGAGAGAGAGAGAGAGAGAGAGAGAGAGAGAGAGGGAGAGCATGAGCAGGGGGAGGGTTAGAAAGAGAGGGAGACAGAGGATCCTCTGAGGCAGGCTCCGTGCTGACAGCAGAGAGCCCAATGCGGGGCTCGAACCCATGAACGATCATATCATGACCTGAGCCAAAGTCAGATGCTTAACCAACTGAACCACCAAGTGCCCTTGGGAGACCTTTTCTGTAGAAGGCCAGGCAATAGACATTTTCACCTCTGAAGGCCACACCACATCTCACCTGCGCTACTCATGAAATAGCCACAGGCAGTATACAAACGGGTGGGTGTGGCTGTGTTCCAAGAAAACTTTATTTACAAAAGGAGGCAGCAAGCATACTTTGGCCAGCAGCTGTGATGGGCCACCCTGGAACAGAGGGACATGAAGGAATCTTGAAGGTGGTTGACAAAAGCAAACAGACTGTGGTACCAGAGAAACCTGGAGAAGGTGCGTTAAGATGCAAAGGACAGTAGATCACGTCTAACTGAGTAAAAAGATGCCTGAGCATGAAGCTGTCCAACTGCACAGGTCCATGTGGTTTGCTGAATGCAGGCTGCTTTTCTCCAATATCCTGGGGATACAGCTCCTTCCTCCTCCAGTGTCCTGCACCAAAAATCTTTTAACAAATCCCCCCTCCATCCTGTAGGTCTCCAATAATACCTGAACCCAGAAGCCTTCTGTGGTAAACAGAGTAAGAGACCCCCAAGGGCCCTTATATGGGCCCTCATAAGGTTATGCTAGCCTACGTACCCTGTAAATATGTGACCTGCTCCAGATACGCAGATATGACTGTATTAGGATATTGTGATAGGGAGATAATTATCCTGAATTACCTGGATGGGCCTTAGGTACTCACCAGGGGCCCGTCATAGGCTGAATTTTGTCCCTTAGAATTCCTATGTTAAAATCCTAACCCCAAGTATCTCAGAATAGGACCTTACTCAGAAATAGGGTGATTGCAGATGTAATCAGTTAAGAGGAGGTGATACTGAAGTATGGTGGCCCCCCTAATCCAGTATGACCTGTGCCCTTATAAAAAAGGGGACGTTTGGACATGAGCAAGCATACGCAGGGATACTGCCATGTGAGATGAAGGTCAGAGGTCATGGGAGAGGTCTGAGTGATGCTTCTAGAAGCCAAGGAACACTGAAGATTGCCACCAAAACAACCAGACGCTGGGCAAGATGTCAGGAACAGCCCTCACAAGGAACCAGTCCTGCCAATTCCATGACCTAGGCCTTCTAGGCTCTAGAATTGTGAAAATAAACAAATAAATGTCAGCTGTTTAAGCCACCCAATTTGTGGCTTCAGACTTTGTTACTGCAGCCCTGGAAAAATTAATACATGTTCTTGAAAGTGAAGGAGGGAGGCAGGAAAAGACTGAAGATGGACAAAGAGGCCACGAGTCAAGGAACAGGGACAGTCTTTCGAAGTTGGAAAAGACAAAGGAAAACATTCTCCCCCAGAGCCTCGGAGAGGAACACCCCCCTGCTGACACCTTGATTTTGGCCCAGGGAGACTCGCGCTGGACTTCTGACCTACGCACCTTCACGGTAATATATTTGTGTGGTTTTAAGTCACTAAGACAGTGGTGATTGGTCACAGCAGGCACAGAAAATGAACATACCTCACGAGCTTCAAATCGCTCAAACTCACTCAGGCACAGGGTAATTCTTGTTCCGTGGGCTGGACGAGGAACCCCGGAAAGCCAAGCGCCGGGTTTTACGCCTATGCTGGCCTGTAACGCGCTGCGCGTGCTCAGTAAATAAACGCGGTTAATGCGGTCTGTAACTCACTGCGCATGCTCAGTAAATAAATGCTGGTTAATGTACGTTAAATGACGACTCCTCTCGCCATCGCGCTTCATCGCTTCTTCTACCTGCCTGTGAGCGTACTTGAGGTTTAATTTTCTGGCCTTGAAGCTCATTTTCTTTACATCCCTTTATCAATTTTATGGCATTTTATTGGACGACTCTAAACTGTCCTGAGCTCTTCTGAAATTCAAGAACAAAAACAAAGGATGACTTTGAAGACCCAGCAAGAAACAGGACCCATTAGGAAAGGGTCTTTAGCAGAAGGTTGTAATGTGAAATCACTTGAGCTAATTTGCTGCAAATCACTGCTAAATCTATTGCAGTGGGCAGATCTGAACGGGCAATTTCACAGGAGGAGATGAGCTGACCTGATCCTTACTCATCTGCAAATCCATTTAGTCTTATAGGTGAAATAATAAATTTCGTTATGGTTTATTGAAAACATCTTCTTAATGATTATAGATATGTGTGTTAAATCATTGATTTTGTTTTAATCTTGGAAGTGCATATCTAGCTATACATGTCCTTATGCTAAATAGCCAAAAGTATGAATGAGAATCTACCAAACACTGAGTTAATTATGAATTCTCCAGGATGTCCTTGATTGCAAACTCAGTAGCAACCTTGGAGTTAAAATGTGTTATAATCTCTGTCACAGAGAACCCTTCATTTCTGACGATTGAGAGTCTGCTGGTAAGTTACAATTACGTCAAATCCAACCAGATAAAACCTCAGTTGTAACAAGTGCTGAACATCTCTCTTCTATGTGGCTGTAACTCAAACTTTTTATTTGTTATTTAGTTATTTGTGTTATTTTTACAAGTTTTTTTTTTAATTTATTTATTTAGAGACAGAGAGAGAGAGCAGGGGAAGAGAAGAGAGAGAAGGAGAGAAAGGGGGAGGGAGAGGGAGAGAGGGGAAGAGGAAGAGAGGGGGAGAGAGAGAGAGAGAGAGAGAGAGAGAGAGAGAGAGAGAGAGAATTCCAAGTAGGCCCTGAACTGTCAGTACGACATAAAGCCAGACGTGAGGCTCAAACTCAGGAACCATGAGATCACGACCTGAGCCAAAATCAGGAGTTGAATGCTTAATTCACCGAGCCACCCAGGCGCCCCCAGATATTTTTTAAAAGTTATCACATGTGCTGCACCTTTATATTTTATCTCATTTAATCATCTCCACAGGTATATGAGGTAGGTATTCTTATCACTAATTTGTGGGTGAGGAAACCAAGACTAAGGGTGTTGAACAGACTTCTCCAAGACCAGGCAGAAAAACCAAGAGCAGAGCTGAAACCTGGGTGTGTTGTGTGTTCTTTTCACAGTGCGATGTGCCTCTAATTCAGGCAGCAGGGTAAGATACCAACAGAAATGGTGAACTCACTCTCCAGTTCCAACCATTAGGCTCCTGGTTTTTACATTTGGACGGGACATTTGATACAATCTCCCACGACTTGGCAGGTGAACTACTTTACCGAGGAGGAACCTGGGACTTGTCACATGTCAGTGACTGGGGGAGCCGGAACCAGAACCCAGGTTTTCTGTCCCCTCATGTTGCTTTTCCTCAGCAGCACACATGGATGAAAGGGTCTGCTCAGAGTTATAGCACATGCATCGCCTAGGGCCAAACTGAAGAATTCACAGTGTAACGGTGTGCTCATTTTTCTGACTGGGATAGATTCAGGAAGGATTTCTGGAAATAGCAGGCCCAAAAGCAACTGAACTGAAAAAGAAAAAAAGGAATGGGAAGCCACAGAAGTAGAGGATGGAATGTGTTTAGGTGCTTACAGAAAATCCTCACTAAAATATTGTGCAGGGCTAGACAGGCAGGTAAGGTTAGCCTTTGCACATAGTCCTAAAAGGGGAACAGCAGAAATTAGAATGTGTAAAAATAGAAGGAAGCTAGTGCCGGGTCCAAATTTGAAACTAACCAAAAGTCCCCTGGGGTACGCGTGCATCCTGCCCTCAGAGCCTCTTTTCACCCCATCGGTTCCTGGCACCAATGCGACCCAGCATCTTCTTCCAGTTGGGGCAAAACTTCCTCTGACACACTCACCCAGGCTAAGGTAATGCACACTTGAAATACTCTCCCCTGTGGGCCATTCCAATTTTCAAAGGTCATAAGGGGGAGGAGATGATTAACCCAAATGGACTCATCACTAATGGTGACATGTCAATCATTGATGAGGTAGTGGTTTCTTGGGCTTGTCACCTGACAGAAAGGAGGGCGCTTATATACGTCATCTGTGACTAACTTGACAGAGGGTGTGCTGAACCCCAGTGGGGGGTTGGGGCTTGTGCTCAGCACAATCTTCCTGCTGGGAGATTAGTTCAGAACCCATTGCCACTGGACCCAGACTCCAGCCCCTGCTCCACTGCTAACAATGGGTGACTGAGGACAGAGCACTGCTCCCGGCTGGCTTCTTCTTTTTTCCCTCACTTAGTAGGAAAGCTATGCATGGCCTCAAAGACCCGTCATCTGACTGTATGATTTTAGCTGTTCCCTCATCCTTCCCTTACTTGGGAAATTTCCCGTGTTTCTGATATTAAAGCAGTAACCGTACCTTTCTGATAGCCTCATAGTAAATAAGATCATCTCTATAAAAAGGGCTTAGATAAAGTCTGCATCATTTTAAATGCGGATGAATGATAAATCTGTAGGTTTTTACACCTCCCCTGATTCTCTCTATAAGGCACAACACACAGGCTCATCATCATCAAAGTGTACATTTCCACCAATTTATGGCGTGTTAGGAACAACAATTCCCTTAAGACTAATCGATCTAATACAATACCTCCCTCCAGCCATGTTAAGAATCTCTCAGTGGCTCTTCGTGGCCTCTGAGATAAAGTGCCCTCTCCCTGGTTGTCTTATGGTCTGCTGCTTCCCTTCATACACCGTGGTTGACTCGAGCTCATGAAATATACCATGCACTATATATGCGTATATTTGGCACCAATGGCTCCTTCTGCGTGGAATGCATCTTCCCAGCCCTCGCCCCTTCTTCCTGGCGCTATAGCATTCACCCTTCAAGGCCCAAGTCAAAGGTCACTTTCTTTGTGAGCCTCTGCTTCCTTCCCTTGGCAGACAGGAGTTCTCCTCCTTCCCCAGACTCACAGGTCGCTTTATTTGCTCCTCCAGCAGAGCAAGCATCTCAATCTAAGTCAACCTGCACCGGTGGGTTGGCCGGCGTTCTCTCCTCGAAAGATGCTTGAGGGCGCAGATTCTGTCTTACTCATGCCCTGTGATCACCTCGAAGGCCAGGAGGAGAGAGGTCAAGAGATGACCCTGGGGGCAGTGGGTAGGAAAAGTGCCTGAAGATGTGGTGAAGCGGGAAGGCCGTTAAGAGCAAAACCCCTGACCAACCAACCTAGCCGAAAAAACAAAGAAGATAAATGTTGGAGCCAGGAGGGAAGCTGACAGAGAGAAAATCTTGTGCCAGCTGCCGGGAGGCTCAGAGGCATAACCACTCTGGGGGCAGAGAGGCGGTCCTGGGATGACTGGGCTGGAGTCATGTGGCTGGTGAGGCCAGGTGGCCCGGATCTAAATACGTACAACATGGTACGTGGTAGCATTTCTTTGACGCAGTTTCTGAGAGATTTAGCTCAGAGTGGGAGCAACACAGATCTTTATGGGATACGTAAGGATCTAGATGCTCCGAATCCCCTGAAAGCCCAGCACATAGGAGGCCTTGAGCACGTGCTGCAGTACTTTCAGCACATGGGTGGCCTCAGCTTCTTCCCACTGCCCCTCCCCTCACTCTCCACCGGCGCTCCCAACAGACGTATGCGCTGCCTTCCAACTCTGCATCCATTTCTGGTGCTTCCCCCATTCCAACCACCCGATACACGTCAAGCTCGCTTCCACCCCTTTACGACCTGCCACGTTCTCACCAGGATTCCTCCTGGCTTGCTCCCTCATTTCCTTTATTTTGGTCCTCACATAGCCCAAACTGATTAAAAATGAAAAGGCAAATCTTCCCCGTATCCACCCTCATGCACTCTCCATCCCTGTAACCCAGCTTTATTTTTCAGCCTAACATGTTCATTACCTGACTTCCTGCATATTTACTTGTTGAGCACTTGATTTCTGTCTCTGGCCCCGTAGCATGTTGCATTTCCAGAGGGCAGGGACTCCTCTACTTTGTTCTCTGATGTATCCCAATGCCTCTAGCAAGGCTTAGGTCACAGTAGGCACTAAATAAACCTAAGCAGAGTGAAGCCAGAATGCTCCATTACTTCCAGCTACAACAAGTCATTGGACGAAAAATGGATGCTGTCTCACTCCATCTACATATGTCTCTCTAACGCCAGCTTGAATCTCCATGAAGTTCACTGCCTATCTGAAGGCAGCCCATGTTCCAGGTGCTGACATTACAATGCTTCAGTCACTCCAAAAGCCCCAATTATCTCTGAATCGTACATATTGCCTTCCCTTCCTTATTAATAAATCCCAGCATACCCACCCACGCAATCACAACTGGCTCTGACACTCAATGTCGTTTCTCCAAAGGAATGGGGAGAATGTAGCAGAAAGCAAAAGTTGGAAACCTCTCAGAGCATCCCTGCTACCATTCCAGCTCATTTTGAATGGAAGCTGATAAAGATTGACTACCGTTATGTGGTAGCGATTCATCATACTTAGAGCCTCTCTTTTGAACATCAATCTTATAAATTCACCGGGAGACATAATAGTGTAAATATATTATTCATAAACTAGAGTGAATCCCCACTCACCACCATAACCATTTTGGCAATAAATCATAACATGTAAATGGTTTTCTTCTTTGTTTTCTGTTTTTTTTTTTCTCACTCTCTCTCATTTTGGACACCCAACAAGATACATCTACAAGCAGAGCAAAGAGCAGCAGAAAGAAATCTCTGAGCTAGAGCAGAAACTCATAAAGAGGAACCTGGGTTAAATGCACAAACACGAGGGAACACAGTCGAACTGAGATATTTCACGTCACATTTGCTCAACCATCATAAAAACTATTATTGTGTGATAAATGAATGAATAAGTGTACAAGGAATATGTTCTTTTTTGGCCTTTGAGGCAGGCTGTGAAACCATTTAAGTGGAAATACTCACTGTTTGGGACTCGGGAGGGAGACATTCCCTGGTGTGGAGAGGAAGAGCACCCTGATGGGGCAGACATCAGCTCATCAACAGAAAGTCTGGAAAGAAAAGGAACATTCCTTTAGCCTCACACACATTCTCTGTTTTCGATCTCGCACAACCCAATGAGTGGGCAGCATGGCCTCCCTTTTATAAATGAGGGAAGGGGGACATAGTGTGCCTTGCTGAGTACGTACAGCAGCAGAATGGCTGATCTTGGACTTGATTCAACCAATCTGTCGGATTCCAAGGCTCATGCTTCTGAATACTGTGCTGACTCCTATTGTCTGTTCTCTGCCTACCCCCTGGGGATTGGGTAGGACAGCACAGCTTCCTTGACCAGAATGACTAGTTGCTTTCACAGGAAGACTCCCAAAAGGGCAAATCAGAGCTCTTTCTCACACTTATCTGGTTAATCTAGGACTGGAGACGCTGAAGTGGTGGGTAAGGATACCAGCTCACTCAACCTCACCCCTTCCAGGCTGCAAGCTACCAGCATTTACACTATGATTAGTTGGAGATTATAATTGTAGTTAAACCCGGGGTGGGGCCTATTTAGGGAAATCAAAGGCCACCTTTGTGACTGAATGTTGTTCCAAAAAGGCTAAGGGAGTGGCCCTTAATTCAAGAGTGAAACTCTAAGCACCCAAGAAAGAGGGAACTAACAATAATAATGAGACCTTTGAAGTTCACACAGCACTTTTCAGGTCTGATACCATTTGTTATAAAAGAAGAAATCACCATTTGTTGCGGGCCTCCAGTGTTTCTGTCACTGTGAGGGCACTTCCCACGTGCCATCATGGACGCACAGCAGAGTGGCATATCAGTGCCAGTGTGCCTGTCTCACCAGCAATGATGCTGAGGGTCAGAGAGCAGAGAGCCATGTTTCTGGTCTTCCTCCCCATTCACTGACCCCCAACGTGCCAGCTGCCAAGAGCTGCCTACTCTTCCCCATCCCTCCTTCAAATCACTGCTAATTCTAGAACAAGCTGAAAAAATGCCAGTTGTCAGAATCTAGAAAGTGAGCTTATGTCTCACAAGTCTGTTTTGTTTCAACATGATTAGAATTAGTCTGAAACTGAGAAATTACCTAGGAATAGTTGGACACATTTCATAGGCAAAACTCCAGTGTAGAAATCAAAGGCAAATGGCTGCCGTGAATTTGGGAAGCTAGGCACAATCTGGAAAAACTCTGTGCTTCCATATGAAGAGATCTAGGCCAGATATGAAGGCAGGGTGAGAGAAAGGGAATGAGTACTCAATCCGGACAAAACTGTGAGAAGTAAATCATGTATGACACATGGTGACTATCAGAAACAAGGCATGGAGCAAGAGATTATAGCATAGGGTTGATTTTAGGGATACAGATAACTCGCCCACATTCCTCCAAATACCTCCTAGCCCTCTAGTCACCAAGACATTGCTTTAAAGAGAGGAACACACAGTGTTGTCAAAAACAAAACTGAGCTCAAATGACATATATAAAATTTTTAATGTTTATTTTTTTGAAAGAGAGAGAGAGAGAGAGAGAGAGAGAGAGAGAGAGAGAGAGTTTGATTGAGGAAGGGGGAGGTGCAGAGAGAGAGATGGAGACACAGAATCCGAAGCAGGCTCCAGGCTCCCGATGTGGGGCTCAAAGTCACAGACCGCGAGATCACGAAAGGAGCCGAAGTCGGACGCTTGACCAACTGAGCCACCCAGGTGCCCCTCAAATGATATATATAGCTCAATGCGCCAGTTCAAGATCTTGTCTTTTCCCAGCTGTGTGGATGTCTGGGAACAAAGTAGCCTCACTCAGCCTTGGTTTCATTGTCTGTAGCAATACTACCTGCACTGTGCCTATTCCATGAGGGGGCTGTGACATGAAAGAGACAATCATAATCATCAAAATGAAAGCAAAAAAAAAAAAAAAAAAAATGGTGGGCCTGTTCGTTTTTACAAACATTTCACCAAGCTCTGCAATAGGCTCTCATTTTAAAAAGGCTTTAACAATTGATGAAAAAGTCAAACAAACCAATAGAAGAGGGTCAAGAAAGCTTAGGTGGAACTGAGAAAATGCTTTTTGAGAAAAAAAAATGTTTCTGGCCAAAGAATAAAGGATTTAAGTTTTGGAATTAAGATAAAAATGAAGAAGGGATAGGCTGGTTCAGGCAGGGGGCACTGGGCTAAAAAATGAATAAGAGAAAGCAGAGTGACTCAGAGTCTGCGTTGGCTCCTGTCTCTGGAATTGTTAAAGAAAACTAGATGTTTACCGGTTGGAAATGTTGGAAAAAGAACTCCTGCACATACAGGATATGAAGGTTTATCACTAATATGTTGTCCTCTAATTTTAAGATTCAATGGAAGGTCATAGTAGGGTGGGATCAATTTCAAAACATCTTATCAGAGACCAGATAAAGTTTAGGGAAAAAAAATAAAAAAAACCCTCAAGTTCACATGAAATGTATGAATGGATCAATAACGTTTCTCATGATTCTGAGAGACGGTCACTTGTGGTACGACACAGGAAAAATGCAGATGATCCATCATTAACTGCTTGTATGACTTGGGGAAGTTAACCTACTTAGGCATCGGTCTCCTTCCCTGTAGCAAGAAGGGTTGAACCCTTCAGGATAATCAGTAAGGTCACTCTAGCTCTGACAGTCTAGAATTCTGTTATTCCACAAAGGAGAGTTGGCCAGAAAACAGAACTGTTCCTCTGAAAGAAGAGAGTTCTCCAGGTGTCAAAGAAAGGTCACCCTAAATCTCAGGCAACAACAAGGATTATCAAATCTTTCTCTGAAATGGCAACTAAAACTGAGCTAACAAGAAAAAGATCATCATTGATAGCTTTGTTGCCTCATAGCAAAAGCAGATCATGTTAACTATCGTTATTTTTAATGCTGTCTTGAAAATGACAAGACCCTCAACTATGGAGTGTTTTGTAACTGCAACCCCCTTGAGTGTTTTACAAGAGTTCTTTCTTGACCATCACCTTTTCATTTAGACTCTGAGCTCCCTGCCCACATCCACTCCAACGTGTGATTTCTCCTCTCTTCGTTGCTTACTCTCCTTTTTCCCAAATGCGCTGTCATAAAAGTCTGAGTCCATGATTTTTTACTTTAGCAAATCTGCCAATATACTTCTACTCTGCCCCAAAACACACACTTCTTCCCTCAAAGCCAAAAATCTGGTTTCCTCTTTTCATATGGCCTTTGTTGATGATAGTTCCAAGGCCTTACTGTCTAGACCAGGTGATAACAACTCTAGATTTTTTGACTCTCTCCCACCTCTCCAACCCTTGGCCCACTCTGCTACTTAGCGTCATGGAATCCAGTGTCTTCTCTTGACCAGAGTTTAATTTTCAGACAGATAACCTGGTAACCAGGTTTGGATAGGACACCGAGAGAGGAGCTTAGCAAGAAGTAAAGATCTATCACTGAATTTCTTAGTAGTGATAAAGGAATATCAAGAAAAGAGAAAGCTGACAGGAAAGAAAGCTAACTCATTGACTACCCACTCTGTGCCAGGCACTGTGTTAAGCACTTGAAAGCCACTGACCCGTTGAATCAGCATAAGAACCCAGCAACTACTACATGGGAACACAATGTTAAGCTCTTTAAAGTCTTTATCCATTGACCAATCACAATGCCCCATTTCAAAAACGTGAACGCATGTAAGCCACTTCACGAACACCACAGTGCTGATGACTGGCTAAAACAAGACTGAACCTCAGCTCTTCCAACCTCACGTTGGAGATTCTTTTCCTTCCATCCTAGCTGTCTCCAAACTCAAGCATTAAGGGCAAAATTAGTGTTTTATGGCTGCCCAGTGGAAGATGGAACCAACCTTCCACTCAAAATTGGTTCTGATATTGAGACTGATGGTGCTGTACCCGTACCAAGATCGTTAGAAAAAGATTTCTTACTCACATAACGGAACTTTCTCGTGCAAGCAGGACAGGCAGCCAAATTGCTGAGGGATAGTTCAAGTGAAGGGAGGGGAAAGTGGCTCGGTTGATATCGTGGTTAGGAGCCTGGGTCAGAGTGACCTGTGCACAAGGTCCAGGAGCTGCACAGCCTGAACATCCTGCTGGTACAGAGGGAGGGCACGCCTGGCTTTCTTATCAGTTTGTCCAGATATGGCGCAAGGGGTGGCGGGTAGAGCTGGACAGCTGTCAGGGGTGCACATCAAAACTGGAGTCAGACTCTTCCTTTGCTACAGTAAAAGAGCTCCATGGGTAGGCACTGTGTTCTGAGTCCAGATTCAGACAGATCACCCAGGCAGCGGTATTTGCCCTACCACACTCCTTCCTTTCTCTATGCCCAAGCCAGAGTGACAGGGCAGAGAAGCTGTGGATGGTGCTGACTCTCCAGAGGGCTACACCTGTTTCATTGTCTGTGCCTAATGAGTTCACTCCGATGAAAGCGGAACACTTGGTCGTAAACAACAATCAGCCCCAATCCATCGGGAGCCAAATTACATGTTTGTTTGCACTGAAAGAACCGAAAGCACCCTCTTGCCAGTGGTTGTATACAACACTGTCAGCTTGGGGTGCGGGAGAGCTTCCCAGGAGCCAGCTTCAAACCATAGCGTCAACTGATATTTACTGTGACCTGAATACACGCCAAGCACCTTAAATGCACAATATTGTGAATCTGCACCCATAAGCCATACATGTGGCAAGGTCAGATCCGCATTTTGCGGGTTAGTGAAGCTATAGACGGGGCTTTGGCGATGCACAACTCTAGGGGGTGGTGTTTTCATTGTGCTCTGTGTGTACAGCCTCCCTTGTACCCAGGGGTCCTGCCCAAAAGATGAATCACTCTAGAAAGGACACTTAGGAAACAGCTGTCCTGGATTTTGATGCCTCCCATTTTGGTTTTCTTCTTCAATATTACTTTTGCTATCATATGTGGATCCTGAGGAACTTAACAAAAGACCACGGGGGAGGCGAAGGGGAAATAAAAAAGTTACAGAGAGGGAGGGTGGCAAACCATAAGAGACTCTTAAATACTGAGAACAAACTGAGGGTTGATGGGGGGTGGGGGGGAGGGGAGGGTGGGTGACGGGCAGGGAGGAGGGCACCTGTCGGGATGAGCGCTGGGTGTTGTATGAAAACCAATTTGACAATAAATTATATTTAATATAAAAAAATAAAGAAATAAAGGAAATGGCTGTCCTGCAATCTGAACCCAAGGCTCTCTGACTCTAAAGTTCACATATTAGAACTTCCCTAAGATACTAGCAATTAATATCAAAATAGCAGAAATGAAGTTGCCGGGTGGTGGGGATTTTTTGTAGTTGCTTCTCCTCGGGGTCTGTCTTCAAAGTGTTCAAGACGAAACGCAGCATTCAGTCTAGGACTCCCGAAGGAGGCAGTTGCCAAGCTGCACCTACAAGCCTGTGAACATTAGGCAGGAATCAACCAGGCATTTCAGTGGTATTTTGACCTTTTGCGTTCGGTATTCCTCACTGTTCTGAGTTCAGGAGTCATTTTTGGTGAGGGATCAGGGGGATGATGAGAAGACTTAGAAATGCTGGTCAGAATTCTCTCATTTAGAAATGCCAGTCAGACACGAAGAAGAAGAGAGCTAGAAGGACTGTCCTCAGGGTGCATTTGGATCTGTGCCCTGCAAGCAGGCGAGGACAGTAACTCACATTATGCTACAGGCTGGGAGCCCTGCCCACCCTTCTGTGCAGGGAGGCAGTACCACACGCAGTGGTGGATGTGCACTGTGCTGGGTAGTGGGAGGCACACCTTGAGTGGGTGAGACCCCAAGATAGCCCTCAAGGACTTGGGAACCTACCAAAGAGTATGGTGGGGAACTCCAGGGAGGGGACATGCAGAAAAGTGGCCTGGGGAGGAGACACGTGTCCTGAGCCTCCATTCACTGTGTTTAGAGGTTGTAATGGTGAATAAGCCAGTGAGGACCCTGCTTCCAGGGTGGAAGACTCAGGATCCTTACAAGTGGAAAGCAGGGCAGGTGGACAGAGCCGAGAAGAAACTTAACAAGCATGAGAAGAAGCTTGACCCCACACTGACAGATTTGAATACGGATGAAGAAGACAGTGAATCGAGGAATGTGGTGGCCTGTAAAAGCTAGAAGGGGCCGGGAAACAGATTCTTTCCTGGAGCCTCCAGAAGGAACATAGCCCTATCCAAGCCTTAATTTGAGTCCAGCGAAACCCACTTCACACTTCTCACCTCTAGAATTGTAAGATAACGAATTCGCATTGTTTTAAGCCCCTGGGTTTATAGATATGTACTATAGCAACAACAGAAGAGTAGTACACACTGCAATGAATGTTGGCCGTCATCACAATGAGTCCAGGATAAAGTTGCAAAGAGAAGGAAGAGGAGACCCGAGAGTTGACTCCTGCTCCCTATTGGGAAGTGATGAGCAAGTGCACGGTGCATCTGAGAAACAGCAGGTGACACGTGTGCCTTGCTGAGGCCATCCCTGAAGTCAGAGCACAAAGACAGTGAAGAGAAGGGCGACCGGTCCGAGCTGAGAAATGTGGGGGTCATTGTACACTCAGTGTTGAGTGATATTCCAGGTAATCCATACACATTGCAGCCTCCATCCGTCCTTTCCACCCTCTTGCCTTCTTTCCTTTCTTTTAAGAAAGAAATTATCTTTGAATTAATATTTGCCTTTTCCAAGAAAATATAGCAAATCAAGAATACAAATTCTGGAGAGAGATTTCTGAGCAAGTCTGGTCTCAGGAACAGGGGCCAGTAAAGGCCACACACGCAAGTGAGATGCTTTTCCAATTATCTTATGACAGAACAAGGGCTTTGCTTAAGGGAAAGGTGGACCCCGGATGCCATCTATAAGGGAAGTGGTTGCCCACTGGCAAGCCCCCACCTATCATGGCTGTGTTAAAAAAACAAACAAACTGGGTTTCCTTGGGCGAGTCCCTTCCCTCTTCTTGTCTGTGAAACAAGATTTGTGGTCCTGCCCCTTCCTGCTTCCTTAGCAGATTGCTGAGAAGATGAAAGGAGGGAACATAAGTCAAGGAACTTTGTAAGAGAGGAGAAGAGTACATCCACCATCAGCCCTGTTAGTCCATAGGCTCCCAAAAGACCAAGAGGGAGTGTGTCTGTCCTCCGGAGGCCTCAGAGCTGTCTGGTTGCAGGTTTGATCACATATGCACACATCATGCATCCTTCCCTCATTCCTGTTTCTTCTTGTCTCCTAATTTTTTCTATTCCCCTTCTAATCAACTGAACACTTTGAGCACTATTTTGCCTTCTTGTCAAACAGATTTCTGAAGTTCATTTATTTGCAAACTGGTTTTATAACCCAAATCGCTCATGCATAATGTTCAAGCATGTCAAAGAAAGCCTGAACATCCACCTGGGAAGTGTCAACAGATAGCCAGACTGTTCTGTAAACCTAGGAAGTTTTCCTGGGATAAATATTCGCTTTGCATCTTATTCACTGTTTCTAGAAGGGGGAATTGCATCAAAACATTAGAAGGTCATGTCACGGGTTATATATGAATAATAATTTCACAGTTAATCCAGAAGATGGCTATTCCTAAAATGGTACATTCTAAGTAAGTTTCAAGGTGTCTTGATTTTTACTGAGTTCTCTTTACATGGTCTCATTTTGAGGTTTGAGTTGGCTGTTTGTAGACATTAAAAAGACACACAGCTTCCATCATGAAACTACTTCTGTCATATATCATTGAGGGGTCTGCCCTTCAAACTGTGTGTCCTCCATTTTCTGACTCAGAGCCCTCAGAAGATGCCATGTTTTCCCATTCTTCGCAGGACCAAGTATGTGAATTTTAAGAGTGGAAAAGTAAGAAAGCCAAAGCTTGTCACAGAAGCTACTCACCTGAGCAGGACATACACTGGAAAAATTAACTTACTGCAGAGCTGAACTCTGCAATCACACTCAGGCAGGGAACTGGCAGATTCCAAAGGGTGTAGGTAAGCAGGAGAGTTTGCTATGACACAGGCGTCTACACCTGATGCTAAATGACTTAGATGGGTAGAGCTGAGCACTGAGCATCAAGATAGAAGAGGCCTGTCACAGAACAACCAGCCATTCACATGGGAGTTCTCCTGTTTTTGTCTATTCTTCCCCCCCTCCCCCGGGACATCCTTGTCCCCCTCAGATGGCCACTGCCACTCGTCTACCAAAAGTTGCCCTGGGAAGATAAACAGTTATACCTCAAAGGTGAACAGTTATAACTCAAAGTTCAGCAGAATGTAACATTGCAGAAGAGCTCTAGTGATCATATGGTTTAATGCTCTCATTTACCATGTTCCAGAGAGCCCAGCTTGTGAGGCAGAGGCCAGGACCCTGACCATAGTAGGCTGCTATGTCGAGTCTTCCTGGGGCTTGGTTTCCCGAACCTCATCTCATCCTCTGGAAAAGCAAGCTTTTGTATCTCAGAGTGGGAAAATTGAGGAACAGAAGTCTAAAGCTTTCCATGGTCTCCCTAAAACAATGCCCATCATCACCAAAGGAAATTCTCATGCACAATTAAGCCAATCGATACAAATGGAATAGGTCAGTAGAAATGTTTTCAAACTTGCATTATTAAGCCAGGAAATGGTGTCATTTCTCTGCATTCAGGATCTTTGAGGAAATCCTGGGAGGGCTCTTTTGCTAAATTGGTATGTGGTTTGCATCTCAGGTCTTTCTTTCATCTGTCACTCATGATTTGGTCATAATGGCATGGGTCCAGCTGGTGAGAATTCAGTCTCAGAGCTTGGGGTCTAGGTTTGTTAATGAGACATCCGCTGTCTCGAGGAAAAATTTTCAGCACTTGGCATCTACTTTCCTCATCCTCCCGGGACAACCTGGCTCTCCCCGGTCTCCAGCTATAGCCCTAATTCGCTCCTATCCCCAGTAAAGGCACAGAATCTGCAGAAGGGAAGCAGTTAAACAAATACATCGCCCACCTTTACCACCACATCTCAGGCCACTGCATATGCTGTCTGCCGTATCAGGAAATCTTTGTTAGCACGTTCCCCATCGTCTTCACCAGTCTGCCTGGTGAACTTCCACTGTAGCCACCCTGCATGGAAGGCTTTCCTGCCCTGATTGCCCAGGCTGGCGTGAAAGGCTTTCTCCAGAGACCTGCCACAGCATGTGGGTATTGCTTCCTTGTATTGATTTGTGAGCTCCTTTCATACAGGAGCCTGGTCTTACTGATCATAGTAACAAATGACTATGCTAATAATTATTATTACTGTTAGGAAGAAGCAAAACATGAAGAAGAGGAAAGAGAAGAAAAACTGAAATAAACAGCAATGGGGATGCCCTTGGTCCCTAAAGATGGCAGGAACCCAAGTGTAAGGAGGAGTGGACAGAGAGCGGGGCCAGCAGACAGCATCAGAGACACAACAATGGAACAATGGCGATTCCTTGCCATTGTCATAGTACACGGTGACTGCTGGGGCAGGGACTCCTAAATAGTCTGGTTTCTTCATCATCTTTTTTTTTCTTCCTCTTTGTTTGAGAGAGAGAGAGAGAGAGAGAGAGAGAGAGGGAGAGAGCATGAGCAGGGGAGAGCGGGAGGGGCAGAGAGAGGGAGAGAGAGATAATCTCAAGGAGGCTCCATACTCAGCACGGAGCCTGATGTGGGGCTTGATCCCATTACCCTGGGATCATGACCTCAGCTGAAATCAAGAGCCAGATGCTCAACTGACTGAGCCACCTCAGCACCCCTCTTCATCATCTTGACATCTGTTCTTTGGAGCAGAAATGATCTTTTGCCTTTGCCTAAGCAAAAACAAGGACGACTTGAAGCTATTCTGCTGATGTGGACCCAGAGTACAGAGAGAGTTGAGCTGTCCAGACTGTAAGAGTTTGATCAGCGCATCTCCACATCCTCTGTACCTCTGGGTTTGGAGCACAACAAGAGTTCTGTCCTCCCTTACGGGAGGCAGAAATACGGGAAGATGGAAGGAAGGGTAAGGATCCTTCACCTAGAATCTGAGAGGACGAGAGAATCAAAGACTGCCTTTCTCTAAGCCTGTGTCAGAAGAGAGGCCTTACCTTGTCCATGTCCCCTCAGGAGTGTGAGTCATCGCTTCCCAGAAAGCTCTCCTGCCATTTCGGTGTACAACCCGCAACTCCACCCTGTGCACCTCACATCTATCATTGGCTCCTCTGTGCTGGGTCTCTCCAGCAGTGGTTTGGAAGTTAGCCGTGTTTCGATGTCAAGATTTGCTTTGGAACCCAGAACAATCACAAGGCAGAACAAGGAGGCAGAAGTCTTAAGGGTTTCTGGAGATAAAATCTGAACTTCATTCACGTGCATTTTAAAATCTGAATGAAATGTAAACTGAAGTCAGTGTCTGAAGCCACAACATCATTAGGTGATTACAAGAGTGAAAGAGATCTCCCTAGAAGTTGACAGACACCAAAAGTCACACCAAAACTCACAAGGGAACAGAACTCAAGAAATTTGCGGACGTTGCTACAGCTGGACCAGGCAAAGAGAAGGGGCAAAGCGTCGGTGCTGGAGAAACTCAGCCTACCTGAAACTGAGCCATCCACAGCTTGGGGCAGGCCCGTTGATTTATTGATGGATTGGTATTCATTTAGTTCTTTATACCTACTCATCTGTTCACATGGCTGTTCAGCCCTCTGAGGGTTGGACAAGGCTACTGTGACTATCCTCTCTCTGTAAAAGCAGCTTTGACAAGGACCAAGCTTGTGTTGGGGACAGCCAGCTACAAGCCTGGAGACAATTACCAAGTCATGGGATTGGATCTGGGCTGAATTCGGGGCATTCGCTTAACTTCACACCCTCATCCACAAGATCCCCGCTCCAAGACTCAACGTGTAAGAGCACGTGGTCATGACAGGATTCAGGAGAAGGTGATGGCATCTTCTGGATAAAATGAATATGCTTGTAAACTCGAAGATGTAAGCATTTCCTAAGACACTGAGTAACAAACAGGTTTGTTTGATTTGGGGTGTGGCAGAGAGGATGAATCTGCAGTAGTGTGACCCTAGTTTCCATTCCGCTTGAAACACCACCCAAGTGGCTTTCTTTGAGCATGCTCCGTGATAACCCCACTTCCCCCACCTGTGCTCCATGCACTTTCTCACAGGGATGAACCGACTGAAAGTGGTTTGGCAAATATTAGCGCATCAGATAAAGATAAGGGATCGCTTCTCATTTTTTGCTGCTCAATTTTTGTTGCACCTTGTATGTGCCATCTACAGAAATGGTAGGCATCACGGGAAAAATCTGTTCCTACTGTCTAGGCATCCTGGGAACATTCCACGTAAACTAAAACAGTTAATTCCCCCATAGGTCCAGCTAATTTTGCCAGCTCCAGCTGTAGTAGTCTGCATTTTGTTATATGGATAACACATGGCTCTATATTATGTAAATGTGCGTGCTCTTTGCAAACTGGCAGTAATTACAAGGCTCAAAAAAATCATTGCAGTGGTCCTGTCTCCTGGGAGCACATCACATCAGGAGTTCAGCTACTGACCTTTTCATTTGTCTGAACAAATAAAAAGAAAATCATTGACTTCGTTTTTTAAATATTTGCTTGCCTCCCTCTCAAGATAAATTATATAAATAAGAATATCAGACGCTTGCTTTTAGAGCGTGTTGTGGAATTTCACCATACTCAAGGCCATTTTCCTTCCTGGACTCCAGCTGTTAACAGTTTTTCTGCTATCTGAGGATAAAATTTGTATTTAAGATGCTGTCTTCTGGAGGCTCAATGCTCGAGAATGAATCTACTTAAAATTACCATTGAAAGTAATTCCACCCCCCCCCCCGTGAATTTCCCACAATTCTCCTGTTGTGACCGGCTTGGTTTTAGTTACCTTCATTTTAAATGCTCTGATAATTTTTAAATAAGCTCTCCTTCATGTTCGCTATAGTACTCGGACGGACCTTATCAATAAGCTGGAAATGCATGCAACAAAGGTTATTAATCAATTGCCTCAGTTGTGATTTGATCATTAATAAAAGGAAAAGTACTTGACAAAAGGGATAGATTTTTAATTTTTAATGCCTATGAATTAGTGAGTAGAATATTAATGGGCTGCTGGATTTGGCACAGAAGAAAAGCAGCTATCTGAGCTGGCACAGGTTGCTGGGGCAGACCTGGCGTGGGAATCAGGAGACACAGTTCCAGGCAATGACGAATGCCACAGACTAATAAAATTCCCTAACACACACCCAAAGAAGGACAGAGGGGAGCTGAGACAGGGTTGCGAATTTTTAGTTCTCCAAGTAAAACCAAAACATTGTCAATTCTAAAAACAAGGAACAATTAAAATATTAGAACCGTTAAGATATTAAAATCAATTCTTTAATTTCATATATGAGTTGATGAAAAAATTGCTAGTTCTTTTTTCTCCATGCATTAAGGATTATGAAAATTCCCTCACGTATCTGGACCCAAACATGACATTGTCCTGGGGAACTCCTAGAGCGTCTCTCAGTGCCATCAGAATTCTGCCATTCTTTGAAGTTTCATAATACTAGCAGATCTGAAAGATCATTTTTTGCTCTAACATTCTATGGAATTCTAGAATTTGAGATGCTGCACACCCATTTTTTATCGTTGTTAAAAATGGATTTTCTTAACTGAATGTTCTGTTTACAGAAGATTGATAACACCAGCTTTAAATGTGAAGGTCACCTCATATTTTTACCACTTTAGTCTAATGATTAACTCTATAAAGGAACTTAAAAGTCTTCAAGTACGTTTGTGCTGCACATTCTCGGCTATTATGCCCCAAAGTTTTAGTTCTTTTTAAGCTGTGCTTGACACAATTATATTCTCTTAGGAGTTTATTTATTTTGGCTTTTATTTTTCATGTGATATTTGTATGGAAATACAATATATTATCAAACTAGGAAATGTCGTCTATCTTCTACAAGTTCAAAAAAGGATATTACTAATGTTTGCCTTGCATTAAAGTCACATATTCCCATGCTGTCCCCTGTAAAACAGGGATAAGAGTACTGCAATCCCCTATTGCTTGAGGTGACTATGAGGTTCACATCAGACACTTATCTGAAATACTTTTGTGATCCAAAGAGTTTTAAATTATCTTCATTATGTAAAAACCGCTTAAAATCATAGGTAACTTTGATATCATTTGTTAGAAAGAGTGCATGTCACTATGATTTTATAATACTTTATAAATATTAACTAAATCAATTTTAAAATAACTCATCAAAGGTTTTTGGAAGGACGAATGGGGTTGTAGTTCTTTTATCCTTAAGTCTATAAAAAATAACTTTGTTACATGAGAGAAATACTCTGAAGATCTAAGTTTATAAGGAGAATGTAGAATATTTCAAGAACAATTAAATCAAATGAGTCAAAGTAAAATAGGATATAAATGAGTCCCATTGTAAGCAAATATGATAGAAAATTCATGCTACATGGATTTACTAAATTACCATTCTAGTAATCTAGCTATTTCTAGTGCCTGCCTTAAATTAAGATGTCCTAGAAGCATGGTACAATCTAATAGGGAAGACCAAATGTTTTCACTCTGCTTGGAAGTTATAAGAAATAATAGCGTTTTTGTTTTTCACTTTTGTAAAAAAAAAAAAAAAAATGACCTAAGGTCACAGAGTATTAGTACAGCAGAGATAGGTAAGAATTTTAGAAATCGTCCAGTTTGGGAAGCAAGTATTGTCTACCTGCTTGACTGGCAGTCCCGTTCCAAAATTGGTAGAGAAGGTCAATGAAGATTCCTCTGAGCTTCTCAGAAGAGAGTCATGCATGTGTTTTTCACTTATATGACAGGTGTGTTTTGATTTTTATAGTGTATCAAAGACTTTATTTGCCACAGTTTACTGTGGCAAATATGACAACAGTCCCCGCCCTCAAAGAGCAGGCAGATCATTATGGTGAAATGGGATACTTCCCACAGTAGGGGAAACAGCATGGGTTGAAGGCACATGTCAGGAGCATCTAACCCAGTCCAGAGCATCGAGGGATCCTCACCGAAGGGGTTAACTTAAAAATGTGACTTTTAGAAAGTTTTAGCGACAAAAGAGATTGGTGGTGAGGTGTTCCAAGAAGCAGAGAAGGAGGCAATGCGAAGGCAGAGAGGACTCTAGAAGTACAAGAGCTATCTGCCACTCAAAATCCTCACAGTAGAGAGCAAGAGAGAAGTCGCGGCCACATAGCAAAGGGCTGTATAGCCACGTGTAGTAGGAATTAAAAGTGCTATTTAGTAAACAAGACATCTGCTATGGCTACTCTTCTTTATTCCAGGGGTATAACACAATTCACCTCTGGAGTAATTGATTTTTGTTTTGAGAAACACCATGATGGATCTATTGCTTGAGAAAGGAGAGGAATCTTGGTTATAGCCTGATGTGGGAAAGGAGGGCAGGTAGAGAGAGATGAATGGCTCTCTACAAGAGACGGAACTTCCTGCCTCCGTGGACGGCCCAGGGGAAAGCACGAGGATAATTAAAACACAGATTAATATAGCAAGAGGTGAGGAAAGTCTTCTAGTAAAGAGATAGAGAAGTGGGGAGTGAAGCCAAGGAACTTTTATGACAGCAATAACTAATGAGTGCTTTCAGTTTATTCCAAGTACTGTGCTAAAATCCCTAACTGCCAAGCACCCCAACCCCAGTAACTGCCAGTTAGGGCCTTGCATTAAAGTTCTTTGGAAGAAAATAAAAACAGGAGCAGGCCTTCCAAAATGAAGCCTAATATGTAGGAAGTATTCAGCAATCATGTGAGGTGAGAAGTAGAACAATCAGGAATTCAATGGGGAACTTTCTGATCAGATGACCAGAAAAAAATCCCAACCATTCTCCCCACAAGAACTCTGAGATACAAGGGGGCAGATAGGTTTCCTGTGGAATGGAGGTTACAGCCATGCTGTTTAAATATTAAGTGGACAGTGTGATTCCAGAATGTTAGATGCCTTGGGCACCCCACATGGCAGGCACTCATGTTTCCCTTATTTAGAGGTTTGGACTAAATCCTAATGGAGATGGGAAGCCAACGAAGAGGTTTCCAGTAGGTGAGAAACATGCCCATTCTGAGTAAATTATAGGCAGGATAGAGTCAGGTCGGCAGCACTGAGAGAACGACTGGAGGTGGAAAAATAGGGGCAGGAGGATTTGTCTTAAAGTCACTGCAGTCATCCAAATAAAAGGCAAGAATAGCCAAGTCTCTGTGGGAATGGGAGATGGAGAGAGGGAGTGGTTATAGAGATGTGAAATGGTGGCCAGGGAACAGAGAAGTAGGACCTTATGAATCTGTATCCACAGAAGAATCAAGAACGATACCCAGATCTGTGTTTAGGGCAGCTGGGTAAGATGCTAGTGCTGGAAACAGGGGGCAATGCAGGTTCGGGACATTCCATTTTAGACAGGATGGGTTGTGATGCCTAGGAGATATTCGAATGAGAGATCTAAGAAGTGGCTAGCTGAATATATAAATCAGGATTTCAGAAGATAGGATGGTACTGAAAATAAAGATCTGAGAGTATCACCAGGCAGAAATCAAAACAAGAACACACACACGCACACACACACACACACACACACGCACACACAAATAGCCAAACAAAAATAAGCCAAAGAAATTTATAAAATTAACTCAAAAGGATATGTAGAATATGAAGGGGGAAAGTCCTAAGGAAAAAACAAACAAAAACATAGAAAGAGTAGCCTAAATAAGATACTGATGAAAAGGGATCAAAGAAGATAACAAGAATAGAAATTCAAGGCAAAGGAATAGAGAGTTTCCAAAGCAAGTGGGTGGTCTTCTTTGCCAAATGCTGCTAAGAAATCAAATGGTAAAGGTATAAGGAATGCATGCATGCATTTATTCCAAGCAGATGATTGATGAGTTAGGCAAGAAGAGTTTCTACTAGTATGATGTTTTAATGAAGGCATGGGTGGGAAAGTGGAGGAGAGTGACTCTAGAAAATTCCACCCAGACATTTGACTGAAGAAGGAGAAACACAGGCAGAAGCTAGGTTAGAAGGTGAACTGAGGAAGCAGAAAGGCTTGAGCATGTGTAAGAGTTGAGAAGAAGGTTCCGGCAAAGAGAAATGTTTATAGGGTAGACCCCTCCCTTCAGGGGTGAGGTCGTGAGAGAACACTAAACCAGATGGGAGAGCACAGAGCAAAGCTTTAAAGACATAAGAAACAGAGGCAAGGACAGACTGAATCCCCACTTTTCCAAAGCATGGAAGAAACTACTTTCCCAGGGGTGACCCACTGAAAAATAGAACTTGGACCCTTCAACCCCCTTTAAAATTCTTCTCGTGAGGAGTATGTAAAACATACATTGAAGGGAACACTTGTGGAACCACCTCATTGCCAGTCCCTTAGAAACCATCCATTCTAGCCTCTCCCCTCCGAAGCCCATCCCCACCCCCATCTTTCTATTTACCCCACCTGTTTCATGGCAAGTTTGTTCTCCTTCGTTTTAATTTTTTTTCTTTTTACATGTATTTTTTTTTTTTTTGAGGAACAGAGTGAGACAAAGCGTGAGCGGGAGAGAGACAGAGAGAGAAGGAGACACAGAATCTGAAGCAGCCTCCAGGCTTTGAGCAAGCGGTCAGCACAGAGCCTGATACGGGGCGCGAAGCCACAAACCGCGAGATCATGACCTGAGCTGAAGTCGGATGCTCAACCTACTGAGCCACCCAGGTGCCCCATGTTTTCCTTCCTTTTAAGTTGGCTGTTTATCTCGTCGTATTTGTTTCTTCCACTGGTTTGGAGGTTACATACTCCATTATAATTATTTTGGTCATTTTGCTAAAAATTACAGTTTGCATACCTAAATTACCAAAGTGTAAAATTAACCACTGCACATACCATCCTCTCAGACATTCAAGAACCCTCCTGTCCTGTGTGTCATATAAAGCGTGCCTTACAAAGCAGTACTGAACATCTTTTTTACTTATATTTGCAGGACACATTTTTCCATCCTTTTACTTTAAAACTACCTATATTGTTATGTTTTAAGTGAATTTCCTGAAGACGCATAAAGTTGGGTCCCATTTTTTATCCATTCTACCAATCTGTCTTTTAATCTGTATTTAGACCATTAATGTTTAAATTAAATATTGATTCGTTAGGGCTTAAATCTGCCCTTTTTATTTGCTTTCTGCTTGTTCTACGTTTCATTTCTATGTCTTCCTTTTTCTTTCCTTCTAATGAATTACTGGAATATTTTGTTAGTCTCATTTTGACTTAGCACTTTTTAGTATCACTTTGAAGAGTAGTTTTCATGGCTAATCTAGGTTTTACCATATACATGTATAACATTAGAGTCTTTATATGGACATTTCATATTTAAGTAAAATATAGAAATCTTAGTTCTGTATACATCCCTTTACTCATCCTGCCTGTAAAATATAAATGACTTGGGGCATCTGGGTGGCTCAGTTGGTTGGGCATCCGACTCTTGACTTCAGCTCAGAGTTTGTGAGTTTGAGCTGCATGTTGGGCTATCCACTGAAAGAGCCTACTTGGGATTCTCTCTCTTCCCCTCTCTGCCCCCACCCCCACCCCCTCTATAAACAGAGTTTTATAAATAAATAAATAAAGTATATAAATAAATACATAAATTTGAAAAATAAAATAAAATATATATGACTAATTTCCTCTACATACACTGAGCCCCAGATCAGACATTATAATTTTTGCTTCGACCAAATATAATTTTTAAAAATTCATGTACAAAAAGATAGCCGATTATATTATCTCTAGGTTTATACATTTTATTGTGCTTCCTTCTTCTATGGGCAAGCCTCTTTCCTTTGTCATTTTTTCTTTAGAAAAGTTTTTTTCAGAGAGAGACCACACTCATGCAACAGGGAAGAGGGAGAGGGAGAGAGAATTTTAAGAAGGTTCCATGTTCAGCACACGGATGCTTAACCAACTGAGCCACCTAGGTTCCTTAGAAAATTTCTTTTAATCGTACTTTGAAGGTAGTTCTGATAGCAACAAATTCTTTTAGTTTTCCTTCCTCTGGAACCATTCGTATTTTCCCTTCATTCCTAGAGGATGTTTTTGCAGCATATGAAATCCAGAGTTGGAAGTTCTTTTCTCTCAGCACTTGACACATTTTGTGCCACTTCCTCTGGCTTCCATGGTTTCAGATGAGAAATCTGCTGCCTTTCAAACTGCTCTTCCCCTCTAGGCAATGCAAGGTTTCTCTCTAGCCTCTTCACAACTAACTGCAGTGACCCTGCTACTAAATAAAATCACATTCTGAGTTACAGGTGACTAGGATGATGACATTTGAATTTGAGGAAGATACAATTAAACCCATAACATTTGCCACGTCAGCTCTTTGATTTGTAAAGGTTTTCTTTAAAATATGTTACCCAAAATGTGTCATTATTTCTATTTGCATGGGTGGTTTAAATACCTTTTTAAAAAAATGGTTTTTTAAAATTTTTAATGCTTATTTATTTTTGTGGAAGAGACAGAAACAGAGCATGTCGGGGGTGGGGGGTCGGGCGGTAGGCAGGCAGAGAAAGAGGGAGACCCAGAATCTGAAGCAGGCTCCGGGCTCCGAGCTGTCAGCACAGAGCCCGACGCGGGACCCAATCTCACAGATCGCGCGATCATGACCTGAGCTGAAATCAGACGCTTAACCTACTGAGCCACCCTGGTGCCCCCAAAAATATGTTTTTAAAAAATAAGCCCTAATTTGTGTTGACTAATAATTAATTAATTCAATCATTTATTTAGCCAACCAAACTTAAGTTCCTTTACTACATTATGCCAAGCAAAGGTAATAAAAAGACAAAATGCAAAGACAAAAAACGACTTAAAAAGACAAAAGAAAAATTATACATAGTCTCAGAATCCAAGAATTTACAGCCCAATGTGGGGGGTGGTGGGAAAGCATATAGACATACAGCCATCATGGAATTTTGAACAAGATCAGACCCCTAAGTGCAGAAAAAGAATGTGCTTTGGGGATTTGGAAGAGGGAGATTATGTCCATATTTAAGTGATTCAAGTAAACCTGTATGGGGAGAGCAGCATGAGATCAGCATCGAGAAAGATAGATAGGATTTGAATATACACCAATGAGAAGAAGAGGGAACACATCATAGAAAGAGATTGAACAGAGAAATGGGGAAATGTCTGATGTGCACAAGCAACACAAGATTCTCTTTGCTACTCTTTTTCATAAATGCTAATGATGCCATCCAACAAGTTGGAAGATTTTTCCAGTACAGAGATGAGGCAGTAGTTTACCAGCAAGAATGAGCCAGACTTTAGAATTAATCAGACCTTAGTCTGAATCCTGACTCCCACACTTGATAACTATGTGCTCTTAACTTCTGGGTCTGTCTCCTTATCACCCGCCTAACAGATTGTAAGACTATGAGAAATGAATGCAAAATACTCAGCATTCTACCTGCTATTTCCTCTGTGGGAGGAAACAAGGCATCTACCTACGTAGCCATAATGATGACAGGCAAGGCAAGACCACAGAGCATGCATGACTGTGCCATTCATGTGTTTCACAAAGCTTCCTGGTGTATCAGTGCGTGGGGGCTGCAACCCACCCCTCATCCCACCTGCCAAGCTTGTATCCTGGCTCACAGCCACATCTACCTGGAGGAAGAGATACCTGCTTCTTTCCAGCCTGGCAATGTACAAGCAGAGAGGGAACACTTTCTTCTGATTCATGTAACAGAGCAGTAAAGATTAGCCATATCTCTGGGCATAGGTTGGGTACATTGTAAGGCCAAACGGATTATCATTTCTAGTTGACTTCATAACAACAGCTTTCACGATAAAGGCCAAGTACCTAAAGACTTTTCCTAAATACTTGTGAGGTTTTTTGTGATTTTTTTTTCTCATTGAACATACCATGAAAGCTTGCCTTATGTAATTTCTTTTTGGTTCAGTACTAGAATCTGCGACAAAATACAAGAAGGAAAAGACAAGAAACTTTGAAAGAAAACCTCAGCATTCTGTAGCTGCAGGAAGAAAACTGGAGAGAATAAAGTGTGCATAAATATGAATGGTGCTAAGACATGCAATAGAGTATGATCATTATAACCGATTAGCTAGCTAATTATAATTACTGATGCCATATGGGTTAGCTACGCCCAAATAAATGTAAGGAAGTAGATGGTCAAAACCGTTGAATCACACCTGAAATGTTGAAGGGATGTAAGAGGGAGAAAAATGTTAGCAGGAATTGTTTTACTCAAGTATATTGGAATCACCTCCAAGCAGCCTTCCTCACCGTCTCTCCAGCCCATCTTAATCTGTTCCCTTCTGAGTCCTCAGGACAATGTCACATAGTGGAGAAGAATTAAGATTACCTGGAGTCCAATCCTGACTGGATACCCGCCAGCAGTGCAACCACAAGCAAGTTCCTTGCTCTCAGCCTCAACCACATCTTCGAGGGCTGCTGGGAGGATTAAATGAGATAATGGACGTCAGCCCCTGAGCAGCGGTGCCTGCCGGAGGACGATCTCGAAATCATCAGCAGTTATTAGTATCACCCGACACACTTTGCTGACTTCCCCACTCATCCCCCCTGTTTGCACATACGTGCTTATCTACATCTCCCCTGCCCCCTGCAGCCCACTGTTCTTTCCAAAGCTATGGTGAAATCGTGGTCAGAATCATGAGGACTGGGCCTCCTTTCCAACTCCTGCTCTCAATCAACTACAACAAATTGAAGACACCTGCTGATGAGTGTTGTCGGTAGGTTGCCTGCAGTAACGGAGACATTCATCACAAACCAGAAGAGTCAGGAGATGGACCTCACCATCTGCCCTGAAGTTGGCACTTCTAACTCACCACCTCATGATGGGACTATAGGACAGTCATATCTTTTTGCTTTGAAAGCCACTATATTTTGAGTCTATCTGACCCCAGATTCAAGCAATTTTAATTTTCACTTCGAACTGGTTTCTCAGACCTGCAATCTCACACAATAATTTTTCAGATGAACCAGGGTGGACAGTGGTGAGGAGCGCAGCTTTAAGCGCAGCTTTGTGTTAAACTCCTGGGACCCTTTTGTGTTAAACTCCTGGATCTTCTATGTACTAATGATACGGAGTGAAAATTATAACACCAGCCTGGTAGATGGGTGATTACAAGGATTCAAGGAGATTCGGTGCGATTCGCTTAGCATGGTGCCTGACATGTTGGAAGCATCTGGCAAATAGTAATGGTTGTTCTGCCACCAAAATTATCAATTAGAATGGCAGCATTCAGATAAGTGATGCTAAAGGCAGCCTTAAACAGGAATATTAACACAACTCAAAACTACTGAGACAATTGTTAGACTATGGGCTCTGGAGGGAGGGCTGTTTGTCTATTTTGTTCACTGTTTTACCTCCTGAACTAGAACGGTCTCTGACACAGAGCGAGTGCCTCGTAAATATTGGTTGAACTAATTAATGATGAGCTCTAGGAAATTACATTTCAATAGAGGATCCTTCAGCACGGGGAAAACATGATGGTGCCCATTTTTCTCCTCCATCTTTCCAGAATGCTCTCTGCCGAGCAGGTGATGAGTTTGCTCACGGTTGTGAAGTAAAAGCCAACATTGCAGCTTAAAGCTTTGCAAATATGAAAAAGAATTTCCTTTACAAGTAAAAGCTCTCTAGTTAAGAATCTCTTATATTTCCTTAGTCACCTAAATGGAAAAGGTTGTAGTCCTTTTGGATAGAAAGTACGTGAGTGCCAAGAGCAAAGGATCAGATACAGGATGTTCGGCTCTGGTCTCAGGTCTGCCATTCACTAGTGGTGTGGCCGTGAGGTCACCACAATAACCGCCCACTCACGGGATTACATGTGTTATAAGTCAGAAATACGTTCAACAAGAAAGGGAAATAAAGTTATGAAACATTCTGGTAGGCTTCCTCCCCAGTAACTAGGAAATAAACCCTGATTTGATTAGACCACAAGAGTCTTGAAAAAAATCAAACAGCACTTGAAAACAATTGCTGAACAAAGTATTTTTATTCGCCCAGGAAAATACTTAATTTTAGTAATAGATGCAGTTTGTCGCAAAGAATTTTTAAAACTGTGGAAAAGAGAGACGACCAGTGAAGTAGCAGACTGAAGAAAAAATGGCTGTATTGAATGACAAAAAGTTTTAAAAATGTATTTCATTTCAGAATTCTTTCCTAGGAATATCATTTCAAAATTGACTTGTTGCAGCAGCTGTTGTATCTAGGCCCTAAAACCATATGCAAAAAAAAAAAAATCTTTCTGCCCATTTTTTAACCTGGAATGAATTATTTTTTAACCTGGAATGATGAGGGAGGGAAGGAGGCAGTCAATGTATTCTCAGCTTCCTCTAGAAAAGAGATTATAAACATAGGCCATTCCTATTAATCTACTTGTCTCTTAAAAAAATAAGTAAAAAATGATTCACAGAGTTCAAAATATCTTGTGTTATCAAAAGAAAAAAAAAACACCTGAAAAATATGCTGGATTCAGAATATAACAAATACTCAGCAGATCAACAGAGTTGAGCCCTCCTCCTTGGAATCCTTCTTCACTGCTGCACAATGGCTCCTGCGTTCAAGGTTGCCTGGCCCAAGGGATGTAACAAAAGTAGAACAAATGTTTCAGGATACTGAGATTTGTTTTTTCAAAAGAGGGGCAGCAGGAAATAAAACGTGGCTGGTGCCCGCAGCCTGTATCAGGGAAAGACACCAGTGTAGGAATTCCTGGGAGTTAATCCCACAGGGCCCAGAATGTCCACGGAGGAGAGGTTCAAGGGCAGGCACCAGGGTAGAAGGGCTGGACTGGATCTAAATAAAAGCACGTTCACTGCAATTCACAGCGATTTTTCCTGAGGAGTGGGAATTGGAATACCTCTGTATATGCGTTTGCTTTTCTGTATTTTCCAAATCCATAATCAACCATAAGTTTTTGTAATAGGAAAATAGCAAATAAAATAGATTTCAAACATGTATCCCAATGATACTGATGAGAATTTAGTATCAAGGGCTCCATTTGTCAATTTGAAAGACTCTCCAACTTTTGACCCAACAAATTAATTTCTCAGAGCAACTGTTCACTGAATACACCCTCTGCCCCTTCTGCTCCCATTATAGCTCCTCAAAGAATGGATTAGGCTGCCTGGCTGTTTTTACAGGAATTATTTGAACATTATCTAAATGTGTAGGCAACACTTTGCTGCCATCTGCCTCTAATGAAGATGATAATGATGAAGATCACAGCATTGTGGGTTAAGACTCCATAAAAATGCATATGTGTTTATAAAGCTGTGGATATTAATTTAGGTCACAGCTTTGGTCAGATGAGAGAAGTGTTGTAGCATCATCGTTATGCTTCTGCTTTTATGGATTTCTATTCGACGCCCCCCTCCCCCCACCAGATGTGCAGTAGGTTTGGGCACCAATGACTCTCTGTCCTACTGGGTTTAACCCTTACCTGTAATTTCAAAGATCTGACAGTCAATGGGAATCAATGTAACAACTTTATTAGTCTTAGAAATTGGTAAGAACCATCCACATAGGGTTTCTTAATAAAGTTGGTTTGGACAATACTACTTAGGCCTAAGAACAAATGGGACCCCACCCCCACTTCATGCTAATGGAGGAAAGATCATCAGTGCGTTGAGGGCTCCTCCTTCTGCCTATAAGCATAGACTTCCAACTGCTCCTTCTATGACCTGGGCCATTCAAAGCTTGTCCCTAGAGGCCCTTGGAAACAGTCAGAATAGGACGTCGGTTAAATTAGCGTCACAGACACGCTGCATCCTAGGTCAAAAAGACACCACCTAGTCTGTTTATTTCACAGTGTGCCCAGCCATATCATCCACATTCCGCCTAACAAGATACACAATGAGCAGTGACATAAAAATGCCTCAAACTTGAATATGGACCTCCTGATTATTACATTCCAAGAGAGGGAATAAAACAAAACACTGAATCATCTCTGCTTCGTCAATTAAAATTTAGAGAACTAAACTCAAAGTTCCTTGCTCCCTGGTTTAGGCAGAATAATATCCACCCCCCACCCCCACACTCCCAATATGTCCTTGTCCTAATCCCTGGAACTTGTGCATATGTTACCTTACGTGGCAAAGAAGTACTAAAGTCACAGATAAAATTAAGGTTGGTAATCAATTTACTTTAAAATAGGGAGATTAGGCACATCTGGGTGGCTCAGTCGGTTAAGCATCTGACTCTCTTGATCTCAGTTCAGGTCATGATCTCACAAATTGTGAGATCGAGTCCCCCATCAGGCTCTGTACTGACAGCATGGAACCTGCTTGGGATTCTCTCCCTCTCCCTTTCTCTCTGCCCCTCCCTTGCTCGTATGCTCTCTCTCTCTCTCTCTCTCTCTCTCTCTCTCTCTCGCTGTCGCTCTCACTCTCTCTCTCTCAAAATAAATAAACTTAAAGAAATAACATAGGGAGATTATCCTGGATTATCTGGGTGGGTCCAATATCATAAGGGTCCATAAAAGAGGAAGAGGGAGGCAGAAGAGGAGGTCAGACCCAGAGAGGTGGCAGTATGACAAGGACTCAGCGTAATGTTACTGGCTTTGACAATGGAAGAAAGGGGCCACAAGCCCGGGAATGTGGGCAGCCTCTTAACGCTGCAACGGAAAAGGGACATACTCTCTCCTAAACCTCAAGAAAGTAACATAGGCTTTAATTTCAGCCCAGTGAAGTTAGTTAATACTCATTTTGCACTTGGGGAACTGTAAGATAAGAAATCTGTGTGGTTTTAAACCATTGCATTTGTAATTTCTTACAATAGTCTAGAAACGAATATGTCCCCTCCTTCCCTATCTGTTGTCCCTCAGCCAGATATGTCTCACTCAGAGGCAGTTTGGGTTCTTTGGGAGAAGCTGTATCCCAAGTCACCCTCTGCTGGCATGGGCACCCTCTTTAGCGCATGCAAAAGAGTCCATGCAGCTCCAAGTTTCTCATGAGGGCCATTTTTTCTAGTGAGTCTGAAGGACACACAAGAATTTCATAGCACCAAATTGACGCCAACAAAATATAAATTTTTTTCTTTAATATTTATTTTTGAGAGACAGAGCACAACTAGGGGAGGGGCAGAGACAGAGGGAGACACAGGATCTGAAACAGGCTCCAGGCTCTGAGCTGTCAGCCCAGAGCCCGACGCGGGGCTCGAACTCACGAACCATGAGATCACAGATCACGACCCATGCCAACGTCGGACGCTTAACCGACTGAGCCACCCAGGTGCCCCCAATGCCAACAAAATATAGATAACACAGGCTTAGAATGGCTGGAACACATGGAAGTTTGCAGCTAGAACCTCGGACTCAGTTCAGAGAACAACCCAGGCTCACAGTGCTATCTCAAACACCAACCATAACAGAGGCTTTCTGCTGAGAAAAGGGAGAAAATATTTGGGGTTTCAGCTCTGCCCAGATGTTTTTCTGTGTCCCAAGGGTCCCAATCTAAATAAAATCAGTAAGGAGAGATCTTCTACTGAGTGGCTCATTGTGACCTTCTGATTTCTTGGAGGGAAAAAAAATTTCCAATGCACAGCCTCCCCTGTCCTGGGACTAACCCAACTTCTGGAAAGACTTAGGCAATCCCATGTGGCCACTCCCTCTTAGGAGCTGACCCTCTGAAATTCCATCTCCATTTTGAACTGTATGTGCTTGGCCTCCACCCTGAACTGTGTAGACTCTGTCTAGGGACATCATCTGTTGTGACATTTCCTTGCATTTTTGATGTCTGGAACACACAGCTCACCAAAGCAACTTCACCTCCTGGCTTTCCCCAAGCTGTTATACACCCCCCAGCAGGATGCCAAGGCATATTGTATTCCTGTGGACCGGTAGTTACACGTCTACCTCTTGCTCTCAAGTCACAAGGGTTGACGAAGCTCATCTCTTAGGGGTCGTCTGCTGGTTCTCTGAGTTCATCTCAGTTTAAAATTACCTTCAGCAAACACATGAACTGCCCCTTAGACCATGGGTTCTCCTTGCAAATCTTCCCATCCCTCAACCTTTGAATTTTCCAGGCTTTGGCTAACCTCTTCTCTTTTCCCAGCAGCAAAATTTATTTCTTTTTTCTTCATTTTCCTATCACATAAGGGTAAGTCTCTGAGTGTTCTTGTTCCTCTGTTTTTCTCTTCCTCCTTCTCAGCAGGCCGGGTGAAGTTGAAAGAAATGGTAACCTATTTTCTAAGTTGCTTCTCTTTCTTCTCAGCCCTACGTGGAGCTCACCCTTTTTGCTGGATCACTGATCTTTCCTTCCTTTTCCTCTGCTCTCTGGCCGAGCACACATACTTCCAGATTTTATCTTGTGCTGTCCCCCTGCCTGGGGAGGATGGATCCAGTCAGCCCAAGGCCTGCCAGAAACCAAATAAAGCCCGCCACCCAGGAGATCTCTCCCCAGCCATCTACAACAAATCCAGGCCTAATTTCGATCCTGTTGACCTCTCTGGCTGAAACAGAGTCTGTTATCTGTCTTAAATCTTCTCTACTCCATAAATGTCCTGGCCAAGCTCCCCTCACAGCACATGCCATACCTGTTTGCTCAAGGTACTGTGTTATCTTGAGAACTAAGTAAATCTGCCATGCTGCTATTCCCTTAGCAATCTGAACAGATATCACATAACCATCTCCTGGGCTGTCCCAGGTTTGCAGGTGGCTCCCAGTTGTTCTTACGATCAATCCACCCTTCACCACGCTGCTGAGAGATCTCTCAAAAATGCCACAGAGAGGGGCGCCTGGGTGGCTCAGTCAGTTGAGCAGCTGACTTCGGCTCAGGTCATGATCTCAGGGCTTGTGAGTTCCAGCCCCGTGTTGGGCTCCCTGCTATCAGCGTAGATCCTGCTTTCAATCCTCTGTCTCCCTCTCTCTCCCCTCCCTTCTCCCTCTGCCCCTCCCCCCCTCAAAAATAAACAAACATAAAAATGCCACAGACAGCCTTGCCCTGGAAAACCTTCTGGTTCACTCTAAGAAAGGTACTGCTTAACTCAGCTAAAATGTTAGGGGAAAAATCCAGTCGCTGATCTGGCAACCATCAAATCATCCCCTTCATTTTTAGTTCTTCCTTTAAAAGCAGTTAAATGTGGATGCCCACTCTTGTCCCATTCACATCGTGTTCCCAAAGTGCTCAGCCTCTGGGGCAAGAAAAATGCCTTTCCTGCTCTTCCTCTGCAATCAGCACTTTCTCCTTCACTTTTGTCCCTTCACTTCACTGCTCCCCTCTGATCTGACAATAAAAACTTGTTTGTTTTTTAAAGCAAATTCTGCTCCAACATAACTGACAAAACCAATTCCCAAAAACAGTCTGTTCCAGACATAGGAGGTTTTCATGCTTTTTCCGTTTCATAGGCTTTCCGTCTCCATCCACCAAGATGACATTCACCAAGATGCAGATAAAGGAGAAAATCTTCCTTTTCATCTGTTCATTGATTTAAAATGCACCATTTCTCTGTAATTGAGCTCGGCAATGGCCTCGGAAACCCACACCCATGCTCAGGGCTTATGAAAGGAAAAATCTAGAACCAACTCAAGACCCTGTGGATAGGAACAATTCCACAGCCTCTGGAAGCTGAATGAAGCCAAGGCCTTCCCTGGATGTAATCCAAAACGAAATTGAGACAGAATCTCAGTGAGCTGATCTAGAACTCTGTGTCAAAGCCCTAGAGTTAACACGTCAATATCCTGGACACACAATTCAGCTGCATTTTGTGACTTGAAGTCCTAGTAATATAATGTCAGCCTGTCACTGCAACATCACACACTGCAACCTTCTAGGTCAAAGCTTGGCAGGAGCCCACGTGAACAAGTACTCAGAAGCTCCAGAAGGTAGCTCTCTTTCTAAATGGTGCAAAGAGTATGAGATGTTTGATGCCCAAATCCTACTCCTGGCCCCTCTTACTCTCTTCCTGTCTAGAAAGCCAGAGAATAGAAATATCAAATGATAAACAAATACTGGAGGTTGCCCCTTGTCTACCTTGGTCCCAAGAGAGTCTCCCAGTCTATCACCACCTGAGTGACGCAGCTGGGCCCCCAGGCAGGCCCACCCTGGCTTACGCAGCTGGTCTTAGACTAGAAAGCTGGAGCAGGGGCCACCCCACACTGGGAATAAAACCAGTGTAAATGAGTTTAATCCACTAAACTGATTCTTCCACCTGGAAGACACTGGGACAGCAATGGACTGCAGAGCTCAGGGGTCATGGGAGGAGCCAACAGGATAATCTGAGCACCCCCCTCTCCTTTTCCCAGCCTTGAGGAGCCAGCCCCTCTTCGGACAGGCTGCACCTCCCGGAGGATCATCATTCGGGCCGCAGGAATGAGAAACAGTCCCTGTGATTGCACTGCTTCCTGTCCCCAAGCATAGGCCCAAGCGTGGGCAACCCCATCTCTAAGCCCCGAATCTGGCTTTGGAGCTGAGCCTCTGCCCCCACAGCCTAGAGAGCTCTCCAGCTCTGAGCAGAGCGCCCGCTCCCCAGCCACAGACCAAAGAGGGTGGCAGCCCCCACCCCCACCTCCCTCCTTTCCTGCCTATGAGGTTATTATATTTAAAAACTCAACAGAAAAACAGAACTTCCTGTTTCCTGACACTGCCAGGGAAAGAAGTGGTTCTCCAAGCGTGTTCCTGGTCAAGGAGCATCACCATCACCTGGGAACCTGTTAGAAGCTCAAGTTTATTGGCTGCAACACAGACCCACGGGATCAGAAATTCCAGGGTGGGGCCCAGCATTTTTCAGTTTCACATGTCCTCTAGGTGAATCTCCTGCACATCAATGTTTGAGAACCACTGGACCAAACAAGATCATAACTGTGCTAATTAGTCTAGTGACTTTCCCACAGGTGGAAAGGAGTAAGAAGACCCCCCCCCCGCCCCCACCCCACCCCAAGCCTTTCTCTTCATGGAGAAAGGGAAGCTTATATTGGACAGATGATATCATTAACTCCCTTTCCTGTTAGATGATTTCACAGCAACATAAATTCATGAGAAATAGTCACTAAGAACCAATTCTGAATTACTGAACTGGTCTTCTCACCGCTCTCCAGATCCCTCACTGCTACCAGAGTTATTTTTCTAAAAACCAAGTCTCGTGCTCCACCTTGCTCAAAGAGGGTGCTTAGCTACCTAATCCCTACAGAATAAAAGCCTGAACGACCTGGCATGGAAAACGGGGCCCGTCACAAATTTGCTCCAAACCAACTTACCAGCCTAATTGAAGCTCATGTAGTTCTAGACATCAAATGGCGTAAGCAGCTTTGAATAAAGCAATGGAAGCAAGAGTTTCCCCCCGGCACAGTAGTCTCCTGTGTCAGGAGCCCCGAGGAAGCAGGTTAACCACGCAAATGTTCGGATACATTCCCAGAGAATCGGCTGCAGCAGCCCTGGAACAGGGCCTGCCCATCTGCATTCATGCAGGGCCTCAGGTGTCACCTACAGGGGGCTGAAGATCACCTGAGAAATTCTGCTTCGTGTATTTAAGACCATGCGCTCCCTGGCAAGTGCCGGACTTTAAGCAAGTGCCTATTAACTACTGAGTAGTGCTATATAAAACCCACCAGTTTCCCTCATCAAACGTTTCCAACATCTCACAGCATCCAAATATTATTTATTTTGCACATTTTAAAACACACCTTGAGAACAAATAGGTGTTTTGACTGAGGCGTCCAGTACTTAAGTGCCTGAAAACTTGAAAGGCAGGGACACCAGAACCACCATAGTGCTGCACGCAAGGAGCAGTCAGTAGGATTCCAGAAGCATCCAGAGATCTGCTCTCATTAATGTCTTCAGCCAGGCCTCTTTCCCAAGGAGGGTTTCCACGTCTAACTTTAGATGGCTGTTTAAGGTTTCTCTGCCAAAGAGCAGGCAGCCAAGATCACTGGTTCCCTTAATTTTGCCATTAACTTTCTTTTTCTTCTCTGCAAAGTCTCAGAACAAATAGATTCCGTTTGCATGAATAATGCACCATGTTCCCAGGTACAAAAAAGAGGCCTAAGTCTGCACAGCTGCAAAAGGAAACTTAACCAAGATCCATTTCCAATACTTTGCAGGCATCAAAGGGCTTAGAGCCCATTGGGGAAATTTTTTTTTTTAGTTCATTTTCTTTTGAAATTCTTTTCTTTCTACTCCCATCATTTTATTCTTTTTTTTTTTAAGTTTATTTCTTTCGAGGGGCGCCTGGGTGGCTCAGTCGGTTGAGCGGCCGACTTCGGCTCAGGTCATGATCTCGAGGTCCGTGAGTTCGAGCCCCGCGTCCGGCTCTGTGCTGAGGGCTCAGAGCCTGGAGCCTGTTTCCGATTCTGTGTCTCCCTCTCTCTCTGCCCCTCCCCCGTTCATGCTCTGTCTCTCTCTGTCTCAAAAATAAACGTTAAAAAAATTTTTTTTAAATAAAAGTTTATTTCTTTCGAAAGAGAGAGAGAGAAAACAAGTGGGGGGGGGATGGCAGAAAGAGAGGGAGAGACAGAATCCCAAGCAGGGTCTGTGCTGCCAGTGCAGAGCCTGACACGGGGCTCCAACTCACGAACCATGAGGTCATGACCTGGGCTGAAATCAAGGGACAGACACTTAACTGATAGCCAGCCAAGTGCCCCCAGTATTTTAAATTCCACTTCGCCAAACCAAGCGTACACTTTTTGGTAACGGACTTGGAATCAGCAGCCTGGATTCTACTGCTAAGTTTGCTCCCCCGCTGCTGCATCACTTTGGGTAAAACATTTGACGCATCTGAGACTCAGTTTTCCTATCAGCAAAACGGGCCACAGGACCAGAGAAACGGGTGGTCTCTAAGTCCCTTTGCTGTAGGTAGTAGGGGAGGGGGCTATGAGATGCCACCTTCAAATCCAGATCGTGTGAGACATTCTCTCGTAATGAGGATGATCTTACTCCGAGATATTTCACTACCCTGATTGCAGGCTGCGCTACTGGCCAATGAGCAAGGTACTAGTTGAGGGAGAGGCGTGTAATGAAATCAGCTATTTAATAAGCTGAGTAAAGGTTTTTAAGAATTGCCATCTCGCATGTTGTGTGGCAGTGGGCGTGCACATTACTGAGCCCTTGTGCTTCTCCTACTCTCCTTTCTAGAGAGAAGATTGAGGCTTATCCCAGGGTTGGAAATGATGTTAGGCTGGGATGAAAATGTAGCCATGAATTAAAACTCCCTACACTCAGTGGTCGCTGACCAAGTGTATGAATATTTGACTCTCTGTTTCTGCTGTTAATGGCAGATTGGAAGACGATGTGCAGGAACTGTTTCATTTTACTTTACCAGGCTCAACTAATGTAGGTAATTAAGATTCACTGCCTAATTAACTTCAAATGGCTATACAGAGAGTAACATAATTCTGTTACTTTCCAAATATCAAGGTTTATCCATACAATAAAAACAAAATTATGTAGAATCGAAGGCCTCACTATTTGTTCGTGTTGTATCGTTAGTGATGTGCCACCCTTTTAGGATATCACACAATATTCATGCAGTGCCCTCTGTTTATCAAGAGCGGACAAGAGGGTCCCAGAGGTTAATGACTGCGCCAGGTCTCACAGCTAGTTGGTGACAAAGACGAGTCTTAAAGAAGCTCTCGTGGTAGGTTAGTGCTCTTCCAAATCAGTCATTGAAAGGATTCATTCGTATCAAGAGGAATTATTTCTATTTTATCGTTCATGGCTTATTAAGCAATTGGGGATCAAGGGCATTTTTGACATTGGGCCATGGAGGGGGTTGGGTGTAAAGGAGGCAGATTCCTTGATTTTCAAATTTCCTCAAGTGTAATTTACTTCTGTCTCCAAATCTACCAACAATACAAGCTGAACCCCAACCCTGTGCCTCAGGAAAAGATGGTATAAAGGCACAATTGAGAAATAAATTAAGCCAGAAAATGTATCACCCACATTGGGCTCTGAACAATTTGTAACAGGACAAGGCACAGTAAGTAATGCCCCCTCCCCCCTGTGGAATGATGAGGGGTGCCTGGCTGGCCCCAGGGTGAAGTTCCAGGGCCTAGGGCTGTGTGTGCAGAGTTGCTACCAAGAGAGACCCTAATGCCAAGGACCAAGGGATTAAGTATGAGCTGCATCCTAAGGGTGGTGCCCGCATCAAGCCAGAGAAACTCACTTCAGCCATTAACTGCGCGTATGTACAGGGTGTGCTCCAGCCAGTAATAGAAGACAAAGTCCAAAGGCCAAAACCCAAGTAGATTCTCAGGAACGAGAGCAGTAGGAAAAAAAAAAATCAAGTTCATCACTGGGCCCGTGGCTAGAATATTCATGGTTTATTTACGGCCTCCTGGTCTTTGGGGTTCGCCATATGAATTAGTGGATAGATGAATGATGGCACCCTGATGGGACCTTTTGTGCTTTAACATTTTTTTAAGTTTATTTATTTTCAGGGAGAGAAGGAGAGAGGTTGCTGAAGGGGCAGAGAAAGAGGGAAAGAGGGAGAATCACAAGCAGGTTCCGCACCATCAACTCAGAGCCCCGTGCAGGGCTTGAACGCACAGACCGCAAGATCATGACCTGAGGTGAAATCGAGAGTTAGATGCTTAACCACCTGAGACACCCAGGAGCCCCTGTGCTTTAACATTTTAGACAAAGCTCATCCCCAGGAAGGGAAAGTAGAGAGAAGACCGGGGTTCCTGAAGTACACATGCCTGAACATACCTTAGCTCTGACATTTGGGGAGGCAGCTATGTTCGGAAACTAGAAGTTAACTGGGAGAGCTAAAAATGTTTGTATTCTGACCTGATAGCGGGATAGACCAGTGTGCAATAGCACTCTGACCTGGGTCAGCCTTCGGCGCCTTCCTCCTCATTGCGCAAACTTTCTGTTGGAGACACCTGCTCACCACCCCTTCACACCATGCAGCCACCCTCATGTCTCTTGGGAATAAATGGCAGCATCTCCACTGGCCTGCCTTGGCCCAAACCTCAGCTGAGTGACCTTGAAAGTACATGTCCTTGCCAGTTTTGCTGTCACTTCTCCCCTGACCACAGCCCCAGGGAGTGGGCAGCCCCAAACTGAAGACTCATTGTGGCAGAATATGATGATGTCCTAGGTCTACAGCCACTATGGGAGGGGGCCTGGACCAGTTATCGTGCTTGGGTGCAACTCACGAAGGCCACCTCCTTCCCAGCCACCAGTGCTTCTTTGCCAACTGAAAATGAATCCCCTACTTTCCCTCCTCTGTCCTCCAAGACCCAGTAGGGAGAGGAGAAAGACACTATATGGGAGAACCTAGTAATCATCAGAGCTTTTACTCATTGTTGACGGCCAAGAGTGGGGGGGTGGAGGGGGAGAGGTTGAACATTTGTATTCTAGAGACAGAATGGGCACAGCAAGTGCACTCCATTACCACGTAGAGGACATACCTGTTTCAGAATGAACAAATTAATTAATGGATGAATGGATTAATTATGTTTATAGGAGATTTGTCCTGCTTTAAAGGCACTGTCAGGACACATTGGCCTTTAACCATACCTCTTTCTGCATGAAGTAACTTAAGCACTACCAGCTACTGTCCGCCTTAGCTACAACCTCAGACAAGTTTGATCAGGTGCCAGCTGATTTGATCTGAGCCATTCCCTAGGAAGGCAGAAGGTCAGGCCTGCAGCCCACCGTCCCTGCAAGAGGCTCTCACAAGCTCATCCTGAATCACCAATGCTGAGACTCAATGCTGAAAGTCGACATTGGTGACCATTTGGAAAGAGCATGTTGAATGTTGAACAAGTCCCAGCCAGCAGGACACCAAGGTTCTGAAGCACAATCCCATTTTACTACTCAACAGGAGAGTGGGAGAGATTTCGTCTCAAAAGTTAGCCTAGTGTAGGAACTCAGAAAAGTAAACAGGAGGGAAGAGAGAGCCAGGGATGGAGGGAATGGCCTCCCTCATGAACTTGCTTGCCACGGTGACCTCCAGGGAGAGGTAGTGAAAATACTTTGTGAACCACGTGCTGCCACGGAAGTTGAAGACTTCTGTAGAGTAAAAGTTAGCTCCTAACCAGCAGTAGGATGCACCACTAGGTCAGGGGTCCCCAGGATAACTGCACTCACATCTTCAGTAATTCTTTAAAGAGAAACATGTCCTTAACCATTTGTTAGGCTTTAGGCAACACTGTTGAATAGACGAAAACAAAACAAAACAAAACAAAACAAAACAAAAAAACAAAAAAACATGAGTTCTATAACCAGACTGTCCACGTTCAAACCATGGCCTTGTTTCTTTCTAGCTCTAAACCTAGACAGGTCACTTAACTTCTCAATGGACTTGGGAATGATAACAGTACCTACCTTCTTGTGAGCTTGTTGATAAGGCCCTGTGAATGGTCACAGCCACAGGCCAACTGTTTGGTGATTGTCTGCGCTTATGACTCCCTCGAGATGTGCAGGTCAAATGCTTGAATCAAAATTGAATAATTGCAATGGAACAGGTGTTGGCCAAGTGATAGGCATGTTCACAGGCGGTATCTCATGTAATCACATATACTTCAGTCTTTACAACACGGTGAGAGAGGAGTGTTTTCCTTATTATAGATAGGAAATCTGAGGTTATAACTGGTGTTCAAGATGACACAGCTGATAAGTGCTCAAGTCTGGGGTCGACCCAGACCTGCATCTCGCAAAATATCACAAGCAAGAGCTGTGTTTGCTAACATAGATATATTACCTAACCCAGGAGGATATGCATAGACAGAACAGTGGTTTTTGAAGGGTGTCTGAGCTTGACTCCAAAAGCAGTGGGAAATTAAATACTCGGTAGATGGACACAGAACACGCTACCATAACCACAGAGGCATGTAAAAAGGCTCACCCTTGGTCACAAGCATGGAAGCTACACGCCAGGAGTTCTTAGGCAGAGGAATTTAAAATGCTGCTCCTAATCTTTGATGAAAGCTCAAAGCTCAAAGATCCTCTATTTAAAAATGCCCTTCAGGTTTTGCCCAGCTGACCGGGGAAAAAAATATCCAACTCAAAACCTTGGAAATACCTGGGGATGTCAGAATGTGGTATTTTCACCAAAAACCAAGTAATGAGGGGCCAGGTCTCTAAGGAAGGCTTGGTGAAGTCCATGAAGGCCAGGCTCACCAGAGAGGTAGCAAGGAGGATTCTCTCCCCTTCCTGGACAGATGGTCTGGGACAGTCTCGGGGAGTTGGAGAAAGGGGAAACGTCCTGGGGCGGGGACTCATCCCTAACCCTCACCTTATTTCCCACCAAGTTCTCTAGTGAAACTTTCCACCACACCAAAGGGAGAAGAGGTTTGCTTTCCATGTTTTACAGACTTGCTTGACTCGTGGAGTGGTGACACAGAGAATACCATTCTCCTCCCTGTCAACCCTGCGGGATGAACACAAATTATTATAGGCTTTACTTTCACTTAATAGGAGGAAGATTATTGCCAATAATGTATATGAAAGTGCTTTGTAACAAACAAAAGTAAAGAATTATACAAACGTATAAGGCATGATAGTGATCATGGTCAGAAAGATGAATTTTATGCAGCAAAGGAAAACAAAATCTAAATTTTAACATCAGAAGCATAAATAAATTATGGCTTATCTGCACGATAGAGGGCTGGACAACCACTAAAAGTGATTTTATGAATAACTTTTTATTATGAAAGAAAATATGATTACTGCTATGTGAAAATCATACATTGTATGCCTGCAGGTGAGCTAGACGGATGGACGGACAGATGGATGGGTGAAGACAGTGAGAGGGAAGAAAATGACAAAAATATATAAATAGGATTTACCTCTGAGTGGCTGTACCATGCCTGAGTTTTATTTTCTCTTTCATTTTTATTTCTTTAGTTTTACCCTGCCTTGTTCTAAAAACCATTTTAAGTTGTTTACAACACACATACAAGATAAAATTAAATTTGGAAAAACGTAAGCAAGTGAGGAATAAATATGAGAAAGATAAGACAGAACCAGCAGGTTGGCTGGTATATAGAATGTGTTCCGTGAAGCCCTGTACATTAGATAGAGATCGACTGCATATTCACCCCTAAGCTTTCTCTCCACCAACAGAGAGAGAGAGGGAGACAATAGACCCTGTGACTCGTGAAGACAGGACAAAGCATTAGCAGGAAAACAAAGCAAAATGGTTCTGTTTAAGAAAACAGGAAGGAAAGCTCTCCCAAGGTTCTCGGCTCAAGGGGACACTGTGGAAGGTGCTGAGTGGTGGGGTAATGTTTGTTGTCCTCTGTGACCCAGGGAGTCACCTCCAGACCCTGCCAGTAGCCTTCGTGTAAGCTGAGGACAGAGTGCCAAAGCATAGGAAAGAGGTACAGCCCCTCCTCGTAGGGGTGGTTTCTAGCCCCACGCTCTGTGCTACGTGGCTGTCACTCTGTCCCATCTGATCCTCACCCCTACAAGGTATCATCATCATCCCTTCCAAACCTGGAAACTGGTTTAGAGAATAGCTCACATTCAAGTGAAAGGCAGGGCCAGAATTCGCACTCCACATGCCTGACGTGCTTCTCCATCAGGTTCTACTGCTTCCCAATCCTGGAAAATAGTATAACGTTCCATATAGGCCAGTGGCACAATGCCAAAATGCAGTTCCGAGAAAACAGCTCTAGAGGAGATCATCTTTCTCTTTATACTTTTTAGTATATCTGAGCATTTGCCAATGATTATGTTTATTTTTCCATTATCCACCCTTTTGGATTCCCTGCACCGCCTCTCAAGCCCACCTGGCTCACACTACTTTCAGTTGGTTTTAAGCATTCCTGAGGCACGTCTATCTCCTCACCAGAGGAGGGACCTTCTCAAGGATGCAGAGAATGGTGTTGCTCTGTAAGCTCATCCTTACAGGGCAGCTTCTACAGCTCCAACGTCATGCCCATCAATGAGCTGTTTCTATGAGGCGGGTTCTCAAAATGAACCCCAAGCCACTGGGAACACATTCCTGAGCTTCTGCTATGCAGCCCCTCTCTGCCTCACTTGTTTCATTGAATGTTTTTATCACATCCCTTTGGTCAATGTTCTATTCAATCCAATATGCAGGGGAGGATATCGAGCCCAAGGAATTTTAAATGATACTAAACTGACCAAAACATTTACTACAACTGGTAGTGTTGATTGGAAATAAATGCCCCCATACACTCACACTTGGAGTATCAGTAAGAATAACCTTCATTCTTGGGGCGCCTGGGTGGCTCAGTTGGTTGGGCTTCTGACTCTTGATTTCAGCTCAGGTCATGATCTCATGGTTTGTGAGTTCGAGCCCCGTGTCCGGCTCTGTACAGACAGCACAGAGACTGCTTCAGATTCTCTTTCCCCTTCTCTCTCTGCCCCTCACCCACTCACACTCTTTTTCTCTAAAAAAAAAAAATTAAAAAATAAAGAATAACCTTAATGTTTCAAGACAGTTTTACAAAGCACACCAATACCACTGACATTGTACCGAGCCTTTGACCCAGAAATTCCACTTGAGTAGATTATTTTAAGGAGACAAGTATAAATTAGCCACTAGGATGTTCCTAGCACTGTTTGTAATAGGGCAAGACTGAAAACCAAATATCCAAAACTAAGAATTTGTTTAAATAAATTGAGATCTATCCTTATAATGAAATAGCATGCATCCGTGTAAAGATGTGTAACAGAATGAGCTATATTTATTTACTTTAAAATTATTTTTGTTTCTAATGTATTTAAAATGAGAAAATTGGATTATAAAACAATTTGTGTCACCTGATCTCATTTCTTAAATAAACATTGTAATATTTTTGTGGAAGAAAAAATCTAGAATATACAAGGATATACTCTAAAATGTTAATAGTAGTTATTCCAGAAGTAAGGTATTACCAGTAGCCTTTAAGTCCTTCTTTTTGAATGTATGTATTTCTAATTAATTAATTAAAAAAACCATTTTTAAGCTGTTAACTTTTGAGAGAGAGAGAGAGAGAGAGAGACAGAGCGAGTGCGAGTGGAGGAGGGGCAGAGAGAGAGGGAAAAAGAGAATCCCAAGCAGGCTCCACACTCAGCACAGAGCCTGACAGACGTGGGGCTCAATCCCATGACTGTGAGATCACAACCTGAGCTGACATCAAGGGTCAGATGCTTAATTGAGCCACCTAGGCACCCCTGAATATATTTATTTTTAAAAACTTGCCTATAGGGAAAATATATTACCCTGTGAAGAAGAAAAAGGAATTTAAAAACAAAACAGGCCAAATATATACCAAAGCTTCCGTTTTGCAGTTTTCTCTATATGGGAGAAAAGAGCCAAGATACGGATAAAAAGGCTGATAAGCTAGGTCAGAACATTCTGCGGAGTCTGTGCCATTGCCATAGGCAGGGCTAAAGATTGAAAAGCCCTTCACATCAGGTGGGGGTTGATGGAAGACATCCAGGTAAGTATGGAGCTGTCCCTCGAGGCATGCTAAGCTAGGACTGTCCATAAAAGTAACCCAAACCTTTTTCTCTCTAATGCTTTCAAGTTCAAATTTAAAGCCATGGCTACACAGGGAGATGGAAGTCAACACAACTGTTATACTGTTTATAAGAAAGTTCCTTCCACCCAAGCCTTCCCCATCTTGATTTCGCAAGAGCACACCTGCCCCACTGGTCCCTGCGGCAGCTTATTATAGCTTCCATGCCAGCAGAAAGCACTCGGTAATCAAAGATAATTCTGCTCCCACATGAATAAATGCAGTTCGGACTTGTCTGTCACTAAAAGGCCTCAGAAGACTAGAAGACATAAATGGATATAAATTTAGTTCTAAACTGTTTTTAAAATACGTTCTAGCATGTTTCATAGCAGAGCAACTAATGGATGTCAGCTCTTCTTTTTCTTGAAAGCTGTTTCCATGCGTTACTGAATAGAAAGATGGATCCTGGGCCTTTCATCTAAAATAGCAGCCAATAAAGTGAATGTTTTCATTTACCCCTTTCCCTATTTGGGGAAACTTTCATTCTCTAACAAAAATTTACTGATTATCTACTAGCAAACACAAATATGAACCTGTCCTGCTACAGTGGCTTTCCAATAAGTAGGAAGCCACTAGAAGTTCCTTTGCCCTGTTTCAGCCAGACAAGCCACCAAGCAAATTCTGAGCTTCCATGTAAAATGTCAAGGACTTGCAAGGCTTAAAAATGTTAAAAAGTCACACTCCAAAGGGCAGTGGGGATACAAGGCCCCTTATGACTTAACCTCAATTTTCCTCTTTCCATATTCTGCCTTCTCTACTGGACCCAACTTCCTATCCTCGGCTGTTTAGAAAGTGCTGACTCATCCACTCGGACATCTTCCACGTTGTGAAGCATCCAATGAAAATAGCCCTTTCCACATTCCCCAGTAAAGCCAACCACTCCAGGGTCTACACTACACAGAATCCTGTTAGAATCCTGTTATTACATGAGTCACACTCCAGCTGAACAATTTGTCATATGTACCTCCTCTCTACCAAAACGTAAGGGTTTTGAGAGCAATGTCTAGACCATAATTTCTTCTTGATTCCAGAATTAGCACAGTGCTCTTCTCAAATCTAAGGACTCATAAAACTTGGTTGACCTGGATGAGTGTGTCAGGTCATCAGAAATAACGCAGGAAAAGGGAAGAGGGAAGTAGGGGGAGAAGGAGAAGATGGAGAAAGTGGGAGGTGTGGGACAGGAAAGCGAGAGGGGAGTAACAGGTGAAATGTTCAAGACTAGGGTGGCTTCTGGGTCTTAAATTCTGATTGTTGTGGCCAAAATTTCCTTCTTGTGTCACATCTATTGTCTAACTGGTATGAAAAATAGATGAGCAAATAGGACAGTAATATGAAAATTGTGTACTTCTAGGAGAAAGTGAAGTGTTGGGAAATCTGTGGGCTGATATTAGGACAGAAAGACATTCTTAAAAGTACAGTGAAAAGAGTTGTTGAGAAAATATTGTTAGGTATCTAAATATCTTTCACATATTTTTAGCCACTTGGCCTTCAAAACTCTCTATGACAACATTTGTTGCATGGAATAAATAGTGGGGGGAGAAAAAAATATAATAATTCTCTGCTCAAAAAACTTTAGGAAGCATTAAGTTTTTTTTTAAATGGTTTTTCTGCATACCCAGGTTTTTTTAAATTTTCTTATGCATTTGGAATATCGAAGAGCATGCAGAATTTCCCTCGGCTGACCAGAGAATCCCAGTACATCCCGTGACTAGTGTTCCTTCAAACACATCTTAGAAAACGAAGTCCTGCCCACCAGGTAGGTAGATATAATCCTCTCCCTGTTTATAAAGAAGGGCATTGATGCTAAAGAAATGATGTTACCAAGCGCATATGGTGAGTATGGATTTCAAAGCCAAGGATTGGAGACATTTGTTCACTGGGATTCCTAATAGCCTTGAATATAATGCAACTTAGATCTTGGAAATGTTTACTATTTCCTGAATAAAATTTCACACTGCAGGATGAGGTGTGGGACTTTCAGACCCCAAGGCTTTATCTATAGAGTCCCATGTGCACAAGTGGTCCTGAAATGGGTCTAATATAACAGGAGTTTTAAAACCAGAGTCAAGGCTTTAGGCTGGGCTCCGATGCTAGGCAATTAGACACAGATGGAAAAGGACACGCTCAGGTCCTGACATGACCTGTCCTCACATAAGTGCTCTTTTTAAAATGTACATTTTTATAGATTTTAATGGAAATGCATGGTAATTTCCTAGTGCCTAGATCCTAGTATGGATGATATTTATTGGAGTAACAAACAAAATATACCTGAAAGAAGAAAGATTTTCACATCGCAATTTAGACAAACTCCTTCTGTCCATCAGTAGCACTGGAAATGAAATCATCTGTTTACAATATTCCTCATATAATAGTAACCCCCTAAAATACAGAAGTTACTTGAATGTATAACCTCCTTTTTAGCATTGTGCTTACTTTTTTCACCACCAAATCACTATAGATTCATATAATCTGTTTTCCAAATTGTTCAAAGCCATCCTAAGTAGTATCACTCTCAGGAACAGGATGTATTTCAGGAAAAGCACTACAACAGGGATCAGGAGAGTTGGCTTTGTTGTCAACTACTTGCACAACCTTAGGCAAGTCATTTGCTCCTCTAAACTTTGTTGTTCTGATCCTGTGCTGTCCCCTACGGTAGCCACTGGCCTTTGGTGGCTATTGAGCACTTGAAGTGCACCTAGACTGGTTTGAAGTATGCCGTAAGTATAGAACACATACAGAATCCCAGATATTTAAAATGAGAAAAAGTGTATGAATATTTTACCAATACATTTTACAGTGAATTTGTATTGAAATAATAGCGTTACAGATCTACTGGGTTGATGAAAATATATTATTAATTTCACCTGTTTCATTTTACTTTTTTTTTTTAACGTGGCTACTAGAAAATTTAAAATTACGTACGGGACTCACTTTGTACTTCTATTGACAACACTGGTTAATGGGTCAAATGGAGTGGTGGTTTCAGATTACTTCAGGGCAGGGTGGCCTTCCAGTTCTAAACTTTTAAGATATAGCCTTTGATGGAATAGAACTGGGGAAGGTCTGAGGTATAAACGTTGATAGAAAGAACCAGAAAGGATGATGTTTGAGACAAGGCACTGAGCATTCAAAAATCACACCGGAAACACAGGGTATGGTGGAAGGGAATGCAAAGGGGCAAGGGGACTATGGGGAGGGGCAAGGGGACTTCGGGTGCTCTGGAGGGTGGGGTTGGCATCAACTTAACCTTGGAGTCTAAATCAATGTCATGACTCCTAATGAGACTAGCCTCAAAGTTTCTGAAGCGGATCCTGCCATACAGAGCAGGATAAAAGATAATGATGCAGATTTTCTGTATTAGGACGGCACTACTACGCATAAGTGAGAGACGTTCTGGATAATGGATAAACCTAGAGCCGGGGGAAGCAGTATACTCATTGATATGGAATTTTTCGAGTATGGTTTCACAAACTGACTTATTGAGCAACGAATGTGTGGGGCAAAAAGTGGGAATCCCAAAAGTAAATCTCATGTCATTAAAAGAATCAAAGAAAAGACACTTCAACTATCATTTAATCCAACACCCTCATGTTGGGGATCGGCGCACGGAGGCTCAGAGGTGGGAAGTGGAATTGCCTTTGCTTGTGAAATGATGCTACTCACCTGTAGCAAAGTTGAGCAGTGTCGTAGTTCAGAAGTAGGTCTTGTAAAGACTGCTTTCCTTCAAGAAGTTCTTAGGAGCTGAATTTTCTCCCCTTGTTTCTCCCTGCTTTAAAATAACTGAAACAGGTGGTATTTGATGCCTGGACTCTTCCTATTAAAAAACAAAGCAGGGATGACCTTTAAATCTTTCTAAAGTAGAGATTAGTAACATCTCTGCTACTAGACCCAGTAAGCTGTTCAACGCTATATAAAGAATGCGACATGTTGTTTGTTGAGTTAGCTGCATAGTAAGTAACTGGTTGTAAAATCTTGACACCCCCACCCGATATCCATTATTTGTTGGTTGGCTGGCTCTGCCGAACTGTCTAATAATGGTTTTGTGGTAATAATGTTGGCTTTCCGCTTCCGGTAAATTGGATACTACATTTGGAGAACTTTTGCTTCTGGCAAAGAGGGAGATCTTCCGGGCGCAGTAATTATCTCACCAAAAACGATCAGAAAAGCAAGATAAATTAAACAAATACACATTTCAAAGAATCAGCGAAGAAATGAGAGCTAAGACTCTAAAACTCCAGAGAAGGAAGCTCCTTGCAGAGGCATGTGGAGAACTTTTCCCTTTTTGGGAAAGGCATGTGCCAATCATTGGTGAGGGCTGATAGCCCAGAACTGGGCCTCTGTCATGAGACAAAATCCAGCAGAGTGATCTCCATGCAAAAGACTGCAGTGATATTTCCTCTCGCTCCCTCCCTCTCTCTCTTTCTCTGTCTTTCAAAATAAATAAACTTTTCTTTTTTAAATGTGGTGCCTGGGTGGCTCAGTCAGTTAAGCGTCTGACTCTTGATTTCAGCTCAGGTCATAATCTCACAGTTTGTGAGTTCAAGCCCCTCATCAGGCTCTGCACTCTTAGTGCAGAGCCTGCTTGGGATTCTTTCTCTCTCCCTCTATCTCTGCTCCTCCCTTGCTCTCTCACTCAAAATAAATAAACTTTTTTAAAAAAATTAATTAAAATAAAAGACTGCAGTGACAAAACTTGGGTATCACACTGTCTCAAAGAGTTCATTTTCACCATCAACAAATATACTAACTTCCCATGGTGCACAGAGCAGGAGACTGAAGTGTTAAGTGAATTCTTCCCAAGAACAGAATGGGATTTCCTTCAGGTTTCCAGGGTTAATGAAACAAAACCCACTGGGAGAAGACCCACGAGACCTACAGATGGGAACTGAAAGCTCTAGAAAAGGGGATGGTCAGTGAGGTATCCACCACTTGTCTAGGGGACACTGGCCTCTCTGAGAAGAGTTGGAGGCTGAGGATGCAGTCCTAGCCCCCAGCAAGAGGCTGCTGCTGGGATACACAGAACCCAGCAGACCTGAAACTTTATACCCCTTGAAGAGCAACTCCCGATTTCCTGCCCCTCAGCCACTGGTAACCACCATTTCGCTCTCTTCTTCTATGAGCTTGACTATCTTAGATACCTCACATAAGTACAATCATGTGGCATCTGTCCTGTGACTGGCTTCGTTTACTTACCATAATGTCCTCAAGATCCAGCCATGTTGTCTCAAACGGCAGCATTTCCTTCTTTTCTTAAGGCTGAATAATAAATGTTCTATTGTATTCTACTATGTTGTAATATTCTACATGCCACATTTTACTTGTCCATTCTTCCCTCGATAGACAAGGTCTAGAGATCTGCTGTATGGCGTAGTGCCCATAGTTAACAATACACTTAAAAATTTGTTAAGAGGATAGATCTCCTATTAAGTGCTCTTACCATGATGAAAAAGAGGAAATAATGAAAGAAAGGAAGGTAGAAAAAAGGGAAAGTAAAGCTCTTGAAACAATGCCTAGTACATAGCAAGCACTAGTAAACGTTAACAGTTTTAATCCATCCCTCTCCCACAAAAGGAAGAAGCCCAGAAAGGTTACCTGGGAAGCAAATAACAAAATAAGAGGTTGGAAGGACCTAAATACTGAAGGTGGCCTCTGCCTGAAGCCACAGCCCCCCACAGTGGTCAGCCCCAAACCTCTCACTGTGATCCTCATTTCCCCAAGCCTCCTATTCTCTTCATTTTGGAGGTTCTCTTGGCCTTATGTTCACACTCCAAAGAAGATGTCCCATCTCTGAGACTCAACAAAGAACAATCAGCCATTTTTTCATCATACTGAATCTGTCAGAATTATCTTTTTGGGTTAATAGCTGCTGTCCTTCCATGACCAATTACATAGACAAAATAATGTATTTGAAAAGTAATCTGCAGCCTCATGATCACCAAAGATCAAAGCTATCCTGGGGCAGGCACAGGCCATGGAGCTGGAGAAGAAAATAAAGGCATGTGTTTGGGGGGGAGATGTGAAGAAACAGAAAGGAGAAAGATAAATCTGAAGCCAATGCCATGAAGGCCCACAGAGACCTCATCACCTGCCCCCTGCCTCCAATTTGTACAAAGCATGTATTGTCTCATAATTAGTTAATTTCTCTCAGGTCTATGTCTCATTCCTCCAACTCCAGGTCAATTTTGAACTTCTCAAGGATGAGGTCTCGAACATCCCATAGCAACTAGCTCTGCGGTGAGGGCAGGAAAAGGTCACAGAAAGAGAAACAATGCCAGTAAGAAGGGGGGTAGTTGAAGAAAGGAAGGGAGAAGGGGTAAGACTCAAAAGTCAAACAATACAAAATATATTGTGACATTCTCTTACCACCGAGCATTGACCAAGGCTCATTTAAGGTCTGGTGTGTCCACCTCATAGATGGCTTCCCCGGGTCCAGCCTTAACTTCTTTTTTGATGGCCTGCTCAGAAATGAGCTAAAAGGCACTTAAATGAGTACCAGTAGGTTTCCAGTTCTGCACCATCTGCGACACTTTTAAGGCCACGCAACTGGCCCCCATCCTTGTGGAAAGGCAGTAAGACCCCTGTGAGGATCGCTACACCTGAACAAGAAAAGAAATGGAAAGTGCGGATTTGATATAAAATTAAAAGCTCCTATTTATTCATATGCGTTTGTTGTTTTTCATTCTCCTTGGGTATTTGTTACACGGTCTCCTAAACTAATTACCCAATTACAGAGGGTGAAGGCATTTAAAGGATTAAAGTGAGATCCCTCACATGTAATATGGAGGTAGAGATGTTTATTAATTTCTCCATCTAAAAATGCTCCCACCCTTCCACAGCTGCTGAATTATTCATTAATCTGCCCCCTCCACCCATGTGTTTAACCAGCATTAATCCCTCCAAGGTACCACTAAATACCACCGGTCATTTATACTAAGCCCTTTAATTAATCACATTAGTGGTCATGTGTTGACCCTCTTCTCGCCCACATGCCATTCACACAATTTCCTGGGGAAAGAACCAACTAGAACACACACTTCTAGAAATGGCTGTAAGGCACTTTGTAACAAATTATTCCTTTAAAACTGAAGCCACCAACATTTCAGACAAGAGAGGTCAAAACTGTGGCTATTTTTATTTTGACATACAGATGTGGTTGACATTTTTATTATGCTCTATGTAGAGGAGGACAAAAAGAGGTATTATACACAAGGAGGAACCTACTGCTCAAAACTATTGATCCACAAAACAGAGATCCATGGAAATCGGCATGCCCCTCTTCTTCAGTGCCAGTGCCCCTGGGAGATGCATTAGTGGATGCATTAGTATTTCCAACAGAGTACAGTGCAAGAAGAAAGACTCCCAAAACTCCACGAGGGAAAGGGCTGATGTGTCCATTCTTGCAGATTCTAGTGCAGGCCTGAGTGACACTTCTGTGTTGCTCAATAGTGCGTCCGCTTCAATTGGGTGGCCCCACCATGTCAACACGACGTTTCCTGCCTGGTAGGGAAAGAGAAAGGCAGATGGAGAATTTCAAGTGGGATTTCCACTGTGTCAGCCTGGGGTGACCGATGTCGCTTCCAAGGCAGGTCACATAGTCCTACTCAACTACAAAGCGACAAAGCTTTTATGCGTCCAGATGGGAAGGGGAAGCAGGTAATGACAAACAATCCTCTTAACGTCTATCAAAGAAAGAGAAGGTGCACCAGTTTTCACTTCAAGTACTTCTTGGTTATTGATGTGGTCTGATATGGTAAATGCTATTTTACAACGAATTTCCCATTGCCTTCCATTTTCCATGGCCTTCTCTTTTTATTCTATCTTGTTTTATAGCTATCGCAGCCTATCGTGTTTTCTTCTTATGTCACTCAGAGACAAAACCCCAAGTGAATAGGGATTTAGTTGGGAAGTGCCTCAACTCTACCATATATATATTTCCATTATGTCAGTTCTCATCAGGCTTCTTTTTTTTTCTTATTTTTTTAATGTTTATTTATTTGAGAGAGAGAGAGAGAGAGAGAGAGCACAAGCAGGGGAGGGGCAGAGAGAGAGGGAGACACAGAATCCTAGATCATGACCTGAGCCAAAGTCGGATGCTTAACCTACTGAGCCACCCCGGGGCCCCTCATCAGGCTTCTTAATCTGGATGCCATGATTCAGAGATGATAGGGACTTCCTAGGGCAATGTGTGTGTAATTTTTCCTATGAAGAGGGCCCATACTTTTCTGCAGATTCTTAGAGTTTTCCCTTTACTGGTCTATTGAGTCCTTGGAGGCTGAGACGGTCTTTGTGATCTTTTGACCTTCCACAGCATCCATCAAATGCTGGGCATGGTCAAGTGGACAGAACAGATTGCTGACAAAGGAATCTAGGAAAAGAAGTTGGGAGGGAGTAGGAGTCCTGCTAGGGAAAATGTATAAATGGGGTTCAGCAATTGGAGGGATGGGATCTGGCCAACAGGTCCGGCAGAAGGGCATTAAAGACTCGGAGGGAAGGAGCCAGGAGGCAGAATGAGGGCACAAAAAGAGAATGAGAATATCTAGAAGACAAGCATTTATGTGCTTTGCAAAGGGCTGGGAAAAATCACCTTGCCCAACCCCACCCCCCACCCCCTGGACAAGGAGGCTTTGCCATGAGAGCTTGCTTAACACTGAGCTCCTGGTTAGAAGAGGTCTGGCTGTGCACCCAGATGCATTAACTGAATTTTCTGGAACAAGGGATTAGCATATACACCAAAGGTTTTTAAATGAGTGCTGTGATTTATTTAGCACGTTGACTCACATATTAACTTTAAAGAAATCATCCCCTACAGTATCATTGTGTGAAAGCTAGAAGAAAGATGAAAGGATGGAACTCTAATGCAGAAAGAACTGATGATGTACACAGCAAACTAAATAAAACATTTATAGAAAAAATTATGTTAAAACAAAATGCTGCCCTACAAAAGATAGAAATCCACAACTAATTACTAATACTACAGCATACTTCAATGTTTTAGGGAGGCTGAAATTATTTTACTTTTTTTATTCTAAAACCGAGAAAGTTGGGGGCACCTGGGTGGCTCAGTTAGTTAAGCGTCTGACTCTTGATTTCGGCTCAGGTCACGATCTCATGGTTCATGAGTTTGAGCTCCGTGTCAGGCTCTGCGCTGAGTGTGGAACCTTCTTGGGATTCTCTCTCTCTCTCTCTCTCTCTCTCTCTCTTTCACCCCTCCTCACCCATGCTCTCTCGCTCTCTCAAAATAAAGAAATAAAACTGTAAATAATAATAATAATAATAATAATGATAATAAGTACATAAAAACAAGAAAGTTGGTTTATTCTGAAATCCCAGGAGGTTCTTTAAAATGTGACAGTGTTTGTACAGTTTCCAGGAGACATGGTGGCTGGAGCCGGTGAGCACAGCTTTTTCCACACTTGGGAGTATTGCCCCAGCAGCTCAGCTGGACCTGAGCCCTGGCCCTCCCACTTGCACTTCCGGGGGGAGGGGGGTGGGCATCACTCTGCTTGAATTGCAAAAATTGAATTTTAAATACCCTCCCAACTTTGCTTTGTCAATTGACATCACATCTGTGCTTCCGAAGCCGGTCGAGAGATCCCCAGCCCCACGCACTCGCCAGCTAGGACCCACTGACAGTGCTCTTTCATGACAGCAACTCAGACAACAACTACCATTTCTGAGGATGTGCCTGTGCCTATAAATATGTCGTCAGAACTGCAGATGAGAAACCTGAAGCCTGACCCTTCAAAAACATCATGGTACGGATCTGTTACCCATGGTACCCATGGTGGACGTCTAATCCCTCAAAAGAGGGGAATCCCTCACCATTTCATCTTTGATTTCACTCCCAGGGTGCCTGCCAAATAGCAAGGACCTAATAATGTCTGCTAACGAGGAGGGGGGATGAACGAGGCTCAGGTAGAAACAAGTTGTCGACACCGACAGTAAGGATCAGAGGTAGAATTGGAACTGTTGGTGTGGCCACAAAACTACCTACGAAGGTGCCTCTCTGCACCTGTGAGCTACTGTAGCCAGTGGGGTACGTTCGGGAAATGAGGGGACAGGGACATTCCTGATTAGTTTCAGCCAGCTGAGGGCAACTGTCCCCATAAAAACTAAATGCCGACTTTTTGCCACGCCCTATATATGGGCGTGTTTTATATGCTTTGCACGCCCTAATATATATATGTATATATATATATATATATATATATATATATATATATATATATTTTAACTTAAAAAACTGTGGCGTAAATATGGACACAGAAAGATGCATAAGACAGTGAATGTTCAATGAGTTATCAGAAAGTGATCTGTCAGGTAAATGCAGCCCGTACATTATAATGTAAAGAGCGCTCTCAGAACCAGAACCAGCGAGAAGCATGTCCCTCCCCACTCTCCTACCCTTCAGAAATCACTGTGCTGTCATCAGGATAATAATATTCTTGTTCCGTTTGCAGTTTGGCCTTCTATACCCTTGCATTATCCTATCAAATTATACAAGTTCCTTAACTGGTAGGGTGTGCAATTACCATCCGTGTCCTAGGAGCAAGATGTCTGGAGTACAGGTCTCCGCACCATGGCCCTGTCCAGCCGCATGAGGACCAGAGGCAGGGCTGCCTTCCCAGGAGCCCCAGGGAGTGCCTTCTCACCCCTCGGTCTGTCTGGACCTGACCCCAATCTTTGCCCAGAGCCTCTGATCCCCAGCTGCTAAAGAGCTCACGTTCAAGATTTCTGCGCTGATGTCACCTCCCAGGCAGCGCAGTGGGACTCATGCTTACATCTGGCAACAGGCCTGTGTTCCAACCAAGCCCACATGACTCAGCTAGGGGGAAAAACAGAAAAAGGAAAAAGTCAGTAGGGGGCTATCCGGTGCACCTTGTCCCTGCCACCACACTTACACTGGAGGCTCCCTGATGCTGTTTTATATGTGAACAAACTCTTCATGTAAAAATCCCGCTAATTCAAGAGGTTGGATGGAGTCCAGAAATCACCCTGTCAAACCCTCTAAGATTGGAAAAAAGCAAGAAACTCAGGCCCAGGAAGGGAAGTGACGACTTGTTCAAGGTTGCACACTGTGATAAGGCACTGGGGCCGGTAATGAGGGTGGGTAAATGCAGCACCCAGCAGAGGTGAGGTCCTAATGGTATTTACTTTCCGTTCCGGGCTGGCCAACCTGGTTGGTTCATACTCCATTTCGATGAGGTTCTGGGAAACAAGCCAGCTAGCTAGAGGGATTTAGATAAAGCTAACCGGTAGAGTTTCACTTTCGTCCCTGAGCCCGACTTTGAGGCCGGAGTTGAGTGTGATCCAGGCAAGGGGAGTTCCTCACTGTCCCGCAGCCATACAAAAGACCAGAGGTCACTGGCATAGTCATCAAAAATCCCTGGGGAAACTGGGTGGCTCAGTTGGTTAAGCGTCTGATTTCGGCTTAGGTCATGATCTTGCGGTTTGTGAGTTTGAGCCCCACATTGGGCTCTCTGCTATCAGCAGGGAGCCCACTTCAGATCCTCTGTCTCCTTCTCTCTCTCTCTCTCTCTCTCTGCTCCTCCCCCCGTTCATGCTCTCTCTCTCTCTCTCACTAATAACTAAATATTAAAAAAAAATTTAGGGGCACCTGCGTGGCTCAGTTGGTTGAGCATCTGACTTTGGCTAAGGTCATGATCTCAAGGTTCATGGGTTCCAGCCCCCAGGTGGGCTCAGTGCTGACAGCTCAGAGCCTGGAGCCTGCTTCGGATTCTGTGTCTCCCTCTCTCTCTGCCCTTCCCTCGCTCATACTCTGTCTTTCCTGTCTCTCTCTGTCTCTCAAAAAATAAATAAATGTTAAAAAAATTTTTTAAGTAAATAAATAAATTAAATTAAAAAAAAAAAAAGGAATCCCTCACACTTGCAGGAGTCTTTAGGGGGTGCTATACGGTTTACACAATGCTCTCACACAGGTTATTGGGCCCCTTGGAAGGGGCAAGTCTGATCATTTTATTCCTAATTTTCAAGGAAGAAACTGAGTTTTTTACCCAAGATCATACAACTAGCGGGGCCGAGGTGACCGATGCCTATTCCATCATGGCCTTTGGTGACAGGGAGGAAGAGAGCCTAAAAGAGGGTGACATGTGCTTCATGCTGGCCTCCATGACCACGTGGCACTGAAATATCACAGTAGCCCCTTCCCCCATCCCCCCACGGTTCTGCTTTCCAAGGTTTCAGTTAAGCGTGGCCAAGGGGGTTCCCAGGCAGACGATACAGCCTCACGAGGTCGACGGTAGCCTAACCTCATGTCACGTCATCAGGTTGGCCTTTTCTCACCGCATGTCACCACAAGAAGAAGGGTGAGTGCAGGACAGTAAGAGATTTTGTGAGAGAGAGCACATTCAGATAACTTTTATGACAGTGTGTTGTTATAATGGTTTTATTTTATAATTAGCTGTTAATCTCTTACTGCACCTATGTGACAGTGTAAACTTTATCATAAGTATGTTTGCATAGGGAAAACCATAATATACATCTCTGTGGTTTCGGGCATCCATGGGAGTCTGGCACATACCCCCATGGATAAGGGGGTATCCCCCTTCCCCAACGTTGAAGGGTCTCGGGGGATAATCTGACTTAAACACAATGTTGCCCATAAAATTTTGTTGGAATCATGAAAATCAGTAAAGTATACCATTATTCTAAAACCGTTCAACAAGTCATTGTTTTCTACTATGGCATCCCTACCTAATTCAGTCAGCACGGTTGAGCTATGAGGAACTTTACAAATAACCTGATTCATTTCTCTCATTCTGTGGGTGAGGAAACAGGCCAAAGCCAAGGAATTAACCTTCCCCAGCTGACATAACAAATTTATGGGAGAGTCAGGAGAAAGCCCCAATCTCCTGAGCTCCAGTTCCATGTTAACCCACCGACTTTCCCCAGCCCCCCATCCTCCTTTCCCAAGTGCCTTGTCCTCCCTTAGAGCATGGCCCCATCTTACCTGTTCTTAAGGGGTTTGTACTTAGCATTTTGTCGGGACTTATGAGTGTGTCCTGTTTGTCATAACATTATCTCACTGAGACTATCTCCTCCAGTAACCTCCTGCCTGACACTTCCCCTCTCTGAGCCTGAGGTCCTCAATTCCAAAACGCAAGTAATCCCTGTGCCTCCTAGCTCACACTGTTGTGAAGAATAAGCTGATATGCACACCGGAGAGGCTAATTATCAATATTTATTCTTGGATTTGCATTCTATGCAATCTGAGCAAGACACTAGACCTCTCGGTGCCTCAGTTTTTCTACCTGTAATGGGGAGATACCACTCTTCAGGATCTAGTCTGAAGTGATGCTGGAAAGGCACGTGCGGGTATTAACACAACCGAATCTCTTCCAAATAAAATGCATTCAAGTTATCTGTGTCTCCATCGAATAATTATTACTATTCCAGTGATCTACATGAATCGTGCTTTTATTTATTGAAGTCACATTCACACTGTACCTACTGTGTGCCCAGCACAATAAGGAGAGGAAGTGTGCAGAAAAGCAGCAGACCTAGTCCCTGCTTCAAGAAGCAGACAGTCCCCAGACACAATGAAGGAGACACGAATAAAATAGAATGATTGAAAAAGGGTGCAAACGAGCATTCCAGGGAGGTCAGGAAAGTAATGTCTTCTTCTTAGATTAGTCCATGAGGAGGAACACCAGGTCCAGTAAGGGGGAGTGGGGGGGACAGGACATAGGCTTTACCCCACCCCCAGAGCAGCTGGGAAACTGCTTTTGTAAAACTGCCATTTTAGGGGCACCCAGGTGGTTTAGTCGGTGGTCGGTCTGACTTTGGCTCAGGTCATGGTCTCATGGTTTGTGGGTTCGAGCCCCGTGTCGGGCTCTGTGCTGGCAGCGTGGAGCCTGGAGCCTGCTTCCGATTCTGGGTCTCCCTCTCTCTCTGCCCCTTCCCTGCTCATAGTCTGTCTGTCCCTCTCTCAAAAATAAATAAACATTAAAAAAATTTAAACTATTTTAAAAACAGTCATCACCACTGCAAACAGAGGCAGACACACACTATAAACCAGATACAGAGCGTGGTGAGGTTGCAGGGGTGTGCCTCAGCTTTGGTGCTGCCCTGCCCCACCCGCTTTCTGCAGCCACCCAGCCCCTCAGGGCTGTCTCCCAGTCCCTAATGCAGGGATGTGCATTCTGGCTCCAGATTCCTCTCTTTTCTATTTACCACCCAAACTCTACCGAATGCCTGCATCCACAGGATGCCAACCTATGGATCCATGCCCACGTGGTCTCCTGAAAAGCTCCTTGAAACTACTGGTATCTTGTCTCCCACCACAGACACACACACACACACACACACACACACACACACACACACCCTGATTCAATCGTTCCTGAGACCGGGAATGTGAGTTTTAAGGATGCTCTCTGATTGGTTCTCATTTATACTCTTGGTTGACACCCATAATGGACTCAGAGTCTATGTAATTCGCAAACTAGAGAGCAGTCCCATAAGAAGGTGCGTGCTAATTCAAAGCCTCCCAGAGATGTGGTGACCAACAAACGACCCGAGTCTCCACATTCCCACTCCAGGTCCAGGTTGCCCTTGTTAGCACAACAGAGTTGACAAAAGGTAGAAAACTAACTCTTCTAGTCCTTCTCCCTTCATTCCAGAAAGAGGACTCAGTGGGGGAGGGGGAAATATATATATTTATATATATATATATATATATATATATTTATATATATAAAAATATAAATATATGTATATATTTATATTTATATATGTTTATATTTAAACATATAAATATAAATATATTTATATATTTATATATATTTATATACTTATATATATTTCTATTTATATATATTTCAAAGCATTATAAACATACACTTTCAGTGAGTGTCAGTTGACACTTTCAGAGAGCACGGTCACTTGAGCTTCCAACTCTTGATTTTAGATCAGGTCATGATCTCAGGGTTGTGAGATTGAGTCCTGCATCAGGCTTTACCCTAGGGATGGAGCCTGCTTGGGATTCTCTCTCTCTCTCTCTCTCTCTCTCTCTCTCTCTCTCTGTCTCTCTCCCTCTGTCCCTCTCCCCTGCTTGTGATCTCTCTCTCACTCTCTCTCTCTAAAACAAAAGAAAGAGAGAGAGAGAGAAAGAATTCTTCTGATGGGTGGTAACTAGACTTTTGGGGATGATCCCTTTGTAGTGTATAAAATGTCGAATTATAAGGGCATATACCTGAAACGTATATAATAAAAAAAAATAATTTTTTCAACGAAGTATAAGTATAATGTCTGTACTATGTACACTGTGAGAAATACATAAATATTTCCATTATGCCCAAAAATATAGTCAGTTTGAAAATATTTATGTATTCTAGAAAAGAAAACATATCTTCTATTTGGGAGGTGTAAAGTTTGATCTGAATGCCAATCTATACTTTTACAAGTAAAATAAGTCTATAATTAAGTGGCATATAAGAACATAAATATAAAAATACATAAATATTAATAAGTGTATATATATGGAAATGCTACATTTTTTGTTTACTAGATTTTTCATAGCCTTATTGATATAAATTAATATCTGAATTGATTTCTATTAATTCTTTTGTGTATCTCCCACATTTCATTATGTAGGTATTATTACACTTTATTTGTTGCATAAAGATTATTTGAGTTAAAATCTCATTTTGTGTTCTCCTTGCTTCATTAACACCTTTTGTCTCATATGAAACTTTGAGATAGAAAAAAGAGAATATGGTTTCAACACACAGCTGCACTTAAAAACAAGAAAACAGAAACAAAACAGAAAGTGCTGTGTCTCAAATTTTCTCTTAAAACCAGCCATGCGAATTAGATGAGAGAGAATTTCCACCAGTTCTTCAACCTGGGAGAAGATGACCTGAGGATTTCATAAGTAGCTACTCTCATCCATATGGAATTTCTTTTTTGCTTTTCTATAATATATTATTATTTGTGATATTTTGAAAGTCACTTTCAAGATAATAAACTTGCAAAATCAAAGTCTCATGGTTGCACAGGGTTCTTGTGACAAAATAAATAGCAGGGCAGGAGGAAATTGTTAGTGTCTCATTTTAGTTAAAACAACTCATTTTGATGAAGGTCCTTAAGGGCAGAAGGCAATATATACACATTTCAAATTGACGGCATTACATCTAAACAGAGATATTAAGGGAAAATGCAGTAGAAGATTGTGTTATCCACAAGTGGGAACAGGAGGACCCAGTCCCTTTGGCGCCAGAGTAACATTCAACACTCTGGCTGAGGTCAGCATTCCTGTGCTCCTCAATAATAATAATAATAATAATAATAATAATAATAATAACAAGTGCATGCTTACTTCTACCAAAGAATGTTAATAACCAGAAGGACAAGATTTTCTCTCTTTATTAACCATGAATGCAAAGGATAATTCAGTAGAATACGATGAAGAAAGATCCTCAAATCCTGGACAATGAACACTGCTCATTTTCTGACCTGAGGAAGCAGACTTAGATACACAAGGCAAAGCATTAATTGAAAGGAAGTAAAAGAAGCAAAGGAAGGAAGGAAGGAAGGAAGGAAGGAAGGAAGGAAGGAAGGAAGGAAAGAAGGAAGGAAGAAAGGAAGGAAGGAAAGAGAGAAAGAAGGAAAGAGAAAGAAAGAAAGAAAGAGAGAGAGAGAGAAAGGAAGGAAAATGGGGAAAACAAAAGTAGACGGAGTTGTTGACATTGGGTTTTCATCTTCTCTTCTATCTGAGAAAACTCTTCCATCATTAGGTTATAGAAATTTTTCAATTCTATTAAAAAATATATATTAAGAGCCAAGAGAAACACAGTGTGAGATTAAAAAAGAAAGAAGAAAAAGAAAGAAAGTATCCCTGGTTTTGTTCCTACACCACCAGGGACCCCAAATACTACTAGTGGTCATATTAGTCAGGACAGATCACACTCTGCTGGGTTAACAAGTCAATCCCCAAATCTAGGTAATTCGCCACAAGAAAGCTGTCGTTGCTGGTTTGAGTCACTCATAGAAAATCTAACTGCAAGTCAATTATGTCTCTTTGGCAGCTCTCATCCCTGGTTGCTTCTGTTTCCAACCCCACCCTTGAGAGCTCCCCCTTGGGAATGCACGGACGGAAGAGGCGAAACCTGGAGAGTTCTCAATGCTGCTCTCTGCCTCAGGCCGGAGGCAACACATCGCATCAGCTCCCCTTCACCCTGGTGAGGCCCTAACCACGGGGAAGCTGGAAGTAATCTTCCTGTGTCCCCAGGAAGAGAACTAGTGACGAGAACATAGCATTGTATCTGCCACAGAAAAACCGTGAAATGTAGTGGAGCATCAGATGCAACAGAGTAGCACAATCCTGAGGGGCTAGGAGTTTTCAGAGGTAAGAATAGAGTCACCTTCCAGGATAGACTAGGTGGGGACTTCAGAGCACCCGCGATGTGGAAGGAACATCATGATCAAAGCTCTAAAGGCAAGAAGTCGTGTTGTGTATTTGGAGAACAGTACGAAAATAAGCCCTGCTGAATGATTATTAATAATGGAAGACAGCAATTCAGAAACAGCTGGGGGTGGCTCATATTTTGCAGAGCTATGATCTGTAGGACAAAGAGTAGAAATACTTTTTCATAAAGCAACTTGTGGTGCATGGAGCCAGTCTGCCCAGGTCACCCCAGGCATGACTCACATGTCTAATCCAGAGAGCTATAAATCACCCACCTCATCCAATTATCCCAATTATCCAGGTAGTTGCCAACCCCCATTGATCTACTTCCTATGGATAGCTCAAAGCCACGTGTTCTTCTATATCCCCACTACCTCTGCCTTATTCCAGGCCCTCAGCATTCGTCTATCCACTGCCATGGACTGAATGTCTTTGTCACCCAAACATTCATGTTGAATTCCTGTCTGTCTCTCTGTTCTTGCTCCTCCCTCCATGCGGCCACACGGAAAAGAGGCAGCTGTGTGCAAGGCCGGGAGAGGTTCTCACCCTGACCGTGCTGGCACCTTGATCTTGGATATTGAGCCTCCAGAACCATGAGATATAAATTTCTTTCGTTGAAGCCAGCCAATGCATGGTGTTTGTTATAGTGGCCTGAGGGTTTATAAGACACCTGATCTCCAGCCACAGCCTGGTCAGGGATCTCACCTCTGCCCCTTTCCCCCTTCAGTATAAATGGGACACTATGGGCCAGAATGGTCTTCCTAACACCCATTTCTAAAGTGGTTTCACATAAGGTTCCCTCCAAGCCTATTGCACATTCTACTAACACCGAACCACTTTGAGGTTTTCTGAAAACATCAGATTTGTCATGACTCTTGAGCAATTACATATGCCGCCCCTCTTAACGGAAAGGCATCACTCTTATCTTCTCAGAAAAATCTTCTCCATTCTGCACAGTCCCTCTGTACGACAGCCTCCTCCTGACCCCTCCCTCAGTTACTAATTGCCTCTTCTGTGCTAACTTTTAAACGTTTCTAAAACATTTTATTGCTCCTATTCATTTGCCTTCGCTCATATCCTGGTCAGCTCTCCGTGTCCAACATGAGCACCACTGGGAACAGGACATGTGCTGTCTTTACCTTGGCTCTCCGGGCCCAAGCCCTATATCTGTTCTGAGCACAAGTTCAATACATGCCTTGAAATCAAATGTCAAGTTAATACTGTGGATAGTATCTGAGCTATGTTCTGGGTCTAATACTCAGATTTAAAATTATGACTCCGATATGACAATAATCATCATAATAGCATTATACAGAACATTATGAAGGCAGAATACAGAGAAATAAAGTACTTTGGACTCAGCAGGGCCAAATTCTTTAATCATACCTAATACTTACTAAGACCTCATTCTGGGCCAGACACTATGCTGCATATTGTTAATACATTATCTCACTTAATATTCACCAAAACTCCTTCAGGAAAAATACTATTATTTGTATTTTAAACATGAGTAAACTGAGGCATATGGGCATTAAACATCTGACCCAAAGCCACACAGTTAATAAGAGTGGAGCCAGGATCTGAATCCAGGCACTCTAAGACAGAACCCACACACAGAGGCTACTCTGCTGTGTAGGAGGAACAAGCTCAGGTACTAAGATCAGAGGCAATGACATGGAGAGAAATCAGGACAGTGTTAAAGCCAGAGAGATGATGGAATGGGAGCCTGGGAATACACACACGCTACCTTCCTTGCCCTCAGTGATTTAGAAATAGGCTGAGTGTGCGTTAGGAGGAGTGCTATGTTAAGTATGTGTTTTTAAATAGAAACCACACTTTATTAACTATGTGCAATACCTGTGGTTAGATCCAAACTTAGGACAACTGGAAAATAAATAAATACGTCATTATAGATATAGATATAGATAGATATAGATACACACACACACACACACACACACACAATTACTGGACAAGGAAAAGAAAATGAATCAGCCTTGGTAGTTATAACAAAGCACCATGACACCAGAAGGCAACGCCTAGAACAAGTGAAATGTAAATCTAAGTGGCTACTCTACTCATTATGGTTTGAAAATAAGCACTTTTCCCCTTTTACTAAATTCTAAAGTGTCTCTATCAATTATCAATGTATCGATTACAAGCTTACCATAGATGCCCTACCCTATAGAACAGGTTGTATGAGGAATTTAAGCGGGAAGGGAAGGCAGGGAAGATGCAAGGAGAGAGGGAAAGAAACACAGAATTCCTCTGATTCGCAATTGCTATCACTATCAGTGCAGTTCTGTTCAAGAAATATGCATTAAACTTCCACCTGGTAGCATGGAAAGAGTTCAGTGTTGAAGATCCTGGCTGGGGTGGGTGCCAGGGAGACATCACAGATACGGTCCCAACTCCTAATGAGCTTACAGCCTTGTGGTGCACATAGACAAAGAACGAGCCTATGTCAGACCGTAGGGAAAGAACAGGGTGCAGTAGCAATGCTGTGAAGGGCACCTACGGCAGATTTGGTACGTCTGGGAAGGCTGCCAGGAGGAAGTGAATTTAAACTGAGACCTGAAGAACAGACTTTCTTGCCAGGGGAAGATTGGAGGAAAGAATCTTAGCAGGCGGAACAGAAGCAGTAACACAAAAAAGAGCAGCAAAGGAGAGAAACAGGTAAAAACAAATCTTAACCAGTACGGCTGAAGCAAGAAACCAGAGGGCGAGTAGCAGAAGATGAGAAGATCCAGTGAAGGGCTGGATCATGAAGCCGTGCCTGGGCTTCGGATGTTTTCCCAGCATCCGTGGGAGAATTACTGAGGACCATATGGAGAGCAGGGCAAGGAAAGGGTGTAAAGATATGCATGTTGTACAAATCACTCTGGTTGCAGCATGGGAGATGGCTGAGGGAACCACACTGGGGAAGCAATGAGGTTGCAGCACCAATTTCGACGGGAGTTCCTGCTGACTTGGGCCCAAGATGGCAGCACAGGAATGGATTGACACAGGAAGAGGAGAAAGATATGCAGGAGGGAGAAACACCAGGAATAGAGTATGGCCATGTAGGGGCTTGAAGGTGATGGGGAACATGATGGTGCCCAGGAACTGGCTTGCAGAGAGGGCAATGGTGCCTGTCCACAAGAGGACATACCAAACGGGAAGCACCGTGTTCCAGAAGTGCTCAGCCTGGGACATACTGCCCTTTGGGTGTCTGTGGAACAGCCCCTGGACATGGCTTCTAGGCTGTTGGATATTTGGATCTGTAGTTCAGGAAAGAGATGGGGCCTGGAGATTTCCATTAGGGAATCATCACACAGAAATGTGACGCAAGTCAAAGAAACAGACAAGATGATGCAATGAGAGAGAACGCATTAAGCAGAAAACCTAAGAACTCTAAGAACAGAATCCTGAAGAAAACCCATACTGCAAGGACAAGTTGAAGGAAAGGAGCCCACAAAACATCATAAGAACAACAGCCAGAGAAGTTGAAAGGAAACCTGGAGAGTGAGATACAATGGAAGGTGAAGAAAAATCTTATCTCAATAAGGAGGAAATAGTCTGCTGTGCCACATGCTTCGAGAAGACAAGTAAGATAAGAGCCCAAAAGCACTCATCAGATTCAATACCAGTGGATCACTGGTCCCCCTGGTAGGAGCTGTTTGGCAGAGGGATGGCACAGGAGATCCCTGTGGTAGGTTGGGATACAATGTGTATTGACAACTCTTCTCAGACAGGAGTGTATCACAAAGGAGATGCATAGTCAGGGGACGGCCTTAAGATAGGAGAGAATAAAAGTGTTTACATGCAACTGGGAAAGGAGCTAGGAGAAGCGGTAGGGTTATAAATGAAGGTGAAGCAAAGAGGTGGGAGGTTCTTGAAGAGACCTAAGGAGATGGCATTCAGCACACAGGGGTGTGGACTGATCTTTGCCAGAAATGGGGCCGGAAAAAGAAGTATACCACAAGGAAATCAAGCAATACAAAAGGCAGAGAAACTGTGCTTTGCAGAGACAACCCAAGAATGTCCATCATCAATCAATCGCCAAAGGAGGAATTAACCATCGGGGAACAGGGTTTCCTTGTTGACTCAAGTTCCTGCTCTAACCACAGCCTGTTAGGCAAGTGGACTGGGGCGTGGGAGTTTAAACAACTGAAGAGAGAGAGTAATCCTCAGCTCTGCCACACAGCTATAAGACTTTTTAAAAACCACTTGACTTCACACACCTTTGAATGCAAATGGATACATTTACCAGTTTAGTATACCCAGGTCTAAAATGAGCCTTGCTTCTGTTAGCGATGGACCACAGAACGTCTACAGAACATAATTCCAAGTATTTATCCAGAGCCTACTCTTCTAGGGCTTCACTGTACCCCAAAGAATAAGAATAATTTCTTACATGTGAGAAGTGCTTAACCGGTGATTGCTCTGCTGCCTCTAGAATGTTTGGGGAGACTGTTTAAAATGCAGATTCCCAGAGCGCATTCCAACATTAGGTTTCCCAAAATCTGGGGTAGAGCCTGCCTGCAAGTCTGTAGTTCTGCCAGGCTCCTGATGATGCCAGAGGACCATTTGGAAACCCAGTACTGCTTCTCACATAGCAAACCTTCTCACACGCCGTCTAATTCTGAGCCTGGGCTAGTTTCTGGGGCACTCCAATGGGCGAAAGCAGAAACAAAACCAAACACTGCCAGCTCAGTAAATAAAATGGTGATCATTGCTCAGGCACGCATTGAGTCAGGCAAGGTGTCTATAATGATTGTGTGCAATGCACCAGACCCCAGGCTCAGCAAAGGGATTATAAATTTGAACTAGATTTGTGGCTTTTCCTCAAAGAATTCTTAGTCCATTAAGGAAGAAAGAAAAGAAAATCAACCAATGATACTAGTTCAGTTTGAAAAGTGTTTTGACACATCTGTCACATCTCAAGATGTAGGCGAGAGGAGAGACGCATGTCGGGGGTGGGGACTGATGCTCGAATGGGTTATAAATTTTCATAGATGATACATGTGTAATAGTGACCCACACCTACCCAGAGTTCTACCATCACTGTCATATGGAAGTGACCCCGTGCAAAAGGCATGGACTCTCCTAGAAATCTGAGAAGAACACCAAGAAACGACTAATACTGGGCTGAGATATCTTTGTATCATCCACATCCAGGAGCATGTTCAACCCACAAGTGCTAAAAGTTTTTCCCAGAGGACATCTATGAGTCTTCAAAGGCAAAATGATAAGAAGCCACTAAAAACATAAGGAAGGAACTGGGAAAATGTGACAGTGTGGCATCACAACTTAGAAGAGGGCACCTTGGAAGAAACGGGAAGTTAGAGCATGAGCACATGCAGAGGGGTTAAGGGGAAGCAGGATTCTCTTTAGTCTTAGCTGCAAGGGGTTGACCCTGCCATTTGTGTGGTCTAGAAAAAAAGTAGAAGGCAGGTAAGATAGGCACACGGAGGTGAATCTAGAGAAAAAAAATAAGTGGGAGACATGGGATAGTACCCAGAGGGGACTGATGCATCCATTGTTGATTTCCTTAAATCCTGGGTGATGTGAACATGCTGAGACACTAGGATTCCCATCAATGGAAAGTGGATCTTCAGAGTGAGAACAGACACTAGGGGGAAAAGGAAAGGGGAATAGACGATTTGCTGTTCAGAGATATTTCTAAAATAAAGAAGGGTATACCTATCAGGATAGGTTCCTGATGTAACAAATAGAAAACATTTTGGTGGCTTTAACTCCGTAAGATTGGTTTCTCCCTCACATCACACTTCGATACAGATCGTTTTAGAGGGGAAGTCTCCTGCTGTCCGTAGTCATTCAGGAACCCCTGCCTCCTTCCATCCAGGGGCTCTGCCATTGTTTAAAGCCTCAGATTCTCCCATGGATCCTCTACATACAACCCAATGGCATAACACGGTGTATCGGAGATCATGTTAATGGTTTTACTTTCAGGGGCCAAGCCTGGATGTGGCTTACTAAAATTCCACCCATATTCCACTGGTCAGACTCAGTCAGATGGTACCCATCAAACAGCATGGGCATGCAATTTAGCTGTGTGCCCAGAGGAAAGGAAACGGGATTGGTGAAGCTGTGCTCTGTCCCAGACAGGTGCAAAGTGTTCTTTAGCCAAGGTCAGGGTGAGTATGTTGGGTGCCTAAGGTGGTCAAGGACAGGGAGAGAATTCATGAAAGGCTAAATGTTAAAGTAGGACATACAATTAAAGGTTATATATATACTCTGCTGTACATATTCTTCACACAAGAAAATGTTCATTTACAAACAATTCAAAATACTGCAGGACACAGGATGTGATCCGCTCCAGGGCTTGCACACAGAAATCAATACAGAGCTTTAGATGTTGAACTAGTTTCGGGATAGACAAGGCTCTTACAACCTCAAGAAAGAAGCAGTCCCACACCCCAACCAGGGACAGCCTTGGACACCCCATCTTAGGTTAGCTTCTCCCTGGGTCAAAGGACAGACAGAACTGGACAGTTGTCATAACAAGTAGGACATGGAACCCTCTCCCCTCATCTTCCAATAAGAATAGTTATAGGTAGCATTTATTGAAAGGTCACCATGTGCCATGAACTGTGTGTATGCATGATCGCACACAACTTAATGAGCTACATACTATTTGACCACATTTTACAGTTGAAGGGACCAACACCCAGCAGCTCAAAGTTACCCAGATGGAAAATGTTGAAGGAAAACTCAAACTAATTGGCTTCCAGAGTTTGTGCTTTTGATGACTCTATTTTTCTTTTGGAAAACTACATTTCCTGCCTGCAAAAAGGCAGGATGGGGTGAAGAATAATAGACAAAACAATTAGTAAACAATATTTTGTGATGCAAATAAAAGCTAAGGTTTTTTGATAGTGAACTCCATTGAGTTGACTGGCCTATTTCTTGGTTTATTATCTTTGTTGTTGCCAAAAGGCTACAAAGAATAGATGCATGTTCCTTGTTTTACGTTGACTCATCCTTTTCCATATCTCAGAGTCAGTGTGTTCTCTGCCTTATATTTCAAGGTGGGCTCTCAGGGTATTTCTTCTCCCTTTGATTACTAAAGCTGTAAGGGTTTTTGTTTGTTTGTTTGTTTTTTGTTTTTGTTTTTGTGTGTGTGTGTTTTTGTTTTTTTACCCCTACAGAAGGGGACGGAAAGGAGATTCAAAAAGTTGCATGTTGATGTTTTAAACTTTTGGCACTATATTTTGAAGCCCTGACAATATTTTTTGTTCATTATCCTTTAGAATGTTGGGATACTAAGCAAAGAGGAACCACCTGCTTATGCTGTAGTCTGGAACAGTTATGTGATAGGACAGCTAAGACAGAACACGGCATCCCAGCAAATACCTTGTAAATGTGCACAAGATTTGATCTTGGGATGGACAGGAGGTTAAGAGAGAGAGAGAGAGAGAGAGAGAGAGAGAGAGAGAGAGAGAGAGGTTATTCAACACCAAGTGCTGAGCTACTTCCAATGACTCCCTCACCTCCCTCTCAGACACCAGTAACAAACTCTTCAGATATTCCCTCCCAGAGATCATAAGTCTAGTTCATAACCGGACCAATGACTCACTTCTCAATTTCGGAGGCCACTTGTTCAATTCCCTTGACTTCAGGGCCAAAACCAGTTGTCTATTATTTATAGAGAGTATAAAAAAGGTCATCACAATCTGTGGTCGGTTCCAAGGATGGCAACTTGTATTCTTATAACTTGCACATGGCCAAATTTCTGGAAGAGATTTACCTACATCAAATGTATGCAGATGGTCATTTTAAAACCATTTTTCCAGCTATACGTATCAAACATCTAATTCTGATAAATCACTGTATTTGAAGAGACCTTCAGAAAGCAGTTGGACAGTGCTTAAAATTGTCTACCAAAAAAAAAAAAATAAAGGTTTTATAATGTGTGTCAGTGCTCAGGTAACTTCTCTGGGACACCAGATTTGTCTTATAAAACAAGATATATATATTTTTTTAACCCAAGGAACAGTACAGACAGGTTAAAGATCGACTTGGGAGTTCCACAGACCCTGGAGAGATCGCTGTCAATGCTATTTGGGCCTCTGTTTTCTCATCTGTTGTGGTGCTTGTACCAGAGAATTCTCTCTAGAGGCATTAACATTAAATCTCACCTACTTAAACCTCTTAGCATAGTGTCTATCCACTTATGAGTAGCCAGTACATGTTGGCTATTTCCATTTTTATTATTGACGATGGAGCCCATTGTACAGCCGGCATTGTGAAAGACGTCCGGAATACAAAACTGTGTAGAGCGCAGGCCAATCCTCCTGTCCAATTGTTCACTTTGTAAAGAGCAAGAAATTGAACACGGGTTTGCCATTTAAAAAAGGGGGGGAGGTAAGAGCTCTAAGAGTCTATGCCAACTGCAAAGGGCGCACAAAGAGGAAGCACCCTAGTCTCCCTGGGGAAAGAGTAGGCTTCACAGAAAAGCTTCCAGAGCCCAGTCTTGAGAGTAGAACCAGATGTCTAAGTGTTACAAGCTTTTTAAACTGTCGCTCTAGAATGTCCTATGTATGAAAGTCGTCTTTCCACACCCAATATCCAGAACTCGTTCATTCATTAACATTCCACACAGAAATGCAATCATTAATTACTGCTGGACACCCTTCTGCCACGAAACCAAACAAAAATCCCTAAACGAAGGCAGTTCTGGGGCTTGGCCGTTGGCATTTGTGAAGCTCTCCTTTCATAGAAAATTGCAGCCCAAATCATAGGCCCAATTAGGGAAAGGGCTGGCCAAGGTTCAGATTGTTCAGTAGCATTTGTCAAAGGTGCTCCTTTTAAACCGGGCGCCAGTGCTGGGTCAGCAGTTTCACGCGGATCCGAGAAGAAGCTGACACCGTGGGCACAATCTGCAAAGCATCCGTGCCGGCAGGGAAGGGTCTGTGGGCAGATCAGCCTACGGCCGTCGGGCACCGAGACTCCGGGGGGCCCTACCAGGGCCCAGGTGCCCGGCTCCGACAACGTCGCTCCCCGCCCCGGGCCGCCCTCAGTGCCTGGGTACAAGGGGGTTCCTCACCCGCAGACCCAGCTTCGTCGCTGGAGTCTGTACTCCCAGACACAGAGCTCGGGCCGTCAGTCACGACCAGCTAGGAAAAGCCGGGGGGCGACGGTGGTGGCGCGCAGCGGCGCCACGCAGCGGCGCCGCGCCCCTCGCGCGCTCCCCGCGGGTTGTCGCACCTCCACTCCCGGGGGCCGTGCGCGTTCCGGTGCACCGAGGCCGGGCGGGCCGGGGCGGAGCGCGCGCTGGAGACCCGCCCCTGCTCCCCTCCCCCTCTCGCGGAGATTGACGCGGCCCGGGCAGCCGCCCCAACCAATGAGCGCGTCCCGGGGCGGGCCCTGGAACCAGCTGCTCCGGCTACTTAGAGTCTTCGGCTCCGCCGTGGGAAAGCAGAACGGAGTCGGGAGTACCCAGGTGGACCGGGCACCCCAGCCAGCCAGCGCGGACCGGCAGGCGCACGGGCACCGCGCCGGGTACCGCACCGCACCGTTCCGCGCGGGGCAGAGCGGAGCCGCAACCCCACGCGCCTCCCAGGACCCACCAGCCACCGCCGCCTCCGCAGCACCCATGGGGACCAGGAGACTTTAAAGGAGTTTGGGGTTTCGGGAGCAGGGAAATCACGGGTACGGAGAGGCGGCTTTCTTTGCCTTGGAAACGGTTTTTCTTCGTCCGACTGTTTGGACCCTGTGCCGGGTAGGAGGGAAAAGGGGTCTTTTGGCTGAAAGTGGACCTCCCTACTCAACCCACGCCCGCACCCGCACCCGCACCCAGACACCGCACTGGCTTCCCCCATCCTTCCCTTTCCTCTTTGTTAGGTTATTTTAGACAGAAGGGCCTCGCCCTGGCGCAGCCCGACTGGCCCTGCTGGGGAGAAGGCAAGAGAAGTAAGGGGCGGAGCGCACCTGCTTGTGTGGGCAGGTGTGCCCGGGTGCGTGGGTGTGCGTGCCCTGGCGAGCGTGCAAGCGTGGGGTTAGGATTGTGTGCGAATGTGGGAGTCTGAGTGTGCCGTCGCGAAGGTTCGTCATGGTGTATATGTGACATTATCACACCGATATACTCGCCTGTCTGTGCCTGGACTCCCAGGTGAACAAGATTTTGCCGGTGTCGTGAGTGCCTGCGAACGTGCCCGAGTGTCATTGTCCGAGGCGCTGTCAGGGGAGGAGTACGACCTAGCGCAAAACTGAGAGGGGGGCTGGCGAGGGTGGGGACAGAAATGTGAGCGCAGCTTGCTCCAAGCTCTGAGGCCCGAGGCGCCCCTTCTTCCTTCCAACCTACCCCTCGGTCCTCTCCCGGGTGTCGGTCTTCTCGCTGCTAACAACCCGCTCTGTCGCCCCCATTGGGACCCCTCGCGCCTTCCCGCTGCCTGCCTTTTCTCTTGTGGGAGTTGTACCGCGTTGCCGGATGGGGTCCGAGGCTGTGTGGTGGCGTCTGCTCTTTCCCGAAGGACGGGTGGCTTCTGCACCTGTCCTGACGCTGGGGAGGAGCGGGTGACTCCAGTGCCGGCGCGTGGGCGGGCCGACGGGCAGGTCCCAGGGGCACTGCACGTCCCGGGGAGGGGCAGCTGGACTCTGATCGTGTCTCTGCCTCTCGTCTGTGCTCCCGCAGATCCCGGCTCCTGGCCCTCGCCTCGCCGCGTCATTGATGGGCAACCAACTGGACCGCATCACCCACCTCAACTACAGCGAGTTGCCCACAGGGGACCCGTCGGGGATCGAGAAGGACGAGCTACGAGTTGGGGTCGCCTACTTCTTCTCGGATGAGGAGGAGGACCTGGACGAACGCGGCCAGCCCGACAAGTTCGGCGTGAAGGGCCCCCCGGGCTGCACCCCGTGCCCAGAGAGCCCCAGCCGCCACCGCCACCACCTGCTGCACCAGCTGGTCCTCAACGAAACTCAGTTCTCCGCCTTCCGGGGGCAGGAATGCATCTTTTCCAAAGTGAGCGGCGGCCCTCAGGGCGCCGACCTGAGCGTCTACGCTGTCACCGCGCTGCCCGCGCTCTGCGAGCCGGGCGACCTGCTGGAGCTGCTGTGGCTGCAGCCGGCGCCCGAGCCGCCCGCCCCCGCCCCGCACTGGGCCGTCTATGTGGGTGGCGGGCAGATCATCCACCTGCACCAAGGCGAGATCCGCCAGGACAGCCTGTACGAGGCGGGCGCGGCCAACGTGGGCCGGGTGGTGAATAGCTGGTACCGCTACCGCCCGCTGGTGGCCGAGCTGGTGGTGCAGAACGCCTGCGGCCACCTGGGCCTCAAGAGCGAGGAGATCTGCTGGACGAACTCGGAGAGCTTCGCCGCCTGGTGCCGCTTTGGTAAGCGGGAGTTCAAGGCGGGAGGGGAGGTGCCGGCGGGCACGCAGCCCCCGCAGCAGCAGTACTATCTCAAGGTGCACCTGGGCGAGAACAAGGTGCACACGGCCAGGTTTCACAGCCTGGAAGACCTCATCCGCGAGAAGCGCCGCATCGACGCCAGCGGCCGCCTGCGAGTGCTCCAGGAGCTCGCCGACCTCGTGGACGACAAGGAGTAGCCTCGTGGGGGGCCACCTGCGCCTCCTGTCTCCCCGCGCCCCGCTCCCTTCCCAGCACCCGGGCTTCCTGGCCGGTGATCCGCGACCCCCGTCCCCCTCGAGCGCCCTCCTGCGGCGGCCGGTGCCCAGGCTGCACCCTCGCACCCCTCCGCAAGTGGCCGGAAGTCTCAGGAACTGGCCCCGGGACGAAAGGGCAGCTGTGCGCGCCTGGCTGAGCCCCCCCAGTGGTGGTGATGGTGTTGGGAAACCCAGCGTGCGCTTTCCCCTCGAGTTGTAACGGGGGAAAGGAGAAAGGGCTGAAGGGAGCAAGCAAGGACGTGGCTTTCCCCACAGGTCGCTAGTCAGTGACTGTCACCCGACCTCCTATAAAGGGACCATCACCGCCCCCAGTGCGCACACACAGACCAGTCGGAGGTGAGAAATGATCTTTCCAGGGCACAGTTCACCTCCCGTATGAACGTGTCCCCAGATTGCAGGATTTCCAAGAAATCGAGCCTGTCCCTTAGGCACTTGTGAATAATTCCACAAGACAGCACTTTGGGACTCCGGGTTATCCCGAGGCTGCCCGGGACTTTTCCAGCTCTCCAGCCCCAAGTCTCCTGACATTTGTATTCCAGTCTCCGGGCAAAGCTGTAATGTTTGCTTCCAGTCCTTTCCACCGAGGGAAGCGACCGCCACCCCCACCCCATTTGCCTGTGAGTCTCCCTCGCTGGCAGAATGGAAGCCTTCCTGGTCCCGAGAGGAAAATGGCTCAGCTGATTTGGTGAGGAGCGCGGGCCCCGCCCCCGGCAAGGAGAAGGTTCACCTGGTGTCTGGGAACTTGAATGTGTGGAGACGGTCGCTTGTTGTTCTTAACCCTCGTTTGCTCCCTGATGGGGCTGCATTTCAGAAAGAGTCCTATTTTTTAAAGGGTTGGAGGAGAGAGAGAGGAGGAAGATATGGCAACATTCAAGAAACCAGCATTATTACAACACCATAGCCAGTATATTTAGTTTGGCTTTTCCTAACCTAGAAATCTTAGAGGGTGGGGAAGTGGAAATAAAGTTTTAAAAGTGAGAGAGCAGTTTTCCAACTATGTCAACAAAGCCTATCGTGTTGATGTTTTTATTGACCATTTTAGCAACATGCTAATAAAATTTCAAATTGAAATTTTTATTTTCATGGCTTTAATCCATGATAGTTTAAATACTGGGGGCCATTAAGAGTGGATTTAGCTAAGAGCTTAGCTAACATTGCCTTTTCACTCTATTTTTCTCAAATCTTATGAGAATTCTGTTTTTGCATATTGTAGTTAATTTTTGGCTTGAAACAGCAGTCCTCGTAATGGTGAAGGTGTTAATCAATGTGTATGTTGCACTGAATTTCTGTCAGTTAAGGGGTTCACTGCTTGGGTGGAGATTGCTAGTGGGTTCAATGAGGTTTCTTTTCCCCATGTTGTATACCATTACCATTTCACATTTGCATTTCTCTTGTTCTTCCTCTCCCCTTGATGTCCTTAAGAAAGGACTCTAGAATTGGTGGCTTTTTCCCTTCCTCTTTAGCCAATCCCACAATTCATTCCTAAAAACCAGAAAGAACTTGTAGGACCAGGGCAAATGTGTGTGTTTTCCAAAAACTTAAGGCTGTTGGAAACCCCTTCCTTGGCCAAGGATGTACCAACTTCTCTCCCTGTGCTGCAGCCCCAGCCTGACTGACTGTTAATTGATTCAGTGTTAGACACCTACAGCATCTACGTCCCTTTCCGGGGGATTTGTCAAATAATGGTGTTTAGCTAATTGTGGCAAGCAATTGCATTTTGACAGCTGTGATTTAGTTGGACGGCAAATATGGCCAAAGCCAGTTTCTTGGCATTTCAAAAATAATGCAATAAAAACTAGTCGAGGTTAGCTGAGACTGGAAATGCCTTTTTTCATGGTGAAATGGTTCATTTCTGTTTTGGTTTTTTTTGTTTGTTTGTTTTGTTTTCCACCTTGGATTCATTCCCTGATCTTGAATCAAAAGGTCAGATCAATGAAATATGAACTAGAGTATTTTTCTTAAGCCTATTGAGTGATTTATTTTTTAAAAAATGTTTAAATGCATATGCTTTTCTTTCAGCGCATACAACGGCAAAACTTTTGTAATAACTAACTTACCTTTGCATGTACGGGGAACTAAAAGTCACTTAATTCCCTAACTTACTCCTCTTTCAAATAGCAGATGGCAGATCATAAACCGAAGTTCTTTATTGTGTCTACCTTCTCCACATTCTTTACTGTGTCCTCCCACTGTATCTTGGCTCTCTGCTGTATTAAACACCATCCTGAACACTGGTTCCAGCAGAACTTCTTGACATTTTGTCCTCCACCTGTCACTCAGAGGGTGGAGCTTAAGCAAAAGAAATGCATCGGTCGATCACACCTAATACTAACATTTTATTTCCTCTGATGGCACATAATCTGATTTTTCTCTTACCGAGATGGTCACTATAAGAACAGGGGACTGGCCCAGCACCTTTATACTTTCTGAGACTTGACTGTCAGTAAAAGTAAGAGTTTGGCCGCCAAAGTAGCATTCGTTCCTGTATTGGTCTGTCAAGGACTGGGTTGATGGTAAGACTCGTACAGATTCACAGTAGGAGAACACTCCTTACAGAGGGGACCCCTGGTCCATGTTAATAACAGCCAATGGCAAAATAATCCTAAGCATCGTGCACCATGAAGAGGATATTCTCAAGATATTATCTAATAACTTTCTCCTGAAAAAGTGTATTTTGAGGGCACTGTTAACAGTGTGAGTGAAACCAAATGGGTGGGTGTTCCTTTGAGAGATGCCATGGGCATACTTGATTTTTTTATTTTGAGTGAATAGAGGATCCCCGGATTTTATCAGAGTTCTAAAAATTAAAGCCAGAAGCCTCCTAACATTTTGATAGAGGTCAGGAATTTACTTTTGGTTGGAGTTCTCCTCAAGAGAACGGAGCTTCACTGTACTTTTTATGATGCTGAGTGTGGCCAAGCTGGAAATGGGTTCCACCTGCTCTCTGGTAGAGAGGAAACATACCCTTGTGCCTCTGTTCCTTCTCCACCTTCAGAGGCTGACCCTGAAAAAGCAAACTACTAAAAAAAGAATGAACGTTTGTACTCCGAGGAGTGCTTTGCTACAGATTTTGTTATTAAAAATAAAAGCAAAAACAAAAACAAAAAGCTGGGGAGGAGGAGAGAGGATGGGCATACTTGAAACAAAACCAGGTCTGAAACTGGTTACTCTCCAAGTGTACTCATGAAAAACCAATCCTGTACAAATTACATATATTACATTTATTTTTTTAAAGTTTAAAGTATATCCATGAGCTAAATAGATACATATATATATATATATATATATATAAAATTCCTCAATATTTAAAAATTTAAATCCCAGTCATGACTGTATATTATTAAAAGAAAGACTAAATATGGATTCACTAGCAGATAACACACATTTGCACCAGATTAGAACATCAAACGCGGAAGCAGCTGTAAGACCAATTATGTGACATGATTTTACCACCTTTAAAAAAACATGTTTGATATTTATCTTCCTCTTTGTGTCGTGTTTCATGGTGAACACTTTTGTTTGAGTAATGATTTTTTTTTCTGAAATGCATGCCATTGGTGTTCACAAAATAATGAATTATCTGAATAATCAGTATATCCTAACAGTCTTCAAACATTACCTTATTGGTTAATTACATGTTTATATGTTCTTTCCTTCCCTAACAGTTCAGTCTCTTAGTCATCGAATAAATGGAGCAGAGTGGAATTTCAGTGAAATTAATACCAGCGGCACAAACATCATAGAGCAACCTAATTTCCTTTTGTCCATATGCGTACCTTCAAAGCTTTCTGCTTTCTTGCTTTTAAACAGGTGAAGAGAGTCTTGTTAAGTTTGGCTTTCAGACATGACTTGCCACACGGATGGATAATGGGTTTGTAGGTGAAAAGTACAGACTTTCAGGTTTCTAGAAACACGAAGAACTGTGTTTAGAAAATGGTTAACACCCAACTTGACCTTTTTGGTTGACAATTACTAGCTATTGGCAGAATGTGTGTGTGTGTGTGTATATACATATATATATACATATACATACACACACACAGATATACACACACATTTACACACGGACATCTGTGTACACATACACATTTGCATATACACATATACTTACTACACGTTTACATAATGCATGCATTCCATCTGTGTCCGTAGATACATTCCTACCTACAGCTAGTAATCGTGTTTCATTCAGAGATATATACAGACGTGTGCACACACAAAGATTATTTAAGACAAAATGGAGAGTGACTTGAGACCTACAAAAACAGGGGACGTTCTCTGGGGTCCTCACAGCTAGTGAACAACTGGACAGCCAGCTGGCCGTCCCTGAAATGGAGCATAAAGAAAAAGAAGAAAATGTGGGAGTCGCACTTAGTTTTGTCTCAATTACAGAAGTACATGTTCCTTGTTTCTCTAACTAGAAAGACTTAAGATTCAAAGGAAAGCTGCAAAGATAAGAAAGTAATTACAAAATAAGACGCAAGAGCAAGTGGGAAAGCTGGAACATGATAAAAGAAATGAATAAGCTTTGCAACAGGGGACGCCTATTCTCTAACCAAAGGCAGGAAAGCCGAGATCTTATTTTCTGACCATTTAATAATTTATAAAATCCCCTTGATTCCATCACTCACATGTTGTATGTTTACCTCATTTGAACCTACAATAGAAGAAATTTGGGTATTTGAAGATGTTGGGGAAAAGGAAAAATCGTCTTCTCTGGCTTTGTGGCTGTGGGTGAGTCGTGATGCTTGCATTTACTGGCAACAAGCACCCAGATGAACCGTCCCCTGTGCTGTGGAGTGTAATCAGTCTCTCTGGCTCACGGCGACTTGTGCTGAGGCACAGAGTAGGTGCTCAGTACATATATACATATAAGGCTAAGTGAGGCATGTCTACACCTCAGGTGTTCTCCGTGACACCTGATCACTAGGAAAACCAGAAATCCCACCACGTGGCTTTTCTACAAGGAAACCTATATCACTCTAATTGAAATTGGCAGGCTTTTCCCACCTCAGAAGACCCCACAAAAATATAATTTATAAGGCTTAAGACTAATATCAGGGGAAAGGTATTCTGAATATTCTATTTGCTAACAGGAAAAAAAAAAAACTATCAAAGAATCCAAAGACAAAATGTTCTTGTCATTTGGTTAGAAAGGGGAAAGCAAACTAATAACTCTGACTATACCTTCCCACAACTTCATCTCTCATTTACGTCAAGGGGAGATTTTTCTTGCATGAAATCACAATATTACTCCTTCAGAAAGAAGCTTATTATTAAAGCTCTTGCTAAGAATTTTCTTCAGTTATGTAAGGAAAAACCTACCAGAATATGAGCTTAACTCTCTGAGAAAATTAGATTTGACGGAGTTTGGTCATGGGTGTTTTTCTGAATAAACATTATTCATTTATATATGAAAATATCCAAATAATGGCTATGCCCATTGGCTTTTATAATCCAATTACTTTTTTATGTGAACATGAGTTCTGACCTTAATTTTGTCCAAAGGGGAGAGGCTTGTAAAATATTAGGTATGAACAGAGCCAATGTCCTAAATTCCAAGCACAAAATAAATGCCTCAAATGTTAATCTGAACTGTATTCAGTCTTCCAAAAAATAGAAAGAGATCATATAAGGCTACTGCTTATGTGCTTTCCAAGAAAATTCTTGCCATCAATCTACAATATAGACGTTAATGTTCTATTCATGCCACAATGGGAAACTTGAGGGCTTCTCTGTTATGACTATACTGATATTTGCTTTAACAAATACATTATTATTCTAAATTCAATCATTTCCCCCTCCAATAGTCCTGCAACATGCCAGCTCTTTGCTCACTGCCAAGCCCCTTGTTTTCAGATTCTCCTGGGGAATGAGCAAATCCAGGGGGATCGTACTGACAATGATTCTGTAAAACATCTCCCCGGCTCTCGGCACATGCTTTGTTTTGTCCTGCCTTCTGCTTCTCAGTGGAATTGTCTGCCCCAGGTCTGAGCCAGAGAAAAGCAAGTCTCAAGGGTAGGGTTGCCCAATTTGGCAAATAAAAATATAGGCCAATCAATTACATTTCAATTTCAGATAAAGACTAATCATTTTCGTATAGGTGTATCCCATGTGATATTTGAGACACACTTATACTAAAAATGATCTTTTTATTTGAAATTCAAATGTAACTGCATGTCCAGGACATCACCTGGCCACTCTACTCAGGGAGGACCTTACATCTCTAAGAAGCCAGAGACCTCTGATCTTTTAGAGTTGACAAATTAAGGACACATCCTCTATCCACAGCATGGAAGTGTATTATCAGATTGCTCATGAGTCTTTTAAGACCAAGGCCAGATTCAGGTCCAGGGACAAGCACATAGTCCAGGAGAAGCCGCAGAAGGAAGGGTTCACATACTCCCTAATCACTGAGAGAGTTGGTTGCATGTTTGTGTTGATGGGTGTTTCATGCATCTCTATTCTTATACTCTTTTGATTATGTTTTGTTGGACTTGCCATCCTTTATCTGAGGATATGAGGAGCGCTTTCCCAGATACAATCAGAAATACTCTATGTCACTGTTTCTAATCCCACCTGCTACTTATCCCAATCTGGGTCCTCACGTCCCACCTGGCTATCCCATACCTCCTCTCCTGTCTCTATCCTTCTGGTGCCTCTATCCAAACGTGTGTGGCTACAGTGATCTTTAAAAAAAAAATAACGTTTATTTATTTATTTTTTTTTTTGAGAGAAAGAGAGGAAGAGAGAGTGCAAGTGGGGGAGGGGCAGAGAGAGGGGGAGACACAGAATCTGAAGCAGGCTCCAGGCTCCGATCTGTCCCTATAGAGCCCAACATGGGGCTCTAACTCATGAACTGCGAGGTCATGACCTGAGCCGAAGTTGGACGCTTAACCTACTGAGCCACCCAGGTGCCCTGATCTTTTAAAATACACACTCATGCTCACAAGATAAAGACCAAACTCCTTTTGAAGCAGTGTCCTCCATGGTCCAGCCCTTGTCTGCCACCAGCTTATACTAAGGCCACATAAAATAGTAAGCAGAACATGTAGTTTTCATTCATGCTTTCATGACTTTCTATGTTGTCCCCTTTATCTGATTGCCCTTCTTGATTCCTGAGGGGAGAACTCTTATTTACCTGCCCTTCACAGTAGCGCCATGTTACTCCCTGATATGGCTTTGGTAGTTTTCTTCTGTGTGTTCCCATTGAATTTGTTTATACCTCCCCCAGACTCTCCCCTACTATAAATGTTGTTTACATCTGTCTCTCTCTAGATTGAGCTCTATTGGGAAAGGCTCTGTGACTTACTCATTTCTGCACCTGCAAAGTCTAGCACTTGCAATAGATGTTCAGTCAGAGTCTCCTGAATGAATGGAAGAAGTGGGGAGAGGGAGGAAAAACTGGCCCCTCCATAAGAATGTGGGACATACTGCCCGTGGTTTCTCTCTGAGCCAAACCACAGTAAGAATGGGCTAAAAGTGTCAACATCTACATGATTCTCCCTAAAAACCCTACCGTAGAAAATTAGTTTCTGTTTAGAAAATAAGCTAGAATTGTGAGAAATCTATATTACTCTATAGATGATGGGAGATTAGCCATACATAGTTGAAAAGGCTTCTCTGCCCTCATTATACTGATGCCAGCATTTCTTCATGAATGAACGTTATGAGTTTCATTATGATGGAAATGCAGATTTGTCTCCTCTTGGTAATTCAATCTCCACCTAGGTGAGATAGCTCTGTGAGTTGCAAATTTAGAAGGCAGCTGGGGGTTGACTTGCAGGAAGTAAAAATGAGACAAGACATTCCCCATATGGGCTACTTTAGTCAGTGGGCCCTCAAAGACCAGAGATGTTCCATTGGCGCAGAACACGTCTGAAACATCCAAGTCCTGTTCACCTTTTGGAAAGTAAAATTTTTCCCAAACTTACTAATAAGCAAATCACTTATGGCATCTGTGGAAGGAAAACAATCCCCTTGCCTAACATTCCAGCAGGGGGAGCAGGAGAAAACCAGTCTTCTTGGATTGATGACATTTGGACCTCTAGCTAGCTGAACAGCTAGAATAACTTGAAATAATTTGAAGTCAATTGAGCACTAAAAATGTACCTAGATTAATGTCTTATAAAATATATATGCTTTTATATTTGAGATCTTCCCTGAAACTCTTAGGAGAAGCACCCTGTATTTTTCCAGTGAAATACTATTCTCTGAGCACCTCTGGACATTAATGTAGTTTAATCTGGTTTTGGTCATGGTTATGGCTATTTGTACTTAAGAAAAGGTATTTTAATTTGAGATTTTTAAACCATAATATCCTGCTGAGGAAAAGAAGTGTCAAAACTCAAGAATGGAGTGCTTTTCTTTGGAATGAAATACTACTAACTTGGGATTAGATACCTAGGTAAATACGGGTTATGGTAAAACTGCTTTTGCCCAGAGAGCAATTTCTAGAGGAGACAGCAGATGAGATGTTTCATTATGCAGCCTCACCATGCTCATTTCAGAAATCAGTGCCCCTTGTGTACATCTGTTTTATTTGTGTGTAATTTTATGAGACAGGATCTACACAAGGAAATGGGAGCAGAGGTAGTTACTTCATCCTCTACAGACCAACAAAGTAAGTGCTTGACAGCCCAGATCTGTTCTGCCCATGTTACTTCCTTAAAATCTTTAAGGGTTTTCCATAACTTGCCAGATGAAATCCAGACTGCATGGCATCATTCGAGCTGTGCCCCGTCTGTCCCCTATCCCCCAACCTCTGAAGCTTCATCCCTTGACTCGTCACAGTAAATTGTCCCTATGAGTCCTCTGTACTGAACCATTTACCTTTCTCTAAAAACCATGTCATTATATGCCTTTGCTCAACCTTTCATCTACATAGAACATCCTCCCCACCTTCTTATCCACATGTCAAAATCCTCCTCATCCTTTCATTCATAGGACATTTTTTAGCTGTTCCGTGAAGCCCTCTTTTTCCTGCAGTACATTCTACTTCAACAACAAGCCAAATTAATCCTTCTTCACGAGTTCCCATAGTTCTTTATCTGAGCATTTAACATTCACTCTACTCACTTAATATTCCAATTTTCAGCCCCTAAACTATGTCAAACACAATTTACTTAAGTTAATGGGAACCAGATTGCCTGCTGAATTGGGTTTTAATCTTGAGGTAGGGATCTTGGCATTCTGATCTTCGGTTCCTTAGTAGCTCGTGTCTGGTCACATTGGATGCTCAACCAATGCTGACTTCATTTGACTCAGTTAACTTAATTAGAAAGCAACTCTTTTGCTCTAAGAACAACGGTAAGTGCTTTTTAAAAATTAATGTTCTCATGGGAGATCTACTCCCTAAACATTTGGTGGGTCCCTATTATAGGCAAGCCTTTGTTTTACATCATGTGGATACAAAACATAGTCTAGACTTCAAGAACTCCATCTGGTAAAGGAGAGAGTTACACTATTAGCCACAATCCACTACAGCCTGGAATGTAGGTCGTTACCAAGGTACAATGAAAAAATATACTATAGAAGGTCAAAGGAAGAAGCACTTGGAAGGAGACATCAACTTCAAGAAATGAGTCCTTGACTTGCGTAGAAGATCTGAATGGTGTTTTTAAGACAACTACACATTTTTGTTGAATCTTTATTAACAGATGGGAAAATAGATAATTTTGGCATGTTATTTAAATCCAATAGACACTCTTTTGTCATTTTTATGTAAAATGCTATTTTTAGAGTAAGTTTGGTCCTACAAATTCTGTAGATGTGAGATTTACATATATTGAATCAAAGCCATTTTGCTGTGGAACTACTGAGATTGGCAGGTTATTAGCATTTAATTTACCAGTTAATTCGCCTCCCAGTACATCTCTGCAGGCAAGATTTTGATTGATAGGTGAACTGGTTGCCTAAGATTTAGTTCACAGGGTTAGGACAAATTCTCTAGCGGGAAACTGTGCAAATTTGGGACTTCTTGGGGAAGGGCTGGGGGCCCTGAGCAGTGATGGTTTTAGGCCATCTGAGAAGATGTTCTCATACAGGGAGAGAGGCCAAGGCCACAGACAGGAGGGCAGAACAGTTTTAAGGGGCAAGGTAACTGTAGAGAATAAAGCCAGCAAAATGTCAGAAACCATGAGGACATTACTCAGATGCACTGTGCAAAATGTGTCAAGATTAAGACCGTTTTGCCAGGCAGAATTAATAGCTGACGCGGAAATATGGCCGGCAGGAAACTGACAACTCTGAGAACTGATACCGGCTCTCAGTCTATATAAACAGTCCAGTTTCAAAGTGCATTGTGTTTAATTTAAAAATGGCCCTGTGAAGAAAACAGGAAATCTATCAACTTTGACAATATTCCTTCAATTCAAATAACAGAATTTCTTTGAAGAAAAATAAATCTAAGCCTGTTGCACAAGGACACCCTGAATTTGCTCAGGTCTTTCCCATGGGCTTTGATGCCAAGTGTTGGCTTTCTAAATTCTTCTAATAATTTTAATACATATGTCCATGAAATTTAGCATATGATATAAGCAAGTTTTTCCTTCTTGTGTGGAATTCTCATTTGCTTGAAAATGGAGAAATCCCAGATTCTTTGCAAAGACGGAGAAATAGTCAAAACGTCCAGGTGTATATAGGTGTGACTGGAGAGCAATTCTTTATGTGTTGAATCTCATGTTAATGAATTCCAAAGAAAAACAGCTGACTTTATGCATTTATTTTAATAAGGCCGTGAAAACAGTTCATTTACAGTATAAAAACCCCTTGTCTTTTAAAAATGCTAGACAGAATATTTTAATAAATTAAATTTCTCTGCCTGTCAAATCTGTCAAATTGACAAGAACCCTCAAGGAGTATTGCTGATGTTGTAGGTTTATTCTTCCAATAGGATTACATTTGGAATTTAATATGGGCTGCTTAGTGGAAGAATCCATCCATCAGAGTAATTTTAAGTAACAAACACTAACAGAATATCCTAAGTCTCCAACCTTCTAGGGCCAGGGTGATTCTATTTCCTTTGCAAACTATTTTATTACCCATGATAGTGTCCTGAATATTAGATTTGTCTACAGTGATGAAATAATCTAAGGAGGCAAATAAGTCCACATCATCAGAATAATAACTACTGACATTACTCAGAGATGTGCGGCCTACACAGTCATTGTCATCCTTACAACTAACCTGTGTCAGATCTCACTGTCCCCTTTGTACAAATGGGGATACTGAGGCTCGACAGGGGTAAGCACCCAGTTCAATATGACACAGCTTGCATTGAGTAGAAACAGCATGTTGATTCAGGTGCTCTGATCTGAAGCCATTATGTTTCTCTGTCTCTCACAAGATTTCCCTGGAACAATCAAATGTCTCCTTCCACCCTTTTCTCATAGGGAAACTCCACTTCGAGTTTCCTACTAACATGTGGGAGTATTTTTATTATGCCTCTGCTAGCAGTTGGACAAAGAAGAACTCTTAATTTTTCAAAACAATGTACCTAAGAGAAGTAGGTATTAGGGTGTTCAAAATCACAACCACAATCAAACTCTGGACCGACTGTTTAACACATAGCTAATCGCCTCAACTTGATTATCTGTCTCCTGGAATAAAATTCTCAAACGCATGTCTAAATGTCAAAATGGAATCAAGCTTCAATGTTGAGGTTCTTCTGTTTTTCATCCTGAACTTCAGAAATAGAGATTCACCTGTTAGATAATATTTAAGGAGTTGCTGTCCGTCACCAGGAGTCCAAGGCAGTCCTCACCTCAGAGTCATTTATTGGTCAATAAATATTAAGCTAATTATAGTATTTGGAGGAAAGATCTCTCAAAAATAAACAGAAGGAAAAAATAACCAATATATACATACTCTGCTTCTAATTCCTTATGAGAAGTCTAAAATTTTGGATTAAAAAAAATGTATACAAGACTTCAATTAAATTTTTCTGACAGCAGCCTGTAAGAGTTGTACAAAATGATGCCTGTTTTAATAGCTGGCCAGCCCTAACAGCAGGGTAATGGCATGAGTCAGGCTCTGCACAGCTCTGGCTGTAGGACATATTTATACATATGAAGAGACCTGTTTAACTCAGCTACGAGAGCATTACCATGAGATGCTGCAGTGAATGAATGTTTACCCATGGCCAGTCTCATGAAAGGATATCTTACGTCTCAACCTACGGCATTTCCATTTCTGAATGAGATTAGTGATTCCTCATGAACCATGAACTCACTAGAGATTGAAATAGCCTGGAATAAATAAAACTAAGTAAGTAAATCATCTAGCAGAGGATGGCATAATGGAAAGGATGTTGGATTTTGAAAACCACATGGTTACAAATCTGACTCCTCACTTCCTGGCTGTGTGATCTTGGGCAAATCACTGCCCTGGGCTCCTATCCCTTTGCCTTTGAAAAGATCATAAATTCTAACTCACAGGGTTAGGAGGAAGTTAAATTTTTTTATGTTTGTTTATTTTTTAGGGAGAGAGAGTGCAAGCAGGGGAGGGGCAGAGAGAGATCCAAAGCAGGCTCTCTGCAGACAGCAGAGAGCCTGATGTGGGGCTCAAACTCACAAACTGTGAGATCATGAAACACACCGAAGTCAGACACTTAACCAACTGAGCCATCCAGGCGCCCCAGAAGTTAAAAATTTTAATGGCGATAAAATGTCCACCTACAGTGCTTTGTAAATAAAAGGCATGCAGTTGAATCCAATGAATCTAAGCTATTAAGGGAATTTTCTTTTACCGTTGAGACTACAGGTTTCATAATTATTTTTTTTAAGTTTATTTTATTTATTTTGAGAGAGTGAGCGCATGAGCAGGGGAGCAGCAGAGAGAGAGGGGGAGAGAGAGAATTCCAAGTAGGCTCTGTGCTATCAGGAAGGAGCCCAGTGCGATCTCACCAACCTTGAGATCATGACCTGAGCCAAAACCAAGAATCTGTCACTTAAATTACTGAGCCACCCAGGTGTCCCAGGTTTCCTAATTCTTGAATGGGTTTGCATTGTCTCCATTCAGGTGGTAAATCTTTGGAGAGAATGAATCTTATCTTACTCATTTTCTATTCTCCTTAACAGAATTTCAAGTATGTAATAGTTGTTCAAATATTTTGATAAAAATCAAAGATTTACTGAAATTTCACCTAAATAAAGGTGCTGTGAGGAAGATACAAATTGGTGTGGTTTTGTTTGTTAGTTTTGTTTTGTTTATGAAAGCAGGAACTACTCTATTAGGGGAAGGAGAAATAACCCCCTCCCAATATGTTATTCAAAAATTGCATCTCAGCTGCATTGGAACCCCCCCCCCCAAAAACTACCTGTGGTTGTGTTTCTGTGGCCAGAGAGTTAGTTCTCCAGGCATTATATCCTCCTTCATGGAGAACCAGTCCACTCTTCGTTGCATTCCCTCCTTTCGATGGGCCCAACACTTACAATTAACTTCTCTACCCTTGAAACTGAAAACTCTGTTACATGGTTTGCCTCTGGTGCAAATTGGATAGGGATCTTACACAAATGGCTCTTTATTATAAAAGTATGTTTTCATTGGGTGTTTAGTCAGATTTTTAAAGTAAGAGGAAACTTTTATACATATGGTATTCCTCAATCTGTAGAGACATCTGTTTCTTAGACCCAATCTCCCCTTTGGAGTACCTGCCTAGTTCATTAGCATGGTGGTTTTCAACTTTCTGGATCTTTGGGTTCCTGTAAGTTATTGGGAAGCCCACCAGAGCTTTTGCTTATGTAAGTTACACCCATCAATATTTGCCATGATAGAATTAACAGTCACATTTAGAAAAAGTATTTATGTGTTTAAAATAGCATAAATAAACACATTACATGTTACATAAACAATAATTTTAATAAAAATAACTATATTTTCCAAAAAGAAAAGTGAGAAGAGTGCTATTGGCTTACGTTTTTGCAGATTTCTTTAATGTCTGGCTGAAGAGCAGACAACTGGATTCTCACGTCTCCTTTGCATTCAGTCTGTTCCTTCACACATCATGTAACCTCTGCAGAACTCTGCAAAAACATTCGTGAAAGAATTAAAGTAGAAAAGCCAAAATCTTAGGATTATGAAAATAGTTTTGACCTAGTACACCCCATGAAAGGGTCTTAGGGACCCCACAGAGTCCAGGGCCCCACTTTGAGAACCAGTACAATTGGATCTTGCCCCAGTCTTCCGAGTAGCTTCCACCCAGCTGCTTCCAGTATTCACACCCAGGAAATCTATCTGCCAAATTGCCACACTGTCAGTGAAATAATTGGCATTAAGTCATAAAATCAAAGGCAGCTTTTTTTTTTAATCCTAAATACACTCCCCTGTCACTAGATGAAGTGAGGCAGATCCCTGAGATTTTCTCTTCTCTCTTAGATCGAAGAAAATCCCATTTGTCACTCTAAACACAAAACACAGTCTCACTTGGTACCTGGAAAACTCAGACCCTTGAAGGAGCCAATTTCCAACTTTATTAAAGGTTACAGTCCCTGCCGCTCCCAAATGGGAACAGCTGTAGAGCGCCCGCCCTGCCTGTCTTCTCTTTTTTCTTCCTTGATAACTATAGACTCCCATTCCTTTGGAGCGTGTGTGTGTGTGTGTGCGCGCGCGCGCCTGGCGGGGTGCCAGTATACATGGACAGGATGATGTATGTGGAGAAGATGGTGGAGAAAGGCTGATAAAGAGATCAGGAAATGTAAGACATCTGGTGCAAGGAACACATTCAAGTGTCCTTTTACTGGATAAACCTGGAAGTGGGCCAGTCTCTTGTCTTCTGAATGTTCTGGGAAGGAATCCTAACTGCTACATACATGGAGCTCTCCAATCGTTCCCTGAAGTCCTTCTTGCTAGACTTGAGCTAAGGCAGGATTGATCCACTGCACCTCTTGGGGGGGGGTGTGGCACTTACGGTAAACCAGCACCCCCCCAAAGATCCTCTCCTTTTGTACTTTCTTGGTGCAAGACTGAGTTATCTAAGTGAGTTCTTCACTATCTACAGTGGATTTTTTCTAGTTCTTATTATAGCATCCTACCTCTTTTCTATCTGTGGCTTAGTCAAAGCATCCAGTTTAATATCTTGTTATCCACTTTAAAGAAACCAGTACCCATTGGCTGTTCCCTAGCTCCAGGAGCTCAGGTGGCCTCATAATTTGTTGTTTCCTTGTGCTCAGGAAAAGTACTGACAGCTCATAATTGGTCATATTTCTTAGGAAATTTGCATTTAATCTGTGAACAATGCTTGCTTTTTTTTGGTATAATTTGTCTTACATTTTTGAAAGTAATAACTATTCATTAAGTTACATTTGAAAAATGCAGGAAAAAAGGAAAACATTGTCTATAGTCCTACTGCTCATATAAAACCACTATTCACTTATATGTATTTTCTCCTGATAATATTTCAATACATGTCTCCATTTTAGCTGTATTCATATAAATCAAATTTTATATCACATATTTTATCACATATTGGTGTGCTATAGGCATCACCAATGTCAATACAAACTCCATGTAAACATCAATTGAATGCTTGCAAAGTATTGTATTAAATGGATATGCCATGGTTTATTTAATCATTATCTTTATTGTTAATGTTTACATTGTTTATACTGTTTGGTATAGAATACCATGCTGCAATGAACATCTTTGGGTAGACTTTCTTTCTATATTTTGATTTACTTCTTAAACTACATTTCTGAAGATGGACTTATTAGGGAAACGGATATGAAAATTTTCAGGATACACGCACCCACACACGTGTCTATATATATACACACAATTTCACAAAAGGAGATCATAATTCAGGATGCTCAGCTGTGGAGCATGAGTTTATCATATGCCTGTGTTCATGACACATTATCATCATTAATCCATGTAACCTCTCATTCTTTATTGGTTAATTTCCTTTATTTCCATCATCATTCTTTCCACCACTGCCCTCACCATAGAAGATCAATCTAATATGCTTGATATACATTCCTCTATTTGTGTCTGGTCATAGAAGCATGCATTTTTATTTCGCGTGCACATATGTTAAATGTACACAAATGACATTGTGCTATGTACCTCATATTGTTTCTTACTTTTTTCATCCAACACTTTTTAAGATCTAACCATACTGTTCTGCGTAGATCTCATCTACGATTCTGGAGGGCTGTATGACATTCTGTTCTGTGCATACTGTTATACTTCTCTGTTTCCTAGTGAGTAGACTCCCCCAGACTGCTTCTAGTTCTGTACCACAACAAGGGTGCAGAGAGGAACTTCCCTGTTAGTGCCCCTCATGCATCTGTGGGAGATACACACCCAGAGAGAGCTTCTGGGTCTCAGGGCAGACCTCTAACTGGACTAAAGTCTGGTTGTTTCCCAGAGTGATTGCTCTGGTTTGTACTCTGTGCAACAGAGCATGCAAGTTCCTGCATTCACACTTTCCTCCAACACTTGGCATTATCCGACTTCCTAATTTTCTCACTCTGACACCAGCGAAGTGATATATTGTGGTTGTTTTCTTTTGCATTTCCCTTAACACCCATGAGCTTATGCATCTCTTAGCATGTACATTATTTATGTTTCTTAATCTGATTGCCTCTTTATATCTTTGTCCATTTGTCTGATAGGATTCAAGGCTTCCCCCCCCCATTGGTCTATATATTATAAACATTAATGATGTCTTCATATGTTTAATAGAATTTTAGATTTTTTTCTCTGAAAATCTGGTAGTTTTGCCTGTTAGTTTGATTCATACATCTTTTAGTTAGTTATATCTAAATTGAATGTACATATATCAAAGTGGTGATGAAGTCTATTATTTTGATAAATGCTATTAATTTTTATGTATTAATCTTCTATCCAAAAATCTTGAAACTTTCTTCTTATTTCTAAACATTGTCAGCTACAATAACTTTTTAAAAAAAAATAAAGCTGTCTGTTTTTTACCCCTAGAATTTATAGAAGCTCTTCACATGTTGGGGAAAATCAGCCCTTTCTTTGCCTGTAAACAAAAGACTATTTTACCCTTTGTTGATTAATGAGTTGTAAACATTTTTGCCTGCATTGGGATGATTTGCCATGCTATTATGGAATAGAATCTGTTAATCTTTCATTTTATAATTTACTTAGAAAGGTCCCCCTTTTGGGGCACCTGGGTGGCTCAGTTGGTTAAGCATCTGACTTCTGCTCAGGTCATGATCTCATGGCTCATGAGTTCAAGCCCCACATCAGGCTTTGTGATGACAGCTCAGAGCCTGGAGCCTGCTTCAGATTCTGTGTCTCCGTCTGTCTCTGCCCCTTCCCTGCTCATGCTCATGCTCTGTCTCTCTCTCAGACATAGACATTAAAACAGAAAAAGAAAAAAAAGGTCCCCCTTTTTAAGAATTTTCTTGTGCTCTCTTCTAGGAGCTTTATACTTTCATTATTTTACATTTAAATATTTTATTCATAATTTATTTTGATACAAAGCATGAAGTATGGATCCAAGTTTATTATCATAATGGCTATGTAGTTGAGTAAGCCAAACCATCTTTCACTATTGATTTGAAACATGACCTCCATCATAGGCTACATTTTTGCAATATATATGTGAATCTATTTCTTAATTTTATATTATTTTCCATTGTTCTGTGCCTTTTAATGCTTCAGGTCTATACCATATAAATTATTAGAGCTGTATATTGTGAGGTTAATAGCCAGTAGCACTCATCCTCTTTCATTCCTTTTTCTAACTTTCTTAAATACCCCTATTTATTTTATTTTATTTTAGTTTAGTTTAGTTTAGTTTAGTTATTTGCCTTGAGAGAGAGAGCAAGAGGGGGGAGAGAGAGAATCCCAAGCAGGCTCAACGCTGTCAGCACAAAGCCCAACGTGGGGCTTGAGCTCACAAACCATGAGGTTATGACCTGAGCCGAAACCAAGTATCCGATGCTTAACCAACTGAGCCACATAGGTGCCCCTATTTTATTTCATTTTATGTGTTTTACCCCACTGACTAGAATATCTGGTATAAGATTAAACAGAAACAATGTTATCAAGTACTTCCACATCATTTCTGAGAGTAGCAGAACTTCTAAAATTTCAACCTTTAGCATAATGTTTGCTGTAGGTTTTTAGTAGAAACTCTTTATGAAGTCAAGGAAGTTCTCTTTTATTTCCTTTTTACACTATATACCAACCATCAGATCAAATGAGAAAGACTGACAAGTGCTGGTGAGGATGTGAAGCTCCTGAAATTCTCATACGCCACCGACTAGCATTTAAACTGATACAGGTTCTTTGGACAATTTCAGTCTCTACTAAGTTTGGAAATACTCATACACTGTGACCCAACAGTTCTATACAGATATGAGGCCCTAGCAATGCATATACAGGTATAACAAAAGAGGTGTACAAGAACATTAATAGTAGTTTCAGCAGTAGTAGCAAAGAGCTGTGAATAATCCAAATCACCACCAACAGCAGAGTGGATAAAGAATTTGTGCTGTGTTCACACAGTGGCTTCTATAGCAATAAAAGCCAGTGAATTATGCTTACATGTAATAACATGGATAAATCTCATTAACATGATACTGAACAAAAGAGCATATGTATTATTCCATTTAAAAACAGGCAAACGAATCTGTGGTGTTATATATAACCACAGTGGCTATCTTTGGGTGAGGAGTAGTGAATGGCAGGAGCATTAGGAAGACCTCCGAGGTGCTGGTGGCCTTCTGTCTCTTAATCTGGGTGGTAATTATACGGTTATGCTTTTCTCTACCTAAATACATTTTTTTTTAAATATCTAAGCTTGCCAAGTGACCAAATAAATGAAACAATGAATGAAATTTAGCGTAAATTAAACTGGAAAAGACCCTTGCTTGTACTGGAAGTGCGATATGTTTTATTTGGTTTGGGTTTTGTTTTGGGGTTTTTTTGTTTGTTTGTTTTTGTTTGTTTTGGTTTTTTTATTTGTTTGTTTTTGCCCTGGTTCTGCCTCTAATGAGCTATGGGATTTGTTTTTCCAGCAAGTTATTTCCCCACTTTGAACTTCTGTTCCTAATTTCTAAAACGAGGAGGCTGAACTAAATAATCTTTACATTCCCTCCCAGTTCTAAAATGCGGGAAGTCACCTGAATTTCTTATTTTTGATGAACTTTCACTGAATGTGAGGAAGAGCTAGTTCCTTTTGTTGTTCTTTCTACTCAACCGGCAACATCCCAATTATACTTTGGCTTTCCTTAGTAGCTTCCCAGATGATTGTTAACGCAAACTGCCCAGGCCAATCGATAGTGATTTTTCTCACTCTAAATTACATTTTTTATTTGATTTCTATAGCAAACTCTTGAGAGTCTGTTTGGCATAATCTATGCCCATATATTTCTGGACCTATAGAACTGAAGAACTGTTTCTGGTGATTCCACCTAAATGACCAGTTAGTTGTCTTAGAAACCACTGCTCCATCACACCCACCAGACTATAAAGGAAATCATAAGAACTTCAAATAATCCGCTGATGGCTCCTGGGTTTAGGGATGGCCCTACACACTCTGGAAACAATCCATCCTCTCTTCCTGTGACAGAAACTGTTCGCTGTATGCCCATCACTATTCTCCCTTTCTGTAGCAGGAGCAACTATCACACTTAGATGTTTATGTGGCTTCCAAGAATAAAGACCATGTGCCAAAGCCTTCCCTGTGCCTACGTGTGGTCATGTGACTGAGTTCTGTCAAATGAGATGTGATCAGAAATAGTATGTCCAATGCCCTGAATGTGCCCTTAAAGGACATGGCTGCATCCTTCCTTTTCTGTTTTCTCTGTTGTGCTGGCCGGGAGGTAGATGGAGCAGTGAGCAACTTGCCTTTGGAGACAGAGACAAATCCCTGGGAATGTTAAAGATGTGTTAGAGAAGGTCAGATAATGGGCCTGGGCTCCCAAGAGATTTATGACTCACATTTATGCCACAGAAGCTAACACCTTTAGGAAAAAGCAAAATAACTTCTATCTTGTGTAAACCCTGTTATTTTGGATTTTTGTCACAAGGCACAGAAACCATATCCTAACTCATATACTCCTTAAATGTGTTCCTGGAACCACACACCATGACTGGAGCCTGTCTATACATGGAGAGTAAATGGGGCAACTGTTCTACACTTTTTCCTAAGGTTTTTACATTTAAGGTTAACGTTCACGACAGGACAGCTTCTCTCTTCTTCTTAACTTGGCTCTGCATCTTGCACGAGGCCCAAAATCAAAGGAAAGAAAATTCAACATCAGGGCTGCTCCTCAAACTGACCTTGAGATATAGGCAAATCAGCCAATTACCGTAGTCTGGGCAGTGTGGTGGAGTGTTTTCAAAGAAGCCAGAGGAAATGGCTTGAGCAGAAGAGCAGTTTAAAATGTAGGGCCATCTGATATCATTAAAATCATCCATTAAGGAAATAAAGAGGGTGGTTCTTTAGAGTGGATAGTAAAATGTGTTTTGGAAATTTCTCCTGTTGGAGAAACAGAAAATGTCTCTAATGGTTAAGACCAGGAAAGAGAGAGGTGGGCAAGAGGCGAAGAGTTAGAAAAGAAACAAATAATTATAAAGGACTAGAGATACAGAATATATAAGCACTATGGTATTTACAAAATTGATCCACCTTAAACATAGTAATTTCTTTTAGGACAGGGGCATCTTTTCTCATACTTACTATCTGCCATTACTGCCGTGAGAGAAGAAGACAGAGAGGATACTGCCCTCAGACTTGGTTACTGACTCAACAACAACTATGTGCTGGGAACTCTTCGGGTGCCTGAGTGAGCAGAACAGAATCTACACCCTCACGGAGCTCACATAGGGACACATACAAAGAACAAATCAACAAACGTGTGCAATATAATGCCAAATGCCCACAAGAGCAAGAAACAATAATAAAGCATGAAAAAGGCACAGTGAGTGATGGGGGTAAGGAATGTGCTATTGTAGAATGAATGGTGGGTCTGCTTCTCCGATGAACAGATATTTAAACAGAGTTTTGAATAAAGTGACAGACAGCCATATCTAGAGGAAGACCTTTCCAAACGGACAGAGGCCCTGAGGACGGACAGAGCTAGATTCCTTCAAGCGTGGATGGCAAATACATCACATACTCTCCCCACTTCTGCCCAGGAAAGACAGCCACACAGGTGTCAACCCCGGCTAGCACGGCCAGGCTAGTATAGCCTCGGAATCCTTCTGAACCCAATAGTCTGGTAAACTAGTGATAGGTAGGAGTCAAGACAGGGATCAAAGCCATTTGTTACCACTGCTTTAGAGTGTAGACTTCTAAATTCTACCCATAATCCTATCTTTGGCTTGTTTGATTTTGCCAGTGTCAGGGATACCACCTCCCACTGTATATGGTTGGAAAAAACATCAGGGCCAGGAAAATCTCATTGCCATGGATACTTTTACTAAATATTTACTATTAAAGTTAAAATATTTATTATATGCACCATTTATCGTGTATTAAAATTAAAATATTTACTCTTCATTAAATATTAACATACTTATTAAAATATTTACTCTTTGGTATCATTATGGGCACTCTGCTAAGTCTTAAGGATCTAGGAATAAAACATTTCATTACCTCATAAATCAGAAAGATACAAAAGAGAAGTCATTACAATATGGTGAAATAGATACTGTAAGAACTCTGAAAATGGTGTGCCTAACTTGACAAGTAATGGGCTATTGTTAGGAAAGGGATCACGGAGCTACCAAGAACAAAGACTTTAGGTGTAAACAGACTTGTGTTTTCTAGTTGGCCGTTTTTAAGCTAGCGCGTGACCTTTGTGGCATTCAGTTAACCTCCGTGAGCTTTGATATAAAAAACACCAAAGATAGCACATGGCATAGAGCCCCTAGCACATAGTAGACACTCAATAAATAGTAGTTTTTTGGGACGGCTGGGTGGATCAGTCAGCTAAGCATCCAACCTCATCTCAGGCCATGGGTCATGGGTTCAAGCCCCACGTGGGGCTCTGTGCTGACAAGCCTGGGAGGCTGTTTCAGATTCTGTGTCTTCCTCTCTCTCTGCCCCTCCCCCACTCATGTTCTGTCTTTCTCTCTCATGAATAAACATTAAAAAAATACAATGAATAAATAAATAGTATTTTGTTAAGGTCAGTTTGAAGCAGGAAATGTTTTTGTGATAACTGCTGCGAGTTCGGATCATCAGTTGTGTGAAATAGGGAAAAAGAAGCGAGATAGACTTCTTTCTATGTGTTTAGTCAAAGAGGCATGAAAGGACCATAACATCTATGGGGATTACATTATTACGGCAGGTACCACTACGACAAAAACAATGTGCGAATTAGTTACACAATTCCATTAATCCTAAAACACATTCCAATAGCAGAGATGTTGAAATGTGAAAAACATACACTTTAGAGTCAACAAAATTGGTATATAAGTTTTTTTGTGGTTTTAGAGCCGTAACATAAAATACAGAAGAGAATGAAAAGAGGCTAGATAAGTAAGCTAGAACGGGTCATGAAGTGTGTGTGTGTGTGTGTGTGTGTGTGTGTGTGTGTGTGCGCGCACACACACAAATTTAAATTTAAAAATTTAAATTTAAATCACAAATTTAAAAATCAGGACATTATCCTGTGGCCAAACTAGAGTCTTTAAAGATTTTAAGTCAGAAGAGATAGGAGCTGTTTGGAGGTATGGTGGGAAGAATTGGAAAAATGGCCTGACAGCAGTCACCTGTGAATATGTGGCATCCTTACAACCAGAGATTGTGGTTGTTGTAAGACTTGACTGTGCATTTCAGTCACCTATGAAGATTTTCAAGGATTATGTCCATTTTGGCAAGTTGTTTTTTCATTGGCATAAAGTTTTTATAATGTATACCCATTGTCTCTGAATCTCTGTGGACTCTGCAGTGATGTGCCCCATTCACTGTGTTTTCTATCTTTTTTTGGCTTCATAAATCTAGTAAGAAATTTATTGGGTTTATTATTCTTTTTCTTGGGCTCAAGGGTTGTGTAGAAGGATGTTCCTTTAGTTTCCAAATACTTTCAAGATATCGTATTGTTTCTGATTTCTGCTTTAATCCCAGTGTGGAGAGTATATTCTGTGTGATTTGAATCCTGTGAAACAGACTGAAACAATTTGTGAGCAATATAGTGCATCGCAGTGAATATGTCATAGGCACATCATGCTTACAGTTGACTATTTATTGACTATCACCCTAAATCAGAAATTTAGACCCAAAGTATAAGTCCAAGCCCAGAAGTTTGGAATTGCATATTGACGTTTCTTTTCTTGTGTGTGGACTGTAACAACTATTTATTTATTTATTTATTTATTTATTTATTTATTTATTTAAATTTTTTTTTGACGTTTATTTATTTTTGAGACAGAGAGAGACAGAGCATGAATGGGGGAGGGGCAGAGAGAGAGGGAGACACAGAATCAGAAACAGGCTCCAGGCTCTGAGCCATCAGCCCAGAGCCTGACGCGGGGCTCGAACTCACCGACCGCGAGATCGTGACCTGAGCTGAAGTCCGACGCTCAACCGACTGAGCCACCCAGGCGCCCCTGTAACAACTATTTAAAGTATTTACTATTAAACCATCCTAAACCTTTGCACATGAAAAGAAAGGAACTTATCTTGACTCCCTACTTTGCAATGTTTGTAATTCTTTTCCTATTTTTAATCCTCCTGCTTTAGGTTTTCTACAACTATACTGATAATGGGTGTGCCGTGTCTGTAAGGCAATTTTTCTTATTTCTAATGGAACTGCAAACATGTTACACTACTTGTTTGTGTGTAAAGTGTTCTGAATAGTTGTATTTTGAGATTTTTTCCCTCAGAGTTTCATATTATAAATACCTACTATCAATAGCTTTGCACACCTTGGGTTTTTTTCTTCTTCTTTTGCATTATTTCCTCGAAATAACTCTTCGAAGAATGATGCTATTGGCTAAAAGGGTATGGGTACACCTTGGATGTGCCTATTTGTCTCAGGCGCCCTTCAAGAGGCTGCACCACCGCTATCAATTACCTCCCTAAGTCTCCTCCTTCTTCGCCTTGCTACCATTGCCCTTGACATTGCTACTCTCGAGCATTCCTGTCCTCTTTAGTAAACTCCTTTCTTAAGACTCTGGATGGACTCCTTCTATTCTACTTCCCAACTCAAATGTCACCTATAAAACTCTGCAAAATTCCCAGGAGGCCTGGTCACCACCCTCCTCCATTCTAATAACATTCCATGCCCATCTGAACCGTGACAATTACGGCATTCAAGTTCCCCGTTCTCTCCCCCACCTCAATATGTTGTCAATTGTCTTATTAAAACCCTTAATAGGGGCACCTGGGTGGCTCAGTCAGTTAAGTATCCAACTCTTGATCTTGGCTTAGGTCATGATCTCACAGATCATGAGTTTGAGACCCGCGTTGGGCTCTATTCTGACAGCGTGGAGCCTGCTCAGGATTCTCTCTCTGCCTCTTCCCTGCTGATACACTCTCTCCGTCAAAATAAATTTTAAAAAATTTCATTTTTATTTATTTTTTGAGAGAGAGACAGCATGAGCAGTGGAGAGGCACAGAGAGAGAGAGAGAGGGAGGGAGACACATAATCTGAAGCAAGCTCCAGGCTCTGAGATATCAGCACAGACCCCATTACGGGGCTCAAACCCATGAACCGTGAGATCATGACCTGAGCTGAAGTCTGAGGCTTAACCGATTGAGCCACCCAGGCATCCCAAGTAAAAACATTTTAAAAAACACCTTAATGCCCATAGTAAGTGACACAACAGAAGATATTTGACAAACTTTTATTGACTGAACTTTTATATTCCTCAAGCAATAACAAACAGGCTTTGTTCTGCACAGTCTGGCTAACTGTAAATTAGTTTTATCATTTTATTTTCCTCTTTCTTGCTTAATGGCTTATATTTATGTTTACTCAGTAAAAACCTAGATAAACACCAATCTGGGCTAGCTATTGTGATTTGTGACATAGAAGAATTTTACTAAAGTAAGAAGAAGTTGGTTTTAACCAGAGTTATTTTTTTTTCTGGATTTCTTTTAAGCATTTAGGAAAGTAAGGTTACATTACCTGTAAGGGACTGTTATCCTGTTAGAACCTCTACACTGGGCAATTGCCAGATAAATATCCAGCTCCCACCTCTAGCCCAGGACAGTCAATACAGTCCTTCAGAAAAGCGATTAAAGGTGCTGAAATGAGAATATAAAGCTACCTGACTGCTGCCTGCACTCACCATTTAATCTAACCCATTCACTATCTCTTCAAAATTCATTCTGATTTCTACAGAGAATTAACGATTACAAAATGACCTGTGTTAAGCTGAGCTACAGTGAGGAACAAAGGAGGTATATAAAAAGTGCCGATCCCATTTTTTTTCTCCATTTAAAGACAACTCCTATTTTGATCAAAATTTGGAGGAAATTAAGATAGGAAGTTTCAAAATTGTGAAAACAATGACTTACAAAATCCACTGATTCAAATATGGGAGGGAAAAATGTTACTCCCCCAGAAAGGGAGAGACTCGAGAAAAGATTGAAGAGAATGGTTAATTACCTAAAAGGCTTAGGAAGAATGTGCAGAAAATATAGTTACGGGAAATTATAGTTGTGAAAGTGGTCAACAAGAGACAGCGTGTAAGTGATTCAGTCACACAATAATATTACATAGAGAAAAAAAACACCACTCAGCAGGTAAGAGGCTTCCTCAATTCTGCTCCCTTTGAAAGTTACATATTAACTTTTGCATTTGGCAAAAATCACTCAACTTTGGGTCAAGAGTGGGAGCTGGTCAAATATTCCTTGCATAACATGACAAGGAGGATGAAGGGGGATGGAGAAGAAGTCAGCTCACTGGGCAGCCAGGCTGGGGAGGATGAGGTTGTGGCCATGGCTGGGAAAATGGAGGGGACGTCATTCTGTGACTGAGAGAGACACTGGACAGGTGCAGCATTTGGGGCTTAGGATTGGGTGGGATGTCAAATCTAATCTGAAAACTGGAGAAGGCTGAATGGCTTGGCATCTCTGAAGGTCCAGAAGCTCTTGAATCCAAAGGGGTGTTGGGAGATAGGCTAGCTGCAGAGATCCACAGTCAGAATAGTCCATGAGGGCCTGTGGGTGACTGCCTGAAAGACATTTTGTTGTCAAGCTGTTTTCTGTGTACCAGCCACAGCTTGAAGCACGGTTGAGTGACCTGTTTTTAAATCCAGGAGCAGGATGCATAAAGCCTTGGTAAATATTACCAAATTGTCTCCAGAATAATTTTACCAATTTCTATTCTCACCAATGGAGAATGAGTGGACTTCCTCACCACCTCCTTGCCAGAAAAAGGATAAATCCTTTTTTTCTCTTACTTCTTTGTCAAATTGGCAAAGAAGAAAAATAACACCTTGCTTTCATTTGCACTTTTAAGTTACCAATAAGCCTGTTTTTATATCGTATTTATTTTGATATAAATTGATAGCGTCTTTTAGATTCATTTTTATCACTGCTTTAAAATGTTCATAAATGTTAAAAATATGGCCATTGTCATTTGTAGAAATCTTCTGTATGTATTTTGATTCCAGTTATGACCCATGACCTAGTTGTAAGCTATGTCGCCGAATTTCTCAAGATTTTCTCCCAGTGTTTTTTATATTTACAAAATTTGTTTGTTTGTTTTCCACGCTGAGGGCATTTAAGAGCTAACATTTATGAGTTTTTTTTAAATAACTTTATTTTACAATAAAAAATTTAATTATCTGGGTTTTATTTTGACTAGAGGCAGTGATATGTACAGGGCAGGCAAGAGAGCTAGTTGAGCAACTTGACGCAGAGAGGGATTTACTAAGAAGTTTAAGCTAATTTTCTGAATTATCGGGAGGGTTAGGGTGCCAAACAGTTGACAGCAACACAGACCAAAAAAAAAAAAAAAAAAAAAAAAATCCCCAGGTGCATCATGGGAGCATTCTAGGGGACATCCACTAGTGCCACATGCTGGGGACTGGTGAGCAGAAACCCCACAGCAGGAGCCCCAGAACAATCAAGTGTCTTTGCCACGAGACCCAGCTTCTTATCACTACTGCCAATTCTTGATGTCCATTTCCGTGCTCCCAATGACACATGGCTGTGTCTCCTGGGTGGTATGCTAGCTGCAAAGAATTCTGAGAATGTGAACACTAGGAGCTGACACTACGTGATGCCAGACATTGCCCTATACACGTTTACAGATATTAACTAAATTTCACAATCTCCTACGGGGCAGGAATTATTATATCCCCATTTTGCATATGACAAAACTGAGACACCAAAAGTTATCACCCCACCCAACAGCTAATGGATGGTGGAGCTAGGATTTGTACCCAGGTTGACAGGCTCCAGAATCTGTGCTCTTAACTACCATGCTGTATAGCTAATGGTTTTAGGCTTCGCAGCCTCTAAGGTACAAGAAGCCAAAGCTAGAAAGAAGTGGGAGTGGGTGGCAAATGAGTCCATTGGCACAGTTGTATACAGCCACTGATCTAACCTTTCCAAAGGACCTTTCAAGTCTCCATGTCCTTCATTAAATAATCTTGCTTTTCTTACTGACTTATAACTAATGGCCTTGTGCACTGAGTGGGCACTCAACAAATATTTGTTGACTGAATGAATGAATATTTTGGATCCTTATTTCAGGACTATCTATTTTGGCCCATTGTCAATTTTGGCATTTAGTGTGATATTTTCACTTGCCATTCAAGATGTCCTCTCTGGATCTGCCCTCTATGTCCACCCTTATCTGTCCCCTATTTTCCGATCTCCGTGGATGGCATCAGCAGGCTCTTTTGCCCCTGGGCAGAAGGAAGAGGGATCAGGCTGGAGTATGTGATGCTATTGCTTCTTCTTGGTCATGTGGCCTTGGGTTAGCCTCTCCCTCTGCTGAAGAACCCAGCTCCTGTCATATGTCCCTCCTGGCCACTGCTTTCCTATCACTGGTTTTGTAACCACCCTCTCCACTCCGCTTCAGGCCTGCGGACTCTCCACTGTTGCTAGCCTGCAGTCCTGCATAATCCCTTTTTGGTCTCTCTAAAATCTGCCCACACTTTTGTAAATAGTCCCTTTATTAAACTCTCCTCAAATTACCTAGTCTGAGTGCAGCATCTGCTTCAGTGAGTCAGGAACAGCAAGCTGTTTTAATCACTGTCATTTTCAAACATGTTTTAACATCTGGTAGGAAAAACAGTCAAGATTTTCCCCAACCTGAAAATCTCCTCTCCTATGTCTTTGTTCTTCCAGATTAGAACCACTCTGAATTCTAAATTATAATCTATTGAATTTTAAAAATTGAAATATTATTAGACCTAAAATTACTTTTTTTCTTTCCGAATGAGGACATAAAATGTCTTTCCATTTATTCACATCTCCTTAATGTCTTGCCGTAAATATTTTCAGTTTCCTCATGTAGCCTTGCATATTTCTTGTTGTTCCTGGGTTATGTTAGAGGATGAACAACATTTTTTTTCTATTGCAATCTTATTTTTCTCCCCTGTAATTTCTAGCTAGTCATATCTGATATCTACATAAGCAGTTCATTTTTTTATTTTTAAAATCCAGACACATTACTAAACCTGCGTTCATTTAAACAGGTTGCTAATTCTCCTGAATCTCCTAGATAATTCTCTTTGGTTTACTATAAGCGCATTCATATATCTCCTACCAATGATAATTTTACTTCTCCTTTCTTATGTCTGTTGTATATTTAATTGAACTGTCTAAAGCTTCTTGAGAAGGCATGATAATGGCCTTTAAGATAAAATCTTGACTTGCTCCTCAGTATAACAGAAATACCTGTTATGATTCAACATTAGCATTCCATTAATTTTGGATTTTAGATATTCTTTATAATCTTTGGGAAGTGTCTGTATATTCCCAGTTCACTACAAATGGTTGTATGTTTATTTCTTTCTCTCATTAATCTGGAATGGGTGGGTGATAAATTTCATTAAATGACTTCCCAGCACTTTTACAGATGATTAAAAATGTTCCTTCACTAATACATCAATAAGATGTATTAAAATAATACAACTAATTTTATATAATATCTTTTTGTTCCAAGAATAAAGCCTATGCAGCCACAGTATACTAATTGTTAAATACAATTCTAGATTTCAATTTCAATTTCTGGACATTTTACAAAGTTTTTTTCTTTCTATCTATTTTCAGAATTACAGGCGAGATCCTGGTTCCCTTTTCTGTGCTATCACTGTCGGGTTTTAGTGTAATAAATTTGTAAATATTTCTGTCTCTGCTTTGGAACAATTTAAATAGCACAGGAATTATTCCATTAAACATAAAATATGTAAAACTGTCCAAGCATGACATCATGTAGAAGCATAAATTTTCCACTAATTTTTTTTTCAATTCTATGGTTTACTCAGGTTTTTCATTCGTCTTGAATCACTTTTAGTCATTTCTGTTTTCATAGGAGATTCGCTTGTTTTTTTTTCTTGAGATATTCAAATGTTTAGCACAGAGCTTTTCATGATTTATTCTTAATCCAAATTTTTAAAATTGTGCTTTGAATTGATCAGTTTTACCCTTTGACTTGTAAATTAATTACGTTCTGATTATCATTGCTTTTTCTCCCCTATGGTTTCTTTAATGTTACTGCTCCTGCATTTAGTAAAATTCCCAAAATTTCACGCTTAATTAACTTAATACATTTGGATCTTTTAAACAATTAAATTATGAATATTATTCATTTCACTACAAGTACAGGACCCATCTTCTACCGTTTCCTGTGTTTCTTTTACACAGTTTCTAATATGCATATTGTACTTATGTCTGTTTAAACATAGCAATTATTTACACAGTGCTTTTGAGTAACTTTCTTTAGTATCTCTTTGCTTTGTTATTGCTGTGCTTTTCAGCTGTTGTTATTAACTCCTAGGGTTATGTACACTACTGGGATAAGAGACAATAACCTGCAAGTTGTTTCTTGTCAAAGTTTAAGAGCAATATAGTTATGACTTGCTAAAATACACTGCATTGCTATAATATTATCACCCTAACCCTTGAGGTCAAACCCTTAAACAAAGAAGAAAGGGGGCACCTGGATGGCTCAGTTGGTTAAGTGTCCACACTCTTGATTTTGGCTCAGGTTATGATCTCCCAGTTTGTGAGATGGAGCGCTACGTAGGGCTGTGCACTGACAGTATGGAGCCTGCTTGGGATTCTCTCTCTCTCCCTCTCTCTCTCTCTGCCCCTCTCCTGCTTGTGCACGCTTGTGTGCTCTCTCTCTCTCAAAATAAATAAACTTAAAAAAATTAACAATAAAAAAAAATTTCAAAGAGGGAAATAAACACTAAGATCCAGACACTGGCAAGCATACTCCAGACTCCGTATCGTCCTCCATACTCTGGAAGGGAGACAAAGGCTCAATCCAAGATTGACCATTGGGCCCATGATCTCTGCGTCCATCCCTGAACCCACTCTATAAGCCCCCATGTGCTGAGGCAGATAGGAGTGGGTGGGGAAGTCTGCATTGTCCAAAGGCAGCCTAATGCGCATGTATTTTGCCTTTCATTCAGACACAGAAGAACGGGCCTTGGGCCTGAAACTCTTCCTTACCAAGGGATAAAGAGCTCACACAACCCATACCAGGCTTATCACTTCCATGGGAATGTCTTCCCCTGGTACTGGCTCAGTGAGTGTTCTTTGTTCCCGGTAAGCAGGCACATCGATGGTGCTGACCAAGGTCTCAGTCTTCAAGAGTTCCTACTTCAGCTGGTAGAGGGAGAGCTCCTTCCACTGTGGCATAAGAGTGATAAATTCAGGCCAGTTGCCGTGTACTGCCTGCCTGGACCTGCTGACACCCATTACCAAAGCTGATCGGTCTCTGGCCCTTTCCCATATGGGTAAAGCTTGTCCTACTCAGTGCATGACTGTGTTTTGTTTTCCTTGGTCACTCTGATACAAAGATTCAGAGGACAAAAGTGTGGCCTTCTGTTCCTGATGCCTGGCAACACAATGGGGATCTTTGCCATTCTCCATGTAGTGGGAGTCCTCCTCTGGCGCTGGGAACTGGTGCCTGGTGTTCTGCTTAACACAGAGGATGGCAGGTGACTTAGTTTCCATATCTTGTCCCTTGTGCTTAGTGGACCCTGCCCATCCCTAAGGGAATTAGTAGGAGAGAGGTGCTCCTGTCATTCTGCCTAGGTCATTAGGCCCTCTCATAGACGTTCATTATATCAAATTAAATAGTGGATGAGAACTATGTCTTGTTACCAGTTCCATGCTATGCAAATACAGAAAGCTATTATCTAAAATTGAATGTGGTACAGTATAAGAAAATAATAATATATAACTTGTAAAAATTTGGAATATATTTGTCCAAATGTCCTTTAATACATTAAATGAGAACAATTATTATTCCTAACAAGTGTATACTTTTCTGGGATTTTCCAAAGTATCTGTTCTATTTTTTCAGGCAACCATTTCAGAACCATTGTGATATGTAAGGATTTGCATCATTTGACAGATGACATCAAGTATCACCTAACAGATGAAATATTAAGGACTAAGAGCGTAAATTCTGTGCTTAATTTCACAAAGATAACATGAATAGTGAAAGGAATATAGATATCTATAGATCTAGAAAGGAATTTCTACAATCATTCCTTTAAAATAACCCAGGGCCCACCCATACCCCCTGATGCTGTCTGGGCTGGGTTGGGGGGGCATGCATCCTGGGACCAGTCTAGCTCTAGCCCTTACGTGTTACTTTTTACAGCACTCCCATGCCATGTCCCTGTATGGACTATGATTTCCTATTTCTGGAGCCAAAGCTTTATTGATAACACCTGTTCTCCTTATCCATCTGGACTGGGGCCTCCTTGGTGAATGGGCTCCATGAATGTATAGAATGATTCACAGAGTGGAGCATGCCAAGAAAATGGGCGGATTGATGAAAACCCGGTTAGCGAGATGTGGAACATTTGCAAGATTTCGGACCAGTGCCTTCGGCAATGAAGGCCAAAGAAATATTGAGGACATTTCAGTCAGTTCTGAATAAAAAAACAATCCTTGATACATGAATAAGGTGAAAGGGCTTCAGAACCAATCTAGAAACACATAGGAGTCAGGATGAAAATGTGAGCTTGATTGCTGGTATAAGTGGACAAGCAAAGTTGGAGCTGGCTTGGATGAGAGCCCAGACGTGCTTCATCTTCTCCCTCTGCCGACCCCTGCTGCTGCAATGGCATTTACTCTGTGTCACATACAGTCTCAGGAGGACTGAGGGATTCTCCCAGCAGGGGCAGAGCCTGCCCTAACGATTTAACACATGGAAGAGAAGCCGGGGACACATCTGTCCTGCAAGCTAAGGAGGGGCTATGGATCTGTCAGGACCTTTTCCCAGATAGTATCAATCAGGTAGGTCTCTTCTCCTCTGGAAAGGAAAGAGTAAAGTGGAGAAAATGATAGGCTTCCAAGTGGGGGATCTGTTATCATGAGCCAGCTGGGTGTACCAGGAGAGAAAGAGAGCAAGTGAGCATGATTTCCTAATCACTGCCTCTCAAATTATTAGTGACTACGTTAGTGGTTTCTGGTGTGTCCCATAAAAAGGTATGAGGTTTCATGACAAAGACTTTGAGCGTGGGGGGTGAGTGGTGCACTGGGGAGTGAGTGGTGATGGGAAAGGAGAGGGCAACATGATGTGTGAAGGCCCCTTGCAGAAAGCCTCCAGGAGGCTGTGACGTCTTCCCTCACTCCAGCCCTGACCTACATCTGCTTGCTACCAGGTACCTTAGCAATGGACAACACCCCAAAGCTAAAAACCAAACATGAAGGAAAATAAACAAGTTGTAAAATTTTTGTTCCATGAAAGACATACATTATTTCAGCAATATTAAAACCAGAGCCAGAATAAATGTTCAGCACAACCTAGTTCTAACTTATCATATTGTCCAATTCCAGTCAACCCACCTATGTTGGGTTGACATGGCAAAGGGATGTGAGGAGAAGGTAGGGCCCAGGGACTCTGAGCTTGTGATATGCCCTTTTGAGCCTATATTTTTGGAATGAAATATATTCCTTGGAAGTGTAGTGAAGTAGAAAGAGGTGCCAGAAGGGGTATCAGGAAATGTGGGTTCTGGTTCCACTCGTATAACTTCCTAGCTCTGTGACCTCAGGCAAGACACTTGATTTCCCTCTGTATCTAAGTTATCTCATCTGTAAAATGTCACAAATTTCTTCCTAATTTTAAATTTATACATTACTTTCAAGTCTATCAAAGGTCAATACAACATAAAAATTGGTATCACTAGACTATGTGTAACGAGCTCCGCTAGATTTGTGTAATCTCGTTTAATCCTCCCAACAGCCCTGTGGAGTAGGTATAATTATCCCCATTTTATAGATGAGTAAACTTGAGCTCTGAGGGGTTAAGTGATTTGCCCAGAGTAAGTGGGAGAGCTGAGATTAAAACCCATATGTTGCTCCAAATCTCCCTCTTCATTTTTATCATGTACTCCTTTAAAAATAGCATTTGCAAACTCTGTCAAACATTCAAAACCATTTCATGACCTTGAACTCCTAAAAAATCACAAGACCATCTGTTTTCAGTTCCATTTTTCAGATGAGCAAACTCCAGCTCCTAGAAAGTGAGCTGCCCAAGGACATTAAGGTCGTTAGCATCAGAGCTGAAATTTCTCCCACATAGGCTGAGCAATCTAGGGCTTTTTCCCTGAGGCAGACAACATTTGGCCATTTCTTCCAGAGCTCTGTGTTCCTCAAAGAAACCCCAATCGCTGCGGCAGGCATGCTGTGGCTACTTCTGACTCAGGCAGACAATTCTATTCATTTCCTCGGATGGAGGTTTCTGAAATAACTCTTTTCTTTGACACAGTCATATCTTCATGAGGCAGTATTTGCTGCCTCTTTGATTAAATCCATTAGCTATTCAGACACAGCTGCCCTTCCAGAAACAACATGCCTCCAAAGCCACACATTTGGCAGCTAAATGATTCTGGGCCAAACCAGAGAGATCCAACCCATCCAGCAAACAGGCAAACACGAGCAAAGCACACAATATCGGAGCTGGAAGGGGGCTTTGAAATCATAACAAGTTTCTGATCCCTCATTGTATAGATGGGGAAACTGAACCTCAATACCAGGAAGGGACAGCCCATGTCAGACACCACTGGAGCCCAGGTCAAAAAGACCTCCCCAATCAGAATTTAGTGGTTTTCCATCTAATGTTGGGGATCTCAACAGCAAGAGATGAAATCCCATTATGACATGGGCTGGGAATGGGAAAGATGGTCAGCGCCATTCTCACTTCCACGTAGGGATATGCACATCTCAGAGCTCTCTTGTGTGCCTTGTCTAATTTCATTTTCACAACATGCCACAGAGTTGGTTTTGTTTGTTTTGCTGCAGCAATAAACGATGTGGCTTGTCAACAAAGGTTTTTTGGCCCACATACCTGTCCAGTATGTGTTGGCTATGACTCTCCTCCACAATATTCTCACTCCAGGACTCAGACTCCCAGAGTAGCTCTATTTGTGCTAGTTGTTACAGACTGAACTGTGTCCCCTCGAAAGATGTTAAAGTCCTAACTCCTCAGTTCCTGTGAATGTGCCCTTACTTGGAAATAGTGTCTTTGTAATTGATCAAGGGAAGATGAGGTCCCTAGTGTGGGCCCTAATCCAGTATGACCAGTGTCCTTACAAAAGGAGGAAATTTGGACACAGAGGCAGACATACATACAGGGACGATACCGTGTGAAGACGAAGAGAGAGATCAGATGATACATCTCCAAGCCAAAGATTGCCAGCAAACCACCAAAAGCTAGGGAAGAGTCAGGGAACAGATTCTTCCTTCCAAACCAACCCTAATGATACCTTGGCCTCGGATATTCAGCCCCCCGAATTCTGAGACACCTCTGTTGTTTAAGCCACATGTTTGTGGTGCTTTGTTAGTGCAGCCTAGCAAATACACCGGTCTTGTTGCAGAGAAAAGAAATAATGGCAAAGCACATACTACCCGCCCCCCAAACCTTCTGCTCACATTCCGTTGGCCAAAAAATTTACACAGCTAATGTCAATGGGTGGGAAGGCCAATCCTCATATAAGGAGTGGCCCCTCAGGAAGAAGCAATCTGCAACAGCACTAGTATTGCAATAGATAGATGAGCAGTGAGACACCTTGAACTGAGGTCCATACAGGCCATGTAATTGGTGGAACTGGTATGAATTTTCTGCCCCAAATCCTGGGTTGGTTCTGCTGCATCCCCCAGGTATTCTAAGTATAACCAAGCCAGACTGCCTACATTTACTTCTATCCTGGAAGGACTAGTGCAACTCCCCTTCATAATATCAGCTACTTGGTTAAGGATAATAGAATTATCTTCCAAAAATGCATAAAGTAATTTGACTCACACCATAGTCCAGAGCCAGCTCTCATTCTTTGGAGCTTGCTTAAAGCCCCTCATTAAAAAAATCTCACGTGAGCTTATTTCTTGTGAAAATGCATGTATGAATCCTGAGAATTGGTTTGATTGTCGTTTCTTATTAGATAGTTCTGTGTAGATTTGTCTGGGAAGAGAAACCTTTGAAGGTCTTACCATGAGCCTCTTACCATGATTCTCTAAATCTTACCACGAGCCCTTCCTACTCACAATGTTTCAAGAACCAGGAGTTAAATACCCAATGAGGCCAGCCAGGCCCACCACAGCACATGGGGTCGTGCCTGCAGGACAGAGCTCTAGGAGGGCAGAGCTGGAATGGACCTTGCCAATAAGGGTGACCAGCTATCTGCTTTGCCCAAGACCAGGGGATTTCCCAGGGCAGATATTTTCAATGCCAAGACTAGAAATCAGGATGGTTAGTGACCTCAGGACTCAGTCCCCCAGTGAATCCAAATCTAGAATTTTATATATGGGAAACCCAAGACTAAAGGGGCAAGGGCTTAGAGTCAGAGATCTGAACTGGAAAGGGACATAGACATCACATATCCTGATGTTAGGAAGACCAACCATCCTAGTTTGCCCAAGACTGAAGGGCTCCCAGGAAATGACACTTACTGTTTTAAAATTAGAACAGTCCTATGAAAACTGAGAGGGGTTGGTCACATCACTTTATGTCCTATTTTACAAACAGAGATGGTGAGACCCAGAGACAAGTGAGCTGTCTAAGGCCACACTGGAAGTAGATGCAGGAAGCATCTGTAATTGGTGTTATACTAGTATAACCCCTAGTATTGGTGTCATGCTAGGCTGCATTAACAAAGCACCATAAACATGTGGCTTAAACAACAGAGACGTCTCAGAATTCGGGAGACTGGACATCTAAGGTCAAGGTATCATTAGGGTTGGTTTCTTCTTAGGTTTGGAAGGAAGAATCTATTCCCTGACTCTTCCCTAGCTTTTGGTGGTTTGCTGGCAATCTTTGGCATTACCTGGCTTGGATGCATCCACACAGGAAGCAAATTGCCAGAAGGTGGCTTCTCAAGCCTCAGGTCTCCTTCTGTAGTATATACTACAGATTTTTATCTATCATTCAGTGTCTATGTATTCACATTATCAGGCAGGCTTTCAAATTTAGCTGCACCACTTAAGAAGCCTAAAAAAATGCACCATTGAATGGGAGAGTGGCTCAGAGATGGTCCTTTTCCTAAAACCAGCTTGTTGAGGCCAGAGGAGTGTGACCTTGCTCTGGACCTCAGGGTATTTGTTTTCTAGGATTTCTAAACTCAGGAGGCCACCCTACAGTGTTCTCATAACATCAGTCACAGAGAAGAAGTTAAGCCCTTTACTTCTTCCCTAACTGAAGCCACTTGCACAATAATCCCAGACAAGGAGAAGATAGACAACTCGAGTTCTGCACTCTGGACTCAATGCCAACGGATTTGTTCTCCTTATCTGATCCAAGCACTATGTCACAGTTACCACATCTGGATGTCTGCCTCCATTCCGAGACTCCAGTCCCTAATGCCCAAGCTGTGTGCTGCCTAGATTCTTCTAGACCCTTAGTTTTAGTGGAAATAGTATACATTGTAGACCTTCCAAGAGCTGGGTTTGAATCACAGCTCTCCTACATCATGGTCACTTGACTTTAATAGTATCGCTTAATCCATAGTGGCTTCAGTTTTTATTATCACATTTTTGTGAGGATTGAAAAATAATCACTGGCAAGTGCCTGATACACCAATCATGTAATATACTAGTTATGGCAGTATATAGTATAGTAATATATAGTAGGAGCAGTAGGGCCTATAGTGGTCATGTAATAAATGGCAGGGTTGTTTGTCTTTCAATGACGTATTGTAATAACTGGTTCTCAGATTTCAGAGTCATATCTGGTTTTGAATTCAAGGTCTATCATTTATTAACATTATGATCGGGAGTAATATACTTAAAATTCCTGGGGCTCTGAGTATCTTTGAAATGAAGATTATGGATCCATAGTCCTCGCTCTGCGAGGTCACTGTATCTGAGTTTCTATCAAATGGGTGCTCAATACTGTAGCTATCACTCAAGATAAGTTATCAAGATGGCATTGGGTTAGAACATAAACCCTCTTCTGCCTTTTACACCCCTTCTTCTCCAAGAAGTTCCCAAAGAAGAAATAAACACTGAAAACAGTAAATGCCAAATAAACACATAACCTTGAGGTTCCCACCATCCCAAACTCCCAAGGCAGTGCCATGGAAAGCTTCTTTGGTCTTGTTCATGAAGAATAGGTTTATTTCTTCCAATGAGAACTGAAGCAGAGCATTCTTCTGAAATCTTCCATGTACGTTTTTTTTTTTTGTGCATAAATTTATTTGAATTATTTAGTTTTTTATCTCTTTGAATTATTTAATTATTTAATTTAATTAGTTTTCTATGTATGGCTGTATATCAGTTCATATTGCATTCAATAAGAAAACCTTAGGGTACATTGATTAAACAAGATGGAAACCCATAAAATAAGTTGAGACACAAGCAATCCATGATTGCAAAGGCTGCCTGCCGTTCTCAGAGACGCTGAATCTATCTTTCTAGGCTGTCATCCTTATCACATGGCTTTTCGTCTTCAAGGATTTCCCATGGTAAGAAGGTAGCTGCTGGAGCTCCAGCTACAGTGTCCGGATTTCATGCAGGAAGAATAAAAGAAAGGCAAGGTCAAAAGCCCCGTCCCACTAGCATCAGGCCTATCATATCACCTTTCTCTAGCTGCAAAGAAATCCTGGAAGGAAGGTTTTTCTGAGTCTCTATTCCTCAAATTCTAAAATGAAACATTAGGCTGTGTAATCACTGTGTTCTCTTCTAGTTCTTAGTATCTGAGCTAAAAAGGGCTCTATTTCCTGGCTCTCTTTGTAGCCAGAGAAACATATCTTTAGGCGACTGACAAAGAAGAGTAGGACTTCTGGAATCTTCTTCCAGGGACCTTGACTCAGATGAAAGATCTTTTAGTTGGTACCTTGCTACTCTGTATAACATTAGGGGTCTATTGCAGAGAAAGAAGGGACAATAGATATTAGATAAGCAACTTGCAGTTTCGTATAGAAAATAATTCTGCCATAATAATTATAGAATTATATTTTATATTCAAATAATCCATATAATTATATTTCATATTCAGTTACTTTCCATAGGTATACCTACTCCCAAACCTTCCCTCTGTTGCTTTTAATATACCGTAACAGTTGCCTGCTATGACCAAAGTTGGTCACTGAATCCTTACTCTTTGGTGTGAGATGTCTGTAGGATCGGTGGAATTTGGATCAGCTGAATTTTCCTTGTGATCTGACTATGTCAAATTATATTCAGTTGGTGGAGCACATTCCCTAGGTTATCTACCTTTACAGAGATAAAGAGCTGTGTGAGTTTATAGTTCATATGGCACATAACTGTTTCTATTTGTTCTAAGTAATTCTCATACAATGTTCACTTAGTTGCATTCTGTAGATGAAAGCTCAGCTCAGTCCCCCCCCTACCGAAAACAACACATTCCCCATAGAAGCATAATCACCCAGCATAATCAGAACTGAATTCTTAAATTGTCTACACTATTCAACGTCATTCTATGGATATTTTAAAACATCCCCATTTTAACACTGGATATATGATATTCTTTTCTTAAAAAATGATTTATTTTTGAAGTTCAATAATTTAAATACCCTATAAAATAAAATAAACTGTACTAATAGTCCATTTTATATATATAATATATATATTACATATATGTAATATATATATTATATATATATATTTATATATATATAAAACTTCAGAAGCAAGACAAGGATAATGCAATACCTGCAAATGATATCACCCAATAACCATGAGATGGTTCGTGAGGTTGACTATATAGCTATTAACTGCTGTTATCCTCCTAATTTTAAACATGAAACAACCAAGACCTAAAAAGCCAGTGACTTCTCTAAAGACAGTGATTCCCTACCCCCTCTCTCATCTGAAAATTTTGAGCTCATTCAATTTGGGGCTTTTTCTGTATTTGCTGTTTCTATAATATGAATCAGGCACTTGACAATCCCTGTTTGTGAAAAATGACTCATAGTTTTCAGGAGAAATACCAAACTTGACCGTGTACAGCACAGTATTGGGAAGGGGAAGTTAAATTTATCCTATAAAGGAGGAAATGCAGAAAAAAACAAAAACTGCCCTCCAGCACCCTACCTCAAAAGTGGCCTGTGCTTGGTCATGAAGGGAGCAAATTAAAAAACAAATAAATAAATGAAATAAAAAAATAAAGAAGATGAAGAGAGAAAAAAAGACATTAAACGCAAAAGACTTTTGAAGGTAAAATATGTTGTAGAAATGAACTGAAGATGTTTAAGTCATTCACGAAAGAAAATAAGACTCCTTTGTAATGGGATACAGGATGCAAATGCAACAGTGACCTATTCTGTGGACCTATCATTTGAACCATGTCCTGAATTCTATCAAGCTGCTTTTCGATGAGCCTGGAAACATTCTCTTCTTTGGATCAGTAAACAGCAGAGTGTGTATCGAGAGCCTACTATGTACCCAGTCCCGTGCTGGGTGATGGAGACAAGGTGAATGCAAAGCTAGGATCTGCATGTAATATGGTTTCAAGGGCTCCTAGTTGCCTCTACGCTCTCTCCCACCCCCTTCAGAATGCCCTCAGCAACTTTAATCCCTTCTGAATTCAAAGCTACCTTCAGAAATGCAATGATTTAAATCAAGGCTCTGTGTCCTATTGAAGTGCGACACAGAGGCTCTATGAACAAAAGCCAGTCTTCAGTCTCTATGAGTCACTTACCTCTTTGTGTAAATGGGTTTATTGAGTGGAGAGAACACAGAACCTGGGGCATAGTGCCCATCACCCCTCAAGGGCTATTCCGGAAGCTGTAGTTAAGCTCTCTGCGGATAAAACCTGGCCTGGCAGATATGCATCTCTCAGCACTAAACAGCACTTTCCAGGAGGAAACAATAAGTAAAATAATTCTTCTGTGGATGGCAACCAACACAGTATATCTGAAGCCATCACAAATGTGCCACCTGCTTTGAAAGATCCTCCACAACTTTCCTATCACGTCCACGATGACAGCCCCAGGTGCCATAGTTGGGCTACTTCCCCCAAAGTACAGAAATATAAGGTATTTTTGAGAGAGTGTTCCATTTCAAAAGAATATTCTTTTCCATTATCTCATCTGAGCCACACAACAATCCTATAGAGAATGTATAATAGATTCTATTTTACAGATGAGGAAGCAGGGGCCAAGAAAGGAGCCAGAGAAAGACGGCTCCAAGCCACACAGATTGGTTTAGGGTTTTCTAACCTCTGCTACAGCATCCCGTCTGTTAGAAAAAAAAATTCACCTTATAGTTTTATAATACATATCAGTTCACAAAGCTTTTTCACACATTACCTCACTAAATCCATCTAATTGGGCAGAATTTTTTTTCTTCTACTTCTCCCCAAAGACCTCCTTAGGCTGAACTTGTTTCTTGGACTTTTGCCATAAGAAAGCATAGGGAAAAGGCAGACACATAAGGTGAACGTCTATTTTCATAAAACACATAAACAGCCAGATAATCAGACACACAGAAAAAAAATTATGTGGTTAAAAGGGCAATGGCTGGGGCATCAGGACCCTGTGACTGAATCTCAGATTCATAATTTGTCTTGAACAAGTCAGATTCTCTGAACTCTCTTTCTAAAGCTGTAACACAGCAATGAGATGAAGGGATGGGGGTGAAAATGTTTTGTGAATCGCTCTGTGCATGTAAGGGGTTATAAACATCGACAAGAGTGGCCACTACAGGGAGGGCTTGGAAGTCTTGGGCTTTATTTACCTCCACAAGACACAGCATAAAATAGGTCCAGTAAATCGTTTTGAACAAATGATCAAATGCACTTGTATATCAATAACTTGTGTATCGATAACTTGTGTATCAACAGGTGAGCAGAGCCTGAAATGGTGATGGGGAGAAACCGTATTGGACAGGTAGGAGCAGGGAGGCTGGTTGTAAACTATGCAGGATGGTTCCCTCATCTTGCCTAAAAGCCCTCAGCTCCTCTGATGCAAATTCTCTCATCTACTATACTTCCCTGTGAGGTCACCACCCATGGGCTCCACATCACTCCCTTCTCTGCACCAAAGACTTCCAGGTCACTCTCTACCTCTACATCTCTATTCCTATCTTTGTTCGTGATAATTTCAAAATCTGGGTGGATGATCAAACCAGTACAATGGTCTCTAAATTTCTTACCTCCAAAACCCCACTTCTACTTCATTTATCACTCACCTCCATTGGTACATCCTTAGACCTTGGCACTGTTAATAACATACTTTTTCCAACATTTCTATTTTAAATATCCCAACCTTTGTCCACATATTTCCTTCCAACACACACACACACACACACACACACACACACCTTCCTCTAGTAGCCTGACTCCATAATCTCCATGACACTAGCAACTGACCTCACACCTTTTCACATTCTCACATGGTCATGTCCTTAGTTCTGGCTTCAATTTATGGTCTACCACTGTAGTTCCTTTGCATAAACCCTCACCTCTCTTGGACCTCCCTCTCCAGCCTGGCACCCTAAAAACTATGATTAAACCCTACTCTACCGTATACTCACATTCAAACAGCTAAATAAAACTGGATGGGAAAAAAAGTCCACATTCATGCTGATAAATCTCAATGTAAGTTCATTATCATAAACTTCAAATGGGCCTTCCATGCTGCCCCCAAATACACATGCATTTCCATTTGTTCTCTTATTCTCCAAGGTCACTATTTCATAATTAATCTTTCTTCTTCAAAACTCAAAACATTTTTTCCTTCCTCGTTCTCAGCTACTGACATTGACTCATTTCACTAACAAACCAAAAACAGCACGTAAAGTGTCTGTATTCTCCTACCACCAAATCCATAAGCCTACCCAGTATCTGTACCTAATTATTATTTCACAGAACTTTAAAAATGGCACAGCATGAATGTTGATCCATCTGAATAGACAGCATCTTTGAACACCCTGAACAGTCACAACAGTGCACAATGCTGACATCTCAGCCCAGTCTATAGCCACATGCACTCATCAGACCACACACACATGTGTGCCTCCAAAATTCTAGCTGCCTAGGCTTTCCATCTCTGTCTTTTCAAATCATGGAAATTGAGAGCTCTGCTTGGGCTCTCTTTCCCTAGGCTGGGATCTGGGAATGGCCTCCAGGCAGAAAATGGGGAGATCATGGGGCTCATTCAACTTGTTCCCCTCTTCTCAGAGATCACATTGTCCTACACAGCCTGTTATCCGGTGTCTTGAAGCAATTTTTTTATATATTTTGACCAATTTTCTAGTTATTTGCAGTATGAGAGCAATTCCCAGTGTTCACTCCTTCACAGGCCAGAGTGGGAGCCATTCTGACTCCTTTTCTCATTTAACTGATCCATTTAAGACTACAAGATCCAGTTCTCATCCTTCATTTGTAAACTTGGCATATGGTTATTTGGCTTTGACATTTTAGATTTTATTTTATCTCCCTGTGTCTAGGGAAATTTTAATTTCAAACTCCTCTTATAAAAAGCTCAGAAGTCAGTAGTATGGAAAAATTACACTTATTCACCTAATAAAGCTGGAATTAAATTTGTTTTCACGACATACTTGTTTTATGATCTTAAGCACATCATTACTCTGTGACTCTGATTCCCCATAAAAAGTGTGGGTAATAATTCCTGCCCCACCCATCTCTTGGGAATTACATATTGATCAAATGAAGGGATGAGTGGCATAGTACTTCGGAAAGAGTAATGTTTTAAACTGAGGAAGGCAGAAAGAAAATGCAGTCATCTCCATGCCCCCCATCACATATCAGTAACTGTACGGTGATTAACATTCATTATTTAATGGAGACCATGTATCTACCTCCTTAGAAACCAATAACATTATCCCCCCTTTTTGTTTTATTATTCTTGATGCAGTAGTTGAGGGAGTGAAAGCAAACTTGCTCTTTTTATGGAGTTACGAAGGAATAGGGCTAGAATCTGAACACTGTATCATGCTGCTTGGTTTTAAAAACTTATCTTTCTTGGACATAAAATGCTCTTTTCCTTTGCCTTCAAAAGATGTCTTTTTCAGTCTTTTATGGGCCAACTGGCATGCCTGCCATTTGATGTGTACTGTGTATATCTGTAAGACTACTTATAAATACATTGCAGTTTCCTCTGCATTTCACCATTTTTTTAATGTTTATTTTTTAGAGAGAGAGTGAAAGCATGGGAGGGGCAGAGAGAGGGGGGGACAGAGGATCCAAAGCAGGCTCTGTGCTGACAGAAGAGAGCCTAATGTGGGCTCGAATACATGAACTGTGAGATCAGGACCCGGGCCAAAGTCGGATGCTTAACCAAAGCCACTCAGGCAACCCTGCATTTCACCTTTAACATGGCTGTTGTCAGAATTTTGTCTCCATTCCCCAGAAATACTAGTTTACAAATTAGAGCTGTTCTAGGCCACGATCTTATGAGGTTCTGTAGTGGGCAACCTTGAAACATTTTCAGGAGAAATCACACCATTGCTTATATTAAGTTTCAAGACCCCTGCCAACTTTTTCTTTTCACAAAAACTGTCAAACCCTGTGGCCTCCCTTCCACCAGCTAGTCAAGTTCAGACATAGCATTTGCACATCCTTTCTGTGCCTTTCTAGCAGGGTTAGTGTGAGAAGTTGAATGCCAGGTTAACGAGGAGTGGACAAATTCAAAATAAACGTAAATCAAAACCCTGGTTTGCCTACTAACTCTGTTGTCTAATACGTGAAGAGATGTCATGGGGAAAACAAATCAGTTATTCTGTAGAAATCCAAAAAGTAGTGTCCAAAGGACCTCTGATAGACTTGAAGGGAGGTACCTTTCAACAAGATAAGAGGAAGAACATTTTAAGAAGCAGGACAATAACAGAATGAGCTGAGGAAGACATAGGTTCTTTCTCCCCGGAGAAAGGATGAGAGGGTGAGGGTGTGGTGAAAGACCATGTTACCGGGGATTCGGATACAAGGAGAAGTCCTCCACTTGGGACCTACAGAAGCCCCAAGAGGCCTATGAATCCCTTAAAATTTGTGTTTATGAATGCAAAAGTTTTTCAGGGGACAGGGTTTATAACTCTCTTTAGATAGTCAAAGATCTCCAGACAATAAATCTGGGAAACCCAAGGATATCACATTATGCTTTAATTCTCAGAGGAGATTCCTATTTTGGAAAGGATATTAGATTGTTTGATCTGATGTCCTTCTTTACCTGTAATATTCTGCTTCCAAATTAAGTGCAAGAAGGACTACATAAATAGATCTTTAAGAACTGTAAGCTATAGTTCCCATCTACAGCTAATACAATAATAAAAGGAAACATTTAAACTATGTCTTAGCCACTTCCTGGATCCATTTGCAAATAGTCAAGATGTTTTCTCCTAAGCAGAAGAACCAAATTCAAATCTGCTTCTGGCCATTGTCCAAAACGTGCCGTCACTCAAGAATTTGATTTTGAAGAAGTCAGTAGGAGGAATAATACTGCAGAATTGCATGAACCAACTACATAAGAGTCCAAATTAACATTTCCCTTTTGCAAAAGCAGGGACTTCGAGATGCAACAAACCAAGTATTTAAGAAACACAAGCATCCTATTTTAAAACATCTGAGAATGAAAGGGCAGATTCCAAGTGAAAACCCCAAATCGTTTCCCGTGTCAGAGCACACCAGAGCACTCAACAAGCTGGGTCTTCACATATATCCCCTGGCCCATCACACATGTCATCTTACTCCAGCCCATCTCTTCTTACCTCTCCCAGTCTCTTTTCTTGGCCCAGAAACAACTTTCCTCTGGAATTTTTAGATGTGCCTTCCAGGGCACCCACTGGTCCTACTTACAGAATCAGGACCTTTAAGTCCATTTACAGAATTTGCAAGACAAAAACGGACATGGATTTCCAGGGCTCTAGGCTTCTGCAGCATAGGATTTAAAAATATGCCCTGTACATTTCAATTCCTCATTAAAAAAAACCTTCCATTTACATAAAAAAAACCTTTCACTTCTATTCACTCAGGAGGATGGCTCACTTCCACAAGCTCCTAAGACTTTTTAAAACATTTTGAATCTCAGTCATAAAAAGAATGCTCTACCACAAGCTGTTTTAAGTACGTTATTTCTTTGTCCAAAATACTGAGGAATCTTATAGGAATAAATCATCAATATAAAAAGGGAAATATGGAGGGGCACCTGGGTGGCTCAGTTGGTTGAGCTTCTGGCTCTTGATTTCAGCTCAGGTCATGATCTCAGGATTCATGGGTTTGAGCCCCCTGCATTGGACTCTGTGCTGACAGTGTGGAGCCTGCTCCGAATTCTCTCTCTCTCTCTCTCTCTCTCTCTCTCTCTCTCTCTGTCTCTGCTTCTCTCTCTCTCTCTCTCAAAATAAACAAATATACTTTAAAAAGGGGAAATATTGAATAATAAGCATAAAAAATATTATTTCATCCAGTTATTCCTTTAACAAGTTATACACACAAATTTTTTAAGTAAATTCTATGCAGATTAAGATCTGGATATTTCCTGGCTACAACTAAAAAAAAAATAGATGAAACTGAATAGAAGTAAAGAAAAATAAGTTTAGAAAATAAAATAAACTTACCTCAGGTAGTCAACTTAAATCTAATGACCGTGAATAATATTTTTATGAGATGAAGGTAAAATCACCCAATAATAGTTAAGTTGATGCTTCAGTCATAGAAAAGTAACTTTAAAAATGTAATTGACTTTGACATGTGGCAGTTGTATATTATTATCAAAATAGGGATAACACATGCCCAACTTTGTTCATATCTCATATCCTGAAACGATGTGCAAGAAGACGGACTTAAGCGTGTTGAGCTATCAATCCTCCAAACAGGCAGGAATAAGATAACCAAGAGAACACAAAAAAAGGACAGATTTTTCTAATGGCCGTTACTTCCAGGATAGAATGTTAAATGTTAAGGAAAAGAGACAAGTTCTGGTAAATGCTAGCCAACTTGAAGACACCTACCTAAGATGATTCCACTTTCAGGAAACAGATTATCCAAGAGAAATCTTCCAAGATTGACTCAGTCATTGATAACCCACTGGATTACTAGGGATCTGAATTAAAATCCCACATTTTCTATTAATTTTATCAAGATACCACAACCTCAACCACCAAGGTTAAAAATGCTTTCAGAGGAAATAAAACTGGCTTGGTTCCACATATGTTTTTAATTTGAAAGATGCCCAAATGGATTTTACTAAGAAAAAAATTCATTTCTGTGAAGTAAATAATTCTAGTTCAACTGATATCTTTAAATTTTTTTAAATGTTTATTTAATTTTGAGAGAGAGAGAGACAGAGCAGGGGTTGGGGAGGGGCAGAGAGAGAAAGAGGGAGACACAGAACCTGAAGCAGGCTCCAGGCTCTGAGCTGTCAACACAGAGCCTGATATGGGGCTTGAACCCGCAAACTGCAAGATCATGACCTGAGCCGAAGCTGGACGCTTAACCGACTGAGCCACCCAGGCATCCCAACTTTCATCTTTAGTATCAATACTATTGCCGTCATTACTCTTACGTTAGTGCTTTGCCTGTCTGTTTACTGCCAGTTGAAGAAGAGACTAGAAATTCTGACAAGTGAATATATCTCTGGTTTAAATGTCTCTAGTAAGTTTTGTGATCTCCAGTAGTCCAGTCTAGTCAGACTAGAAACATCTAGGGGGAAAAAAATGTCCTTCAATGCACTTCAGCCAGTAGATGGAATGCAAAACATAAATTCTCTGGTAAAAGATCATGTTGGAACTTTTCATCTTAAGAGATTTGCTGCTTTATAATTCCATATGCACAAGTGTCTTCATGTGTCCTGAGAATAGAGATTACTTGGGGCCAATGTGCTCCCAGGTATCTACATAGGCTGGCAATAACAAAGGATTGATGTTTGCTCAACATCACTCATCATCAGGGAAATACAAATCAAGCCACAATGTGATACCACTTCACACCTGTCAGAATGGCTAAAATTAACTCGGGAAACAACAGATGTTAACAAGGATGTGGAGAAAGAGAAACTCTCTTACACTGTCGGTGGGAATGCAAACTGGTGCAGCCACTCTGGAAAACAGTGTGGAGGTTCCTCAGAAAGTTAAAGATAGAGCTACTCTATGACCCAGCAATTACACTACTAGATATTTAACCAAAGGACACAAAAATACTGATTCAAAGGGGGCAGAAGCACCCCAATGTTTATAGCAGCACTATCAACAAGAGCCAAACTATAGAAAGAACCCAAATGTCTATCGACTGGTGATGAATAAAGAAGATGTGGTATAGATTTACAATGGAGTATTACTCAGCCATAAAAAGAATGAAATCTTGCCATTTGCAACGATGTTGAAGGAACTAAAGTGTACTACACTAAGTGAAATAAGTCAGAGAAAGAAAAATACCATATAATTTCACTCATTTGTGGTATTTAAACAAAACAGATGGACATAGAGGAAGGGATGGAAAAATAAAATAAGATAAAAACAGAGAGGGAGGGAAACCATATGAGACTCTTAACAATAGAGAACAAACTGAGGGTTGATGGAGGGAGGTGGTGGGGGTGGGCTAGGTGGGTGATGTGTATTAAGGAGGGCACTTGTTGTAATGGACCTTGGGTGTAAGCGATGAATCACTAAATTCTACTCCTGAAACCAATACTACACTATATGTTAACTTGAATTTAAACAAAATCTTGGGGAACAAAAACCATACAAGTTTGATATTGAATCTACTTATGGTTTGGTTATTTGAATATTTTCTACCAATCAGTTTGATCTGCACATGGCTGCCTCCTCGAGCACAGCCAGGATGAAAGGCCCACCAGGATTAGGAGATATTTGGTCTTAGCATTGAAAACTGGGAAATAATTTTGTATAGGGAGAGGAGAAAAAGGACTTTCTAGGCAAAGCAAAAACACCTATGTGGTGACATAGAGAAAATGTGTATCCTGCATACAGCAGGAGGCAAACTAGAAAAAGAAAATAAATCCATTTTGCTGTAGAACAACACTCACATATGGGAGCAACAGAAAATGTGGCCTAGGAGGGACAATGTGAGGAAGCTTGGACTTCCAGCTTGCAAGCCTGTGTTTCATTTTGGTGGCAGTCAGGACCCCCTGGATGTTGGCAACTGGCCTGACGTATTAGTTTCCTATAGATGCTGTAACAGATTACTGCAAAGTTAGTGGCTTGACCAACACTTTCTGATTTATTATCTCACAGTTCTGGAGACCAGAAGTCTCACTAAATCAGGGCATGGCAAGGCTGCATTCCTTTGGGAGGCTCTAGAGGAGAAGCTGTTTCCTTGCTTTCTCCAGCTTCTAGAGGCAGCCTGCTTTCCTTGACTCATCCTCTCTTCCATCTTCAAAGCCAGCAATCACAGAACCCCCGCCTCTGCTTCCCTCTGTGCACCTCTCTGTGAGCAAGCCTCCTGCCTCCCTCTTTCCTTTATTGATGATTATACTGAGCCCACCCAGATGCCCCAGGATAACCTCCCTACCTCAAAATCCTTAACTTAACCCCATCTGCAAAGTCTCTTTTGCTACATAAGCTAACATGCACATGATCCAAGAATTAGGATCTTGAGTCCATTGTTTTTGCCTGCCACCCCCAATCACAGCCAATTAAATGGAGTCCAAATAACATTAATAGGAAACCTGTTTCATATGGATGATATACAAGGCGTTATTTTAAGCACTTGATAGATGTTAGTTCATTGAGTCCTCAGAGCACTTTTTTTGAGGGATCTGAGACACAGAGAATTTAAACAGGTTGGTCAAGGTCACAGTTGGGAAGGAGTGTGACAGGGATACAAACCCAGGCCATCTGGTTCCCTGAAGCCACACTTGGAACCACCCCATAATGTCATCTCCAAAGTAATTTGAAAGTTTGAGAAAGAATTTTTCCTCCCATTCCATCGTGTTTCTTTTCCTGTTATATATTTAAACCTCTACATTTATTAGTAGTGAGATTACTCCAACAGAATGTAAAGAGTGACAATACCCCAGAATAAGCACCCTTTCAGTGTTGTTGGCTCACATGTGTCCTCAGCAAACCATAAAGTTATTACAAAACAATAAGATAATGCCTGACTTGCAGCCAGTAGGCTCTGAAGCACTGGTCTAACAACTGTTTAAATACTCAAGTTTTGATACAGCTTAAAGGATCTACTTGAAGAGAAAAGGTTCTTAATTGCTTCCCCCAAAATTGAAGAATGGAAGAAGGGTCTTGAAAACTTGATTTCCTTACATTTAGGGATGCTTTTGATATAAATTGACTTCCTATAGTTGCTAATGTTTGTTAAATACAGTGGATTCTGAAAGAAAATGAAAAGGCAGAGAAAGTAGCCCAGAAGAAAATTCACAATGAGCCTCTGATAAGATACACAGGGTATTTCCGAGAGAATCTTTAGAGTTGGTGGAATTAAATTACAGCTCTGGGTATCTATTTTTTAAGGAAAATGTGTATTTGTCTAATCCAATTTCAGCATAATTCATATCCCTGTAACACTCCGAGAACACTGGCATATGGTTACATGAGATATAAATTGGAAGTATGATTAAAAATCACTGGCGTTTCGATTTCAATTATATTTCACAAAATAGACTCTAGGGAAAAAATTGTGCAAGCAAGACCACAACCCACTGCAAGATGAGAGTAGAGAAAAATCTCCACATGCACATGCACACACACCTATGCACACACACATGCGCATATCCCCCTGGAGATCTGACCAGGCACCAAATCCCCCAGGTGAACTCCCAACACTGCTGGCTTCTTCTTGGTGGGCAGCCAGCACTGCCTGACTTGAAGCCAGAATCCAAAGGTTCCTGGAAGCCATCTGTGATGGCTGAACCAAAGAACAGTCCAGTCTTCTAGAAACTTGGATTCAGAATTTGGATCAAATCATGAGGATCACTGTTTAACCTTGAGCAATCTGGTTAATCTTTCTTTAAAATGACCTTGAAGAATACTTTTGAAGACTAGGTGAGAAAATGCTGTAAATCTCTTGACACATAGTAGGTGGAAAATATAATGTATTTAAGTCAAAAGAAGTTTTCACAGAACTTAGATCAGGCACCTTATTTTATTCATCTTTGTATCCCTAAACCCTGACAGAATTTCTGGCACATACTGAACGCACAACATATTTGTGGAATTGAAAATAACGATTTAGGCTTTCCATTTTTCTACTCCTAACCCCTCTTATCTCTTCATAGGGATATTGCTCCCAAGTGATATAAAAGGGGAGAGGTGAAAAGGAATCACTTTCATTAAAGAAAGATTTTAAGAGCAAAAATAAATTCTTCCCTCCTTAATCTTGACAGATGGGAATTTCAAGTTCCTCATTTTGTTTTAAGGAGCTAATAAGGAGTTCATAAATCTCAATTACTTCTGCAGAGTTAAAAGCAGCCGCAGGTCTGCTAAGCATGATTCCAATCTCTGATCAGCCCTAGCACCTTTATTGAAACACTGGGAGAGGTGAGGGGCCAACTCATATTTCCACCTTGAGCTGACATCACAGCAGTAAAATTTCCTTCTCATCTGGTCAGAGTGAAGAAGGAACACAGATCAGTCCAGGAACATCCACAAGATGCCATGTCACACATGAAATTATATATTGTTGGTAGCTTAAGAAATGGCCTCCCTTGAGTTCCTGGAATTGGCCAATCTCCATTCATAATCAATGAAAAGATCAATTAACAAATATTTATCTCCTTTACAAAACTCAATGTCTTTTCTTTCCCAACCACTTACATACACATATATATATATGTATATATATATATATGTATATGTATATATATATATGTATATATACATATATATATATACACACACACACATATATATATATACACATATATATGTGTGTATATATACATACACACACACACACGCACACACATACATACAGTGGACCCCCTTCTCTCCATCACTCCTTGTATTCGTTTGCTAGGGTTGCCACAACCAAATACCACAGACTCAGGGCTTAAATGTTTAAACAACAGAAATTTATTTTCTCACAACCGTGGAGGCCAGAAGTCTGAGGTGTTGGTAGGGTTGGCTTCATCTGAGGCCTCTCATCTTGGCTTGTAGACAGCTGTCTTCTCCCTATGTCCTCACATGGTCATTCCACTGTGTCTGTGCCCTAATTTCCTCTTCTTATAGGGACACCAGTCAGATTAGGGTCTGCCATAATGCCCTCATGTTAATTTAATTACATCCTTAAAGACTTTATCTCCAAATACAGTCACATTCTGAAGTATTGGAGGTTATAACTTCAGTATATGAGTGGGGGGGGGGGAATACAATTCAGCCAATAACATTCCTTAAGAGTCAATCAGCCCCTAGCTCTGGTTGATTCTACTTTTCCAATGATTCTGAAGTCTGTCCATCCTCTAACTGGACTGCCCTACACGAGCCTTTTCAGACTCTCTTCACATTTTATTAATCACTTTTCCCACACACCCAGGCTACAGGAAAGGCATTTTTCTTTACCTGAGTACTTTCCCCCCACACCAAAATCTCTTATATAATGTTCTCCATATGTCAAGCTCCAATTCAAAAGCGAGGTTCTTCTCTAGTCCTAAATAGTATTGGACTGTCCATTACTCTGCTCTCCTTCATCAGCTTACACTGTACTGGTAATTTGCACCCAAGAGGCAGTGTGCTGAAGTAGAAAGAGCAAGCATTCTGGAGCCAGGTAGTCATAGCTTAAAATCTCATCTCTGCCACTACTAGCCGTGCAAGTTTGGGCAGGTCACTTAATCTCTCAAACTCAGTTTCCTTATCCATGAGAATGGTACGGCTATGCCCACCTCCCAGGATTATTGTGAGGATGAATATAAATATATTAAGTGCATTAAAATGTCTGACACATAGCAGACACTCTAAAAACACATTGTTGTTGTTGCTGCTGCTGTTGTTGTTGTTGTGACAGCATTTTTATCTTTTTTAATTTTTATTTTCCACTGACCATTAGCTCTCTGAGCACAAAGACTATAACTTGATCACCTTTCTATGCCCTACAGCAACAAGCCCGGTGATTTTCATATTTTAGTGCTCAACAAATATTCATTAAAATCATGTTGAGCTCCTCTTCTGAGACCCCTGATATCCATGATGTGTTGCTCAGCACTATAAGGAAAGTATTTATCTCTATAATTGGGATGATGACCATAATAATTCATAAAACTGCTCTGAGGATTAGATAGAACAATCTTTATAAATTATAAAGTGCTATACAAATGTTAACAACTCTTTAGGGAAAAAAATTACACAAGGTGATGTTCAGAGGTGGGGTCGTGTAAGATGGGAAAAAGGTGAATAGGGGAGGTGAGGTTGAGCACCTCAGCGGAGGTCTCTGAAGGGCAGTGAGCCTGACTGACACAGAGATGGTGTGCTGACAAGTAAGAGGCCTAGTACTGTACTAGGCAAAAAGAGTCCTGTAAATTCTCTGCTGTGGGGCAAGGGGTGGGGGATCTATGACGAATACAAGAAAGAATCTATACAGTTGACAGGTGAGGACATTCTGGGCTGTGGCTGAGAGCCCAAAGGACTTCTGTCTCAATGACAGGTAAGGTACAGAAGAGGGTATCCAAACCCTGGGGCAGAGACAATGAGTACATCGAAAACAAACTCATTAATTCACTAAAACTGATTAAACTATTAACCATGATGGTGGACTCTAGTGTTACAGAAATGAGTTCAGATTTCCTATCTTCACAGTCTAGGGGAACAAACAAATGTTTAAACAAACAAGTACAATAAAATTTTCTGGATGCTATGATAAAATCCTACACGGGCTGGAGTGGGGGCCTGGAGGAATGAGTACTCAGTCATACCTGGGAATAATAGCAGAGGTTTCATAGAGATAATGAGCCCTATGCTGAGTCCTGAAGACTCAGTTTTGTGGTGAAGAGCGGGAAAGAGGACATAAGAGGCTAATGAGAAGCAGGAACAAAGGGCTGGGTGCCATGTTAATTACAACAGTTTAATTGAGCTGGATTAGAAAGAAGCAATGAGAGAGGAGGCTGATGTGACTGGCAGAGACGAGGTCATAGTGAGCCTTTTACAACAAGAAATGTAGGCTGGGTTTTCACCAGTAGGCTATTAGGTGCTACTGAAGCACTTAGGAGAATAACATGAGATTTGTGTTTTAGAAAGATTACAATAAAATGGAAGCAGTATATTCTAAATCCTATTTTGATTAATTAATAAAACAGCAGATACTGAAAATAGTTTTTAGTCCTTTAAGCACCCAGTATAGTGCTAGATATCATGCAAGGTAAATGAGCTAAGTAGTGTGTGTGTGTGTGTGTGTGTGTGTGTGTGTGTGTGTGTGTGTGAGCGCGTGCGCGTATTGTCCCTTGGAGCTAAGTAAGGGCTGGACTAGTCAGGTAAAATCTCCATAAGGAAAGAAAGAATTGAGTTGGGCTGTGAAGAAACAAAAAACATCAAGCTAATGAGAGACAAGAGAAATCTAGATACCTAACCTTGCTAAATCTCATTTCTTGTCTGTGAAATGCAGTTGGTCATTAAGCCTACCTTATGTGATTATTAGGAGTAATTGACTAAATGTGCATAAAAAGATAACCAACCGTGCCTAGCCCATAATAGTTTCTTAATCAATGGTATTTATCCAAATGGTAAGAGAAGAGTAGACTTAAGATATACTAAAAAAAAATTGTAGAGGGCTGAGTCAAATTGAGTTAATATGGTGTAGGACTTACTAAATGCTAGTGCTGGTACAAAGTCTCCTCGATGTATCATAGCATATCATATAATCCCTAGAACAGATCTATGGTATAGAAACTATTATTAATATTTCCATTTTACACAGGAGAAAGCTGAACTCTAGAGATGTCACATACCAGCTCTGACATTTACTTGCGGTGTTACCTTGGCAAACATTAGCCTCTGGGGGCTAGTTTCTTCACCCACTTCCTCTACCATCTGACCCCATCTGTAGACTATATTTCTCAACTTCCACTGTAATTGCGATTGGCTGTCAGATTGAGTTCTAACCAATGGACGATGGGCAGAAGTGATGTATGTTGTAACTAGCTGAGTCGTACTGGTAGTGGGCGTTAGCTAATGTTGACCACCCTTAAGAAGGTATTATGATACAAGAACTCATGGAAGGATTGGCTGGTTTATAAGTGGAAATCTAGTGAAGGGAGGAAGTTCAGAGATCTGGGAGCATATAGGGTTAGAAAATCCAACTGTTCTAGTTCTAAAATCTTACATTTAATCAGTTATAAGATGCATATTTTTCATATTTTAATGTCTCTGAAATTGTCATGTGCTTTATAATCCCTGTCATTTCACAGTTGCTATCAGCCAGGGTACAATTGTGACAGACTTCTCATTTCCTGTACATACGTAAACTAGTGCTTACTCCTTTGTATTACTGAATAATAGCATCCCTTAAATGTTTCAATTAATAAACCCTTAATAACCATTCGAGGAAGGAATACAAATAATGGTTGTTGTCCAAATGCCTTCTATTGACAGGTAGTCAACCTCTTGTAAGATTAAAGACAAAAATCAAAAATGCCAGCATCAAAATTTACAGAATGCTTATAATCAGCTAGAATGAAAACCTTGGGGACAATAATTGAAGAGTGTTAAAAAAAAATGCTGCATCACCAGTATTTTTGATGGCATAAAAGATGAGACTATATGAAAAAACACAGACATCCACAAATAAGTCGAAAAGTGATTCAGAAAATGATTCTGAACTGTGAATGTGAAGAACTACTTTTAGAACTATTTCACCAAATTATTTGCTTATATTTCCAAATGGCACACTTATACACGACATATAATATTAAATATATGTCAACTTTCTTTCTGGTATAGCTGAATGAGGTCCTATCAGAACAATCCTCCTGGAGATAACAAATATAAACTTTGGAAAATAATGTAGACAACAACAATAACAACACTGGAGGATTAATAACAGAGACTGGAAAACAATAGAAAAACACACACAGGAATATTCTAGAGAGGAGCTGTCCCTAGGAAACGCACAATAGGACTGGATGAATTTGTTGCCTTTTAGCCTGACAGAAGACCTCAGCCTTTTCACTGAGAAAAAAATCTGCAGCCTTTCTAAACTACAGAATTGGAGGACAGAAGTTACATACCACATCTCCAGCAGCTGGAAAACTGAAGGAAAGCTTTCAGGATGGAGAGGCAGAGCCCTGAATTCTATGTGAAGATTCTACCCCAAATCTCTGGCTGCACCCTAAATTTTAAATGCTCAGAGAAGACTCTAAGCACTTAAACTATGAACAAATTGACTGAATTGAGGTTTGGGCTGCCAGCAAAAGGATATATTGAGCCCAACCGAGTTAATTGCCAGCCAAAGCCAGCTTCCCCCAAATGAACAACATTCCTTACAAGACTATAACATAATCTAACATGATTGTGGTTTTTACAACATAAAAGTCCCAATTCCCTAACAGAATCCAAAAGTAGCTGATGCACAGAGACAGAAAAATATGACACATTCTCAAAGGAGGGGTCAGCAAACTACTGTCCAAGAGCCAAATCTAGCCTTTGGCCTGTTTTTGTATAACTTGTTAGCTAAGAATGGTTTTAACTTTTTTGAAGAGTTTCTTAAAAAATAAATAAATAAGATGACGAATGTATGACAGAGACCGTGAGAGGCTCCTAGAAAGTAAACTCCTTACTGTCTGTCCTTTTACAGGAAAAGTTTGCTGACCCCTGCTTTAAAGGAATAAAGCCTTAGCTCTTGGGTGACTTTTTGGATGTCAAAATCAGCAGACAAGGATTTTAAAGCAGTTATTATAATTGGTCACATTTCCATAAAGGAAGTATGGACGTAAGAAATGAAACAAGAAATCTTAGCCAAGAAGAAGCCGCCAAGAAGAAGAAATTGGAAATTCTAGGACTAACAAAGGCAGTATCTGAAATAATAAATAATTATATACATACATACATACATACATACATACATACATACATAAAAATAAAAGCCTTGGATGTGCTTACCAGCAGAATAGAAATGACAGGGGACAGAGTCATTAAATTTAAAGGTAGATCAGTAGAAATTATCCAATATAAATAACAGAGAAAAAAAGGATAGAAGAAATAAATAAGAGGCTCAGGGACCAAATAAGCCAACATCAAAAGTTCAAACAAGAAACTGGAGTTTGCAAGGAGAGGAAAGAGATTGGGACAAAAAGGAGAGGAGAAGAAATAATGACTGCCATATCCCAGTTTTGAAGAAAGACATAAATTCAAGAAGCTCAATGAATCACAAGAATAATAAACATGAAGAAAAACATGCCTATGTACAGTACAAACTGGTAAAAGTTGAAAACTAAAGTAACAAACTTGGAAGTAGCGAGAAGAGGAAAAGACTATATTCTTATATATATAATACACATATTATAAGACTATATAACTATATAGTATTCCCTGTTAAGTATAGGGAAATAATGATTAAATCACTACCGGCTGCTTACTAGAAACAACAGAGGAGAGTGGAACACAATAATTAAAGGAGAGAAAGAAAGAAACCATGCCCACAAATCTATGTCTAGACAAAATATCCTTCAAGAACCAAGCCAAAATAAGCACATGCTCAGTTAAAAGAAAGACTCCAGGGAATTTATTGCTGAGAGAACTAAACTACAAGTAAAATTGGAGGAAGTTCTTCAGCCAAAGGGACATAATGTTAGATGGAAATACAAACCTTCAGGAAGGAATGAAGAATATTAAAAAAAGAAAAAAAGGGTAAATATTTGAATAACTATAAAAACAACTTCACTTCTTACTTTCTTTACAATACTCGGAACTGTTTAACAGTTACACTGTCTTAGAAGCTTTATGTTTAGTACATATGTAATACACATGAAGAAAAAGATAGATACCATAAAGAACAAGGATAAATTGACCCATGTGGTTTCAGGCTTTCTACATCTTAGGTGAAGTAGTATAATACTAATTCTAAGTAGATTGTACAAAGTTAAAGGTATGTAAAGTAACCACGAATACCACCAAAAAAAATAGTATATACAGCTAAAACGCCATTAACAGAAATGAAATGGAATTATAAAATATAATCAAATCACCCAAATGAAGAAAGGAAAGGGTAACAGAACAAAAGGCGGCAAATAGTAAAATAACAGAATTTAATCCAACCGTGACAATATCACATTGTACATTAATAGACCAAACATTCCAGGTAAGACAAAGATTGTAAAAACTAATAAAATACAAGATTTAAATATATGCTATTTACAAAATACACACTTCAGCTATGAGGACAGACGAATTGAAAGTAAATGGGAGTCAAAAGGACATACTATGCTAACAGTAAACGTAAGAATAATAAGTCTTATATTAATATCAATATTAGTCAATGCAAAGAGCAGTACTAGATAGTAAGAGGAACTCTGCATAATGGTTAAAGGATCCAACCACTAGAAAGATACAGCAGTCATAAATGTGCTCCTAAAAATGGAGCTTTAAAATTCATGAAGCAACAAGTGACAGAATTGAAGAGAAAAATAGATAATTACACAATCATAGCTGGCGACTTAAGTACCCTTTCTCACAAATGGATACCAGACAAAAATCCATCAAAGATCCGAACCGGTATAGATATTGAACCAGTATCAAGTACCGTGACCCAAATGATATTTATAAAACACTATACTTGCCGACTGTGAAATAAACATTCTTTTCAAATGTTCTCGATACAGTCGCCAACTCAGATCATATGCTAAACCACAAAACAATTCTTAATAAATTTAAAAGCTGTGTTCCCTGACCCCAATAGAATTAAATTAAAATCAATAGAACATTTTCTGGAATATTCCCAAATACTTGGAAATTAAATAACACACTTTCAAATAATCCATGGGTTACCATAGATATCATAAGGAAAATTTTAAAATGTTTTGTACTGAATGATAATGCAAAACAAAACATATAATTTAGGGGATGTAGGTGACACAATGATTCAAAGGAACTTTACAGCTTTAATGCTTTAGAAAAGAAGAAAGGTTCAAAACCAGTGACCTAATAGCCTAGGAGCTAGAAAAAATATGACAAAGTAAACACAAAATAAGTTTTAAAAAAGTATGAGCCAAAATTAATTTTTTTAAAAAAAGACATAAAATAGAGAAAATAAACAAAGCCAAAAGATTTTTCTTTGTGAATATGAAAAAAGAAAACTGTTAATTTCTCAAAACTAGATGAGAGAGAGCAAACACAAATGACCAATATCAAGAAAAGAAAAGAGTTCTTCACTAGAGTTTTTAGGGAATACTATGAGTAACTTTTTGCATAAAATTTATCAAATTATGAAATGGAAAAATTCTTTGAAAAATGCAACTGGCCAAAACTGACACAAAATGAAACAGAAAAATTGAAAACCCTAGTATTAATTAAAAACATTTAATTACTTATCAAAAGCCTTCTCATAAAGATAACTCTAGACCAAGATGGTTTGACTAGTGAATTGTATTAAACAATGAAGAAATAACACCAGTCTTATACAAACTCAGAATTCAGAGGAAAAGAAAACACGTCTCAATCATTTATATGAGAATAGCATAACCCTAATACTAAATCCTGCCAAAAACTTCATAAAAATTATAAATTAAATTCTTCATGAATACTGATGTAAAAAATCCTCAGCAAAAATTTTAAAAAGTAAAACCTAGTGATGTATTATATATCTGTGCCAAGTAGGATTTACCCTAATATCACTAAGTTAATATAACACTAGAAAGTAGGAAAAGCAGTATGATTAATAGACGCAGAAAATGCAATTGACAAATATGTCACCCATTCGTGATATAAATTTATATTATAAACCCTCATCAAAATAAGAATAAACAGAAACTTCATTAATACGATATAATGCATCTTTGGAAAACCTAGTTATAACATTATACTTGATGAAATTTGAAATGCTTTCCCCCTAAGATGTGAAACACAAAGATGACTACTCTCACCACTTGTGTTCAAAACTATGTTGAGAGTACTAAAGATTGCAATAACACAAGAAAAATAATTAAATGACATATACATAGAAAAGAAAGAAGTAAAACTATCTCTATTTGCAGATTACATAATTGTTTATATGGAAAATCCTGAGAAGTCTATAACACAATTGGTTGCAGAGAATTTAGCAAGGACTCAAGAGTCCTGGGAAGTGTTGAAAGACAGAGCTTCAGCGAGGAGCAGAATTAAAGTGGCTCTTTAAGTGTGGCAGTACAAGTCAATGGGTCTTCTAACATCATGAAAATTAGTAGGATTCAGCTCCAGGAACACCCTGTCTCTACTCCTTTCCCTGCTCATACTCTTCAATGTCTTTCACTGCTGCCTGACTTCCCATTCACTAAAGAGTAACATCTCTTTGAACTGGGTTCTGCTTTTTTCTCAATTCCATGTTAGGCCTCACTCCTGCCCTTATTGTGCTCCAATCACACTAGATCTCTTTTGTTCCTGCAATATGTCCAACTCTTTCTGGCCCAGAGCCTTTGCACATGCTGTTCTCTCTGCCTTGAGGACAATGTCCCACCTTGACTCTTCATACCGCTAGCTCCACTAATCCTTCATCTTAAGTGTCACCTCACTGAGATAACACCCCACGCTTACCCCAAATGCATTCTCCATTTCAGCCTTTGGTTTGTTTTTCTCGATGTACTTACCACCACTCATAGTTCATTTTTAGTGGGTTAACTTTTAGGATGTTTCCTTCTTCTAAAAGTAAGAGATTATATGTGGCATGTTCACTTTTGTATAACCAGCAAATGGCATAGTACTTGGCACTTAATAAATTTACTCAATAAATATCAGCAAAAAATCAGCAGTGGCTCACACATAGCTGTGAATACTTCACATGCCTCTGCAACTTACCACTTCAGCCATTAAGGAGGCATCAAAATACTGAGTCTTCCATATTTGGATTTACAACTGGGTTAAGAGCATGGAGTTTGAGTCAGATAGATGAGAGTTGGAATCCTGGGACTAGTCATGGGATCTTGAGCACATTTCTTAATTTTTCTAAGTTAATAGTTGCTTATCTCAAGTATTTCTGATTTTAAAAAAATCTGAGTAAAACCAACCTTACTTCCTAAAATTTTGGGAGAATTACAAGCCATAATTCATACAGAATACCTGGCACACAGCAACATTATTTTTGGTTATTATCATGGCTTCTTCTTCTTCTCTTTTTTTTAATCTTCACTAGATGCTAATGAAGTTCCCCTGATATTAACAAAGCATGTACGTGGTCAACTCAGAGTAGTGAGCCAGGATTCATCTTCCAAACACTTCAGTTACAGAGAAGTTCAACAATATACATTGGAAGCTGGTTTGACATTTTATGATTTTGACACCATTGCTTTCATCTTGAGTTCAATTACATGAAGAAAGGTGCAATCTCTAGCTCCAAGGAAATTTAGAGTACTCTGCTTATATCCCTCATTTCCATGTGAACATTTTCCGTGAAATAGTCACTAGAAATTATTCTGTATTCCCTAAAAGATCTATTTAAAGAAATGTGCCTGTTTGGAAGAAAAGGGAGACTTCCTTGGGAACTAAAATGTGTTTGTTGATACTCAGAAAAGATATAAACTTGACATATTTTAGCAGACATGTAATTTCTATACCTAGCTTATTTTCTAGTGCTATATTATCATTAATGACCAGCTCAGAGATAAGACTTGGACTGATCAGCCTCTCAGAATAGTCAAAGAAGTAGCTTTCCAGGGACTTTCCAAGAGGACAGCAGAGTTTGTTCAATAAAAGCTAGGGTCTGGAATCAGATTAATAGCTGAATCCCAGCTCATTTACTTACTAGCTATGTGATTCAGGGAAATTTCTTTAAATTCTCAGAGTCTCAGGTAAAATAGGAGCATAAATACCTACGGTTCTGTGTGTGAATGAGAGTATATGAGGACCAAGTGAAACAATGAGTATACAGATGCTTTAAAGGTACTCACCATGCACTTACAATCCCAGGTGATGTAACAGTAGCAGGTAAGACTGCCAAGTTCAGCTACATTATGGGAAAATGTTGTGATGTTTGGGGTCCAACCTTTCTCATTTCTGTCCCATAGCTCTCCCCAGACAGGAATCGGAGTGATTTCAATAACCCATCACTCACCTCCTCATCTCTCCCTTTATTCCCTATTTTTGCTAAGGGTCCCCCTCACCTTACAGAAAAGTCTAAAGATAAAGCCATGTGTTTGAAGGACCTGACTCCTGGACAGTTCGCCCTTTTGCCAAAGGCCAACCCCAAAACTGTTCCACATTTCTCCTGGTTGTCAATTTCCCAATGGACTCCCTTCCCCCATCTTTGAGTACTCTGAAGTTGTATGTATATACTGCCTGTCCTAAATTTTTAATGGTTTATTTTTTCCTTTTATGTCTTCTACAGAGTAAAAAGGGACAAAAATGTGAAGACCTGGACTATAATGGTGCTTCTGAGAAGATCTGGCTGATCTTGCCATTTTCTTGTTTGTTTTTAAGTTGGATAGGATTTAAACCTTAAACACTTCCTTTAAAACACCTCCACTCCTTTAAAACATTAATCATAAATTGGAACACGTTCAGCAAAACCCACTGATACTCTTCATACAATGAATTGAAATCTCCTAGTAATAGAAAACTGAACCAATATTTTATTGTCATATCAAATCCCATTATTTTTTCCCAGGTTCAATTTGGAACCAAGGCCAATTGAAAAACAAAAGCAAACAATCAAATGAAGACCAGAAGAAAATTTTAAGCCAGGAAGGCATGTTGTGATAACCTTCTGGTAACTGGAAATTTACATCCAGGACTTAATCTGTATTCAAAAGCTTCTGTAACCCCGTTTTATATGACACGTATCCTGGCAGGTTAAAGAAAAGTGGTACCTCCTGGGAAAAGATGATGGTGAATTTTGGTTGATCTTTGGGTCTGTCCAGTTTAACTATTTCTGCTTCCAAAGCACTTCGATAAAGTTATTCACTGAGGCTTTATAAAAAAAAAAAAAAAAAAAAAAAAAGGCTTCTATATTAGTTTTCCAAGGCTGCTGTAACAAATCATCACAAACTGGGTGACCTAACCAACATAAATTTATTGTTTCACAGTTGTGGAGGCTAGGAGTGTAAGATTAAGGTGTTTAGAGGGTTGGTGCCCACGGGCACTCACAAAGAGAGTCTATTCCATGGCCGTGGTTCCCAGACATCCTTGGCATTCTTTGCCTCATAGACAAATCACTCCAATCTCTGCCTCTCCCTTCATGAAGAGTTCTGCTTCATGTGTCTGTGTCTTCTCCTTGTCTTTTGAAGACATTAGTCATATTGGGTTTAGGATCCATCCTACTCTAGTGTGACCTCATCTTAACTCCAATTACATCTTCAAAGACTCTTATTTCCAAATAAGGTAAATATTTTGAGGTTCTGGGTGAACACGAATGAGGGGGTGGGCATGATATAACCCCATAGAACCTTTTTTGGGGAAATTAAAACACCTGACTGGGACATATGTGCAGATATGAACAATGTAATTCTATCCACTTTGACTCAGCAAGTATCTATTCATCTAGAAAACAAACCAACCAACCAAAGGCCTTGCCTTTATAACTGGAAAGCAATCACTACAGTGTTTACAGTTTTATGAGTTGACCAGAAGGCAATACTTTTTAGCAGACTGGGGAATGTTTCCATCTGTATACCTTCCCTCTTCACTGGCTCTTAATTTTCTTGTGGCAACACCAAGAGAGAGAAGTTGATGTCAGATTCTCTCTCAGAGGAACCATTTAATTGCAGGGGATCAATAAGAACCCTCAATTTTGCAGTCCCACTTGGGAAGTATCTCCATGGGAACCCAAATATTAAATGACAGCGCCTTAGCATAATACCTAATGTAGAGAACAAACCAGATTTATTTTTATCAAAACTAAATATGAAACATTTCCTTCAAGGATGAAGTTAGAATGGGGAAAAAAAAGGTAGTTGAATTGATTGGTAGATAATATGGCCAAAAAGGGACTCAATTTACAAGTTCAAGTGAATAAGAATTTTCCAAACAACTTTCATGGACCGAGCCCTATAGATTTGCAGAACTATAAAGGGGATTCAATGGAATCAGTCTGGCACACATATAAAAAATCCTGATGCTGGGTAACCTCATGTTTCATAATTCCACATCCTTCCATTTACCTGCCCCTTTCTAGCTTTGAAGATATTAGAGATTAAATATGTACCAGTGATTACACAGCAATAATGATAGCTACCATTGGTAGTGAGCACCCACTATATTCTAGGCACTATAATTTGCATTTAACATACATTATAACATTCAATCTCTAAGGCAAGAATTATTACCTCATTTTACAAACGCGGATATTCAGCTTATGAAGACCACTTTTTCTATCATACAACACTGCCTCATCAGATGGATCAATGTCTTATAAGGATGACTCAATAAACCTCCTCCCATCTCATCTGAAACACCAGTTTAATAGTTTCCAATGTAACAGTCTCATATTTTGTCAAGTTTTCATCATTCCTCTGAAAAAAATCAAAGGAAGTTACTTAACCTCTCCAAGATTTGGTTTCTTCATCGGTCAAATGGAAAAAGTAATATTCATCTTTCAGGGATGTGATATAGAATGCATACGTTAAGAGTTCATTAAGTTGTTTATAATAGTTTTCACTGGATTTTAGTAACTGGCTTACCCTTCAGTGGGGTGACTTTCTGTAGATTTTCCCAAAACACTATGACATAGTCACCTAACGACAGAATGTGCACGATGTCAGGTGATGGGGAGTTTGAAGAGTTTTTGTGGGAAGAGGAGGGACAGGGACACTGATACCTGTGAATAATCTCAACAAGTTCTGGAAACCACATTGTCACTCTGTGGATTCTGGCCAAATTTTCAGATGCTCAAAAGGGCACCTGGAATTCACAGCTTCTGCTGCAGAGCAAGAGAGAGGAGGCTGGCGACAGACGCAGGGCCTTCTGGAGGATCACCCTGGCCACACCATGGTGTGGCACCCATGTGGGGCACTCCAAGTACTTGCTGAGCAAATCTATTATTTATTATCCAAATAAAACACTGTACTGAGAATCAATGTATTACAACTGTAACTTTTACAGCAAAAGTTTGTTTGCTTATTTGTTGGCTTAAACTTACATTTGAATCCAGGGAATCAAAGACTCTTAGATTTGGAAAAGATTTTCTGGAACATTTAATGTCAAAATAAATATGGATTTTATGAGTAGGAGAATTAGGGCTTGGGATTAAATGGGTTGCCAAAGATCACACAGCTAGTTTAGATAAAGCTAGACCAAGAGATTCAGTTTCCCTCTGCAAAGAACCTCAAGATGGGGCTTCTCGGTCTCAGCACTGTTGTTTGATGTTTCAGGCCAGACAATTCTTTGCTGTGGAGGGATGTTCTGTGCATGATACCAGCATCTCTCCACCAAACAGAAGCCAGCAACCGTCTCCCAGCACCCAGTATGGCCACGCAAAATATGTGCAGACATTGCCAAATGTGGCCTCTGAGTAAAATCACTCCAGTTAAGAATCACCGCTGTAAGGGTTTTTTTCGGAAAGTTAAGTGGCATGATGAATGTGGATTTGCTTGATAAACTACAAAGTACTAGACATTATTAGATCCAGGAGTTCTGCCACCCAGTGTTGTTCTCAATCTCTCTCACACACACAAAGGAAATGCTTGGTCAAGAGTGAGAGAAACCCCCAGGGGACAAATTGGAAAAAGGGTTCATGCTACCTTTGGAATTAAACCATGGATTCAACTCAGGATGGTTGATATCATGGTTTCACTCTGCCTAATGAACCCTCCCACATTCATCTGAGTTTGGCTAATTCTCAAGCATTCCCTTTTAGGAAGTCTCCCTGAAGCCCCACTCTGGCTCTCAGGCTGATTGCCTTTCGCTGTGTTCCCATGATCCCTGGCATGTCTCCATTGCTGCACTCAGCATGCTGTGTTACAATGATCTGTTTCCTTGCCTGTCTCTCCCCACAGGCATGAAGACTGTGTATTATCCTTCTTTATCTATTTGTGTAGAGTACAATCTAGAAGATGATCAGTTAACATTTGCTGCACAGATAAATAAATGAGTGATGGAATAATTTTTTAAAACAAAAATGAAAATAAACTGAATGGACAGGCTTTAGAGATGCAAAGATATGCAGGCTTTACAGATACAATTTACTGTAAATCATAAATAGAGTGAAGGGTTCCCAGGCTGGGCAAAGATTTATCTCTGAATTTAGCCAGACTAAAGAGCAAGCCAGCAGGTAGCTGCCTATAGCACTGATTCAAAAGTGTTCTGAAACATCTTTGGATAAAAACATGTGTGTGCAAGTATTAGAAGAAGATGAAGTTAATCTATGAGAATCTACCTTGTGGAGAAGTATGTGGTGAGAGGCAATATTATGTTAAGCCGGGTTAACTAATGATAGATGGTCTTTAAGCTGTCTGTGAAGGCAGGTAGATGCAGTTTTCTGCAGAGCACTATTTTGCTGAGTGGGAAATGCAAAGTTGGGCCAGGGAGGAACAACTTTGGAATGACAGAGAGGCTGAGCGCTGCCGTCGGGCTCCTGCTTTGATGCTTCTCTAGGCAGAGTTCAACTTCTCCTCTAAAGAAGTGCTGAATATTTAAAGAATATCATTTTGAAGAGAAGCCAAATGATTGGCCTGGCCCCAATTTTAATGTAATTGGAAATATTATCACAATTAAAGAAAGATGCAAGGATTGTATCTTGAATGTCAACAATGGAAGGCTAGGGAAGGACGAGCTGCTGAGGGAGATTTGGGAGTGGCCATCAAAGTCCCCCTAGGGCCACAGGTTACCTGTTGCGCCACTCAAAGCATTCCATCAACCCAACAGTGAGCATCGCCTATGGTGGAAGTGGATACATGAAGCCCCACACAGTTTATGCAACTATCTACCTTTCCCTGATTCCAAGCTTACCAGGGATCTTGACTTCCTGTGTTGTTGGCATATAGGGAGTATACTGGGTAAGCCCAAAAGAAGGGTTGGCCTGTCCTACAGTTCTACATCTCCTGGTAAGTAAACAAGATTGTTCCTAGTGTATGTACCTGAATTTACTCAGTATAAATTGGCCTTCCCAAACATGATCAACTCTAGTACATTGGCTAAGTTGAGTCTCGTCCTATGAGACTAGGGCCTGGACCTGGGACTTCTGCGGTTTCACCAAACCAAATTTCACCAAAGCAAATAGCAAGCAGCAAGCCCTCCCAACAGCCAGTCTTACTCTGCCATCACATCTGTCCTTGCTAATGCCTTTCTTTCCGATTTCCCCACAGAGCATTAAAATATCCATCCTTGGGATTCAGTCCAACTGTTTCATAACAAATTGCAATTATAAACTCCTACATTGTGTCACAATAGCATCAATTCAATCATGATTTTCTTGCCAAGTAAGCTCTCCTGAATATAACTATGATTGTTTTTCTACAGAAACCACTCCATCTGGGATGCACAGACTCAGAGAGAGCAGTGCATCTCCAAATCTGACAGATTCCAAGACAACTCACTTGAAATTTTGTTGTCACTGGTTTTTTTAAGTGCCAGTCCTTCCCAGGATTCTGAGAAATGTTCTGGTTTTGTCATTTTAAATCTGTTCTTTCTCTACAAATAGGACCTATTGGTTTGTGATTGACAAGTCTTAGAAAATACAAAAGAAAACTTAGGCTGACTAATGCATTTTTAATATTTATGGGGCACAGACCATATGTGTGTGTTTGGTCTACTGCCTAGTGCTCGTTGGAGCTCAGAATATGAAATAATAAACAGCCACTCGAAAAGCCTCTCATTAGCACAGGGCAGGGTATACACTTTTCCCAGAATACCTTGCAAGTAGTTAGCTCCCAATATCACCCTGTATGTAGCAGATGTGGATGTGCTACATAAAGCTGAAGAAAAAAAAACCCCCAAGATTTATAAATAGCGATATAATCAAGGTAAAGAGCAAAAGTCAAAACCCCGAAACGTCTTGTACATGTTGACTTTCTCTCTTGCCACCTCCCTCCGGTCATCTTCTTCCAGTGCCGAAGCTGGTTTTCTTCCAAACTGGGGAAAAGGAAGGCTTGTGAGCAGTTCAGCAAATATTCCAGAGTCACTGCTGAGAGCACACAACTAGTTGTGCCATCACCCACTGGCTTCACTGTTAGGGGCTGTCAGCACACTCTGTCCGAGGTGCACACACACCTCTGAACCAGAAACTTCCACCCTACCATTCACCCCACAGAGAATCATCTGCAGAGAATCTTTGTTGTTACCCATCAGCATGGAGTCTTCAAGGAAAATGGCCATCCTCAGGAAAAGTAAGAGATAATAAAGCTTCCTTGGAGGGAGTTTCGCAAAAGCACGGCCACATTTCAAAGCCAAACTACCTGGGATGAAGGCAAAGCCGCAGCTGCACCTCCCTAGTGATGGGACCCAGGAAGAGGCAGACACATCTGTTAGCTCCGGTTTGCTTTCTATATTAAACCTGCCAGAGTCCTCAGACGGCAGTCGTTAAGCACTGCTGAAGCTGTCATTCCACTAGGTAATTAAGTTACCTAGGATGTTCCACACCATACTTTGTTGGGGGAAATATTAGATTGTGGCAGGAGTGTTTCAAAATTTTTTTCCCATGGAGTTCACATTGAATATTTCATGTCTGAATTCTTAAATGTCTATTTGGGTCATAACTGGTACTTTTATGGCATTTCACAGCTTCTAAATCACTTCCCTATGCATTCTCTTTTAAATTTGGTCACTAATCCAGAAGAGGGGACTGTGACATAAACGCGGAAATAAAGGCTTATTGCCATTAAGTACAATTTCTCTGTGATTCCTCAGAAAGGGGAGAAGTGAGACTTAAATCCTGGACCTGTGATTCCAAATGTTATTCTCTTCAAATCTTGAAACGTATAAATTTTAAGCAAATAGAACACACAGCTCTGGAATGGGCGCTCCCAGACTCTGTGTTAGGCCTTGCATTCTGTCCCAAAGATTCACCTGAAAATACCTACCTTGGCAGTTTTTACGGCTTATTGAGGTCTGTATATTATATAACGCATGTACATATTATATAAACACATGCATATACTCATACTTGTGGGTGTGCATGTGTATGTGCACTAAACTACTGGACTTTTTTATTTGCTCAAACAAAACTGTAATAGACTCTCTTCTCAGACAAGTTGGGAATATGGATGGGACTTGGGAATGAAGGTGGGGTTTGTCTGGCTCTAAGAACTAGGAGACATGGAAGAGACCAGGTCCAGTGAACTGCTACTCAAGCAGACCTTATTCAATGATGTCGGCACATGTAAAGAAAGAATATGCCATTGTAAATGAATGGTGGCACAGAAAGAGGAATTGAGTAAAGAAAACTGCCATAACCCTGGGTGGGGAGGGATTGATCACTAAAGAACTCTTCCTTGGAGGGAAGTGTGAGCAGAAATGCTCCATCAAGCAAGTAACTGTGGGGGACCTTTTATGGTATCTGAGTACACAGGTGAGCAAGGCTCGAGATTACTCTCCTAGAGCTCACAGTAAGTGAAGGCAACAACAAACAGACCATATGGTGCAGTTGGTAAGTAAGTCTGCAACAGAGGAATGCACAAAAGACTGTGGGAAGCCAGAAAGGGACAGCAATTCCACTGGGGCATTCCAAGGATGTAAGGGGGAAACTAGGAGTCAGAGGTTCACTAGATGAAGTTCACCAGCCCATAGTGGGGAAGGGGAGGAAATGAAGTGGTCTCAGCATTTTAGGCTTACATTTAGGAATATGATCAGAAGGCACTCAGGAAGACCCTCCCGCCATAGTACCCAGGGTGCCTAGAGGCGGGTGAGATTCGATGATTTGCAGTTGGCCTGCAGGCAAGCGCTAAAGGGCTTGAAGTAATCAGGCTGGGCTGGAGATGGAGGAAACAAGCGACACGGAACTACTCGTGTAGTCTGCTGCCCAGTCCAGAGGCCCCCTACTTCTGCGCTCCTACTTCCACAATCAGACCACACCCACAGGGGCCAAACTGAGCCCACATGGGGCCTCACTACCTCCCACCCTTGGACATAATGACTGGTCCCAGGAATGAGCACGTGAGTAAACCTGGACCAATCAGCAGGCTTCTGTAAGGCCTTTCAGCTATGAGCAAGAGGCAAAAAACCCTTTCACCAACCAAGCAAGACCCCAAACATCTGGCAGTCATTTCTCCCAACGAGAAGTAGCCTGTCTCCACTAAGTGAGAATAAAAGTGACACAGGAAAAGCTAGAGAGTAGAGAATGGAACAAACTTTGTGGCTTCAGGGTCTATAACTCCAGATATTTGTAAGGCCATCTCAGCGTTGAAAGTGCTTTGTGGGCCAGTTATCCCCTCCTTTTCTGCTCAGGTTTCTTTGCTTTGGTGTTAGTTATTTGGAACTTTCCAAGGTTCTTAAGTAGAACAGTGGGAATGAGAGGAAGAGGGACAGAATTGGGAGCTCGAAAGAAATGGAACTATGGGACCAGGAAACAAAACATAGGTGCATCGAGTCTTAATGTGGACTAGATTTAGGAGTTGGCAAACTTTTTCTATAAGACAAGATAGTAAATATTTTAGGCTTTGCACACCATATGGTCTTTCTTACAATTTCTCAGTTTTGCTGCTGCGACATGAAAGCAGCTGGAGACATATGTAAATAAATTGGCATGGCTGTGTTCCAATAAAACTTTATTTACAAAAACGGGTGGCAGGTCAGATTTAGCCTGAGAACCATAACTTTCCATCCCTGGCCTATACAGATCACCTTCTTTTGCTTTAATTTGAAGCTCATCAAACCCACTTTTGTTGCCAGTTCCATCTCCCAGATGACACTGATATTAGATGAAGGGGTAAGCTGGGTTGAGGAAACGGGCATCATCTTATTGGAAAAGGACATCTCTGATTGTCTCTTTAAAAACTGGTATTTTTTTTAAAAAAAATATTTATTTATTTTGAGAGAGAGAGAGAGCGTGCACGAGCTGTGGGGTGGAGTTGGGAGGGGGAGACAGAGAGAGGTGGGGAGAGAGAATCCCAAGCACGCTGTGCACCAGCAGGAAAGCTCCTAGCCATTCATGGAACTCACGAATAGTGAGATCATGCCCTGAGCTGAAGTCAAGAGCTGGACCCTTAACTGATTAAGCCAGCCAGGCCCCCCATGGCATCCGTTTTGTACACTACTCTCTAGGTACGTCTGTCAGTGTTTGACCCCGAGCATGAACTATCTGTGAGTGTACCAAGGAGGTCTAGGTTCTAGCCCTCAAAGCCGGGGCCTCAGAAGCCTCGTGGTATCAAATCCACTGAAACAATGACCCCCAGCAAGGCTGCCTGCCTTCTCTTCCCACTAACCCCTTGGCCACAAACATGACCACCTCCCCTCTTGCAAACTTTGTCAGTAATTGTGTAATAGAAACAGCACCCTCGGTGACTCTGTAGGAAGTGCAGCATGGGAAAGTGGCCTGATCCCCTATTTCCAACTGAAGTTGAATTTACCCCCTGCCTACTCATTCTTATAGTTTCTATTCCATCTTAATACTTTTTGCCTTCTGTTCGCTCTGTTTCAAACTGCTAAAAAGGTACCAGATGCTAGATTTTTCACTTTGGGCACATCTCTTAGTTTCCCTTAATGCCATTGTGCTCATCTGCAAAGAGAGGAACTAAACTCCTTACACAGGGTCGCTCAGCTGCTTAAATTAGATAATAAATATGAGAATGTCCATCACTGTGTCTGGCCTGCAGTGGGTGCTCCGTGCACGCAATGTGGTCCCGGAGGGCAGAAAAGGTCCTGGGTTAGTTACACAGACTCCACGGCCCTTGATCATCTGTCCCAACCCACAGAGAGTGGCTCAAAAAATTATTCACTCAAGTGGTTGCTTCTTCTGCCTGTGTGGCCTGGAACCTGCTGGAACAGGATTGATCCAATACCCTGCATGCCTCTGAAGAAGAGAATCTAGGGGAAACCAGGCATGGGTGTTTTGTAAATAACTTTAGTAACAGATGGGTGGAGTTAGATATTTTGTCAACATAGAAATCACTTTTCCAAAGTGAGTTTCCCCATCTAAGGATAGTGCCCTTAATTTCTACAATCAAAAATACCTGCCATATGTTAAAATCTTTTGCAGCAGCTCTCAAGTGAAAACTAGAAACTCTCCAGAATCCTTTGCTATGTACAGGCGATTGGAATTAAGGCAGTGAGGAGGCTTGCGTTCTCGCACCCAGGCCTGGCTCTCAGGGGGGTCAGCAGGGCACTCTCTACTCTGGGCCTCATGTCCTTGGTTGGGAGCAAAGAGAGTGAGTCAGTGATTTCTAACACTGTCTGCCTACTTGATCACAGACTAAAATATGCATAAAGATGAGGCTGAAGAACAGAACACTTTTCAGAGAAAGACTCCCTTAGAATGATACCTCAGCAGTGGAGTAGGGGGTGGGGGATGTGTGGATTCAGGGGAGGTAGGCTTCAGAAGCGTGTGAAGTTTGGGTTGACAATGAACCTCCAATGAATACAGCTCGGATGCCCTGTCAGTGATCATGTGATATGTGGTCTTCAGAGCCACATGGATCTGGGTTCAAATCCCAGTCTGGCCATTTATTCGCTATGTGAACTTCAGCAATGTATTCACTCTCTGAGTCTCAATAAACTCATCTCAAAATGGGCATAGTATGAAGCTTGCTTCCCAAGATTTTTGTGAGAATCACTGGGTTCTGAATGATTCCCCAATACTCCATGACAGGCATTCAACAAATGGCAATGGACCTGAATTCCAGCCCCTCTGAATCATTCCTTCCCAAAAGAAGGAGGTTCCCCCACTTCCCAGCCTTTGCTCAAGTGCTCACATATGGAATGTCATCACTGTCCTTTGTAGCTCATAGAAATCCTACTTCTCCAAGAAATAGCTTCAAGATGGGGCACCTGGGTGGCTCAGTCAGTTGAGCATCTGACTTCGGCTCAGGTCATGATCTCACAGTTTGTGAGTTCAAGCCCTGTGTCAGGGTCTGTGCTGACAGCTCAGAGCCAGGAGCCTGCTTCAGATTCTGTGTCTCCCTCCCTCTCTGCCCCTCCCCTGCTTACGCTTTCTCTCTCTCTCTCTCTCTCTCTCTCAAAAATTGACATTAAATTAAAAAAAAGAAATAGCTTCAAGAAATATTTCTTCAATCTCAGTTGTCACTTCACTCACCCTTCAGTTATACTGCCCATTCTCTATCTACTGTATCAGAACCCATGCTCATTAACTGGAAGGCTCAGGGGGAGTTCTGGCTTTTAAGAGTGCTCAGTCTGATGGGAAATAGGAATATGTGGTCCCCTATAAATGCCACAAAGCAAAGACCATGGCAGAAGACAAAAGCATATACAGATCATCCTGGTGGAGTCCTGAGCAGAGAAAACTGCCCGGGCTGACCATGGACAGTGTCACTCCTTTCCCATAGCATCTTGTAAGCTGCCTTTAGCACTTACCTGCTTGCTGTGATTGATTGTGCATTTGACTCACTCACTCACAGATATGGCAACTCCTGGCATTTGCCCTCTGTTCCTGGGTGCCCCAGCATAAAGCCTGAATGTGAGTGTGAGATGGTGAAGGGCATTCTATCCTAAGTAATCAAGATGTCACTGGTGCTTGGCTGCAGCCAGCTTCCAGGTCCACATCAAAGCTGTCATGCTTGAGTTAGCAATAATATTTAGCAAAATGATCCAACATCAATGACAAGAAGAAAACATACCCTTTTTTGTTTCAAATGGCAAATCATTGAGTTCTGTTATATATATTTTTTTTCCTCATTAAGGAAGGAGATTGACCTAAATTCCAGCTTCCAGTTGGGATGATTTCACGCAACATTTGGCATGGGCAACAACAAAGCCATATGCCCGTGCAGGCATGTGCCTGATGTCAATAACAGCTACTCAGAATGACGCCTTTTACAAACACGTCATAGCAAAAGTTCGAGGAGACTTCAAGCTGGTAACACTTCAACACTTCTATGAAGTTTCTCTGGGACCGACTAAAGAGATAACCACAAATGTTTTCAGCCATGGGGCACCTGGGTGGCTCAGTCAATTAAGCATCTGACTTCGGTTCAGGTCACGATCTCATGGTTTGTGAGTTCGAGCCCCGCATTGGGCTCTGTGCTGACAGCTCAGAGCCTGGAGCCTGCCTCCGATTCTGCATCTCCCTCTCTCTCTGCCCCTCCCCCGCTCACACTCTGTCTGTCTCTCAAAAATAAACAAACATTAAAAAAATAAAAAAATAAAAATGTCTTCAGCCATTATCATCAGGCACACTATCACAGGTATAATGGTTCACAACTTACAGACTATTTTCACACACACTTTTTCATCACAAGTGATGGGAATGTTATTCTCTCCATTTCATAGAAAGTGACACATAGACAAGTCAGGCGATGGTACAAGGTCACGAAGGTCCACATCCCAGGCTCTTTCTGCCAACCAGGACACCCCTCTTTGTACACAGGCACATCTAAGAAACCCCAGATTCTAGTGATATCCGATTCCCCCCATGCTACCATGTCACTAACTCTTCAGTGTACAAGTATCAATGTCCCTTCCAGCACAGCCCCTGACAAGCCATCAAGGAGAATGAGGGTGCTGAGATCCAAGGGAAATGACAGGTGCTCTCGAGATCTGGAACGCCTTACTGGAAGGGGGAAATGGACTTACTCTGTGTCACCCCAGAGGTCAGAACGAGAACCCAGGAATGAGTAACAGGTAGACAAGGCCAGGCTCCACCCAGATAAGAACTCTCTTCTCTGAAATGTACAACTGATCATTTTCAGAAGTGGTGAGCTCCCTACCATGGAGGCACCCAGGCAGAGAATGGGAGATGTCTTCCTGGCAAGCTGTATCAGGGATTCAAGCATCAGCTGGGCCTGGACCAAATGACTCCTTTAAATCCATTCATGCAGTAAACTTCTGGGATCTTTTGTTAAATCCTATTGGCTGCTGAGCATGCCTGCCTCTGCCTGCCAGTCAGAGGAGATGTCATCAAAAAGCATTCCCCTTATCTTGATGACACAGGTAGGCAGCAAGCCCATGCTCCCTTGTGCTTTCTCTCTTTCTTTCTCCCCCAACCCCCCCCACCCACACACACACAGGCACATACACACACCCCTCCTATCTCTCCCCCAACTAACTGAATGTTGGATGACAGGTACTAACAAACCCCATCACCCAAGTGTCATAGAACAGCTCACAAAACCATAGGCCATTTCTAAAAGAATGCAACCTCTGATCCACATAGAATTCCCCTGTGAGAATTTTTAAAAACTCATCTGTATACCTAATGTCAGCGTAACTTGCATTTTGTCAGCTCAGTATATTTTATAACATAAATTGAATGTAATCTCTTCTATTGCTCTAACAAGGAAACTGATATTAATGATGCAATAATAGTTGTCCCTTTCCTAAAAGTCTGACATATATCAGGAACTATGCTTGAGACTTCACATATATTACCCCGATTTTCACCCTGCAAGTCATATGAGGACCTATCCATTTTATAGATGCTCACAGAGATTAAGTTTCCTGACCCGGTTGGTCTGACTTCAAAGCTCATGCAATTCAAACTCCAAAAAGTATGAGATATTTCCATTGACAACACTGGCTGATGACAGAGCTGAGATTCAACCCTACATCTGCCTGACTCCCAAGTCGGTGGTATTTTCCCTTGCAACATGCTGTCACAAACATTCCTAAAGGTGCAAACAAAAGGTAAGCTTGGGTTCTAAGTTTTATATATATAAGGTAACTTTTATTTCAGAGCTGCCATTAGGAAAAACATGGTGGAGGGAGGAAATATGACCAAGGACTGAGGTTCCAATACCAGATCGCACGGTTATTTATTACAAATGCTGATTTTTTTTCCTCTTTCCATTATTTACTTGTTCAGGGAGCTAGAAACAGGAAAGCAGCCCTGGCGATTCAGCAGTTATTTAAATAGAACAGTATGGGGATTGTGCACTCAGTCCTCTGTAATTGGAAACCATTTCTACCATGCACCAATATTTCAAAAGCAATACAACCCAATTCTCTGACCCATGAATCAGGGTTTTCCCTTCTACCAGCATGAAAGATTGGGGCCAGCGAGCACTGGAAGCAAGATTTCTCTTAGGTACAGCTTTTACAGAAGAAAGCTGACAAAGGAGAATCTAGTTGACTGGAGTTTTAATTGAATATTAGAATAAATCAAATGCATGCCATTAGCTTTTCTCGGGCAGTGAGTACATGCTAGAAAACACACTCCATATTCTTCAAACTGAGTCACCTACTTCTTTGAACACGTGTAATGGTCCCTGTAACTCAGCGCCTTGAAACCAACTCTCTTAGCCATAATTATTTATGTTCAAGCAAGATATGTTGCTGGCAAAAGTCATACGCTTTCAAATTCATGATAATTCTCCCCTTATAAAAACATAATGATTTCAACTTCAGTATCCCTGACCATCAATCTCATCGGAAATCATGGCTTTGAAATTGACCAAACCTGACATTATTGTATGGCACTCGATGGGATACCAGATCTCTTGGAACCTCTGTTATCTCATTTGAAAATGGTCATAAATGAGTACAATTGGCTCTTGAGAGATTAAAGGAGGCTATAAATATAAAGGGGCTAGCACAGTGTCTGACGGATAGTCAGTAGGTACTCAGTAAATATCACTTCTTTCTGATTAAAGGTACAAGGAACATTTTGGGATTATGATATCGGTTCTCTCATCCACATGTAAATGGGAATGACTATTAACAGTGTGTGCCTTTTTCTAACCTAGAGTAGGGCTTGCTTTCTCCTTTTTTCCTGTTCATCACCAGGACTGCCTTCCCATGCTGGGCACCTATAGTCCAGACCCTTTATATTTGTTATTTTATATAATCTGACCCTTACGCTAACCCAGTGAGACTGTCAACATTATCTCCTTTAAATTTTTTTAGGGTTATTTATTTGGAGAGAGAAGGCAAGCAAGGGAAGGGCAGAGAGAGGGCAAGAGAGAGAGAATCCCAAGCAGGCTCTGTACTGCCAGTGCAGAGCCCAATGTGGGGCTTGAATTCATGAACTATGAGATCATGACCTGATCTGAAATCCAAAATAGGACACTTAACCGATGGAGCCATCCAGGTGCCCCAATATTATCTCTAACAGGTGAAGAAGCCAAGGCTTCCAACAGATGGGTAGATTGTCTGAGGTCAAACAACTAGCAAACAAAAGAGCTGAGAAAGAAACCAGGTCTTTCTGGCTCTAAAGCTTATGCTTACTTCCTCTTTTTAAAAATCTTGACCGTAGGACAGTGGTTCCCAAATGGGAGTAATTTTATGGGGCGCCTGGGTGGCTTAGTCAAGCATCTGACTTCGGCTCAGGTCATGATCTCGTGGTTTGAGAGTTCGAGCCCTGCATCAGGCTCTGTGCTGACAGCTCAGAGCCTGGAGCCTGCTTCTGATTCTTTGTCTGTCCCTCTCTCTGCCCCTTCCATGCTTGAGCTCTGCCTTTCTCTGCCTCTCAATAATGAATTGACATTAAAAAAAATTTTTTTTAATGGGAGTAATTTTTGTCCTCCTGGGGACATTCAACAATGTCTAGAGATAATTTTAATTTCTGCTGCTTCAGGATAAGGGGAGGTGATGCTATGGTCATCGAGTTTGTAGCCCAGAATACTTCCAAATATACTCCAATGTATGGGACAGCCCCGTATGACAAAGAATTATCTGGCCCAAAGTCTCATAGTGCTGCTGCTGAAAAATCCTGCTCTGGAATTTATCAAAATGTGTCTTATTTTAAAATAAGTGACTGTAATATCATATTTCTGAATTCAGACCTTCATTCCTTATTGATATGCAGATACCAAAAGATATTTTTCCAAGTCTCCTGCAAGGTACAAATCTCTCTACAGTGCGTGTTCCACGTTCATCCTGTCGGTTTCACTCATTTCCACAGCACAACATCTATTGTCTCATGGTTTCCATGGTAAAAGGTTTATCTGTTGTTGGCTTAGATTATTTTTTGCTTGTTCACACCATTCAGAAAACATTTTTAAAAGTGAAACTGCCAAGGTCAAATCTAATATATTCTTCCCTCTTTTTCTGTTATTTATTATTTCCTACCTAAAATACATAGCACGCCATGGAATTTAAACAACGCACAGTATCTGTAAAGTGTGTACCAGCTCTAAGTTATGAGGGAAGGGGTTATTTATAACATAAAAATGGTACAGCTGATAAGCTTTTTCGAGGTCTAGTTCACTCCCCGCCTCCATTTGACAGAGAAGGAAACAGAATCTCAGGTCAGTTGTGATCTACCCAGAGTTAAACAGCAGATTGACATAGGACCAGTATAAGAGTACGGGTGTACTGACTTCTGGGCTGGTGCTTTCTTTATCATGCACTTGGGGTTTCATGTTATAAAATCCAATCAGTGCACACATGCTTGGGTATGCACACACACGGACAGGCACATGGGCACCCAGGCATACGTGCACCCACGCACGTACACACACACACACACACACACACACACACACACACTCTCTCTCTCTCTCTCTTAATTAGATTTTCCCTCCTATTCTTTTAGGAGACCTCAAATACTAAAGGCTATCAATATGTTAAGTGAAAACCTAAAATCATGAGTGAACTGCCCTCTACTCTACCGAAGAGATGAATAAGGGCTTTGGACAATCTCGAGTCCAAAATGAGAGCTTGACATACACAGACCAATTACACCAGACATCTGAAGCCCTAAATGGAGTTGCAGGCATTTATGAAGCCTGACATAACATGCAAAGAGTGACACTGGATTATTTTCCATCTCTTTCCCATTACATTCCCACACTGCCTCCAGGATTTCCTTGATGAAATATAAAAATGATACACTGATGCCTGACTCAAAAGACCTGAACTGCCTCCCATTTCCTAGACGAAAGCTCAGATCTTCAGCATTGCATACAAGATGATCTTACCTCCCTAGCCTCCTGGAGATACACATCCTGCTGTCACCCATTATGTCTAAGAGCTTTCCAGAGGATTCCCATGGGCCCTAGAACAAGTTCCTCCAGACCTCCCAGCTGGCCTCCTGGTCTAGTCTCCATGCTTCTTCCTCTGTAGCTGTTGACTCTTGGCCCAGCTGCACTGGCCTCCCTGACAGCCCAGCTGTACCACCAGGAGGGACAGGTTCTCCTTAACTTCCTGTAGTAGAACTCAGACACAATTATGTCAAGAAAACAAAGTGAAGAACCAAGGATCTAAGTAAAGAGAAAGAAGGATTTAGCAGCTGTAACTCTAAAGCCTAAACCCAACCTCAGGGTCCCCACCCATATCCCACCTAACTTCTTATCAAATCTACCCTTTCCCCACCATACTTTCTAGGCTATGAGTTTAGACCTCTACTAAATAAATGTCTTAGTCCATTTTAGATTGCTGTAACAGAATATCATAGACTGGTGACTTATAAACAATAGAAATCTATTTCTCACAGTTCTGAAGGCTAGGAAGTCCAAGATCAAGGTGTGTCAGATTCAGTGTCTGGTGAGGGTCCACTTCCTAGGCTGTCTTCTCACTGTGTCTTCAAATGGCACAAACGAGAGGGAATCCTCAGGTATTCCTTTAACAAGGGCATGATCCCATTCATGAGAGCTCCACCCTCATGGCCTAATTACCTCCCAAAGGCCCCACCTCCTAGTGCCATCACATTGGGGGTTAGGATTTCAACATATGAATTTTGGGGGGACATGAACATTTAGTGTATACCAATAAGAAAACCTTCCTCTCCCTACTTCTGAGAGCCATAGCATTTCCTGCTCAAGAACAGCCAACAGTGGGATGATCCATTTCCTTCAGAGTAAGTCCTTGCCACAAAAGTGCAATCTGACCACACCACACCCCAAACAGGGAAATTACACTTGTCTGTGGTATATTTTCTAAAGTTTGCATTGTTCGGTCCCAGCAGCATGTCTCACTGGCCGAGCTCTGTCCAGGTCCCACAGCTGTCCTCCAGACTGAGAGGTGTGTGGCCTGAGCCTCCCATGCTCTGCAGGAAACAAGCCACCTATCCAAAGTCCTCCTTTCACAGATGAGGAAAATGAGGCCAAAACGGACTTGCCTCCAGGCACCCACGCAGGTCCACAGCAAGGCCAGGACTAGAACTCAGGTTGTCCCAAACATAGTCAAGTATTCTCTTTCTTTTAACATGTTCTTGAAATCTCAATGAGACATTTTAATTTTATATGAAAATGAATATACATATGAGTAGTCAGCAAGTGAACGGATATGAAAACCCTGGGAAGCACTGAACATATGGAAACTGAATCTGGGTCACAATACTCCTTGGAGACCCATCAGTCCTTGGCCACAAACGTACAAACTGAATTGGGAAGGTAAATTTCATGGCAGGGGTACAATACACACTGTAACTGATTTAGAAGATGTATTTAGAGACCGTTAATAATGCATGTGAGATGCTGAATATGACTTTTCTCATTATAAATATTTAAGAGCACATAGGTTTTAATAGCACCAGATATTACACAGTGATGAGTTTGTATAAATGACGCTACCCACTGGTTACATGAAGCCCAAGGAAAGATATCATTTCCTATACCTGGAATGATCATAAGAGTGACATTCTGAAACAGAAAAATAAAGTCCATTTTGAAAGACCCCAGAGCTAAATAATTTTAATTCAAGGTGAACCTATCATCCCTTGCCACAAGAAGCTAGAGAGACTCAGTTTATGTTACGCAAATATAATTTTCCCATGTTATCTTGAGGGTTAGTTTCCTTCCTTGCCTTTTTAGTGGGTTTTTTATAGCAATAATCACATTGGACATTTCTATCTTTGATTCTTTCAAAGTCAAGGAAAACTTTGAATCTTTTTAGATACAAATTCAGCTGCAGTTTTTGAAAGAAAAAAAAACAGAAGAATTCACAGCTACAGGAGTGCTAATTCGAACTAACTATAAAATTTGATTGAGTGGTCTGGTCAGTAAGTTGGAGCAAATGCTGGTCTCTCCTGGTGGAAACCAGCCATGACACTGTTCACATAAGCTCTTCTGCCAGGGACTGTCACTGAGATGGATGTCTAGTGATTAATCAGATTACAAGATAGTTGTACCTAGATCAATACGCAGCAATGATTTCCCTAGAAATAAGCCCCTCATTGTCAGTCCATGGGAAGAAACACAGCAAAAAGCCAGCCACAGAAGTCAAGCATGCAGACTTGGAATTCTAGAACCACAATGTCCCAGCTGAGTGACCTGGGCCAAGTCTCAGTTTTCCTGAACCTCAACTTTTATAGTTGTGAACTGGAGGCAGTAACACCTATACTCCTCTGTCAATGGGATTAGAATCAAGATACTTCCTACTGCCCACTGTCTGACATAGAGTAACCCCTGACACAGCTGAGCCAGAATCAGAGGTGGTAAATGATTGCTCTAAGAACCAGTGGAGTCGTCAGGAAGAAGGTTTATAACACATCGTGCACTTTGGTATCGTGTACAAAGAAAAGGCTTAAATTTTTAATTAACCTGGAAATTAAGGTTTGTGTGACCAAGCTCCCTTCATTTTACTTTTTAAAATCCTCTTACCAGATGAGAAAAGTCTAAGGACCCCAAGGATCAAACCAGCTTGTCACATCCCAGATGTCAGGTCACAGATCCCTAAAAACATGGGAGGTCACAAATCGCCTGTCCACAGACCATGCAGCCAAGGGTGCGCTCTGGAAAGAAGCGCTGTGTAGACAAGCCAAATACAAAGATGTAAGCACACCATCTGCATAGCTGGCCAGTCTGGGGGTGCCAGATACCAGCCACACTGAAAGCAGAGAGACAGGACAGAAGTATCTGGACCGATTGCTAAACACGGAGAGCAGAGACGAGAAGCTTTGGGGATGTCACTTCAGTGCCTGCAACCTCCAGTATGGAGAGGCGAATGGCTGACCATCCTCACAAGACACAGACCAAAGAGATTTACTGGCTCTGGGCTTCCTTTCAATAGTTTCTCAAATAGAATGAACACGATGATTTTGTTATTTATGTTCTTTACTGCACCACCATTCTCACAGATGGGTGTTTTCTCCTGGCCCCTCCCTCTTCCCCCCAAGAGAGGGCATGGTGGCCACCAGAACGCATCTGCCAGCCTTCCTGCTCCTGGGAGCATTACTGGCCGGCACCCAGCAGCTGTGCCTCAAAACCTGCCAGTGCCTGCATTCAGGCCACATCAGCCACTGTGCCAATCAAGGCCTGGACCAGCGGGAGGCACGATGCCTTGGGTACAAAGCTGAAGAGGTACCAAAGAACTTGGTAATAAATATAAATGATACTTGATGTAACATTTTTAATAAGAATTAATGCAAAAAAAGCCCTGAATAAAATATCAAAATGGTAAATAAAGTCAGAATCAGCATTACTGATTTTCCCTTTGCCTCAGGCTCACTCACACAGGATTCAGGAAGGCTCTGGCTCCAATGACAGGGCACAGCAGGGATGCTACCACAGATAGTTCTGGGGACACGTCTATCAGCTGACTTCAGCTCAAGGACTCACGACTAGCTTTGCTGAACCTTCCTTAGATAGCTCAGCAGTCTTGGACATTGCTCCCCAAACTTCTGTCCTGTTCATCATCCCGGGCCAGACTTGCACAGAACACTGACTGCTCTCTTGGCCTGCCCTGATTCTATCCATTTCTACACATGCATTTGCTCTAATATAATCTTTGTGTATTTAATCCTGTCTTAGTGTCTATTTCTTAGAGAACCCAGGTTACATAAAAGAGGATTTCCTTTTCTCTGAATGGCAGGATTGAAATAAAATTTACTACCCAGCAGAGTCTTGGCAACCTGCCTGCCCCAAGAGGTCAATATTCTCTTTCTCCTCCATACAGAAGCAGGCATTCCTGTGTCAGGGCCCAAGCCCTGAGTTGTGTGTGTGTGTGTGTGTACATGCACACTTATGCATACACATGCATGTATTGTACATGCAGGTTTCAAATGGTTGTACCTTCTGGGTAATTAAAGCTTTCTTCAAGCAGAGCTTTTATGTTTTATTCACTGATGAATGAAATGCGTTTCTCAGCCAGGACTATAAACCATGAATATCCATATTAATTACCAGCTTATCATTAACATGAATATTTTACCTTTAAAATACCAGTGCTACAAGTAAGTAAGTGGCTCTAGACCAGCAACTTCAAATAGACTTTTCTTCTTCTTACGCTAAATTAATTCCAAAGCTATGGAAGGTATTTTGGGATTTCTAGTATGCATTTTATTTGTCCCTAACCTTTTAGAATCAGCTGGCCACTACCTGGTACCAAGTTACCCCTGGCCATGGTCATGGATTTCTGTGATCTAGACCATGGATTCGACCCCAGAGGTATGATTTTATCAGTGAATTGTTAGAGGAATGAGCTAAGGCAGGAATTTCTGATTGTCTTCCTACATCCAGGTCCTACATCCTGCCTTCCAAGCAAAATCCCTCTCTAGTTACTCTATCCATCCCTCCCCACTGACTTCATGTGCCCCGAAGCCCCAGGAGTGGTCCTTGCCATGACTGCTTCAGGAATGGACTTGAGACGCAGTACAGGGCAATTATCTAAGAAAAAGTTTACAGGGGACTCTCTAGAAAATTTCTTCCTTGTTCTGGAAAATATCCAGAAGTGACCATCTATTCTTTTTCTAGATGTTGCTATCCATGGATATGAAGGACAAACCGCTAAAAGCAGACTAAGAAGGAAACCAACCCAAAGTGAAGGGCATTGCCAAGAGAGGCAGAATGAAGCTGGATCTCTGGTTCATTCTAAAGTCTATGTTTCCTCTGAATTTCCAGATATGTGAACCAATAAATTTAATCCAAATTAGTTGGCTTTTTCATTGCTTTTACCCAAGAACATTCTAAACATTGTAAGAAACTTTATCATATAATTGAATAAAAACCCTCATTGCATGAAGATCTAGAAAAACTCAATGGAAGTAAATATTTGGAAGTTTCAATCTCTAGAAATCAGATCTAATGAGGTACTCCAGGAAGAACAGTATCAACTCATAAAGGAAAAAGGTAAAGGTCTGAATCCTTCCTTCACAAGAATTGCTGTGAGTACGTGAAAAATGAAGAATGACATCTTGATTGAGCTAGAGGAAGAAAAGGATTTCCCTCCAAGAAACGCTGTGAACTTTGAGATTAGGCTGAACATACATGAAAAGGGAAAAGAGAGATGTCTGGATGGCACTTATTTTAAAGATAGAAAAGGAGGCATGCCAGCCATTATTCCACCAGCACGGGAGACTCGAATCTAGAGAGACCTGGCTGGGCAAAGGCTGTTGGATTTGAAGGGGTAAATAAATCACACCACCCTCCTTTTCTGAGTTTCAGATCCTACTGAGAAACTGAAATATGTATCCATTAAGGATAAAAATATATTAGCATTATTTCTAGAGGCTCTGGTTTGGAGAACATAGTTTTAACCTTGGCCACATATAGTTTTTGTTACATCCCTACCCCATACTTTACCTCTCCACCCCATAAGTAATTGAACTTACCTACTCAGGCACAGATAGAACATCGAGATAAAACCATGTCCTTATTCCTTCCTCTTCCTTCCCTTGAAGGGACAGAATCTGCCTCTCGAAAAGTTTGTTACATGAAAGAAGAGAAATTCATTATAGTCAAGGCAGCTCCTCAAGAAAGAATCAGCCTTGGGCATTGGGAACAGTGTTATCTGTCATCTTAATCTTGCCTAAATGAGAAAGATGGGCCAATGATGTTCAACTCCTAACATTCAGCTCATAAGCTAAATCTCTTTTTTCCACTCAGAGAAGCATAAGGGGATGACAAGGGGCTGTAAGTGTTGTTCTAACAATGTGTCTGGGAGCCATTCCTTCATGGACACATAAGGACAAGGGAATACTCTCCCCCTAAAGGGAGGCAAGAACTCTAGGAGCCAATTCCAGAAGCAGCCCAAACTCTGGGAGGCATGCCCCTTAAAGCTGTCAAAGAGTGTTCCTGGAAAATACAATTATAAAACCAACTTCTTTTTTAAGTTTATTTATTTGAAAGAGAGAGCATGCACAAGTGGGGGAGGGGCACAGAGAGAGGGAGAGAGAGCAAATCCCAAGCAGCCCCCACGCTGTCAGCATGGAGCCCAATGTGGGGCTTGAACTCACAAACCATGAGATCATGACCTGAGTCAAAACCAAGAGTTGGATGGTTAACCTAGTGAGCCACCCAGGCGCCCCACCAACCCTTTAATACTAGGACAGCTATACCAAGTAGAGGTGGAAAAATTGAAACAGTTTAGCCAAGAAGATGGGGAGTACCAGTGCAGAAAATGTCAAGCATTGTTAGGTACATTTTGAAATTACGATATCTAGTTCCTCTCCCACACTACACCCTCCTCTGTGGGTGGTACTGAAATCACTATTCATGCCACTGAAGAGAACTTCCAGAACATTCATACTATTTAAGTTATTAGTTAGAAAAGACTAGGTATGCTTAATACTATATACATTTAGTTTTGTCCTAAGTTATATTTTTGACGGTAAGAAAGGGGTCTTGAGTGGAGACATTTAACTCAGGAAGATGAGAGCAAATAAGATTTATCTGAGGAGTAGATGTTTAATAAACTCAGAATTCAGTCACTTAACATATCTCAGTGCAGGAAAACCCACCCACAAATAGAATCTAGAGGAATATGTCAGGAAACCAGACAATGGGTCCAAAAAGGAAAGGAAGTCAAATTCTATACGTAGCAGAGAAAGAAGATGAACAATTTATGAAAGAAGATGAACAGGGTCATATTTACAAAACTCAGCAAGGCCTGCTTGAAAGGAACAGGAGCAAAACAGAAATGAAACACAGCAGGGCAAGTGATGGCCAGGAAGACCGTCCGCTGCTATTGAAGGAACAGAAGTCACTCACAGTGGACAATTCAAAAGCTGAAGAAAGATAAGGAGCAGGTGCCAGAGGGCTTCACTGGACCCTGAGGGCAACAAAATATGAGTCTCATATCTGGTGAGCATGACTCTTTAGCTGACACAAACATGAGAACAAAATAGAACCTATCGGGGCAAGCTGAAGTCTTTAGAGAGGGAAGCAGTAGCAGCAACCACTAGGACACAGAGTTACAAATGGACTGAGGTCGTGCAGAGCAAAGGAGGAAGACAGAGAGTGGAGGATATGAGAACCTCACCCTTACCCCTGTGCGTGTCTGCTCAAATCAGGACAGAGATTTATCTCTGGCCAAACCCACGTTCAGTTCAAAACTGGGGACTGAGAAGCCCAGGGCTCAAAGAGAAGGTGGGGATTTAGGCATTTAGATATTTAAAGGATGGCAGGGGGAGGAAGGACACCAGGTAAGTCCTAATGACTGGGGGTGCCACCAAACAACCCCTGCAATTTTTTAGGAAGTTAGGAATGTTTCCATTTCTGGTGTTAGTCTCTGAAAGAGCAGGCTGTATGCAATGGGTAGATTTCACCTCAGATATAAACATTGCCGCAAGCTCTTGATGAAATACTTCTTCCTACTGAATTCAATCTATGTGTAAGATAATTTCTGGACTGTTGGCACAGTTAGAACTGGCAAGAAGGAATCATGCAATTGTTGAGTTGCTCTCATCTTGGTGTCTCTAAATCATTTTCTTCCTCTAGATACTGCTACATCTTGGCTATGGTCTTTGGCAAAAGTTATGTAGGTCTGGTTTTTATTGTAGATCTAATTTTGGAAACATAATCTTGCTTGAGATTACTTCTGTAAGAGCTGGGAAGTTGTCTTTTGCTAATATTCTCTAAATTTGGTAGGTGTGTGGCTATTACAATAATCTTATCTGTTGTATGACTCCATGGGCTTTTCAAAAAGTGGGGGATAAAGCAGACTCAGGGTTGGTTTAATCCAATTTAGGAGAAATAGTTTCTTCTTTACTGAAAAAACTATACTTATCCTCATTCCAGTGGAATAAATGTAGACTGGAGCTCTTATAGGGACTGCGATTCTTCCTGAACATCTGAGTGAGACCAAAACTGCCAAAAACTAAGCAGAGTACGATGTTGAGAATAGGATTTTACACACGCATGGCTTTGAAGTTTAACTTCCGAGCCTCAATTTCATGTGAAAGGAGGAGAAGCTACTACATCTGTTACTATGAAGAAAGAGGTAATAACTATAAAACATCTAGCCAATGCCTGGAATATAGCAGGTCTTCTAAGAATAATTATTATCTAATTCAGATTCCAAATGTCAATACTATAATCCAATGCTTGCTTGAATAAGCATGGTCATAACTGCCAATGGAAAAAAAAAGAAAGAAAAAGAAAAAAAGAAAACGAAAGCATCCTTTTGATCATCTCCAATGAGGGAAGGGAGAATCTGGAGATGGCTGAAGGTGACTACCCCATTCAAACCTATAATGACCCATTCAGCAAACATTTATTAAGTGACCACTATGTCCCAAGCACTGTTCTGGGCACTGGACTATAGCAGTGAAGAAATTCTCTCCTTAGGGCATAAGATAAAACCTCAAGAACTACTTTTTCCCTGTCCCCAATAAACTGCAACCAATTCCAAGGGCAGTGACCAAATAGTATTGTTCTTATATTCACTACGCCAAAAAAAAAAAAAAAAAAAAATAGAGACTATTCATGCTCGTTGAGTTAACTGGAGCTGAACAGAGAGAATGATGCCTCAGCAGACCACATAGAACACCAAGAATTTTCCTAGGGAACTGAAAGAACCCCCTAAACAGTACAGTAGAGACCACCCTGGCAGGATAGACTTCCAAGTGGGCTTTGAGGGCGGCCTCTCCTCCCACTGCCTTAGACTGGTCTCCCTGTGAGATGTTCTTCCCTGGGCTTTCCTAACTGATCCTGAAATGATTTTATACAACTTCCAGAGCCATCGCCAACCATGCACTGGCCTACCGTATGATCAAGCAGCAGTTTCACAAATACTTGTTGGGCACCTACTATGTGCAAGCACCTATGCAAGTGCTTTCATATGGTCAACTTGACTTCATTATTGTTGTAAATCTATGACATAGGTATCTTACAAATGAGAAAAACAGACCCGGAGAGGGTAACAGATATGTTGAGGGTCACATCATAAGCAAATGGCAAGGCTGGGCCTTGAACCCTGGTTTCTTGAGAAGTCAAGGGCTCCTTCTACTTCATCACTCCATTCTGTTTCCAAACTCTTCAAGCTGTAACAGCAAGTCTCCTCAGTTTCACACTCCACTCCACTTTCAAAACAGAAACACAGCACAAAAACAGAAGGCTTCGCTTAGGTAAGATATGAGCTTATCTGTATGATGGTATTTTCAGTTGGCAAGACACTTTCAAACTTGTTATCCCACTGGATCCTTCAAACCATCACCATTTAATGAGGGGAAACAGAATCAGAGAGAATGTTGGTTGTACCACAAAGCTAACAAGGGGCCAATGCAGAATTCTTCCTCAGGTTTGTTTGTTTGCTTCTTACCCCAGTCTAATGAGTACCCCATAGCCCCACATTGCCTCCATAGACTCAGTTCCATAAGCTGGAACTTGACTGTGACAATAGATGACATCATACACAGTGAAGACATTCAGAATGAGACCTTCCAACAGATTCCTGGGCCCAGTATCAGGAGAAGTTATGGGGAAGGATGAGAAAACCCAAACTGGGTTCCCAGTTGTGTATTCTCTATCCATCAAGTAACAGAAGCTGGTCCAGAGGTTCCCAGGAGTTTTGCATGGACCCAGTTGAGGGGCAGAGCCTGAAGTGAGCAGGGGTATGGAGTGGCTGAGGCTGGAGCCTTTTGGAAGGCCCTATCAGTGTCTGTACAAAATCTATTTATTCCCTGTCCCCTTCTTCCCTTCTAATGGAGCCATGATTTGTTCAGGTAACTAGAGAGATCCATTGATCCTCAGAAGGGTGGACATACTCCATTACCATTGAGCAATGAATCCTGACTAATTAATGGTGGATTTCTCATTCCCCTTGGTTAGTAATTGGCTGGGAGTGGCCATGACAAATTCTGGTCATGGAGATGTAACAATTCACTGGGTAGACCTTCTGGGAAGGCTTTGCTTTCCTTCTAAAAGTGGAACAGGTTTGTGTGATACGGCCCCTTCACTTATTTGCCCTTCCTCCTTCTTCCTGCTGAGAATGTAACCACGATGCCATGAGGTACAGGGGCCAGTTTATAATCATGAGGCAGGATGTGTGAGGAGAAAAGCCAACATTCTTCGGATGCCAGAGAAGAAAGATGGAAGTAGCCTGCATCTTTGGGAACTTCATTGCACAGGGGCCCAGGCCTAGACTTCGTACTTGTAAGGAAAATGGACTTTTCTATGCCACTGTAGGGCTTTGTTTTTGTACCTTGCAGCCAAATGTAAGTCCAAACGGAAGCCCAAATGCTAACTGATTATTTTGAGTGCCCAACTATGGTCAGCCACATCTCTACTTCCAGAACCAGGGCTAACTTGGAGATCTCACTCTGGGTTCTGACCGTTTTGTTTTTCCTTAACCTTTCTTGTTCCTATAAGGACACTCCTTACTCTGATGCTGTGTTTTGCATTTACTGACTCAGTACTGGTTAGCCTCCTCCTCCCAGCCTCAAAACATGACTGGTTAAACTAGTTTGCAAACCAAAAGATGGAGGGAACAACATCACCCAGGTGACTCATCATGGGAAGTCTCAACCCTCCCTGTACTGGGATAACCAGACAGCCAAGAACAGAACATAGGTATCACCTTCACACCTCAGCAAAGGGTGACAAAGGGCAAGGAAATAACAATTAGTAAACACCAACTACAAGCTGGGTTCAGTATTTGCAACAGTGCCTAGAATGTGCCAAGGGTGTCCCAGGCAACACATGAAACCAACACAAATCTCTGTCCTCATGGAGTTCACCTTCTAGTCGGGGAGGGAAAGTAAACAGACAACCAAATAGTTGTATATTCATGCATATCAGAGGGTTTTAGGGGTGGCAACAGTATGAGAAAAACACCGTCAGAAGGGGACGATGAAGTTCTGGTGACACTCCCCACGATGGTGGCCTTGGCCTCAACATCCCCATCTGTAGGATGAAGGGTCTGTGCCAGGTTCTTCCATCGCTGATGTGCTCTGAGACTGTTCAGGCTCCATCTGCTTAGGGACTGACGGACTGGCTCACTGTGAAATGCTTGCGGGAGACACTCTCTTGTGAATGAAGGGCATTCCCACTAGACCTTAACTCACTTTGCAGGTCACTTCTTCCCTTAGTGGCTCCTGGTAGCACCATTTCCTTCTTTATGCCACTTAGTCACAGCTGGAGTTTTATATTTGTGTGATTAATCATATTTTATGAAGTCCTGACACCCCCACTAAATGTCTATTTATGCTTCACTATTACCACAGTGCTTGGTGCCTAGTACATGCTCAATAGCAATATTGCTGAGAGAATGAATGAATGAATGAATGAATGAATGAATGAATGAATGAATATGCTGTAGGTCATCTTCACTGCTTCAATTCCAAAGGCATTTGATGGTTTTTTTTTTGTTTTTTTTGTTTTCTTCAGCATTCTGTCACTGAGCGCTCCACTGATATTTTCCAAAGACTGCTCTTCAAAATCCATGCTTTCAAACCCAGAGGACCTAGGCACATATTCATTCATTTTCTAGACAGAGTAAAATTTTGTTTACATACCATGGAGAGTGTGGGCTGAGGTGGAGGTAATGAATTCTTACGCGGAAAACTCTGAAGATGCTTCCTTACAGGGAATAGAATAGCATCTAAGCATGCACACACACACACACATACACACACACACTCACGCACACACACAAATACAAACTTCCTCTATAATTTATAAAGGGGAAGGTGAGTGTAGATGCCAGATTTATGCCCTGCCTCAGGCACTGGGCTGTTTCTGCAGCCTCTAAGCATCTCTCTGCAGACTCCCCTACACAGAGTATATAACCGTGAAAGGCTGTTCTGAAATGCAGATACCCCCAGATTTTGTGGCGATAATGTTGCCTGCGAGAACAACCAAAAGCATTAAATGGCAGGGGATGGGCTGGAGCACATGGAATCGTTACATATGGAAAGAAGTAGCAAAAGACTGGTCATCTGGCAGCTGTAGCAATAAGGGGCACCTGGCCAAAATGCTTCTGGCCTATTCAGTCATATATTTATTAATTATGCATCTTTTTAAAAATCCTCTATAATTCATGTAATTATGTAAGTGCCAAACAGTATACACTTACCATTCCACAATGTGGGGCTGGCCAGTTTCAAGCAATTCTACAGCGACATTCAGAATACCGAAGAGCCACTCTGGGTGTTGTTACATTGAGGTATCTGGACTTAGTAGCCCCCAGATGGCCGTCAGAGTGAAGTTCTTGTGTCCCAGGAGCCAGTTTTGGGCAGACAATACCATAGGTCGGCCTACACCAGCCATCTTATAAGATGATTCTTTTATTCTGACAGGTGGGTTGCAATACAAAAACAACTAACATAACATCTGGTAGAAAGTATTAGCTCAGACCCTCATCGTTTTCTGACAACAAAGCCAAAAATCAAACCACCATAAAACTCCTCCAAATTGTCAGTGCTATTTTTCCCTGCTAACAAGAAAAACAGGGTGACAGGAAAGACAAACCTTTTTCTAACAGCAACTTTTAAGAGGCAATCATTACAGAGAGCTTTATGTAAGGGACATGGGATAATGGAGGGGGTACTCTTCAGTAGCATTTTTATAGAAGATGTAGAAACATGCTTTATCTAGTCATTTCTTATATGGCCCCTCGATAAAAGGAAAGGACATCCTCTTAAATAGCCACTCTCCAGAGACATTTTTATGGGTGTGAGAGTAATGGTAGTGAGACCTCTAGCTTTAGGAGATCTGACTTGATACAGGATTAGTTTGCTGATCTTGAAGTGGAAAAGGACAAGACCACACTGCTAATCTCAAGCATCGCGTGCTTCCTCAGTAGGGCTGGTGACAGGTACTGGCTCATAGCAGCTCCAGACACAGGGCTCGGGGGGGTGGGAGTGGGGTGGGGGGGTGGTTTCTGGACTATAAGAATTGGGCTTCCCATGGGCAGTAGTCACTTTACAGACTTCTTTCTTTTCTCTTTCCCCCTTTGAGCCTTTTAACTCTTCCACCATCATTTTTTCCAAACCTTCTCCTTTGTCTAAACAGAAAATTGCTCCTGAATGCATCATCAGAGATAGGAAGCCATTGCCATGATGCTGGAGTCTTGTAGCAAAGCCAGCATCTTCTAAGGCCTGACCTGGCTGTGTGTATGGAGATGGAGTGTTAACTTGGGTCACTGGACAACATGTTAAGTTGATCACATTCATTACAATCACTGCCCCTCTCAAATTGTCACATAGAGAAATCTGCAATGGCTGAGTCTCAGTTGGTCTGATAGTCCCTGTGCCCAAAATGATATGTTGAAGTCCCAACCTTGGGTACCTGTGCAGGTGACCTTATTTGGACACAGGGTCCCTCCAGATGTAATCAAGTCAAGAGGAGTTTATACTGGATTATATATATAGAGATTCTAATGCAATGACCAGTGTGCTTATAAGAAGAGAGAAATTTCCACACAGAGACAACACAGGGACAACGCCATGTGAAGATGAAGGCAAAGACTGGAGTGATGTATCTATAAGTCAGGATTGCTTGCAACCACCAGGAGCTAGAAAGAGGCAAGGAAGGGTCCTGTTCTAGAGCCTTTGGAGGAAGCAGGCTTTGCAGACACTATTATCCCCCAAACTGAGAGAATGCTCTCCTCAGAGAGCTTCAGTTGTGTTAAACAAGTTTGTGGTACTTTGTTAGAGCAGCCCCAGCAAGCCACAGTCCCTTAAGAGCCCTCAAAGAATAACCAGGGAGATGCATCAATGGATAAACTAGAAATGTCTGAGATTTTTTTTCGGGATTAATTTTTTTCCAAGCTCATGAATGTCTGGAGACCTGCATGATCTGGTAAATATAATTGTATTTCCAGAAGCCATGATATAACCTTACCAAGTGCATGAGGTCCTGGTGCCCTGAGGTTGGGAGGTCTACACTGCTTTGAGTGTTCCTTCGAAAGGGCAGCCTCCCCATGCTTCACTTCACTCAGAAAAAACCAGGATTGCGTCACCGACCACTTACTTTTCAAGGGCATTATGAAGATCTGTATCTCTGTAATGTTTGTCCAAGAAATTGGAGCTTGGTGGAGGATTGTCACTGGCTAAATATAAAGTATGTTATTATCCCCCCAAACCTTGGCAATTCTTTGTCACTTTCCTTTTGAAAAGAAAATTGTACTCACCCAAAGCATTTCATTACCACCTGAACTGTCTGTTTGATATAAATTTAGAAACCTAAATTTATAAAACCCCACAGCCAAATGCATTAGAGTTAGGAGCCCAGGGCACCTGTAATATTGTTATTGCAAAAAATAAAGTTTGGCATGTGGCCTTGCTTGACTAGTCAGCCTAAACTCTGAATCATCTCTATTTAGAGAGGCCCCTTCAAACTATTTTGTGGGGTCGTTTGTCTACATTTGCCTACATTTTCTATAACAATTAGCTTCCATCAAGTAGATTTTAGAGACTTGCTGAGAATTATACTACCATCTATCTGAATATTTGAGATTTCTTCTTTAATGCACCTATGAAAAGCAAAGTCCCAGTTAGGAGACATATTTACTCCAGATCAGACCTTCTTGACTGGCTGAGAATATACACTGAATACATGTTAAATAGCTGGACAGCCCCATGGATATTGCAAGTAACCCGTCTGAGGGCACTTCAGAGGGGTGAGTGGAATCATTTAAAGTCAGACTGTGTCCCTTTTTGTTAAGCTCACGTGTTAGTTTTTCCCAATCCCCAACCTCTTGGGAAGGAGATTCAGATCTACATGATAATATCAGTCTTGTGTTTGGCACGTGCATTGTTGCCTCAACTTCCTCATACATGAAATGGGAAAGTAACACCTAGATCACAGGATTGCTGTGAGGCTTAAAATAGCTAATTCTGTTAAAGAAGTTAACCTGGTTCCTGACACATGTTTGATGTCTTCGGTAAAAGTCAGGTGTTATGAGAAGAAGGAGGTAATATAGGAGGAGAAGAAGAAGAAAGTGGTAGTCGTGGTGGTGACGGTGGTAGTGGCATTTTAGGCTCTACGTTAACCTCAGGACACCAGTGAGACATAACTAGCAGCAAAGAATGCGGTAGAGGTAACAAATTGGATTCAGCATTTAAGTATTTCTGTTGAATTCTCTGGACACATCAAGAATATCAGCCAGCTGATCAATAAGCCAGCCAAAAACTCTTGCAACTGTGCCAGCTGCCCCAAGCAGAAGACTAAATGGCCTCAGGGCCACATGATCCAAAAGTCATGCTGCAGCCACCAGACCTACCATCCATTGTGGTAAGCAGAAGAGTGGCCTCCTCAGTATGTCTATGTCCTCATTCCAGGAACTTGTGCCTATGTCACATGACATGACAAAGAGAAATTAAGATAGCCCATGGAATTAAGGTTGATGATCATCTAATCTCAAAATAGGGAGTGTATCCAAGATTATCCAGATGGGCTCTAGGTAGACACAAGAAAAGTTCCTTAAATATGGAAGAGAGAGAGACATAAAAGTCAATGTCAGAGTGATGGAATCTGAGAAAGACGTGATCAGTGATTGCTGGCTTTGAAGATGGAAGAGGTCATGAGTCTAAGAATGTGGGCAGCCTCTGGAAGCTGGAAAAGGCAAGGAATGGTTTATCCCCCAGAGCCTCTATCAAGAAATTCAGTCCTACTGACACCTTGATTTGAGCGCAGTGAGACCCACTTTGGACTTCTGACTTCCAGGACTTTAAGATAATATATCTGTGCTTCTTTAAACCACTAAGTTTGTGGTAATTTGTTGCAGCCATACATACAACTGAACACCACATCCATCAGTCATCAGACTGAACTATATACCAGCCAACCCCAACCCAGGGCTGTGTTTCCTCAGTACAACGAAAAATAGTTCAACAGAGAATGATCCTCTTAACATAAGGACATAGCAGACCCTCTAAGAGGAGTGAAGTTCTTGACAGGGTGAACCCTTAAGGGGCAGAAACGTGAACCCATGAGAACAAGTACTTGACCCGTTTCCTCTTTCCCTGGACTCCAGAGCCCCTTACTCCAGCCAGACTCCCCACATGCTGTCCTCTGCCCCTGTGTTGTGGCAAAACTGGTTTCAGTGGTTCCCTCAGAGCAGATGGGCAAAACACTCTGGGAATGTGAGCAATAGGAAGGTCCTGGGGGGGAGTTTGAGCTCCACCTCTGAGGGTTCCAGTTCATGGAAAGGCTCACAGGGAGGTTCATCTTCCTAAAGATTTTGGCAGACGTGAGGATATTCCCATTAATGTCAAACCCTCATTTCAGATATTAGAGAAGAGACTATTTTACAAATTATTGTGAAAATGTAGGTATTGTATTATTGAAGGCTGAAGTACTGTTAAGAGGTATTTTTATTATAATAGTAGCATAGAATGGGGGTAATTAAGGGGATTATGTATTTTACTAATTAGCAAAAATGTATGCTTTTAGTAATACCCTTAATTATTAAAATCTGTCTTGGGGCAAACAGCTAATGCAAGGCTATGAAAAGCCTACAGGGAGTGACCCTTTTTCTATATGTAGTAGTTCTGCTTTAGAAGTCTATTTCATTTTATACTGGGATTCTATAATTAATAGTGACTTTGACTTCAAGGGAGCATTTTAGAATATTAAGAGCAGGGTTAGTCTCATGGGAAATTCAGGATACGTTATTTACGTAGAAACTAACTGAACACTAATTCCTTTGTAATGAACACTTTCAGATCCTCTCCCTCTCCTCCCATCGCTCACCCCTCATCCCAACTCCACCCCATCCCGCTGCAAACTTTAAGTGGCATTTACAAGGTTTCTGAGAGGTTTATACACAACAGCATAATAACATAACTATTTGAATAAATCAACAGATACTTGCAGAGTGCTTATCTTAATAAAGCCGTTACATGGACCATATTTATTTGTTACACGTCATGCCGAACATGAAAATTGACATTTGTGTGACCCATTGGAATGAAGAGTCAAGGAAGCTACCAGTGAAAGTGAACCAGTCCCATCCAACTGTCCTTGGGCTGAGGAGATTAACATCTAGGACCACTTCTAACTACCTGAGGCATATCACACACCTTGGTTGGGAAGAATCTGGGATAAACAATGAAAGGTAAGACAATGGAAAGGTAGCAATGGCTACCTAGCAGTTAAGCAGTGGGTTCTGGAGTCTCATCTCATCTTGTTCCACTTCTAGCTCTGTGGCCTCAGACAAGTTACTTACCACCCTGTACCTCAGTTTTCTTGTTTGCAAAATAAGGATGAGAGTAACAGCATCTACCTGATAGAGTTATTATAAGACTTATAATTGTAAACTACTTAGAACAGTCCCTGGTGTCCAGTGAGTCCTCAGTGAGTGTTTAGAATCAAGAGGCTGGGTTCGAGTCCTAATTTGCTGGCCCTAACATTCAGCTGACTGTTTTTGCCTCTCCAGGCCACAGGCTTGTGGTAAGTAGACAAAGATTTGCAAAGCTGTTTCATTGTTAGAACACCCCATCCCAGTTCTTCTGGGAGCATCATATTATGTGTGCTGTCCTAGTTTCTACCCCTATTTGCTCTAAAAGATTCTGCAAAGTCTGTCAGTTTGATGACAATTGTACTAGCATCTAAAATCTTTGGCATGTTAATGCCCAATGAATCTGGCAACCAGGAGGTCAAGGTTTCCTTTGGTGAGGGCTGTTTTGGAGAATGGCCAGGATGGAAGCCAGGTACGGACAGTTTCAGAATGATGGTGCAGAACTGCAGATGGTGAATCTAGAGTCCAGGCCCACACCATCTCTGAGGATTTGGGTAGAGATGTGAAGGAGGAAAATGAGGCACAAACTAGAGAAGAATGTGGCTGGTGGAGAAGTGAGGTTTGTGTGTTTCCTAAGACAGAAATACACGCGATGCAAAGCACCAAGATGAAGCATGAGGCTCAGAAACAGGAGAGGAATGGATGACTGATAGAGCAAGACGTCAGAGGTTGGAGAGGGAAATGTAGGATCTCAGATCCTCTCGCCAGGAATCCGTGGATTCCATACTGGCAACTGGATGACTTAATTGAGCTCTCTGATTTCAGTGATGCCCACAAAAGAGATAAGCACATGTTAAAGTCTAAGCTATCCCCATTTGATTTCTGTATTGCAATTGGTGAAGAAATAAAAGCAAAATGAGAGAGATTGATTTCAGGCTTCTGAGAAGGCCTGGCTGGCACTGATCATGCAGTTGATACTATAATTAGTCTGGGAGTCCTTGGGCCGGAGTCCCTGGAGCTGATTTCTGAGTAATCTTACAGGACTGTCACTCCCCACAGAGCTCAAGCCATCCCATCACCTCCAGGAAACATGCCCACCAGGCAGATCTTCAATCCCTGCAAGCCTGCAAGTCTCTTAATGGAGCACCTCTAAAAAGGATTTGATTAACAAACAGGCACTACATCTACAAATATGAATTCCAAGATTGCTCTTCTGACTGCAGGTCCCATAATGTCCCAATTTCTTCAGTGTCTCTCCAGCTCACTGTGTCACCGGAGAGAACTAAGTCATGTCACTCTGGCCACTACTGTCTTGAACTTGGCAACTGATTGTTCCAGTGTTCTTCACTGCTGTCTTTTCAAAACCCTTCTTATACCTGTTGATGTGAATGGCCTGGATGGATAAAAGATCCATTCCTTCACTGATTTATTCGCCCACAAGGTATGTGCCAGGCACGGTGCTGGGCACTAGGGACTCACAGATGAAGAAGACATGGAGTCCTCAAGGAGCTCACTGTCCCAGATCACTCCTCCTGGAGGCACGAGCTAACCAGACCTAGAACCACTGACAACTTCCCAAAGAGCACCATTGCCTCCTTGTCTTTCATATGCTTTTCTCTCTGCTGGAAAACTCCTTCAAGTTCTCTTCAGACCTCATCACGAAGAAGTCTTTGACTTTACCAACTCTCCCACCAACTTTATAACCCTTTCCTTACATCAGTTAGCTTATTTTATGTTGCAAATAATAGAAAAACCCATAGAGCTAATTTAAATAGTGAATACATGATTTGATTCATATAACCAGAAGCCCAGAGGTAAAGGAGACCTCCAGGTTGCCTGAATCCAATGCTGCAGGCTGTTTTTCTGTTAGTGACTCAGCTCTGTTCTTCTCTATGTACTGAGTTCACTTTCAAGCTTAAAGAAGCAAAGTGGCTATAGTATTTTTTCAAAGGATCAGAGAAAGTGGGAAGATACTTCCCATATTTCCCACCACATTCTTCCTTACATATCAATGACCTGAAATGAACCATAAAGCCATTACACCACCAATCCTCATGGCCAGAAGACAGCCAAGGATTCATCAATTTAGGCCTGAGTAGCTCACACCAATTATTGTGGCAAGGGAATACAACTTTCCTGATTAATTAGACAAATCAGAGCCCATTCCTGGAACTGAGGATGGAGGCAATCCTCAAAATTTCATGGCTGCCTTGGAAGGGAAGAGTGTAGAAGCGATATCAGTAGGTCACTGGCTGATGACATGACCACAGCATGAGGATGGGCCTTGACCTGAGTGAAAAATGCCTATAACTTCTGGATGCAAAACCTCCACAGGATCCAGGCGTCCAACCTGGTCAGAGGGCCTTGGGATGCTAGACCTGCTCTCAGCATATTCCTTTCCCTTGCACTCTCCCATTCTCAAAGATATCTGGGATATTTGTTTCAAGCACTGCTAATAGGCACACCCGGAACATAACTGAATTATTCACAGGCTGTTCTATTTATCTGCTGGTAGATTGGCCTCTGATGATGGAAAGAAACATTTTCCGCATTGCCTTAGTTGGAAAGCTCATTTTTAGTATTATTTTTCATAGGGCAAGGAGACAATCTCAGAATTGTCCCACATCCCTTGACTTATTTTATGTAGATATTAAAGGAAAGGCTCCTTCCTGAAAAGCCACATTTTCTCATCATGGATGGCTAAAGCCAGGATTATAGGATTTCTTGAAAAGAATTCGTGGACAATAAGACACAGCTCCAAGACTCTGGGTGTGCAGTCCAGCATCACAACAGACTGGAAGTCCATTCACCAATGGAAGGAAAGTAGAAGAACTCTACGGTGTGAGGCAAAGAGGCTGCCTGGGGAATGACATGTGCCTCAGCTCATTTCCCAAAGGGACATCATCTCTCCTCCTAAAATTTTGTAGGTCTTCATGTAGAAAAGCCTTCAAGCTGTGGTGATTAAAATACAGTCCCAGATTATTGGAGCAAGAGGGGCTTTTGAAAAAACTAAAGCGAAGCAAATTAGGCAGCTCCTCCAAGATGATTTCTGTAGAAGAATAACATTTGGAGGAGTCAGAGATGAAAAGAACCAAAAATGTGATGCAGCAGAGCCAGAATGGAATGGTAGGCCAGGACTTTGAAACTTGGGGCTGGCACCAAGAACGGAGAGTGAAACTCGAGCAACAGGTCGTTGAAGGTCATTTCAGAAGGAGTCGGAAATCTTAGGCTCAGATACAAGGCCGATTCCAGAACCAATGTGGGTGGCGGGAATCTGAGGCATTCTGCCAAGGGGTTGTCTGCTGCCTTTGCCAGGTGTTACTGTCTGCCTCTCCCCTGCTTCAGCTCTTGTTATGCAGGTTCCTTCAGGGTATTTTTGTATTTACAGCACTGAAAGAGTCCACCCAGAATATGGGGAAAGGAGAGAATGTGCAGGTAATGGAGTGTTTATTTTGTGCCTGGCATTGCACTGTTAATTGGGGGTACCTGCGCCCCCCTCCTCTACCTCCTCCTACACACGCTCACATGTGCACACACTTTCATTCATTACATCAGTCCCATGGTCTCTGAGTCTGTCTGGGTGTATCACCATCCCAACTACCCTGCTTGTCTCACTGAAGAAGGGTGACCATGGTCTTCGTCGCTCAGAAAGGACAGGATTGATATTTCTCTCATTCATTCCAAGAAAAATTCTGAGCATTTCCTGTGCACAAGTATGCTGTCAGATTAAGGTTACAAGGAGTGGGGTACAACAGTGTTTATCAGTGAGGCACTGGGTGGCTCAGTCAGTTAAGTGTCCAACTCTTAATTTCAGGTTAGGTCATGATCTCATGGTTCGTGAGATCGAGCCCCACATCAGGCTCTGCGCTGACAGTGCAGAACCTGCTTGGGATTCTCTGCCTCCCTCTCTCTTTGCCCCTCCCCACTCTCTCTCTCTCTCTCATTCTCTGTCTCTCAAAAATAAAATAAACATTGTTTAAAAGTGTTTATCAAAGGGCAACGAATAAATTAAACTATATGCCTACTCAGCTCCAATACATTTAAAAAAAAAACATGATACTTGGGGTACCTGAGTGGCTCAGGCGGTTGGGTGTCTGACTCTTGGTTTCAGCTGGGGTCATGATCTTGCAGCTTCATGGGTTCGAGCTCCACATCGGGCGCTATGCTGACAGTACAGAGCCTGCTTAGGATTCTCTGTCTCCCTCTCTCTCTGCCCCTCCCCAACTGGTACTGTCTCTGTCTCTCTCTCAAAATAAATAAATAAACTTAAAGAAAATATGATACTTGCCTTAAAATTAGCTTTGAGGATATCAAAGAGGGAGCGAGAGCCCACGTGACTTTCCTGAGAAGGAGGCATTGGGCTGCACGTTTAAGGCTAGGCGGGAACTGGCCTGGACCCTGAAGGGCCATGGGAAGAGTGGGAGTCAAGGCTCCTGGTAGAATGTGCTGAGCAGCGAGCCTGCCCACTCCCGGGGAACTGCTGTCTGTCTGGCTTGCACATCCAGAATGCTGGAAAGTCCCAAGACACGCTGCCCTCGGAGACATCAGGCATTCACCATGCCAGCATTTTACACCTGGCTCGAGAAACACCTCAGCAAAAAATCAGAGCAACTGTTTTTACCTTGTTTGTTGAGAACTTGTGCAGCCAGACCACCTGTCAATAGAAAACCCCTGAAGGTCCCCTGTTCCGTTTGATTCCACTCATTACAGGCTTCCTGCAAGCATCTGGCCATCCCCGGTGTAAGCAGAGCTCTGGGTCCTTCCTTCACCCTGAACCACCTCTGAACAATTACCAGAGTTTGTCTTGGAGCCTCACTGCAAACTTTCATCTCCCCCTGCAGCCCCTTGCACAGCAACCCATCTCCACTCCTGCCCAGGCTCTCCACTCTGGCAGCCACACTTCCTACAGAAGTATGGGAGTGACCTCTCTGAAAATCAATCTTCACCATGTCATTTTCCAACTGAAAGCCCTTTCAGGACTCTCTACTGGACACAAATGACTAATAACAAGTTCGGTGTGCTCTGATAGAGGGGTAGGCATGGAAGTGGAACAACAGAACGGCTGGAAATCACAGAGAACTTCCATTCAAATCGATGGCTGGTCTCAATAATGGAGAAGTATGGGGGAAAGGACAACCAGGAAGGGTGTTCTAAACAGGGAAGAGCAGGAGAAGGGACTTGGGGTCAGCGAGCACCCCTGGGCACCTAAAAACACTACAGAAGGGGCTACCGAGGATGGTGAGCAACATCATTGATGTGGGGGGCAGCAAGCCTCTTGATTTTATGACCACATGATTCCAAGATTGCTGTGGTTACACCTCAGGCCACAACGGGTGCAGACCTACTCCCAAGAGTGTGGCTCTCAACTGCCTAAGCCTCCCATCCCCGGGTGCCTCCTGACCCCACCTTCTTTCAATGTGGGATTCTTCGAATCGTAAGCTTGCCCTGCTTCAATGAGATCCATCGCCATAGTGTTGCTCTTTCCTATCTATGGCCTTTTCTGTATTTGATGATACACGCCTCTGAGATGGAGGCAGAGGGAAGGTCTCGGAGAAACCCCTTCCTTGAAGACGAACACATTCACAGTGCAGAAAGGGGAATAAAGTTCTATTTCTTGGTAGACCCAGCCCAGCGAAAAACGCTTCTCAGAGTCTGAGGCAGAAGTGTCTATGATTCATGGAGTCATGTCAGAGCCCATCATATGAGCCTCCCAGGAAAAGAATTGTAAGGGAACTTGAGCTCCAAGGACAATTGCTCTGTAATGGGTTTCAGCACTCAACGCCATGGGCTTTCAAGATTCAGAAGAAAAGATTAAACCCCAAGGGTACAGGAAAACAGTCTCTGTCTATTTGTCAGAGAGTAAGCCTGCCTCCACTGCACAGAGAAGGAGGTGCAAGGACCCTTTTTTAGGCCACTGAAGTCTCCCTGTTCACAGTTTAAAACCCAAAGCCTTGGGGTGCCCAGATGATTCAGTCAGTTGAGCATCTGACTCTTGATTTCAGCTCGAGTCATGATGCAGGGTCGTGGGATCGAGCCCTGCATTGGGCTCCGCACTGAACGTGGAGCCTGGTTGGGATATTCTCTCTCTCTCTCTCTGTCTCTCTCTCTGCCCTGCCCCTCACTGTAGAAATTAAATTAAATTAAAAAACAAAAAGAACAAAGCCTTTTGGAAAAAGCTCTATTTTGCTGACTATAGAATCCTAAGGACTTACGCGAGGATCACCATCACCACTTTATAAATGAGGAGCCAGAGGCCCAGAGAAAGCAACTTTTTACCCAATGTCACACAGCAAGCACACTAGAGCCAGAGGATGACCTGGGCCTATAGCCAGTACCCCAAAGTTGTTTCTTTGGCTGATCCTGGAGCTTTCCTACATGGCACATTATATTCCCTGGGACAGGACCTGGAACACAGCAGGCACACAGGATATGTTAACTGGTCACAATGATGAGGTTTTCAGGGTGACAGTGGGGTTCGTGGGGTTTGGAGCTGATGACCAAGAAAGAATTCTTGAAAACATCTTTGGTGCAAAAAGGTGATTTTATTAAAGCATGGGACAGGACCTGTGGGCAGGAAGAGCTGCCCCGGGACCATGAGGAGAGACTGGTTTTATACTATGGGGTTGGAGGGAGTAAAGTCCAGGGGAAGTTTCCAGTGAGAGTTTTATATGCTAAAGAAGACTCCCAGGATATTGGAGGCCTAGCTATTGTCCAGCTAAGGTTGTTTTCCCTCCAGCAATGCATTAGCTTTAAGACAGTAGGCAGTTCCTGGAGAAACGTTTTACTCTGCCAGCCTCAAGTGTTTGTCATTGGGCTGCAGGTTATAAGGAAATTGAGTTCTATCTGCCATTCCCTTCTGCCTTTGTTCCCAACATCACTATGGAGGGGTGATGTGGGGCTGCAGGAAACAGAGTCTAAAGGTTTCTGGGGATTAGGCTATTGATAAGATTACCTTTTTCTTGTCATTTACTAAGGTATTTGTAAATAGATGAAGACTCAGTGCCTGATCTCTATGGTTTCCCCTTTCCTTTGTTCTTGGGCAGCCAGGAGTGCCTGTCAGCTTGCCTTATGCTCCCTCATCAGTAATACCAGACGGGGTAAGAAATTTGAAGCTTAGCAAAGTTTGACATCCCTACTGCCACAAGGCCAAGTAATGACAGACACAGGTTTTCTGAGTGCAGGTCAGTCCCTGGCCCACTGACCCTTCCGGGACACCACAGGCACAGCCTTCCAAGGCTACTATGAAATCAGAGGTCACCAGCTTGGGTGGTGTTTCCCTGTCCTGTGACAGATCCTCTTCCAGCATGGAAAGGAGACTGTCTCCCCACTGTTGATGAAGCATCAGTTAGAGAAGGTTGCCAACACTTCCCAGTGCAAAAAGCAGCATCCCAGAGCATCTGGCATGGAGAAGAGAGGCTTAAATGATTTCCCTAAGGGGAGAAGTCCCAGTTGTCTGCACCCCTGGCATTGCTGTGTCTTTGGTTTGTAGCACTTCTGGCCCTCCCTTGCAGCCACCACAACCAGTTGTTGCTCAGCACTCCTGACACCCTTTTTTTTTTTTAATTTTTTAAAATTTATTTATTTTTGAGAGGGAGAGAGAGCAGAGGGAAAGAGAGAATCCCAAGCAGGTTCCATGCTGTCAGCACAGAGCCCGATGTGGGGCTCGAACCCACAAACTGTGAGATCATGACCTGAGCCCAAACCAAGAGTCGGACGCTTAACCAACTAAGCCACCCAGGCGCCCCCTGACACCTTTTCTATATGTTGAGCATTCAACCAGGTGTTAGAGTTCCAAAGAGGAACAACTACAGGCCCCACCTAACCATCCTCAAATGCAGGGGTAGCCTGGCCACCAACAGCTGGTTGATGAGTTCCTTGAGAACAGGGATAATAAGCCTCCTCCCTCCCTGGCATGTACTCAGGGCCAGGCACCATCCTGGGCTCAGAGCAATGGATTCAGAACCTTGGTTGCCAAACACCAGATGACTCTGTGTTTGCAAGCCCAAGGTTCTCCCCAGCAATGGGTGCTATTCTCCTCCCTGACTTGACAGGACAGAAGGCAGGACATTGACCAGGGCTATGCCTGGGAACCATCAGCAATAAAACGGAACCTGTGAGGCCAAGCCAGCAATACAAGCTCCCTGAGCCCTGTTAGGCTGCAAGCTTCTCTTAAGGGTTTCTTCATTCTTCTCTTAAAAAGAAAAATTTACCAAGATCCAATACATATTGACCAATCTATTAGGTACATTTATATCCATCATTTTATTTAACCTTCAAAACTCTTTGGTAAGGTAGACAGAAATATTCTATTTTGTAGATGTGAACTAAAGGTCAAAAGAGAGCCAGTGAGCTGGTGAACATTACACCTAGGAAAGGAAAGACGGGAATTCTCACCGAGGTCTTTAGGCCATACTGCAACACTCACTGCTTTGCATTTGTGCAAACATCCCCCAAGAAACACATGTGCATGTGCACACACAGATTGGCAAAGTACCAGACAATTCCTGGGGAGTCAATTCTACCCAAGGATTAATAAAGGATACTAAACTTTCTGCAGATTCCCATAATTTAAGGCAAGCCTACTGCATGTACCAGCGCTAAGCAGAGCCAAGCGGTTAAGGCAGAGGATGTAGAGCCAGGCTGTTTCCATCTATCCTTTGTGAAATCACCCAACTCTTCTCGCTCAGTTTCCTTGTTCACAAAATGGGATGACAACAACAATATCTACTTTCTAGGGCTGTGATAAAAAGTAAATGAATTAAAACAGATCAACCTATGAGAACAGTGCTTGGGACATAATTTGACTCATTAGCACCCAGCAGGCACAGAGCAAGCATTTTGCATACATTGGCTCTACTTTACCCGACAGCCCTATAGAGTAAGTAGCCACCCTCATATTTTGGGTGAGAAAGCTAACACTCTGAAAGCTTAAATCACTTGTCAAAGGTTAAACAACTGGAAGAAAAGGGAAGAACGTTTGCCCTGTTCTGTGCTAGAGAACCACAATCCCAAAGAATTAAGCCAGCATGTGCACTTACTTCTGATTACCTGCAGAACAGGACAGTGTGTTTGTATGATAACACATGAGCAAGACCCTTGACCCATACACTGAAACCTCCACCAGAGGTTTCTGCTGATATCTACTCTCTACATATTTGCTCTTCAGATATTTCACGTTCTTGAGGCTTCTTGTGCAAGTCTGAGCAGAAGAAAACACCATTCTGCCAGCCCTAACAGAAGAGGGACTCGGGAAGAAACTCCCATGAGCCTTTGCTTCCCTGTGATTTTTTTTTTTTTCTTGAAAGCCTCAGAGAGTTTGGATAACTCGGCTTGAAAACGCTCCCGATGTTCATCTCCATGTTAACACCTTCTCCGATCATCTGGTATTTATTCTTCATCAGTAATGAAAGTGTCAGCAAGCCCCATTCTGCATGCTTACCTGAACATCTGGAACTAAAAGCATGTCAAATGCATTCATTTTAATGTGTGCATTTCAAATTGTGGATTTGTGACTACCTACCTTGTAATGCCTCAAGAGTTTCAAGCTAGTCCTCATCAAAAAAACAAAAACAAAAACAAAAAAACAAAACTTTAGGAAATTGTTTTCAGACACCAGCTACCTTTCTCCTGCTACATCATCATCATCATAATCTCATCATCAAAATAATGGCTATTGAGGACCTACCCTACTAGTTCTCTCTCTCTTTTCTTAACTGAGGTGTAATTCACATGCAATAAAATTTACTTTTTTAAGCATATGACTGAATGAGTACAACAAATCAACATATCACACAGTTTCACCCCAAAACATCCCTCTATGGTCCTCTGCAGTCATCATCCCCTTCCCCGACTCTTTGACCCTGACAATCAGTGATCTGATCTCTGTCCCTAGAGTTTTGTCATTTCTAGAATATCATACCAATGCAACCCCACTGTATGTGGTCTTTTGTGTGGTTTCTTTCACTTAACAGATGCTTCTGAAGTCCATCTTTGCTAGGCGTACCTAGTCCCTCCCCGGGCTTCCAAATATCCTGGAGCATTTAAAATTATTCAGATGTGTAGCTTCATCTCTCCCCCAGAGAATCCCATTCATTTTGTCTGGGGTGAGGGGTAGTTTTGTCTTAAAAGCTCCCTGGTGATTCTAATGAGCATGCAGGTTTGAGAACCACCAGCCTATACCATAGCTCATTGTTTTACATGTAAATGCCAATCTTCACCATGAACTTGAGAGGTGTTGTCCCATATTATAGGTGAGGAAAACAAGGTTTGGGAAGAAAGTTAAGAATCTCACCCAAGATCACACAACAGTGGTTGGAAAAGTGTGATTCAAACTTGAGTCTGTCTTTTCCAGCCCACGCGCCTTCTTTTGTGTCACCACAGGCTAAGGAGAAAATCTCCCACTGTGACAAAGAATCAGTTCTTGCACTCAAAGGAGGCCATGGAAAATTTTTACTTGAAAAAAAACTAGCTCTCGTTATTTGGCTGGAGGTGGGTGGAAAGCATCTAAACAATTTTCAGAGCACAATAACTATGCTTCATGCTTCAACAGTATAAAAATGGCTGAGCAGAAATTCACCAAACTTGCAGGAGGAAAAAAGAAACCACCTTTGGGCTCAGAACAAGCCTGATAAATTCCAACCCAAAGTGTGAGCTGAAGAATGCTATAGGTTCCTGAGACCCAGATTCTAATAAAAACAACTCTGTGATGATAATTCTGGAAAAGGTGGTGCTGGTGTTCAAGCAGGCTAGTCTTGAAGGTCAGATTGGTTGAAAGGAAAAGGAAAAGTTATCTCCAGACTTTGGTTTCTATATATACACTGCTACCCAGGCTTGTCCGGGAAGAAGTTTCTTCTGTTGTTTGTCAGAATACGGAGTGTCATAGACATTTAAAATGAAGAGCAACCTTTTTCAAGTTAGCTAACAGTCTAGGAACCATAGTTTTCAAAGCACATTATTCAAATTCTTTGAATTTAGAAATGCTGTCATCTTTAACAACCTTTGCAGTAGTGTGTGGTCAGTGCAAGGCTAGGGGCTGAGAATGCACTTATAAGTCTGTTTTTTCTGTATGTGACACAATATACGGGGACAGTATACCTGCATTTTTTTTTAACAAGAGGAATGTCAACAAATACCTGTTTTAATAGGTGAACAGTCTCATCTTGACTGGTTCATTCATGGCTGCAATATGTCCACACATCCCACAAGAGTCCTGAAAAACACTGAGCAAGTCAGTGGGGATGGCAGGAGCTCAGATGTGAGAGCATCTATGGATGCCCAGAGACGGGCAAGGAGTTAGAACTGTGCTGCCCAGCCTCACCCCCTCCTCAGAAGCCACTCAAGGGCTGTGAAAATCCACCTCCATGGACCTTCCCCCAGAGAGCCGGATGGGATCTGTGCAGTAGTTTCCTAGGGCAGCTCTAAGAAAGTACTATAAACCAGTTGGCATAAACATCAGAAATTTACCATCTCACAGTTGTGAAAACTACAAGTCCAAGGTCAAAGTGTTAGCAGGGTTGGTTCCTTCTAAGAGCTGTGAGGAAGAGTCTGTTCCGGGACTCTCTCCTGGATTCTAGTGGTCTCCGGCCATCTTTGGCATTCCGTGGCTTGTAGATGTGTCACCCAATCTCTGTCTTCCTCTTCATATGGCAGTCTCCCTGTGTGTGCACCTCTGTGTTCAAATTTCCTTTGTTTAATAAGGACACCAGTCTTATTGGAATAGAGGCCCACCTTAATCCAGCATGATCCCATCCTAACTTGACCATCTACTTCTACAGTATTTACAAATGAGGTCACATCTGAGATACTATGGATGAGGACATCAACATAGGAATGTGGGGTGGGGGGTGGGGGAGACACTATTCAACCCATAACAGGATGGGAATGTCCTTCTAACCAATTGCCCAGATGAGCTTCATCAGCCTGAGTAGAAAACCACTGACTTATAGTAGAGGTATCACTCTTGGGCAAACCCATACCCTTCATGGGACGAAGCTAAAACAACACACACACACACACACACACACACACACACACACACACACACCTTCTTTTACCCACTTTCTCCCCAAATACCTCACCTTTGTTTCCCTGAACCCACTTTTCTCAGACCAAAGGAGAAAGAAGTGATTTAAGGGTGTAGTGGGGTGCATCTATGGAAGGTTATTATAAAACATATCCAATTGGGCATCAAGGGCTATCTTTACTATCTGTCCACTGATGACTACAGTAGGAGGCAGAGATTATTTTTACCAAGAGAGTGTCTCATAGTAGATGATGTTCAAGATCTGTGAAAATTTGTTCTCATCTCTAAAGATGTTTGCTATTCCAAACACCAAATAAATTGGGCATCAGTAAATAACACGTTCCTCTCTGTGACAAATTCAAAGAAATGGTATTGCTCCTTCAGCCACTTGACTTACATTCAATTCTCTTGGAAAAGAACATGGACAAAATTCAAGCATATATTGTGTTCATGTAGAACAGCATAGGAGTGTCATGAATGTGATGACAAAGGAGAGAAAAAACTAACACTATTTTTAAGAGTACCATAAATATTTATTCCAAACAAAAAACAGGGCTTTTTTTAAATTTAAAGGTAAGTTTCCAGCCAAGAAGAAACATAAAAAGAATATCTACAATCAGAGAGTCTTCCATATATCCTCTTTGTTACAGAACTTTGTGTTTTGTCTAAAAGGGTAGTTACCTGCGTGGGTGGCCATGTGGAATCCTGGGCCCTTAAAATCCAGTCTGCACATGAGCCAGAGTAATCATTGAAATAGTAAATCAAATCATGCAACTCTCCTGGGAAATGTCCTTCAAGTATTTCCAATTCCACCAGGAATAAAGTCTAAAGCCCATTCTGAACCTGGCCTCTGCCTGCCTCACCGACACCCTCTGGTGCCACTCTTGCCCTTATTCACTGTCCTCAGCTGTCACACTACCTCCTCCTACTCCTCAAATCCATCAAAATAGTCCCAACCTCCACCTGCCACGCTTGCTTGGCCCTGGCATTTCCCTTGGCAGCTTCATGCAATCTTCAGGTATTGGTACAAATGTCATCAACCTCTGAGGGCTCATCCGCAGCTCTTCACTACCCTACCCTGTTTGTTTTCCTCATGACACTTCTACAACTCACCAGGACCTTGTTCAAGCATTGCATCCTGGTTGACTCTGCCTCCTCCCTGTAGAAGGTAAGGAGGATGAAGACAGGGACATTATCAGCCTTGCTTCCTGATGCATCCAGACTGGACCCTTGAACTGCTGAATGAATAAACAAATGAATGAATGAATTTTCCCTTACCTTAAAGACAGACCGCCATCAAATATTCTGACATGTTATCATGATGTAAGCATCCTGATCTTTAAAGAATCTAATTGATAATTCTGGTTACTCTGACTTGCCATCACAGCTTAAATGGGAAGTTGTCAAAAAATCCACAAATGTCCTAGTGATCACCTCCTTTGCAGTCTCTGGGGACTTGGTCTCCCCCTGCCATGAGGTGAGGAAGAAGAGGAGAACAAGGACAAAGAGCAAGGAAGGGACCCAGAGCGGCATCTTGACATACCGTGACATGTAGAATGGATGCGGCCAAGGGTAGAGGGACTCTGAAGGCAGGAAAGCTCCAGAGTAGCCCAGGTAAGGGACGGACGAAGGGCCCGACCAGAGCGCGGACGATGAGCAAGCACAGAAGTGTACCAGTGAAACCCCAGATACATCAGAAGACAGGATTCCTATTGGGTTGGGCAAGGAGGGAAGATGCAGAAATAGGGCCCTTTAAGAGGACAATGGCAGAGCTTAGGAGGTTCTTTTGTGCTGATTATAAAATTCCTGATCAGAGAAGACTAAACTATTCTCACAAAAGGAATCCAGCAAATGCCTCTTTAAGAGCAACCTTCAATCTTTTCCCAGTCCCCTCACCAAGGCCAGGGCTTGAGAGGCGAGAGAGGTGCCTACAGTGCAAATCTGCGGGAGAGTCTCACTCTTGGGGGCACACATGGGCACGCTAGGAGCCCCTCTTATCGCACCCAGTGCCAGCCCCAGCACACATGGTGGACATCCTATAGTCAATTCCACTCCATTTGCATCGGCTGCTGCATCATGGACCCAGCTGCCTTATGCTGTACCTTGGGCCAGACTCTGTAAAGAGAAGAGAGATGAAGGAGACGAATTTGCAATCTAACAAGGGATGTGATGCAATCAGCTTAATAACTAGAGACCGTGACATGTTCTTGAGCCAAAAGGTCAACAGAATATGGGAACTGCATGGGGGAGAAAACGTTCCCTGGGGTTTGGCATGACTTCTTGCAGGATATCACCATTGGGAGACCCCTGGGAGAGGACTAAGAATCTGACAGGGGAAGGCTGGAAGTTGAGAGATCCCCAGACGGAAAGGCAGGGCGTGAAAAGACAGGGTGTAAGGCAACATTATGCACAAAGTCTGAAGGAAAAGGTTGAAAAGGCGTTTTGTTCTTAGCCTATGCAAGTCTGTGTGTCATCAAAGCCAAGTCAGCTCTTCAAAGCTGACATTTTTTCTGTCATTTTCTTTCTAATTAGTACAGGAGCTAAGCTCTCCAACCTTCATTTTACTCGTACGCCTGCGTTAATGACAGGCTAGGCTATTAGCTGATAAAAAAAAAAGGCGATTCTCTTCCACACAGGCCATTTAAACTGTGCTCGGGGTTAATTCCTTCATCATACGCTAAAGAAGAGTTTCCTCATCCACACCTAATGAGACTCTGCAAAGAAAGGTAACGGGCATCAGCACGCAGGCCAGGGGATTAAATGCACTAATTAAAATGCAATGCTGCCCAAGCCGCCCAGTTTCCAAAGATCAGCAATGCCAAGAAGTCAATGAGGCTACAAGTTCAAATTGGCGAAGAGAGTGAGAAGCGGGGATCCCAGGCGGGAGGCCCCACAGAACAGCTCCAACCAGCCAGGCGCTTCCCGCTCGGAGACGTGACACGCTTTCTCAGGGCCGCACGTAACTCATAATAACATGATTTTATTCTTAGAAGCAATTTCCATTACCGGCCCTGTTTATTATCACATTATTTTCTCAATAGCAGCAATAAACAGACTAAACTCTCCCTGTTTGCTCGCACGTTTACTACTGCTCCCAGTCATCAAGAAAGGGGAAGCTTTGAAGAATGCGCCCATCATCAAGGGCACCCCTGGGTTGCTGGCACTCGCCACCAGCCTTGGAACCCCACCTCTGTGACCTGGGAGGTGGCCAGAAGTCTGACACTTGCACAAGGGCCTGGGGCAAACCGGGAAGGAACCGGGCAGGTGTGCCCAAACTGAGCAAGTCCAAGGCTGACCACCAAAGAATCTGATTCCGTCTCTCCATGTGTGCTTTCAAACACACAGAAAAGACGTGAATAAACACCACACCAAAGCAAATGTTTGGGCACCCTGAAGAATGTTTTTTTTCCAAGTGTAGGTCGTGGCCCTTCAGCGCATCACGAAACACAAGAAAATAGAATGTACAGCAACAGAGTATTCGTTGAGACAATAACAACAACGACAAAAAACCTTTTGGTTTCGTGTGTATATGCAGACATAAGGATGCATATGTGGGCGCACACTTTGAACCATGATGATCTCTTACCATGGTTGATACAAAAAACGTTTGACGAACACAACAGATGATTCAAGCCTTCAAAGAAAATGGCAGAGTCCTGAACGAGAACAGTTAGCTTTAGAGCTGGGTCTGAATCCTGACCCACTTAGTAGTTGTGTGACTTTGGGCTTATCGCTTCTATTTTTTTTTTTAATGTTTATTCGCTTTTTGATAGAGGGAGACAGAGTGTGAGTGGGGGAGGGGCAGAGAGAGAGAGGGAGACACAGACTCTGAAGCAGGCTCCAGGCTCTGAACTAACAGCACAGAGACCAACGTGGGGCTCGAGCTCGTGAACCGCGAGATCATGACCTGAGCCGAAGTCGGACGCTCAACCGACTGAGCCACCCAGGTGCCCCTGGGCTTATCACTTTTAACTACAGTTCTACTGTATGCCAATAAGAACAAAACACCTGCTCCATCAGGGTTATTGAGGGAACATAGTAGCTGATGTGCACGGTGGAGAGAGCGATGGGGCTGAAACCAGACCTCTGGGTTGTCTGCTCAGCTCTGTGATTCAACAACCATGACTGAGCAGGGCATGTCCCCTCTCCTGGCTTCCTCTCATCCTCTGTCACGTATGCGTAATGACATCTACATCACAGGTCCGCTGTGGGGAATGATGAGATTTTAAAAATGTGAATGTGCTCTGTGAATGGAAAGCGCTATAAAATGTGGGGGCTTGTTGTTTCTGTTTTTTGTCTCATGCTGTTCCTGGTGGACACTGGCGGTCCTATCCCAGAAGCCACCGGCCAAGGCCCCAGCCTGCATGTTGCTCGGGCCCCTACAGTGGGAGCATGACATGAGTGACAGAGCCTCAGACAGAAAACCAGAATCTGGAAAACTCCGTCAGCTTTGCTCTCTTCTGAAAAGACTTCAAGGAGTTTGGACATGCTCAGTGTACTTCTGTTGACCAGGGAAAAGGCTTTTCCAGAGGAGACAGAGTGGAAGGTAGGCAGAGACAGCCTGTGGGAGACTCCATTTTAAATGCATCCGATTATCCGATCACAAACTATTCTCTCTGCTGACTGAAGCCTTTTGAAAACGTTCCAGTCTGCTTTCAACTTGGCCGTTCCCAAGCCTTGCTGAGTACCAAAGTCACCTACGCAACTATTTAAAAATAAAGATTCCCAGGCTGCTCATGGGCACTTTGCATCACTTGGCCTAGTGTGGCACTTAGTGAGGTGACCTTTCTTAAAAGCTCCTCAGGTGACTGTGATAACACACCCAATTTCTGAGTCTTCCCAGGGGAAGGGAGACAATGTCATCATCCCGAGTCTTCCATTCATTCTCTAAAAGGACCCAGAACATTTCCTAGCAAGGTGGTTCTCAAATTTCAATATGCTTAAGAATGGTCTCAGGGGATTGTCACCAGCAGGATCCTGGGCCCCAGTCACAGAGATTCTGGCTCACGTGGGGCCCAGGAGCAGGGCTGATAAATACCCCAGGTGCTTCTGAAGCAGATGGAATCAAAAGCAGCCATTTGAAAACTACTGCAAATGACTGACAAATCACTTCACTTCCCTGAGCCTGCTTCATCGGCTCCAATTTGGAACAACCCTAATCCCTGTATGTCCCCCTCACAGGACTGCCATGGGGGCCGGATGAGAATGGTAATGTGTAAACTGCCAAAGGGCTGTGAAGCAGGCTCATTCCATTAACCAGATAGCTGTGTAAGGGCAGAAAGGTCCGCAGGGGCAAAAACCCACCCATTTCCAGTCGATCCCAAACCATATCTTAAGAGACAAAAGATCACAATTCCCTTGAAAACCAAACAAGGTAACAGAAAGACCAAGCCAAGGGTTTTCAGTTTCTCACTCATTCAGCTGCCCCATTCTTACTGAATTCATCCTGATTGCTTTCAGCTACAGGCCTAGTGGCAGTGCTTATTTTCAAGGACAAGATAAGCTAGTGTATTTAAAGCCCACATGAAGGACTGAATGAATTAAAAACTCTTCACATGTGTGTGCTGTTCCTGGTAGATACATAAGGACTCAATCGTTAGAGACCATGATCTAGGTAACACCAGTTCCCAGCAAAGTCCTGGACTCAGACTGTCAGAGATGGAAGTCACCTAAATTCTTTTATATAAGAAAACTGAGACCCAGAGAAGGTCACACCATCACGGGTTGTAAAATCCACCCCATTTGACTCCCATATCACTGGTCTTTTCCCTCCAGCAAGCCTTGATAGTAAACATTTATATGATATCCACCATATTTTTCAAGCATGCACTTGGGATTCAAGGATGAACGGGATATAATCCTTGTCTTAAAGGACCTTTCAGTCTAAGCAGAGAGGTAAGGAAAAGAAATCTAATAGTAACTGATGAGGGATCATAAGGCAAGTTGAGAGCCAAGCACAAACTAGCACATCCCCTCCCCAGGCAGGACATGTGTGACATTCCTCAGGCACTCCTGGCTACCCCAGGACAAAGGAAAGGACCGAAAACAAATGGTTAAACTGATAGTCTCCATCAGTTTACAAATATCTTAGTAATATTACAAGAAAAGGGCAATCTTATCAATAGCCTAATCTCCAGAACTCCCTACTCTCTTAATGTTAATGCTTTTCTAGAGGGAAAAACAACCTTAGCTTGACAATGCCTAGGCCTCCAGTAATCTGTGAGTCTTCCTTAGTATATGGAAATCCCTTTAAGGAACTTCCTGTTGACTTTATCTCCCCCAACTCCACAGTATATAACCAATCACTCTTTACAACCCTGGTGCAGCTCTTTCTGCCTATGGGTCCTGTCCCCCTTTAATACAATCATCTTTTTTGCACCAAAGACATCATCAAGAATTCTTTCTTGGCCGTTGGCTCTGAACCCCCGCCACCACTCTAAAACCCCATCAGTAACAATTCCAGGAAACTCCCACAACTTACAAATAAGAGCAGAAAGAAAAAGTGCTGGTGATGCATGGCGGGCCAGGCAAGCCAACGTTGGCTGGACTCTGAAGTGTATGGCTGGGCAAGTACTGGGGAGCCATGTTAGCCATGCAAAAACAAACCAAGGGCTGCTTGGGTGGGCAACGAGAAAACAGAGGTCTCTCGAGATCAGACCACACAAAGGGAGGAATGGTGGCAGAGATGCCAGCTGGGTTAGATTAAGATGAACCTTAAGTGCCAGGTTGAGGAATTTAGACTGCATGGGAGCAACTGAAGGATTTTGAGCAAGGAAGCAACCCAATATTATAGAATCACGAAATCAGCAGCACTTAGCAAATTTCACAGTGTATTGAATCACCTGAGATTCTTGCAAACTCTGATTCAGCAGGTCTGGAGAGGGACCCAAAATCCTGGCATTTCTAACAAAACCCCCGGGTTATAGGATGCTACTGGTCAGGAGATCACACTTTGAGTGGCAAGATAAGTGCTTATTACAGCCCAGTGGGTTTCAACTCTGGCTATATGTCAGCATCACCTAGACAACTTTACAAAGACTGCTAATAAGTGTGCCCTAGACTGAAAACCAATAAAATCAAAATAGTTGGCAGGGGTGGGGAGGAGATAGAGACATTAATAGTTTTAAGTGCCCTGCTGTGACTGCAATGTGCAACCAAAGCTGAGGTCCTCATTCCAGTGCAACCTCTCCTAACTTTAGAAGGAAGAGAGAGCAAGAAAATGACCTGCATGAGATCACTCATTTCATGGAAGGCACTGTAAGAGCCTTCCTCCTCTATCACGTAGCCTTTATGCAATAATCTTTAAAGTTAAAAAAAATCTTATATTCGAATGGAAGGGTGCAAATCTTATTTGGGACATTTTTCTGGCAAAGGTTTTGGGTGGTATTCTGTGAGGTTATTCTTAATACTGGCCTTTAATTTTTTTAAGTTTATTTATTGACTTAGAGAGAGAGAGAGCAAGCTAGGGAGGGTCAGAGAGAGAGAGAGAGAGAGAATCCCAAGAAGGCTCCACATTGCCAGAGTGGAGCCCAATGTGGGGCTCCAATGCAGGAACTGTGAGATCATGACCTGACCCAAAAGCTAGAGTCTGATGCTTAACTGACTGAGCCGCCTTGGTGTCCTGGCCTTTAATCTTTTTGATTAGCAGGTGAAGAGAAATCCCTCTGAACTCCCCTTCCCATTATGGCAGCTGCATGATCCCATAACAAAGTGTGTAGGAAGCATTAAAAAAAAAAAAAAAAAGACTGGCAATGGGTTGCAACTGTGCTTGGCTAGCTAGAAATTGAATTCTAGAAGTGCAAATAATTTAAAATTTAAAGATTGGGAAAAATAAAAGCAAAAATCTGTGCATTTGACGTTTTTCCTCACCCCCCAGAGGCAGACTGCTCTGAGAGACGAATGCTAGCCGGGTCTCTGTGCCCATTCCTTCTTGTGTAGCTTACTATGCAACTTTGGGCAAGTAACTATACTCTTGAGCCTCAGTTTTCTCATCCGTGAAATAAAGGGGGTGGAATCAGATGATCCTGAGTCCTTCTCCTCTGAACTGCTATAGTTCTAAGTAAAATAGAACTCAGTGGGAGACAAAAGGGGACAACAACTTAAAAAAAAAAAAAATCCAGCAGAGTAATGAACTAAAAAAGTGAGGAGTTTAAGGAAGAGAACGTTCAACTCTGGCAGACAGACGTTACTAGTTGCTCTTCCAGTATCCAAGTTCCTTATCTTCCTTCTGATCATAACTCCAGTTATATTTGAGGAGGCTGATGGGACAAGATAAAAAACAAACAAACAAACAAAAAACCCCTGCATTTCTCAGACTCTCTTGCAGCTAAGATTGACCATGTGCCAAAATTCTGGCCAGTGAGACATAAGCAGAAGTGGGCTGATAATTTCTCGTAAATTTTGCTTTCCTAATTCAACTGCTATCTCTTTCTCCTTTTTGTTCCTTAGCTCTTCTTCCTGCACAAGATGTATTTCTAGATTTCCAATCCATGGAATCCGCAAATGGTTTCAAGGAGTTATCTACTCAGGTAGGTAAACAGTAGTAAACATACATCTAAAATGTTGCTAGCAAGATCATCTCTCAAAATCACCAATTCACCAAGAATCACTAGCTCAGTCATTCATCCAATGACCAATTTGTTGAATTGCTGAATCGCTTAAAAAAATTAAAAAAAGATAAACAAGCTTCCTTTAACCCAATTATAAAATTACAGCAGTTCTAGTTTCTCAGAGGACAGCTAATGTTAAGTATACTTTGGTTTCTAATTTTTTATACGGTGAATTTCACCTCTCAGGCAGGTCACAAATGTTAAATATTTCATAAAGAATAGGAAAGGTTTCCTTCACCTAGTGGATTTTCAATCCAGGTTACTGCCTTTTCTACCCAGTTGATTTCCTGAATTAGTCACATTAGTGAAAGAAAAGGGGTGGTGCCATTTCAACAGTGTGCCAAGATGGGCAATATTCTACTCCTTTATCTCTATATACCACACACACACCAAATCAGGACACATACACACATCTTACGCAAACATGTACACTCAAGCCCCCATCCACGCAGACCTGACTTCCTTAGTCAGGCTGACAAATACATTACGGCACTGTAGACTGTGTAAGGAATAGACCATACATTTGCCTACAAAGCACTAAGAACTTAAGAAGAGACTAGGTATCTGAAATTAGAAATACATCTTTATTTTGGTCTGTGCTCTGAGATATATAGATTCTGTCTGCAAGCTTACATCGGGTAATGTAACTCAATTTCTCATCTTTTAATGATACAGAAATTACACGGTACCAATGGAGGCTGTGATGGAGATACACCACTTCTGTATCGCATCTTGATGAGGGTCATTTGAGATGAGAAACGCAGTGTCGTTTTACTCTGTATAAACAATGAGTTGCAAAGACTATCCAAGAACAAAGAAAAGCCTCCTGGGCTTGTCTACATGGGCATGGGTGTGTGTGTGTCTGAGTGATGAATGCATAGCACTGTGAGCGTGTAAAGCCACTAGTGCAAAACCTTTCCCAAGCTCTAAATTCTGACGTACACACTACAACTCCCTCAGTTTCCCCCATTCAAGAAATTAAATTCATGAACTAATAGAAGCGGGGAAGGCAGAAGATTGGATTTAAAATGCACTTAGAGAATGAGCCCATGCATTCGTTAAAATCCTTGACATTCATGCGATGCATTACAGTGAAATTCAAACTTCACAAAATATAATGCGAAAATTGCATAAACTGTGAGGCTAGACTCCACGAAACACAAAAATAATTGCTATAGATTTTCTAAGTGGTTAATAAAAAAGTGGTTTTTTTTTTCTTTTTTGGTTAACTGAGCAGGTGAATGGGTCCTTTAGCAAATTGTTCTGTTGGGCACTTTTGCTAGCCACTGCTATGGAACTGGAGCTGGGCCTGTTGGTCATTCCATAGTAAACCAGTCAACTACTCCATAAAGTAGTCTGGGTTGGATTGTCAGTGACTTCACCCAGGGCCTCCCATATCTTGTGATTGCCATTAACAGGTCATTTTAAAGCATCATAGATATTTTTCAATTACAAGGACATTAGTGAGAACAATTCCATTGTTTGATGTATCTGGTGTTTAGGCTTCCAGCTAACTGATATTTATTGGGGTCTAAGCAAGCTTAATAATTCTAAGTCACACTGAAAATCCTTAACTTGAAAGAAAAAAAAAGAGTTCTCTCTTTTCATTGCTCAGCTCCTGCGGTGATCTGTGTGCTATCCGCCACTCGTGTCCCACATAACCTACGAGGGAATTGTGATTTCTCTTTAAGAAAGCACAGAATAACAATACAATTTTGTTTCTATCTGTAATTGTATCAAGTACACACTTTAATGTAGAGTTGTCATCTCTCCTTTATGTAAATGTGATCTTTGAAATGCTAGGCACACATTTCTGAGAGGCCTTGGAGGCTTCTGTCTCAGCATACGCTGACACCACGCCCCCCTCTGGGTGGGTAGGATGGGAGCGCGCATGCGTGCATGTACCTGCGCGGAAAACGCAACGGTGAATCACACTCCTTCTGATAGAAGAGTAACATCACAGTTGATACCAATTGAACAAGCCCCTCCTGATGGTCAAAAACAGAGTCCCTCTCACTTCCTCCAGTACTCATTAGCCCCCTCCCTGCTATTTAAGCATCCTATACCCATTTACAAATGGCTATGCCATTGCGTAAATGTCAGGAGGAATTGCAGTCGTCGGCCATTCATTTATCCTCCGGTGCTTCAACTACCCAGTGGGATGCCCTGCTTCAAGTCTCACTCTTTTACAGTCCTCAAGGCTCGTCCTTCTACTGAAAATCCTCCGATGAATCCCCACCTCCTACAGGATAAAGGAGGAATCTTTAACATGGTGAACCAAGGTCTGCCTAGGCTGGTCTGGATACCCTGTGATGCTCACCTCTGGGTAGCACGTGGACTTGACAGTGTTCCTCACCTGCTCACAGCCCCTCCCTCCCCACCCTCCCCCACCCCCGTGCTGGAGGGATCCCTCGCCCTGATAAGGCCATTCTCAATCCTAGAGGATGCCTCCTCATTCTTCAGTGTTCCTTTAAGCAAATCACCTCCCCAGTGGAACTTTCCAAGGCAGAATCTGGTGCTCTTGACTTCACCCTCAAATTTAAGTATTTATGTTGTGGTTAATAGTGTCTGCACTAGAACCCCAGCTGCATAAACCATAAGAACATATGAACATATACACCTAGTTTCTCTAAGCTTCTAGGTTGTAGTCTTATAAAACGATAAAAACAATACCCAACGCACAGTTTGTTGTAAAAATTGAAATAATTTCCACCCTTGAATCCATGTTTTTCTCAGGACAGTGCACTGAATCAATCACCAACTCAATGGCATTTAACCAGATTCTAACATATCTGGCTTCTAGATTAAGATACTTAGTTTCTAAAGAATCTTAGATGAGAAATTATTTTCAAGAAGCCATCATACTCTCTCTCTTGCTAGGCACAAGACTTACCAGTCCCTATCATGGCCACCTTTGCTTTTGGGTTTTGCAGGCTGCACAATACTGGAGACAATCCAGACGCTCCCTTAGAGCTCGTGAGGAAACATCTGCTGCAATTGAGTTTGGCTATGCCCAGGCAGACCTAACTGTAGCCACTGTGGGGCCCTGAAATGTATTCAAGCAGCCGGCAGTATAAGTTTATAGATCCTTGCTAGGGTCTCCTCCTTAGGGAATAGAGGAATATGACCCTTAGATGTGCTAAGTCTTTAGGGGTTTCTGAAGCATCCATCAAGAACCCTGGTTAAGTCCAGACACAAACTCAGCTCCTATAATTAGCCCACACAAAGGCTCTGTTGTATGTGGTGTCTTTTTATTCCTGTTTCTTTGTTAAATTATGCTTTACCCACTATTGGCACACAGTGTGCTATAAATGCTGACCATTAATATTATAGCCCAGAAAATCCTTGAAAGCAAAAATGGTGTCTTTTTTTCATCTTTTTATTTTGATGCAGTACTTAAAACACAATACCCAGAAAGACCTGAATTAATACTATTTGAGTTAACAAATTATGGTTATAATGGGTAATTGTAATTTATAATACACTGATATTTGGTATATTCACTGCCTAATTATCTTAAAAATGATGCTGTTATACAATTTGCCATCTTTTACTGAGGACCCTGAGACTCAGGGAAGGACTAGGAGTCAAAGCTATGGAATTAAGGGCATGGCCAAGATTCATACGCACATGCTATTGTATTTGTTGTTGTTATTGTTCTTGGTTTGAGTTCAAACTTGATAGTCTTTTCAGTACACAATGATGTATTAATTAGCTGAATTTGACCTGGCCATGTTATTCAGATACATATGCCACCCAACAAATGATTTCTGATATTTTTCTTCTCAACTGGAGCTTTTCACCAACCTCAGAAAACGCCCCATAACCGTGTTTCAGAGTTATAACTAACCCATAAGGTAGCTGTACTGGAATGAAAGGGAAAGGAAACACAGAAGTCATTATCTGCAAAAAGAACAGTCTGAAATCACTTCTATCAAGTACGAGGCCAGTAATCTCCACTGAATTTCTGAAGGAACATATGTAATTGGATAGTTTCCAAGAACATTCAAAGTTATAACACTCCCAGCATTTAATATATAGGAGTATGTTATTCTTTCAGTAAATCCTGACTATATTAAAGTTTCAGATGACGAATGGATACAATGAAAACATCTCTGAATGCCCCTTGTCATTTTTACTACTTATCCACTCAAAAAGAAGTTCCAGTCAAGTTATTATTTTGCAGTTAAAATATCCTTAGATAGTAAAGGTTCCAAAACCCATGCCTCATTCTCAAGAACATTCCCATAATTTAGACACAAGCTTTTTATTAAATATCTAAAGGTGCAAAATTTATAAATCTCATAAAAATCCTTCCCATTTCTGCTCCCTGTGTGTCTGGCTTGCTATAGTTTTGTTCATACTACACAATCATTAATGCTGTTTTACATAACAGAGCCTTGTAGAAAGCAACATGGATAATTTAAATATCTTTAAAGCCTTATTTTTAAAGGGGGAAATGCATCCTTTCATGTATCTAACCGGTGACCTTCTATGAAGCGAAACAAGGGCACTCAGTTCCCTTTACCTTTCCATGTGGCTCAGAGGGAAAGGGAGCAAGATGATTGCACAGAATGAAAAGTGGGGATTGTAGGACTTTTCTTCAGGTAATGACATTTTTTCTCCCCATTAGCATCTTAACAGCATATGGATTAGAGATAATTGAGATGCACAGCTGTAAGGTCAAGTCAAAACTGCCAATAAAGGGACAGACAGCTTGATGAGATATTATGTGACCGTCCTCAGAAGTGGATGGGAAAAGTGGTAACCCCTCAAATATCTCTCCACCAAGACATACTCCAAGAGCCTCAAATGAGTCTTCCTTTGCTCTTTTGGACGGAGAGTTGCCAGTGCTATGTAGGTCCCAGATAATCCATTGCATGAGACAAAGTATGCGAAACTACTGAGTTATTTTATGAGGGTGATTGATTGATTGATTGATTGTAAATTTTAACCTCAGGTGCGAGCATGGTAAACGTTCTTTGTAAATTACAAACTGTTATGTGAATTAAGATGAAATTATGCTCCTAATGGGAAGTGCTTCTACTCCCCATTGTTTCCCAAGGGCTTGCTACACAGAGAGGGAATCTATCTTTATGCCTCTCCCATCCCCTCATAAGTCACAGGTGAGGAGGGACAGTAGCCCACAGGGAGAATTTGGTCTGGCCCAAGAAAAAGCAGAAACTATACACTGAAAGCATGTTCCTGGTCTTTGTGGAGCTAACTGGGAATGCTTGGAGATAAAAGACAGCTCTTTGGAATCGAACTCTGATGAGCCCCATTTCATAAGTTTAAGTGGGTCCCTTGGCATGGACGAGATGTATGACAGGAAAAGGGAGAAGGTAAGAAGGGGAAGTTTTTGAAAACTGCTCGGTAATGGAAAACATCATCCCTCTTAGGACCAGGAAAAAATCACCATTCCCTTAGGGAAAAGTTTCTCTTGTATTTATTTAGGGTGTACTGCCTCTGAGAATTATTGTCTGTCCTGGGAGTAATGTGTGCACTGTGTGGGTAGGAATGGGTGTTCAACCCAAGGTTTATCCACAAAGGACCAGAAGACCCCAAGAAGAATGTACGTATTTTTTAAGTTTATTTATTTTGAGAGAGAGAGAAAGAGAGAGATGGAGGGAGAGAGAGAATGAGCAGGGGAGGTGCAGAGAGAGGGACAGAGAGAGAGAATCCCAAGCAGGCTCTGTGCTGTCTGCACAGAGACCAATGCGGGGCTTGAACTCAAGAACCATGAGATCATGACCTGAGCTGAAACCAAGAGTCCGATGCTTAACCGACTGAGCTACCCAGGCACCCCAGGGGTGTGTATGTTTATTTCATAGTGGAGGAGAGATGTGAGAAGTGGCCAGCCTTCAACTTTTCTACAGAAGTCCCATATGCAGTCGGTCGTGAGAGAGTAAGCAACTCGGGCTTTGGGAACTGTGAACTCTTCTGTATAATTGTCGCTGCTATTTGCTGAAATGGCAGGAGGAAGATGGCTCTAGAGTGAGACTGGTCACTGGAAGTAGATACGGGGGTACCCTAGGGGGAGACTGAAACCAACATTTTGTGGGATTATGAGTGGATCGCTCTCTGAGATACAGCTTATTTTCATACTGGTTACTGAAAACAATCTATTTAATATCTAACATTCAGAGTCTTACTCCCAATGCTATAATTCCTTTCAGTTATCCCTAAACCTTTGGAAAAAAAAGTCTTAGGCAACGCAACACAATTGTATTAGTAGAATTACACAAAATTAGGGGCCCAGGAATTAAGAAAGGTGGTCTTCTACACCAAACACCTCTGATGAGGCCAGTAGCAACATCTACTGGAAAACAATGGCCCAGAGTTCCAGGTTGTGAGCGGTAGAAAGTAAGCATAGGTCCAAAGCGACAAGAGCAAGGAAGGCCTTAGATTTCTACAAAGTAGCTGCCTCATGGATAATTCCTGAATGCATATTAGGGAAAACCCCTCTTTCCACAAATATTCTAGTGGAAGTTTTCCCCTGTTTACATTATTACTACTTATTATAATTCTAATTAGCATCAAACTATTCCATAAATATTTATGGAATTGAATACATGGAATAATGTATTTACTCTACAAATATTTATGGAATGCTCTCAGCATACATAATGCTTTCCCCAAAACATGTACATAGATCCTCACATCTGTGCAACTCATACATACGTGTTCCCATGCCCACCCACACAGAAGTATGTCTGGACACACTCGTGCATACACACATGTATACTCAGTCACCCAATGCACACAAATATACATATGAAATATAAAGAAAGACACAGCATCCCACGTTCTTGGAAGTTGGGACATCAGCTACAGTGTTGATGATCTAAGACCCCAGACACCTGCTCAGGCAACACTGGAAGAAGCAGAGCCTCCTGGCTTCCTCAATGCCAGCTTCTCCCAGTTCTCTGCTCTGGCTGCAGGAATCCTGGCAGAGCAACAGCCCTACTCGCTCCCCTGGACTGATGGCCCCGGGCCCCAGGAGGAGGTTGTAATTCAGAACCCTTGACTCTGAATAGGCAGAAACCATTTTTCAGAGAGCTGGGTCCTAGGGAAAAGATTGCTGGGTTGGTTCCCGTCCCAGTGAGATCTCCATCACTTCCTCTGCCTTATGCTGTAACCACATTGCTTATTCCTTGGCTGGCTGTTGGGGCACATGCAGGAGTGCATATCTCAGAGAGTTAAAGCACAGCAAGAACCAAAAGGAGAGAAAATGGCAAGTAAGAGAAAAGGAAATAAAAAAAAAAAACAACTACAGGCAGGTAAAGAGTGAAAGGAAGATGTAAATAGTAGATGAACAATAAGCCCAACCCTCAAGACATGATGGAACAGAGACGGGGGTGAAAATACTGAACAAATAAATTCCAAAGATTTTGCATCTAATAGGTAAATGTTGAGAAAGCAATAGGAGTGTTCTTGTGCTGGAAATCTGATGTGTCTTGTCAAGGTGGGGGGACTCCTTGAAAACTCCAATGAGCAGACCCACCTAAATAGAGTAAGAAGTATTTAAAACTTTACTTAAAAACACAATTTTAAAAAGCATTTAAAAGAAATTAAACTATGCATGTGTAGTCAATAGGTTCCATGTTTCCTATGAACGTTTATTGAACATCTAGGAAACCACACTGAGTATTGGTCTGAAATCTTCTGTTTTCCTTTGCGTTTGAGGTTGACACAAGCCCAGTACCTACATGGACTTGTACATGGGAGAACTTGGTAAATGATGAACCAGAACAATCAACCAGAAATAGAATGGACGGTGTTTCTAAAAGGACGGAACAAATGACAACACCAGGCTTTCTCTTGCAATGTGCAAAAATGAATAAATTACATTTCCGCATCCCCCCCCTTTTTTTTTTGTATTTGTTCTATTTGAGGGAACAGCAACATTTTATCTAAGACATTTTTATAGGTGCAGGCTATAGGTGTTGTTTCTAGCTCAGCTTCCCTATATTTGGAGACTTTTCATTATGACAAAATCATTCTTTATTTCTCTGACTCATCCTTCTTTGGTACAATGAAAATATTGGTGATTCCACTGAGGTTATGAACATGATCAATGACGTTATAAATATGAGTGTGATAAAGCAAAGTGTTTCATTACCTTTAAAAAGTCCATATTCATTAATATGTAATAAGCAAATAAAACTTATCTGAATTTAATATTTTAAGGAAAAAAATGAGCCTTTTTGCATTAGTTATCAATGTGACTTAGCTTAAGAATTTTTGTTTAACCTCTTTAGAAACTTTTAAAAGACACTAAGTCCATTACATAAGATAGTTGGGTCCTAACAATGGGACTCAGTCAATATAGCTAAGTAACAACTAGTCATGAAGTTCAGAAAATGTTAGAGGCCGTGTAACAATTTATCAATATTTCTCATAGTAAAGGGAAAATACCCCCAGAATGTATTCCCTACTTTTTAAAACAAAATATTGTAATTCAAAAAATTATTAAGCATGGTGTCATAGAGGCCAAGTGAAAAAGATATTCCACAATTTTCAGAATCAAATACATAGAGAGTTCAAGTATAATAATTTCTAAAACAAAACAAAAAACAACAAAAAAAAATTCTCCAGGATCTGGAAAATAGATCACTAGTATCTCCTCTGTGAGGCATTTCAAAGGAATGAAGACAGCAAGATCTAGGTTACAGAAAGTTGAAGAATTCTCCAGAAACGATGAGTCCAAAAAGATAATTACAAGTGTCAACAAGGAGACATTTCTGTGCTCCTTCTGTATCAAGATAAACATGTCCTGACCCGTGCACTCTGTGCCTGTGTTGGGGGTAGTTACCGTATCCAGCCTTAGGTGTTCATGTGTGTATTCACATGAGTATCCACCACTAGAATATCTCTCCTTGAGGGTAAGAAGTTTGCTAATATTCAACTTTATATCATCCCAAAGCCTAGTGAGATACCCTTCCAACAGTGTATGCCTAGGTTTACTTCAGTGCAAAGTTCTGTTTCAGCTCTTCCCTCTTTAAGTAATCTCACATAGATTCGGGGCCCAGTTACAGAGCTGACAGATGGCATTGCCTATTATCACCAGACATCACAGAACTTGGAATGCCAGAGAGAATTGCCTTCACGTGATCAATGGACTGAGTCAATGCCTTCATGGGTAAAATTTTGACAGTTGCTTAACTGACATATCCCCGTCGCCATCCCCATCTTCAAATCCACACTTCAATCGTAGCCCTACTCTGAGCTCCCAGGAGTCTTGGCTTATTACCCTAGAGGAAAATAACCCTTGAATGAGAGAATGTCAGTTGTGGCGGGGATCTAGAGATACCTCCAATCTCTTGGTTCTCAGACTTCGTTTTGGAGGAATTCAGAGATAACAGAGATGATCTGCCTCTAGAGTCAAATGAGATAACCTGAAGGGAGTTTCTACTAAGAGTCAAGCAATGAATGAGATTCCCCACAAACATTATCACATCATATAATATTAAAAAACCCATGAAGTCTTTCCCTAGTCTTCATAGAAGAAAAAAAAAGCTACTGAATAGAATTTCTCAATTACAACACTTCTTTGAACAAATTTTCATGAAATTTTAGCTCTATTGCTTGTCTGCTGGCAGGCAACACACACACACAAAAAAAGCTGATTAATATCACACCTGATATCAAGTGTCTTTACCAGCCTGGCAGGCTCACTTTTACTTTCTATGTGGTAGGTAGACCTAGATTATTTTTCTCCCGCTCATATGTAATTTCTTAAAATTATTTTATGTGGTATCCCACTTGAGATTCAGAAATATGAATAAATATAGAATACTTTCTACTAGAAAAATCTTTCCTGTTAGTACAGAGGAATTATAATCATTTCAGTGCATTTCAGTGCAATTTCATTGCACCAAAACTTCCTGTTCCCCTCTAACCAGGTTCAAGAACACCTCTGTGCTCCACGCCCATCATTTCATTTATAGATGAAGTGAGTGATGCTTACAGAGAGGAAGGGATTTACCCTAAGCCACACAGTAATTTAGCATCAGAGACAAGAGGAGAACACAACGAATTAATCCTCTTGAAGCCAAGGTCAGTCCTCCTCACTCCTGTAGCACAGAAATAGTTCATCCATGCTAATGACCTAGAACTGGGTTTTCTTAGTTATTTTTAAGACAAAAAATCTATCCAAATGTGAATTTTGAAAAAGCTACCAAGAGGGAGAGGTATTTGAATAGAACAATTTCTTTCAAGTAACACACTTAGGTTCACAAGGGAAAAAATGTATTCAAGGGGCAGAAAATTCCCATTAGTACCTAGAAGCAGTGTATACAGGATAAGTCCATGGACTTTGCTGTCACTGCTGTTCTGTGAATATGCAGATCGAGATCTAAAACCATTATCACCCCCTGGTAGGCTAGAGTGCTCAGTACAGTGAGACACCCATTACGGGTAGCAGGTATACACAGCTGGGATCAGGAGTCAGGAAGTAGAGCATCGAGCCACTTCAGTATAAAGGCCAAGATCCATGACTTTTCCCATTCATATAAGTCCTTATACTGGGGCACCTGGCAATTCACCACGTATTACTGAGAGCAAACATGTGCATGAGCTAAAATATCTAGAGGGAAATAGAAGTAGTTGCAAACAATCCTTGAACAGATCCCAGCTGCATTTTCCAGGTGTGCACACCTGGGCAAGTTACTTGAACTCTGTGAACTTGAATTCTTTGCAACCTGGAGGATCTGAGCATGAAAGGAGATCACACGTGTAAAGCTTCAGTACGTGGCAGGTGCTCAGCGATTCTTGGTCTCTACTCCTCGCCTCCACTCGAAAGTCCTGGGTCCCACCTGAGTGCCTAATCCCCTCTCTCTCTTGTTCTGATGCTGCTACTCTGGGGAAGTCCCATTCTCTAAGCAACACCATTCCTTCCTCTGAGGGTGCCTACCTTGGGCAGCACACAAGCCTCCCTTCATACAAATTCCCTTCCTGGCTGTCAGGCCATAGGTGCCATGCATAACAATACACAGAAAGTGAAGGCTGACTCAGCACATCTCAAGCACTCCTTTCTGGGTGCAAAAGCTAGAACAAAAATGTCTGTTGCAACAGTCTTTATTTTTCAAAACCCAGCAAGCTCACCTTCTGAAGCCAGCTGGAAAAGCTGATGAAAAATCAATGGCATTTGATTGTAAACCTGTCAAAATGATAGTGACAGCAGTACATTAATGGTGGCTCCCAGTATTGATCCCCTCCTTCCTTTCTCCATCATCGCACATCACCTTCATACTAATAACAGACTCTTTTTTCTAAATTAATCTCCAGACAAGGGAAATCAATAGTATTTACCGTGTGTAAATTTTCCTATCCTGTAGAGCCAACATTTCCCATTGCTTTGAACTTGAAGACTGGTACTATCCATGGCACACGCTAGGAGAGGTAGCTTCTCACTGTCAGAATGTGGGCTGATTTTCTTTAGAAAAGGGCTATACCAATCCAAGAAAATAACAGAGAGAAAAGAAGAAACCCCAGGGGTCCCCATAAATGTTTAAATGATGCAATTATGGTTTTCATGTAAAATGAGATTTTTGAAGAGGCAAAAGATGCCAGTCAACCAAAGTCTAGTATCATTTCCTGACAGAAAAAATAGACATAAATGAACTTATATCCCCCTCAAAAGCCACAGAATTAGGGCAAGTATTAGATCTGGAAGGGGCATGAGAGAATATCTAGTCTTCTGAGTTCTAACTTTGGGATGCGGTTTTAAAAGAAAGAACCATTTTATGCCAATGGTTGCATCCTTTGTAAAACGCAACATTGAATTACTTTTTATTTTAAATAACACTAGAGAATAAAGTGAGATTTTATAACAGAAGTAGAAGTGACATAGTTTTAAAGCGTTTGAAAACCATTGATCTAGTTCAACTCTTCTCAACCTAATAGTGGAGAAACTTTTCCTGGCAAAAAAGTGACTCTTTAAGTTCACACTGATGGCAAGTGACAGTTATTTTATGATAATACCAGTAACGGTTATATATACTTGTGATAATACCAGTAAACATTAAAGCAATAGCTATAATTTCTTGAGCATTTACTTCTATGGCCAGTCTGGGTAGACACTTGACATAAGTATTTCTAATCCTCAGAGCAAATCCACATGGCAGCTACTTTTACAGTTGCTCTATCCCCCTGCCCATGGAGGATCACTTCTGAACCCCCCAGAGGATGCCTGAAGCCACAGAGTGTCAAACTCTACACATGCTATGTTTTGTCCTATACATACATGCCTATGATAATTATTAGGCATCTTACTATTAACGACCACAAATAGATGGTACCAACCACAAACAGTAAAACAGGACAATGATAACAATAGAGTATAGCAACAGTTATGTGAACATGCTCTCTCAAAACATTGCATTGTCCCGTACTTATCCTTCTTCATGTGATAACGTAAGATAATAAAAGGCCCACCTCATGAGAGGAATTGAGGTGAACGACACAGGCATCGTGACATAGAGTTAGGCTACTGTCCATGTTCTGGCAATATGTCAGAAGGAGAATCATTCACTTCTAGACCACAGTTGGCCACAGGCAACTGAAACCATGGATAAAGGGGACTGCTATATAAAGCTGACGAAGCGGAGAAAAGAAGGCTCAGAAACGTTAAAAGATTTATCCAAGATCACACAGACAATGGTCAGGGGATCTGGGACTTAAAACCTACTCTGTTTAGCTCCAGGTCTCCTTTTGTCTTTGAAGAGCCAGGTTGACTCTGCAGATACTTCTAGGAACCACGAATCTTGCACTGTGCTCCAGACAAAGGATCACCTAAAAATGGTCATATTAGGAAATAAGATACGAATATATACAGAGGTAAGTAATATCATAGGACATAAGTATTTAGTTGCTCAGTGAGTGAAGAATTAGAGTAGGTAGGAGTAGCAGGAAAGGTTTTAGGAAAGACTGGAGAGTTTAGGATAGAAACAAACAAGGGGAGAATATTTTAGATAGAAGTGGTTAATCCAAACCACAGAAATAGGAACAATGAGATATTGTGGGGGATTGTAAGGTAGTTCTGGAACCATCAGATTTATATAACACAACCAAAAGAAATGCAATGGAAGAAGAGGATGCAGGTGCGTTGTACGGAAGTTGCGATGCAGGGGAAGGGTGGGGACCATGGGATGAATAGATAAGAGAAGAGGCAGGGAGGTTCCCCCAAGAGGTCATTTCAGTGGCCTCAATATCATTCCACAAGAACCTGGGCTCCAGGGGCTAAAAAAGAAGGACAAATGGGAAAGACACTGTGAAAGAAAACTGGGACAAAAGTAGGATACATCAGAGCCTGGAGGACAAAGGAAAGGCACGTCGCAAACACTTCACGTTGGTGTTCATGGAATGAGGATTACTGTAAAGACATCAGAAAAGTAATAGTAATGTTATATAGCAGATGGGACCCTCTACTTTGTATAGTGGTTTTCTAGTAACACATTTCTTTTATACACCTCTCTTGGAATGTTTCTAAAAGATTAGCAAATTAGATGTTACTCTCATCCTTCTAAAATGAGCACTCAGGAGCCCAAAGAATTTAAGTGACTTGCCCTAGGCTATTTGATTTTTTGATTTGAGTTCTCATAGAGAGTTCAAGTAATAAATGCAGTGAAGCATAAAGTATATGGTAACAGTGAAATGCCAACATCCAAGACTGAACATAGAACAAGAGGCAGTGGGCATCGTCTGCCCGGAGGAGCTGATGCCTATACAGGATCACACATCTTGTCTTGAGAATTAACATTCTGGTCCTTTGCATCATGTCTACCTCCCCTGGACCTGTCTCCCTGCTTCAGCCCAGGGCCCTTTAGCCCCCTCTCAATGCAGCAAACAGCCTGCTGAAATACATCAGCTCACATCAGTCCTCTTTGCTCCCAACCACAACCACTTGCCCTCTGAGACCAGGCCAAAGCCCAAGGTCAGCATGTGACCTGCCATGTGACCTCTCTGACCTCATCTTCTTAGCTCCCTACTGTGCTCACTCAGCCCCACCAACTGGCCCCCTTGCTGTGGCTCAAACCCACCAAGCTGGTCCCCACCACAGGGCTTCACTCCAGCTAGTCTCTCTGCCCAGAGCAGTTCCCCTGAGGACCATGCAACTCACTGCCTCCCCCCTTCAGCTACCACCTTATTAGTCCTCCCTTGGCTTTGCTCTTTACAATAATAGCACCTCTGCCACCCTCATCGGCTTTGTTTTCCTTCACAGAACTTATCTCCATCTTACCTAATACACAATATACTTATTTGTTGTCTGACATGCAATTCTAGAATATTCCTTTAATGAAAGCAGACTTTTGTCTCTTTTGCTCACGGCTATATCCAGAGGGCCTAGAAGAGTTTCCTCCATATAGCAGAAACTTAAAAAAATATTTGTTAAGTGATGGAATGGACGGATTCAACAGCATGGTGAAGCTTGTTTGCTTGTTTTAATATCTGATCCATATACCCCTTGGGTAGCTAGAGGACCTATTTCTTTCCCACTGTATCACAAGCTGGCACTTAATGGCCTGCCAGGGGCTATTCACTGTGGCCACTAAACTTATGCCACGTCTGCCTCCTCTTTAACCTACTCCCCATTGTCACCTGTGGTGAAGCAGAACTGGAAGGAGGGAGACTTGCAGGTTCTTCATACTAAGACTCAGTCACCTCCTGGCTCTGTTAATTGTGTATTTAGCCTCCTCAAATCTGGGACTGTATCAGTAAAACGAGGGTAACACTAGCTTCCTCAAAAGCTTGAGAACTGAATAATTTGGTGCTTGGAGGTGATGTGGGAAATGACATTTAAAATCAGCGTAACCGATGAGGCCTGCACTTTAAACAAACACACAAGATGTCTTTTAAACCAAAACTCTTAAAGATATAACTGCTATCCACATAGCAGAAATCAGCCTGGATTTGGATCCAGTCTGGACGTTGATACTCTGCACTCCTGCATGAAATGAAATTTTGTGAGAGGGGGTCTTGCCCAGGCTCTTCTAAACTGGGTCTTCATTTGATATGAAAAGCTAAAAATTTCTAGGATGGCACTGCCACATGCAAACATAAGCATAAAAGGTCCATTAAGTCAGATATGAAGATCTGATAATCATTTACTCTCCTGAATTACCAAATTGGCCAGGCTTTTTGGAAGAATGGCTATTGGGACCTTCTTCAGCAACCTTGATTTCATCAAACACTTACCAGAGGATGCAGAGGATGAACTGCTCTGTTGGGAGAATCCTGGACATTTTCAAAAGGTAAAGGACAAATTAAGGTGCTTCCCCCCACCAGATAACAATGGAAAATTCCTTTGAGCTGATAATGACTGGAATGGAATCACTTCTTGTGTTGTGTTGTGACTGCATTCTTATGTACTTTATGCATGCACTTCCTCTAATGGACTATGAATTTCTTGAGAATAGGACTTGTATTTTCCATCCTTATGAGTTTTGTCACCTATTGCGATTGACAATTACAGGTGCTCAATAAATGTTTGAAGAAGAAAAGGAGACTAGGAAGGAAAGGAGGAAGGGAGAGTCAGAAGAAAGGAAGAAGGAAAGGAAGGCAGGATGGGGGGAGGGAGACAAGAAAGATTCTACTCCAAAGTTTTAATTTAGCCATCTTGGAAAGAAAAATTTCATAAGACCCTTTTCATAGTTGGTAACTTATACATGCATTTTGGAAAATCTGCAACAGACAAAATGAAAAATATTCTCTGCCATTTCCTCCTCTGCTGAGATTGAAATGATGTCGCTAACAGTTAGAAGGCATATTTTAAATGAGAAGGCTTCCTTGGTATTCCATGAGATTCCCTTCCCTCATTTGAACAGACATCAATAACACTGAAGCGTCTGTCCCTGTAGTGTCTTCACAATTTAGCACTTGTAAAAATGAGACTTTCCAGCTCATTAATTTGCTTACACAAATACATCCCAGAACCAGTTAATCGCAAAAAGCGACTGCTCTATTTTCATCTTGTGATGACTGTTTCATGCCTGGACTTCAGCATAAACAAGATAGAGAATCCTCATTTCCCACATGGGGCGCTCAAGAGAATCTGCACCCAAAAAATCTACAATAATGTGACCAGTCCTGGTCATTTCTTTTCCTGGAAATGGCAGAGGATGCCATTATTCAATCAGAAGGCAAGGCCATGGCAGCCAGATCAACATGATTATCAATCAACACAGGGGTACAGCCAAATGCTTTAGGTGACATTCCTGAGAGCCATAATCAGATTGGGGTCCCTATTGTACGTCCATAAGATTTTTCCAAAGGCATTGTATAACATGCTCTCTTTTAAAGTATGTATGTCTAATAGCTACTGTGGCAAGAAAAATCTGCCATTGTTTAAATATGTTTAACATCCCTGTCCTTTAAAACATAGAGATGCAAACAGCAGAGAATTTATTGACAACATAATAATTGCAGGCTTGCTCTTGTACTCACACTGAACATTGCCTCTCGATTCCCTGTGGCATGAAGTCCAGAGTCAATCTTTGGTGGTATGAAATTCACAATCCTAAGAATTTCACCCCTAAGCCAGTCTGCCCCATCCTCCTGCACCTCCTCCAGCTCATGAGAGAACCACATCAGGCTGTATGCTGCCCCCAACATTCATCTTCCACTTAGAAAACTCCAGTCTTAACTCAGGGTATCCCTTTCCATCATAATGGACATCCCCCATTTTTGCTTTTCAAAGCTAGGTCAAGTGTTCCATAGTCCTGGGATAATAAATGAAATTAACTTCTATATCTCCTGTTCTCCCATAGCACTCCACAATTTTCAGAACATGCTTCTGTTTCCCGAGATAATCATTCCTTAATTAGAACTTGTTCTTAAAACTGACAAACAACAATGGACCCTGAATAAACTCCTACTTGCCTGGTTGTGGCTAAACCTACTGTAAAAGGTGACTCTACCTGACTTCAGCATAGTCAGGTTACTGACGACTCAGAACTAGTTCCTCCAACTTCCAAAACACTGATCTCCTAAAGGGTATTCAATGTGCACATTGATAGTAATGTTTTTAACATTAGAAATATTAATTTCTGAACATTACTGGCCAAAATACCTTACCAGTCATTTTTCATGTACAGCCAATAAATGAATGCTAAGCCATCTTCCAATAAACAGATGAAAATAAAATTATCCTAAAAGTAATTTCCCATGATAGGAGAGACTCCTTTCTTCTAGCCTCTGTGACTTGTGCATGCCTCTATTCTGATCACTTTATTTATGGGTCTAACTCCCCTTGACAGAGCAAGCTCCAGAAGGGCAAGGGGACTTTTTATTCATCTTGGTGTCTCCAGTGCTGGAGTGCATAGCAGGTGCTCAGCAAATGCTTACGAATAAACGGTGAAACTGGAAACTGTACCTAACAGGAGAAGCATAATTGGTTTGCCACATGGAGCAGGAAACTCTCTGAGCTAAAGCTGGGTGATCCCTGGAATGGCTGGAGTCCTATTTATTGAACTCTTACTATTTTCCAGACACTGAGCATGGATTATCTTACTGGGTCTTCAGGACACAACTGAATAAACAAAATTAGACAAGATAAAGGACTTGTCCAAGATCATACAGTCAGGAAGTGGCTGAGCTAGAATTCAAACCCAGAAGCTCTGTGAATCACGAACAGAAACCTTACTGCCCACTTACTGCCAGATTCTTTGTGGTCTTAGACAAACCATTACTTTAAATGAGCCTCATTTTCCACACTGGTAACATAAAAGGTTTTGGACCAGCTGTTCTCTAATGTCTCATTCAGTTCTGATATGCTATAATCCTATCAATCAAAATTAAGGAACATTTGCTTTTGAGGCAGCCTCTTGACAGGGAATAAAATAGTTACCCATTTATGGATTCTTCTCATACCAACCAAATAGCCTATTTTGCAATGTAAAGTTTGAAATTTCTTTCTGAAATCCTTTACAGGAGGAGGCAATGATTTTTCTTGCTTCCCTCTGAAAAGGACTCTGCGTGATAGAAAGAAAAGCATCTCAACAGAATAGCACACATTTCCAAGCCACTCCCCTCCTCCCATAAAGGTACACACTTTCCACAGAAAGAATCCAGGCGTTGTATCTTACAATCTTAGAGAGGTTCTTCCTTGATTTACAGTTGTCTAGACAAACTCATGAGAGTGGATAAAAATAAAACCACCTCCACCAACACCCTTGACAAGTGAATAAATAACTGATGAGTAATTCAAGTGAAGTAGCAATTGAGCATCTACTATATGCAAAACATTGGACTGAGTGGTAAGATGTGGACAAGAAGTGAAAATAAATAGGCATGAGTGGAACACGTGGAAAGAACTGGAAAACAGGACCCAGTCCCAATGAACACCCTGCACCAGGAAACCTCTTTGTCCTCTTGGGCCTGTGACCCTCCTCTCCTACCCAGAGACACTGGGGAAGCCGGAGGGAAGGGCATCAGAAGAGAGATCCTACCACATCCCTCCCCAGTGGTAAGATACCTGTTGGTCTGGTTTGGGGATATCACTTCCACCTGCTTAAGCAGAACCAGCAAGAACAAAGGGAGCTTGGATATTACCTATTGACCTAAGAGGATCAAAATAACACTGCACAGATTCTGAAAACTAAACTGCCATTGGGACCATAGAATAAAAGTAGACCACAACTCATAAGCTATTTTCATAGGGTGACTACCTATGAAAATACAGAATTTAAATAGGACCCAGAATCTCCAAACATAATATCTAGACTATAATAAAATGATACCAGGAATCAAGAAAATCACAACTTGATTGAGAAAAAGCAATCAAGGAATACCAACACCCTGAGATGTATCAGATGTTAGAATTCTGTCACAAAGATTTTAAAGCAGTACTGTGAACTGAATTGTATCTAGCCCAAATTCATATATTGAAGCCCTAACCCACTATGTTACTATATTTGAAATCAGAGCCTTTACAGAAGTAATTAAAGTTAAATGAAGTCATAAGGGTAGGACCCTGATCCAATAATATGAGTGTCCTTATAAGAAAAGATACCAAAGTCCACTCTGTCTTGGCCATGTGAAGACACAGCGAGAAGACAGCCATCTGCAAGCTAGGAGGAGGGCTCTCACCAGAAACCAAATCAGCCAGTGCCTTGATCTTGGACTTCTCAGCCTTCAAACTGTGAGAAAATTAATTTCTGTCACTTAAGCCATCAGTCCATGGTATTTTGTTCTGGTAGCCTGAACTAACACAAACAGTCATCATATAAATGCCTCAAAAATCTATTACAAATTCTCTTGAAACAAATGAAAAATTGAGAAATCTCAGTCAAGACAAAGAATTTATCAAAACAATCAGATGAAAATTATAAACTAGAAATACAAAAATGGAAACCTTAAAAGTTGAATAGGTTAATAGTAAAATGGAGATAAAGGAGTAAAATGGCCTTGGTAAACCTGAGGATTGAACAATTGATTCACCCAATCTGAACAAGAGAGGACTTATACTGGGGGGAAAACACACACACACACACACACACACACACACAAAGCAGTCTGGAGGTCAGGTAGGGTGATTAAAAAAAAAAAAAAAAAAAGACCCAAGCTTTGTATCAACAGAGTCCCACAAGGATTGGAGAAAGGCAGTAGAGTAGAAATAGTACTAGAAGACACAATGGTTGAAAATTTCCCAAATTTGATAAAGACACACTCCTCCACATTCAAGAAACTGAACAAACACCAAAGAGGATCAAATCAAGGAAATCCATGCCAAGACATATCATAATTACACTTTTGAAAACTAATGACAAAATAAAGGTCTTGAAAGCAGATAAATGACACATTACAGATAAGGGACACCAATTCAAATGACAGTGGATTTCTCATCTAAAACCATGGAGGGCTTGGACGAAGTGGCACAATATTTTTCAAATGTTCAGAGAAAAGAACTGTCAACCATTAATTCTACCTGGAGAAATTATCCCTCAAGAATGAACGGAAATATCCACACCCTCAGACACAGAAAAACTGGAAAAAAAAATTATCACCAGCATATCTACTCTTAGAGATTGGCTAAAAGAAATTTCTTCAAACAGAAAGGAAATAATAAAAGAAAGAACTATAGTAAATTGAGAAGGAATAAGTGACAACAGAAAGATCACATGTTATGTTTAAATGCAATAGAATATCCTTTTCCTCATGAGCTTTATAAATCTTATCTGATGATTACAACAAAAGCAATAATACCATCTGACACCCAAGACAATGATATTTAAAGTGTAGAAGACAAAGAGACCTAAATGCAAGTGACTTTCCCACACTTCACTCAAAGTGGTAAAATGCAGATACCAAAAGACTATTAGGAGTCACAAACATTGTAATACCCAGAACAACCACTACAAAAATTATACAGAAAGATATACTCAAAAATATGATAAATAAATCAGAAAAGGATCCTAAAGAGTTTTCAGGGATCCCACCAGAAGGCAAGAAACGAGAAAGGTAAGAATCATAATCAGAAGAAAGAAAGATAAAGGAAACAAAGAAGTGGTACACTTAAGAGCTCACATATTGATAACGATCTTAAATGTCTGAGTCCACCAATCAAAAAGCATAGATTGGCAGAGTACATAAAAAGCACACAACCTAGCTATATGTCACTTAAGAGAAAGTCCCTTCAAACTCAATGACATCAGTAGACTGAAAGTAAGAGGATCGAAAACAGTATGCCACGCAAAGATTATATTTTTAACAAAAACCAGGAATGGCTATATTAATATCTCCCAAAGTATATGCCAGAGTAAAGAAAATTACTAAACCCAAAGAGGAACATTACATGATGATAACAGCATAAATATACCAGGAAAACTTAATGTTCTAAATGTGTACGTACCAAACAACAGACTCAGAATAAGTGAAAGGAAAGCTGATAGAGCTTAAAGGAGAAATAAGCAAACTCATAATTATACTGAGGACTTCAACACCTTCCTCTCAGTAAATTTGAGAACTATGAATGGAAAATCAACAAGATTTAGAAGATCTGAACAATATAATCAACTAACAGGACATCTAATTAACATACATATTTGGAATGTTCTACCCAATAACAGCAGATTACACTTTTTCCCCCAAGCATCTAAGGAATATTCACGAAGCCAGATCATATCCTGTACTACAAAACAGACTTCAACAGATTTAAAAGAATTTGAAACATACAAAATGTATATTCTGACCATATAGAAATCAATACCAGAAAAACAACAGGAACATTCCTAAACACATGAGAATTAAACAATACACTTCTGAATAATGCATGTGTCAAAAGGAATTTACAAAATGAATATAATTAATAAAAACAAAAATGCAAGTTATCAAAATATGTAGGAAGTGGCTAAAGCAGTGCTGAGAGGGAAATTTATAGCACTGAATGTTTCCATTAGAGACAAGAAAAGATCTCAAGTTGATAACCAAATTTCCTCAAGAAACTACAGAAAGAAGAGCAAACTAAACTCAAATCGAGAAGGAAAAATAATAAACATTTGTAAAAGCAGATATCCATAAAATTTGGGGGGGGGGGGAAGCACACAAATTTGATAAAAAAAAAACCAGCTTACTCCTTGAAAAAAATTAATAAAATGTGTACGCCTCTAGTATATGTATATGTCCAAACTTATCAAATTGTATACATTGAATATGTGCAGGGGTTTTTGTATATTACTTGTATTTCAATAAAACTAATAAATCACATATGTGGCTCACATTATTAAAAAGAGAAAACAGTATCAGGAATGAAACAGATTATAATTACACTTCTTACAATAGTATGAAAAAATTCACGCTTACAAATTTGCTAACTTAGAAGAAATAAACCAGTTCCTCTAAAACCACGAACTACCAAAACGCAACTAAGATAAAATACAGAATCAGTATAGTACTATATCAATAAGTAAATTGAATCTGTAATTTAAAATATCAACAAACAAACCTCCATACCCAGATAGCTTCACTGGAGAATTCTACTGAACATCTAAAGAATAATAATCAACAATTTTATACAATGTCTTTCTGAAAATAAAAGAGAAACATTTCCCAACTCATTTTATGAGGTCAGAATTATCCTGATACCAAAACCATATGAAGACAGTAGTACAAACCAACAAACAAAACTGCAGGCCCCTATCTCTCATGAAAAATACTCAGCAAAATCTAACAATGATAAAAAGCAAATCAAACAATGTATAAAAAGAGTTATACACCATAAGTGGTCTTTATTCTACCACAATGATAAGTCACAAAAGAAAAATCATATGAATTGGCCCATATAAATATGTTGATTTTTTACAAAGTTGCAAAACAAACTCAATGAAGGAATTCTCTCATCTTATATAAAAAGTAACTCAAAATAAATTGTAAACTTAAATGTAAAATGAAAAACTATATAACTCAAATCAATCAATCAATCAATCAATCAATCAATCAATCTTTGGGATCTAGGATTAGCCAAAGGGTTCTTAGTCTTGACTAAGCACAATACATAAAAGGAAAATTGATAAATTGAACGTCATCAAATTTTGAAACTTTTACTCTGTGAATAGTCATTTGAAGATAATGAAAAGACAAATATCAAATAGTTGTAAATCAGATATCCAACAAAAAAAAATTCTAAATACATAAAAAACTCTTGAGAGTCAATAAAATTTAAAAAATGAGCAATTAAATTAGAAAATGGGCAACAGATATGAACAGACATTTCACCAGAGGATACACAGATGGTAAATAAGCACATGAAAATATATTCAACATCATTAGCCAGCAGGGAAACGCACATTAAAACCACAATGAAATATTACTACACACCTGTCAGAATGGATAATAAAAAAACTGGTAGCACGAATGTTGGTTAAAATATAGATAAAGTTGATAACTACATGACTAATTGAGTGTGAAATGCCACAACCACTCTGGAAAACAATTTGTCAGTCTCTTAAAAAAAGTAAACATGCAATAACACACGGGCCAGCAATTGTATCCATGACTATTTATCTCAAAGAAATGAAAACATGTTCATATATAAACTTGTCCACAAATATTCATAGCAACTTTTATTTTTAATAGCCAAAAAACTAGAATTAGCCCAAATGTCCTTCAACACTTGTTAAATAAAACTGATAAACTTCTGGCCAAATCAGTTGGGGGGGGGGGGGAAGAGATGTAAATTATCAATATCAGGAGATGGTACAGACACTACAGATCTGAAAATGATAGTAAAGAGATATTATAAATAACTTTCTGCCAATAAATTTGCCCACTTAGATAAGTGGGCAGTAGTTGAAACACACAAATGACCAAATCTCACTCAAGAACAAGTAGATAAGTCAAGTAGCCTTATGTCTAGTATTTTTCTTTTAACTTGTAACTAAAAACCTTCTCACAAAGAAAACTCCAGGCCCCAGATAGATTCACTGAAAATGACATCAAATGTTTAGCATGTCATTTGAAATGGAAAAGGAAAACATACTCTACAACTCCTTCCCTGAGGTTAGCATTATCCTGATAGCAAAAAAAAAAAAAAAAAAAAAAAAAAGACAGTTTTACTACAAAAAAAGAAAAATTATAGACTTATAGCACTCCTATACATACATGCAAATATTTTAAACAAAATTTAACAAATTAAATATGACAACATATTTATTTGTATGTATTTTTAATGTGTCATAAGTGGAATTTATCCTATGAATGCAAGGTTGATTTAATAAACATCAACCAGTATAATTCACTGTATTAACAGACTTGAACATAAAATTCTATTATCATCTCAACAAAATCAGAAAAAGTATTTGAAAGAATCCAACATCTATTCCCATAAAAACTATCAAAAAACTAACAAAGGGAATTTCCCCAACCTAACATAAATGACATCTACAATAAACATGTAGCTAACATCACACTTAATGGTGAAAGACTGAATGCTTTCCACCATTTATATGAGAAGCATTCTCATTTTTACAAGAAGAAAAGCAAGGATGTCCATATTCATCACTTCTATTCAGCATTGTACTGGAAATTCTAGCCAGTAAACTAAGGTAAGAAAAAAAAATGACATTTAAACAGGAAAGGAATGAGGAAACATTTATTCATAGATGACAAAAATATGGGCATGACAAAAAAAGTTACCAGAAATAATAAGTGAGTTTAACAAGGTTGAGAACATAATGTCAGTATGCAAAAATCAGTCGTATGCCTACATATTAGAAACAAAAATTGGAAATGAAAATTATAAAAATATCACTTATAAATAGTATAAAAATATGAAACACTATGGGATAAACCTGACAAAAGACATGCAAGACCTGTACACAGAAAATTGTAAACATTTTAAGAAAAATTAAAGAGACTTAAATAAATGGAGAGATATACAATGTTCATGAATGAGAAAACTCAATACTGTTAAGATGCTAATTTTTCACAAATTGATCTATAAATCAAAGGCAAACTCAATCATAATCCCACTAGACACTGATTTTAAAATTTATATGTAAGTGCTAAGGATTATAACAGCCAAAGTAACTTTGAAAGGGGAAAAAATGTAACACTAATGCTATCTGACTTCAAGAATTATTATAATGTTTCAATAATCAAGGCAGTATACAGTGGTATCAAGATAAATAGATCAGTGGAACAGAAAAGAGGGTCCCAAAATAAACCCACAATATATTGTCAGTTGCTCTTCAACAGAGTTAGAATTTGTGGTAGCAATTTGCAATATCAATTCAGTGGACAAATTTCAGAAATGGTGCTGGAATTAATTGGACATCCACGTGCAAAAAAGCTACAAATTTCGAAATTACATACTGTAAAATTCTCAGAGATAAGAGAACTAGCTTTTGGTTTTCTTGTTTTCTATCGTTTGTTATTTTATTGATTTCTGTTCTTACATTTATTATTTCTTTTCTTCTGTTTATCCCATTTTGCTTATTCTTTTTTTTTTTCTAGTTTCTTATGGAGAAAACTAAATTCATCTGTTTGAAACACTTCTTTCCTAAAATAGGCACTTATTGCCATACGCTTACCTCTAAGTTCACTTACTAGCTAACTCTGAACACTACAAACGACACATTTTAATAAGTTGTGTTTTCAGTTTTAATCAGCTCAACTTTCTATTTTTGCTTTTAGTTTTTGACCCAGGGCTATTTAGAATTTTGTTACTTAATTTCCAAATATTTAGGATTTTTCCACTTATCTATTATTGATTTCTAACTTATAGTATTGTAGTCAAAGAACAAATTTTCTTTTAATATTTATTATGCTTATTTTATGGAAGAATAGATGGTCTTAGTAAAAGTTCCATTTTTACTTGAAGAGAATGTGTATTCTATGTGGTTAGTACCCTGTTCTAAAAGGTCAGTTAGGTCAAGGCGGTTGATAATGCTGTTTATATGCTTACCAATCTTATGTCTACTGGTTTCAATTATTTGAGAAGGATATGGAAATTTCTCATTACAGTTGTGCTTTTGTTTGCTTCTCTTGTAGTTCTATTCCTTTTTGCTTTATATTTTTTAATTGATAAACATTTTGTTAAGAAATGACACTCTATCTCTCATAATATTTCTCAGTCTGTGTACTTTGATAATAATAGAGTCATTCCAATCATCTTTTATTTTAATGTTAGTATGGAATATCTTGTGCCATTCCTTTACAAATGACCTATTTTTGTCTTGATATTTAATGTATCTTGTAGTCAACATAGAGTTCATCCAGTTTTTTTAATCCAATAGGACAATATCTGCCTTTTACTAGAATGCTTAGACCATTTATATTCACATGCTTACTGACATGGCTGGTTATACATCTTCTACCTTGGTATCTGCATTCCTTTTCTTTTTTCTTTCCACCTCCTTTTGGATTGAGGCTTTTTGGTTTTTGTTTGTTTGTGTGTTTGTTTTTAATGATTCCATACTCTCTTTTTTTGGCTCATTGGATAAGACTTTTTGTTATGGTATCTAGTGTTTGATTTAAAGCATATAGTATACACCTTCAGTTTATCACAGCCTACCTCCAAATAAAGAGATTGGATTACATTTATAAACCTTACAACTTTATACTTCCATTTCTCTTCTGTTTCATACATTTTATTTCTACATATTTTATTAACTCCATACTATACTATTTTGCTTTGCTTTACGGTAAGATTTAGATCTACCCACTTAGCACTTCTAGGGTTCCTCAATCTTGTGTACAGATCAAGATTTTCATTTGGATATCATTTTTATTGTGACTAAAGTACTTCTTTTAATGTTTCTTGTAGGGCAGTTTTGCAGAGGTAAATTATTTTAGCTTTTGTATGGTTATAAAAAAATATTTTCCTTGGGTTTAGTTTTTAAAGATATTTTTACTGGGTATAGAAACCTGTGCTGATAATTATTTCTCTTTCATGCATTGTTTCTGGTGATAAATCTACTGCCATCCTTATATTGATTCCCTTGTTTGTAAGAAGGCCGCTGCCCTGACCTGTCTTTAAACTTTTCTTGTTAGTGTTGGTTTCAGCTGGTTTTGACTATAATTTCCCTTCCTGTTTTTTCCCTTCCAAGTACTAACCAGGCCCGACCCTGCTTAGCTTCCGAGATCAGACGAGATCGGGCACGTTCAGGGTGGTATGGCCGTAGGCTCCCTTCCTGTTTTTTGAAGGGAGGGTGGAGGGGAAGAGGTTTAGATTATTTTACTGATTACTTTTCTCTCACCCCCTCTCCTGCCCTACAGGAGCTCCAATTGCACAGATATTAAGGTGCTTGATGTTGCTACACAGTTCTGCACATTTTTAACTATGTGTCTGCTTCATTTTTATTTGTTTATATTATATACCACATTAAGGTCATGGATCTTTTATTCTGCAATGTTTAACCACAATTTTCCAGCTGAGACCAAACAAGATGATGCTCAGCCTTTTTGTTTCAGTTCTCATACTGTAAACAAATATCCTTTTCATGGTTTAATTAGTGCCACATTTTTCATATTTTTGTGTTTTTATTGCTGATTTTGTTGTTTGAAACGCCCACAAGCACAGTGCTGAAGTGTAGTCTAGTGTCCCTAAGGTCAAGAAGGCTATGGAATGCCTTATGTAGAAAACATGCACGCTGCAAGGTTTTTTCAGGCATGAATTATATGGTGCTATTGGCGATGAGTTCAACATTAATAACTCAGTATTAATAACTCAACATTAAATCATGCTTCAAAATTAATATACACACACATATAATAAGATAGCTTTACACAGAAATACACATAAAACAAAGTTAAATGTCAATCAGTTGACAAAAATAGACTCACAGGAACTTAACCCAGTATTTCTCCTAAGAGCAATGGTTCAGTATTTGCTAATTCAACATTCATGGGGACTTTATAGAATACAATTCCATGAATAATGAGAACCAACTATATATTAGCTCTGACATGAAACAGATCAATACCCAGGTTCTAACAGAGGTTTCTCATGCTGTGTTCAGTCTGGTAAAAGGAAGAAATCATTCAGGTTAGGTGGATGTAATTGTGTTAGTGGTAAGGAGTTGCACCAAAGTTAAGAGTAGCTAGAAAGAAAACCAGGTTTGAAGGGTATTCAGAATTATGAATTTACTGCCACTGTCATTGTTTCCTTATACAGAATGATCTTGTCTATTAGAGAAGAACAGTAATCGTCTTAAATTTTCTTCATGGGATTTTTCGCCTGAAACATGAATCTCTTCATGGTTCCTCATGTTTCACCCACTCAATAAATATTCACTCACACTATGATGTGCCAGGCCTTATGCTCAGACTTGAGGTTAGAAACTAAGAAGCCTGAGCCTTTGTCCTGCACAGGATCAGAATAAGATAAGAGGAAACAGGTGAGCATTATCAGTACTGTGTGCGACATGGCAGAGTAGATGCATCTGGGGATGTCACACAAGCACATGGAAGATCCCCTTAGTCAGCTTGGGAGGTAGGGTCCTTGGGGAATGTCAAAGGAAATGAAATATAAGCCTATTTTTGGAGATTGGCACTTTTGTCCAGTCTTTCTAGTTGCTGAAGATGAACTGGATGGGGAGCTATACTGGAGGATAAAAGGGGAGTAAGGAGGTCTCAGCAATAATCAGAAGGTGAGAGAAGAGTGGCCCTGACTAGGGCAGTTCTACTTCCAAAATTTCCAACCATTCACTAGTGCTCCAGCCACATTAACCACCTGCCACTCCCCCCACAAATAATTTCTTTCATGCATTTGCACGTTGACGTACGATTTTCCCCCTGCCTTCAATTTTATTCCCTGCCTTTGTCTGGTTGGAAAGCTCCCATTAAAATTCTTAAGTACATCTCTACTTTCAAGCATTTTTCCATTAATATCAAGCAGAGCCTATTTCTTCTTAATCTCTATTTTCATAGCTTGCCTCCGCTGCATCAACACCCTTTAAAACTGATAAATTCTTGTTGATCAAATAGAGGTCTTAAAATCCCAACTAGACTGAGATTTGCTTGAGGGCAAGAATTATGTCCTATATATCCCCCACCTGGACAAAGGTGTTGCTACATGCTATAGACCAGTGGCTCTCAAACTAGAATGTACGAGAGTCTTTGGGGGAGTTTGTTAAAACACAGGCAGATATTCTCCAGAGCTTCTCATTCAATAGGTCTGAGCTGGGGCCCAAGAATTTCATTTGTAACAAATAGCCAGGTTATGCTGATGCTGGCCCAGGAACCATATTTTGAGAACCACTCCTCCAGAGTTGTAGGCTACAGACGTCCTAGGTCATAAAGAGTATTACCTCCGTCCCCTGTGGCATGAACTTCTACCAAATGCACGCATTTCTGTGTATGTGTATGTATGTGCATAGAAATGTTGAGCAGAAATGCATATACTTTCCCTTCCTGCCTAAAAATGCTTCAATATATCTGTCCTTGAGAACAAAGATTCTTAGTCATAAATCGCCACTTTGATCAGTTTCGGTTATTCTACTTTAAAATGACTATTCCATAATGACACACCTACACATGCTATAGCCATACAGCCCACTCTAAGTTTTCCACCCATTAGTATGGGCCCTAGAATTATTTTCCTCCATTGCAAATTAAACTAACCACATACAAAAAAAACTATTTTTTCACCCATAATAATAAACTTGAAATGTATCACTCATCTTTAAAGTCTAAACTATTATCCTTATTACTAAAATGTTCAAAGGCTGACAATCTAAGTAGACTAACAAGAGATAAAAAAAAAAGAAGGAATGAACTTCTCTAAGCCTTCGAGAGACTTATTCTTTGGCCTCCAAAATGACCAAGAATTATCTCAATTTTTTTTTTTTTTTAGCTCACATGAGCCAGTGTCGATCATCCTATGGCATTGCCAAAGTAGTTTTTCTTTATAAAATCTATTCCATTTCATTTTCAGTTAGTTGTCAAACCTCCCTGGAGGTACATGTTCTCAGTTCATTTATTCTGTGAAATTTTGCATCACATTTTCTTCTGTTTTCTCTGTAGTCTCCTGATATCTTCACAGTTTCTGTATAAAAAACAATAACAAAAGCCCACACTAATGTAGAAATAATTTACATGATCTTTTTCTTTACTTGGATCCAATGTGTATCCTTCAGGTCTATCTATGTAAATAGTTGTGGGTTTTTTGACATGCTTACTACTTCCAGGGGCTCAAATACAATTTTTTTAAAAAAATATCTCAGCCATGGTGTATTCTCTTTTGTTTCTACATTTTTCACTGAACTTTAAAATGATTACAAAGTTAGCAATTATCTCAAGGTCTATTTATTATGGAGTCTAATTTCCTCAGGGTTTTTCTTGTGGAGTTACTTCCATAAATGCCCAAATTCTTTTCTCCAGGTACTTCTAACACAAAGTAATTTTCTACAGCCCTTTGCGTTATCTTGATGACTTTTCAGATCACACACAAGCAAGGGCGCCTGTGTGTGTGTGTCTGTCTGACAGAGAGGCAGAGATAGGATGAAACCATGGGCTCCGGTATCTGCTTCTCTTCTCTTTTTGATACACTAGCCCTCGGGGGAAGCTCTGCCCAGGGGCACTAAGCTATTACATTTAGCATCCCTGTGGGACTCCACTTCAGAAAGAACAAGAACACCTATAGATTTTTTTACATGATTACGGCTTAACACTTAACTATTCTGATAAGCTAAGAAACTTAAAAATGTCACATGAAGGCAAAGTAATGCATCTGAGCCTAGATTTCAGAACCAAATGGACCCAGGATTACATGACAGCCTGTCATTCACTAGCTCTAGGACACTGAGTAAGCTACATCTCTCTGAGCCTCAGTTTTCTTAGAAATCAAATGGAGGACTCTGAGGACAATTAAATAAGATAATACATAAAAGCACTGGGAACAGGGCACCTGAGTGGCTCAGTTGGTTAAGCATCTGACTTCAGCTCGGATCATAATCTCACAGTTCATGAGTTTGAGCCCCACACTGGGCTCTGTGCTGACAGCTCAGAGCCTGGAGCCTGCTTTGGATTCTGTGTCTCCCTCTCTCTCTGCCCTTCCCCTGCTCACACTCTGTCTCTTTCTCAAAAATAAACAAACATTTAAAAATTTAAAAAAAGCACTGGGAACAAATTATATGTTCCAAAAGGCAAGTGCACACGCTGCCTCTTTCAAGCACGTGTGCCCAAAAAACTACACTTCTCAAACATTAAATATGTATACACTGTTTCACATTTTTAACACCTGTTACTCTGCACATCGTCTATCCTTAATTCATGAATGACATAATTAGATCAAGTATTAGAGCTCTTACACCAATATAAAAAGAATAAATTAATTCTTATTGTGTATCTACTTTGTACTAGACTGTAGACTATTTCATCCTATAAACATTACATAGGGATAGGATAGAGCCGGTAAGTGGCAAAGCTAGTCCCAGAACAGATAGGGTATGTCCACTGTGTGTCCACATGTAGCCTGGTGAAGATATGGCTACAGAGATAGCTGGCTTAGGTTCAAATCTGTGCTCTGACCTAGGTTAGTTGTGCTATTAGGGGTAATAGTATAATTTAAATTTTCTCACTGGCAAAACAGGATTTAAAATAGTATCACGTTCTCAGGGCTTCTGTGAGGATTAAATGTGTTAATTTCTCTAAAACTCTGAGCATAATGATGTCTGGCACATAGCAAGGGCCTCATAAGTAATATCTATTAGCAATTTTACAAGGTGCAAAAATAGGTCACGTCTTCTGCAGGTCAGAACAAATGTGAGTCAGATTTTTAAAAAATAAACAAGCAAACAAAAAAAACCCCTCACATTTTTACATGAAGCACTTTTCTTTAGATTTCTAATATCTTCTGCCCAGAAGGTAGGAGATTAATCAAATGTAGCTCCTGATTTCAGATCAGAACTAAGGTTACGTCTTCCAAAAACAGCATTCTACCTCCCTTACCTCTCCTTTCCCTACCATGAGGAGAGACTTATCTTGGAAACATACCAAAGACAGTGGGCAATCATCACAGGGTTTTTGAGCAAGGAGATAAAAGAATTGGGTTCTAGATAGAGTCTTAGACTTTGGTCTTCAACTGGAGGTGATTTTGACCACAGGGATACTTGGCAATTTCTGAGAGTCTATATGGTGTTACTGGTATCTAGTGGGTAGAGGCCAGGTACACTGCCACACCCCCTACAATGCAAAGCACAGCTCCACCAACCACAACAAAGAATCACCTGGTCCAGAACAGCAAAGTGACCAGGCCAAGAAACTCTGATCTAAAAGATGGAGGAAGAGTGGCTTCATGGAGGGAGAAATAAAAGAGGAAAGGAAACCAGTAATGCAGCTATTGCAATAACCCAGAGCGAAAATGACGAACCTAGAAATACAGGTGACAAAATGCAGGAAGGAGGTGGATAGGAGGGAGATTAACAAAACAGAATTGGCATCACTTGGTGAATAGTTAGCTGGAACAGGTATACTAGTTTGCTAGGACCGCTAAAGATTGGGTGGCTTTAAAAACAGAAATTTATTCTTTCACGATTCTGGAGCCAAGAAGCCCAAGGTCAAGGCGTAGGCAGATTAAGTTTCCTCAGCAGCCTCTCTCCTTGGCTTGCGGACGGCCACCTTCATGTGGTCTTTTCACTATTTGCATGCATCCCTGGTATCTCCCTGTGTGTCTGAATTTCTGCTTCTTATAAGGATGCCATTCTGGTTGGATTAGGGCCTACCCTAACAGCCTTATTTTAACTTAATCATCACTTTAAAAGTCCTATCTTCATACACAGTCACATTCAGAGAACTGGGGCTTAGAACTTCCACCCTATGAACTGGGGAGGGAAGTAGGGAGGGACACAATTCAGCCCACAACAGCAAGTAAAGAAGGAAGAACAGTTAAAAAGGGCTTTGGTGACTGGAGGAACCATTACCAAGAAATTCAGTTATTGGGGCACATGGCTGGTTCAGTCGGTTGAGTGTCCAACTCTTGATTTCAGCTCAGGCATAATCTCAAGGTCATGGGATCCAGCCCCAGGTCTGGATCCCTGCTGGGCATTGGAGCCTGCTTAAGATTCTCTCCCTCTCCCTCTGCTCCCCTGCCCCACTCAGGCTCTCTTGTGCTCTCTCTCTCTAAAAAAAAAATTCAGTTATCTAATAGTAACAAATCAATTCAAAACTCAGCGGTTAGAAATAACATCAATGTATTATTTCTCATGATTCTGTTTTTTGGTCGATTCTTCTGTTCACACAGCACTGACTGGGGCAGTGGGTTAACTGGATGATACAAATGGCCTCATTCACATGCTGGCAGTTAATACTAGCCATTAGTGGGGAGCTCAACTATATCTACAGGGTTGGGGCCTCAAAAGGATCTCTCCATGTGGTTATTTGGTCTTTCTCATAGAACAGTGACCAGCTTACAAAAAAGATCATTCCAAAAAGACACGACCCAATGTGCAAGTGCTTATCAAGCTGCTGCTTACATCATACTGGTCAATGTCCTATTGCTCAAGCTAATCACATGGACAAGCCCAGAGTCCATGTGAGGGGGGGAATCATACAAGGAATGCTTGAAGAGATAGTCCACTGGGGACACCAAATTAACAGGCTACTACAAGCCCTCAGGCCATCCTGTCTCATCTCTATGCTACCACCCTGCACATTTCCCAACACGTATTCATTTACATTACCATCTTCCCCAGTAGACCACACTCCTCAATGACCAGGACTGTGTTGTTTGTCAAATCCCTCATCACAGTACCTGAAATAAAATAGGCATTCTACTAATACTCAGTGAATCATAGAAAGAGATGGAGAAAAGAAAGTAGAAATGGGAAGAGAAAGACAGGCAAGGTAACTCAAGTAATCCCATGCCTTTTACTCCTGAGTCTGATAGTTAATTTAATGTGTCAACTCGACAATATCATGAAGTACCCAGCTATCTGACTAAACATTATTTCTGGGTGTGTCTGTGAAGATGGTTCCAGATGAAATTAGCATTTAAATGAGTGGACTCACAAAGCAGTTCCCTCCAGTGTAGATGGGCACCATCCAACCCTTTGAGGTCCTAAATAGAAGAAAAAGGTGGAAGGAGGAAGAAGTCAGCCCTGCCTGCCTGATTGCTTGAGCTGGAACCTCCATCTTCTCCTGCCCTCAGGGCTCCTGGCTCTCAGGACTTCTGACTTGAACTAAATTACACCACCAGCTTTCCTGGGTCTTCAGCTTACAGACAGTATATAGTAGGACTTCTTAGCCTCCATAACTGTGTGAGCAAATTCCTCATAAATAAATCTCTTCCTCTTTCCATATACATTCTATTGGTCCATTTCTCTAGAGAACTCAAATACACTAAGGTAGAAAGAAATGACAAATTATTTGGTCTTTAGTTCCTCCTTTTTCAAAAGGTAAAATCCCAGTTTGTATCCTAAGAAAATATGAAGATAAAACTGCCAAACTCATTTGGATCAAAACAGGTGACTAGCTGTGAGGCTTAGAGAATACTCATCCACTTCTATGATCCAAAACTATTTTACTCAAAAAACTAGTGTGAAAATATTCAACCAAATGTGATCCAAACTACCAACCACTAAGAGTTGTTAGAAGCTAAGCACACACAGTCCCAGGGTGAAAGCCAAAAATTTCTTGCTTTGGGAAGAATTTCTTTATAGAATAAAGCTCCTGGCACTTAACACTTTGTTGTCAGCCAGAGTCTGCCCATGGGGAAAACACCTGAAGGCTGTGTCTACAATGAATAAGATCTGAAGCCTCTGATTTATAATTTCAAACAGAGAACTCACTAAATCCAACCTTCAGCCTCCTTTCTTTCTGATCATTTTCCACTTCCAACTATTTTTTACATGCTGGTGACACTCAGGTCTTCATCTCAAACCCAGATATCTCTTCTCAGCTCCAGACTCGTCCTATCCTCTGTAACCCTACTTTCTGCAGGACATATTAATCTGAAGGACCCACAGGAAGCTCAAATCCAGCAAATGCAGAACTTAGCTCAACACACACACCGTCACCCCAAACCAGCCCTTCCTCCCATGTTCCTAATCATATTCAATGGCATGACTATCTACCCAGACAACTGAACTAGAAATCTGTGAGCCATACCAAGCTCCTCTCCTCTGCTCCTACCCTGACACAACCGGTAATTCCTACAATTTTTAAATCTTAATTCAGTCCTCTTCATCTCTTGCCAGGGATGTTGCAAGAGCCAGACAACTGGTCTCCTTGCCTTTAATCTTGCCCCTTTCCATTTCTTCCCCTATACCACAGCCAGACGATTCTTCTAAAACTAAAACCCATTCTGATTACTCTCTGCTTAAAATTTTGCAATGGCTCTCCCAATCTCACAAAATAAAGTCTACATTCCTTTAAGCCTAGAAGCTTCTGGGAATTGGCTTCTTCTTGCTTCAGCTGTCCCTTATGCTTTGCTGTCCCATCCACATTCTCCAAAAACTTCATACTGGTTCAGATTTCAGGAGGGTTTGTTTTTACTATTATTATTTCTTCTATGAGGAAAAGTTTCCTCCCTTTACCTGACTCTACTTATTCTTCAAGATTCAGCACAGGAACACAAGTCACAATGGACCCCGTCCTCTCTCCTAAGCCCTCCAGCACACATCCCACCATGTTGTATGTGTGTTTCGCCAAGTGTCTGTCTTCCTCACCTGGCTGTATGTTCCCCAGAGGCAGAGATCATGTGATATTATTCATCTCTGTGTACCCACAGCTCAATAAATATCACTTCAGTTTTATGGAAACAATGGCATTGTTATGACACCACACTTTGCAGGTGTGCAGCCAGTCACAGCTGCCAAAGCTTAACAAGTGGGAAAGGAACGCATCCCACAAAACTCCTCCACTGCCTGGAGCAAAAAAAAAAAAAAAAAAAAAAAAAAAAAAAAAAAAGCCACAAGCAGAATCCCATCTGGCAGGGCTTCATAAAGTGATTCCACACAATAGTTAGCCTCTTTCTTAGGCTCGAAGAGAGTTTTTCTTTTTTTCCTGGATTTAAAAGAGTGCCATTTGTCCTTTTCATTAAGTCACCTTTTACTTGATTGAGACTTGAAAATGTTTCCCCAAAACTCACACCATAATGTCATCATATGTTATAAAATGTTGTCAGGGAAAGAGTTTCTCTGTGCCTTTCAGGCATAAAGACTCTTGCACATCACTTACCTGGAAACGCATTACTCTTCACCTACCTCCACCTGCCCCCCACCTCTAAGTGGCAAACTCCTAGTTTTCCTCTAAGACCAAGGATCTTAACTCTGAGACACCCTCCCTCAGCTTTCAAAACTGATCTCTCCTTCCACTGTGCACAAAGTGCAGTACTGCAAGTGTCTGTTTGTCTGTCTTGTAAATGATATGACCAACTCCCTGAGACTAAAGACAGGGCTCTGTTCATCTTTGGATCCCCATTCCTTTTTATGGTGCCTAGAGTATATAGGAAACCCTAGTAAAGGGTGTTTGAACTAATGAATAAATGAATTTGTGAATAAATAATCTGATGTAGATGGTAGAAAGATTCCTGATAAATGTAAATGTTCAAAGTCTTTCAAAAGACTTGAAAGACAGAGGAATTAATATAAGAAGTAACATATTTATAAATATACTTGTATTAAATTTATTCTCTGAGGTGGTTAGGATTAGGACTGAATAGAGACTCTTATTTTGCCCCTTTCAGGATAATGTTAAGAACAATAAAACTAAAAGTTGGGATTCCCACGTTGGAATTTCAGTTCTGTAACTGGCCATGGCTGCAACTAGGAGCACATCACTGAACTTAATTTCCTCCCCAATCGGATGAGCATGTGATGTTTCATATTCGCCAAATTATTTCCTGCTGTACACATCTGTAAGCTCCTCATCCTACGGCTCCTCCCACCCACTCCAGTTCCCACCCATATAACCCACACGTCCCAGACTTCAACGCTCTGTCACCACTTCCCACACACACCTCCCATTGGTCTCTGCTCCATCTGCTTGATGGGGCGTATGGCAAAGCCCACTCTCCCAATCCACCGGCACCATGAGTCCTGCCACTCGTGTAATCACCTCCTACTTCATGTCCAAGGAGCTGTCTGCTCACCTTCTTCAAAAAGTTCCTCAAGATATTTTCCTCCCAGAAATTCAGATTTACCCTGGACTATGCTCTACACATGTGAAGGTGTGTAAGTGTGTAACAGTAACACTCATCATTAGTACCTCCTAATCTTTAAAATGTCTACCTGCATTCATCATCCCACTTACTTTTCTCAATAACCTATAATTCAGTTAATAAAATTCATAATCTTTCAGGAAACTGAGTGTTTAAGTGGTTTTCCCAGAATCACACACTTAGTTTATGGAAGAATGCGGATTTGTTCTCAGGTGGTCTGGCTCCAGTTCTGTGTTCTTTCCACTCTTTCCAGAATGTCTGTCACAACAGAAATTATATATACAGAACTAAAACCAAAGTCTCTGTATACAGTGGGTAGCAAATTCTGTTTAATCATTTGATTAATTTGTGACAGTCTCTACAATGTCAAGGCAAGCCCTCCAGGAGAGGCATAAGATGGTTTGACTGCCAAAAGTCTACAAAGCAGCCAGTAGAGAGAAATAAGCCCTGAAGCAGCAAGACCAGCTGGTGAGGATGCTTGGAGGTGACACTCAGGAAGGAGCCACAGAAAAAAGAATCCCCTGTTCCATGGTACTGAAACACAGTCTTGTATTTCCATGAACTTGAAATGCTCCTCTAGCTTTAGATCTTTGCACATATTCATCTTCTGCCTGGAATCTTTCCTAACCTACTCTCTTTTTCTCTGGACAATTTCTACTCACTCTTCAAGACTAGGGTCAAGTTCAACCCCTCTACAGAGTTTTTCCTGAGCAGCCTAGGCTGGCCGTGTGCCATTCCTCTGAGTTCCTATGTGTCCCCGCCCCCCATACCATCATGCAATTAACTCAGTTGTGACACTAACTGGTGATAGTGTCAGATCACACAGGTTAAGGTCTCAGCCCCATAAGACTGCCTCCCCTGCTTCTCTGCCACCTCAGATGCCAGCTGCCACGCCAGGTTGTTACCTGTACTTCTGACCAATTGCCTACACATACACCCAGAGGTTCCCACCCTCCGCCCCCAGGGTTTGATTAATTTGCTAGAGTGGCTCTTGGAACTCATAAAAACATTTACTTATGTTTACCAGTCTAGTAGAAAAGGATATAACTCAAGAACACCCAGGTGGAAGAGATGAATAAGGCATGGTATATAAAAAGGAGCACAGAGTTTCTATGTTCTCTGGATACACCACTCTCCCTGAATTTCCATGTGTCCACCAACCTGAAAGCTCTCTGAACTCTGTCCTTAAGGGATTTTATGGAAGCTTCATTACACAGGCATGATTGATTAAATCATTGGCCATTGGTGATTAAATTCAAACTCCAGTTCCTCTCCCCTCCCTAGAGGTCAGGGGGGTGAAACTAAAATTACCAACATTCTAATCACCTGGTTGGTTTCCCTGGCAACAAAGCCCCATCCTTAAGTTACCTAAGGGCTTTCCAAAGGTCACCTTATTAACATAAGCTCAAAAGATACCTTTATTACTCCCATTACTTAGGAAATTCCAAGGATTTTAGGGGCTCTGTGTCAGAAATGGGGATGAAGACCAAATATATAAATATTTTTTATATTTTTATATATAATATATGCTATATATAATATATATTAAAACATTTATAGTTTATATGTATTTTTGTTTATATATATTTATAAGTATATTTATATAAATATATAAATCTTCTTATAGATTATAATACCAGAGCTTCCCTAGCCACTTGTGCCTCCCTCTATCATAACACTTCTCACCCCATACTGTAATTGTCAGCTATTCTGTCTTTTTTTCCACTGGACCTTGTGTTCCATGAGAGTAGGGGAAATTTCATATTCAACTGAAATTTCATATTCAATTTCATACACCAGATTCTGTCTGAATGACTGGGACATATTAGGTGCTCAGAGTATGTCTGTGAATGAATGAATGAATGAATGAATGAATGAATGAATGAATAAAAGATTTAAATCCCACACAAGGGTTGTTTTCTCTCTCTGCAAATGCTCCTCTGCTTACAGAACCCTTCCAACCTCAGCAGACAAGGAGAATGAGTTTTACAGCCAGCATATTTGCAGAGACCAATGTGTCCTCCAAGATGTCTACGATTTCTAGTTTGCTCTTTTGTGTAACAGAAAACAGCAATGTCAATAGCAAAAGATTAAGCAGCATGCCAGCCAACGAAATATATATATTTCAGAGACAGACTCAGAGGTTGAGACAGATGGAAAGATGGAGAAGAAGAATATGAAACCACTTACTAGTCCAAAATGGTTTGGTATGCATCGTGGAAAAGTGTAAGGCACAGAAGTAATTGAGAGGAGTTCAAAGATTTACAGTAAGATAAAGAAATAGAAGACCCCAGTCGAACCATGTCATAAACAAATGTGTTTCTAGCCAGTTTCACACTAAAGAGTGTTAAATAGTTAAAAGCATCACCACACTCTAGGGGAAATTATATATTATTTGTAATATTCCTTAAATATGTACACACAAGATATTCCTTTACAATAATTAAATTATAATAATTAAAGCATAAGATAATTTAATTATAGGTAATATGTACCATTATGTCAAGGAAGTTCTCTACTTATTGCCTGTTGCCTTTTTAAAACATCAATTTAAAGAGCTCTTCGGGAACTTTTAAGAAGAAAGGCATAGAAGGATGAGATACAACAGTGCTGGTTATTTTCTTGTTACACTGAGGAAGTAGCACAGAGAAGCAGCAACTCTGACAGAACGGAGCCTGAACAGAATCATCCTCCATGAGGATGGGCACCCTGCCTCTTCACAGCAGTGTCCTATGGGCACAGGTGGCCAGGTCAGGTCAGTTATGTGAGCAGCTACTCTAAGCTCGGGAATTCAGACACACTTTCAAGCCACTGGAGCTGCCACGTAGAGGTGGGAGCTTGGTTGCCAGGAAGGAAACACGCACACTAATGGGGCCTGATTGTTTTCATAGCGTGAAAGGGAGCTCTCATCCCTGTTTTGCAGAGTAGGTCATTTGATCCTGATTGATAAAGTCATCTGATTTCAATCTCTTGACTTCTCCATCCTAACATCAACCCTACCTCCTCTGGATTTGGTGTTATCACCTTTCTGAGCTTTTTACTCCTTACTTCCTCTTTTTATTCCACTTTCTTTAAAGATAGTCTTGCCTTCTTTTCCAGCTTCAAACTTATAAATTCCCTGCTTTTTTCCCTGGCCCATATTTTACCAGGTCTGTCTTTCCAGATCCTTCCAGAGAAAGTGTTCAGTAATAACACAGCCAATCAAGAGAACTTTACCAGACTAATATAGAGTGATCAGAGGTGGGACTCAAGTAAAAACTTACACACTTTTCTGTCTTGTTAGCAAAATCAAAAATGGCACCCAAAAGCATTAACATAATCATTATATAGAGAATAAGCAGGTCTAAATCTTGAATAAGAGCCCTCGCAGTAATTCAAATGTTCCTAAAGAACTGAATAGGTAGCATTTTTCTCATTGAAATAGAGGGACAAGCTGGGTCATGTGTCAGTTGAAAATTTGTATTCAATTTTTCCTTGTTCATACTATTGCCAGAGGAACTGTCAAAAGACAATCTCCTATTTCACAAGGAAATGGCTTATCAATTTCCCCAGAAAATCTGTTCCCCTGAGTGATTTCACCAAAATTCCAATGTCTTGCAGTTGTGGAACTGTGGAATCAAAAGGGAATCTGAAGAAGCTCTTGACAGGAGGCTCTTGACTCTTCATGGACCCATCGGAGAGTGTGCTGAATGGTACAGAGCTTTGCCCTAGAAAAGTGCCCCTACATACAGTATCTTGCATACAGACCAGCCCACCAAAGGCCATGCACCCCAAATCAAACAGATCTAATCTGATCATCTAACCCAACCACCATCTTATTTAGATAAAGATAGCAAGTGTTGACTTGCTAAAGTAACGTATGCGTATCACCCTGTCTACTTTCTTCTCATCACACGGCATGACCTCTCAATGCAAACTGCAGCAATGAGTGCAATCTGAATGGGAAATGGGTATTTGAAGGACAAAACCTCAGTTCTGAATATAGGGCTGTAGTTTGATAGAAGATTATAGATCACACTTCAAGTAAATCATTAAAATGAAGCTATCATAATAATATAATTATTGAACATCTACTATACAACAGGCAACACGAACACGCAAAATGTACTTCATTAATCCCCATCACTACCCTACCACAGTTATAATGCTTGTCCTATGGAGGGGCTGAATGATGTACCACAATCACACAGGCTATAAGTGACGGAACCTGCGTGTGACCCCAGAACGTGGCACCAGTGTCGATGCGCGGAACCACAGTGATACTGCTCTGTCACAAGCAGCATCTGCAAAACAAATATAAATGAAGATAGATTTTTTGTAACGAGGTATCTCTTTATTCCTGTCAAGAATCTACAGGGACTCAATTTAAGCAAGGCGTGTTCTCTAGCTTGCAGTAATGAATAGTTAAGAATGGTTCGCAATTAACCAATCAATTTTTCGTATCTTAATCCATGCTCTTCAAGGGCTTCAAATTACTTGCTAGTGTTCTCTCAAGCATTTTAAACATTTCTCGCTATAATCTCGTTTACACCATTCATTTCTAAAACGTGTAAGAAATTGTTTTACTTGACTGAAGTTTTCATTTCCCCAATACTAGTAACTAAATGAATAGGAATCATAGTTGGCTTCTTCTTCTTCTTTTTTTTTTTTTAAGAGTAAAAAAGGGTCTTACAGATCATTTAGTCTGACCCACTCATTTTGTAAGGAGGAAACAGAACCTGGATATATTAAAGGTAATTTTTAGGAAGCACTCATAGCCGGTTAGACTCACAGGACTAAGACACAGTCCTGCTTCCCTATAGCAGGCCTGCGCCCTATCCCACGTCCCACCGCAGCCATCCAAGGCTTTAAATTTTTCCCAAGGATTACTTCATTCTTTTCAAATGAAAAACAAACTCAATAATATTAGAATTTTTTTAAAGAAGTTGAAATTGCAACTTGAGTGGTAAATTCGCTGGCAATAAAAAATGTACTATCCTCTACTTTTTTTTTTTTTTACAATATATGAAATGTGTAGTTTTTGTAAGGCTTAGCTACTGTATCAACCATCTTTCCTCACACTTTAAAATGGGAATTTCAAAACATTGTCTTAAATAAAATTGAAAAACAACAGAAATGTAAACATTTGCCAGCATACCATGAAATCTTTCAACTAAAACTTCAAAATGAGAAGTAGGGTGGATGGAAATTAAACCTCCCCTCCGCCCGGCTTCCCTGACACTCTGCCCAGCCTCCCCAGCACTTGACCCCCTGGATGCCTGGAGCCAATCAGTTTCAGGCAGGTGGAGACAGAATGCACATCTCTCAGGGCCAAAGGAGCCAAGCCCTGAGCCAGATACTTTGCAAGAAGCTTCATTTTCTACTCACAGCAACTGTCACACCCACTTCTCAGGTAGTCACACTGAGGCTCATAGATGAAGGAATGTGTCCAAATCTCAGCTGCAGTATTTGAGAGGTGGAACAGAGACTTGAGCTTAGATAGGCCTTTCTCAGTGGGTGTGCTCTTTTCACACACACACACACACACACACACACACACAAAACAATGCCACCTAGGATGGATAAAGAAGAAGTGGCACATATGCATACAATGGAATATTACTCAGCCATAAAAAGAATGAAATCTTGCCATTTGCAACAACATGGATGGATCTGGAGGGTATAATGCTAAGTGAAAGAAGTCACTCAGAGAAAGACAAATACCATATGATTTCACCCATACGTGGAATTTAAGAAACGAAACAAAGAAAAATAGAGACAAACCAAAAAACAAACTCATAATTATAGAGAACAAATGGATAATTACCAAAGGGGAGGTGGGGGGATGGGTGAAACGGGTGATGGGGAATAAAGAAAACTCTTATCATGATAAGCACTGAGTATGTATAGAATTGTTGAATCACTATATTGTACACCTGAAATTAATATAACGCTGTATGTTAACTATACTGGAATTAAAATAATAAAAAAAATATCACCTAGGTATTGTGGACAACTGTCTGCCTTCAAGAACTCTAAATATGGGTGAAAGTACAAAACTAAATAAAATGAAAAAAATGCAGATACAAATATAAACAAAGTTATTGAGAGGTGATTTTTACCCCTAAAATGACAACACAAAATGCTAAGTGTAAAATATGCAAGAGCCCAGTAAATATTTACAGAAAGTGGGAAGAAAGGAGCGAGGGAGGGAAGAAGGAAGACAGGGAGGTCGTCTCCTCCCTTGTCATTCAAAATGTGGTCCAAGGATCAGCAGCAAGAGCATCATCTGAAGGCTGTTAGAAGCACAGACTCTGAGGCCCTGGCACAGACCTACTGAGTCACAATCTGCATTCCAACAAACCCACCAGGTGACAAGTATGCACGGGAAAATCTTAGCAGGATGGTCTATATTAAGCATCAAAGAGCAAACACCATTGGAACTCCAGAAAGGAAAAAAGCAGGGGTGATCGGAGAAGGCAACTTGCAGGCAGAACTTGGATTCATCTTCCTTGAGATTGTGGGTGGGATTCCTATGAGGTGTTTAGAATTCCCTGGGGAAGCAAGAGAAATGCATGAGAAAGAGCAGGTGCATAGGAAGCAAAGAGGGTGCAGGATGAAGAAAGCAAATCATCCTGCCCAAGGTGAAGGGCACCTGGAGAAGAATGTTTGGAATTTTCCTTTTGTATTTTTACTATGTCCTAGGTTCACATATTCCCACAAGGAGTGTTCCAATTTGGGGAAAGAAAGAAAATCGCTAAAATAAAATAGGTACATTTGGCATCTGGAAAAGATGGGTGCTCTTGGGGAGTAACAGACAGCTGGAATCTTCTAACACATGTGTGCTGACTCTGTCACCCGAGACCCATCTGCAGAATGCGCAACCTCAGTATGCCCTGTGAAGCAGGGGGCAGCCACATGCTGGGGTCCCACTGCTCATGGGTGCACCACACTTGATAGAGCTTTTTTATATTTTGCAGGTTTTATTGGCGTCTAGAAGTTCTGCATGCAGTATCAGTCTGTTGAGTGGTGGTATATGGTGCCTACCATATAAAGTAGGCAGCATATGGTCACTGATTTGCTGAGGGTTAACTTGTCCCAATGCCTTTCTCTAGACAAAGCAAATTCCATCCAAAAAAAAAAAAAAAAAAGGCTGAGTCCCTATGGCCCCAGTAATTTGCTGTGATCATTAAATGCTAATCATCCAGAAATCCAATGCATATATGGCCTTAGAAATGAGCCCTGACTCTCTGCATCTAGGACAATCCATTTGTTCATGCAATAGACATTTACTGGCATTGACCTCAAGTCAGGGGTTTGCCATCCACTGTGGATTTAGGGAGAGGAAAAAATGGCCCCTGAATTCAAGTAACTTACAGCTACCTTGCAGACAACCAAGCAATTAAAATCCTGTGAAAAGTTTGCTAAATAGGGGAAAGTCCGATCTTTGCAACTTGGAAATAGCAGCAGCCCCCTCAGAAACTTATGTGAGGTAACAAGTATTTGTTGTTTTAAGGAGCTAGATTTCCTTGGGGGTGGGGGTAATTTGTTACAGAGCTATAAATAATCAATACACTGTGAAACTAATGAGGCTTAAATATCAGGGCTCCTCACTTGCCTTGATCTCTTCCAAAATCCTAAGATGAGGGGGAAGGCATCCCCAAGCCTTAAGGTCAAGGGGAGGGGGTCCTCCAGCAATACGCTCACAAGGTCACAAGTTTTTGTAAATATGCAAACTTAAGATACTGGATTTTGTGATGTTTGAGACATTTGTTAGAAGGTTTAAAATTGTAATTAGTTGTGCTGTTTTAATTCAATCTAAACAGCCATCAACTTTTATAGTGAAATGAACATATAAATATGCAAATACACACACACATATGAGACATGGTGCATATGAGGTATGTGATGTGCTTAGTGAGATGTGTGTTCGATACTACACATAAACAGGGTATTAGTTGGATAACTAAAGACATTTCATTTCCTGGTGTGGATGAATCCAGAGCCACCCAAGCAATCTTGCCTCATGCCTCCTTCCATCCCTTTCTTGTGCCACCTCCAGACAGATCTCTGCCCCTTACCAACTTCTCCAAGGGATTCAGTCTCCCCAAACAACGTGTGATTCTCTAGTGTTTCAGGAGACACTGGCTGCATCATGAGAACAAGATCACACTGCAGCCCTCTAAGATACTCCATCACCACATGGCTAACTTTCTTTTACGGCCCATCTGCTCACCATTTGATCTGACCCCAAAGCCCCCAGTCCCAAAGTGCCACCGAGCCCTTCGTCTCATCCCTCCTTGCCTGCCTACTTTTCTCCTGAAGATGCCTCCCTGGAACTCTAGGGAACAGCATGTCCCAACTCATTGTAAATCCATGCTGGACCATCTGGATGAGCATCTCCTTAAAAACAAGCCTGAAACATGACCCACTGGCTGCATTTACTGCAGATTAAAGATCACATTGCATCCATTAGTAGTAGGACTTAACTGAGAAATGTTAATCAGAAAAGACCAGAGGTAAGCGCATCTCCAGTATATCACACCCATTCCAAGCAAATATAACTCACAGCATGATACAGAAATTAAGGTCTAGCAGTAGTTCAAAGAGGAAAGACACAAAAAAGCAAAGGATAGGATGGTCCTGGTACTCAAAGGAACCTGCATCATAGAAATCAGTACCTTACTTACCCTGAGTCGTGATTTAGTTTCACCTATCAGACTGTCCATATTGTTAATCTGAATCATATTTGGTTTGTGGTTTTGTTTGTATGTAATTTGCAAATATGTTTTGATTTTGGATCCACATAAGGACTATAAGCATGAAGAACTTGAAGGCATTTCATATTGGTTCGTGTATATGTCAACATTTGGGGCTGGGGTGGGGAGGGCGGGGCTGTGGGCATTTTTTAATGTTTAAGAAATACTGGCTTAACATTTTAGAAAGTGATAAAAGAAAAATACAAAAAGAATTCTCATTAGTTAACACATATAAAATTGGTTTCAGGTGTAGAACTGAGTGATTCATCACTTACATATAATACCCAGTGCTCATCACAAGTGTCCTCCTTAATACCCATCGCCCTTTTAGCCCATCCCCCACCCACCTCCCCTCCAGCAACCCTCACTTTGTTCTCTATAATGCTCTCCTATGTTTCACTTCCTTCTCTTTTTCCCCTTCCCCTATGCTCATCTGCTTTGTCTCTTAAATTCCACATGAGTGAAATCATATGGTATTTGTCTTTCTCTCTCTGACTTATTTCACATAACATAATACTCTCTAGCTCCATCCGCATTATTGCAAATGGCAAAATTTCATTCTTTTTGATGGCTGAGTACTATTCCATCATACATATACATATACATACTATGTCTTCTTTATCCATTCATCAGTTGATGGACATTTGTGCTCTTTCCATAATTTGGCTATTGTTGACAATGCTGTCATAAACATCAGGTGCATGTGCCCCTTCAAATCAGTATTTTTGTATCCTTTGGGTAAATACTTAAATGTGCAATTGCTGGGTCCGTAGGGTAGTTCTATTTTTAACTTTTTGAGGAACCTCCATACTGTTTTCCAGAGTGGCTGCACCAGCTTGCATTCCCGCCAACAGTGTAAGAGGGTTCCCCTCTCTCCGCATCCTCACCAACATCTGTTGTTTCCTGTCCTGTTAATTTTAGCCTGTATGCTTTTTCTTTTACAAAGCTCCATGGAAAATATTGTAAATGTGCTACTACATTGGGGTTTAACAATGGATATAAAGAGCAAAATTTTCCTCTAAAATAATAAATAAATAAAAACATAGAGACAAACCTAGAAGCTGACTCTCAACTACAGAGAATAAGCCGACGGTTACCAGATGAGAGATGTGTGGGGCCATGGGTGAAATAAGTGATGGGGATTAAAGACGGTGCTCGCTGTGGTGAGCATCACTTGTTGGGATGTGCTGTACTGAAGTGTTGAATTGCTATACTGTGCACCTGAAACTAATATTACACTGTATATTCACTACCTAGAATTTCAACAAAAATGCAAAAAAGAGAGAAAAAAGGCATTATCTCCATGATATCAGTTACTCACTCATTTTCCTTCATTTGTTCACTCACTCATTTGATACATGTTTATTGGTTGCTGATTATATACGGGCAAGAATCATTTGAAACACTGGGTAGAGCAATGAATAAGTTAGCCAGGTCATGATTCTCCTGCACCTTACTTTCTAGAAAAAAGAAAATGGAAAATAAAACATTTTTAAAAGACTATTTTAACATGTGATGTGTACACAGGATGAAGTAACACGGGGTGATTTGAAAACAAGTGGCTGGGAGGCTCTGAGTAAGGAAAGGTCTTTCTGTGGAAGTAACATCAAAGTTGAGCCCTGGAAAGGAGCAGCCGTGTGCAAAACCCAGAGGATTAATGTTCCAGGCAGACAAAACAGGAAGTGCAAAGGCTCTGGGGTGAAACGGCTGGGGAAAAAAAATGAATAAAGGAAAAAGGACAGATAGGCAGGTTTAGACCATACTGAGGCTTTTCCGCTGTTTGAAAGAAATCTCTATTTGATTCTAGGTGAAGTGGGAAGCTTTTGGAAAATTCCTAATAACAAGATTTGGTTTATACATAGATCACTCTAATGAATGTGTGAAAAATAAAACTAATTCTTCAAAACAAGAGTGAAAACAGCAAGATAAGTTGGAAGGCTACTGAAGTAGACCAAGTAAGAAATTTTGGTGGCTGGGTGAGGGGTTGGCAGTAGGAACGGAAAGAAGTGAATGGATTTGGGATACAGTTAGAGGTATGAGCTTCAGGATTTACTGATGGACTGAATGTAAAGATTGGATTAAGAAGGTGAAAAAGACAAAGAGAAGATTCATACATGATTGTTGTTTTTTTAAAAAAAATAAAACAGCATGGATATAAAAAGTTATTCTGGGGGCTCCTGGGTGTCTCAGTTGGTTAAGCATCTGACTCTTGATTTCAGCTCAGGTCATGATCTCACATTTGGTGAATTCAAGCCCCACATCAGGCTCTCCACTGATTTCTCAGATCCTGCTCAAGATTCTCTCTCTCTCTCTCTCTCTCTCTCTCTCTCTGCCCCTCCCTTGCTCGCATTCTGTCTCTCTCAAAATAAATAAACTTTAAAAGAAATAAGGTTGTTTTATTGATATTATTTTTAAATTAAAATATATAATCAATACTTTTTGCATTGATACATTTTGTATTCCTGGCAGTGATTTTTTTTTTTTTTTCAGACAGTCGAGGCTCCAAGTCAACTGCGGAAGGCAGAGGTCTTTGTTAGGTGTCTGAAAAGAGGCCCAGAACAGAGGAAGCCAAAGATGGGGACCCAGAGCAATGGGTGACATCACAGGAAGTAAGGGCACAGGGAGCCAGAGCCAGAGATGAGATTTAACTCAGCTGCTAAGGCCCACCTGTGCTGCACAACTGCTTCCAAAGAGTCAGCAACACCTATCTGTTCGTGCTGAACAATAACAACTCCTGTAAGTATTATCATCGTGTCTGGGCCTCATCAAATGAATGGGGCTGTGACTCTGCTGAGGTGCGTGGCTGGTGCCAACCCATTCCCATACCTACCTTGTGCTGAGGGAGAAAAAGCTGAACAAGGTGGCCAGAAGTTCATATCCACATTGTTGCATTTTATCCTGTTATCATTCATGACCATTCACTTTATATGATGTTACAGATTTCAGAACTGAGAAACAAATAAACAAGGTGCATTTCTAAGATCACACAGCTATTTGGTGATTTAGTCCTATGTTCCTCCTACCGCACTATTAAACACAGCAGTTCAGTGCTTCTCAACCATTTTCACACCACGCCACACACAGAAATTGGTATTTTGTACAGGATGCTGGGGTAAAGGGACAAGGATGCTCGAGGCCTGGTACAATGCTCTCAGGGGTTCCATCTGTCTCGGGGCTTAGGTGGTTGCACAATACATTCAGTTTATAGGGTACTTAATCTGGTGTTCCCAAATTTTCCAAAACCTTGGAAAGTTTTTAAAATATAGATTCCCAGGCCTCATTGAAAACATACTGTTTAAATTGCTTTCATCTGTAAACAACACAAAATACTGACTCAAAATGTCTTAAACAATTAATGGGAAGTTCCGGTGTTGCTCAGTTATAACACGGGTTTATTTCTCCACAGTCCCATTCTGAGTTCATCAGCTCTGCCTTCAGGCTGGCTCCCCTCTTTATTCAAGCATGGTTACAACTGAGGGTTGATGGGGGGTGGGAGGGAGGGGAGGGTGGGTGATGGGTATTGAGGAGGGCACCTTTTGGGATGAGCACTGGATGTTGTATGGAAACCAATTTGACAATAAATTTCATATACTGAAAAAAAAAAAAAAAGAAAACCAAAAAAAAAAAAAAAAAATGGTTGCAACACTTCCAGGCATTAAAACAGTTTCTGTTATACAAAGTCCAGCAATAAGCAGCAGCTAAGGGACTGTCTTATTTTATGTCTCTTTCTCAAATTTTGGATCTTGCTCAGAAGCATCAAAACAGATGTAGTCTCATGCAATTAGCCCAACGTACTTAACATGATTAGCCTCACATAAATAACCACAACTGGGTCATATGCCTACACATATGCCTACAAAAAGGGAGGGGGAGGGGGATGGGGATGGGATCATCCTTATTGGTTTATACCACTTACAATTAACCCCTGCAAGTAGAGATAGAAATATTTCCCCCGGATTCAGTGAACAACCTATCAAAACTGGGGTTTGCCAGTTAGGAAGAAGAGTGGGTAAGAAAGCATTATTGTTGGTTTCTTACATGTTTGGATTGCCAAATCAAAAATCCCTGAAAATCTCTAAAATCTATTTCTAAAAGAATTATAATATGGTGATGATGATCATCCAGGTTTGGGAACCACTGTTCTGAACTCAGGGTTGCTACCGGCCCATTTGTTGCTTTTGCATAAATTAGAAGAAGATACCTCCTTCAGGAGATGTAGCCTCGGGGGGGGTACAGCTGTGAGCAGATGGCAGCTTTGTCTGAATGAGAAAAAGTAGCCCATTCCCACTCACACGCACCTCAGGGAGCAGGGCAAGGGCTGTGCTTTTGTCTCCCAACCCCTCTCTCCTCACCATGCCTAGTGGCATGCCGGTAAATATTTAACCACCAGCTCCATGATTGGTAGGGCATGCCAATTTCTGTGGTGTAAATACGCCCACCATGACCAATTTGAAACTCCTGATGTAACAGGATTGAACACAGGGTTGGGAAGTGATGTTCACCCTCAGCTCTCACAAGAGGTATGAATCATCATGGCACACACCTTGGTCATGGAACCAGCCAGGGGAACATCACAACCTGTCCAGCCAAATGCAACACACCTGCCAGTAATGGTACCTTGCTCTGCATGGCAAGAAAACACAAAAATAAAACCGTAACACTGGCAAGATTTTATAAAAATGAGTTCTTAGTTCTAAAGACAAACTCTTCTAACTGCGTTTTAAAAATCAGTTTCAGAACCACCCCCACCTGAAATGATACTCCATTTGAAAATTAATAATGAACAGAAACTATATATTTTAAGTAACATGACAATCAGGACTATAAGTTATTCCTCATTAGTGGGAAAGAAAATCTTATACAAAAAAAAAAAGAACTCAAAAGAGGCTAAGGAATTAATCACTTTTATAAATAGTGTCAAAGGAAACGATTATACCTTTGGATTCTGTTGAAAGCACAAAATTTATTTTAGAAAATTCCTATTCCTGATACTGCTTAATAATATAGAGGAACCTTAAGCAATCTATTACTTAGTTATGTGATTATTCCTTTGCCTCAAATACTTGGTGTTTTATATAAACCGTGGCATGTCCCTTCTTTTTTTTTTTTTTTTTTTTTTTGTTATTAACATGTGGTCCAAAATTAGGAGGTTGGTATAGCCTAGCAGTGAAATGTATCATCTCTACATCAGGCTGCCTCAGACGAAGCCCCAACCCTACTACCTGCCAGGGGTGTATTCTTGGTCCCGTGATTTAACTTCCCTCCTAACTCCAGTATCCACGGGGATGACATAAATGTAAGAACAGTAACTATATCCCAGGACTTGTAAAAAGTGGAGATGAAATAATTCATGCCTATGCTTAACACTTTTGCCAGCACGCAGTAGATACTCTGGAGACATTAGCTTCAGGGCGCTCAGTCATACAGGCAGATCTCCTGACCAAAAGCCTGTGGACTCTGTCCAACCAACCAACCATCATGACAGCTACATTGTAGGCATTCTCAGAGAGTTTATTATATTGATGGAGCATGCAGTCTACGTCAGGCTCAGAACAAGTATTCTAATTCACATGTCTTTTATTTCACGGTCATGGCTGTGTGATTTTACATTTACACTTCTTCTTTTTCCTCCTCACTGTTCGTGTCTCCCAGAGGGTTCTTATTGCCTCCACCCTACCATCTATGTGTTTAGTCACCCACTTAAGACTTAAAGAGAGAAGAAGTCCCTGACCTAAGTGGCAACAGGAGATTCCTATGTATGTTTACAAACTGTAGTGCTTTTGTTGACAGGGATGTTTTTTCTGTTTTTACTTTTTTGTTTTCTTGCAAAAACCAGGTAGACTGGCCAGGTAAGGAGCAGGAAGAGGTAGAAAGTGAACTTGGATAGGAGATGAGAACTTTTGACACAATGGCAGAAGAAGAGAAATCTTCCATTATGTGGACCAGGGAGCTGACAGCAAGGAGACTCGGAGATGTGCATTGCCAACTAAAGACCAACTAAGGACCACGCCTCCTGCCCACACCCACCACCTCTCCATTATCTATGGACAGCACGCTTTCAGTGATCCTGGCCCCTATAGTAAGTTTTCAGAGGAAAAATGGATGGACAACTTCTGGCAGGATGGACAACTTCTGCCTTTCATAAAGGCTAGGAGCAGCTGGGAACTTCTGGACAACTTCTGCTGGCTACAGCAGCTGGGAAGACACAGAATGAGTCATTCTGTATCTAATACATTACCTCTGTTATACATGTACTGGTGCAGGTGTTCTACATCAGAATTTCTTGACCTCAGCAGTATTGACATTTTGGCTAGGCAATTAGTTGTTATTTGGAACTATCCCATGCATTGTGATAGCACCTGCCCCCTACTTGTAACAACCAAAGATGCCTCCAGATAATGCCAAATGTCCCCTGGGAGGCAAAATCACCCCCTGGGTGAGGAACACTGTTCTACACAATAACCAGATGACAAAGCCATGATCCCCATGGCACAAAAGAAACAGAAACATAGATAATCTGTAGGTTGCCCAAGGTCCCAGAGCTAACGAATGGCATGGCCTTGTTTGAAACATGCATTTCTTCATTACTCTGCCTCTCCTGTGATTTCCAAGTCTATTTCAGAATCTTTAAGACTGTAGGCATTTCACAAATGTTTGTTAAATTCATCAATACATGAATGAACTTGGTAACTATCCACATTTTAATTCTCCAGGTTCTAGTCCTCCATCAAAGTAGATAGGCAGAAAACTCATACTTAGTCACAAGATCCACTGAGGCTAAAGTGGTGACATTCAGCCAAGTTCTCACCAGCATACAGTGGACTGTCATTTAGAAGAGCCCAAGTTACATGAGGTTATGCCGAAACTACTAACAGATCAGGGATCATAGGAGTTGTGTGACAGACCCAGGACTGTTAATTTCTCTGACACTCAGGGTTCTCATTTGTGAAATATTCTCACCTCACTCTCCTGTGAAGCCCAGAGATGGGGCAGGTAAAGTGCCTGTGACAAAGGCTGGCACATAGGTGATAGTAGAAACTCTTACCATCCTTATTATCACTACTTGCTTGCATAAACTGCCTTCCTGTCTGTAGCACATAAATCACACAACAGCAGGATGCTGAGCCCTTCTTCCTTTTATGAGCAAAGATCCTGGATCACGGAAGTGTGTATTACAATTTATATAAAGAATACGAACGAGCCTTGGGGTACCTGGGTGGCTTAGTCGGTTGAGCATCTGATTTCATCTCAGGTCATGAGCTCACGGTTTGTGAGTTTAAACTTTGCATCAGGCTCGCTGTTGTCAGCACAGAGCCCGCTTCAGATCCTCTTTCCCTCCCCCTCTCTCTCCCTGCCCCTCCCCTGCTCACGCTCTCTCAAAAATAAATACAAAAATAAAATAAAATTAAAATTAAAAAAAAGAATAAGAACGAGCCTGGTCATGGGTGTCAGGAGACCTGGATTCTTGTTCTGACCCTAACGAGCCATGGGAAGGTGACTGTGTCACTTGACCCTCGGAGACTATTTTATTGTCTGATATGTAGGAGACACATGATAATTCAGATCTTTCCTAAATCTCTTGTTCTTTGAACCTGTGTCTGTGAGATAACCATCTGCTGCAGTAGTAAAACAACAATCTCCCCGAAGCCACTTCAGTGAACTATTATGGAATTTAGATTCGAGTTGTTAAAATCAATAATCAAATCAGCAAACATATAAGTTAGCTATCATGACTTGATTATTTCTATGCATGGCAAATAACTTGGATTTAAATATTTATGATTTTGCAGCCTGTGCAGGAATGCAGTCTTCTGTCATGTATTGAATAAAAATAATCAATGGAAAATAATGCCTCCCATCAAGCTCCAGTCAAATTGAATGTTGAACAGCCTAAGTGCAGACACAGCAGATTTAAAACAAAAAAAATCAATCTTCTAACACAGGGCCTAAACTTATAAATACTGAACAACCCACTCTTTCCTCTAGAACTACTCAAATTTCTGTCTCTACTCCTGTGTTTGTGACATTCTTTCCATCTCGAATGCTCTATTGGCTTTCAAGGCCTATTGCAGCTGGACAATGAAGTCTCTTGAATCTTCTCATGAGACGCGACACCAGCTGCCTCTAAGTTCATTTAGTCAAAAATATTCGTTGCACAGAATACTATTCGTTACATAGAACACTTACTCTGCCATATTCCCTGGAGCTCAGGGCAGTGGAGATGATTACAAAACCACACAGAAGTATTGATGCACTTTCCTTTGTGAGCACCTCATGCACTGAAAGACTAAGGTAAGAAGACATGGGCAAATTGGGGAAGATGACCCAAGAGAAAGGTGGGAAGTAGGAGAGAGCGACAAGCTGGTGCCATTGCTTTGTTCTTTAACCATTGCACCTTTGGTAAATAAGGCACTGTTTCAGATGAATAAGCCTATGGAGAAAGGGTAAGGATGATTTGCGTAAGCTGGCATAAGCCAGGGCAAGTTTAATGAGGGGGTGGACACAATCAGATTAGTATTTTCCAACCCTGACAACAACATGGAAGGTGGAACAGAGAAGGGCAAGACCAGGTAAGAAAACAGACGAACAGTAGGGAGGCTGTTGAAGCAACAGACAGCAGATACCATAGCGACAAGGACAGAAGGCAACAAGAACAAGTGAACATGAGGACAAAATTTGAAAGGTTTTAAGGGGTAAAATCAACGGAACTTTATTGAATGTGGTGATTAAGAGAGAGGGCAGAGTCAGTGATGATATCCTGATTCCTGACCTGGAAGATGGAGGGAATGGATTCACCCGTAGGGGGTTCAGCAAGCACAGAGATTTTGGGGGTGGAGTAATGTCCATTTCAGATATACTGAGTCTGAAGTGCAGTGGAAAATATCAGTGCAGATATCCATGAGGCATTTAAATATATAAAATCAGAAGCTCAGAAAAGTGATAAGAAAGGAAGACGTAGGGAAGGAGGAGCCAAGATAGCGGAACAGCATGGAACTTTTTTTGTGTGTCTCACGTCCATGAAATACAGCCAGACCAACACTAAACCATCCTACACACCTAGAAAACTGATTGGAGGATTAACACAACAATCTGCACAACCTGAACCACAGAATTCAGCAGGTACACGGCGCAGAGAGGTGAGCTTGGGAAGTGAGAAGGCACAGGAAGGGAGGTGCTTTTGCGAGCGGAGAGAAGATGGAGACTGGCGGGGAGGGAGAATACAGGAAAAGCACCCCTCCCCAAAAGCAGCTGGAGAGAAAGTGGAAAATTGGAAACAGCGGCAGGGACTAAACTAAAAAGAGAGAAAGGAGAAAGGAGAAAGGAGAGGGTTTAAATTCCATGAAGACTGTAAACAAGGGGAGCGCAAAGTCTGCAACTCCACAGCTCGATACCTGGCGGTGCTCTGGTGGGAAGGGCGAATCCTCAGGAACAGAGTGGGGTCCAGGAGCTTCTCGGGCCACACGGGGAAAAGCGGTTCCACTGCTGGAAGGACATTTGGTGGAGACTGTGGAAGCCACCTGGTCCCAGCAGACCCCGGAAGGCAGACACATTCGTTGGTGCTGGGGCAAGGTCGTTGAGGGTGAGGCATGGTGCCAGATGTGTGTTGCGATTTTCCATCATCCCTGAAATGCTGCTGCCACGCTATCTCGTGAACTTTTTCTGTCTCGCAATCTTTTTTGGGGACGGGCTGGCACCTGGCTGCAGTCTCGGGGCACAGGGAGCAGCAGGGTCCAGCAAGCATTCCTGGGTGCAGCCTACATTCGGCCATTGCTCATTCGGCCTCTGCTCAGCAAGACCCTTCCACAGAGGGGCGGGACGGGTCAAAGCTGCAGTCCTTCGGAAGTCAGGGGCTGGGGAAAACAGCCGCAATTTGAGACAAAACTCGGGAGAGAGGTACTGCCTGAGGCCCGGTCATGGAAAGTGAAAAAGCGGGGAGTGGATGAAAGCTGAAGACAAAGGACGGGTACGCGATTGCTGATCTGGGAGAAGAGACTGGGTAGCTGGGTGGCGCCATTTTCCCACTCCCACACATACACACCTATGAGCACTGCAACAATCCACCCCAGTAGGCTAGCAGCGCCATCTAGTGGAGAGCCGAGTGGAGCTGTTACACTGAGCCCCGCCCAACTGGGGCCAACTTCGCTTTTGAAGAACACAAGTCTCACCCCCGGCTTAGTTTATGGACTATAAACACTACATAGACTGACTCTTAGGGGAAAATGAAATCATTTCAGTCCTACTTCAATCTGTTAGCAGGTTCATCTATACAATTTTCTTTCTTTTTCTTTTTTGCTTTTACATTTCTTTTCTTTTTCTTGAATACATAAAGAGAAAAGTTCATTTTTATTTTCAATTTTTACTAAAAATATTTTTCTTTAATTTCTATTACTATATTTTTTTAACTTTGTGTAAATTTTTTCAAATTCTATTTTACTTCCATCATTTTATTTTAGTTTACTTCAGTGTATTTCCTTTTCAAATTTTTGAATGATTTCCTTTCCTTTCTTTTTCTTTTCTCTTTTTCATTTTTCTTTTTCTTGAATCCAGAAAGAGAAAAACTTCATTTTTACTTTCAATTTCAATTAAAATATTTTTAATTTTTTTTACTATATTTTTTGTTTTTATGTAAATTTTCTCAAATTCTATTTTACTTCCATCATTTTTTTAGTCTACTACAGTGTATTCACTTTTTCAAATTTTCAAACGATTATTTTTCTTTTTTTAAATCTTTTTTCTATTTTTCATTTCTTTCTTTTTCTTGAATACAGAAAAAGAAAAAATTCATATTTATTTTTAATTTTTATTAAAAATATTTTTCTTTAATATTTTTTCTACCATATTCTTTACTTTTGTGTATATTTTTTCAAATCCTATTTTACTGCCATCATCTCATTTTAGTCTACTTCAGTGTATTCATTTTTTCAAATTCTCAAACGATTTCCTTTTTGTCCCCCCGCTTTTTCTCCTCTAATCTGTGAAACCACTCAACATCCAGACCAAAACACACCTAGGATATAGCATCATTTACTCGATTTGTGTGTGTGTGTGTTTAATTTTTTAATTTTAATGTTTTTTTAAATTTTAATTATTTTTAATTTTCTACCTCATTAATCCCTTTTCTCCCTTCAAAATGACAAAATGAAGGAATTCTCCCCAAAAGAAAGAGCACAAAGAAACGACAGCCAGGGATTTAAACAACACAGATACAGGCAAGATGTCTGAACCAGAATTTAGAATCACGATAATAAGAATACTAGCTGGAGTCAAAAATAAATTAGAATCCCTTTATGCAGAGATTAAAAAAAAAAGTAAAAGTAGTAAGAATGAAGTTAAAAATGCTATAACTGAGCTGCAACCATGGATGGATGTAGCGGCGGCAAGGACGGATGAGGCAGAACAGAGAATCAGCAATACACAGGACAAACTTGTAGAGAATAATGAAGCAGGAAAAAAGAGGGAGATTAAGGCAAAGAGCACAATTTAAGACTTAGAGAAATCAGTGACTCCTTAAAAAGGAACAACATCAGAATCATAGGGGTCCCAGAGGAGGAAGAGAGAGAAATAGGGGTGGAAGGGTTATGTGAGCAAATCATAGCAGAAAACTCTCCTAACCTGGGGAAAGACACAGACATCAAAATCCAGGAAGCACAGAGGACCCCCATTAGATCCGACAAAAACCGACCATCAACAAGGCGTATCCTAGTCAAATTCACAAAATACTCAGGCAAGGAGAGACTCATGAAAGCAGCAAGGGAAAAGAAGTCCCTAACCTACAAGGGAAGACAGAGCAGGTTTGCAGCAGACCCATCCCCAGAAACTTGGCCACAAAGGAGTGGCAGGATATATTCCGTGTGCTGAATCAGAAAAATATGCAGCCAAGAGTTCTTTATCCAGCAAGGCTGTCATTGAAAATAGAAGGAGAGACAAAAAGTTTCCCAGACAAACAAAAATTAAAGGAGTGTATGACCACTAAACCAGGCCTGCAAGAAATTTTAAGGGAGACTCTCTGAGGGGAGAGAAGATGAAAATAAATAAATAAATAAATAAATAAATAAATAAATAAATAAATAAATAAATATTATACACACACACACACACACACATACACACACACACACACAGAGAGAGAAAGAAAGAAATACCAAATGCAACAAAGATTAGAAAGGACCAGAGAACAACACCAGAAACTCCAACTCTACAAGCAACATAATGGCAATAAATTCATATCTTTCAGGACTCACTGTAATCATCAATGGACTCAATGCTCCAATCAAAAGACATAGGGTAACAGAATGGATAAAAACACAAGATCCATCTATATGCTGTTTAGAAGAGACCCACTTTAGACCTAAAGACACCTTCAGATTGAAAATAAGGGGAAGGAGAACCATCTATCATGCTAATGGTAAACAAAAGAGAGCTGGAGTAGCCATACTTATATCATATAATCTAGACTTAATTTTTTTTTAATTTTTTTAACGTTTATTTATTTTTGAGACAGAGAGAGATAGAGCATGAATGGGGGGAGGGTCAGAGAAAGAGGGAGACACAGAATTGGAAACAGGCTCCAGGCTCTGAGCTGTCAGCACAGAGCCCGACGTGGGGCTCGAACTCACGGACCACAAGATCATGACCTGAGCCGAAGTCAGCCACTTAACCGACTGAGCCACCAAGGCGCCCCATTCTAGACTTTAAAATAAAGACTGTATCAAGAGATGCACAAGGGCATTATATCCTAATAGAGGGGTCTATCCATCAAGAAGACCTAACAATTGTAAACATTTATGCGCCAAATGTGGAGGGACCCAAATATATAAATCAATTAATCACAAACAAAGAAACACATCGATAGTAATACCATAATAGTAGGAGACTTCAACACTCCACTCACAGCAATGCATAGATCATCTAATCAAAAAATCAACAAGGAAACAATGGCTTTGAATGACACACTGGACCAGATGGACTTAACAGATACATTCAGAACATTTCATCCTAAAGCAGCAGAATATACATTCTTCTCCAGTGCACATGGAACATTCTCCAGAATAGACCATATACAGGGAAACAAATAGGCCTAAATAAGTACAAAAAGATAGAGATCATACTGTGCATATTTTCAAACCATATGAAACTTGAAATCAACCACAAGAAAAAATTTGGAAAGTTAACAAATACTTGGAGACTGAAGAACATCCTACTAAAGAATGAATGGGCTAACCAAGAAGTTAAAGAGGAAATTAAAAAGTATATGGAAGCCAATGAAAATGATAACACCACAACCCAAAACCTCTGGGACGCAGCAAAGGCACTCATAAGAGGAAAGTATATAGCAATCCAGGCCTTCCTAAAGAAGGAAGAATAACCTCAGATACACAACCTAACCTTACACCTTAAGGAGCTGGAAACAGAACAGCAAATAAAACCCCAAACCAGCAGAAAACAGGAAATTAATAAAGATTAGAGCAGAAATTAATGATATCAAAACCAAAAAAACAGTAGAACAGATCAATGAAACCAGAAGCTGGTTCTTTGAAAGAATTAACAAAATTGATAAACCACTGGCCAGTTTGATCAAAAAGAAAAAGGAAAGGACCCAAATAAATAAAATCAAGAATGAGAGAGATCACAACCAACACAGCAGAAAACAATAATAAGAGAATATTATGTGCAATTATATGCCAATAAAATGGGCAATCTGGAAGAAATGGACAAATTCCTAGAAACATATACACTACCAAAACTGAAACAGGAAGAAATAGAACATTTGAACAGATGTATAACCAGTAAGGAAATTGAATAAGTAATCAAAAATCTCCCAAAAAACAAGAGTCCAGGGCCAGATGGATTCCCAGGGGAATTCTACCAACTATTTAAGGAAGAGTTAACACCTATTCTCTTGAAGCTGTTCCAAAAAATAGAAATGGAAGGAAAATGTCCAAACTCTTTCTATGAAGCTAGCATTGCCTTGATTCCAAAACCAGTCAGAGACCCCACTAAAAAGGAGAACTATAGACCAATTTCCCTGATGAACATGGATGCAAAAATCCTCAACAAGATATTAGCCAACCAGCTCCAACAATACATTAAAAAAATTATTCACTACAACCAAGTGGGCTTTATACCTGGGATGCAGGGCTGGGTCAATATCCACAAAAAAATTAACGTGACTCATCACATCAATAAAAGAAAGGACAAGAACCATATGATCCTCTCAATAGATGCAGACAAAGCATTTGACAAAATACAACATCCTTTCTTGATAAAAACCCTCCAGAAAGTAGGGATAAAAGGAGCATACCTCGAGATCATAAAAGCCATTATGAATGACCCAAGGCTAATATCATCCTCAATGGAGAAAAACTGAGAGCTTTCCCCCTAAGGTCAGGAACAAGACAGTGATGTCCACTCTCATCACTGTTATTCAACACAGTATTGGAAGTCTTAGCCTCTGCAATCAGACAACACAAAGAAATAAAAGGCATCCAAATCAGCCAGGAGGAGGTCAAACTTTCACTCTTCGCAGATGACATGATACTCTATATGGAAAACCCAAAAGATTCCACCTAAAAACTGCTAGAATGGATTCATGAAATCAGCAAAGTTGCAGGATACAAAATCAATTCAGAGAAATCGGTTGCATTCCTATATACCAACAATGAAGTGACAGAAAGGGAAATCAAGGAATCGATCCCATTTACAGTTGCACCAAAAACCATAAAATACCTAGGAATAAATCTAACCAAACAGGTGAAAAATCTATACACTGAAAACTATAGAAAGCTTATGAAAGAAACTGAAGAAGACATAAAAAAATGGAAAAAGATTCCATGCTCCTGGATAGGAAGAACAAATATTGTTAAAATGTCGATACTACCCAAAGCAATCTACATATTCAATGTAATCCCTATCAAAATAACACCAACATTGTTCACAGAGCTAGAACAAATAATCCTAAAATTTGTATGGAACCAGAAAAGACCCCGAATAGCCAAAGCAATCTTGAAAAGAGAAAACCAAAGCAGGAGGCATCACAATCCCAGACTTCAAGCTATACTACAAAGCGGTAATCATCAAGACAGTATGGTGCTGGCACACGAACAGACACTCAGATCAGTGAAACAGAATAGAGAACCCAGAAATGGACCCACAAAACATATGGCCAACTAATCTTTGACAAAGCAGGAAAGAATATCCAATGGAATAAAGATAGTCTCTTCAGCAAGTGGTGCTGGGAAAACTGGACAGAGACATGAAGAATAAACCTGGACCACTTTCTTACACCATACACATCAATATACTCAACATGGATGAAAGACCTAAATGTAAGACAGGAAGCCATCAAAATCCTCAAGGAGAAAGCAGGCAAAAACCTCTTTGATATTGACCACAGCAACATCTTCCTCAACACATCTCTGGAGGCAAGGGAAACAATAGCAAAAAATGAATTCCTGGGACCTCATCAAAATAAAAAGCTTCTGCATAGTGAAGGAAAAAATCCACAAAACTAAAAGGCAACTGACAGAATGGGAGAAGATATTTGCAAACGACATGTCAGATAAAGGGTTAGTATCCAAAATCTATAAAGAACTTATCAAACTCAAAACCCAAAAAACAAATAACCCAGTGAAGAAATGGGCAAAGACATGAAGAGACATTTCTCCAAAGAAGACATCCAGATGGCCAACCGACACATGAAAAAATGCTCAACTTCACTCATCATCAGAGAAATACAAATCAAAACCACAATGAGATATCACCTCACATCTGTCAGAATAACTAACATTAACAACTCAGGCAACAACAGATGTTGGCAAGGATGTGGAGAAAGAGTATCTCTTTTGCATTGCTGATGGGAATGCAAGCTGGTGCAGCCACTCTGGAAAACAGTATGGAGGTTCCTCAAAAAAGTAAAAATAGAACTACCCTACGACCCAGCAATTGCACTACTAGGTATTTATCCACGGGATACAGGTGTGCTGTTTTGAAGGGACACATGCACCCCCATGTCTATAGCAGCACTATCAACAATAGCCAAAGTATGGAAAGAGCCCAAATGTCCATCGATGGATGGATGGATAAAGAAAATGTGGTGTGTATGTGTGTGTGTATGTATATATATACATACACACCACATATATATATATACATATATATATATATATATACACACACACATACACACACACATACAATAGAGTATTACTTGGCAATCAAAAAGAATGAAATGTTGCCATTTGCAACTACGTGGATGGAACTGGAGGGTATTATGCTAAGTGAAGATGGTCAGTCAGAGAAAGACAAAAATCATATGACTTCACTGATATGAGGACTTTAAGAGACAAAACAGATGAACATAAGGGAAGGGAAACAAAATAATATAAAAACAGGGAGGGGGACAAAACAGAAGACACTCATAAACATGGAGAACAAACTGAGGGTTACTGGAGGGGTTGTGGGAGGGGAGATGGGCTAAATGGGTAAGGGGCATTAAGGAATCTACTCCTAAAATCATTGTTGAACTATACGCTAACTAATTTGGATGTAAATTTTTAAAAATAAAAAAATAAATTAAAAATAAATAAATAAAAGAAAGGAAGATGTAGGTTTTTTAACCTTGTGTGTGTGTGTGTGTGTGTGTGTGTGTGTGTGTGTGTGTGTGTAAAATACAACACATGTCCAGGAAAGAATGTATATATAAATAAATATAAAACTCAATAAATTAATATAAATATCCACATAACTCCCACTCAAGTCAAGAAATAGGACATTTCCAATTCCAAAAGCTAGCTTTTCCTAATCACAACCAGGTCCCTTCCTCTTAACAGAACTACTGTCTTAATTTATGGTAATCATTTCCTTCTCTTCCTATTTTAGCACTCAATTATACATCCTTAATCACTCCAGTTCAGAGTAGAGTAGAATTATACCTATTTTGACTTTTATACAAATGGAATCATATGGGGCACATTCTTTTATGTCTAATGTCTTATCTTCAACATATTTGCAAATATGTTGTGCTTTGCCCTGTATTACTACAGTTCATGTCTTTTCACTGGGATATAGTACTCATTTTTTTTGGCTCGGGGATCCCTGAGTTATCTTGGTTATTATGAATAAAATTGTTATGAGCACACTTATCACCTGGTAGACACATCTGTTGGGTAATTACCTTGGAATGGAATGGCTAGGTCAAGAAATTGCATAGTATTGCCAACTTTAGAAGATTGCAAACTATGTTTTTGGTAACCATACCAATTTATACAACCATCAGTAGTAAATAAGGGTTCCAGTTGATACACAACCTCACCAATACTCAATACCGGGTTTCAGCCATTCTGGTGGGTGTGTCAGGGCCCCACATGTGGCATTTCCTTGCTACCTAATAAAGCTGAACACCTGTCCATCTGTGTATGAACCATTTAGATACCCTCTTTTGTGTAATGTCTGTTCTATCATCTCCCCTGGTTCCTCCTCCCCGCCAGGTTGTCTTTCTGTTATTGATTCATAGAAGATCTCTATACTTTCTTTTCTAATTTTTAAAAATGTTTATTAATTTTGAGGTGGGATATCAGAGAGAGAGGGAGAGAGAATCCCAAGTTGCAAGGTTCAAACTCACATACCATGAGATCATGACCTGAGCTGAAATCAAGAGTCAGATGTTTAACCGACAGCCACCAGGAGCTCCTAAGAGCTCCTTTTTTTCTAGGTAAAAGCCCTTTGTTAGTTAGTTACATGTATTGCAAGCAGGTTTTCTCACGATTGTTTTTTTTTTACTCTTTAAATGAAGGTTATTGATGAACAGAAGTTTTAAATTTTACCATATTCTAACTATCAAGTTTTTTCTTATGCTTAATACTTTTTGTTAAAAAAAAAAAGTTACCCAATGACATGAAGATATTCTTCTCAATTTTCAAGAAATGTCATAGTTTTGACTTTCACTGATTTGGCATATGGCTTGAGGTTGGCATCAACTTATTGCAGCGCCGTGAATCAAGCGCTTGTGTGTGTTGGGGGGCAGGTTGTATCTGTCTGTAAGTCTGTGGGATCTCAAGTCTGTCCCACTTGACTATCTGCCTATCCTTTACTCCCTTGCTATCTTACTTACTGTAGCTTCAAAACCAATCTTTGTATTTAGTGTAGCAAGTTCTCTTTTTCGAGGGTGTATTAGCTGTTTGGGACCCTTCACTAGTCCACAGAAATAGAATATTTCTGTGCATAGTCTTACCAACTATTGGACTTTCGCTAGGAATCAAATTGAATCCATACATGCGTTTAGGAATAACTGACAGCTTGATTAGGTTGAGGCTTGCGCTCCATGGACATAGAATACATCTCCATTTACTTAGCTTTCATTATTTTCTCCCTAATTTTCTGCCTAGAGGTGTTCCACATCTTTAGATTAGATTCATTCCTCTAAATTTGTTTTCTAATTTTTTTAAGTTTATTTATTTATACTAAGAGAGAAAAAGAGAGAATCCCAAGCAAGCTCTGTGCTGGCACTATCAGCACAGAGCCTGAGGTGGGGCTCAATCCCACAGACTGTGAGATCATGACCTGAGCCAAAATCAAGTTGGACGCTTAACCAACTGAGCCACCCACGGATCCCTAAATTCCCTTTTTAATTTTGCTAAGTGACCTGTGTATCCTCTTAGATTTGTGACATGCAAAATCATACCATTGGCAAATGATGATGGTCATGGACACACATAAAAAAATCCTTAACAATGTATGAACATACTGAACTGTCATGTGTCAAAAAGGGCAATCTATCATGTCCAAAATAGATATTTCAGAAATGTAAGTTCTCACGTCAGATTGCCCTTTAATGCTTCTTCTTGGTAATATCCTGGTCAGATTTTACTATTCAAGTCATAAGACCAATAGGAAATATTATCATCTCTTCTCTCTCAGGAGGATTTTATATAAGATTTCTTCCTTCATTATTTGGTAGAATTTGCTGGGAAAGCTATATGAGCCTGGATTTTTCTTGGTGGGAACATTTTTGTTCATAGGGCTGAATCATTAATAGCTATAGGCCACATACAACTTTGTACCTCTTAGTTACCCCTAAATTTTGCTTTGTGAAAGCTTACTTCTCCTAGTAGTACATAATCCTCTTGAAGGCCAGAACTTTGTCTTCTGCTCATTTGCAACTCCAGTACATGTCTTAGAATCTGGCACCTTGCAAATGCCCAATGAATCTAATTTAAATAACTACATTATTCATTTGGGAATCGTTCTCAATACTTAATACCAACATAATAGGTATGTATTTTGTCTAATGGTCTTTATTTACCTCACTGGTGTCTATGGGAAGGGTTAGTATCTTCTCCAAGGACTAATAAGGGCCCCCAGAATTTATGAGCACTTAAGTACTTCAGCAACCTGAGGGTAAAGGAGAGACAAAGGGAGAGGAAGCCTTTGTGATCTGTCTGGAGGAGTCCCCAGTCTGCTAGAGGAAACAACACGCACATGCCAGTTTAGAAAAACTAAACACTTTCCTTTCTAGTTCTTGAAAAACATGGATTTTAGATAGCATTACTGCTTTCAAGGGTTACACTGAGCAGACATAGCCCTTCCACAAGTACTCCTTTGAGAAATCTCAGGATGATGCTCTCCCCTCCATAATTTAAGTGTTCTATTATGTACTAACTTATACTTTACTACTGGGCTTAAAATTTATATTGCATTCTTTAAGAGCCTGGCAATGCACTGCAAACAGGCAACGAGAAACACCTTGGAAATACTCTTATAACATCAGCATCATTCTGATTCCCTAGTGGGAAAGGAGGTGAGGCAGCGTCGTCTTGGTAAGTACAGGTCCTAGAAGGCCAGAGTGGAATGTGGGGCTTCTCACATTCATTGTTCCCTGTGCCAATCGCCAGAAGGGAGGACCATGCAGCAGACCTCGAAGAACATATCTAACCCATCAGGAGAGCAATAATGTCCCCAGCGAGGATAAGGGCTGAAGTCTGGAGCCAAGGGTCAATGAGCAAAGAATGGTTAAATTCATAAAACAAAGAACCAATCAAGACACATTTCAGGGAGGGAATCAAGCAAACACGAGAGATCCCTGGTTTCATTCTCAGCTATTCCTGGCATTCTGTGTGTGAGCCATATTTATTTAAAGAATCTATGATAAAATAATTAGCTTTTAAAGAAAGGGATAGCATAATTTTTTTTTAATCCGAGAGACCAGGCTTTAACCTTACCTTGGCTTTCTACTTGCTGTGTGATCTTGTAAGAAAAAACAACCGCCACCACCACAAGCAGTATGTAATCTTTGTGAGTTTCAGGTTCTCCACCTGTAAAATTAAAAATAATTTTATGGTTGAATCCGCAGTTAAATGAGATAGTGCACGTGAAATTTCTTAGCAGGATATTGGGCATTTGGAAAACAATTCATAAATGCTATTTCTGCATACAGGCTGTATTGATTAAGGTAATATTAGAAGCTACCATAAGTAAACCTTGAATTCTAAGTGACTTACCTCAATGAAACTTCTTTGTTCACTCACATTGGAGTCCAATGTGGGTGTCTGTGGTTGGGTGGCCTTCTACAGTCTAAAGCAGGGATTCAGGCTTCTTGGTTTTGTGGAAGCCCCTGCTCCTATGATACCACTGTCCCCTCCACTCAGTCAATGAGGGCAAAGGAAGATTGTGAAGAAGGCACACCCACTTCTTAGACATTTTGACCCAGAAGTGACACATCAGTGTCATGTTTCAGGAACACTGAGATTAGGAGACTCTATTCTTATGTAAAAGTTCTGGCAAAGCTTCTCATCTTCCCCTCTGGAGACCCATTATCTTCATTACCCTGAAATGTGAGCAAATCTGTTCTGGGGTGGAAAGGGAGACATTTCTATCTTTATCATCCCAAGGGTGATTAAATTTGCTCTAGGAGGAGTCGCCATATCTTTCCAAGACCATTTGCTTCTATAAACATTCTTGCAAAGATAGTATAAAACAATTTGGCTGTTAATACCTGGCTGTGTAGAAACCTGAGAGATTCAAGGAGAATTATCTCCCAACACTTATAATACCTATTTTTTGTAGACAAACTGAGATTTAAAAAGCTTACTACCTTCCTGGAGGTCACCTGATGGAAAGTAATGAGCAAAAATAAATAAATAAATAAAGGCTTGAACCAGGTCTCCTTTATTCTCAGACTGTGAATGCCATTGCACAGTGCTGGGAAGTTAAACTCAAGAAACAGAAGAAGTAGAGAGGGTATATGCAAATCCCACTCTCCCGTTTATAATAGATGCTCTAGTCTTAGTTCCTTAGCCTTTCGGAGGGTCAGCTCCCTCTACTTACTACTGACTGTAAACAGACACCTCCATGGTGAGCTTCTGTGGAATACCCAGCACCATACAGACCCAGAGCGCTGCGGTGACGAACAAAAGCTGCAAAATCATACTACTCCAGCTACCTGAGCTGTTATTTACTATCTGTGTGACTTTGAGCCATTTATTTAACATCTCCTTGACTCAATTAAGGCATGTGTACAATGGGTATAATTATAGAGTCTTCATGGTAGGTGCTGTTGGAAGGGTTAAATAAGATGATGCATAGGCTCAATTGGTTAAGCATCCAACTCTTGATTTTGGTGCTCGCTCTTGCTCTCCCTCTCCCTCTCCCTCTCTCTCTCTCTCTGCCTCTCCTCTGATCACATGCTCTTTCTCAAATAAATTTAAAAAAAATAAGATGCATATAAAGCACCTAGAACAGTGCATAGCATTACATCAGAACAATGCACCAAGTGTTAACTTGTTATTATTAGATACAGTGTGCAACTGTAATTGTTGTAGGCTGCTATCATTTCTGCTGCTCTAGAGAGCCCTCTATGCATCAGACTTCCTCAAGGACCTCCTCTGGGAAAAGGGCACATAACAAGTGGATCGCTTGGTCTCCCAACCCACTTCAATCAGAGCAGCTTTGGCTCTATACCCAGCATGGAGCCCAACACAAGGCTCAAACTCACAACCCTAAGATCAAGACCTGAACTGAGATCAAGAGTCGTACACTTAACTGACTGAGCCACCCACGCACCCCAGAGCAGCTCAGCTTTGATCTTTATTATTCATTGTTGGATTTCCTCCAACAAGGATTTCTGTATTAAAAGCAAGTAAGAAATACCTCTCTCTGTTTTGTGGCTCCTTACCTGTACGAGAGCCTCAATAAGTCACTCCCACCTCTCTGGGCTTGTTTCCCCATCTGTAAAACTTGGGGGCGGGGGGGGAGTAATAGCGACTCAAACCGCCTTCCCCTCTTGCTCGCTAACTAACCTTGTACATCCTTTGTATCAACACCCCTTTCAACTGTTTTATTTTTTTAAGTATTATTTTTGAGAGAGAGAGAGGGAGGGAGAGGGAGGGAGACAGAGGATCTGAAGCAGGCTCTGCACTGACAGCAATGAGCTTGATGCAGGGATTGAACTCACAAAACGTTAAATCATGACCTGAGCTGAAGTCGGATGCTCAACTGACTGAGCCACCCAGGCGCCTGTCACCTGTTTTTAGTAATGGACATTTCAGTGTGAATGAGTAGGGTAGCAGGTCCAGAGGGAAAGGGCACGAGGCACCTGTAAGAACCGTGTAGGCTCTCCCTTTGCAGTGAGTGACTACCAGTTCTGGGGGTTTGGGCCAAATGGGTGATAAGAGAAACACTGACTCTGGATATAGATCTATGTTCTCCAACCTGGTGATACCAGTAATATTTTTATCTCCAGCTGTCTGTCTTCTCTGTTTCTCCATTGATTCCTGTGGTGGTGGGGCAGAAAATGTTTGGTTACTAGTGTGTTACAAATTGCTAATTCAAATAGCCCTAGAATATATTACAATAGCAACACCAATATTATACGGATGCACATTAATCTAGGATTTTCCATATTTGGTGTTTGAATGCAGGAGTCAAATTCCAGAGATGTGAAATGACTTGTCAAAGCCTGAAATGGCAAAGATATAAGTGGAATCCATTTTTCCAAGTACCTAGTCAAATATTCTCATTCTTCTTAATCAAGTACTGATTAAAATGTAATGGTCAAATGAGGTCATGTGGCTGAAAATTGATGTCTGAGGGCATGGGACTTCCTGTTGAGACACGGGGGTATTTCTGAAAAATAGTAGTAAGCAGATTTAATGACGATCAGCAATTAGAGTCAATATTCATTTGGACCACAAAAAAAGATGATGTGAGATGCATCTTGGTTTAACATTTTCCACGATATCCTCACCATTCAAAAAGGGCTTTGGAGAACTCTGATACTAAGACACTACTAACAAGTACCAGATCTAACCGTGACACTCTGAACAATAATGATGATATATACTTGACTGGGTTAGTCATAGAAACACCACCAAATTTTATGCCACAAAGATCTTGAATCGTTTATAAGCTATGCAGAGGAATGGAAAGCAAACAAAATAAACTGGAAGAGCTTAAGAGTGGCAAATAAAACCTCCTATTGGGTAAATGAAACAAGTTGCTATATCATTAAGTGGAGTTTACAGACTTGTCTGTGGCTCGGTCAGGACGCCAGCCTTGCTGGCCACATTCCAGGAGTCAATAAAATATGAATTGAGCCATAGCAGTCTTCTGAACAGAAAGCAGTCCAAAACACTTCTTGACAGCTTTGCCTCGACATCACAGCTCAGGAGAGCAGAGGGGTGACAGATTGGTAGATTAATTATGTTATGTTTGCAAATGATATAAAAAGTCCAAGGAAGCATGGAGTCAGGCATCTCTCAGGGAAGACCTGACCAACCGGGCTAGACGAGCAAATATATGAATGTTCTACCTCAAGACCCAGCCAAGGGCAAACATCTTCATTTGGCAGGGTCTGTATTTTGAATGTGAACTTTTGAGCTGCCTGCTGTGGCTTCTCCATTTACCAGTTCAGCAAGCATCTGTGAGCACTGGCATGTGTGTGAAAGTGCTCTGTAAACTGAAAAGTGGTTGCAAGTAAGGAGTGGTTATTATTGTGAATCAGAACACTGTCAAGATCATGTGCATGATTGTTAAAAAAATAAGATAGATAGCGTAGTCCCTCCTGTCTTCTGAGAGCCTGGGTTTTTTGTTTGTTTGTTTGTTTGGGAACATGTCGATATAGTTTGTGTCCATACATTTTTCTTAAACCTGTTTACATATATTTAAAAAAAAATAAAAAGGAAATTGCAGATTTGACTGCTTACTCTGATCTTGGAACTAGTAAATGTTTTCCTTTCTAATCATTGTGACAGTCATGCAGAGACAGGGGGAAAAGGAAAAAGCATGTCCAATATCAACCAAGTGAGCTAGGATCCACTTTTTACTCTGTTACCAGACCTTGAGGATTGCTACACCTTTGATGAGGTGCCTGCCTTCCGTGTACAAGGTACCGCTGTGTGTTTTTCGTGGATCATCTCAATTATTAGTTTTGTTTTACAATTAAGGAAATTGGAAGTCAGAAAGGTTAAGCACCTTGCCCAATGTGATAGCTTACAAACAGCAAGGCTGAAAGCTACATCCACATGGGTCTCGTTCCAAAGCTTCCGATCTTCCCACTGCACCACGCCTCCCATCTGGTTGATACAGTCAGGGATCCAGATTAGTACAGTCAAGGTGCTTCAGGGCACCTTGAGTGGGCATTTATTTTATCTTTTTTAATAGTTGAAGTAGTTGTTTTAATTTTGGATTTTAACAGGACAATAATAATAGGATTTGTTGAAAATGACTGAAATTTTACTCTGGAAAGACTCATAAGTAAACTCTTGACAATGACTAGAAAATAAGGTTCTGTGGAGAAGTACAAACAGGAGCACCTGGCTCACAGGTTAAGCATCCTACTCTTGATTTCACCTCAGGTCATGATCTCACAGTTCATGAGATTGGGCCTGCTTGAGATCCCCTCTCTCCCTCTCTCTTTCTGCCCCTTCCCCACTGGTGCTTGTGCTCTCTCTCAAAATAAATACACATCTTTTTAAGTACAAAGATATATTCATACAACAGATGTGTGGTATTACCTGAAAATCCCTTCTCACCAAAGCTGCTGTCCTGAGACTTTTCTCATTATTCTACAGCTGAGGCTGTAGACGTGGCTAGTATATTATCTTGGTGTGTTTTAGCCCAGGGATCAGAAGCCTTCAGATTTCTTCAGGGATGTCACTAGCTATGTGCTTTCCCTCTTTTTATGCTTAGTGCACCCAATAAAACAGGGGCTTTGCTGCTAATGTGTCTTGTGTAGTTCATCTGTATGGCTCTGTCTTCCCAACATCCCTTTCCCTCTATCTTCCTTTAGAAAAGTATTCCTTACCACACTTCCATGTGGTTCTGATAAAGCTATGAACTATAAAAACACACGTTGGCTTATAGCAGAGAGTAGGGGATGGAGGGATTGCTGAGAGGTGGTGCTCATGAACCAGTCTCTGCCCTCATGGTCCTCACAACTAGTAGGAGACAGGAAACAAGCAAATTGTATTGTATGTTAAATGCTGTTGCTGTTGACCCCAAGCCTGATGACAACTCCTATCTCAAGTACCTGCACCTTTACGCCTGTCCACTGAGGATATTCCCCTGCAACCAGATTAGTGCCCAGACCTTATGCAGGGCTGTCCAGAAATGCGAGATTTCACACGCTGAGACTCTGTGGAAAATACTTCAGCTTCCCTATCCTTCAGGTGGATAATACTGAGTTTATTGTAAATGGTCATTCAGGAAGTCTCTAGCAAGCCTGAGCCTCAGTCACTCACAGTGGTATCCAGCTCATACATGCACTCACTGCTGGCTTCACCCCTACTGTGCCTCACTTTCCGCACTCCCTCCCTTATGTATTAGTGCCCCAGGATGTGGGCTGGTTAATGCAACAAACTACAGCCCCCACTCTTGCACCTGGTTTCACTGGGCTGCACCTGTCACACCCCATGGTCCTCCTCCGCTCTCTCTAGAGTCCTCTCACTGCCAGCCAGCACTGCTGCTGGTCTCAGTGGTTTTAAGGGTGAGGTGACTGAATTCCTTATCCATGAGGTATCTGAGCTCCATGAGGTATCTGACCACCATTTCCTCCTCTGGTTATGGCCCCTGCCCTTACCTATTTGCCACCAAAATTTGGCCCCAAAGCAGCCAGAGATATCCCAGATAATGACCCAGATGTCAAACATATTCTACTCTGTGCTGCACAGCCAGAGTGGCGATTCCTTTCCCCGCCTGTGGGACCACAGGCACAAAGAGTCAACACTGATGAGTAACAGCCATAGAGTTGAATGGCGCTTCTGCTTCTAGCCATGAGAGAGTAACAGGCACTGAATTAATTTTCCTACTTTCATTTAAAAACTGAACAAAATACATTTAAAAAAAAAAACGATGATTTTCTAACCTTGGCCAAAGGCAGAGCTTAAGAGTGGTCCCTGAGAGAAGGGAAACAAATCAAGGGATTCCTACAAATGCCCCAATTTACTGCCTGTGCACAACACAGGGGAGGGAAATCTAAACTGAGCTCGACGCTCAGTTTCCCCAAATGGCAGAGACAGAGTTGAGATTTCAGAGAGGCCAGCAGGATACAACCCAGAGAGCATAGTACCAGAGAAGAGAGCACCTCACAGAGAGAGACAGAACCCCAGGGAGTGGCAGAGGGCCCCCTCGAGTCTTTGCCTGAGTACTGATCAGAGCATGGGTGTTGAGAAAACTAAGGAGTCCAGGGAAAATCCACCAAGGAGGGGCATTCTGAACAATCCTCATGACAAACACAGGTCAGAGAAAGTCTGTGTTCCTGGTGGCTAAATGAGAGAGGTCTTGGGGCGCCTGGGTGGCTCAGTCACTTAAGCATCGGATTCTCAGTTTCAGCTCAGGTCATGATCTCATGGTCGTGAGATCAAGCCCTGTGTCAGGCTGAGCATGGAGCCTGCTTAGGATTTTCTCTCTCTCTCTCTCTCTCTCTCTCTCTCTGCCCCTCTTCCCCACTCATGGTCACACGCTCTCTCTCTCTCTCTCCCCCTCCCTTTCTAAAATAAATAAAAATTTTATCAAAATAGGTAAGCAAGTAAATAAATGGAAGAGGCTTCCAAATAGATGGACACTGAGTAGAATCCCGAAAAGAGCAATGCCTCTGCATTGGGCCAAATTAGCACTAAATTAAAGGTTCTTCAGGTCCTAACAAAGCTTAAAGTCAAGCCTCAAGTAATTCAAAGTATATCCATGAAATTTAACTGTGTGCCAGGGGGAAAAAAGGCAAAAAAAAAAATTTTTTTTAAACACTAAAAATCCAGCATACAACACATATTCACAATATCTGGCATCCAATAAAAATTACAGCTATTCAATGAATCTAAAAAAAAAAGTCACCTATGGCAAGAAGAAAAAAATGAATCAATAAAAAAAATTAAGCAGATAAAAGTTAGCAAAGATATTAAAGTATCTATTATAACTACACTCCTTATTTTCCAGAAGGCAAACAAATACATGAAAAATATTTAAAAACCCAAATCAAACTTCTAGACATGAAGAATATCCTGAGATTAGAAATACACTAAATGGAATTGACAGCAGACCCTACATAAAGATAAAGATTGGTGGAGGCACAGTGATAGAAACCATCCAAATTTGTTGGAGAGTGCACCACACTCCTAGGGACAGAGAAATGCAGGTAACACCATGCTCAGTAGAGGAGACACTCTAAACAAGGGAATTCCAATGAAGTGTCCAAAAGCAGGTGGACCAACTATTAGACAACCTAGAGGAAGCCACCTGAAAGTACACACGTGTAACAGTGTCAGTCTTGGGAAAACACTAGTTCTGGGGAAGAGGGAACCAGCTTGGAGAAAAACCATCCCTTGAGGACTTGCTAGTGAGGGAAAAGAAATAATATTACAGAGGTAGAAGACACTACTGAGCAGCACACATCCCCCAAAAAGAAAGAGGAAAGGGGGCATTCATTTTCTTTAATATACACAAGAGGGGACCCATGAAAAAGGAAATCCAGTAGGTATCCCAAATCCCCCAAATATCTTCATAGATAAATTGATTATTGCTATTTCAAAAAATCCAAGACCTCTTAGAATAAATAGGAAAAGATAGCAAAATGCATGGGAAACCACTGTAAGAAGAAAATAAAAAGGGAGAACCAAAAACTCTCAATTAAATATTCTATAAATTGCACCCAAAGTACAGAAAAACAATAAGAGGCCAGCATGTAGTTAAATAAGCAATGCCAAATATAAACTAACACCATGAATTAGAAAACCAAAACTCAGGAAAAAACTTATATATAAAGTATGTTGAACAAATTTAAGAAAGAAGTTGAAGAGGGACACCTGGGTGACTCAGTCAGTTGAGCATCCAACTTCAACTCAGGTCATGATCTCACAATTTGTGAGTTCAAGCCCCACATCAGGCTTGCTGCTGTCCGTGGAGAGCCTGCTTTGAATCCTCTGTCCCTGTTTCTCTCTCTGCCCTTCCCCTGCTTTCTCTTTCTCTCTCTCTCTCAAAAATAAATAAAAACATTTAAAAAAAAGTTGAAGAAAAAGACAAAATCATCTAAGAAACAAAAAAAAAATTATAAGGTAATACGGAGCATAGATTTTGCTGAAAATAAAAGAGGCAATGAAGAGAGTCATGCAAGAGCCAGGAGAAGAAAAAAAACTAACAAGGTAAAACTCAAAATCTTTTTCAAAGACAATCAAAGAGGATCCAGCATATGTATAATGTAGTTTCTGAAGAAAATGAAAATAATGGAATAGAACTAATATTGAAGGTTATAATCCAAGAAAAATTTCAAAATAAGGCCTGAACATTCATATTTAAAAGACCCACAATGTAATTGGGAAAATTTACCCTGAATCTTCAACTTTAAGGCATATTCTAGGAAAACTATTGGACTCTAAGGCCAAAAATAAAAATAAAAATTTTCTGGCCTCCAGGGCAATAAGAAAAAGTTACTTTTACAAAGAAAAAAAATGGCATCATTTGGCATCAAATTGGCATCAGGTTGGCATCATACTTCTGAAAAGCAGCACAGAAAAAATTTTTTATGGCCACAGAGAAAGGATGAACCAAGGATTCTATATCCAGTCTAGATGTCCTTCAAAAATCAAGTTTATCAGTGATCAAAAAGAATGAAACCTTGCCATTTGCAACACGTGGATGGAACTAGAGTGTATTATGCTAAGCGAAATAAGGCAGTCAGAGAAAGACAAATATCATATGATTTGACACGTGTGGAATTTAAGATACAAAACAGATGAACGTAAGGGAAGAGAAGCAAAAATAATATAAAAACAGAGAGGGATAAATCCCTAAGAGACTCTTAAATACAGAGAACAAACTGAGGGTTTCTCATGGGGTGCTGGGTGGGGGGAAGGGCTATATAAGTGATGGACATTAAGGAGGGCACTTGTTGGGATGAGCACTGGGTGTTATATGTAAGTGATGAATCACTAAATTCTATTCCTGAAGTCATTATTACACTATATGTTAACTTTGATATAAATTTAAAAAATAAATAAATTTTAAAAAATCAAGTCTAAAGCAGAACAATCATAAACATTTAAAAGCTCAGGGAATACTAGATTTAAGAATATTTTCCAAGGAATCCACTAGATTTTTTGCCACCTAGGGCCTCTGGATCAAATCCAGTTGACCACCTGTTTTTGTTTTACTGGAACACGGCCATACCTATTCATTCACGTATTATTTATGCCCTGTGTTTGCACTGCAATGGCAGAGTTGAGTAGTTACACCAGCGGCTGTATGGTCCAGTAAGCCTAAAATGTTTACCGACTGGCCTTTTACTAGGAAAAGATTGCCCAAGGCTGTGCTAGAGAACGGACTTTATCTAGATAAGAGATAACTGGGGAACTTGCCAAAATGAGTATAAAATACATGTAATTGTAAATCTCAGAGAAGAACAGAGATGAGGATGGGGGGGGGGGGGGAAGAATGTATCAGTGCAACCTGTTCTAACAAAGTAACATGGAAGGGAAGGAGAAAGAGTAACTCCATTGAGCGCTGCTTCTGCCATTAGGCTAGCATTCCCAGCACTTCCCCTGTCAATGTCCATCCCCCTCATCACCACACTTAGGTGGCCACAATGCTCAGCTCAAAGTATGCTCAGTGTATTAGTCATGACTAATGCAAATAATAGCTCTGATCTTAAATCCAAAGTTTTATTCTATTTAATCCTATTTTGTCAAATGTTGAACCATACTTTAGCTATCAGGATTCATTCTGCCCTTCTAGACAAAGAGCATGACTAAGCAGCCTCCTAGAACCATTTACCCAGACCCATACCCCAGTCTTCACCCTCAAAATTTTATCATTGTAAGAGGCGGCATGGAAAGATGAACCTAGGAAAAGGTAGGATCTTCTCCCAAAGTGGAACAAAAACTTGCCTGAACTATTAATGCCTCCTTTTCCAAGGTTCCATGCTTAGTATTCCAAAATGGAGTCACTGGGAAGGTCCTCTCAACTAGGACGTTTCCATGCTGTCAGCTGCATCAAATAAAAGGTGATCCTCAAAAAGAAATTATCAGGGGAACAAAATAATCCAAAATGTGTTCTGCATAAGAGAAAAGTTTAATCACTCTTCCCACTAAATTATTCATCATCTAGCATCATGGCCTAAACATGTTCCTAAGAACTACATTTTGTCTTTAATTCTCCCTCAGAGAGTTGTGAGAGAGAGCTGTGCCTTTCCCAGAGAACGAATAAGCCATGAAAAAATGACATGCTTATAGTAGGAGCTTGATAAATTTAGTTAATGATAGTGCTCAAAAATACAACAATATGCTCTAATACTCTGTCCAGAGACAGGCAAATCAGTATCGTTTGCATCTCTTCAGCTGCCCATCCACACTTTTGTTATTTTATTGTTCATGTGAACTGTTCTGCATCTCCTAGTGATACCATTTGCCTACATAAAATCTAAAATTAGATGTCACAAGGGGAGATAGTAGGCATAAGCACAGCAGTGAAAACGTATGGAACTGGTAAAATGTGCATAAAATATGTCAATTTAAGCATTTGCCTAATTTCATTTACATATTAAAGATTCTATTGAAAGACATGGTAACTTTTGTGCTTAGTTGGGATAAAGAAAATGAAAAGAAGCCTCAAGGTGTATACACATCTCTTCTTGATAAGCACTTTCTTTTCCTTTGCAGATGTGTCCGTATTTTCTCCAGAAAGCATCTTCATTGTTTCTAATATGACAAAGGTAAGATGATATTAAATATACGCATCACAAAGTTAGTACTAGTGTGGCAGTTTACATTTTGTTCCCTTTGCCTGAACGATACATTTCAAGTATTTAAATGCTTTATTTTTGTGCTCGCTCTTGCCTCCTTTTAACATGTAGGATACACAAGAAAAGTCATCACCACAGATACTTATGTCCAAGTTGCTATGAACTTGGAAATGAAAACAGGGCTAATCCACAAACAAACAAGCAAGCAAAAAACTGGAAAATGACATACAGGCAATGTTCATGGGCAGAATTTCAGGGCAAAAAGTCACTAAGATCAGAGTCAAGAAACAGGAATTCTAACACCAGCTGCACCACTACAAGCAACATAACCTTGTATAAATCAACCTCTCAGGGGGTCTCCACCCTCCCCCCCCCAAAAAAAAGGCTAGACAGTAGAAAGTGAAGGAATTTAAATATGACGTGAGAGTGAGCAGTAGATATCCACCCAGAGGCAGATGCAAGGACTCTTGCCAGCAGAGAACACAGATTCCCTTAGAGCCCAGGATGCCCAAGCCTGCCATCCTCCAGCCAAGCATCCTCTTTGTAATGGCAGGCTTCAATCAAAGATGAACTCAAAGTACTAATTTTTATACAGAATTGTGCTCCTGTTCAAATTTCAGCACAGAGCTGTGTTGCAAACAAAGCCAGAACACAAAGAACCCTAAAGAACTCTGGGAACCACTCCCTTCATCCTAAACCTCACTCACGCCAGCACCAGGATCTGACTACGAGGCTGGAGCAGTGTGGCCGCTGGGCAAAGAGCTTGAGAGGCTTCCGCTGCAGAAGAGCCACTGCCGCGTGCACAACCTCTCACATGCATACTCACTAGAAATCCTAGAATCTGACTGCATCAGAGTTGTGGTCACTCACCCAGGAACAGTGAGAGACAGGACAGCATGAGGGATAGGGGAAAAGATCAGAAATTCTATTCTAATCAACAATTTAAAGCATGCCACACAGGGTTGAGTGAAATAACATAATTTTGTACTTATATAGTAAGTAATAAATAAGAGTCTATTGAGCATCTAATAGGTGCATGCCCTGGCCTAGCACTAAAAATATTGCAGTGATCAAGACATCCCAGACCTCTTTCTCAAGTACATTCATTCCAATTTGAGGAGGCACATAACACAAAAATAAACAAAAATTTAAACACCAACAGGTGTTATGAGGGGAATAAGCAGGGTGAGCTTACTCCAGGGTAGCTGGAAGATCACTTTCAATAGTGTAATAGGGGAAGGTCTCTCAGAAGACATGTCACTTAAGCTGAATGATGAGAGAATTTAGCCATACAGAAACAAAAGGAAAGATAGTTCCAGACAGACATGACTATAAGTGTGAAGGCCCTGAGGTAAGAGGAAGAAAAAAGATTTTGGTGGATAGAGAATATGAGAAGAGAGAGGGGAAGGATATAAGGTCAGAAAGGGGGCTGAGTCCAAATTATATAGGGCATTGAAGGCCATGTCATGTCTTAGATTTGAGATTTTTATTCCAAGTTCAATGGGAATTCATGAACTACATTAAAAAGAGGAAAATATATAATTTATGTATGAAAGTATTACTCTTATTGCTGTGTGGAGAATGGGATTGGGTGCTAATAAATCTGGACGCTCAAAAAATCAGTTATTTAGGCAAGAGATAATGGTGGCTTAGAGTTTAACACATTACCTGGTAGTAGAAATGGAAAGATATGGAAGGATTTGAGATGTACCTTTAAAGGCAGAACGATAAGAAATGTAACGCTTTCCCAATAAGATCAGGAAGAAGGCAAAGATGCCCCCTCTCATCATTACGTTTCAACAACGTACTGGAAATATTAGCTAAAACAATAAGACAAGAAAAGGAAATAAAAGGTAAACAGATTGGGAAGGAAGAAATGAAACTGGCTTTGTTTGCAGATGACATGATCATCTATGTAGAAAATCTGAAAGAATCAACAACAACAGCAACAACAAAAGCTCCTGGAACTAATAAGCGAATATAGAAACGTTGCAGGATATAAGGTAAACACACAAAGGTCAATCATATTCCTACATACCAGCAATGCAGGACTAAAAGCTGAAATTACAAATACAATACCACTTGCATTAGCACCCAAGAAAATGAAATATTTCAGTATAAATCTAGTGAAATATGTATAGGATCTGTATGAGGAAAATTAAAAATCTCTGATGAACAAAAGCAAAAAACTAAATAAATGAAGAGATATTCCATGTTCATGAATAAAAAGATTCAGTATCATCACGGTATCAGTTCTTCCAACCTGATTTATAGACTCAATGCAATTCCAATTAAAATCCCACCAAGTTATTTTGAGGATATCAACAAACTGATTTATATACAGGGCAAAAAAGCCAACAAAATATTTCAATGTTAAAAGAAAGAGAAGACAAACCACAGAGTGGGAGGAGAATTTACAAAAGACACAATCGATGAAAAACTGTTATCCAAAACACACACACACACACACACACACACACACACACACACACACACAAACCTCTTAAAACTCAACAATAAGGAAACAATCTGATTTTAAAATAAGACAAATACCTTAACAGATAACCTCACCAAAGAAGATACACAGATGGCAAATAAGTCTATGAGAAGATGCTTCATATTATTTGTCATCAGGGAAATGCAAATCAAAACAACGATGAAAAACCTCTACATACCTACCTACATATCTATTAGATTGGCCCAAATCCAGAACACTGACAATACCAAAATGCTGGTGAGGCAATGGAGCAACAGAAACTCTCATCCATTGCTGATGGGAATGCAGAATGGTGCAGCCACTTTGGAACGCAGCTAGCTGTTTCTTATAAAACTAAACATATTCTTACCACGTGATCCAGAATTCATGCTCCTTGGTATTTACCCAAAGGAGCTGAAAACGTAGGTCCACACAAAAACCTGCACACAGATGTTTATAACAGCTTTATTCATAGTTGCCCAAACTTGGAAGCAACCAAGAAGTCCCTTCTGTAGGCGAACAGGTTAATTAACTGTGATACATCCAGATAACAGAATAGTACTAAAACAGTGCTAAAAAGAAATGAGCTATCAAGCCTTGGAAAGACATGGAGAAATCTTAAATTCATATTAGTAAGTGAAAGAACCAATCTGAAGTGGCTACATACGCTATGATTCCAACTATATGGCATTCTGGAAAAAGCAAGACTATGAAGACAGTAAAAAGATCAGTGATTGTCAGGGTGAGAGGGAAGGAAGGTGGTTGGTAGGAATAAATGTTCAGAACAGAGAGGATTTTTTAGGGCAGTGGAAATACTCTGTATGATACTATAATGATGGATACAAGTCATTATACAAACCCACAAAATGTACAACAGGAGTGAACCCTAATGTAATCTATGAGCTTTGGATGAATGTGATGTATCAGTGTAGGTTCATCAACAAGTATAACAAGTATACCACTCTGGTGGGGGTTGTTGATGGGAGAGGATATGCACATATGGGAGTGGGGAGTAGATGGGAAATCTCTGTACTTTCCTCTTAATTTTGCTGTGAACAAAAAACTTATTTTAAAAACTTAAGTTTAAAAAAAAAGTAGACTGATAAGATTTGCTAATGTATATGATACAAGGAGAGAGAGAGAAGGTAGAAAAATAAAGGATTATACCTATGTGTGGGTTTTGAGATTGAGTAATTGGAAAGATACGTATGTCCTTTTCTGAGATACAGACTACTAGAAGAGTATACCTCTTTTGGCATTAGGAGAATAAAAGAGGAGGCAGATCAAGAACTCTGTTTTGATGTCTATTAGACATTCACAGGAAGATGTCCAAAAGGCAGTAGGAGTGATAAATTTGGAGTTCAATGTATACACAAGGACTAGAGACATAAATTTGGGCTTCATCGACATACGCACTGAATTTAAAATCCAGGTTGTAGGTGAAGTCACCCATAAAGAGATTTTTCAGTATGAAAGCAGAGGTCCAGGACTGAGCCCTGGAGGACTCTTAACATTTACAAGTCAGAGAGAAGAGAAGGATGCAAAGAAATTAGAGAAGCAAAAGTCTGTGAGGTAGGAGGGAAAGAACATTCAGGCAGAGCAGATAACAAGTAGATCAGGAAAGGGGATGACGATGATGTGGATTGTTGTCACAGAGTTTAAGAGAAGAAAAACAAAGGAGTGTCCATTTGAATGACATTTGGTAATCTTAACAAAAACAGCTTCATTGGGCAGTGAAAACAGAAACCAAAATGGGCAGTGAAGAAATAGAGAACCAGCAACTTCCTTTGAGAAGCCTGTTACCTAGAAAAGTAATAGGGGCAGTAGGATGGGAGTATGAGATCAAGTAACCCAGCCCAGAGCAGATTTCTAACATACAAAGCATGTCAGCCCTGGTTCTAGCACATTCCATGGCACTCATTTCCTTCAAGAGAAGTTCCAGACTCCTTGGGCTGGCAAAAACCACACAGACTGGCCTCAAACAATGATTTGAGGCCTCCATTCCTGCCCCTCCTGTCCTTTCTCCTGTCCTCTTGTCCCTCCCAAACCATCTACAATATACTCACACCACAGTAGTTATCACTCTATCATTCTTTCAAGCCTTCATGCTATCGTACACATTGTTATTTCTGCCAGAAATGTCTTTTCCTTCTCCAATTTCTCAATGATTGAGGTTCAGTTCAAATGATCTCCTGCATGAAGACTTCCAGCAAACCTGCAGCTTCTCCTCCTCATTTGCCTTATACATCACTCCACGGGAGCCTTTATATCATCTGTGAACGTGTCTATTGCTTGACTATGTATCTCCTGAAGACTGGGACTATCTTTTTCCCTTCCCTATAACTTGGACCTGGCAGAGGCCTCTAGACCATTGACTATGAAATATAAACTGAATAGATGTACCTATAGGTATTATCAAAGTAACTTTGGTCAGTGGTTCCATGTCACCCTATCATACCTGGATCTGTATCCACACTGGCTTATCCAAATCTGAACACCATTCCTTTTCCTCCTACCTTCTTCAAAACACAATGCCCAAGATGAGTAAAATGAGAAATGTGTGTTAAACAAAGGAGGAATAAAGTGATGAATACTCAGTAGCATCCCAAGTTTGGGTAAATGCGTATTTGCTCATTTTAATTTCAGGAGCCTAAGGGCCATTCTCCTATTTCAGACAAATTCAGATCAGGAGGCCAATATTTCCTGCAAAACTGTGCTGTAAAATAAAAAGGAGCTGAGGGCATGGTTTTTGTTTTATTTGAAGCAAGATCTGGGTAGATAAACATGATCCCAAAGGAAATTTAAGCTAATTGGCCACTAAGTCCCATCTGTCTTGTGTTCACATCTATAGAATGTATCACTTCCTCTCCACCCTCTCTCCACAGATTAAGGTTCCTGCTAGTCCCTATACAGCCTACACAGCCCCAGATCCATCACACCATTTCCATCGTGATGACGTTTTCCTCTGCTAACAAATCTTCATTGCCTTCTCTGGTCTACAAAATGAAAAACAAACTTTTCATCTGCTGTTAAAGGCTTCTACAATCTGGCCTGCCTCCTTGCTGGCTATTCCTTTCCCCAGAGAATTATACAGTTGCAAGGTACTAAATTAGCTGTTTCTGTTTCAGAATGACATCTCTTTACATACCCACCGAGTTCACCCTAGGAGGACTGAGTGAGCCCAGTGACAGCAACATCAGGAAGACCTGTACTGGGATGTAAGTTTCTGGGGGCTGAACTAGACCAGACAAGCTATTTTCCCTCAATGGTCAATGTATAAAGATGTAGAGAAAGAGTCTGAAATGTTGAGTAATTGAGAAGGACATTTCATTCTTAAAGTAAAAGCCAGATAAAAGTAGCTGGGTGTGTCCAAAGAGAAAGTCCAAAGAGAAAAGTGAAGACATGAGTGAGAAAACCAGTTATAAGGTCAGATGCAGGAAAACCAGGAAAGATTTGGAAGTAGAGTTTGAGGCCAAAGTGAGTAGCTCTGAGCAGAGTGCAAGAATCACTTAAGGGTAAGGGCTTGCTTTGGGCTGAAATGTTTCCACAGTTTCCTCCCTATGGGTCTATGCTTGGATAGTGTCCTCCGACCAGACCCCATCACCACCTGCTCAAATCTTATTTGCCCCAGCAGGGCCCATCACATATCTCTACTCAAGACGGTATTTTCTGGGGCACCTGGGTGGCTCAGTCGGTTAAGCGTCCAATTGTGGCTCCGGTCATGATCTTGAGGTTCGTGAGCTCAAGCCCCACGTCGAGCTCTGTGCTCACAGCTCAGAGCCTGGCACCTGCTTTGGATTCTGTGACTCCCTCTCTCTCTGCCCCTCCCCCGCTCATGCTCTGTCTCTCAAAAAATAAACGTTAAAAATATTTTTTTTTAAAGAAGGTATTTTCTTATCCTCCTAAACAGAAGTGCATCCATCCCCCTTTCAATTCCTAGGACATTTTGTATGCCTTTCTCATGACCCAATTTGATCATCTGTTTGACAGTGATTTAAGCTTGACTATATGGTTGGTAAGAACAGAGGCATCCAGTTTTATACCTGGGCAGCCGCTACCTATGACTCTACACACTATAGCTGCTCAACAAACATTTCCTTCACCCACCACTTAAATTGCCATAGTGCCATCAAGAAAACAACAGGTTTTGCTAATATTTTCTATAAATACTCTGAAGAAAAACATTGAACCGACGGATTCAACACATCCTTGAGGAGAAAAATCAAAGCTGAATGTCTCCAAATCCAAGGTGGACATCCTGTGGAAGTACAGAAACTAAAAGAATTCCTTGACACCAAAATGAGTCCTCATAACTCACACTTAGAACACACTTCTACGATTTCTTAAAATCCAAGAAAGAGGTATAGACTTCCCAGCCTTACTACATATGGAGCTTTGAGGAACAGATACATTGGTCTGGGAGAAAAGTCTTTCTAGATTTAATTTCCAAGCTTGTCAGAGGAAAGGAAGTGGAATATGTGTGAGATTAGAAATGCAATTCCTCCAATTGCTAGATGTGTAAATTTGACTACATTTCGTGGCCCTGCTGAGGTTCCAAATCTATAAATGGAAATTATGGAAATTGCCTTATAGGCTAGGTTATAAGGAAAACACAAACATGAAACCACCTGGAAAAATTAGATGATCAATAAATTTATGCATCATTTCACCAAGGAAACCACATACTACAATTAAGTGCACTAACATTTTAAAACTGGAAGGTGTTAACATGTGTATGTACTTGTATGTGAGTAAGTTTTAAATAAACTAAGATCAGTTCAGAATATGTGCTTTGAAGTAATGAGCTACTTCAAGGAATTTACTTGAAATGTAATAGTGTACAAACTCCGACATCATCTTCCAAAGAAATTACATTTTTTTTTCTTTAGAAGACCTACTGTTTGCAAATGCCAATACCTATCTTTCCCGAATCATTTCTGCCCTTTGGGGGATGGGGAGAGGAGGGAAAACTCTGAAAAGGAAAATTTATCCCTTATTCATAGTTCCTAAGGTTTTTGTTCTCTAGAGCCCAAAGATGCATTTTACAAAAGAGATAATGAAAGATTTTTAACCAAGGAAGTGGAATGTATCATGATGTAAGATATAAATTTCCATATCTTCCACACAGCAAAAAACCCTATCTCAATACCGGCAAATGGCCTTAGGAAAAAAAAAAATCATTAGCATATGGCATATTTCACAATTTTTAACTTTTTTTTTTTTTTTAGCAATCCTAAGCACTTTTTACTGATAAGGGTATTACCTACGCATTATCTATAAGAACTTGAAAATTATTTTGCTGAAAGTTGTGAAGTTAAAACTTATTGATGGTAGTTGGTAATCATGGTCTCTCAGAATAGCAGGCCCTAAAACCAAAGTAAATGCCTTAGACTTCAGCTTCAAAAATACCCATTGGTGAATGAAAGATTATGGGCAGCAAACCTTTTTTTAGAATAAAAGGTTTAGAGTTACCAATTTCTACAAAAATTACCACCTTCTTTCTTGCCAAGTTATTCCCTGGGAGATTTGAAACTGAAGGGAAAGTGATTTTGCAATAGATACATTAGCATAAATGTGCCACATCTAAATTTTTGTTAATCCTTCATGGCCACTGCCAGAGAGACACAAAAAGGCAGAGCACAGAGCTGGGATGGGGGGACAGGAGCCCCTATTCTAAACCCAGACAAACCCTATAGAGAAAAAAGTTCCCACGGAATCGATATCATATAAAAATAAAACCATTGAGAAAAAGGATTGTAAACTGTTTTGTTTTGTTTTTTTTTTCTAAAACTTAAAATGAGTCATGTTAACCTGAAGCCCATTTTAATTTCTAATACTGCCCTCCACGTCCAGGTACCTGGCTCTGACACAGAAAAGCCCTCTAGAAGCGTCTGTAGGAAGAGTGGATGCCCCAGTTTGAAGGAAGGGAACCCATGTCTATTGAAGACGCTCACCGAATGAGGGTATTTTCCAGACACTTGCCCAGCATACAGGATCTTCCTCAATCCTCAGACTTACCTGTGAAATTGATTTTGCCATCCCTATTTAAGAACTAAGTGTGAGGGTGCAGAGGGAGTAGTCCGAGCACCGCTGCATCCCTGGGAGCAGCACCACCGCAAAGCCAGAGGCTGCAACCCGCGCCTCTCGCCGCGGCTGGGCGCCGCCATGACTCTTTCCCAGAATCCTGTTCTGCACAAGGCCCGGTCCCCCCACTCCCCATCCCCCCTCCTCGGGCACCCTGGATGCTACCTGCTCTGCCCTCACCCACCTCCTACCATTTTCTGGAACACCCTGGGAGGCAAGAGGGAGCTGTTGGTGTAGTATGAAAAGTAGTGGAGGTTTGGAATCAGTGGAGATTCAAATCCCAGCTCTGACGATTATGTGGCGGCCAAACTCACCCACCCTTTCATTAAGCCTCAGTTTCTTCTTCTGCAACCTGGCACCGAGACTCCCGCCCAGGGTCACTGAGAGGGAAGCCGACCAGTGTGGAGGAAACAGGAAACAGAGAAGAGGGGACAGGAGGCAGCGCTTACGACAGTACTCACCCAGAGGGCAGCACAGGCTTTCTGTCTCCTCTGAGGGTAGAAAGAAAGAAACATACCCCAAGCTCACACCAGTAAGATGTTAGCACCTCAGGCTGAAGCAGAACCAAAATGAGGCCTTACACCTGTGGCGAAGGAGGAGGCTGTCACGGTGCAAGTAGATCCAGACCCTGTAGGAGGACACCTGAGTTCTCCCCGCTCTGCTCCGAAATCACTGCCTGATCTTCTTGGAACCCCGTTTGCCCTTCTACTCAGTGAAGTGTTGGGCTATACTGTCCTTGTGGTTACTTTATGGAGACTCCTCCTAGTTCTAGCTAACTTAGTTTTAATTAGGAAGTTCAGCCTCTCTTTGGCAAATGTCTTTTCAGCAACAATCGATTTGATAATATGAGCTCTTTTCTCTTTTGTGTATGTAATAAATTGTCTTATGGCTGCCATCAATTTTTTGCATTCAGAAGAGAAGTCCTGCTTGCCATAGTGTATTTATTCTTTAAATGGTCTGTTAGTCTGTTTATATTGTATTTGTATTATTTTATATAGAATTCTAGCGACTTTATTCCTAACATTGGTCTAAGATTTCCTTTGCGGGGGGAGGAGGGCAAGGTGAGGGATCATTCCTTATCAGGGTCAAGTCCTAAGACTTTATTCATTTCTTTAAATGAATTGGAGAGCTCTTTTTCTAAAGCCCGGGATAATTTAATTAACATGAGGATCATCTGTCCTCTAAAGGTTAGATAAAACTCAGCTGTGAAGCCATCTGCTCATGATGCTTTTTTTTCTAATTGTTGATCATTAATTTTCTTTCTAATGTCTTTTTTTTTTTTTTTACAGTAGTTGAATTTTTCAAGGGTTCTACTTCTAGGGTTGGTTTTGATTGTGTGAGTTTTGTAAAAATAAATAAATAAATAAGTTGCATGTGCGAAGAAAGAGTTGTGCATCATAGTCTTCTTACTCTCCTCCACGCATATGCCTATCACCTTTTCATTTCTAATTTTAAGTATTTCTATTCTCTCTTTTCCTTCATCCAGTTTCTGGCCTTTTCAAGAAAACTGCTTTTGAATTTACACATTGCTCCTGCTATTGTTTAGCTTTTTACATTTATTCCAACTTTTCCCTTTTAATATTTTCTTCTTCCTAGTTTCTTCTGTTGTATTTTCTAATTTTTTATGATAGGCAGTAATTCCTGTATCTTTGTCTTTCTTCTTTAAGACACATATGTCTGAGGCCATATACTTTAATTTGAGTTCTACCTTATGTCTCATAATTCTGGCAGGAAGCAGATCCTGTCGCTGTCCATTTGCACTCAGTAGTTTCACTTTCCATCTTTCTCTGCTCTACCTCATGCTCCTGGAACCGCCCCTCAATGGACTATATCACCGAGATCCTCTTGCTGGATGGACTTCAGTTGGGTTTGACCAGTGAGAGACATCAACAGGAAATAGGAGGACAGGTAAGAAAAGCTGTGCCTTGACTGCCCCCCTGTTCGTCCCACCAAATCTTGGAGTGGCAGCAACTATACTTCTCCTATGAAGAGGCCCTACCTTGACTTCAGCTCATACTGGGGTTCTCTAACATAGTTCCTAATTTTGTCAGTCCAAGCCTCGGGGTGAGAACACCTTTCCACTGTTGCTAGTCTCTGAGTGCCTTGATTCTCTTAGCCTTGCTGAAACCTTTTAAAATAATTACTTTACTCAGATCTCTTCAGCGGGACCATCTGAGTGGAGTTCTGTTTCCTGGTGGAACTCTGGTACAAAGCAGTCATTGTTCTCGAAATAGTTTAATTCAAACTTGTTTTTCTTTTATCCAGTATCCAGATTTTACTTAGGAGAGTATCTCTTCATTTCTAAAACCTAAGACTCTGTGGATGTCATCTTGTTTTGAATGAACCTTAGAATTATGGACTTGAAAAACAGCTCTCATACATGTCTACTTAGTAAGCTGCTGGAGGGTGTGCACCAAGATGAGAAAGCAAACCAAGAAACAATACATGAGGCACAGTAAACAGTATCCAAGAGGCAGGAGACTAACAGATTTCCCTGATGATTGGAGAGGAAGCCCTCAGATGCCAGCAGTACAACCCAGAGTAGAGAAGGAGTTGGTGGCCAACAAAAGGGTGTTTCTAACACTATGTGGATATTTGGGACTGATGTCTTATCTGATGTGTTTGCATTAAGAAAACATGTTTCGGTACTTTAAATAGTTTGGTTCAATCGGTTGAGCATCTGACTCTTGATTTCCACTCTGGTCAGGATCCCAAAGTCCTGGAATCTAGTCTAGCCTCGGGCACAATGCTGAGCCTGGAGCCTACTTAAGATTTTCTCTCTCTCCCTCTGCCCATCTCCATGGCTCATGTGCTCTTCGTTCTCTCTCTCTCTCTCTCTCTCTCTCTCTCTCTCTCTCAAATTAAAAAAAAAAAAAGCTTGGAAAAAAATTTATTGCTAAGTACCTAGACAACTAAGCAAATAGAAAAAAGAGCTGATCATTCACAGAAAAGTGAAAAATTGTACAGAAAAGGAAATATCATAGAATACTACATGGCTCATGTGTGACCATATGTTTAAATGACCATAATGGTATAAACACTGAATATTATCCGAACTAAAAATTGGAGCATGGAGAGGAATTATAAGGGTGCAAAATCCTTAGTTCCATAGTAGAATGTCAACTCACAGTATGTAAATTGACATTTCAAAAAAGTGGCATATTAAGCATATTATTTAAGAATCAGGGGGTAAATACCAAGAAGAGCTCACAAAGTTTAAAGAGGTTGGTTCTGAGAAGCAAGATTTAGGAGTGTAGATGAGAGGGACAGAGGAATGGTGTTTTCTTGTTGGCTATTGTAAGCCTTCTTATTCTCTTTGACTTTTTCAACTATGCAAACATATTACTCTGATAAGAAGTTAAATGTTTAAAATAGAAAACCAAAAAAGCTAAGAAACTCAGGTTTCCTTCACCCAGGAAACTGGGAACAAAACAACAAAAACATTCTGGGGAAAATGAGGCCATGAACACCGTAGTATGAACTGTGTTAACCAGCTCCTGTGTCTTCATCTCAGCAGTCCACTAATTCAGGGTTTCCTAGAAGGCTCTTTCAGACATGTAGGAAGGGAGTGTAGCCTAACTCTGCTCCTCAAGAATAATAGAGACCTTGCTTCAGCTCGGCTAAGACACGGTCTTATAGTTTTCCTAGCAAGGTTCATTACATTCTCAACACCAAACTAGTATGTTTTTTTTTTAAATATTTTTCAGATGTGATAATTTACTGGTTGAGACTTGAGAGCAGTTTTATTGTTTTTTACGGCAATTTCATTTTCCCTTAGTCATTCTCCCTCCTACACTCTGGCACTTAACAAATCTTCCTTCAGCGTTTGGGGGGATGGCTCCAGAGCATATATCTGGAAGCCCATCCTCAGCATAACAAGCCAATTAGCTGCTAAGAAAAACACTGCAGGGTTCTCTTGCCATTTATTTTGACTTAAATTCTGTCTTAATAATAGCCCAGCAAAACATGGAGCATTGACAGTGTGTCAGTACTGCAATTATCAAAACTTCCTTCTAGACTTTGTAGGACCTTATTAAAGGTACAAGAGGCAGAGAGCCCCAGACCTGCAGACCATTAAGATGGAAGTCTGCAGGCCATTTAGAAACATTACCCCCATTTAGGGAGGCTTAGTCTGTTAAGTGCCTAACTTCCGCTCAGGTCATGATCTCACGGTTCGTGGGTTTGAGCCCCATGTCAGGCTCTGTGCTGACAGTTCAGAGCCTGGAGCCTGTTTCAGATTCTGTGTCTCCTCTCTCTGCCCCTCTTCTTACTGTGCTCGCTCTTGCTCCCTCCCTCTCTCTCTCTCTCTCTCTATCTCAAGAATAAATAATAAAACATTAGAAACCTTACCCCATTTGAACACCTGGGGTATGACCACAGGAAACAACTATAGTTCACTCATCATGACGAGCTTCACTGTTGAAGATTATAAATTGTTGATAATTTATAAACTTAATATAAATATGGTGTTTTTGTAAAAATTCATGTAAAATTTGAGCACATAATGCAAAAGAAAAGCAAGGACCTCTAGCTCCGAGATTTCCAAGTCCTATTTTGAGGACCCTCGAGTTCAAGCAAATATATCAGGGGTCTCCAAGACAATCAGGAAAGGTGAGCAGTGATAATATGTGACCCCTGAGCCGCCCCAAATCTGTGCAGTCCTATTTTATCCATCATTTTACACATGGAAAAATTAAGTTCTCCAGGAAGGAGGAAGAAATTCATCTAATATCGTACAAGTAGCAGGTGGCAAAGCTGGAACCGAATCTAGGTGTTTGGATTCCGGGCTCAATGTTTTCAGCAGTGTCTTTTGCTGCCTTTCCTATTTTAGGTGTGTTTCTATTTATAGAAACTAAAAAAAAAAAAAAAAGTATCCCTTTCTGGAGACTGATGGAGATGTTACCACCCTGCATTTTCCCTAAGGAAAGAAGTTTGATAAATTATTTAAATATCCACTTTTCTCTGCTAAAATGTACACTGTGTTTTTCTCTAAGTAAAATGTGAAAACACATATTACTGAGCCATTTATATGCAACATTTTTCTTCTTAAAAGCTTCTCTTCTCCCATATCCATTGCTTTGGAAACCTCTGGAGATATTATAATGAAATATTGATTGCCTGCTCTGTCATCTCCACCCTATTCCTATTCTAATGATCCTACAACTCCAGAATAATTTTTGTTGAGGAAGCACTAATTCAGAAACATGCTTCTACATTTGTTTTGAAGACAAGAATATTACATCAACTGTGGACTGCGTACCAGCATTGTAGCACGTCAGCTGCTATTCAAGATGGCTCCTATTGGGGCCTCACATTTCATTAGCATCAAGGACTTTGAGTAACTGGCTTCAGAAGGGATCTCTTAATTCCCAAGTGATGACAGCTTCAATAAGATGGTAGTGGCTAAAAAGCAGAGTTTGATCTTTGGGGGTGAGGAGGAATCATTAGAGGTTCCACTGTGGGGGGGTGCAAGTTCAGCTACTAGAAAAGACTGGAGGTAATATGCCCCTCATAGCACACCCAGAGGCTCCATGGTGGACACTTTCCTGCTTGTGCCAGATTGGAATAGGGAGCAGTGCTGATGGAATTTCTCAAATCTCTTTATAAAACAGGAGGAGTTTGAACTGATGAAATATGTTTAGGATTTAGAATCAGAAAAAACAGAAGAATGAGAAGGCCATTCCATTGCTTACCATCTCAGTGACCCTGGATAATTTAATTAACCTTTGCTTAGTTTTCCCATTTGTAAATGGAGATAAATAAGGGCTACCTTTGTATTGGTGGCATGAGAATTTAAACAGATAATTCAAGTTAAATGCCAACATATGCCTACAAATCCTTAATAAATGTAAAGTCTCTTCTTCCTGGAGGAAGATATTTGTATATCTTTATGTATCTATTTATGTGTGTGTGTGTGTGTGTGTGTGTGTGTGTGTGTGTGTGTGTGTGTTTCTAAAAAGGCATGGAGTAGTTTTTCCCAGTAAGACCTAGGAGGTGCTACAGAAATCAGTCTCCCATGGAAGGTCACTATGAAATAGATCCATCTATGAAAATATGCCACTAAAGCAGAGGAGAAGGGGTTCTAGACTGGAGGAGCTACTCTTCTCTTGCTGCATAATAAGCCCTCTTAAAACTCCGCAGTTTAAAACATCAACCGTCTTGTTATCTCCCATGGTTCTATAGTTGGAGCCCAATGGGAAGCTCTATAGCTCTTGCTGAGGGTCTTTTATGTGATTTCAGTCACATGGTGGCTAACAGGGAGTCATCTGGGAAACTGGGACAACTGGGCCCCTCTCCCCCTTCACACAGTTTCAGGGCCTCCCCTCCCCCATCTGCTCTCCCTAGCAGCACAGCTGGGCTTCTAACATGGCAGCCCAGTGCTTCCAAACACATGTGGTCCAAGAGGAAGGAAATAGAAGCTTTCAAGCCCTCTTCAAGCTTGGACTCAAAGCCCAAGAATATTACTTGCCCCACCTTCCATGTTAAAGCAGTCCCAAGCCCAGTCTAGATGCAGAGTGCGGGGTCAAAAGAGCTATCCAGACAGGCCTCAGAGGCCTCTGTGCAGTCCAAATGGCTGATGTGCTTGGGTAACACTAGCTCCATTTCTTGCCTGCAGAACATATTCACCAAATAATGTCAAATGACTGAATGAACATGTAATTCTCCATAGTCCAGATTAATGCTTTCATTTTTGGTTAAATAAAATCAAGGAGGGTTACATTTGTGGCTGGCTCACCTGTAGCAGCTGCCATTTAGAATGTTGTCAGGCTCGGCGCCCCACGGGCTCTTCAGGGAGATTATTTTCCATGCCTGCTTAACTAGCAGTTGTGTTGATAGGCCATTCAGGAGCTTTCAGCAGAAACGTTGCTGATTTTACCACCCCATATTTTAAAAAAGAATATGCCTTGACATGATCATAACCAATAACACTTGGAACAGGATGTGTGGTTGCTATTTTCAAAATATTTCTGTTCATTATTTCAGAGTCTTTTCAAAACAAAGATGTGGCTTTTTTTCCCCAGCCCATGTGTCAGGCCAAGGTTTACCCTAGAAAAGAGGCCACCTAGAGCCTGTGATTTCGGGGGCCCAGGAAAAGAGACAGACCTCCAAATCTGTGGATTTCTCACCTGCTGATTGTTTTCTGGGAGCAAACTATGTATTTCATTCCATAAAGTCACATCTGGTTTAGAAGGAGGACAGAGTGAGTAGAATCCTCACCATGTATCCATGACTACTGATAAACGTCCCAGGAGGGCAGGTTACAAAAGAACAGGGGGAGATGATACCAGAACAAAGGGATCCCTAAAAGGTAGGAAGAGGGCATGGAAATGAGAGTTTTTTGAGACAAAATTTCGGTTACATCCTTCTCCCAGCCACACCACTGACAAAAGATAAGCCAGCTCCAAGCTCAAGTTAATAAGGAATGTTGACTCTGCTTCTTCTCTCCCGTTTTTGGGGTTTTTCAGCTTAATATTCAAGAGGCCCTCAGTGACCCAGCCTATCTTTCTAGCCTCCTAAGACACATAGCAGTGTGCCACAATATTTGTGGAAGGAATAAAGGCATGAATGAGAAACTATCCCTTTCCCAGTAAACATGCCTGCTCCAGCCACATGGAAAGCCGTACTGTGACCCAAAAAACAAAAACACAGAGTTTTGCTACTTTTGCCTTCTTTTTTTGATGTGTTCTATCCCATGAACTTGCACCACTGAAATTCTACTCTTCCGTCATGGTTTGATTATAAACACCATGTGTTTTCAGAAGTCTTCCCAAATCTCTGCATTGATAAAGAATTCCTTCTCTCTAGATCATCCAATCACTTCATCATTACTTCCAAAAGAATAACTCTTAAGTGTGCCCGGTATTATCATTACTTGGACAAAATTTTCTGGATGGCAAATTAGGAAGTGGGGATACAGTTCTGAATAGAAGGCAGACCATGCTTCAATACTAACCACATGCAAAGGCTTGAAGAGCTGAATCTCCACGCCAAGTCTGCGGTTGCAAGTGGCTCTCCAGATGGTAAGTGATGCTAGAGGTCAAGAGGAAGGCAAGGATCAGATCACTTACAGTCTTGGGTTCCACCTCAGGAACTTGTACTTCCCAGGGAGTGATGGAGAGTCACTGCCGGGATTTAAGCAGGGATACGGACCATTTCTTGTCCATCTTTGTAACCTAGGGTCAACAAACACAGTGCCTGGAAATAACCACATGGCCAGGAATTCAGTGCTTACTGTGTGCCCAGCACTGTGCCAATCACTTCACATACATCAGTTAGTAGACTCCAATGAAAGTTTATGCCATTAAAATGAATGGAATTTCAGCTCCATCCTATCTAGCGTAAAAATAGAAACTGTCATTATAGCTTCAGCAGAGAGAGTTAGAAAATTATAAGTTTAAAGAAGTTTAGTCATGAAAAAGGAGAAGAATAAAGGAGAGAATTTGATTATTGCTCAGCTAAAGGTCAAACCAAAAAGATTCAGGTGATAAAAAAGGATGGGTAATTTTTTTAAGTGGTAAAAGAGCTAAAAAGGATTTTATAAACACTTTAGGGGAGGAAAAGATAAACCACAGAGAAAAATGGGTCTTCTAATAAATGAGTGGGAAAAGAGAATTAACAATAAATGAGAACAGCTGAAATATTGAACTCATCCTTTGCAAGAAAAATGAGAGGAAATAACTTAGATTCTGAGCAAGTAATAAAAATCTTGCAAAATACTTAATAGGGATAGAAATCTAGTGAGGGAATATTCATTAAATTTAATTTATCATTTTTAAATAGACAGCCTAAAGCCCTCACAAGGTGCTTTGCCACTGGAATCAGATCAGTTCGTTCCCTCCCTAATTTGGCTTCTGAAGACACTGCCCCTTAGGAAAGACACCGTCAGTATCACCCCCTCAGGGTCAGCTTCTCACTAGAATGCAAAAGGGACATTTTGAGGAAAAATTTCACATTCATACAAAAATCATGCAGCTGTTTTTCATCAGAGCAAAATAATGATCAAAATCCCGGTTTCAAAGAAGTCAGGCTCAGAGGGGTCCATGCTGGCGTTTCACGTTGACTTTTTATAGCTGAGAAAATCAAGGCTCCGGGGAAGGAATGGCTGTCCCACGATGACGCAGTCACATCTGGTGGGATGTCAGACATAACACAGCCTCACCCAGGAGCGTGGAGCAGGGCTTGCAAGAGGAGATCCGGGTGAAGTTATCACCTGCCCCAGCTCCTCTGAGCCTCTCCTTCTCCACTGCCCTGTTAGGCTGGGTTGGGCGCCCCCTTCTGGACACTCAGAAAAATACGGGCATTTCTCAATCTTTGCTTTCACCCTGTTTCACACTGACTTGTCTTCTCCTCTTTTTCCTCCAGACTGCGAGTTCTATGAAGGGAGGGACTACACCCTATTAAATGGTGTCACCCAAGTGGCTACTCAGGAAATGCTTGTTGAATGAACAAATGGATACATGAACAAAGTGAAGACTCCAAAAGTAGATTGTTGAACACCCTCGAGATGTAACTATGAAACCAGAGTGGAGACTCTATAACCAGGAACATATGTGCTGTCTCCATGCCACCCAGCACCCACCCGCCTCATGGAGAGGCACCTGGAGAGCTGGACCAAAAACTCAACTCTCTTTGGTGACCCTTTCTTGTTCCCTGTGGGCTCCTCCTCAGGGAATAATTAACCAACAAAGAGCCTGGCCAACAAAGAAATAAGCAGGATCTGCATAATGCCACTGACCTATTCACCTGCTTCCCTTATGTGGCTTGAACTGAATGCCATGCAGGGAAAGCGGCCCAGCTGAAGCACTTGAAATCTGGGAAGAAATGGGATTCATCACAATGAAGGCAGGGCAGACCACACGCGGCTCAGGTGTGTGTTCAGGAGGCTGTGAGTGGAGGTGACTTCTGAGCAGGTGCCTAGTCTCCTCCTGGAATGCCTTCATCGCTCAAGTCCAAATCCGTTGGGCCCAAAGGTGGCTTCCCCAAGGGGGCTTGTCTGACACCCCAGTCAGAAGTACCTTCTATCTCTAAACTCACAAGGCATCTTCTTGGTCTACTGTTAGCCTTTGTCACAGTTGGCTCTATATACTGATTGTGCAGTGTTGTCCGTTGGGAGCTTCCAGAGGGCAGGAAATATTCCGAACTCATCACTTTATTCGTGCTCTCTAATTCGATTTCCAGACCACAGCAGTAAGAGTGGTCGTAAGAGTGGTAAGAGTAGCAGGACTTCATAAGAATCGTGGTGAGTCACACAGCCGAGGGCAGCAGCAGCATCACAAGCGGGGCACCTCTGAACACCTGCTATTCTGCCGGGCACTACGCACAATGTGTGTCTCCCTATTTCACCTAATCCTAAAAGCAACCCTAAATAGCATGTGTTTAGTATCTCCTTTTTACAGGCTTCTCCTCTCATAAGAAAAAAGAAAGATAAGCGGGATCAAATAACTTACTTACAGGTGACAGAGCCAGGATTTTCACACCCATGGCTCACGGACATCGGAATCTGCTCTCTAATCAAATGGGTGCACTGGCTTGGCTACTAAAAGGTGCAGAAATCCTGCCACTGGCTGCAGTGTCAACCTGACTTCAATGTCATCCCGAATTCAAAGGCACCACTTTTCCTGGAGACCCACCTTCAGTCTCCACTGCTCCTAAATGGGCCGCCATGCTCCATCTTAGAGAATGTGGGAGTTGTAAGGCCCTCGGAGATAAGCTCACCTGGGACGGAAGCCCTGGAAGTTCACGGCCTGCCTAAGTCACTGGGGCTGAAAAGAAGCAGCAGCCTGGTAACCTGGCTCCCAGAGGCCAGACACTCTCTTTGTTATTCCTCAGTTTTTCTGACATTGAGATGCCAGGCTCAGTAGAAAACCCATGTGGAAGCACAGAACAATTGCCTTCTGCTCAATTCACGATGTCAGAGCCCAGGACTGCTGTTATTTAGCATTGACGACAAGGGAAACACCATCAGCATGGCCAATTTCCCCTGCTCTAGTCTGCCTCCTGTCCTTTCCACCCCCACACTTACTGTCTGTGAGTTGACAGCAATCCTTCAAACAGAAGCTCTGTTTATTGGGGCGCCTGGGTGGCTCAGTCAGTTGAGCGTCTGACTTAGGCTCAGGTCATGGTCTCATAGCTCGTGAGTTCAAGCAGCGCGTTGGGCTCTGTGCTGATGGCTCACAGCCTGGAGTCTGCTTTGGATTCTGTGTCTCCCTCTTTCTCTGTCCCTAACCCACTGGCATTCTGTCTCTGTCTCTCTCAAAAATAAATAAACATTAAATTTTTTTAAAAAAATATTAGAAGCTCTGTTTATTACAGAGCTGAGAGCTGGGTTTCCATGCCTGCCCCCAACCTCCTGGTCAATGAAATTAACAGCTAGGCCTCTTACCAAATGCATTTGCTTCCTGTCCCTCTTCACTACAATTTGTGTCCCCTTACTGCCCTGGCCGCTGTGGGGTAAAGAATGCCTGTTCCCTCTACTGGCATCAGGTGAGAAGGTGGGTCTCTGGGCGGGCTAGTTTGCTGCCCCCTTTCTCTCGTGATCAGTTCATCTCACCTCCCATGGAGGCGTACCTAATGGAATGGTGTCTTCTCTATCAGAACCCCAGTAATGGCTTCCTAATGTACTTGACTGTCCCTATGAATGAGGCACATTGGCACATAGACACAAGGCCTGAAAAAAATTCCAAAGGTTCCTTCCTGTTCTATCTGCAGTGCGATACTGGAAAGAACACAGTATCTCATTTCCTCTTGTGTAAACGTGGTATAATATCCACCATGGTTCTGAGAAGTCAGTGAGGCTAAATAGTAAAGTACACACAAAGCAGTAAGCAGTGTATGGATACATACTAGACGTTCGGTGGCCAGTAGTTCTTTCCTTCCCCTCCAACCTTCCCTCCAGAGGTAGCTGCAATGCAGTCACTTTCCCCGAGCCCTCACTGAGTGCCTTTCTCCGCCCCAGCCCAAATTATGAAGATGTTTCATTGACACTCATAATTTCTCATGACAACGGTCACATTCTGAGTTTCGTTATTACTATTCACGGATCTTTGAGTCCGTGACAGGGATCTTGTCTTATTCCTCTGGCTTGTGGCAGGTGTATGGAGTTTCACTGGATTGAAATGGATAGGACTTCACACTACTGGCACCACCCTGAGCTTGCTGTGTGACCTCTCTTTGTACCTAAACTCACGTACTTACAATAGAGGAGGGCAAGGCTAGAAGAGAGGCTGCTGTCTGAGGGCATCAGCTTGCAAATTGTCCTCCTCACATCTGCAACACCAGCATCACCTGGGAACTCCTTCGAAATGCAAAATTTCAGACCCCCACCCTACACCTATTGAACCAGAAATCCTAGCGCTGGGTCTGAAAGACCTGTGTTTCACTGAACCCTCCAGGTGATTCTGATGCCTGCTTATTGAAGATTGAGACCCACTGACGTTGGAGCTTCTGAGAACTCCCAGAGTTGTATGCAAACAATGTGTGGAGTGTGTGTGTGTGTGTGTGTGTGAGTGCACATGTGTGTGAGCACACACAAACACACGTGCAGGTTCAGTTCCAGACCGCCACAACAAAGCAAGGATTGCAATAGCATCAAATAAATTTTTTAGTTTCCCGGTACATATAAAAGTTAGGTGTACATTATACTCTAGTCTATTAATTATTCGATAACATTATGTCTAAAAAAACAATGTATATACCTTAATTAAAAAACATTTTATTGCTGGGTGCCTGGGTGGCTCAGTCAGTTATGCATCCAACTCTTGATTTTGGCTCAGGTCATGATCTCATGGTTCGTAAGTTCGAGCCCCACATCTGGCTCTGTGCTGACAGCGCAGAGCCTTTTTTGGGATTCTCTCTCTCTCTCTCTCTCTCTCTCACTCATGCATGCTCATTCTCTCTCTCTCTAAATAAACTTTTAAAAAGTTAAAAAAATCACTTTATTGCTAAAACAATTCTAGCCAACATCTTGAGCTTTCAGCGATTCATAATCACTGACCACAGATCACCAAATATGACACAGATACATTAAATGAGCAAATGCTATTGGAAAAATGGCACCACGAGACTTGCTGGAAGCAGAGTTGCCCCGAACCAACTCATAAAAAACACAGCATGTGCGAAGTGAAGTATGTTTGTATACGTATACTATGTTTTATACTAGATCACATATACTATATATTACACAGTACAGAATATGTAATTAGGCAAGTATGGATATATACTCGCATGTCCTTTCCCTCAAGAGAGTCTGCATAACTTTCATTGTATTTGCAAAGGTTTCATGACCTTAAAAAGAGGTGGACACCCTTGGATAAGCCTTGCCCTGCAGTTCCTTCCTGATAAAAAATATCTTGAGTCTTACTAGAAAGAAGAAGCACATGTGACGATGAACATAAATGCTACCTAATTGCCACACTGATTGATTAGATGAACATGAGCTAAGGGACTGGGAAAATGTGCCAACGTGGAGTTCAAAATGGAATGGTCTTTTTTTAAAAAAAAATTTTAATGCTTATTTATTTTTGAGAGAGAGACAGACAGAGGGTGAGTGGGGGAGGCATAGAGAGAGTGGGAGACACAGAATCTGTAGCAGGCTCCAGGCTCTGAGCCCTCAGCACAGAGCCTGACACGAGGATTGAACCCAGGAACCTTGAGATCATGACCTGAGCCAAAGCCAGAAAGTTAACCAGCTGAGTCACCCAGGAGCCCCCAAAATGGAACAGCCTTTACATAAGTCTGCCAACTGCTTCCAGGATGAAATCCATCCTAGACCTCTGTTCCTCCCCACACCCTGGTGCCAGTGCCCCTTCCGTCCCTCAAAAATCACAGCTTCTCAGAGGTAGGAGGGTCTTCAGAGTTCAGCCGAGCCCCGGCTATGTATTAAGACCCACTAGGGAATTGTAGAAAGTACCAGAGGCAGAGCCTCCTCCCAGAGACTCCTCCATAATTGGTCTCTATTTTTAGAAGTTCCCCAAGTGATTCTAAGGCATGGAGGGGAGTGTTTCTCAAAAATTATTGTGTCTGTCTCCCTGCACTGCAACAAAACCAGGTCACTTTTAGGCGTATCCGCCACTGACCCTGCTATCAAATGGTAGAGGCAGCAGCAGAGGCTAGGGGAGAAGGGCTGTAAATGAGGACTTGGAATTAGAATTCATTCATGAGCTCAGATCCCTGCTTTGCCGGTTCCTGCTCTCAGAACCACCCGGAATCTCATGATCTTTGGAAACGGGGTTTCTTTGGCGGTAAAAGAAAACAACAAAACAACAAAACAAAACAAAAACAAAAAACCAGGGGCGCCTGGGTGGCTCAGTCGGTTAAGCGGCCGACTTTGGCTCAGGTCATGATCTCGCTGTCCGTGAGTTCGAGCCCCGCGTCGGGCTCTGTGCTGACCGCTCAGAGCCTGGAGCCTGTTTCAGATTCTGTGTCTCCCTCTCTCTCTCTCTGCCCCTCCCCTGCTCATGCTCTGTCTCTCCCTGTCTCAAAAATAAATAAAACGTTAAAAAAATTTTTTTAAACAAAGCAAAAAACAAAAAGGAGAGTCCACATGCTGAGAAGGAAATGAAGCCAATGAAGGAATTTGTAAATGGTGAGGCACTTAGGTGTGGTGATAAAATGATGCTCCAGGGAGGGGGTGGGGGGGGATGAGGGCCCACTGACCATCTCGGTGGGAGGCTGGTGACAAGCTTACCCTCAAAGAGTCAGGTGGCACTGGGAGGGGAGGTGGCGGCAGCAGCCCTACTGAGCTTCTTCCCCAACCTTTTGGAGTGAGGAGCACTGAAGGGTTAACGTACTCCAAAACTGATGCTCTCAGGCTCTGCCTGCTGCTGGCAGGATTGCTTTTGTTCATGCTAATTAAAAACAGGTGCATTTGCCTGCGACTCAGGCTGGGAGGCCTTCTCAGGCCTGGTTGTCCTGGAGACTGCCATCTCCACAGGCAGTCAGTTTAGGGGGAAGGGTTCTGGCTTCATTTGCATGTGAGAACTCGGGTTTCACCTGAGCTTCATAAAAAGAACAGAAAAAAATGATAGGTGCTTAGCTGTTCTCCGGGAGAGAAAATGGCTTGACTATTGCCGCAAAGGCAAAAAGTAGCAAAGAATGAACGCGGCTGCTTTAAAGGCTCACGGGCAAGAGCCTTTGTAAACGGGCAAGAGCTGCGGCTGGCAAGCCAGAATTCGGGTTCCAGAGCTGCCTCAGTGCCTCTGTCTGACCTTACACAGCTGGACAATCATACCTAACATTGTACACTATCTCCTTTAAGCCTGTTTTTATTCCAAACTTAAAGAGGTGAAACTGAGGTACCAGGGGACCCGTTGCTCAAAGTTACTGGGTAAGCACGAGCCACAATCCAAATCCAGCTCTCCTGTGCTTTCCTATCTCCACCATGCTGCTTTCTCCTGCTCTGAGCTTCCAACTCCTTCACAAAATGAGGAGTTCACGCTATCCTCAGCTTCCTTCTTGCCTCCCCGCCCAGAACACGGGTCCACCCCACTGTGGAAGAATAGACTGTTTTTCCTCCAGCCTAAACCTGTTTTGCCATCTCAGAATCAAGACCCCTCAGCCAGTCCGAGCCTGGGTTTTCTGACCCAGCTAAGGAGTCAAGGGGTAGTTGAGAGACAACACTGAGAAAGAGACCGGCCCATGCAACAGACCAAGGGCACCAAATATTAATTTGACTTTGAACTTGGTGGTGAGGCAGACTTAAAGCTGGTGGGTGATATGGATGTCAAAATGAAGCCAAGGTCTGATTTATAGTGGCTAGGATCTGCACCCAAGGATTTGACATCAGATTATGACCCACCCATCCCCACTTTTTAATTTATGGCTCTTGAGCCAATTTAATTGGATTTGTCTTCAGTGGGTCTGTTTATTGCCATTTGAGAAGGCAGGCTTATAAGAGCCTTTGAAATTGTGTTGGGATGGTGAAGAATCCGAAGATAAGAATTCCAATACTCCTTCCTAATTTCCCCACACAGTGTGAAGCAGGGTGAGAAGAGTCTAAGTTAGTGCATTACCAAGAATGACTTGGCTGGATTACAACTTGGGAAAAGTTTAGCAAAATCAACTTCTTTTCTCCAAGTCAGTCACTTGAGGGTTTGAAAACTTGTCTCTCTGTTCCTTCCTTTGAACAAAGAAGCTCAAAGTTACCTCTCTGAACCTTCCCCTCAAATTTAGCTCTCAAATGTTGTTGAAAGCAAATTTTCGAACAATCTACCAGCTTTTCAAGATCACTCAACTTAGCTGTCACTCAACAACTCTGAAGGAGCTGTAAAAAAAAAAAAAAAAAGGCAGAAATTGCACTGGTCTTGAAGTCAGAAAATGTGCTTTTGTTTTTTATCTCTACCTTGTTTGACCTTGAACAAGTCACTTCCCTTTTTGACTCAAGGATTTGCTCACCTATAAGACAGAAGAGCAAGGACCTCTACCCACCCCCCCTTTCTGCCTCAGGAATCCATGAAGATCATCTGGGATGGGAAGGATACATGCCAGGCAAATCTGAAACACTCTCATCACTTACACAATCGTGCTGGCTCTTCCTCAGGGCCAGGGATCATGAGGCAATTGCCCAGTGGTAGCACAGGACAGTACATGGGTTTTAGAATGAGGCACACTGAGATCACACCCCAGTTCTACCATTGAAGACCCTCTCCTATGACCTCTGAGCCATATTTTCTGCTATAAAATAAAAGTAAGATATCACTCATTTGTTGTCAAGATCAAAGAAAATGATTTAAACCCCAATAGCTAACATAAAAATCTCCTGTAGTCTAGTGGTTAAGCACCCAGTTTCTACTGACTGTCTGGTTCAGACACCCTATAGAACTTCTTAGCTGTGTGGTCTTGGACAAGTTACTTAACCTCTCTGTGTCTCAACTTCCCCATCTGTAAAATAGGGAGAATTGTAGTATAGTCATAAGGATGAGTAAATTATTTAAAAAGTGCACAGAAGGATGCTGTCCATGGTAAGTGCTACCTGTCAAGTCATTTTAACAAGAACGAATGCACATCTCTTCTTCACCCAAGCTGCACTAGTAGACAGAACTAATCATAGGAAAGGGTAACCCTAACTCTGACCTTCATCACTACCTCAAAAAGACGAACTCTTCCAATCAGGAAAATCTGCCTCCCACAGGCACATACCCAAAACAGAACAAACACAGAGAGAAGAATCCCATGAAGTCACCACCATGCCAAATGACCTGGTGGCTTAAAAAAGAAGTGAAAGGGGAGACACAGATGTGTCTGACAGCCCTCTTCTTGTTTCTCTGGTTTAGATCTCTCCTTTCATGTGCTTAGTCACTGCAGAAACTGGGAATCCATCCTCTGACACACTGAGCTTCTCTGGGTAACTTATAAAATTTCTCACCAGGTATTTATTTAAAAAAAAAGAAATCCCTTTAACAAGTCAATTTAGAAGTCCTATGGTGTTCATCTGTTACAAGGGGATTTTTATCTGAAATAATGTTATAGGCCAAGGTTTCATTTTGCCTGCTATTCTATATCCTGGTCTGGAGCTATTTTATTTTAAACAACACAAGGCATAGACTGAAATTTCCCAAGAGCATTTCAAAGAGCAATTTTTCATTTCCTGCCCCTATGAATTTATGTTCTTAAAATAGAATTGTGCTAAACATTTTCTTCTGAAATCAGGTTAATATGAACATGAAATGAGAAAGAAAAAAACTTGAAGGAACATTAAACCTCTTACAAAATGCATTTATAAGAAGCTGTATCTTCCTCATGAAAATGAAAACAAGCTACTCATTGGCATTGGAATGTATTTAACTTCCATTCACTCATTAATTCACAAATATGTGTGGAATGCCTTCTATATTCCAGAGGCTGCCATCAGCACTGGAGTTTATAGTCTGTCGGGAAAGAAGGACAAGTAAAGAGATAAGTAGAATATAGGCATGTGCTGTAGTAGAAGCAGGCACAGGTGTGAGTGGAGTTCAGAGCTCGATACCCCAATCACTGAAAGGTGATCAGGGAAGGCTTCCTGGAAGAATATCCCAAGACCTGTAAGAGTTAGGTAGAGAAGAAAAGGGCCTTCACTACAAGGAGGAACTCATGTCTAAAACCACAGAGGCCCAAAGATCGGGAAAGAAAGCAAGGGTAAAACATGAAAGTAATAGAGGGCTAGAACATGAGGCCAGAGAGAAAAGCCAGGACCAGACCAGGGAAAGACATGGAACCTCAACTAAGGAATTTCACTTCTTTCCTGACAGGTATAGGAAGCCAATAATGGACTTGAAGCAAAGAAATAATGTCTTCAAGTCTGGGTTGTAAAGGGATAACCTGGTTACTGTGTGGGTAGTGGAGTGAAAGGCATTAAGGCACGGGAAAGGAGACCGGTAAAGAAGCTTCTATAATGATCCAGTGAAAAGTGATGAGGGCCAGAATAAAAGGCAGTGAATGTGAGAAAGGAGAAGCAGGCACAGCTCTGAGGGTAACTGGAAGAAAGACACCAAAGACTGGTGTTTTATCATCTTCCATTCACCCCATCACTGAGGCAAGGATTTCTGCCCTAGTAGCAGAGATGACCAAACATACCACACTTGACACTGGACAGCAGATGAGACAGCCATTTATGAGTTGCATATGTTTACAACCGGGGCAGAGGACATCACACACAGCACAGGGCCACATGGGGAGGGCCTGGGAACAGACTGCACCAGCAGAAATAATGGGAGGCAGATTTTATAGTATCAGTAGGGTGAGGTGCCCCGTGCTTCCCATGGGAGGATGTAATGGGCTTGTTTGAACAATTCTGTGAGCTGGCAGGGAGATGAAACCTGTTACTCGGGTATAAGCAGGAACCATGCCTTGTCCCATGATAAAAAGCATTGTTTAGCTAGGGGACCTTATCTGCAAGAACAGAATTGGGAACAGAACAAATGGTTAAGCCATTTGAGGGTCTTCCTGATTTTACCAGATGTCAAAGAAGCACATAATAGTGAGTCAGAATGTTGGGTCCTACACCATAGCATGTTACTGAAAGAACATAGAAGGAGAGAGGAAAGTGCAGATATCTCTGGGATATCTGACTTTTGGAATGATGATACACTTCTCTGAGATAAAGGGTTCAGAAGGTGCATATTTTAGAGAGATCATCATGTGTTCACTTTGAGCACATAGAGATGAAGAGACAGAGTATGAAGTTCATAGGTCAAGTTGGAGATGCCTAATAAGTAACTGCATATAGATATCTGGAAGGTCAGGGAAGTTTCACTCTCCACCTTCTGAAATTCTTTCTCTTTACATACACCCTATTCATGGTTTTTGGCTTAAGCTACCAAGTTTTGGAGTGTTTGTTATGCAGCAAAAGCTAACTGATGCATGCACATTGTAAAGTAAGAATGAGAGCCAAGTTTCCAGTGAACGACGGGACTGACCCTGGAGGGGCAATAATGGAGACAGAGCAAGTGCATGTGACGAGTTTAATTTCCTTCCTATTTTTCTAGACAATCAGCTTATTATCAAAGGTTTCTGGTGAGAAAAATTATTATTTATATATCTGCTGGTTCTTTGTGGAAGAGCATTTAACAAAAGTTAGGAGCCCTGTGTCAGGAGGTAGTATAGTTTAGTGGTTAAAGGCTGAGACTCTGGGGTCAGAAAGAATTGCATTTGACTGTAAACTCCTTGCTTCTCTTTTATAAGCTGTGTGACATGGCACAAGTTACTGAACCTCTCTGAGACTTGTGTGGGTTTTTTTTTTTTATCTGTAAAATGGAGATAATGATGGTACCTATTACATTGTCATAAAGATTAAATCAAGATGCTTGACAACATGCCTTGGGGGTTGCTGGTATCCTCTCTGCATTAACCTGCCTTACCATACAGAGAAAAGCCAGACCCCCACTCTCTGACTTTGGTTTCCCAACTGTAAAATAAGAAGTTTCCATTAGAAAATCTCTGAGTCCCTTTGCAATGCTAACATTCTATGAAAGCAAAGTATTCAATACTTATAAGGCGAAAACATTCTGTGCATTTTTAAAAGACATTTAAATAAGTGTATTGCAGCTTTACAGGAAATTTTCATTGTTTTCTTGGATTTTTTTTCCTTAAAAAAATATCAGAGAGCTGCTTGTCAGTACCAAGATAAAGCATATCGCATCTAAGTTATATCCCGCTGACAGTCTGTTTTGTAGCATTGCTAAATATCATGCCTGGATTGCTTTCAGTAAAAAAAAAAAAATAAGAAAGATAGCATACATCAAGTCCAAAGAGCAATTTTTCTCACTGTAACTACTGTAACGTGCCACAGCAATCTTGCCTAGCAGATGGACCACTGTGTGATGGTTAGCTGCTAAGCCCTGTTTGATAATTTATTGGCTCTTCCTTGTCTCAGCAGATGCCTCATGTATGCAGATATGGCTAAGCCCACAGTCTCTGAGTCTGAGGTTATTTTCTTTCCGGTCATCCCAGCAAGGCAGACAGTGCATCACATGTACAATGTTTATTGTTCTCTTCCCAAGCCTGTTCTCAACTCCCTGTCCATAAGGTAGGCCAGATTGTAACATATTCCTTCTTTGTCACCCATGAATAATATGAGAAAACAGAAACAACACATGTGCTTTTTCATGTTCCTCCCAGAAACAAGTCATGTGCTGGCTGGACCATGTGCAAGAAGATCCAAGGATTCTGATCTACATAGAAAGGGTCAGAAAGTTTTAAATGAATGTATCAGTTACCTGTTGCTACGTAGCAAGTCACCTTAAATTTGCAGCTTGGAATAATGCACATTTATTATTTCACAGTCACTGTGGGTCAAAAACTGGGCATGATTTAGCTGGTTCCTCTGTTACAATCTCTCATGAGATTGCAATCACAGTGCTGGCCATGAGTGAGGTCTTATCTGAAGGCTTGACTGGGGAAGAATCTACTGCCAAGTTCACTCACAAGGTTGTTGGTAGGATTCAGTCCCTGAAGGCCTTTGTTTCTTGCTGGCTTCTGGCCAGGTGCCACCCTTATTTCCTTTGTCAGATGGACCTCACCAACATGGCAGCTTGCTTCATCCAAGCCAGAAGGGGGAGAGTCTACAGGAAGATGCAAGTTATTGACTTCTATAACCTAATAACAGAAGTGCTGTCCTTTCACCTTTGTCATATTCTATGGTTAGAAACAAGTTGAAAGGAGAGCATTACACAAAGTGTCAATATGAGGAGGCAGAGATCATTGAAGGAGATTTTAGAGTCCACCTGCCACAGCAGAAGTCAAAACTAGGCTTCCACGCAGGGTTAGGCAGTGGGGACCGTACGGCCTGGACATTGCTCTGCTCCCTCAGCCACATGCCCTGAAGCAGCACTGTGGCCACCCTGGATAAGAAATACAATTTATCTGACATTTTACACAAAGGTACCATATGTACTAAAAGTAGCCTCCAGTCAAAAATGCACATGCCTAGGGAGAGGGGCACCTCCATAACCAGGAAGAGGTGGGGTCTATGATAAACTGGCAAGGTAATGCTCCCACCCAAAGGCATTCAAATTCTTCCTCCCCACCTCTTCCTACCATGACCTCCCAGATACAGCCTCTTCCAAACAAATCACATGTCTGGGCCAAACACAGCCAAGGCCTCCAGATGTGACCCTTTTTGTATAGCTTGCTGCACCTGAGATTCAGCCCCTTCCTTCTGGGAGGGGAGAGGGTTCACAGTCCTTGTGAATTTGTGTTCCCTTCCATGCTTAGTCCCGAGAGCCAGCCATGGAGTAATGGAGTAGGGACTGCCCTCTCTAGAAGGCAGGTCTTAGACTGCTGACCTCACTCTACCCTGGGATCATCTTGCCTCGCATCCTAGTTCTTTGTGCTTCATCCATTCAGTGAGGGATTTCTGAGCACCTACTCTGTACCAGACACTGCCGGAGGATGGAAGGATGGAAATGAGATTCTTGCCCTGGAGAAGGCAGAAATCCATGCAGAGAAATCAATGCAATGAAGTTTTCTCTGTACATAATCTCAATCTGACCCAAGCAGAGTTGGGGCACAAAGGGATGATGTCAGAAAAGAGTTCAAGGAGGAAGAGATGTTTGGTTTCACTAAGCCTTTTAAAACTAAGTGAAGAGAAGTACTGTGGGCCAGAGGAGAGCATGCAAAGTCAAGGAGCGTCCTCTTAGTGGCCATATCTGTAAGACAGATGCAAGAGACTGATGCCACCCGAGAGCTGCAGCCCCAACCCTGAGGGTCACCTGGACCATACTAACAAGTCTGCACTTAGCCCTGTGGGCAACAAGAAGCCCCTGAAAAGCTTCTGACAGAGGCCACAGGCATGATCAGATTGGCATTTTATAGAGCTCACTATGGCCTCAGTGGGGACAGATTAGAGAGGTCATGCTTAAAGCTCTGGGCCAGGCATGAAGCTTCCTCAGTGATCCAGTGGGGAGGGAGGTGAGGTATGGATGGAGAGATGTCAAGGGGCAGGGCTGATGGGAGAATGATGGTGAGAAGCTAGCCTGCACTGGGACAGGAGGACTAGGGGTGGCACAGAGGCAGCCAGAAAAAAAGAGTTCCTGCCAAAATCTCAGAACCATTTAGAAGGAGAAAGGAGAGTATAGGGGGCAACTCAGTAGATGGTAGCACCAATTTCCAGAATAATTAGCATAGAACCTGGAGCACCTTTGAGCAGAAAGATGTCAAATCTGCTTTTGTACATGTGGAACATCATGTTCCTGTGGCTTATTCCAGTTGAGATGAACAGTGAACAGGTGTATGCACAGGTCTAGAGCTCAGGGTAGTGGTCTTTGCCACTTTCTTAAAATCATAATTTTTTTTTCTTCCAGAGAGGATGGTTTTAGGCCTGTCCACCTAAAAATATATAGAGTCTTAGTAAATAAACTTAAGAATGAATGTTTGGATTTTAGCCTTTTACTGTTGCAGAAAAAGGAAATGAGGTTTCTCTCATTCATCTGTGAGCCTAGAAGGTGTGATGTCAGTTCCGAGCTGCTAAGAGAAAGAAGTTGCTCCTCGAGCATGAGATGCCTTTCAAGTTCAAACCCAGAGCAAGGAATGACCTGGACTTAAGGGACCATCTTCATGTCATGTGTTGTGAGTGAGTGAATGAGTGTAAGCGAGCGTGTGTCTGTGTGTGTGAGTGAGCATGTGTGTGTGTGAGCGTGTGTGTGTGTGTGTGTGTGTGTGTGTGTGATTTGTAAGCTTCAGAAGTCATCCTCCCCAAGCACTATACCTGACTGGAATCTAAAGAATGGTAACACATAGAATTGCAAAATATAATTTCTACTATATATTTTTTACAACTCATCTTTGCTATAATGACAAATATGGTGCTAAACGCTTTTCCATCTTCCCTACCAAAATCTACCCACACTCACACCCTTTTTCAAACTCAAATCTTCTAGCCTGCCATTATTAATATTCAAGGAATATTTATTGACTATCTGCTATATGCCAGGAACCCAGGTAGGTACCTGTGTGTTCAGAAATTGAAGGTCCCTATTAAAATGAAGATGTCACCTTGGAGATAAAGCATATGAAACTAAAGGTGACTTTGGTATTTTACCAATTTGGGAAGCCTGGACCCTGGCAGGACCTGAGTGACCAGACAGCAGTGACTGAGGGAAGTTGTAGGAGGAGGGCACAGGCTATGGGTGGAGGAAGGTGGGTCTGCTCTGGGTCCTACTATTTCCCGGGTGTACTTGAGTAAATCACTCTCCTTTGCTAGACAGTGACTTTCTCATCCCTAAAATAACGACATAGGTTAGAGATCATTTAAGTTTTACTGATGGTGAGGTGGAGGCATCTGAAACCCTGTTGGGAAGATGGTGGTTTTTGAGAAATGGTTGGTAAAGGGGCTGGTTACTCACAGGAAGTAAAAAAATATCAACTACAACTCACATTACTATTTTCCCTACTACTCACCTTGGGTAAACAGTGTTTACTTATTCATTCATCACTGCAAGCCAATCTCGGGCCAAGCTCTACATGGACACTGGAAATAGACACTTCCGGGTTCCCCTTCCTTTTAGGAGCTCGGAGTTCATGGGGAACAGAGCTATGCACAGATCACTGCAGTGGATGGTAAGTGCTGATGGAGTTTGTACAAAGTTCAGTGGAAGCCAAGAGGGCTAAGTATGGCAGGTAGGCCCACCAGAAGTGACACTTCATCCATCCAACATGTGCTTCTCTAGTGTTTGCTCCAGAACAGGTGGTAGTCCCTCCCTCTACAGTCCCAAGGTGAACCAGACAAGGTCCATACTCTGCAGTGAAAAAGCATACATTAGAGTTCAAAAGAAAAAGTAGAGATTTATTTATTGAACAAGGGAAACAAAGATATCCCAGTACAGAGGAAATGGCACAGGCCACAGCTTACAGTGTGGAAGAGGCAGGGACATTAAGGAGCTTGCAAGTGACCTGCTCTGGCCTATCCCAGCCAAGCATGCATTCTGAGGAGGGAGAGGAGATGAAGTTTAGGGACAAGGCAGGTGCCCCGTGCCCTGCAGCCCGGTGGACCACCCAAGCTGAGGAAGGGGATGCACAGGAAGGCATCAAAGTTCTCTCAGCTGGAGATCTGAGGGCCTGATCAGATGTACATCTTTTGGAAAAATCTTTTCTGCAGCTGGGAGAGACTAGTTTGGAAGAAAAAAAGACTGAAAGCAAAGTTTTGCAGTCATTTAAGAAGGTGAACTTTGGAAAAGAACTGTTACTACACTCTCTTTAGTCTACTTTTACCGCACTAGCCTGCGGTATGTGGTCATTTCTGCATGCCACGTTCAGCCAACCCTCTATGAAACTCACATACAATGCACCTGCCGCGGTAAGGACACATCTCCTTTCTGATATTCCCAAGAGTCCGCACATCAATGTGGAGGGTGGAACAATCTCGAAATTTAAGGGGAAAGAGATTTTGAGTGATACAAACTAAGATCAATCCAAGAACAACACAATCAAATAATTTTTTCCAGGGAGCTTCTCCGGAACCTTCAGAGAACACTGAATGCAGGTTACGGCCACTGAGAAGATATAAGAGATTTTAACATCTCCCGAAATATATGCAGGAATATGTAATGGACTACTTGGTGCTCATTTGAAATTCTGCTTCAGACTAAATCTCCAGAAAGAAGTTGCTTTATATTCCTTTTACTACCGGTGCCTCACAGCTGAATCCACAGAGCCACAGGCCTGCCCGCTACATCTCCTCTCCAGACATATGCAGCAGGCTTCCAGCGTGCATTCATTTATCAGACATTGACATTGACAACTGAGCAAATTTAAGGCAAATCCTAAATGCTGTCCTCGGTGGAGCAGAAATACTCCAGTGGTATCCCCTCAGGTTCCTTGTTATTTCATATATAATAGTGTCCCCTAGTTATCTGAAAAGACCAAGCTAGAGGTTTCCTTTTGACCAGAAAAAATGGCCTTCTGTGAACTTCAGTTCTCATTTTCCCCTACAAAGTAATGAATGCCAACAGTAGTCAAACCTTTTAGGGAAAGGTGCTGAGGCTCTCACTTCGTTTTTTGGCAGTTCAGAGAAGTGGAGGAATTTCCCTCCCCCTATACAATCATTTCTCCAATGAAAACCTCATTTAGATTCACGCGTGATACTTCTAAAATGCAAGCATATCCTACAGGAGAGCTTTCTCTGCTTTCCCACCTTCATTTGAAGTATATTGATTCTATGATTCTCCAGCACCTCACTGAAAGCTGCCTATTCCTGGACTGACAGTTTCGATTGGAAACACATGTGTGCGATTTAGACAAGGGTAAGTACATTTCTACAGTGACTTCTATTTCCCCATAGCTTCATGACATAAAAGGTATGGCTTTTACAACGATCAATTTTCAGACTCAGAGCCTAGCACCCCAGGTCATGCAGATGAGGAAAGTCTACATGGTGCTCACAATGTTTTTTATTATAATTATGTATCAATAATAATTACTCATGTTTTTACTCTTTTTTTCCAATATACAGAATTCTCACAAAGATATCTCATGAGCACTTCCACAAGGAGATTTCTAGGCACTGTCCCTAGCTCTTCCCCCCCGCCCCCCCCACCCCACACAAAGAGATATTATTCTAGAAATTTCCCAACTAGAAATATTCACAAACCCTAGAACTCAGTTCTTCTCTTGGTATCTGCCATGACATAACAAGACTACCCACTCCCAATTTGTCAATTATTCACAAAATCATTTAATGTAGCCTTATTTGTGACCTACAAAATAAGCTCATAAAACTTTAGGTTATGATTATGTAAAAGTTCAGAAAGTGTCCAGAAAAGCACTTTGTGAGCGGCATCACCCTCTGCATTTTGGCTCGTGTGTCTTCTCCTTTTGGAATGGAATTTTCCCCTTTTCCATATGACAAGATTATATTCATCTTCAAAGTCATTGTTCCAATGGAATATTTTCTGAATCCTTCAAAGCCATTGCTCCAGTGGAATATTTTCTGAGTCCCCACCCACATGGAGTGGTTTATTCAATCCCTCCTCAGTGATCCTCGCATATCCTTGTTCTTGCTACAGTTCTCATATGGCTAGTTGTATATTTTCTTGTCCTCTTAGTAGACTGTGAACCACAAGAGGGCAAGAACTGTGTCTTACTGTTAAATTAAGCTAAATTAAATATGGTGGAACGGAATGAAATTTATTCATCCAAATTTTCAAATCCCCCCCCCCCAGATCATTCTTCCCATGAGAACACGCTCCTAATTTCAAAATAGAAGTCAATGATAATGTGAGATTCACTTGTAAGAATCCACTCATCCTGTAGCCTTGTTGCCCCTGTTGGCCACATTTGTTCTGGAAAGTCTGCACTGCCTCCTAATGCAGTGAGTCTGAAAGTTGAGTGTGCTTAGAAATCCCTCAGGAAGTATTCAATTCATATTTCTGGGAAGAGTGTGATTGGGCCAAAATGCTACAATTTAACAAATTCATTAGTGGTCCTGATACAGGAACTCGTGAAATCTCACTTTGGAGAAACATGGTCTTGGTGAAATTAATAGAGATCTCACACCTAGTCCCCCTGAAGCTCAAGAGACCTGAAGCTCAGAGCTTCTCATCCAGCGACCACCTGTCATATTCTAGGCTTCCCTGGAAAGTGCTGGCACTCTGCGAGGCTTTTCAAACAGCAGTGAGGTAAACTAAAGAGTTCTGATTGAAGGCAGAGTGACCTTCGTTCCAATAGGCTCCACTAATGATTGGCTCTGTCCCAGAGTATAAAAGTTGGGGGCAATACCATTATTCCAGTTAGCAGTTGTGCAGATAAGGAAAAATGCATACAATAGTTCCTGTTATATAATAGTTGCTCAATAAGAGAGAGCTTTCTTCTCTTCTTTAAAAAATTGTGGTACACATAACCTAAAATTTACCATTTTTAAAATTAATTAATTAATTAATTAATTTATTTATTTATTTATTTTGAGAGAGAGAGTGAGCACACATGCATAGGGGAGGAGCAGAGAGAGAAGGAGAGAGAGAATCCCAAGCAGGCTCCCTGCTGTCAGTGCACAACCTGATGTGGGGCTCAATCCCACAAACAGTGAAATCATGACCTAAGCCAAAATCAAGAGTCAGACAGACACTGAACTGACTGAGCCACCTGAGTGCCCCTAAAGTTTACCATTTTAATCAATTTTAAATGTACAGGTCTTTGGCATTAAGTATATTCACTCTGTTATGCAACCATTACCCCATACACATCTAGAACTTTTTCTTCTTTCCTGACTGAAACTCTGTATTCGTTAGACACTCACTCCCCATTCCTCCCACCCTTCAACCCCTGGAAACCACCATTCTACTTACTGTCTCTATGAATTTGACTATTCTAAGAACCTCATATAAGTGTTCTATGTGTCAGTTTGGCTGAGCCACAGTGCCCATATATTTGGCCAAACATTATGCTGGATGTTTCTGTGAAGGTGTTTTTAAATGAAATTACCATTTAAATGAGTAGACTTTGAGACTGCCATCCATAATGTGGATGGGCTGTATCCAATCAGTTGAAGGTCTGAATAGAAGAAAAGAATGATCTCCCCTGGTTAAGAGGGAATTCTCCAGCAAACTGCCTTCAGACTTCATCTGCAACACTGGCTGTTGCTGGCTTTCTCGCAGACTGCATTTGGATTCAAACTGCACCTCTTTCCTTAATCTTTTGGACTTGAAACCCTCCACAGTTGCATGAGCAAATTCCTTAAAATAAATCTCTTTATACATGTGAACATATATTGGTTCTATTTCTCTGGAGAATCCTGCCTAATACAAAGTAGAACCACTCAATATTTGTTCTTTTGTGACTGGTGTATTTAACGTAGCATACTGTCTTCAAGTTTCATCCGTGGAATACCCTGTGTCAAAATGTCCTCCTTTTTAAGGCTGAATAATGTTCCATCATGTGTACATACCACATTTTGTCAATCCATTCATCTGTCAATGGACTGCTGAGTTGCTTCCATCTTTTGGCTGTTGTGAATAATGCTGCTGTGAACACAGGTGTAGAAGTATCTGTCTGAGATCCTGCTCCCTTTTGGGGGGAGTGGACTCAGAAGTAGAATTGCTAGTTTGTATGGTAATTCTATGTTTAATGTTTTAAGGAATCACTATATCATTTCCACAGCGACTGCACCAGTTATATTCTCTTTAGCAATGCACAGGCTTCCAATTTCTCCATATCTTTGTCAAGATATTTGGTTATTTTCTGTTTTGTTTTGTTTTTGGACAATTGCATCACAAGTTTGGAGTATTATTACATTTTGGTCTTGATTTTCATTTCCCTCGTAACTAATGATGTTTAGCATCTTTTCGTGTACTTATCGGCCATTTAAGTATCTTTGGAGAAATGTCTATTCAAGTGCTTTGTCTACTTTTCAATTGGGTTTTTTTGTTTTTTGTTGTTGAGTTATGGGAGTTATAGAGAGAACTTAATTGTTAACAAGGGTTATGGATTTTTTTCCACAGGGTATTTTGTCTTTTATTCCTTTATCTTTTTCGTATTTACTGTTTTCCACTTTATTTTTCCCTTTGTCTTAATTTCTCAAGACTTGTTAGCTTGCTACTTGCTAGTTTTGTAGGTTATTAGCCTCTTCCTGTTAATCTTATGCTGTACCAGAAACATTCAAATAAATGTTTTCTTCCTCTAAACAACCCCTTCTAGTTTCTTCTTCTGACTTGAGAACTCCCTAGTGTCATGTCATGAAGACCTAACTGCACGATCTTCTGCCTTTGATTCCAAATGCCAGTCTCCTGACTATATAATGACTGGAATCCTGGGGTGACTACTTTTATTTCTAAGTACATACCTTCCCACAGCACATAGGAGGCAAACAAAATGCTTTTCACAATAGAAAGAAAAAATATAAGAGTTAGATACATTTTTGTTTGTGAGAAGCTTATATCATACTTAGGGAGAGCTTTGGTAGAAAAAAAGAAAAAATATAATGATTATTTACATAAGATACGGTTATGTAATATAAAATAAATACATAATTCAATGTAGCAATATTAGCATACTTCTCATTTTTTGGTATATATAACGGGCAATCATTTTCATGAGTCATATTTTTGTCACTCAAATATTTCTTCATTGATTTTTACCTGAAAGAAAACTCAGTTTAGTTTAAAGAGTTAGTCAGGTTGGTATTTTTTTTAAAGACCATGTATGTCACCATGACATTAATTGCTATGATACAAATCACACAATAGGATTTTATAAATCCTATGATAGTTGGAAAGAACCAAAGGGAAACAGTGCCCTTTGCAGAAATGAAAGAATTTTGGACAGGGAAGAGCTACAGCTGGAATCTGTTCCTGTAGGTGCATCAGTACCCTCTCCACCTACCATTACTATGCTCTCGGAGGGCAGAGGTTCAGCCCAAGGTAAGCGCAGGGTCAGCCCTTAGTCCCCATGTTCCAGACAAAACTCTGGCATTCATTTGTAAGCAAGTTCTAGGTGACCTTAAAGCATCTGGAGTGCAATAGATACCTGGCTAGGAGCCTGCTCCTAGGAGTAGAACTTTACAAGGGTCAGACTTGAGCCAGACAATCGTTTCAAACAGTCTGCCCTTTTGTCCTCAGTGTAGGATTAGAATAATGTGGACCTCTGCTTCCAGCATGGACTAGAGAGCACCAGAATTGCCCGGAGTGACGTTTTTTTAAAATTGTGGTCCAAGACCAGCAATTTCAGAATCAAGAAGGGGAAGGGATGTTTATTTAACATGCAGATCCCTGAGTTCTATCCCAGACCTACTAAATTAGAGTACCTGAGGATAGCCTTGAAGAAGATCTACTGTAACCAGCTCCCTCAGTGACTCTAAGGCTTGAGAGCCATGGGCTGAGATCTAGAACTGCTAACATATGTCAGAATTATATACCAAAATGTTCGCTGACATTTCCATGGTCAGCAATTTTCCCCATGATGAAAAGGATTTAATGTTGAAATAAAAGTTTGACTTTTTTATAGTTCTTTATATAACACATATTAAATGGGACTTTTCTTTGTTTTTGAGTTTCTGTTCAAGTTCCAATGTTAAGAAAAATGACCAATACTCACATATTTTAAGGAGAAAGCCAATGCTTATAGGCTTTGCCAAGAGACAGCAAAATCCGTGCTACAACTCTATCCCACCCTAAAATTCCAACTTATACAAACTTTTATTATTATTATTATTATTATTATTATTACAAATTCAAAGGATACTGATCAGAGTGAGACTTTCTTTGAAAAGCATTGTCAACCAAGAGAACCATGGCACCATGCCTGTCCTTCCCACGGGAGGTTGCTCACCACTCCAGTCTGCAGCTGTAAGACGCAAAGCTTCAGTGAATTTAATTTTTGACATTGGGATCACCCCAGGGCTGGATGTTTGCTGAACTGCAGAAATTCATAGCTTCATCCTAAGCTGCTTAAAGAGGAACTTGGTACAAAGAATTCTTGGGACAGCTTGGCTTCTGACCCTTAAAGTCTGGTATGGTACCAAGACTGGTGATTGGGGCTGCCCCAAAAACAGAGACTGGAAAGAGAGGTTCTTCAATAGGAGCAATCTGTATTTTCACTGAAGGAGGGCCAAGGGAGCAGCTGCTCCATGGCCGAAGGTGCACCCTCTTGAAAAAACCTCACCCAAGACAACCACAAGGAAGAACAAGGAGCCCCCAGAAGACAGAGGCTTTGCAGGTAAACCACTGAAGCAGCTGAAGAGGAGACATAAGAAGTCTGTCTGTGAGCACACTTACCGGGTCAGGGAATCCAAAGGGGGAAGAACTGGAGTGGGCCTCTGAATATCCCCATGGAAAAGTCAGCATCTGGGAATCTGCTGCAGAAAGGGAAGTGACTCAGATTTCAATAATGCCAGTCATGCTGGACTTTGCCCCTCTCCTTTACCTTATCCTGAATTATAATCCTGAAAACCACAGAAACTTCACAGGGGCAAGGAGGGGGGATCAGAAGAATACAATGGAGGGACAGTGTAGGACAGACCCTGTCGTGCCCATCACATCTTGCTGTAGAATTTTAGAGTCAGCATGAGCTGAGAGACCGGAGGAGCATGGAATAGGATGAGCAATGTAGGTTTTGATTTAGATTGGACTGGACTTTTTAATATCTGAAAATCAGACTGCCCTTGCACCTGAGAATGGCTGAAAGCTATGGGCTCTGCCAGCAAAATCATCCAAGGACCGGGAAGTGATATCTGACAGAGCAGGACTGGCGGGGGGAAAGGGTAAAATAAAGTCGTTTTCCGCTTGCACTTTTTGGAGTCTCACCTGTTCAATAAACCAATTAAAACCCTGTTGTCACCAGAAGCCCATGTGTGGTTTTCGCCAATGAATCCTGAATGGACAATAAAGCTGAATATTTTCTATGTTGTCAGCATAGGAGAGCTGGCCAGGCTTTGACATTGGAGACTTAAAAAAAAGATCCCAAAGAGAAATGGATCACATTATTGACCAACTGCTTGCAGAAATATTGCTTTTTAAGTCCCAACCCTTTGTAGTAAACACCACTTTTTAAATTATTATTATCACAAAACAGCAGCTGGAGAAACCAGAGAAGGGGTAGGAAAATGAAGGTATTTAATTGTCTAAATCTCACGAGCTCCATTGCTAACTGAATATCTACCCTTTTCCAACAGACAGCGAGAAGAAAGTCAACTCAGCTTTGGAATGGGGTTTCTGTGAGCACAATGGCTGGTGCAGGGAGCTCTTCACTGAGGGCAATGATGTTGGAGTACTGAGGCCAAAAGACCAGAAAAATGAATGAATGAATGCATGAATGATGAATACCTAACAAGAATGTTAGGGAATATGATCCCCAACACCACATTGGAAGAACTGATAGCCTGGATCCATAAAGACGCCATCCTGATGAGGGAGCCAGGGGAACATACTGGTGGTGATCTCCAAGCTTTAATTGTCCAAGAAACTCCTGGAGTTTGTAGTTCCTTTTCTGCAATTACAAGGGCATGGTGTGTAGGTGGGCTTGTTGGGTTTAAAGAATCAGAAGTAGACAGGCTCCTATCTCTTCCACATTATTGATTCCAGGGCAGGCCTACGGGAGACAAATGTATGTGCACCACAGTCCTGGGTGATCTGTGATCACACGCAATGTGTGACACAAATTTGCTCATAAGCAATTGGTACGTTGGGAATGAAATCAAAATAGTGCAGAAGTCACAATTCACAGCATTTTCTCCCAGCATCATCTTGTGGTACAAGTGACAACAGCTGCACATAAGTCCACAACCCATCTGTGGGCAGCAAGACTTGGGAGGACCCAGCACTCAGCGCTATGGTATGTACCGTATGCACCTTCTTCCTCCGGGTGTGTTTGGCCACATGGTCTGCTTGTAAGAGCTCCCTACATGATTCTGCCTGACCTATGTGCATTTTGCTCTGGTCTCTTGCAAGAGGCAGCCCAGCCCTTCCTTACACCCCCTTCTGCCAAAGCACTTCTACACTTTTCACAGTCCAATTCCATATATACTCTAGTATTTTTCTTTTACTGTGCTGGTGTTTCTGTTATGAATCTTATTACTTTTTCTGGTGGTATGGTAACAAGGTTGAGTGACGTGGCCGTGATTTTCAGTGCACAGTTCTGTAGAATGTGAGGTATTTCCAGATGATCACCTTACAGCAGAATCGTGTTTACTTCCTTCCTGTGACAGCTTGGCAGAGTGAAGTTGGAAGAGTGAGGGTCCCCGATTCCACCCCAGATGCATCTCAGGACCTTCAGGGTAAAGCTGTACAGCAACCTGGCCCTTCGTCCTGTTTTCCCCCCCTTCCTTGTCAATGCCTGTCTGGGCTGGCATGGAGTAACCTTTGAGACCAAGATTTCAAACCGGGCACCTAGCTCCTCTAAAAGGCCTCGAGAGTGACTGGTAGGGACAAAAGAGAATTATAGGCAGAAGTCCACGGCTCCCCACTAATGATCCACTTTTATCGCTTTCATAGATTGGGCTCCAAAAACAGTAGATGTGGGTAAAAAAAAAAAGCTTTTAAACCATTGCTGGGCATCATCTAACCTATTTCACAGTTGAGGACATTGAGACACACAGCTGGCTGATGACCGAGCCAGGAGGAGGCTCCTGCTTTGCCTTTACTTTCAAAGACCAAACTGAAGAAGAGGGTTTATATAACTTGCCCAAGTTTGCATAATATTAAAGGCACCAACACGACCAAGGCATCAACTAGCTTCCTGAATGCTATTTCCTGAACTGAATCCCTAATCTATGCGAAAGAAACTGCAGGAACACTCAGTACTTTTAAATTATGCTGGGGTTATGGCCAGACTGCTAAAAGGGAAGGCAGTTATGGCAAAAGCCATTGTTTATACTCCCACCCTCCTTTTTGTTAGTTTTCCAAAGCCCTAAAAATGTTAAAGTCTCCTTACAATAGATACCGTCAATGTGGTTTCTATAGTTACTTTTGATAATGAAAAAAGGCACGTTTAGTTGAGATTGGAGATACTGGAGACATTAGAACTAATATTCCACTGAATACTGTTAAGGCAGGCAGCTCCCTGCAAGCTGTTTTTTGTCAAAAGAAAGATGCTTCTACGCAGGAGCTTTATTCCTCGCTTATCATATACAGTTATAAAATGTGAAAGCTGGAGCAGTTTTTCAAGGCCTTCTACCACAATCCCCTCATTTTACACAGGAGGAAACTGAGGCCCAAAGAGGTTACATTACTTGCTCGATAACACACAGTGCAAACTGGCAAGTCTGGGGTTCACGTCTGATTTCCAAACCAATGTGCTTTTCACTCTACCATTATCCTCTCTCTCTCTCTCTCTCTCTCTCTCTCTCTCTCTCTTTGAAATGTGTTTATTTATTTTGAGAGAGAGAAAGAGAGAGAGAGAAGAAGCAGAGAGAGAGGGAGAGAGAGACAGAGAGAAGAGCAGGGCCCGACACAGGCTTGAACTCAAGAACCACAAGATCATGACCTGAACCAAAATCAAGAGTCGAACGAGCCACCCAGACGCCCCTCCACTTTCCTTCTCTTAATTAATAGACACCTTCACTGAAGCCAGATGGAACAAAAATATTTTGTGTATAAATATACTCCTCAAACATCAACAGTTCTTTCAATAACCTTCTAGTCCTCTCTTTGTCCATAAGCAACCATCTTTAAAGGTGGAGGAAAAAAACACAAAACATAAACCCCACAAGTTCAATAAAATGATGGATGGTCCAGGGCGACAAGGTAACTAATTATTAACTGTAACATTAAATAAGGAGTTAACAAAGATTAATCTTCCAGTCTTATGCAAAGTACACAGATAACTCATTAGTTTTGCTAATTCCTCTTTTTTTCTGGCATCCTGAATAAATGGCCCACTTTAAAAAGAGAGAGAGAGACAGAGACAGAGAGAGAGAGAGAGTGATCTTGCCTGTGAGGGAGGACCTAGCAAGCCAGGGGTGAGCAGGTTTCCTGAAGGATATCCAAAGTCAGCAGAATTGATGGGAATTCAGTAAGAGGAGACTGTGATACATGAGCTGTTTTCCCAGCACCGCCACGTTTGTGATAATCTCTTCAATTACGTGGAGCTGCTTTGCAATTATTTTTGTCCCAATATTAGAAATTCTATAACCGGTTTTTCATCTTGAATTTTAGCTACTAGAAATAAAAGTATTTCATTTTGAAAAGACTTGTTTGTATAACATCTACATGTATCCACGTGGAAGGTACACTATTCTAGGGTGAATCTAACATATGTGGTTTTCCCTTCATTGAATTGGAAAAAAAGAAAAAAAAAACATAGTTGGTTTTTGAGGGGTGCATATATGGGAGACTCATATAAAGCACTTTGATTTTAAGTAATGAGGTACCCAGGGAAATTTAAACCCCAGGATCTAGCAGACCTCAATGGTCTGAGATTTTACAAAAAGCAAAGGAAAGATTGTTTTCTATTAAAATAATGTTTATATTATCAGAGGACTATGAAAAGTAAACTTGACCCCATTTTCTCCACTCCTAGTCCCCCTCACTCCCCATGGGCAGCCATTACTCACAGCTTGTTTTAAAACTCTTCCTGTGATGTCAAATAATGTAATCCAACCTCTCTGCCTTGCTTTGTCCGTTTTAGATAGAAACGTCCGATTTTCCAGTATCAAACTGGGATATAAACAATGATGAAATTACACATTTATACAAACTTCAACATCTCCCCCCTCTTCCTCTTGCTTCTACTAGTGCTAAAATGTAAACTGAGGCACATTAAAGTTTTGAAGAGTTTCTCGGAGAAACTATCCATTAGAATAGGGCAGCACAAACCAAAGTGGTTAAGAATGCCCCACCTATGGGAGCTAGGGGAGAGGTTTTTATAGAGAAGATACAGAAGCAAAACAAGGAAAGTATCTGATTGGTCACAGCTTACTCAGTTACCTTATTTGGGGAAGTCTCATTGGCTGTTTGTGATTGGTTTTCCTTGGGTCTCACTCTCTAATTCAAGTGCATTGACTCCAGCTTGGGTTTCGGTTTGCTGACTGACACAAACTATCACGACATTGGAGCCACTCTAGTCTGATAGACTCCTTGCTTAATTACTTTGACACTAGTTAAGGATTATTTATGCTCTGTCAAGGTTTATAATACTGAAACCCTCATCTGTAACTTCTGTAAGTCTTTAATACTGAGTCTATAGGTTAATTCAAAGATAGAAAGAACCAAGTAACATAACTGGACCCATAATGGAAAAAAGTCCTATGTAATACAAAAGAGAATTTTCCAAGCAACCACGGTCTAATGAAACCTCTTTTCATTTCCATGTAGTTTTTTTCATTCACTTAGGTCAGTGCAGTTGTGCCCTCTTTTATACCCTATCATCCTCTTTTGTGGATTTCTTTTTTATTCTGCTAAAATAGCTCCTAAAGAAATTTTTTTCATATAGGGTACGTGAAAGGTGAGCTCTGAAATCATGTACGTCTGGAAGTGTTTTTATTTTGGCTTTAACTTGATTGATGGTTTGTCTGGATACACAATTTTAGATTCAAACCATTTTCTCTCAGAATATTAAAGACCATGCTCTATATCTACTCCCCCAAAGCTGCTAATGAAAACAATCTATGTTGGCCCAATGCTTGTTTCTTTGTAGATGACATGTATTTTTCTCTCTCAGAGCCTATAAGATTTTCTTTCTCTCCTGGGATTTCTGAAATATATATTTTTCATTAATCCAGGATATATATTTTTTGACTAATCTAGTTCAGCCTTCAGTGCACCTGCCCATGTGAAGATTTAACTGCTCAACTCAGAAAATAATATTCCTTTTTTTTTTCTTTGGATGACTTCATTTCCTGCATTGGTTTTGTTTTCTCTTTCTAAAATTGTGTTTGGATGGATGTTAATCCCTTGGATCTGTCCTTCACGTGTCTTAATTTGCTTCTCCTGTTTTCCACCTCTGTCTGTTGATCCTACATCCTAGACTTTATCTTCGTGATCAGTTAGTCATATCTGTGTCCTTATCCAGGCCACCCATTGACATATTTTCATTTCATCATCATATTTCTTTAATTTCCAATGTCTGGTTATTTGCTGACTGCTCACTTTTTCATATGGGCCTTTCCACATTACATTGACACAATACACTCTCAGATCTAAAGATAATGAATAGTTTCTTTAAGTGTCTTATTGCACCTTGAATTTTCTCTGTGGTTTATTTAGGTCCTTTTTCATGCTATTGGATTTTGCTCAAATCTAGTGATTCTTAGTTTTCCAATTATACTTATGGATGAAGGATAATATGGACTCATTATGGGTACTGTTAGGGTTTTCCTCAGTAGTTGCATAAGTCTGTTAGGCCAATAACCCTCTCCCTTTAACCAGCCCGTTACAACAGGCTAAGTGCCATACCTGTCTGCTTGCCAGAAATACATCTCCAGGCTATTTCAGAGTTCTGCAGCAGAAATTTTTGCACGTGCCCAGGCACAGATCCTTCTGGTCTCTGTCTTCTTCAGGATGCTCATCATGCCCACATATTCTTGACTCTGCTGCTAGACCTCCCTCTTGTTCACCCTTGGGTGCCAGTCTGGAGCAGGGCACCATAAGAGAATCTGTTGTCAGTAAAACCCTGGCCCACTCAACCTCTTCCAAACATAAAAGTACACGTAAATATGTGAGTGCTGAACCCCATCTCCCAAACCTTCTCCAGATAGTGCCAGCCTGGAAGTACTTCTAGGTTGTTTCTACTGAAACAATCAGAAGAATTACTATATCTACATATAAAGTGCAAGTCAACACATACTAAACTGGACCAAAAACCAATGTGAGAGCACCACACCCTTGCCAAAATAAGCACTGAACAGGAAAAACCTCAGCAGAATCAGGGGATCTTTTAGGAGAGAGGCCCAAGATTTTTCTACTCTTCCGACAAAGATAAATAAACTTCCATTGGCACAGGCTGATCCATTGTCAACCAAAATCTCATTCGTATATTTTTATTTTTTAGTTTTGGGGGAATGAGAATGGAGAAGTAAAGGCTTGGAAACTGCAATTATAACGGACTTATGGGTGAATTGGATATTAAAGTATCTTCATACCTACATCGGTTTTCTCTGTTGTATCCCTGAGAGCCAGTCTGGGGCAGAATGAAGAAGGATTCTGCTTCAGGTGAAATTTGAGCCTATTCAAGGCAATGAGAGCATTCTCTGAGAAACAAGGTAGAAGAATTGGATGTAGCAGGTCACCTCATCTCTAAAGTCCTCTGTGACCATACCAGGAATAAAAGGCCACCAAGCTGATAAATATGGTATGTCCATGGTCTTTCTTACTTTCTCATCTTTAGCCAGTTTGGAGTAGATGCAAAGTTGTGACTTATTGAAAGAGCTTGGATGGTGGGGGAGTGTGGACAGAGGGGAGGCAGAGTGATGTGCTGGAGAGAAACAGATGGATGGGATGAGAAGGAAATAGGGCACCAGAGTGGAACCTGCCACCAAGTAGCCAATCTTTTGATGAGAAATGGACCCCATGGCACTGACAGGCCAAGGCCATAACCTATCTCCAGAAAGTGTGGGAAGCCCTGCTGTTTAAGAAGCAGGGTTCTGCTAAGTTAATAGCTTCTAGAGAAACCTAGGGATGTAATTCTAAGAGATTATTGACAAGGGAGTCTTGATGCTGTGGGCTTAGAACCATAACACTATTATAAAACAGGTATATTAACCTCCTAGGAAAGGCTATCAGCTTAAGACAAATCCTGACACTGGGCACCTGGGTGACTCAGTTGGCTAAGTATCTGACTTCAGCTCAGGTCAGGATATCACGGTTCATGCATGTGAGACCCGCACTGAGCTCTGCACTGACACCATGGAGCCTGCTTGGGATTCTCTCCCTCCTCTCTCCGCCCCTTTCCCATTCACTCTTTCTTTCTTTCTCTCAAAATAAATAAATAAGCTTAAAAAGAAAAATCAAACCCTGATATATAGATTTCACATTTAAAAAAATAGAAAGAAGTAACAGAAGAACAATGCAGGGGTGTGGAGGGAGGAGGCGGGAGACTGTCCTGCAAGCCCCCTTCTCTTAGGGTTAACCCATCAGATGAGCAGGGGAGAGCCAGGGAAAAACAGGCATTTCTCTTTGAAGCAGAGATTTTTATGTCTAGGAGGAAACCATGAGTTAGGGAAATTAAGGGATGTTACACAAGTTGCTCTGCTAATGACAGTCAGAAATTTGGAACCTGATCAGTCTCATTCAAAATGAGATCTCAAAATCTCCATGCAGTAACAGAGAGTACACTGAGAAAAACTTGGCAAAACATTTCTCTAAAAGTTCAACCGTGATTTACGTGAAAAGTATCATTAACACCAGATTCTGTCCTGCCCTGGACAATGCCTGGACACAATATTTTTTTAATTTAAATTCAAGTTAGTTAAAATACAGTGTAATAATGGTTTCAGAAGTAGATTTAGTGATTCATCACTTACATATAACACCCAGTGCTCATCTCAACAAGTGTTCTCCTTAATGGCCATCTTAATCACCCATCTAGCCCATCCCCCCACCCAACTCCCCTCCAGCAACCCTCAGTTTGTTCTCTGTATTTAAGAGTCTCTTATGGCTTCCCTCCCTCTCTGTTTTTATCTTAGTTTTACTTTCCTTCCCCTATGTTCATCTGTTTTTTTTCTCTTAAATTCCACATAAGAGTGAAATCATATTATATTTGTCTTTCTCTGACTGACTTATTTCATTTAGCATAGTATATTCTAGCTCCGTCCACATTGTTGCAGATGGCAAGATTTCATTCTTTTTCATTGCTGAGCAATATTCCATTTTATGTATGTATGTATAGATATAGATGATATAGATAGAGATAGATAGATATAGATATAGATATAGATATAGATATAGATATAGATATAGATAGATATACCTAGATAAATAGATAGATAGATAGATAGATAGATAGATAGATAGATAGATAGACACCACATTTTCTTTATCCATTCTTCAGTTGATGGACATTTGGGCTCTTTTCATCATTTGGCTATTGTTGATAGTGCTGCTATAAACATTGGGATGCATGTGCCCCTTTGAATCAGCATTTTGTATCCTTTGGATAAATACTTATGAGTACAATTGCTGGATCATAGAGTAGCTCTATTTTTAATTTTTTGAGGAGCCTCCATACTGTTTTCCAGAGTGGCTGCACCAGTTTGCATTCCCACCGACAGTGTAAAAGGGTTCCCCTTTCTCCACATCCTCACCAACATCTGTTGTTTCCTGAGTTGTTAATTTCAGCCATTCTGACAGGTGTGAGGTGGTATCTCATTGTGGTTTTGATTTGTATTTCCCTGATGATGAGCGATGTTGAGCATTTTTTCATGTGTCTGTTTGTGATCTGGATGTCTTCTTTGGAAAAGTGTCTGTTCATGTCTTTTGCCTATTTCTTCACTGGATTATTTGTTTTTTGGGTGTTGAGCTTGATAAATTCTTTATATAGATGTGCAATTTTAATGACAAGAGAGAACTATGCTCCTTGCCCCTTTCTCTTACAAAGCTTACCAAGCAACTGTACCCAAGTAACCTTCTTTAACATTTCAATACAACTGCAAGCCGTGTGATTATGATTATCTGTATTACCTAACCAAAGAAATTAAGGTCCATAGCATTTAAATGTGCTGCCCTATTAACTCTGAACCCTCTTTCCAGGCAATCCTCCACTCACGTGGCGTGGCCACGGGAGTAATGCATAGATCAGGAAACCATAGTTCAACAAAGCCCTCTCCATTTGGCATAACCAAGGAAGCAGATTGTAACTTCCATCCAGAACAGCCTTTCTTAGTGATACAAACCCCTCCATGTCTCACCTTCCACTGCCAATTGCTGATATCAGGATACCCAACCCATCAGGCTCACAATTGCCCTTACACCACTCACCCCTATTAAGGACACACAGTGTCATTTCCTCACCAGGGGTACAGACCCTCCCCACCCTTCCACAGAGGGTGGAAGTCTAGAAGTCCTGGAAGGATTGGGTGTACTGGTTGGGTGCCTTCAGGGCAGGGCTCTGACGTGTTGCCCTGGCCTGGCCCTGAACTGGTGGTTCTGATACAATCTGAACACTGACAGCTGGATTTCTGTTCCATACAAGTCACTACTACCTTCCACCCTCATCCAATTTCTCATCTGTCTAGTTTTTACATCTCTGCTTCTGTTTCCTGTTCTATCGCTTGCTGTTTCCTATCTCTATTTCAGGAAGACTTGAAAAGGCATTCCTGTAAACTGTGCAAGACAATGGTGTAAAACTACTGCTTTTCTTCAGTATTTCAAAGCACCCTAGAGCACTATGGACTTGGACAAAGACCTTCTGGCTCCAGGCTCTGTGGACTTTCCTCCCTATCCCCTGCTGCCTCTTGGCCTCTATTTCACCATCTGCAAGGTTTGAGGTGGGACTAAGCCAAGGAACCTTAAACTGAGTTCATAGGCTTTTGAAGGATTCTTTAATGGGCTTCATGAGAAATGCAAACCCTCTGAACCTCTTTACAGACCACATGTGTTATAAAGATAGACATGCATTTTTCTGGGAAACAGTGTCTGTGGAATTTCTTTAAGTTTATTTATTTGTTTTGAGAGAAACAGAGATAGCATGAGTGGGGGAGGGGCAGAGAGAGAGAAAGAGAGAGAGAGAGAATCCCAAGCAGGCTCTGCACTGCCAGCACTGAGTTCAATGTGGGACTCGAACCCACAAAACTGTGAGGTAGTGACCTGAGCCAAAACCAAGAGTCAGATGCTTAACCAACTGAGCCACCCAGGTGCCCTGGGAAATTTTTTAATAGATCAAAGATGACCAAAAGGTTAAGAATCACTTTTAGAGGTTATGTCAAAAGTCTCTCCCAGCCCTAACATTCTATAAACCAACGCAAAATGCTAGCATGGTCTTGTTTAATATTAGTCTTCTCACAGGTCAGAGGACTTAGAAGGAGACATACAGATATCCGGCTCAATAAATAAAAAGGGAAAAAAACTCAGGAGAATTTTCGGCTCACATGAAATTTTATTCAACCCTAATACATTCCAGAGCATGGCCTGGCCCTTCAGCCTCTGGCTTGCCCTGCAGTAGCCAGCAGGCAGCACCCCCACAGAACTAGTACACAGGGAACAGAATCTGAAATCTCTGATTAGACTCCATCTTCCCGAGAGCACAAATCTCCGCTACGACCTCTCCAGCTGCTGCTTGAAACTCCAGTAAAAAGTAACCTGACGCCTCAGACATCTGATTGCTAGGAGTTTCTTACATTGAAAGGACATGTACTTTCCCAATGCTTTCCAGTTCTATGTACCGGAGCCACAGGACAGAATTGTAAACCCTTCTCTGCCAGACAACGGGGCAGGTGCAAGCGGGTCCTCACTGCCACCTGAGTCTTCCCTTCTGTCTTTAACAATCCAATACCCACCCTGACCCTCCGGAGACAAGATGCTACCTAGGGACCTACTCTGGGTTGTCAGGGCTGCTCCTGATGAATGGTGTCCAGACTTGAACATACCACTTGGGGAAAGTCTAGAACTCCCAGGAAAGACCAGCATCCTCACCTCTCCCTCACACACAGCTCCATTCTCCAACTTACCACATAGCAACAAGCGCCTGCCTACATTCTGACTCCCTCACTAGACTGCAAGCCCCCAAGAGAGGGAACAATCCTCTCCTTATCTTAACACCTTCAGCCCTTTGTCCCAGTCCTTTTAGACATGTATGAAATTCTACTATGTGCCGGGCATTTTTATAGACACTTGATATTCAGCTGTGGACAAAACTGACAAAATATTTGCTCTCCCGGCACTTTGCAAAAGGGATGGAGTGTGAACCGAGGCAGGGTAGAATTTGTCACATAGGAAGCATCTAATAAAACATTCATGAATGGATAGAGTAAATGGCCAGGGGAAAGGTAGGGAAGACTCATAACCCACTTAGTAAGTGCCTTCGTTCTTTCGGTGACAATCCATGCACCTGTGGAAATTCTAAATGTCCTGTTTCTGCATAAATGCGTCAGAGGGCTCTGGGAGAATGACAGGCCTCCTTCCCACCCACAGCAATGAGGGGAAGGAAGACAGGCAGCTCACTTCAGCGGAACATTTCCACGTAAACCTCTGCAAGCTTCGAGAAGCGTTTGCCCTTTCTTCCATGGCTACTCCCAGGAAGAACAAAAAGCTCTTTTTAGAAATCGCTGACCCTCATCTAAGTGCAAAGGAACATGGACGCTTCGGGTGCACATCTCTCCTGGCCTTCAGCCCTGGGCTTTCTTGCAGATGCACTTTTCAGGAAGGAGGAAGGCAGAGCAGATGGATGGTTTGCTGAAGGGCTCAAAATACTTCCTGGAGTATAGAAAGCAGGGTGATTGCTGTTCATGCTGCCGCTGTGTGTCACCCACTCCCAGGGAGGGCTGCACTCAATTAGGAGACTTGAAACTCAATTGTCATAGCGACAGATTATCTGATTGTCAAGATTTTCTGCTGATTTTTGTCTTAGGAATTGGTCCTATTTTCAGCCGCAGAGTGTTATTGGATTTAGTATCTCCAGTCCCTTCTACACTCTTGCGTATTCTGGTCTCTGCTTTCTCGACTTACTTTTCAACATGTAAACATAATTCCCGCACAGAACAGAGGAAAGACTCTCTGCTGGTTTGAAGATGGGTTGCAATGGTCGTTGCTTCCTTTATCCAATTGGCAGGTTTACTATGTCTCTCGGACTAGTTGGGAACTTTTCCAGCAGCGTCACCGATATTCCAGACCCCAAACCATGGAATATTAGATTGGGGGATGATGCTTCAGGAAATTGTCTTCCACGGGCTCCTGGGTGGCTCAGTCAGATGAGTGTCTGACTTCACAGCTCAGGTCATGATCTCACAGCTTGTGAGTTTGAGCCCCACGTCAGGCTCTGTGCTGACAGCTCGGAGCCTGGAGCCTGCTTCAGATTCTGTGTCTCCCTTTGTCTCTGCCCCTCCCTTGCTCGTCCTCTGTCTCTCTGACTCTCAAAAATAAATAAACATTTTTTAAAAACTTTAAAAAAATATAAATTATCTTCCAAACTCCCTACTTTATCATATAGAAACAGGCTGAGAAAAAGGAGGGGATTTTTCCAAAAGTTTCTCAGAGAGTCTAAGCTAAGCCAAGGTGATTTTGCTGCCTCATTTAGGATTTTTCCCCCCAGTGTTCAGGGCCTGCCAGCTGACTTTAAGGGACCCTGAGTCCCATTTCTCACAGGAAAACATGGAATGTCAGATCTGGAGTCCAAACCCTCTTTGACACATGGGAAGAGGAAGGTCAGGAGAAAGGAAGGATGACACAGTGTGCTCAGGCCTGACCCACGCACATGGTAGGGGCTCAATTCAGAACAGCTTAGTCTGAAACTGAAGTGGAAAGTGATTTTCATTTATGCTGAAAGCATAATGTTAGTGGTGTGGTCCCTTTCTTTGGAATCTCAAGCCCAGTAAAGAATGGTAAGACCCAGCTTCTACTAGTGCAAGAGCACGGAGCCAGGGGCCTCTCAGCAGAGCTGGCTTCTCTGAATACACCAGCTTCAGCAAAGGAAACACAAAGAGGGGTCTCCTTACAGTTTTACCGCAGCTAATAAACACTATGTTCCTTCTGTACTCATTCTGAGCATGAGGCTATTCGCATATTTGCCAGGCTCTTGCCTTCCATGCTTGAAAACACTTGCATAAGTTATCAAATGAAACGCTATTTAAGCAGAGCTTCTAGTCATGTTCCTAATCAGAGACTCTCAATGGCTCACCAAAACCTTCAGAATGAAGGGCCGCCAGATACACTTGCAGCAAGCTTTCTGCACCTGTATCAAAGAGCCTCTCTATTCCCTCAACCCTACGCATAAGCAGAACTCAAAGGGCCACTAAGAGTATACTTTCTTAGCAACTTCACGTATATTTCCACATTAGAACCTAACTTTAATCCAGAAGTTGGAAACGTTCTTAGTTGGCAAATAATGAGTGTATCTGCTATAAAATTAGCTACTGATTATGGTTCCTAGAAGCTACATAATTCCACTGCAGTGTTAACCTAGAGAATTCATAGAATCCCAGAATCTAATATCTGGAAGAAAATCGTCTAGATTCATTAATACATCCCCTCCTCCTCCAATAATTAACACAGTGCCTTGCATGTTGTAAATATTCAAGAGATCTTTATGTAATTATTAATTAATTAATTAATATTCCTCAATCCCACTTAACCTCTGGAGACTGAGTCTCAGAAAAGAGGTGTGGTTTACCCAAGCTCACAGAATGTCAGATTCAAAATTTAAAATTAGGTGCTCGGATTCTTTTATTTTCACTTACTTTTCACTTTTCTTACTCACTATATCCCTCATACGATCCCTTCCATTTTTTAAAATTAATTTTTCACATATCATAAAAATAACCTCAAGATAAACTATTTTCTTTTCATTTTTTAAACTTTTTTCAGCTTCACTGAGATATAATTGACATATAACATTGTGTAAATTTAGGGTATACAGTATGATGATGTGATATATGTATACATTGCAAAACAATGACCACAAAAAGGTTAGTTAACACATCCATCACCTCACCTAGCTACCTTGTGAGTGTGGGTGTGGGGGTGTGGGGGTGTGTGGTGAGAACATTTAAGATCTATTCTCTTAGCAACATTAAGTATCTGATGCAGTATACTGATAACTGCAGTCACTATGCTGTACGTTACATCACAAGATTCCTGATCTCATGTAATCTAAATCACCTCCCCAAACCTCCATCTCCTAATACGATCACTTGGAGCTAGGGTTTCAACATAGGAATTATGGAGGACCTGCAGTCCATAAAAGACATCTATTTTTTTTTTCCCCTTCCTCTCCCTTTGGCTCTTTGGAAATTTAATCATGCAAACGTGTTCAGCACCTACTTGGTTCTAGGCTCCGTGCTAAGCAAGCAGAACTTACAGATAATTTAGCGTCTGATCAGAGAAAGAACATAAAACAGAAAATTGAGGCTGATGGGATAAGAGCTATGGGGAAGGCTTGCCTGTATAAAGTACTCTGGGTACACGGAAGAGGAGCAGGTTCATCTGGCCTGCCAGGTTGGGGGCATTTCATACACCACGCTGGTCTCCATGCTGCCAGTAATGCATGCTTTTAAGCAGAGAAATGACCCGGTCGGTGGTGTTTCAGAATAATCTTTCCAGCAGCGAGCATTTTTAAGGTCAGAAACACCCAGCACTCAGCAGAGAACCCAACAGAGAGGTCAGTGATTCTAGTAACACTGATGGAGTTCCTACAATATGCCAGGCTAAGGACACATAATGTGGAGAGTAAAATCCCTGCCCTGAGAAAGGGAGACAGTCATGTAAACAAGCTGTTAAGTGCTAGGAGATAAGTTCACTTAGGAGAAGCAGCTGACCCTGTCTGGAGAGTGTCAGCCTGGCTGCCCAGACAGGATATGTAAGCTGGATCATGATAGAGAGGTAGCAGTTAACCAAAAAATGAGGCACAAGGCACGAGAGGAGATGAGCAGGGAAGAATGTTCTGGGAAGAAGAAACAGCATACACAAATGCTAAAGGCAAGAGAAAGCATGTCTCAGTCAGCAGCTGGCCTGGCTTGGTGTGGCTAGAGTTGAGACGAGCGGGACAATGGATGCGGCAATGGACAGGACACGTTTATCCCCCTGAACTGAAATGGCTGCAGGGAGAACGTAAAACCTGGAGGTGAGAGCATAGAGGCAAGGAGACCATGGACGCCAGAACAAGGCGAGTCTGATGGGAGAAGAAAGATGGGAGCTGGGACCGAGGTGGTAAGAGTGGAGATGGAGAGAAGGCACTGGATGGGACCAGTTGACTGAAGATGGGGTCATCACAAAGACACCAGCAGACAGAGGGGGAGGATTCACGTCCATTTGAGTACAAGGTACAAGAAAACCTTAAGAACACTGCACAGGGCACATGCCTCCGCAGGGGTCTCCACCTCAAAGGGGCAAACTCCCCCTTGGGATTCTAGATCCCAAAGATGGGATCTCCTGACAGAAAGACTGCCAATCGAGATGAGAGCTCCCCACCCCCATGGAATATCTGTTTTGGGTCACCACCAACTTTCCTAGACGTTTAGCTACTCACCTGCCTTTCCAGGTGCAGAAAATCAGCAAGAACCCTTGCCAGTTGCTGAGACCAGTCTCCTAGGGGCTCCATCTACCCAACATGTCCAGGCTTTAGACGTGCCCCAAATCCTATCCCATGGGAAATGAGGAATGAGAGAGCACCAGAATGGCTCCCAGCGTGGATTGTGCTGTGAGCACTGAGATAGGAGGCGGAGGAAGTTTTGTTGGACATGATGGAAGTGAGCAGAGGGAGACAGAGAGGACAGAGGGATAAAATTATAAAAAGGAAGATGTCTCAGAATATATAACCATAGAAGGTGATGCTTCATGGAAAGCAATGTGGTGCCATGGACAGGATAGGCACAAACGGGTGCCTGAGCATCAGGGGTCAAACACCAGGGCAGGATGTTTTACCTCCCTGAACCCCAGAGTCCCCAGCAGTGACGTGGAACCACAATCCCCACCCTGCTTCACTCCTAAAGTTCTCAGAAGGAGCAGAAATGACATGACACACGTCAACGTGCTTTGTGCACAAACCTTGTGCTGATTGATGTAAAGGCAGAAATTATCTCAGGAACCTGTAATCACTATGAAAATAGCTCCTGAAAAAGTAAATTGAATGTTCAGAGCGGGAATGCCATGGGCCACGTGTTTTACTACAATGTGCCACAATGAATTAATCAAGTTCCTGCTGTGTGTGAGTGCATGCATGTATGTCGTGGGCATGGCACAGGATGCAGGAGGCAGGAACAAAGGCACAGAGCATGCGCAGTCACCATGTATCTGAGGAAGTGTGATCCTTACTACTACCCACATTCGGCACCACTGTACCTTCCAAGCAGCCGCAGACCACCAGGCTGCTGTGCATCTTGACTTTCTCTACCTGGAAACACGCTTTGACCCTCCATGGGGATAAACTCAATAAATGTTACAGGTTGAATCGTGTTCTCCTCAAGACTCCTATCTTAAAGAACTAATCCCAGTCTCTCAGAGTGTGACCTTTTTGGAGGTAGGGTCTTTATAGAGGTAATCAAGTTCAAGTGAGGTCCTTAGAGTAGGCCCTTATCCAGTATGACAGGTATCCTTATAAAAATGGGAAATTTGAACACAGAAACATGCAAAAAGAGAAGAGACATAGAGAAGATAGTCATCTACAAGCCAAGAAGAGAGGCGTAGAAAAATCCTTCCCCTCTAGCCCTCAGACTCTCTTCCCCTCCAACCCTGCCACCATCTCTATCTCAGACTTCCACCCTTCACCACTGTGAGACTCTGTTCTTTAAGTCACCCAATCTGTGGTCCTGACAGCAGTCCTGGGAAACTAAAACAATAAGGATCTAAGCAGATCCAAAAAGCTCCCAGATCCCCTCTGGGAGCCCTAAGGGATAGACATCCCATCCACACTGAGCAGTTGTGGCCCAACAACAGTTGGCCAAGCAGCTCAGACCAGCATATCTTTGGTCCAGAGGGAGGGGAGCTAGCTATCCACAGAAACTGGCCCTGTTTCTCTGGGCAATACCCAAGATCTTATTGGTGTTTAGTTAAAAAAAAAAAAAAAAGCTCTGTGATCAAATAAGTTTTGGAAATGCAATGCTTTTATTTCTTGACAATTTATAGCATATATTAACTTTTCAAAAGATTTTTTGAGGAAAGAACCTTGTTTAGCTATATATAACCCAGGAAATTCCTAAGTATATCTGACCAGAAAACATCTACTAACCTTGCATCGAACTCCAGTGTTACACAAAGATCAGACAGGAGATCAGGGCACTAGGATGTCTTTCAGGCACCTCCAATTCTAACATTATATGAATTAATCAACTGGATTTCAAAATCTTCTTGGGGAAGTTTCCAATCCCATACTCATCTTCGTAGCCATGTCCCATGACTTCTCCTCCAAAACCCCTTCTTCAACTAGGTTGGGTTTTTTCTTGATTCCATGTTACACCTGCCCCCATTGGTGCCAAGCCTTGGCCTTACCTAATGATTCTGTCCCTCTTTCCTTCATAAATACATACAATTCAGCCCTCTGTACCTGTTCCATCCACTGCACCAAGGAAGCCTCCCCAGCTGCCATTTATTGAGTGCCAGTTAAGTCCCAGAACACTTGTCACTTCATGTCTTCAACACTATGAGCAACTCGAAACTCAGTTATACTCAGGGGCATGCCAGATTTACTCATTTGGTAAGTAGCAGATATGGATCCAAACCCATGTCATGCTGACCCTGGAGTCTAGGGTCGTCTTCTCTAAACCTTTTTACCTGGGTTTATTCTCTGACTCCACCAGGTTCTCACGGATGGAAAATTTGCCTTGTCCTTTAACTTGCCACATTTTAAACTTGTCATCAAGCCAGACTGTGAAGTCAGGAACTATACCTTCCACTTCTTGTGATTGCCCTAGAGTCATATTTAATTTAAGTTAATATTTTCTCTGTAGAGACAGAAGGCAAGGTGAAAAGTGGGAAAAGCCCAGAATGAGAGCAGCAGACCTGGGACATAGTCTCCCCAACAACCAAGGGCCATGTGTCCTTGGAGGGTCCCTTTCTCTCTTGGAGTCTTTATTTTCCCATCTGTAAAGCTTTGGGTTTAATGACAGCTAACTTTCCTATTGGTGTTTGGCAACTAAATCAGCAGCACCTGAGAGCAAATGTTAAGGGGCATCAGAGCTGACCTGTTCACAGACAGGAACCAGCTCAGCAGATAAGTTAGCAGACGGGAAGGAGCCAAGGGGGCCCGAGTGGCAATAATGAAGCAAATTTATCACTTGGTTACTGAGATTTATATTAAAGGAATGAAAAATGAAGGGCGGAGACCTAAAAGAGGAAGAATGTTTTAGGAGTGATTGGACATAGTTACCTGTTATGAATCTTCCACCTTTAATTACTCTTAAAGGTGGTTATTAATTTAATACTTTTATAGGGCTTGGCTTTTGAAAAAGTAGACAATTATGGAAAGAAGGATGAATGATACACAGAGAGTGACTTTGAAAAGTAATCAAAGGAATACACAAGCTATATGCCTTGAACTTAAAAATGAAGATGGGACCCCACATCAAGGATATGATGGGGTCCTACTAGGTCAGAAATAATAGGGGCTTTGAGATCACAAACCAGATGACCCAGAGCATTGGAAGAGTAAGTCCCAAGGTTTACAAAAGGGATCTGGAGGGAAGGAAGGCTGGGGATGACAGGGGACATGGAGAAAAGACGAAGTGACATGAAAGAGGTTTGGGTGGTCCAAATTCAGGATTTCAGGTTCATGTCTTTCAGGATGATGAAGAAGGAAGGACCTGTGGAGATGATTATGCACATGGAGCAAAGGGCACTGGGATGGGGCTCCAGATACCTGTTCCCACCTTTCCTCCACCATGACTGCTTGGCTCTGAGGCCTTGAACAAGTCACTTTACCTGAAAGAAGATGCTTCTTCCTCTGAAAAATGAAAGGTAATACCTACCTGATCTAAGGGAGTGTTACCAGCGGCAGGTAAAGTCTGTAATGCACTAAGAAGCTGAGATGTGCCATACAAATCCAGTGTCTTAAAACAGCCAAGAGTCACTGTGCTCACTCTCTGGTGGCATCAGACCCAACCACTCACCAGTCTCCACAGCACCTGCCCTTCTCTAGACCTCACAATCCTTGCTTTGACCGTTGCAACCACCTCCCATTTTGTGATTTCAATCCATCATCAACCACTTCCAAACTGCAAGTGTGATCAAGTGTCTCTCTTTCTTACAACCCTTCCCATCATCCTAGATTGCACTTGAAGCATATGAGGCCCTTCACGAGCTGTCTTCAACCCTCCATTTCCAAACATTGCTAACCCCTTGCTGTCACAATGCTCTCCTACAGCCAAGTTGATCCACTTGGAGTTCCCTGAAGACACCTTGATCTCTCATGATTCCAGGCCATATCACATGCTTGTTCCTTTTCCTGGAGTAGCCCTTTCCATATGGCATGTTCCAAATCACCCTTCAAGACCTGATTCAAATACAATCTTCCCTGAGAGGCTTTCTCCAACTCCCCAGGCCCTTAATACTTCTGTGACTTTTGATTTTTACCAAAACATTTGTGTGGTGACACTGTAATTTCTATAATTTCCCTTAGGAAAAAAAATGTTCCATAAACTACTTTTTGAGTTTGATTCTCTACTTTTTTTCTTCATAGCCCTGAAAATTCTTCCTTATTAACAGCTCCAAGGGCTGTGTTTTAGAAATGATGTTTTCTTTTATTTTACATTACTTGCTAGAGCTAAGTGGCCTTGGGGAAAAAATGGATATGAGTGGTAGGTCATCATCTGCTATATGGAACATTTCTGTAAACCTAAGAGATTCACAGAGGGGAAGTCACCTGCTTTTGTTAATTCTGGAGAGTCACTCTCTCATTGAAGATTCCCTTCTGTGCCTTCACAGTGCTCCATGCACAGCTCTAGCAGAACCTTCATCCCAGTATTTATGGCTATCTACTTCTCAGCCTCCCGTAGAGGGCCCTACATGGTTTGTGGCCTAGAACTATGTCTTTATCTCCATACGCCCCAGTAGGTAGCCCATTTTGTGAGACATGGCTGGCATTCAATTTAGAAATGTTCAGGGAATGAATAATACTACCTAACATCTATGGAGTGCTTGCTATGTGCCAGGCAGTGTCCTGAACACCTTTTGTGTATTAACTCATCTCATTCTCACAGTAATCCTGTGAGATAGGCATTATAATTATCCTCATTTTAAAGATGAGAAAACCAAGGCCCCAAGGTTGTGTAGAAGCCTGATTTGGAATTGCAACATTCTAACAAGAGAGCCCATATCTCCACCACTACCCTGCCCTGCCTCTCGTGTGGAATAAATAAACCCTTAGGGGTCCCATTCTAATGGAGCTTCTTAGCCTTTTATCAGTTTTGAGAAAGAAGTAAGACAGGTAGGCCTAAATGCTGAGTTGTTTCATTCAGTCAGTATTCAATGAATGATCACTTTGTGCCAAATATCTGTCCCAGGTTCTGGGGGATCTGACATTGTTTCTTAAGAAATGAACAAAATCTGGGCTTCTTTCCAATCCATCACCCAAAGTAACATTTCATATAACCAAATAACATTGATCATATGCTATGTTTGAGGTAGGGGGAGGTTCCCTGCCAGAGGCCAGCTTCCTAGAACCAGCAGGTTAACTTGACAGCCACAGACTTAAAGACCTGCATAAGGAGGCCATCAATATCCAAGGCAACAAGATGGAGGGAACATTGTTTTCCCGACTGCTGGTCCAGAATTCCCCTTAGGGAGACAGTTTTCTTTGGAAGAGTTGAGTCCCTATGATATGGGTGGTCAGCTGCCCCCAAGCTTCTACAGAGGAGAGCTAAAGAGATGAATAAAAACTCACTGCTCCAGGAAAGCAATCTCAGAGGAATAGGGGTGAGGAAGGAAGGTGAGCAGGGAAAGAAGAGAACCAGGCAGGATTATACGAGAAATTATCATTTAGTCCTTGTAACAACCCTCTGATATAGGCACTGTTGTTATTCCCGTTTTACAAATGGAGAAACTGAGGCAGAGCAAGGTTGAGTTGGCAGAAGTGTGTGTGATTTCTTAACTCTTACCAAATTTTTCCAAAATGCCTCAAAATTACTGGTGAGTGTAATACGGTGAATATTTTTGTTGAAAGCAAGTGTTAGTGCTAAGTTTCAGGTATCGGTTGAATTCGTCGGAAGAAGAGGCTGTAGCATATGTAGACACAAGTCTTTTGGGACACGAGGGAATTGAGATGACAACACACATTATCTCTGTGAGAATAACCGCCACCAACCCAGGCACAGGAGAGAGGGCTACACATGTGCGCTATAATTGGCTGAACTGCTGGGAAACAGAAAGGATGTTCTGTAAATCTGATGGGATTCAAACTAAAGTGCCCTTGGAGGAACGGAAGAATTGTCGATGGTTAAGTGACATTTAAAGGAATCTCTCTGGACTCTGCTTCACCTTCCAATATGTTCTTTGTTAAAGTGATGTGCATAAGACCAAGGTGGTGATGGAGGGTTGGGTTCTTTCCCTCTTCACAACTGCCCTTCTCACATTATATGGAAGTAAGCGTATTTCTCACTCTTTCCCAAACTGGAGATGATGCTCTGCTCATGTGTAAAACTCACCAGGGCACAAAATAAAGTATTCAAAATCCAGTGAAGAATCTTCACGACAGTGAAAATTCAGGTCTCAGGTCATTAGCCATCGACTCTCGTGTCTGCAGAAGACTCAGACCTATCTTTTCATTAATGTTCAGTAGGCCATCATTATAGGCCACTGAATCTTCTTGACTGGTGTCTATAGTCAGCTTCTAATAAATTGGTGTTGCTGTTGCCAAAGGAAACAGATTCTAAACTTGTGTGACATAGAGGCTGGCTAACTGGAATGTGTAGGTAAACCCAACCTTGTACCTTTTTTAATAAATAAGGTTCTATTAAAACACAGTCACACTCACTTATTTACATGTAGTCTATGGCTACTTTCATGCCACAACTGCAGAGCTGAGTAGCTGAGACAAAGACCATCTGGCACACAATGCCCATAATATTGACTCTGTGGCACTTTACAGAGAAAATTTGATGTAATACACACTTTTTCAAGTCAGGTAGTTCAAAAAAAAAAAGAGACTAAAATGATGGTTTCTACTGAAAACGTGTTTTCATTCTGGGAATCTAGAATTATGGTGTGTGCTAGAAAGAGGGTGCCTACATGACCAGTGTCCAGTTAAAACCTCAGATGTTGAGTCTCTAATGAGCTTCCCTGGCTGACAACATTTCACATGTGTTGTCACAACTCATTGCTGAAAGAACTAGGGTGACTCCACTGAGAGAAGACTCTTGGAAGCTTGCTCCCCATTTCTTCTAGACTTCACCACATGTGTTTTTTCCTTTACTGGTTTTTCTTTGTGGGCTCTCCCTGAAATAAATCCTTGCTGTGGGTATGACAAACAATATGCTGAGTCCTGTAAGAATTCCTAGCAAATAATCAAACCTGGGGGTGGTCTTGGGGACCTCAGACACAGTAGAGTAATAAAAAGACTTTCAAGCATAAAATATATTACATTAGGATAACATTCTATGAGAAAAATGAAAGGGGAAGGTAAATTCTAAGAGCAAAAGGAATAAGGCAAAATTTTCCACTATTGAAGAAAATTTTTCTCACTATTTTTAAAATGGAGAATTATGAGTAACCATTTGAATGATGTTTAGAACCCACTGGATACATTTAAGAGTGATATAAAAGGTTTATTTTTAAAATGTCACTATTTATAATTTGTTGAGATTGAAATGTATAAAATTTAGAAATATGTGAAGGAATATACAGACTTACAAAATAGGTAAATAAATACAATTTAAGGCTATGATGACTACTAAAATAAGTGTTTCTCGATCTTATTGAGGGTTACATACGCTTGAGAAACTTTGGTGAAAGCTGTAATAACTCTCCAGAAAAAGCACACATATACATACATATACAAAATTTTGCATATGGGAACTTCTGCTTCCAGCCAAAATGAACAGAGACTAGATTTACCCTACTGACTCAAACAACAATAAAGGATAAAACACATAAAACAACAATTTCAAGGCACTGGATATTAGGCAACAAAGGACAGTGGTCCATGAGAGACAGGAAACAAAGCAGGTAAACCTTATGATTACCCAGGTTACTACCTTGAGAAAGTTCCTAGCTGTAGCACAGAAAGGGACAATCCAGGCAGAACTTCACTGACCTACTGGGTTGAGGAGATGGAGTTGAGAGTCCAGGTAAACCTGAGTGGCTAGCCTTCACAAAATACAATCTCAGAGAGAAGAGAACTGCACAATTATATCTGGAAAGTTGCAAAGGTCTTTCTCACGTAGTCAGCAGGCTAGCAAAAAGGACAAGATAAAATAGTATTCGGTCCTCACAAGGGACAAAAATAACACCCATTCCCATCAACAAGACTGGAACACCTCATCATTCATGGAACATTGGAGAGAGTACTCAGAAGAGTCTTAGTTCAGTATTGGAAAATAATTAGCCCTAGACGACACCCTGCTCATTCCACCAAACGAATCTTAAAAGCAAGACCCGAAAGGATCAAACTGTTCCCAAGTTACTTCGCTGATCTTCTCGGCAAACGTCAAGAATATTTATAGGTATACGATATCCAACACCAAACAAGGAAAAACTCATGATGCCTGGCCTCCAATCAAAAATTACCAGGCATGCAAAGATGGAAAAAAATAGGACCCAAAGATAAAATAAACCAATAAACTGAAACCATCCATAACTGACATAGATGTTAGAATTAGCAGGCAAGGACATTAGAGTAATTATTATTATAACTATTCCATATGTCCAAAGAGTTTAATAAAGTCATGGATAATATTAATGAAATCCAGATCAAACTTCTAATAATGAAAATTATATCTGAGAATTAAAAAACAGGATTAATGACAGATTAGGTATTAAAGAAGAAACTGCAATGACACAGCAGCAGTAACTATTCAAAATGAAACACCGAGGAAAGAGAGGATAAATTCATCAAGAGCACGTAACAATCCTAAATGTTTATGTACTTGACAAAAGAACGTCAAAATACATGAAGGAGAAAGTGATAGAACTACAAGGACAAATAGACAACTCCACATTTATAGTTGGATGTTTTAATACTCAATGTGGATGACTATTTAAAAAATAACCAGAAAATCAAGAAAGATATAGATAACTTAAAAATAAATATGAAACAACTTGACCTAATTAGCATTTATGGAATGTGCTACACAACAATAGTGCAATACACATCATTTTTAAGTGTACATGAACACTGATCAGGATAGACCACATTCTGAGCCATAAAACAAATCTCAAAAAGGTTAAGGGATTCAAGTCATAAAAGTACATTCTTCCATCAAATGGCATTAAATTAGACTGATAACTAAAAGATCTCTTTAAAAATCCCCACATATTAGGAAACTGTGCAACATATTTCTAAATATCCTATACATCAAAGAAGAATTCAAAAGAGAAATTAGAAAAGTATTTTTAAAAGAATGAAAATAGAAACACAAGATATCAAAATGTATGGCACAGTATGCTAATAAAGCAGTAATAAGAGGGAAATTTATAGCACTAAACATCTGTATTAGAAAAGAATAAAGTCTCAAATAAATGGCCTAAGCTTCCATCTTAAGAAGCTAAAAAACAAATAAATAAATACAAAGAAAGGAGAAGAAAGGAAACAATAATGATCATAATGGAATTAATGAAACTGAAACAGAAAAACAATACAGCCAATCAATGTAACCAAAATCTAGTCTTTTAAGAGACTAATAGGGATACCTGGGTGGCTCAGTTGGTTGAGTCTCTGACTCTTGATTTTGGCCATGATTACATGGTCATGCGATTGATCCCCATGTCATGCTCTGCACTAACAGTACAGAGCTTGTTTGAGATTCTCTGTCTCCCTCTCTCACTCTCCCACTCACACTTTCTCTTTCAAAATAAATAAATGAACTTTAAAGAGACTAATAAAAATGATACCTTTAGCCAGACTAGTCAGTAGAAAAAACTAAAACAAGGCATAAGTCACCAAGAGCACTACAGATTCCATAGTTATTAAAAAGATAAGAGGGAACAGCATGGAAGTTTTTTGTGTGTTTTGCATCCATGAAATACAAACAGACCAACACTAAACCATCCTGCACACCTAGAAGACTGATTTGAGGATTAACACAACAATCTGCACAACCTGAGCCACAGAATTTAGCAGTAATTCCTTTTCTCCCTTCAAAATGACAAAACGAAGAAATTCACCCCAAAAGAAAGAGCACAAAGAAATGACAGCCAGGGATTTAACCAACACAGATACAAGCAAGATGTCTGAACCAGAATTTAGAATCACGATAATAAGAATACTAGCTGGAGTTAAACATAGACTAGAATCCCTTTCTGCAGAGGTAAAAGAAGTAAAAAATAGGATGAAATAAAAAATGCTATAACTGAGCTGTAATCACGGATGGATGCCACGGTGGCAAGGATGGATGAGGCAGAACAGAGAATCAGCGATATAGAGGACAAACTTATAGAAAACAATGAAGCACAAAAAAAGAGTGAGATTAAGGCAAAATAGCACGATTTAAGAATTAGAGAAATCAGTGACTCCTTAAAAAGGAACAACATCAGAATCATAGGGGTCCCAGAGGAGGAAGAGAGAGAAATAGGAGTGGAAGGGTTATGTGAGCAAATCATAGCAGAAAACTTTCCTAACCTGGGGAAAGACACAGACATCAAAATCCAGGAAGCACAGAGGACCCCCATTAGATTCAACAAAACTGACCATCAACAAGGCATATCATAGTCAAATTAACAAAATACTCAGGCAAGGAGAGAATCATGAAATCAACAAGGGGAAAAAAGTCCCTAACCTACAAGGGAAAACAGATCAGGTTTGCAGCAGACCTATCCATAGAAACTTGGCAGGCCAGAAAGGAGTAGCAGGATATATTCAATGTGCTGAATCAGAAAAATATGCAGCCATGAATTCTTTATCCACCAAGGCTGTCATTCAAAATAGAAGGAAAGACAAAAAGTTTCCCAGACAAACAAAAATTAAAGGAGTTTATGACCACTAAACCAACCCTGCAAGAAATTTTAAGGGGAACTCTCTGAGGGGAGAAAAGATGAAAATATACATACATACATACATACATACATACCCAAAACAACAAAGATTAGAAAGGACCAGAGAACAACACCAGAAACTCCAACTCTACAAGCAACATAATGGCAATAAATTCATATCTTTTGGTACTCACTCTAAACATCAATGAACTCAGTGCTCCAATCAAAAGACATAGGGTAACAGAATGGATAAGTAAATAAGATCCATCTATATGCTGTTTACAAGAGACCCACTTTAGACCTAAAGACACCTTCAGATTGAAAATAAGGGGATGGAGAACCATCTATCATACTAATGGTCAACAAAATAAAGCTGGACTAGCCATACTTATATCAGACAATCTAGACTTTAAAATAAAGACTGTATCTGGGGCGCTTAGGTGGCTCAGTCAGTTGAGCGTCCAACTTCGGCTCAGGTCATGATATCACAGTCCATAGGTTTAAGCCTCGCGTCAGGCTCTGTGCTGGCAGCTCAGAGACCGGAGCTTGCTTTGGATTCTTTGTCTCCCTCTCTCTCTGACCCTCCCCCACTCATGCTCTGTCTCTCTCTGCCTCAAAAATAAAATAAACTTAAAACAAAAAAAATACTGTATCAAGAAATGCAGAAGGTCATTATATCATAATCAAGGTGTCTATCCACCAAGAAGACCTAACAATTGTAAACATTTATGTGCCAAATGTGGGAGTACACAAATATATAAATCAATTCATCACAAACATAAAGAAACTCATTGATAGTAATACCATAATAGTAGGAGACTTCAAAACCCCACTCACAGCAATGGCAGATCATCTAATCAAAAAATCAACAAGGAAACAATGTCTTTGAATGACACACTGGACCAGATGGACTTAACAGATATATTCAGAACATTTCATCCTACACTTGATCTTAGCCAAAAGGCCGAGAAGTGATCAGAACATTTCATCCTAAAGCATCAGAATACACATTCTTCTCCAGTGCACATGGAACGTTCTTCAGAATAGACCATATACTGGGACACAAATCAGCCCTAAGTAAGTTCAAAAAGATCGAGATAATACTGTGCATATTTTCAGACCAAAATGTTATGAAACTCAAAATCAACCACAAGAAAAAATTTGGAAAGTTAACAAATACTTGGAGACTGAAGAACATCCTACTAAAGAATGAATGGGCTAACCAAGAAGTTAAAGAGGAAATTAAAAAGTATACGGAAGCCAATGAAAATGACAACACCACAACCCAAAACTTCTGGGACACAGCAAAGGCACTCATAAGAGGAAAGTATATAGCAATCCAGGCCTTCCTAAAGAAGGAAGAATAACATCAGATACACAACCTAACCCTACACCTTAAGGAGCTGGAGACAGAACAGCAAATAAAACCCAAAACCAGCAGAAGACAGGAAATAATAAAGATTAGAGCAGAAAGTAATGCTATCGAAACCAAAAAAACAGTAGAACAGATCAATGAAACCAGAAGCTGGTTCTTTGAAAGAATTAACAAAATTGATAAACCACTGGCCAGTTTGATCAAAAAGAAAAAGGAAAGGACCCAAATAAATAAAATCAAGAATGAGAGAGATCACAACCAACACAGCAGAAATAAAAATAATAATAAGAGAATATTATGTGCAATTATATGCCAATAAAATGGGCAATCTGGAAGAAATGGACAAATTCCTAGAAACATATACACTACCAAAACTGAAACAGGAAGAAATAGAACATTTGAACAGATGTATAACCAGTAAGGAAATCGAATTAGTAATCAAAAATCTCCCAAAAAACAAGAGTCCAGGGCCAGATAGATTCCCAGGGGAATTCTACCAAATATTTAAGGAAGAGTTAACACCTATTCTCTTGAAGCTGTACCAAAAAATAGAAATGGAAGGAAAACTTCCAAACTCTTTCTATGAAGCTAGCATTACCTTGATTCCAAAACCAGAGACCCCACTAAAAAGGAGAGTTATGGACCAATTTCCCTAATGAACATGGATGCAAAAATCCTCAACAAGATATTAGCCAACTGGATCCAACAATACATTAAAACATTTATTCACCATGACCAAGTGGGCTTTATACCTGGGATGCAGGGCTGGGTCAATATCCACAAAAAAATTAACGTGACTCATCACATCAATAAAAGAAAGGCCAAGAACCATATGATCCTCTCAATAGGTGCAGACAAAGCATTTGACAAAATACAGCATCCTTTCTTGATAAAAACCCTCCAGAAAGTAGGGATAAAAGGAGCATACCTCGAGATCATAAAAGCAATATATGAACGACCCAACGCTAGTATCATCCTCAATGGGGAAAAACCGAGAGCTTTCCCCCTAAGGTCAGGAACAAGACAGAGATTTCCACTCTCATCACTGTTATTCAACATCATATTGGAAGTCTTAGCCTCTGCAATCAGACAACACAAAGAAATAAAAGGCATCCAAATCAGCCAGGAGGAGGTCAAACTTTCACTCTTCGCAGATGACATGATACTCTATATGGAAAACCCAAAAGATTCCACCAAAAACTGCTAGAATTGATTCAAGAATTCAGCAAAGTTGCAGGATATAAAATCAATGCACAGAAATCGGTTGCATGAAGTGACAGAAAGGGAAATCAAGGAATTGATCCCATTTACAGTTGCACCAAAAACCATAAAATACCTAGGAATAAATCTAACCAAAGAGGTGAAAAATCTGTACACTGAAAACTATAAAAAGCTTATGAAAGAAATTGAAGAAGACAAAAAAAAAAAAAAAGGAAAAGGATTCCATGCTTCTGGATAGGAAGAACAAATATTGTTAAAATGCCAATACTACCCAAAGCAATCTACATATTCAATGTAATCCCTATCAAAATAACACCAACATTCTTCACAGAGCTAGAACAAATAATCCTAAAATTTGTATGGAACCAGAAAAGACCCCAAATAGCCAAAGAAATCTTGAAAAAGAAAACCAAAGCAGGAGGCCTCACAATCCCAGACTTCATGCTATACTACAAAGCTGTAATCATCAAGACAGTATGGTACTGGCACACGAACAGACACTCAGATCAGTGAAACAGAATAGAGAACCCAGAAACGGACCCACAAACGTATGGCCAACTAATCTTTAACAAAGCAGGAAAGAATATCCAATGGAATAAAGACAATCTCTTCAGCAAGTGGTGCTGGGAAAACTGTACAGCGACATGCAGAAGAATGTACCTGGACCACTTTCTTATACCATACACAACAATAAACTCAACATGGATGAAATACCTAAATGTAAGACAGGAAGCCATCAAAATCCTCAAGGAGAAAGCAGGAAAAAACCTCTTTGATCTTGCCCGCAGCAACTTCTTACTCAACACGTCTCCAGAGGCAAGGGAAACAAAAGTAAAAATGAACTATTGGGACCTCATCAAAACAAAAATCTTCTGCACAGTGAAGGAAACAATCCACAAAACTAAAAGGCAACCGACAGAATGGGAGAAGATATTTTCAAATGACATATCAGATAAAGGGTTAGTATCCAAAATCTATAAAGAACTTATCAAACTCAACACCCAAAAAAACAAATAACCCAGTGAAGAAATGGGCAAAAGACACGAATAGACACTTCTCCAAAGAAGACATCCAGATGGCCAACCGACACATGAAAAAATGCTCAACTTCACTCATCATCAGAGAAATACAAATCAAAACCACAATGAGATAACACCTCACATCTGTCAGAATGGCTAACATTAACAAGTCAGGCAACGACAGATGTTGGCAAGGATGTAGAGAAAGAGGATCTCTTTTGCACTGTTGATGGGAATGCAAGCTGGTGCAGCCACTCTGGAAAACAGTATGGAGGTTCCTCCAAAAAATAAAAATAGAACTACCCTATGACCCAGAAATTGCACTAGTAGGTATTTATCCAAAGGATACAGGTGTGCTGTTTTGAAGGGACACATGCACCCCCATGTCTATAGCAGCACTATCAACAATAGCCAAAGTATGGAGAAAGCCCAAATGTCCATCGATGGATGAATGGATAAAGAAAATGTGGTATATGTATATATACATATGTGGTATATATATATATATATATATATATATATATATATATATATACACAATAGAGTATTACTTGGCAATCAAAAAAGAATGAAATCTTGCCATTTGCAACTATGTGGATGGAACTGGAGGGTATTATGCTAAGTAAAGTTAGTCAGTCAGAGAAAGACAAATATCATATGACCTCACTCATATGAGGACTTTAAGAGACAAAACAAATGAACATAAGGGAAGGGAAGCAAAAATAATATAAAAACAGGGAGGGGGACAAAACATAAGAGACTCATAAATATGGAGAAAAACAGAGCGTTACTAGAGGGATTGGGAGAGGAGGGATGGGCTAAATGGGTCAGGGGCACTAAGGAATCTACTCCTGAAATCATTGTTGCGCTATATGCTAACTAATTTGGATGTAAATTTTTAAAAAATTAAATTAAAATAGAAGCAAAAAAATAAGAGAATGCTAAAAATAATTTTATGCCAATAAATTCAACAAGTAAGACAAAATGGACAGTCTTTGGAAGACACAACAACCAAGTCCACTCAAGAAGAAATAGGTAACCTAAATGTCCCAATATCTATAAATTAAGTATTTGTAGTTTAAAACTTTTTACAAGAAGAAAACTTCATGGCCAAATGACTTCACTGAAGCAGTCTCAAACATTTAAGGAAGTAATATTACCAATGCTACACAATTGATTGCAGTAATTAGAAGAGGAGGAAATACTCTACAAACCATTCTGTGAGTCTAACTTTGCCTTGATAGTAAAACAATAAAAATAGTATTAAAAAAAGCATTAATAAGGGCGACTGGGTGGCTCAGTCAGTTAAGTGTCCAACTTCAGCTCAGGTGATGATCTCATGGTTTGTGGGTTCGAGCCTTGCATTGGGCAGTGTGCTAAAGCTCAGAGCCTGGAGCCTGCTTCAGATTCTGTGTCTCACTCTCTCTCTGCCTCTCCCCACTCATGCTCTGTCTCCCCTTCTCGCTCAAAAATAAATAAACATTAAAAAAAATTAACGATATCCCTCATGAAGATAAGTGCAAAATTCCAAACAAAATTTTAGTGTATTAGTCCAGAATACCTTTTTTAAAAAATAGTACATCATGATGGCAGTGAGTAGAATTCTGTTCCCTGAAAAGGTATGTTCAAGTTCTAATCCACATTACCCTGTGAATGTGACCTTATTTAGAAATAAGGTCTAGCGTCATATTGGAAGACCATGTCAGCACAATATTTTAAGAAAATGAAATAAAAGCCATACATATTGAAAAGGAAAAAGTAAAATATGTTTTTTTCACAAATAACATGATCATCTATACAGAAAAAAGTTCTGATGGAATCTATAACAAAGCTACTAGAACTAATAAGAGTTTAGCAAGGTTATGGGATACAAAATCACTATACAAAAATCAATTGCATTTCTATATTCCAGCAATAAACACTCACAAATTAAAACAAAAAATACTATTTACAATAACATAAAAAATATCAACCACTTAATAATAAATCTGCCCCAAGTGAGCAAGACCTATACAGTGGAAACTATAAAACACTGCTGAGATCAATTAAAGCCTTAAAAACTGGAGGAAATAAACTGTGTATGTGGGTTGGAATACTCACTGTTTTTTAAGGTGTTGATTCCCCCACAAACTGATCTATGAATTCATGCAATACCAATCAAACTACCAGTAATATTTTTTTGTAGAAATTAACATGCTAATTTCAAAATTCACATGAAATGCTAAGAACCTTGAAGAGATAAAACAGCTTTGAAAAAGAAAAAAGTTGTAAGGCTGATAGTACCTACTTTCAAGACGTTTTATAAAGCTACAGTAACCTAACAAGGTGATATTGGCATGTAGACAAATAGATCAAGGAAATAGAATAGAAAATTCAAAAAGAAAAAAAAAGAAGATATATGAACAACCAAATTCTGACAAAGGTACAACATCATCTAAGTGAGGAATATTTAAGAAAACAACTTAAAACTGATCACGTACCTAAAGGTAAAAGCAAGACCCATAAATTTTCTGGAAGAAAAAAATGGGAATAAATTTAAAGCAGTGGTTTCTTAGAATCAACGTAAAAGCACAACTGCAAAAGAACAAAAGCTAGACCTAATGAAAATTAAAAACTTTTTGGCTGCAAGTAACATCATCAAGAAACTGAAAAAAACAACCCACAGAATGGAAGAAAATACCTGTAAATCACTTATCTGATAAGGGATTTGTACCCAGAAGGTTAAAAAGGCTGATTCCACTTCTGGTGCTTGACAGCTCTTGAGCCTCATCACTCCTCTTTCCCCTTCTGCCACACACTTGGCATGCTGATAAAAAAAAGCTGAGGTCTTGCCTCCTTTGGCACTGTCAAGAGCCCCAACATGTTAACAAGAACCATCCTCCTAGCTGTATCCCCAACTGCAATAGAATACAAGTCAATCTCTTTCCTTACTCTCCCAAACCAGATGTAGACTCACTTAGAGGTTGGGGAAGGCTACTTCCTCCCCCCTAAAGAGACTAATTATGTGAGTAATAAAGCGTCCCATACCCTCTTGGTGCATGTGTGGTGATATTAGTATTGACATCCAAATCAAATTTGGGATGAGGGGTACATTACACTTCTATAGGGTCACCACAACACAGAATATATAAAGAAATCTTACAACTTGATAATAAAAAATAAATAACCCAATTTAAAAATTGGCAAGAGATTGAAATAGACATTTCTCCAAAGAACACACGTAAATGGCAAATTAGTACATGGAAAGATGTTCAATATCTTTAGTCATTAGGGAAATGCAAATCAAAACCACAATAAAATACCACTTCACACCCTCCAGGACGACATAATAAAAAAGATAGACAATAGCAAGTCTTGGCAAGAATGAGAAAAAAATGGAACCCTTACACATTGCCAGTGGGAATGTAAAATGGTGCGGCTGTTTTGGAAAATAGTTTGACAGCTCTTCAAATTACTTCAACATAAAGTTACAGATGACCTAGCAATTCCACTCCTACACATGTATCCAAGAAAAATGAAAACAAACACCCATGCAAAAACGTGTGTAAAAACGTTATTCAAAATAGTCAAAACATGGAGACTCAAATGCCCATCAACTAATGAATGGATAAATAAATGTGGTATATCCACACAATGGAATATCATTTGACTATGAAAAAGAATCAAGTATAGATACGTGGTACTACATGGACGAACCTTGAAAATATTAAGCTAAGTGAAAGAAACCAGTCACAAAAGAAGTCACTCATTGTATGATTCCATTTATATGAAATGTGTAGAATAGGTAAATTAGTGTTTGCCTGTGTCTTAGGGAAGTAGGTACCATGAAGTGACTGCTTAGTGGGAAGGGTATTTCTTTTTGGATTAACAAAAATGACCTAAAATTGATTGTGGTGACAGTCGGGTAACTGTAAATGTACTAAAACTATGGAAATGGGTGAACCTTATAGTATGTAAATTATATCTCAATAAAATAAATCTTTCTAACAACAACAAAAAAAGGAATTCAATGGAGAAAGGATAGTTGTATCAATAAATGGTACTGGGAAAATTAGATATCCGTAAGCAAAAAGATGAAATTCAATCTATAGTTCTTTGTCCCAAATACAAAAGTTAACTAAAAATGGGTCCCAACAACAAAGGACCAGGAGAAAAGAAAAGTCAAGACTGGGGAGGGGACAACAGCTCTTGAGACAATGAAGGCAACAGAAGGGTTCCTTATACAATAAGAGCTAGGGACACTCAATAGTGGAATTTCTGAAACTTGCACAAAGACAAGAATTGTCCAGAGAGACCCCTTAAAATAAGCTTTTAAAAAATCAGTAACTCAGACCCCTATTGAATCAGAGTCTCCATGGGAAAGTTTAATATGCATCCCATGTGAGCCTATTGTTAGGAAATACTGCCCTGATGCATACTTTTTTGCTTGTAAATGAATATAAAATATAACTAAAAATTTCAAATGACCTATTTGGATCTTTAGTGATTCCAATGTACAGTATAAAACTCATTTGTAATATGAAAGGCTATACAGTAAAGTGTTTAAGAATCCAGACCTTTACAGCTGGATTGCTAGAATTCATACCCATGCTCCGCCAGTGGACAATTTAAATCTATCTTCATCAACAAGATGGGACTAATAAAAGCATCCAAGATGCTCATGAGGAATGAATGGAAAAACATCGCCATGAAAAGCATTTAGCACAGTGTCTAATGAGCAGCAAACTTTCCATAAACCAGAGCTCATATCATGATCATAGAACAACAAAACCTTCTCCCCAAATTCTGTTTTAACTGGCATTGCCTTCTAACAATGATGGAACCCCCATCAGCTCTGCAAACCCCTTTGATCAGTTCAGGTATGCTAGTGATAAATTCTTCATAATAAAGGGGTGAGAAATTATAAAGAGAGGGCCCAGACCAAACATGGCTGAAAAGGGGCAAAGGTAATCCAATCCCCCATTCTCCTCATCCCTGGAGAACAGTCCATCCAAGAAGGGACTCTGAGAAACAGAAATGTCTAGTATATAGTTTTACATTTTGCTGGGAAATTATGACATAAACTTACTCCTCTGTCTCTCCCATAAGAACTCTAAATTGATCACTAAAGCTTTTCTGAACATCTAGTCTTTAAGGGGAACATGAAAGTAGTACTCTGTTGACAGGGTTGACATAGTGGGAAGCTCCAGGTATGGGCACAGGCTCCAAGGACTGGGAACAAGTCCTGGGTCATAATAAAATAATAAAATAAGTTTGCTACTATTAAAAAAACCTATGTTAATATGAAAATATTGTAATGAAATTTATCCCCAACAAAACCCTACTCCCGAAGGTAAAGGTAAGGCTCTCCCCTAAAGAGCACAGGTATTCCTGGCTTAAAACACCAAGAGACAGGTTCTCTAGTAGAAAACTAGAGTAGGCAAATCTCAGACAGGCAGAGTAGAAGTCTTCTCTGGACCTTGGTCTCTTGGACCTGGATTTGAGGAATCTGATACTCTTGGGAGCATTCCAAGTGGAGTTAAAAGCTGAACTGGGCCAGATGAAGGTGGTCTGGGAGTCAGATTGGAAGACCTCTAAAGTTTGGGCTAGGTGACCCCAAACTTGAAGACATGTCAGCTATCCCTTGTGAGACCAGATAGAGAGTCAGGTGTCATTCATTTCCAGCCTGCCACCATCAGCTCTTAATAAAACTTCATACAGCTTCAACACAGCCATGCTATGGGATATTAAAGCAAGGTTCTGTTGCCTCCTGTTCAGTATCATCCTTGAAGAGGGAGCAATGCCCCCCAGGGGCCAGCAGGGTGGTGACAGTGACTGGTACAACATTCCGAGGGAAAGTGAATCTCCAGGAAGAATCATAGCAAGATCAACTAGCCCCCTCCTATTCTCTCTTTATTGTCAAAAAATGTGGGTTTAAACGTTATTTGTTTCTCTCATAGCTATAAATTTTAGCTCTTGCTGAACCAATGTCTTGAATTGTTTTCTTATTTCTACATAAAATTTGGTTCAACTCATTAATATAATATAGTAGATCAATCATAATTTGATCATTTTATTGATGTGAAACTGCCAGAGCCATTGTTTCTTAAATCCTTTCACTTTCTCTTTTCTTCCACCACCACCAACAACCTGTTGGCCTTCTTTCTTTTACGTGCCGCAAAGAACATTTCACCCATCACAAACCTGACTGCTTACTAACAATGAATATGAAACAACAACACCACAATGAGATGTGGATGCTGAACAGCCAGCCAAGGTTACTCACCACTTCACGGATTCATGAAATTCATATTTGCATCAGATTATAAATGACTATACAGGTCATGGGATTTACATGGGTCATGGATCGTCAAAACCGTGAGTACGAAAATCGTCAAATACCAAGACACTACTGCATAAAATCTCACTGTGATAAGCTAAGTGGGCTAAGCCATCCCTATGGCTCTTGCATCTCCATCAACTAGACACATCAACCACCAGTGTTCATAATGATGCCCATGATGGAGTATCTAAAGAAGCATAGGGACATTTCTAGTTCAACTCTGCAATTCTCCCAATGCCTAACAGAGATCTGTACACAGGAAAAAAAATGTAAAATGTCAATCAATGCTTGTCAAATGCTATGCTCCATTAAAGAAGGCAGATAAAAAATAGAGGCTTCTAAAATTAAAATTCATTCACCATACTAATGAAATTAATCCAAACAGTATTGGATACCTAATATGGACCAAACCTTCCTACACATGATGATATTTTATGCAGGCTAAAAGAAGTTAAGTGATTTCCTTGGGTCACACAGCTAGTAAGCTGTGGAACCAGATGTTAAGTCTAGGTCTCCAGAAGTCTGAAGGAAGGGCTGCCCCTCAGAGAAAGCATGTGGAAAGAACCTTCAAAGAAGAGGGAAACAGGAGATGGCAGAGGGGGCTATATTTCTAGCATCCCAAACTGATAAGAGGCCAAAGTAAAAGACCATTCTGGCTGTCATCTAAGCCCTCAGTTGTCCCCAGGGCTGGGATATGCTGAGTCATCAAGTGTTTTTGAAATCAGAAATGATGTCTGACAAATGATAATTGTAAATAATACTTGGCTATAACCATTGAATGCATGATGGGGAAAGGGCCTTTCCCTTAAGATGGTCCCTTTCTCCACACCCTTCACCAGGGCTCAGTCTACCCCTTTGGTATTCTCATGACACTCTTTCTTAACCCAGTCTCGGGTATTGTGGTCCCATGGAGCTATCAGCGGCTAATCCCAACATAAAGGTTTTAGCTGTAAGGTATCTCAGGCCTTGATGTGTGAATTTCAGAAGCATCAATAACCCTGGTGTCTACATGTGAAGATCAAGGATAAGCTAAAACCTTCCCAGGGGTCATGAAATGGCCACCTATTGATGGACACCTAGTCCCAAAAAGTTAGAAGACCTGCTGCATCAAATAGACTTGGACCTATGTGACTGCTTTTGAATTATGGTACATAAAATTATTACATAAAATAAGCCTCTACAATCAAAGGGATGACAACTTGGGAATACCTTAAGACGTAAAATTGATTTGATTTTATTTTAGGAAGGAATTTAAAAACTGGCTTTGAATGTGTGCATTCATCTGATTCAAAATATGCTTTTGACAGACATAGGTAAAGCAGCTGAGAAAAAAAATAGAATTTAAAATGTATCCAGGGCTTTCAAAGCATCATACGAGCTTCATTGACACACACAAAAAAGAAGCTTCAAACCACAAAACAGGAACAATAGAATCAAAGGCAAAGGAAAATGAACAAACAGGATAAAGCTAGGTATTCTTTCTTCCCTAGGAATATTTTTAGTTTATTACTTGCTGTTAAAGTTTACTGTGTGCTATTAAAATCCTGGGCATGTGTTCTTTATGAATATTTTAATTGCTTTGTTTCAGTAAAGTTTGTTGGGAAGAGGTGATCGCCATTATTACACGCATTTAGTATAATGCTCCCTGTTGCCTACTGAATCAAGCTAAACTCTTCAGCCTCATTCGAGACCCTACAAAATGATTGTAGCCAATTTCTCTAGCCTTTTGCCATGAATCCCTCTGCCTGAAGGGCCATTCCTCCTTCTCTATGTGCCCAAATTCTTGCCATCCTTCAACACTCAGATCAAAAGCCAACTCTCCCCCAGCATGCTTCTCAGATTCTCCCAGGGGAAGGGATGATCTCCTCCTCCCTTTAATTTTCATAGGATTTAACCATAAATTATCACAACCAATTTATAAAAACACCACATTTGGCCTTAAATAACAGTTATTATTATTTATTTTTCCTACTGTACATTGAGCTCCCTAAGGGAAGACACCATGCCTTCCTTATCTTTGGAACCCTGGGATTATCTAGAAAATAGCTTGTCACATAGAAGGGGGTCAAAAAATCCAGTGAATGAATAAAAAAGCTATAGTGTCTATAAGCATACTTGATGAATAGAAAGGTAGAACAGGTGTATAGCAGGACTCTTTGGTATAGAGTGGAAGAGGCAGTCATGCGGTGGGCCAAAGAAATGACTTTGCTTGTGAGGGAAACTATAGGAATACTGTGAACCCAGAAATGTAATCAAGAAGACATTTTGCAGTGCAAGTTGATTAGCCAATATTAGAACAGCAATGAATTAAGATTACTATTCCAGGTCAATGACTTCCCACAGTATGTCCCTATTTGCAGTCCTCATTTTCAGCAAATGTTTTATTATGAACCCTGCTTTAATAAAATACTCATAAAATCTCAAGACTGAAAAGGACCTTAAAGTTCATCTAGTCTTGAGGCCCAGTCTATGTTTGAGATGGCTGGATAACATCCCTGTTGAGGGGTCATCTATTCTCTGCTGAGATGTCTCCTATGGCACGCAGAATTCTAAAAATAACCTCCAAAATTACATAGCCCATAATCCCTGAACCCTGAAACACTGAACAATAGACAGCACTGGACTGTGGTCCTTGAGAGAAAGAACTATAAGAGGTGTACCAGTCTGGGCCCTAGCAATTAAGGAGGCAGATTTGGAACTAAGAAGCAGTAATTGGTAACTGGAACACAGGCTGAACCTCCTGCTTCCCCTAGCTTTCAGCCTGAAGGCACTTTTCAGACTGCAATGCAGGAAGATAGAGTCTAAGCAGGGCATAGCACTGTGACTGAGCTGAGATGTAGGGATCAGCATATGGAACAGTTGTTCTCAAAAAGGGAAGATTGCCTGAGTGGCTCTAATCTAATCACAGGAGCCCTTAAAAGCTGAGAACTCTCTCCAGCTGATAGTAGAAAAGGGAGTCAGAGATTCAAAGCATGAGAAGGACTCAATACCTCATTGCTGGCTTTCAAGATGGCAGAGACAACAAGCCAAGGACTGCAGGTAGCCTTTAGAATCTACGAACAACCCCCACCTGACAAGCCACCAAGGAATGAGGACCTGACCTACAACGTCATGGAACTGAATTCCGTTAACAACTTGAATGAACCTAAAGCAGATTCTCCCTCAGAGCCTCCAGCTAAAAGTCCAGGCCATCCATATCTTGATTTCCAACCTTGCAAGACTCTACACAGAGTAATCTGCTGAGCCTGCCTGGACCTCCAACCAATATAATCGAGATAATAAATAGGTATTGTTTTAAGTTGCTAAATTTGTGGTAATTTGCGGTAATTTGGCAGCATTAGAAAACTAGTACACTTCCAATGACACAAGGTGACTAAATACACTCCTCCAGTGGCAGCCTCTTCTATCTTTGGAGCACTATGGTTAGTAGAAAGCTCTTCTTTTCAATTCAACAAATTATTCCTTCCTATAACATGCATTGATCCTACCCTATTACTTGGTTTACTTAGTGCAAATTCGATCTTTCCTCATGACAGTTTTTCAAAAATTAAAGATGTTTCTCATGTCTCGTCCTTAGTCTCTTATAGCTTTCTTTATATTGCATGGTTTTGAGTGTTTTTGCCATCCAGTTCATCATCTTATGCACATGGCCTCATTTATCCAGATGACTGATAAAGTGAGGCACTCTTGAAAAATATGGTGTCAATGCACCCCGTGTTGGCCCTACACCACTTCTGAATGTCTTAGGCCAGCACCACCAACTTTCTCTAGCTTGAAGCCCATGTCCAATGTGCATGGATAATTGGTACTGCAAGATGGATTACCTTTCAGCTTCCAAAGAGAAACTGCCTTGATATCTCTGGGTCAGCCATTGTTTTATCGTGACTGGTAGAAGAAAAAAAATGGTCCAGAAGAAGTCTGATTTTCCAGGCTCCTACTTGGCAGCCACCTAAATATATGCACACTTTATGAAGGAACACCCTTTCTGACAATGATGGAGTAACTGCTACCAAAGTAGCCCTCCCACTGTCGACAGCCATAAAACTGGGAAACAAAATATATTAAGCAACTCTCTTCAGACACTGAACAATAGACAGCACTGGACTGTGATCCTTGAGAGAAAGAACTACAGAAGGTGTACCAGTCTGGGCCCTAGCAATTAAGGAGGCAGATTTGGAAATAAGAAGCAGTAATTGGTAACTGGAACACAGGCTTAACCTCCTGCTTCCCCTAGCTTTCAGCCTGAAGGTATTTTTCAGACTGCAATGCAGGAAGATAGAGTCCAAGCAGGGCATAGCACTCTGACTGATGCGAGAAGTAGGGATCAGAGTTCAGAGCTGATGTTTTGGCCAGAATTCATAGACCTGGGTACCATAGGGAAGGAAGAAGCACAGAGAAAGTGCTCCATAATTCTGTATTACGGGTCATCTTAAGTATTGGGCTACATATTTAGCTGGGCATGTGTAGAGAGACTCCACTAGGTCTGCTAAGAATAGTTCTGAAAGGCGTAAGAGTTCTAACTAACTAGAGTAGACTGAACTTGCTGCAAATTCATTTGAGATGCTGGAAAGTCCATACCTTAGGAGAGTACAACACTATCTCTATAGGGAGGACTATTCTAAACCTAACTATAGTGGAGTGAATACTAGTCTCAAGAAAGATAGGTTTATATTCTAACCATTAAAACTTGTGAATGTGACCTTAGTTGGAAAAAAAGTTTTTGCAGATGTAATTGAGTTCAAGATCTTGAGCTGAGATTATCCTGGAATATCTGGGTGGGGCCCTAAATCCAATGACAAGTATTCTTATGAGAGTGAGAAGAAAAGACACAGAAACATAGGAAGCCAAGAGAAGATAAAGATGGAGATTGGAGTTATGCACAAGCCAATGGATGCCTGGAGCCACCAGAAGATAGAAGAGGCAAGGAAGTATTCTCCCCTAGGGTCTTCTAAGGGAGTACAGCCCTAATTGCAGCTTGATTTCAGACTCTGAGCTCCAGAATTGTGAGAGAATACATTTCTGTTGTTTTCAGTCACAAAGTTTGTTGTAATTTGTTAAAGCAGCCTAGGAAAATAATATACCACCCTAACAAAACTGAAAAACAAACATCAAGAGGGTCAAGCTGACCCACTAATAATATGCCACCCAAAACTCAAAAGTCTTTAGAAGACAATAATATTCAGACCTTCAACCATGTAACATTTACTAGCATACAATAAAATATAATAAGACATGCAAAGGAGCAAGAAAATGTGACCCAGCAGCAGAAGAAGAGGAGGAGGAAAGAAAAGAAGGAGGAAGAGGAGAAAGAGGAAGAGACAGTGGAGAAGGAGGAGGAAGAGGAGAAGGAAAGAAAGAAAGAAAGAAAGAAAGAAAGAAAGAAAGAGGGAAGGAGGGAGGGAGGGAGGGAGGGAGGGAGGGAGGAAGGAAGGAAGGAAGGAAGGAAGGAAGGAAGGAAGGAAGGAAGGAAGGAAGGATGGGAGGGAGAGGGAAGGAGGGAGGGAGGGAGGGAGGGAGGGAGGGAGGAAGGAAGGAAGGAAGGAAGGAAGGAAGGAAGGAAGGAAGGAAGGAAGGAAAGAAGAGGAGTGGGGAGGGAGGTAGTGGGAATGGAAGGAAGAAAGAAAAGACATGTTGGAGTTTGCAGACAAGACTTCAGAACAGTGATTTTAAACATGTTTAAGGATTTAAAGAAAAGGATACACATAATAATTGAACAAAGCATCTCAGTGAAATGAAACTAATAATAGTAATAAGGAACCCAATGGAAATTCTATAACTAAAATATACAGTATCTTAAAAGAAGTTTGTAAATTTCTGAATTTTTATGTAAATTTTATCTCATTTAAGAAGTAACATGACACACTGGAAATATCCTAAGGCTTGACATTCAAATTCTGGCTTCACAATTTACGAGCCATGAAATTTTGGACAACTTACCATAGTAGATAATATGTTTTTTCTGATCTGAACAGCATCCCACTTTCTCACCCCTTTCTCTTGGCTTTGCTTTTTGTCTCCACTATAAACAAGGGTTCAGGTGAACTTAGCCATGTTATTAGAAATCCCATTCTTTGCCACAGTGATTGGTCTGGAGAATGGTAGCACCTGACCCAAACGGAGACGATTAGTGTCTCTTGGAATTTTTAAATAGAATACGAGAATAGGGTCAGGTTTTTCTTGGTCAGAAACTCCCCTATGTCTAATTAAGTAATGCTCTTCTCTCAGGGTTCCTGACTGGCCTCACTGCTACTCTTCAGTACACATTTTTAAGTTAATCTACTTCTATATATCAAAGTAGAAAGTTGCAGAATTTGGAGAGGTCTTGATGTAAATGTTTTTATGTCCCCTCCCTCTGCAGTTGGGAATAGTAAACAGTCTCCTGCTATTCTTCAGCCATACACATTATACCGCCACCCATTATTTTCCCAAAAGCCCATATTCTGTCATGCCTCTACAACTTTGCTTATGCTAAGTTCCACCTAGAACTCCTCTCTCTTCTCCTCTTACCAAAATTCTATCTATTGCTTTAACACTCAGTCTAAAGATCATCCCCTCTGTGAAAACTTCCTTGGTCCTTCCAAATTAATCTCTCAATTCTAGAATTTTGTATGCATTGCCATGAAATTTGTGTTAAAGCTCATTCTGTTGGTGTCTACCTTTCTTACTTGAAGTGTGGGCTTTGGGAGTGGGGAAGGGAGGCAAAAATTGTGTCTTCATTCATCTTTGAAACACTCACTGATCCTGCCCAGTGAAACTGTGCACATATAATGATTAATCAATATTTATTGAATTCAATCAAATTTTGCATTAGTAAAGACTTATCTCAAAGAATTTTATTTATGCACATATTAAAACTATAAAGAAGGGTTGAAAGAACTGGGATTGATTTTCTGAGTATAGAGAAAAAAAATCAATAGAGTGCTGGTTTTGAGTGTAGCTAGCACATAGTAGGTAGACAATGAACACTTGTTAAAGTGAGTAGCATGACCCAGACCACAGCTGAGAATCAGAAGAATCAAGTTTCTGGATGCTCTTTCTTTGTGTCACATGCACTCCTTCTCATTTACATTCTTGTCTTTGTACTTCAGTAAAACCCAGTCTTTGCAACATTGCATTTCAGTGATGCTCCCTCCAGCCCCTACTACCTTTCTCCCAACTCCTGCCACAGTATAACACCTGGTATCTGTATGAGAAGACTCCCCTTTAATCTCACTTTTCAGAGAACTCTCAGGGTGCCTGGTAGGGGATTCCGATTGCAAAACTTGAATATGAGGGGGCATGGAAGTTCATGGAGAGCTCTTTTCTACTGAATTCCATTAGTCATAGCCAAGGTTGGGGGAGAAAGTTTTCATTTTTTGTGAGTCACTGTTTATCTGCCTATAAATTTAGTAATGAAATGCTTATGCCACAGGGATGAGAAGAAATTTCATTTTTGCTTATAAAATCCTCAGGGCATGTTTGGATACAAAGTGCAATAACACTATAAAATATTGCCCTGATATTGCTATCTCCAGGCCTGGAACTCATTTCTGCATTATGAGAAGCAAAGAAGATTTATGGGAAAGATAAGGAGATAGCTTTTCTCAAGTATTTAAATGAGGTTTTTCTTTAAATAGATAGTCATTGTGTGCTCGTGTCCTGTTGTTAGGGACTGAGAAAGTATATGTCAGTAGCTCTGGAAACGTATCTATCGGTAGTGAGGTTAATACTCCAGTAGGAGTAAGAAACAGTGACAATTTATTAAGCATCGTTACAAAACCACTTTCTACCACCATTATCTTAAATCTTCACAACATTGTTGTAGAGTAGGTGTTATTAGTAGTTCACAGATAAGGAAATTGATGTTCAGAGAAAGTTGAGCAAATTTCTTCAAGTCACACAGCAAAGTAGTGGCAAAGCTGGAATTCATAACCAGATCCTTAGGACTCTGAAACCTTTGGCTTTCTGCATTACTAGTCTATTCAAGGCCAAGTAACATAGATCCCTAACCTAGATCCCTAACCTACTATTCACAATCTGATTTCCAATTCCTATCCTTGGAAACATCTGGCAACTCCTCATTGTCTTTAGGAAAAAGAAAACAGTTTAAAATTAAATACAGATGGGAGAAGGATGACCCCAGCACATGGTGTAGATGTGTTGCAAGCCGCTTTGGGCCTAGGTTTAAGTGCTCTGGGGAAAAGTCTAGGCCTATAATTTTAACACAAATGTAAGTGTGGGTCTCCTTTGTTTACATAAAACCCAGCAGGTAATGGTATCAACACCACCCCCATCCTGTCCCTCTCCAAACCTCCTGAAGGAAATTAAAGGCACAAAATAGCTATAAATCTACAAGGTCAAACTGAATAGAAAACGAAATATCCACATGTAAAACGTTTCCAAAAACTGGGAGGCAAGAAGCAGACGCTCTAGAAGTTCTGCTCCCCGCACACCAGCAGCCCGACATATGCATCATCCCCTAAGCACAGAGATCACTGTGAGGAGGAAGCTGGGTGCCCCCTCTGAAGAGACTTCCTGGCAGCGACTTGTGGAGACTTCCTGACAAAAGGACAACTTGTTGCCAAATCACTTCATAGGGAAGCTCATCACAGGGTTATCCCCACTCAGAGAATTCAATCATGTAATTCTTAATTGTTTGATTCATAAATGTGAAAAGTCAGGGCGGGGGGGGGCGGGAATCACTAGATTTGTGAAAATGGCCTCTAATGTGAAAGACAGAGGCAAAAATAAATAAATAAATAGGAATCTAGACATAGAGGAAGCAAAGAATAAAAAAATGTATTTTTTGAGAAGATAAGAAAAGATAACACATCCTTTGGACAAGAACAAGGTGCTATAGAAAAGTAAAATCCAGAAAGCAAGAAAAATGCTTTTTGAAAGTTAATATTTGGTAGCCAAAACTTTTTATTTCAATAAAAGCATTGAAGGATGGAGTGGGGCAATCTCTCTGAAAGTAGATCTAAAAGAAAGAGAGGAAGATAAGAAAATTAGGTAATGAATCCAAAGCATCCAACACCTATTAATGTGAAAAAGGAAAAAAAGGGGGGGGGGGAGAAAAACTAATAAAACAGAAGAGAAAAATGTAAGAGATAATGCAAGAAATTTTCCCATAAATGAAGTACATGAGTCTCCACCAAGTGCCTGGCAAACGCCCAGCACAGTGAATGAAAACACCGTGTTAAATTATAGCAAACTGATATTCAGAACCCCAAGGATTAGTAAATGCTCTTCAGGACGTTCAGGGAAAAAAGCAATTCACAATTAAGGAGCAAGAAGTAAAATGACATTGGGTTTGTGGACCTCGCCTACAGTGAAGTAATGCTTTCAAAAACAAGAGGAAAAATTATTTTAACCTAAAATTCTCTTTATAGTCAATCTATTAATCATGTGGAAGGTTAGATTAAATGTATTTCTTGATAGGCAAAGATCCAAGTATTTTCCTCCCAAGAATTTTTCCCCAAGAAGCTATTAGAAATTGTGCTCATGAAAACAAATATGGCAGAAACAACTAGCTATCCATCAGAAATCGGAATCTCCCTTCCATCCATAGACTTTTTCCCGGGAACCTGCTACCCAGGCAGGGACTACTTTCCCCAGTGCTGTTTGTATCCGGATTTGGCCACGGGACTACTTCTCAACAATAGAATGGAGGCAGAAGTAAAGTATGTTGTTTCTGGTCCAAAGTGGTTAAGAAAGAAGAAGAGGTTTCTTCTATGTCCTCTCTTCTCCCATCTTCTCCCATCTTCTACCCTCTAGGGTAGAGCTTTTAGGACACCAAAGCTCTAGGGTAATGTGGAGACATAAAATGGAAGGGAAGAGATGAGAAACATGAGTGGAAGATAAAATGTCATTGTGTTAAGTCGCTGAAATGCTGGGGTTTATTTATGATGGCAGCATTACCCTATGTGGCAGCTGGTCTCAAACATGGCTGCCAACCAGTCCTTCCATCGCTCTACACACATGCTGTTCCTCATGTCAAGAGAGGACGTCTGATTCCTCTTCCTGGAATCAATGTTTGCCTTAGTGACTCCTTTGAACACTAGAATGCAGCGAAAGTGATGTTCTAGGACATCTAAAGCTAGATAATAAGTCTGGCAGATTACCTATGGGCATCTTGAAAAGCTCATCCTTGGGATGTTCCCTCACAAAACCCAGATGGCATGCTGTGAAAAGCCCAAGCTACATGGAGAGGCCATGTGCAGGTGCTCTGGTTGACTGCTCAAGCTGAGCTCAGCCAACAGGCAGCATTAACTGCCAACCGTGTGAGGGAACCAGGACAACCAAACCCTAAGATGACTGCTGATAACCCAGCACCCAGTCACTACCACATGAAGCAGACCCCGCTAACCCACTGAATGATGGGGATAATACGCTGCTTCAAGCCAGTGAGGTTTGTTATGCAGCAGTAGATAACTGGAACACTTATATAGTATGGCAAGGGAATAAATCAAGAAGAGGAAGACATGGATTCCAGGAAGTAAGAACAACCACTACTGATAGTTCTAGGAGGAGAGCAGTGCAGCAGAGCTAGAAAACAACTGGTCACTTCTGGAATGGGAGAACGAGGATTTCAGAAGAGCGAGCTTTAGGCAAAACAGAGTTGATGAGTTTTCTAATGTAATTGAGCATTTGGAAAAAATGCTGGACAGCATATGACATTGGATTGAATGTATGGGAAAAAAATAAGAAAAGATATGCAGGCAACCAAGCAAATGAAAAATGAGGCAATTACTTGTTCAAGAAAAATAAAAATTAAATGAGAAAAAAATACCATCATTATAAATAATGGAACCCTAGGCAGAAGTGAGACCTCCATTCTATTTCTAGAGCCAGCAAAAACTCTGTCTCTTTATACTTCCCCCCCGCCCATGCTCCCCACCCCATCTCCATCTCTCACTCCGAGGGGAGTTGACTTGAACACTGAATTGGCCAGTTTCCATCCAGAACACTGACTCGTCATGGACACCATGCTAAAGGTCATGTGCATCCATATGGACATTTCTTTTCTTGCCTCCTTCCAAGTGGCTGCGTGGGTGGGAGACCCATACTGTGAGATAACAGGTAATAGACAAGCAGGATTCCTTTAATATTAGGACTATGTCATCTTTGGCATTTATAATGGCAGAAAAACTTCCTTAAATGTTTTTAAATTAAGGTCTAAGATTGAAATGTAAAAGCCCTGTAGTCTGGAATACTATGATTCAAAGAATTAGCTTTGTCAAAGGCAGAGGTAAAACCATAGTAAGAGGCTGGGAAAGCTTCAGAATTAGTATATTTGCAAAAAACTGTTGTTTAGAAAAGGAACATCAGAAACATAAGAAATAGCTCTGGTTTTGAAAACAGATTTTTGTTCTCTAATCAAAAAAAAAAAAAAAAAGGAAAAGAAAGAAGGCAAGAGAAGATGAGATTCTCTCCTCTAGGAAACACTACCAGTCTTACACATGATAAAGGAAACATGAGGACAACTTCAGGAGTAGGTCAAAATTTTTAAACCTATTTGAAAAACTGAGAACAAACTGAGGGTTGATGGGGGGTGGGAGGGAGGGGAGGGTGGGTGATGGGTATTGAAGAGGGCACCTTTTGGGATGAGCACTGGGTGTTGTATGGAAACCAACTTGACAATAAATTTCATATACTGAAAAAAAAGAAAATAAAATAAACCTATTTGGGACAGCCTGAGAAAAGGAGGGTATGACAGAGACACGGAGCATGTCCCACCACTGCAGAAATAGAGGTGGCAACAAAGAAAGCTTCTAAGCTGCACTAAAGTAGAATAAGACAGACAAAGTCTGTACACCTAAAAAGCTGAGATAAGGCAAGGATTTGGAGACGGGTGGATAACAAGGATAAATGGTTTCTCTCTGAGCCTCTGGAGCTTAGACTATGGAAAAACTACAGTTTCAATTCAGAAATCTATTGAGGACAGGAGTCTTTTCTATATACCTGCATCAGAGGACGTGGAACTGTGACTGTTGGTTTACCTGTCTAGAAGCTGGCCAGGTACCTAAATAAAACTAGTCATGTTGTTCAACGAATGTTCGTTATATGAGTAAGCAAATGGCTGCCATTTGACTTCTGAATCTCATATGCTTAATTTGAAACCACTTGAACACAAAACAACAACAACAACAACAATGAAATGCAATAAAGAATTGTATTATTAATTCTGCAATACACTGAGTAAATTAGTGTGTTCACATATGGTACAGCAGGGCACACTTAGAAATCTCAAGTCTACTGATCATCTAAAGCCAGTTTCTGACAGCAACCACACAACCTTCTATGAAAGCCTCAGGGTGGATAAGTAAAACGTTAGCCACAGCCACATGAGTAGTTGAAATAACTAAAGATCCTTTTAAACACCGAACTCACATGTAAATTGCGGATGTTCATCACTTTATTAATAGGATACTATTTTCAGTGTGTGTTTTAGTTAGGAGTTATCTTACAACTATCCCAGAACCGGATAAAATTGAGCCTCATTTTCAGAGGTTTAAATTTCTCACAGGTGTGTCTCTGGGCAGCATAATTGGTACGAGGGGGAAAAAGCTATTTTCAACTCTCTAACGAAAAAGATATGGATTGGAATGTTCCATTATAATTCCCATATTAATATCCCCTGCCAACATATAAAATGGCCCATACATTTAATACCACCAAGTAGAATGTTGTTAAAAAATTAGTCTAACACATTGAGCCTCCTCCCCTGAGGATACACTATATAAACTCTGGCTTGCACCATAATACCTTCAACCACTGGAAAGAAAAGGAGGTTTTCATATATCACACATTCCGTCAGTTTCCTTAATTTCTCTTCATTTCCTATTTTTTTTAAATAATCTAACAGAAGTTAGATCAAGACTATTAAGACTTTCTCTTATCTTTTAAGACTTTCCTATTAAGACTTCTCTTTTACAGTAACAGTTTTCATGCATTTTTTAAAGAAATTGATAACAAACTGCTTCGTTTGCAGAAAATACACCATAGTTTGTAATGTCAAATTCATTTCCTTGAACTTGGCAATACACTGGGGACCACTCCTCTGGACATTGACTGCAAAGAGGCAATCCTAAATTCAGAAGAACAAATCTTCATCCTACGTCACCACTGCAGCATCATGCAAACCTGAGCAAACACGGAGTATGACCTAAATGTCCAACACCTGGGAGATGCACGTGTAAACTGTGGCACATACACTTCAAAACAAAACATTACATTGCCATGAAAAGAGATGCTCGTAGAAATAGTAATAATACGAGGGGATGATATGCCAGAATTTCAGGTGAAAAAGAAAGGCGTAAAATGGTTCACAAACAGCATCATTACAACTCTGTTTTAAAAAGCTCTGGATGGTTCCGTCAGTTAAGCTCCAGCTTCAGCTCAGGTCATGATCTCACAGTTTTTGTATTCGAGCCCCACGTCAGACTGTGCCGACAGCTTGGAGCCGGCTTCAGATTCTGTGTCTCCCTCTCTCTCTGCCCCTCCCCTGCTCACACTCTGTCTCTCAGAAATGAATAAACTGAAAAAGAATTTTTAAAAAAACCGCTGCGTGCATAAAACAGACTGCAAAGAAATCTACCACAATTTTACCAGTGTCTGTTTGGGTGATAAGATTACGGGTAACTTTTCTTTTTTCTCTCTTCTTTTTTTTTTAATTCCCTTTCTTCTGGTTGATTTTAAGTGACCCTTTTTCTCACTGTAATTCTTAAATTGTTAAAACAGCAAGAATACTTGTTTGTCAATTGAAAATGTCGGGCGCAAAATGCTTATGTTGGTCCGCATCTTGAAAGGCTAAGATAAAATTGGTAAGTAATGACAATATTACTATTAATGATAATAGAGATATTAGGTAATATAATACAGAGATATTAGATAATATAATATTATATTATTATCATATAATAATAATAGAGATATATTACACTGAGTATCATGCTTTTAACTTTCCAAAATAGTGTTTTTAATCTTCCAATTTGTCACAGTCTTAAAACATCTCTCTGAAGCAGATTAAGTTATTTTACCACCCTTTTTTATTCAACATAAACTTACCGAGCACGTCATGTATCAGTCCCTGTATTGTGTGTAGGGAATACAAGAAAACAAGTCATGGTTCATGAATTTGAAGGGCTCACAGGCAAGAAGAAGCAAATGAAGAGACAGACACCAGTGGTAATGGGGGAAGGGGACGTGGGAGGGATGAAACGCGCCCGAGGGAAGCAGGAGCATCTGAGCCTGGTCCCGAGGCATGAGTGGGAGTCGGCCAGCTGGAGGAGGAGGGTGGAGGAGTGCGTTCCTCCACAACCTGGACGTGACTCTCAGGAGCTGACAGACCGCACCGCCCAGGAGGGTGGTCCGCAACTGGTACCCACGGGGGATGGAGTGAGGACTCCAAAGTCGAGTGGCACCAGCTCAACTGTCAGGGCTGGGACTCGACCAACAATCCTGGGTTTTCTCTATTGACCTCAGGGGGAAAAACTTGAATTTGGAATTAAAAAAAAAAAAAAAGTCTGATTCATGGGCACCTGGATGGCTCAGTCCATTAAGTATCGGACTCTGGCTCAGGTTGTGGTCTCGCACTTCATGGGTTCAAGCCCTGCATCAGACTCTGTGCTGAGCCCTTGCCCCATCTCTCTCTGCCCCTCCCCCATTGGTTCATTTCCTCTCTCTCTCTCTCTCTCTCAAAAATAAGTAAACTTTAATTAAAAAACCTGATTCATGACTCTGCTCTGTAAGAATCACCTTGCTAAGTCTGCGTCTTGTGTGAAGAAAGGGCTCCTCACAGGTTGTGTGGAGCTAATGGAATAGTGGCTATGATCTTAAAGTCCTTTGTGGACTCTCATATAATAAGGCACCATTAACACTCTTCCTGGTTTTACAGGGAATCACGCCCTTCCTTCCAAAAGTTGCATAGTCATGGCCTATTTCCCTGCAGTATTACGGCTCTCAAACTCTCCTCGATACTAGAAACCCCTGCTGCCAAAGTGCACCCTTATTTTTTAAATCAGAAACCCCAGATGTGTGGTCCAGGCATGGGTCAATTTAAAATTCACCCATGTGGTTCCAATCTATAGTCAAGTTCAAGTTCTAGAGTATGAGTACTCAGCTACCCAGAGGGTGGTCCAAGAACCAGCAGCACTCAGGAGAGATATAGAATCTCAGTCCCCACCCAGACCCGCCCTGTGAGAACCTTCCTTTTAGCAAGCTCTCCAGCTGACTGGTGTACCTTAAAATATGAAAAGCACTGTTCCAGCCAGATTCACTCATTCAGCAAATATTCTCAGTTCCTACTCTCAGTTGACTGTCAGAATAGAAGACAATTAGTCCCAGTCCCTCCCTCAAAGATGCTCTCTAGTAAGCAAGGTAGGCAAGCACATGGGTTACTGAGAGGGGGGAGGTGCACCTTTCTCCGAGTTGCAATCAGGGAAGGCTTCCTGGAAGAGGAAGCATTGGTGTGGAAGAGGCAGATACCGCAAAGCTCTGTGGAAACCACGTTAGAGGCAGAGGCTTGCGGTTTGGAGGTTTCAAGTTTAGGGAGGAAATCCAGATTGGTGACATAATGTGTGTGAAAATGCTCCGTAAACTGTAAATCATTATGCAAATGAGAGCATATTATTCCTCGCAAGTTCTAGTGGTCTTTCTCATAATAACGTTTCTGGGAAATTAAACTAAACTGTAGCTAAAGGAAATCATCAAATCAAGACACATGTTCAGCTACGTGCTGCAGTCCAGTGAAAATAACTCCCGACAACACTACCTGATGTCAACCATGCTCTGCTCAGGCTATCTGCCAAGGGTCACAATACACTCCGCTCTGCCGGGACAGTCTTCATTGTGCCTGACCTCCCAGCACAACCTTTATGATGCCTCCACTCATTCTCAAAAGTGTCCCACTGTGGATGATTAATATATATGGTCACCCTGTGTTGGACCCATCAGTGCTTCAAAAAAATAAATAAACAAATGGGATTTCTTCATTTTCCATTTCAGGACTCCACCCCGCCCCTACACCCCAGCAGGTTCAGTATCCAGGCTTGTGTGGAGCCAGCCCTGAATCCGAGTGTTTTCTTTGCTCCAACCAGTCCCGGGAGCCCCAGACATTATGCCCGTCCTGCTCCCGTGTCCTTAGGCCAAAAGTCCTGAGTGAGAAGCAGCAAAGGCTTCCAGGTGAAAAAGGACCCCACCAGTCATTGATTTGGCCCCCAGTTGCTGCAAGGTGAGGGAGGGAGGGGACGATGCAAGTCACAATAATGCACCATTCAACAAGCCTCCACTTGTACCAGCACCCCTGCCCTTTCTTCACTAGAGACCCCAGCCGCCGCCATCAGGCATGTGGCCAGTTGCACAGTCATGTCTCCAGACTTGGATTCCAAGGAAGCCAACCATACTGCTCACGGAGTCATCCAAAAGAATAATCTTATGATGTTTGTGCGAACTTGTTACTGATTTCTGAACTGTCACTAAGCTCCCCACCGTTGTCCCTGGGAAGGGACCCATAAAGGGAGTGGCCATTTGTTGAGCACACACTACAGGCAAGGCATCCTGCAGGGCCCTTGACTTGTATTATCTCATTGGACCTTTGCTCAGAGTAGCCCGGGAAGAATGCACCAGGCCTGCCCCTTTACATCGAAGGAAAATGACACCGGGGGAGTTTTGACTGCTCAACGTCACAAGTTAGTGTACTGTGACCCACGTTTTAACTGAGATCTGCCCCATGCTTTTTTTATTGCTAACACACTGAAGACAGATTATTCCAGTGTACGACATCAGTAGGGAACAAAAGAACGAAATCTGAGGAGCCACCTTCCACCTGGTGTTTCCACTCTCGTTCCCCTGCTCTCCAAACCTCTGTTTTTCCTAAGACAATCTCCAGCCATTCCTCTCTCACTGGGCATGTGGACACGATACTTCTTTCTAGAAGGACGCTTCGCCCGCCCTAAGGAAAATCATCCCATTCAATTGCACCAGTCCTCTCATTGGCTCAGATAACTGTGTGTCATAATCTGCCCTTTCAAAGTGCTAGCAGATTCTTTGAATTCGGAGTTGTCTAAAAACGCTCAAACCATATTTTATCTTTACTGCTTGAAGTCAGTGTGTTCACACAAAGCCCAGGAACTGGCAGAAGTAAAACAAAATCCAACTCAAACTCTCCTACATCTGCTTTGCCAGTAGCCTGGCATATAATATATTCCTAAACATCTTTTAAAGGTAACCAAATAATCACATAGACTGTAGAATTCAATCCAAACCAAATCAGTGAATATCTACGGAACACCAGTGTAGTTCCCTCCATTGTTTCAGAGGGTTGTAGTGCAAAAATGAATGAGCCGTGTCCCTAGCCCTCTAGACAAATTAGGTGGGGGAGATAAAACATGCACAGAAATAACTATCGTACAGGTCCTTCTGGAAATTGGAATTTACCCTTATCATAGGACTTGACACTCTAAATGCCATTTGTTACCTGCATTTTTCTTTCCCTGCACTGAGCTCCCTAAGCACTGGGAACTTGTCCTAATTTTTGTCTTACATTCCAGCACCAGACTCCAAGATTGATTCATAATGTTTACTCAATACATATGCGTTTAACTGGATCGAATTGCCTTAAACTTGAAACTGATGGCAATAAAACAAAACTGGCAACCTATGAGAGATGACCATTTTAAGTAACCCTTGAAGGAAAGTGGAGGTTTCGGCTAGTGAGAGCTGGTGAAGGGATTATTCCCAGTGGTGGGACTAGAGAGGGGAAAGATGAGGCGGGGGGAGTGATATTCACCGCTGGAGCTCAGCCCTGCTGAAATTCTCTGCCACCCTCAATGCCCAGCGAGGTTTGCAGCCTGAAGCAGCTCACGGGTCAGAGAGCCCACCCTGCAAATGCCAGGATGGAGTGTGGGAGGGCAGGATGGAGGAGATATGGAATTCTGCCTCTGCCTCCGGGAGCTCAGGATCTTGGATGTGGCTCATGCTCCTCAGGTCCCTTCTAACAAGGTTCCTAGAGAGCCACAGCCTGGGAGGAGCCTATGTGCCACTTCCCCCCCAACTCCGGCGAGGTCTACCTGCCAGGCGTGCCCAGAGCTACTCCTCATCCAGTCTGGGGTTCCCCACCCCCTGCCGATCCCACCTGGATGCAGGTTCTGCCAGGAACGAGGCTTCCTTCCTTATCTTCCCTAACCTGCCCTCAGCACAGGCCAGAGCCCCTTCAGCCCTAAGAGCCTTGCATCAACACAGGCATCAGGTAACCTCTCACGGGAGAGCTGCTCTATTCCTAGCTTATTCCCTGATGGGCTCCACCAGTGATGACTAAACCCCCATCCTTGGACCCCAGGGACGGCTCACTGCAAAACAATCCCGGGACTACACAGTTCTAGTTCCTACCCCCAGAAATTCGAAGTGGGGGAAGATGTGTTGCAAAGGAATCTGCATTTGTAACAAGCTCTCACTAGACTCTGAGAAACATCGAGGTTTGGAACTCACCATTCCTTCCATGGCCGCTGCTGCATCTGTTTGAAGCCCTGTGACAGCTCAGCATCTTCCAGCCTCATGCTGGAGAGACTCCCACCTTCCCCGGCACCTTGGCCTCATTGCTCAGCAAAGGCGGAACTCTTGCCCCAAACTGAACTAACATCAGCCTGGGCGCATCCTTCTCTGGCATTCTGCTGTTCCTCACAGCTCAGGGCTGAGCTGTGGCCCCCATGGAACTTCTCTCTTATCTTCTGATGTCCAGCCTGGCAGCCCAAAGCCCACCATACAGGCCCCCTTCTCCCCCTCCTCTCCAACCTCCCCCCAAAATTACATGCACAGCATTGTCCCAACTGTGGCCCACCAGGTCCTCCCAGAAGACAGCTTAGACTCATGTGACAGTGGCATTCTCTTGTGTCTTCTTCTGAGGTTGATAACAGATAACATGAAAGCCACTGTCTGTCACAGTGCTTGGCACACAGTAGATCTCCAATACCCATCACATGGACCTGAACCTAGAGAAGGCAGAAGAGCCCCTGCTGGGTCTGTGATGGCCAAAGTCTTGGGGACACTAATAACAGTAACAGCTGCTAATATTTATGTACTATGTGCCAGGCATTATGTTAAGACCTTTATATATATGAGCCTGTTTAATCCTAATGACTCTCCCAGTTAAGTACCCTCGTGATTCCAATTTATGAATGAAGAAATCGAGACCCAGAGGGGTGAAGTAACTTGTTCAGGATCACACAGCAGACGCGTGGCAGAGTTTCGATTTCAACGCAGATAGTCTCAACGCCAAATTGCATGCATCACCACACTGCAGTGCTACCCTCCAAGGTCAAATGCCCCCCCCCCCCCCAGATCAGGGGACATCTGCTCTTGCCTTGTCCACCTGCCCATGTCACAGCCCAGAGGGAAATACTTCCAAAATAATTGCTCTGGGCTGTTGGAAGATTTTGTTGCTTCTTCAAGATGACAGACGCCCTCGTGTGCTAGGAACAACGTTCACAACCTTGAACTGACAGGGCTGAATTTAATACTGTGAGAAGGAGCGGTGTGCCAGGGACCCTGGAGCTCCTTCTGTTTTCCAAAGGGCAGAGAAGCAGATGCTGATATTCTAAGAAAATCGCTCCTTAGATAAACCAAGTACAAAATGTTTCAAGGGCTCAAAAGAAAAGAGCTGCCAGCCACCCCACCCCCCAGTTTTCTCTCCAGCAAAGCTGTGTGCAAAGTTAAGGTCCCTCCTCCCTATCTCAAGGAACCCAGTGGAGACACACTGGAATTTTCAGAAAATTCTTGTCCAAGCAAGAGGAAAAATAACAACAGAGACTTAAAGAAAAAGCCTCTGCTTGAACACAGAAAGTCCGAGTTTCTAGCCCTATAACGGCATTTGTGCTTTTGTTTATAAAATAATGTGATGCTAAATACTTTAATAAATTATAAGCTGCTTCTCTTCTCTCTCTAGTCAGACACATAAACTTGCTCTTCTGCCAAATAAACTAGGTCGGATTCAGTTCAGTTCAACATTTGCCCAGTACGTCTTGAGTAGGTGGAATTAGCAGTTTCTGGGCGCAAAAGGAATGTGAGATGAACATTCATTTTGTATGCTCCCTCTTCCTTTGTCCTCATTTCTCCCATCCAGAAAGCTGCCTCTCCAAGGGACTATTCTTTACCCACCTGCTACCTGTAAACATCACAACCTTCCAGTGAGAGACTTCGAATGACAATAGCAACCCCCCCCCCCATCCACAGGGGATACATTCCAAGACCCCTGGTGGTGCCTGAAACCTCAGATAGTACCAAACCCAATATATACTTTGTTTTTTCCCATATACATACCTACGATAGATTTTAATTTATCAATTAGGTTCAGTAAGAGATCAATGACAATAATAATAAAATACAACAATCCTAACAATATATACTGTCACAAAAATTATTCGAATGTGGTCTCTCCCTTTCTCTCTCTGTCTTGAAATATCTCATTGTCCTGTTCCCATCCTTTTCGTGATGATGGGAGATGATAAAATGCCTACAAGAGAAGGTGAAGTGGGGTTACGCAGGCACGTGACGAAGCGTCAGGCTACAATTAACCTGCCAATGGGTCAGGAGGATTATCAGCTTCTGACCACAGTTGACTGGGGGTGGCTGCAGCTTTGGAAAGCAAAATCCCAGATAAGGGGGAAAGCAACTACTGCAAACTGTGACCCCAACCAGGTGGATTTCGTACTTTCCTGCTGGTCCCTGGGAAAGAAGTGTGGGCCCTATTCCCTATTCCCTGTGTTCTAACTTTTGCCCAAACATGATACTACTCTGGGTAAGTTGCTTGATCCTCCCTTTGACAGATTTAAAAATCAAAGACAAACAGAAAAAAAAAATGTAGGCTCTGGTTATTTGAGAGGCATGTCCAAGTTTACAGAGCCAGTAAGTGAAAGCTGGGACTCCACCCAGGCTGTCTGCCAACAGGGCCCTGGTGCCCACCGCTCTCATGGATTGGGCAGCAGAACTGTCTCCAGAAGCAAATGCCAGCTTCTGGAGACTGTTACAAGACCCTAACTCTTAGACGCCAGTGGCTTTGTCCTCAGAGTGTCCTTGGGCAAGGTGGAACCTGGCCTACATGAAGCCAAGGAAAGAAAGGAAACAAATGAATGCACTTGGTTATTGGCATGTTGCAGAGAGAATGTACAAGTCGTGGAACGCACTAAATCCAGCATCAGGCTACCCCAGGGGACTCCAATTCCTTTCCCTCCCCAGATCCACATTCTAGATTTGCATGCTGACATGAGCTGCTATTTCTCTTCTGATGCATATATTAAACACACACACACACACACACACACACACACACACACACACACACACACACTGCAGTTTCCATGGGAACTGTCCCTAGGAACTTCCCATCTTTTATTCAATTAAAATTTCACCCTCACATCTTCTTGAAGTGGAACACACTTTCATTCACAAGAGGACAGTGAGAAGAAGGTACTCTGATGGGGTTCATTTCCAATGAGCAGGCTGTATTTCTGCAAACCTGATCATCTTCCCAGAGATTCACAGCGTGCTGGCAATCACCGAAGCAGTCCTAATTAACGTTCGGGCGAGCAGGCACGCTCGGGCGTGGACCTGGGGGAGCGGGAGAGGGGGGCCCTTGTAGCCACAGCTCCACGCGTCCAGCCAGCGGCCCTTTCAGGGTCACACACACTTCCCATGCCCCTCCAGCCACCGGTGGCAACTAGGAAGAAGGGGGCAGTGATGCCCATTCATTTGGGCCTGCAGGAAGTCTGCCCTTGGGAGGGTCCTCAGAGGGGCCCCACTGAGGTCTCCCTGCCCGCTCTCAATTGAGAACAAGGATTACAAATGAATCTTGTAAATACAATGGCCAAGGAGCCATTAATGGAAAACAGCCAACTATTTGGAAGCACCACAGAGGAGGCCATTTACAAACTTACCTGGTAATTTCCAAGGAAGCAGATATAAGGACCGCTTGAGCTGATGCACAGATGTGATCGTTTAAAATCATTTTTATCTATTCATTAAAGCATTGGGTTGGAAGCCAAAAGACCTAAGGTTCACGTCTCATTTCCAACATGACGGCCGGTGTGTGGCAGCAAATGACTCAAGTTCCTTGAGCCGTCAATTTCTCATGTGGAAAACAGGGCTAATAATACATATGGCATAAACCAGATAACTCAGTAAATGAGAAATAAAGACTGGGAGAACTTGCCAATTGCAAAATGTACCTGTTAGTTGGTTTTATTATAATTATTGTCTATGAGGCAACACTTATGTGCAACTTGTTTGCCAGCCTGGGAGTATGGAATCACAGTTCTGATTTTTGTAATTTTTATTACTTCACAAATGTTTTGAGGGACCAAACAGTGAGTGACTAATATCAGGGCCCATTTATACATGGATAGGTACCATGCTGGCTAAATGGGGCTGAGATCCAACTTTTTTTTTTTTTTTTAATATGAAGTTTATTGTCAAATTGGTTTCCATACAACACCCAGTGCTCATCCCAACAGGTCAACAGGTGCTCTTCTCAATACCCATCACCCACCCTCCCCTCCCTCCCATCCCCATCAACCCTCAGTTTGTTCTCAGTTTTTAAGAGTCTCTTATGTTTTGGCTCCCTCCGCTCTAACCTTTTTGTTTCCCTTCCCCTCCCCCATGGTCTTCTGTTAGGTTTCTCAGGATCCACATAAGAGTGAAAACATATGGTATCTGTCTTTCTCTGTAGGACTTATTTCACGTAGCATAACACTCTCCAGTTCCATCCACGTTGCTACAAAAGGCCACATTTCATTCTTTCTCATTGCCACGTAGTACTACATTGTGTATATAAACCACAATTTCTTTATCCATTCATCAGTTGATGGACATTTAGGCTCTTTCCATAATTTGGCTATGGTTGAAAGTGCTGCTATAACCATTGGGGTACAAGTGCCCCTATGCATCAGCACTCCTGTATCCCTTGGGTAAATTCCTAGCAGTGCTATTGCTGGGTCCTAGGGTAGATCTACTTTTAATTTTTTGAGGAAACTCCACACTGTTTTCCAGAGTGGCTGCAGCAGTTTGCATTCCCACTAACAGTGCAAAAAAGTTCCCGTTTCTCCACATCTTCTCCAGCATCTATACTCTCCTGATTTGTTCATTTTAGCCACTCTGACTGGCGTGAGGTGATATCTGAGTGTGGTTTTGATTTGTATTTCCCTGATGAGGAGTGATGTTGAGCATCTTTTCATGTGCCTGTTGAGCATCTGGATATCTTCTTTAGAGAAGTGTCTATTCATGTTTTCTGCCCATTTCTTTACTGGATTATTTGTTTTTCGGGTGTGGAGTTTGGTGAGCTCTTTATAGATTTTGGATACTAGCCCTTTGTCCGATATGTCATTTGCAAATATCTTTTCCCATTCTGTTGGTTGCCTTTTAGTTTTGTTGATTGTTTCCTTTGCTGTGCAGAAGCTTTTTCTCTTGATGAGGTCCCAATAGTTCATTTTTGCTTTTAATTCCCTTGCCTTTGGGGATGTGTCAAGAAATTGCCTGCGGCTGAGGTCAGAGTGGTTTTTTCCTGCTTTCTCCTGTAAGGTTTTGATGGTTTCCTGTCTCATATTCAGGTCCTTCATCCATTTTGAGTTTATTTTTGTGAATGGTGTAACAAAGTGGTCCAGTTTCATTCTTCTGCATGTTGCTGTCCAGTTCTCCCAGCACCATTTGTTCAAGAGACTGTATTTTTTCCATTGGATGTTCTTTCCTGCTTTGTCAAAGATTAGTTGGCCATACTCCTGTGGGTCCAATTCTGGAGTCTCTATTCGATTCCATTGGTCTATGTGTCTGTTTTTGTGCCAATACCATGCTGTCTTGATGATGACAGCTTTGTAGTAGAGGCTAAAGTCTGGGATTGTGATGCCTCCTGCTTTGGTCTTCTTCTTCAAAATTACTTTGGCTATTCAGGGCCTTTTGTAGTTCCATACAAATTTTAGGATTGCTTGTTCTAGCTTCGAGAAGAATGCTGGTGCAATTTTGATTGGGATTGCATTGAATGTGTAGATAGCTTTGGGTACTATGAGTTCCAACTTTCTTATCAATCCATCAAAGCAGGATTCCTGCCCAATAGTAGCTAGCAGCTTTAACCCAGAATGGTCAGTATCTGCAAGTAAAGCCCTAAAGCTTAATTGAAACACTGAAAGTCACAACCCCTGGATGTCCTCCTAGGTAATTCTAGACTAGTCTGGGTTCAGGGCATAAATTCTCTCTTTCTGCTACTTAACCGAGCCCTGCAAATAGGTATAAAAATGAGCCATTTTCTTCAGAAAGTGGGAGATGCCACTTTGCAGAGGGCAGGAAAACAGTTTCTGTAAGGACAGAGATTGTACGTAACACCCCCAGTGTGGCACTTCAGAGTCTATGGTAGATGATTGCAATCATTATAACAGAAAGCAGAATTCTCCAGCGTTTATGCCCTGCCTACCTCCTTTGTGGTCAGCTTCTCCCAGGTGATGGGACTATAATGAATGTTACAAAGAAATTGTGAACGAGTAGTGATGAATATCAAATAAACAGTGGCAAAGCAAAATAAAGAAATGCCATTTCTAATTTCCTTGCAAACGAAAATGTTCCATAAGACCAGAAGCATGCACGGCCTTTGGAATGGCTCTGATTCTAATGGCAAGGGTACTCAGGGCCACTGCTTGCTGAGAGCTCATGATGTGTGAGACACACACAGGCACTTGACCATCACCATCGCACTTAACCTTGCAAAGAGCCTGGTGTGGTAAGAATCCCTCTCCCAGTTTTACAGGAGCAGCAACTAAGGTTCAGAGAGGTTGCAGGATGCAACACACAGCTGCCAAAGGAAGGGAAGAGCATTTGAGTATAAGCGTGCCTGATCACTGGTCCCTGACCCCCACTGGGTGGGGCTGTGGAGAACAGAGCATTTGTCTCAAAGCTGTTCAAATCAAATAGGCTATACAACACATTGTGAGTCTCCTGGGAAACTCAATAGGTTATGAAGAGCTCAAGGTTGATGGCAGAGTTGTGGAATAATCTCTTTGCTGTGGAACGTCCGCTGTCCTGATCTTTCTTACAGGGTTTTCACATGTATCCTACCACAATTGGCTGCTTATTCCAAAATTATTTATTGAATATCTACCATGTATGATGCAAGATATTGGACATTTTAGGAGACTAAAAAGATGATTACAATTTAATTCTTAATCTCATGGAGTTAAGAGTCTAACAGGGAAAAATCTACAGTTATATTACAAATATAATCATACTATAATATAATGCAACATAAAACAATGTCAAATCCAATTACAGGTAATATTATATAATATCACCTGTTATATCATATTATATTATATGGCCCAATATAATATAAAGCATTAAAAAAGACTCTAGTGTTCAGAGCAGAGATAGATTAATTTCCAGAGCAGAGGTCAAGGTAGGCATTTAGGGGGTATAGCACTTTATCTGGGCTTTTGGGATATGAGTGTTGCAAAGGGAAGGAAGAGGAACAATCTAGGCATGAGGAGCTGATTCTGTGTCCAGCGCCTTTTGAATGATCAAAGAAAGTTTAGACGTGTGAGGACAGTTTGGGAGTGCTGTGTATTATTGTGTTCAATAATTACTCACTTCTTCTTGCACGAAGAAGTACTCGGGAGCAAGTACTAGGGAGCATTTACCTGCATGCAGGTAAGGTTCTAGGTACTCTAAACACAGCGGCAAACAAAACCAATAATTTCCCGTATTCACAAAGCTTACATTCTAATGCAGGGCCTGCAGGTAATCAGTACATTCTTTGGCATCATCAATGTTCAGGGAAGAGATGGGTTGTGCTGTTTTTATATATACAGGTTAAGGAAGGTCTTTCTTTCTCTCTTTAAAAGATGAGACACTTGTGTGGACTGCTGTCTGATTACCCAGAGCCCTGGTTTCCTGAGCGTGAGAGACAGGAGACCCCCATTTCTCCCTCTCCTAGACTGAGTCCCACTAAGAGATCATCAGCACTTCTGATGGAATTCAAGATCTAGCTTCCCAGAAGTCATTGCCACTTTGTCACTTTTTTGAATTAGATTCTAACCAACCAGGGGCAAAATATTTATGTCAAGATAGTTCTGGCTGCTAAGAAGGAACTCACATTAAAGCACCTGATATTTCAAGTTCGTGACTGGATTAGTTTTAATTAGAATGCTCTCCCGCTCCTGAAAGATAAATGCAGGACACAGTATCAGAAAATCGGCTTTACTCTTGTGACTTGTGAAAGATAAATCAACTTGAGAAATTTCCAGTCATTTCCAGACATCTATTTTTTAAATGCCATAAAAAATTGGGACATACTTAAAATTATTTTTTGGCCACTAGAACCTATTACATTTAGGAGAGTTTCAGAGCCCAGGATTCATATGTATAATCTCGAGTTATCTTCACAAATTGGATTCCTGGCCCCTGGTCACTAATAAACTTAGTCTCCTTCAAAGTATAAAATAGTTTCATTACCATCCAGTTCACTTAACACCGCCTTGGCTTTGTCCTACTTTTTACTCGTGCGTTCTGATTTGATGCCAAATTTTCAAAGTAAGCAATTCCTAGATCTGCAAATGTATGCAAACAATTTACAGTTTCTGAGAATTTAAAAAATCACCTTCACTTAGAGATAAGGAAAAGTGCTCACAAATCACCTTTTTAAATATTTTTTCATTAGCCTTTCCTGATATCTTAATGTACTTCAACATTTTAGATAAGAATCCTCGAGAGTTTGCCCCCACCAAACTGGCATCTGGTAATGTATTGCTTGCCAAACTCGGTAAGGAGATACTGTTATTTTTATTATTTTGATTACTTTAAAAAATGTTTTTAGGGATCAAACAGTGAGCAACAGATACCAGCCTTTATCACATGATGAAGTTTATATTCCAGCAATAAAATGATGTCAGTAAGACAGCCAGGATCTGGATTCTCCTAGAAAAGCCAGAAGTGCCTGCCAGTTCGGGAGTGACCTTAATACCAAAGATGACAACAGTTAAACACTGTTTCACTCATACTTGCTACAATCCACGCTACAAATTTTGGCAAGTCTAAGTTACTTGTGCTTATAAAAATAAAATCTTGAGATGGAAATTCTTCAAAATTGTATTTTATTGTGGCAAGAACTCTTCCCACGAAATCTACTCTCTCAGGTTTAAAAATGCACAGTGTTGTTATCTATAGGTGCAATGTTGCACAGCCCAGCTCTGGGACTAATTCATCTTGCAACACTGAAACTTCATATTTGCTGTTTAGCAACTCCTCCCCCTCCCCTCCCTTCCCCCCTCCCGCCACCCCAGCCCCAACCACCATCCTACTCTTTGTTTCCATGAATTTGACTCCTTTAGATACCTCACCCTTTGTGAGGTTCTTTATTTAGAAGAGCTCGTCGTTGACTGACAGCCTAGTGTGCACAGTGCACTTTATCGTTACACGGCATCCTCCAGCTTCTCCAAGAGGTGGGCATTACTGCCACGGAGGTTAAATGACAGCCCCAGGCCATAGGCAAATGGATGGTGAAGGCAGGACTGGAGCCCAGGAAGATCTAACTCAAAGACAGCGGCTTTGCACTGCACCACTTTCCCATGGCAAGGTAAGAGATGGGACACCCTCGCGGTATTTCTTCCACGTAGATTCTCTTTCCAGAGGATCCTTGGCCGCCACTCTGCCAGCATTTGGGAAAATGCACGACCCCAACTGAGGCAGGCTCTCACTGCACGAATCTCAGGAGACTATCTAATTCCACATTTACCAAGCAGTTGCCCAGAACCAGGTGGTGTGGTAGCCTGGGCCGTCTTGTGGTGGCTTTCCATGGAGGGTAAAGAATTTACTTCAGGAGACATGGAGAACCTTTGAAATATTTGAGAACAGGTGACAGGATTAAGGTTTTGATTTTAGGAATAATTTCCAGCAACATGTAGAAGATGGATGGGATGATGGTTAGACCAGGGTCAGGGAGACCAGTTTGAAGTTAATGCAAGATAAATGAGCAAAGAACATGAAATAATGTCAAGAAGTATGTTTGGCAAACAGCTTGGGAAAATATTCCATTTTAATAGAAAGCCAATACATTTAAATGATATTAATATATGCTTTTAAAATTAAATCAACCAAGTCCAAAATTAAGTACACCTGGTGCCAATGAGCATATACTATAATAGACAAACATCACATAGTTCTTTTGTCAGTACGTACCAAGAACTTATAATATTCTTTGATCCGGAAATTCTTTTTTTGGAGATTAATCCAAAGGAGCTCTTTAGAAGACAGGAAATAAGTTTTATACACAAATATGTTCATTATGGCATTTTTTTATAAGAATAAAAAATTGGAGGGGCACCTGAATGGCTCAGTTGGTTAAGCATATGACTTCAGCTCAGGTCATGATCTCACAGTTCGTGGGTTTGAGCCCTGCGTCGGGCTCTGTGCTGACAGCTCGGAGCCTGGAGCCTGCTTCAGATTCTGCGTCTCCCTCTCTCTCTGCCCCTCCCCTGCTCATGCTCTGTCTCTCTCTCTGAGAGACATTAAATAAACATTAAATCATTTTTTAAATTTATTTAATAAACTAAGTATTTATCTCAAAAATAAACATTAAAAAAATTTTTTTAAAGAATAAAAAATTGGAAAAGATAACTAGATACAATATAGATATGGTTTACTATGGCACAGCTGTTCAAAGAGTCATTACAAATCTATTAAAATACATAATTATGAAGATGGTTTTAAAAAAGAAACAGCTTGCTAAATAATTACCGAAAATATCATATAAATTATATACACAATATGATTACAACTAGACTTTAAAAAATAAAATCTACACTAGGAAAGATAGGAAGGATTCCCATGATAACAAAGGTGACCTCTATTTGGTCATTTTTCCTTCTCTGTCTCTATAAAAACATAAACTTCTTATAGTAAGTATATTTACAATTAAAATATAATCTTTTAAGTGTCTTTTCCAGATTTCCAGGAACTTTCTCTGCAAACTCAGACATCCACAGAAGCCACCTGGTTATGCATATCCAGCCAACAGCAGTACTCAGGACATGCCAACAAATTCCTGCAGGCCCCCACAGGCTAGCAAGTCTCTGGAGCTTTCTGAGTTTTGTTAATCCTGGCTACCGCAGGAGGAGGCCTGTGGTTATCCTGTTGCGGATTATTGTGTTTCTGACATTCCTTTGTATCTTCTCTATTCCTTGATGTTGGTTGTGAGCCTCCACTTAGGATCCACTTAAAACATCCTTAAACGCCATTCAGTCCTGCTTTGTCATCATTAAGGCAGACATTAAGCCAGTCAGGAACTCTCAACCACCCGAGGGGGAACTTGGACAAGATGCCAAGGACACATTTATCATTTCCCTTTGCTTTCTTCCAAGGGCATGTGTAATACATGGGCTGATTTTCATCCTCGCAGAATTTGAACTAATTTTAAAACTAAATTATCAGGATACACTAGGTGAGCCAATGATCTAAGGCCAGCCACTGAGTGCAGCCATGATCTCCTTTTCCCCCCACATAATGAGTAACTCCACTTGGAAGCCAGCAGTGACGCTGAGACTCATTGAGACACTTGCTGTTTGATAGGTGGGAAGCCAATTCTACCAATGTTTTTGATTTTCTCTTTTAATATTTGTCTCATTTATTCAAGAATTTTAAATCCAAGCACATTGTATAATGTCTCTCTCTTTTTTTTTTTTTTTTTTTTTTTTTTTTGCGCCATCCTGGTTTTTAAGCATATATAGTTTATTTAAGGGAAGTAGATGTCTTGGGGAGCCTGGGTGGCTCAGTCGGTTAAGTGTTCGACTTTAGCTCGGAGTCATGATCTCTCAGTCCATGAGTTCGAGCCCCACATCGGGCTCTGTGCTGACAGCTTGGAGCCTGAAGCCTGCTTTGGATTCTGTGTCTCCCTCTCTCTCTGCCCCTCCCCCACTCTGTCTCTCTCAAGAAATAAATAAATACTTAAAAAATTTTTTTAAAAAGGAAGTGGATGTTTTTATTTTTTCTTGTGGAAATGTTTTTTTCTTACGAAAGTTTTTTTTTCCTTTGTGAGCTCTATATCTTGCTGAAAATTAGTGATAGCCAGTGTAGAAGGTCCCTGTTAATTAGCTTGGGCCCTACCCCAAACTTTCTGAGCTTCCAATTATCAGATTTTTCTGGTGGGAAACTGTGGTTCTTTCTCTGGCGAGGATGTGGAGAAAGGGGAACCCTCTTGCACTGTTGGTGGGAATGCAAACTGGTGCAGCCGCTCTCGAAAACAGTGTGGAGGTTCCTCAAAAAATTAAAATTAGATCTACCCTAGGACCCAGCAATAGCACTGCTAGGAATTTACCCAAGGGATACAGGAGTGCTGATGCATAGGGGCACTTGTACCCCAATGTTTATAGCGGCACTTTCAACCATAGCCAAAGTATGGAAAGAGCCTAAATGTCCATCAACTGATGAATGGATAAAGAAGACGTGGTTTGTATATACAATGGAATACTACGTGACAATGAGAAAGAATGAAATGTGGCCTTTTGTAGCAACGTGGATGGAACTGGAGAGTGTTATGCTAAGTGAAATAAGTCAGGCAGAGAAAGATAGATACCACATGTTTTCACTCTTATGTGGATCCTGAGAAACTTAACAGAAGACCAGGGGGGAAGCGAAGGGGGAAAAAAAAAGTTAGAGAGGGAGGGAGCCAAACCATAAGAGACTCTTAAAAACTGAGAATAAATTGAGGGTTGATGGGGGTGGGAGGCAGGGGAGAGTGGGTGATGGGCATTGAGGAGGGCACCTTTTGGGATGAGCACTGGTTGTTGTATGGAAGCCAATTTGACAATAAATTTCATATTTTAAAAAAAGAGAGAGAAAGAGTATACTGCAAACAAAAACTACCTATACCCAATGCCAGATGTTAAGCAGGACTTTCACTGGGATGAGAATAAAGGCCGAAGAATATGAAGTAACAGGATGTGTTGAAAATGAAAACAGCCTGGGTTTAGCATTCAATCTAAGTTCAAATCCCAGCTCCACAATTTCCTGTACACATGACTTCAGGCAGGTTATTTAAACTTTCCAGGTGTCAGTTCCCACCTCTGTCAAATGCAGATAAGAATACCCGAATTATAGAACTATCGTGAAGATGTATAAAATAATGTTTCAAGAGTGCCAAAACATAATAGGAAGTTTAAAATGACATTATTTGGTCCATCCAGCTGAGTGAGAAGTCCCTGTGCAACAGATATTCCAGCACTGACACTTTCCCTATTACTTGGGGCAATACCTTCCAATAATTAGGACCTTCGCGAACCACTCTCAACAGCAGTGATAATCGACAGAGCTGATCACACCCACTAACAGCCCTCAGCAGTGGCAACTCCATGAACAACTGTTACCAGTGAAGAGTCTCCATGGGGCCTCATCATCTCCTGCCTCCGGGATTCTGTAGTACACAGTGACTTCCTCAGTTCTGTCTAGAGGGAGACTACACCACTGTTCTATGCTTCAGGATTCTACTGAAGATGCATTCTTTTTGGAACTAATCCACTTGGGAAGTCTTGATGCACCTCCAGTTCTCTCCATGGTCCCCCAAGGGCCAACCCAAGTTCGTGACACCTCCTCTCTCCAAGTGCTCTCCCAGCCCATTCACACCTCCTGGAAGCACAGTGCATTTGGGTACCCAGGGCTTGGTACCCAGTGCATTTAGGTGCCCAGTGTATTTTGGTACCCAGTGCATTTAGGTACCCAATGCATTTAGGTACCGGGGCTTGGTACCCAGTGCATTTGGGTACCCAGTGCATTTGGGTACCCGGGGCTTGTTACCAAGTGCATTGGGTACCTAGTGCATTTGGGTACCCGGGGCTTGGTACCCAGTGCATTTGGGTGCCCAGTGCATTTGGGTACCCAGCGCATTTAGGTACCAAGGGCTTGGTACCCTTGTGCATTTCAGTACCCAGGGCTTGACCAGAGCCTAAACTCCCCTTTCTCATATCCCTTTCAGCAGGGCACTACCTCACCGATATAAATTGTGCTTCAGAAATCACTCTGAATACCCATAGATTCTCAAGGTACAGACACCTCTATTAGGGGCTACTTGCTTACTATGTAACATAATTTCACGCTCTATCATAATACTTAAATGTCTTCCTGAAACTTATAGAGAAGATTTAAAAAATGAGCAAAATTAGGCACACATTGTATTATTCCCCCCTCCCCCCCACCTTGAAGTACAATAGGAAGAAGCACATCCCCAAATCAGACATTTAAATTATTCTAGTGACCCCCAAAATTTTTTAATTAAAATTTTTTAAAACCTTCATATAGTCTAGCCACTGCCACCTCATAACCTAAAAAGTCATTTCCTACCCATTGGCCCATCTGATCACCATAAAATTCCTGTTAAACAATTCAGTCATCCTAATGTAACTCAAGTGAAAACAAACAAGGATCAGCAAATTGAAGTGATTTTCCCAAGGCCATCTAACTACTGAGTGACAGTCAGTATTAGCATCCAGTTCTGAGGAGGGTTTGGCTCTTAGTTCAGGGCTGTCTTCAATGCACCAATAGCTGAGGGAATGTTAAACTACCATCAAGCATGACCTCTGGTTAGTGACAAATATCATAAATGCCACCAAGTAAAAATCTTGTCCCTTGTTTCCCAAAGATTAGTGGAAATAGACAAGAAACCATGAATACTCTCTTGACCAATATCATAAATGCCACCAAGTAAAAATCTTGTCCCTTGTTTCCCAAAGATTAGTGGAAATAGACAAGAAACCATGGATACTCTCTTGACCAGTATCCAGCCGTCCCATGCATACATGATAAGCTATCTCCACAACATTCAACAGCGGAGAAGCTGGCGACTCCCTCACAGACCGACAAATACGTATCACACCATCAGCCTCAAGTTGTTTCCTTGGTGTAGTAAATACCCATTAGAGAAAGATCTGCCTATTTCTTTCAAGGTTGCTTTTAGAAAGCCTCTAACTCTCGGCCCAAGATTCCTAAATTTGAACTGTTAAGAATACTAATCATCCCGAGAGCTCCCACTGAAGGTCTTTGTGGCTGCTACTTCAGGTAGGCTCAATAAATAATGCAGGAAGTAATCGGTAAGGCCCAAACTGTGAAGGATGGACGATGTCTCCACACCTGTGGTGAGGCTCAGATGTCCCTGTGCACTCAGCAGTTTGCACTACAGGAGAAGAGCCCCCAAATTATGAAATTCAGAGCTTATACAGGGACTGCTGACACATCCACCCATCATCCCTCTCAGAGAGAGAGAAAGAGAGAGAGGGAGAAAGAGAGAAAGCCTATATTTTACTCTGGAAGGCAAACAAATCCTGTCAAGGGAGGGGAGGGCAAGTCTCCAACCCAGAATATAAACAATTATCTGTGGGGGAGATGAAAAGGTGTCTCTAAAAAGGGGAGCAAATGGATCTGGAGGAGAGCAGGCATCTTCTCTCTCTGTAGTTGGTCAATTTCTATTGCACAGAAGGCCTGAAATGGGCAGGAACACCAAGAAATCCAGGGAGGATTGTGTTCTAACACTAATCAGTCTAGCAAAGAACTATAAACCCAGGAAACATATTTTTAGACCAGGTGATATGAGGTGATATCTACACTGCTCTCCAGCCTAAACAAAAAGAAGAAGGAGGAGAAGGGGAAGTGGGGAGGAACGAGGGGGGAAGGAAGGGGGAAAGAGGATGATGGAGAGTAAAAGGCCCTTGATTTGGGAATCTTCTGACTCAGAGGACTCTCTGAGCTGCTGGAGAGAAAGGGAGGCAGCAGGGAACTTCCTCACTTACACCCTCCAGATCTCAAGGACATCCTTTGCCTGGCCTGATAGCTGAAATGAGAGAAACCAGTGTGAAGGACACTCAACCAAGTCCAAGTTGCTAGTCACACAACTCAAGTTGGGACCTGTCTTTGAGCGCTGCCCTGGCTCAGCCTCACTTCCCAGTATGGATGCCTCCCCCTAGTGTTTCATGGCAAATCATAATCTTCCAACAAGCACTCACTCCCACCGCCTTCTTTGTTACTCAAGACAATCCTGTGAAAGGGGTAGACCCACAGGTAGAACTAGCTCTGTTTTATAGATGAAAATAGACTGTAGCTCCAGAGGAACAAATAACCAACAAGACTGCACACGGTGGGTGAATGGCAGCAACAGAATTTAAGCCCATTTCCTGTGTGGAGTTTCTGTGATTTTGTGCGAATGAAACACCACTTCCTGATACCTACACTAGAGCAACACAACCATGAGATGTTAAAATTTAATAAATAATTTTGGCTCCTTGTTGGGTCCTTAAAACAAGTATGATTATTTTCCACAGCATCGGCTTAGCTTGTCATTGTGGTTGCTATTGCTTTAAATATTTAAAAGATCATACAATGATTTTGGTATTATGAAGCTTGAACGTTTCACATTGACATATGAGTTAAAAAATTGGGTTGCATTTTATCCTCCTTTCTTAATCAAGGAGTTAATCAGTTAATTAATAAATGTCAGTTGCAATGCAAGACTGTTCCTAAACTTTGTTCCTAAGTGTGCAAGGGTGAAAGTTATTTCTGCACATAATATATACATAGGCCCAACGAAGACAACCTTAATTTCTGAGAATCAGATAAACACTGTCTTTTTTCCTGAAATGGCAGTTGTTTTGCCATGTTTTGCACATGTTTTTTGTTCTTTCTTTAAACGCACCTGACTTTTAGTTATTTTGCACAGAACTTCATGCTCGTATAAGAAAATATTTCACGCAAAAAGTTGCAGCCTTTGAGTGCTGTAAGTTTGTCCACCAACTGTGATTATGTACTTTATGCAATCCAATAAGCCACAGAAGAGTCTGGTTCAAAACATACAGTTTAATGAAATGGTAATGATTTCATTAATATATCAAGCCATGTCTAACTTCTTTCAAGGAACCTAAGACAATTTATATCCACTCTGAATGCACAACAAGTTAATAGTGCAATTGGCAATAGATTAACTGCGTTCTCTACAGAGTCTTGATATAGATATTTTTGCAATATCATTAGAGATTGTTGTAAAGGAACATGAAATGAGGTATAACATTGAAATGGCAGAAAATTTATTTTTGGTGTTTTTTTTTTTTCTGGTTATAATTATACATGAGGTGAATAATTGAGCCAAAATTCAAAGACCTACTTATTAAAGGTTTTATATTCACAGATGCCTACCTGCCTTGTTAAAAAGCCAAAGTACTTCCTTTATATCCCTTCATTCATCGTTCCTTGGAGAAACCTTCGTTGCAGGGTAGGCAGAGGAAAGGGGGCTGTAGTCAGAGAGATAGAAAGGAAACCAGGATAGTGCACAGACATGGAAATCAAAAAGGGTTGATAAGGCAGTGATACGCTCTGAGGGCCTCTGTGCCAGGCAAATCATAAATACACCATTTTATTTGAACATGATAATCCTATTTAGACTTTACAATTATCACCCCATTTTCCAGATAAGGAAGTGGAGGTTGAGGGAGCTGTCCAAGGTCATAAAGCTACTATTGTAGAACTGAAAGGATAACTCCATTTTTATTAACTCTTAGCTGCATGCTCTTCCTCGCTCTGCCACACTGTCGGACATCTCTCCAGGGGAAGAACTTCCAAAGGGAAAGAGGGTCAACAGTTTTAAACATCCTAAAGTGGTTGAAGATAATGAAGGCAAGACTTGAGTTGAGAGTCATGATATTCTCAGTAACACTTTCAGGAACTGGTGCCTAGAATTTGTGAATGAGGAAAACACATTGCAAGGGGGGGGTGGGGTGGGGATGAAGAACCAAGGAGAGCAAACATAGAAACTTTTCTTTGAAGAGGTGTGTGGTGAAAGGGCAGAGAAGACACAACGGGACCCAGAGAGGATAGTGGACTTGAACGAGACTTCTTCGTGATGGGAGCATGAAGGCCGAAAGGGGGGCTGGCCATGAAAGCAAGAGCAGTGATAACAGAACAAGATTCCACAGGAAGGGCAAAGGCTCTGTTGAGGAGGATGGTGAGAGGAGTTGGCAGAAAAACAGAACCAGTCAAGGCAGAGAGGGCGTTAGAGACAGAGGAGAAAGCTACAAGGACTCCATTCTGAGAGCAAGGGTAAAAAAGGGGGAGATTGGGAACATACAGTGTAGAGTTTGTTCATCTTGCTGTAGGGTCCTCAGAGATGAGATATGACAAGTGGCTTTTATGGGTAAAATAAGTGCTGCATGGTGTCTCCTTTATTTTGAGACATCCCAAACAAAACTCGTTGGCATAGTGGGGGAGAAAGCACTATAATCGTGCTCACGTTAGATCCTGAAGCTATGGAAGTCTGAAGCAGAAAGATGAGCTTAAAGTCACTAACAGATTAAAATCAACCACCACTTACCCAGTGCTCTGCACCAGATGCTATACAAAAAGCTCACAATGCAGAGATAAATAAGGTGGTGACCCTGGAGAAGCAGAGTCCAGTGGACGAGGCCAAGGTATAAGTAATTATCACCCAAGATGAGTCCTTGAGAGGAAGAAACACAAAAGGGAGTGATCACAGAGGAGTACGTAATATTACGTTACCTCCAGGGCCTGCCGCATAGTAGGATCTGCATTGTTGTGTTGTCGGCTGAATTAATTAATTCTGCCTGAGGGAAGGCTTCAGAGAGGAAGTTACAGGTATCATAGGCCTTGAAGGATGCATAAAACACATTCAGTCTGGTTGAAATGGACTCTGGGGGCCCAACCTAGAGCTAATTTAAACATCCACCTTCCTTGGCCTGATTGAAGGGACCTAAAGACTTCTTAGAACAAGCAGATCTAGGCTCACAGGCATAAAGAGACACACAATGGCTTAGCTCCTGGCTGTTGATAGCTGTTGGAAGGCTCTGGACAGCCCTTAGCAGGTTAGGAACACCAGATTCCAAAGGGCCACATGCGTGCCTTCTAACAGAGGTTATCCCAAGGCTCTCTTAGGTCATGGAGAAAGAAGAGAAGCTTTTTAGTCAGGAGAACTGGATCTAAGTTCCACATTAGCCATTGACCACCTGAGTAATCTTGAAGGCTCAGGTTCCCCAGAAAACAGACTCTGAAATGGTGAATTGTGAGCAGATGGTTTACTGGGGACTGCTCTTGGGAATGTCACCTGAACAGAGTGAGGAAAGACGACTGGGAAGAGGGAGAAGTTGAATGAGCACGAGGCGTCAACAGCTGCTGCAGGAAAGGGTGCCTTGGTTTTCAAGGAGACAGAAGGGTGATGCGCCCAATGATATCAGTCCTGCTGGCCTAAGGAAGGGACAGTCCTTGCCACTTGGAGTCTATATGTTCCTGCTTGCTTGACCTTTCCCAATTGATTTGTAAGAGGCATCTCAAACTGTTTAAATACTCCCAAAGGGAACTCTATATTTCTTCCCCACCCAACCCATTCCTCACTCAGTCTATCCTATCCGTAAAATGGATCCATTGCCCACCAAGCTGCTAAGGCAAAACACTGGAAAATCATCCTTGAGTCCCGTCTTTACCTTTCAACTCCCTCCATGTCCAATCCATCCGAAGATCTTGGCAACCATAACTACCAAGACTTATCCCATGTCTGTTCACTTCTCGGGTCTCTACCATCACTTCTGAGCCCCAACCAAGATCCTCTCTCGCCTTCGGCACTAGGTGGCCTCAAAACTGCTCTCCCTGCTTCCGTTCTTGCACACTATACCCATTCTTGTCATATCACCTGGAGTCATCTTTTTAATAGTTAGAATACCCTTGGTTTTTGAAATCTTTTTATTTCATTATGTGTACACATACACATACGTATATAATTTTGTGTGAAGGTTATTGTTCATATGCTTTTTTAATTAGTCTTTTCTCTGTTCCTGTTTTGTCTGGTTCTCCCATCTTTCCCCTCTACTACATCAGCCTCCCCACTCCCCAAACATCACAGTCCATGCTGATAAGCTATGTTTCTCCACGTCTGTACCCATGTTATTCTCCATTACTTCAATCCTATGAGATACATATGGGCATATACATATATCTGCATGTATATGGAAGACATTTTGTCAGTTTCATTTACAAAATAGAACCCTAATATGTATATTTCCTGCATCTTGCTTTTCTCACTCAACAATACTTAGTGGGAGGTCCTTCAAGTCAACTGAATACCTAATTCATTCTTTTAAAGACCATATAGCATACCATGGTTATAGTCTGTGCCATATGTATCATAATTATGTGCCATCATTTATCTAATGATTGCCTTATGGTGAGTATTCGCCAATTTGTTTCCACTTTTATTTTGTTGTTGTTTTGCTTTGCCATTATGAATAACGCTCCATGAATCATCTTTATTTATGAGTCCTTACATCTTAGGAATTTAATCTCTATAAGGAAGGTCACCAGGATTAGGTCAAAGAATATATGTACTTTTAATATTAATAGATGCTGTCCATTGCTTTGTAAAAAGGCTATAAATTTTGAAATCTCCAAGTGAAGACTGAAAGTGCTATTTTCCTTTCATACCTGCCAAACATCAGTTTTATATTTCCCTTTAATTTTGCCAGTCAGTGGGTGTAAAATTATGTCTCATTGTGATTTTAATTTCCATTTCCTAAACTGAGAGCTCATTTAAACATCAGTTAATGTTTACCGGCCACTGGTATTTGCTTTTCTCTGAATTGACAATTTATGCCTTTTGTTCATTCTCTTAATGGTTTCTTGCCTGCTTATCAACTTGTAAGAAATCTTTGAATATTCAAAATACCCATGCTTTGTGCATTACTGCAATAAAAATATTATCACAGCATATCTTTGGCAATGGACTTTACTTGTGGAGGTTTTTTTTGTATATATAAAATTTTAATTTTCATATATTCAGATATGCCTTCATATTCTTATACAGCTTTTGGGTTTGCACTGTTAATTAAGAGGGTATTCCCAATTCCTACACTATACATGTCATTTTCTATATTTGTCTGCATTAAACTCTTTAATTCATCTGGAATGTATTTCTATATATGGCAGAGGATAAAATATGGCCTAGGCTGGGTGTCTGTTTTTATTTTCTTTCAGATGAACAGCTGGCTGTGTCAGCACCATTTATTAAATATTAAAGTCCCCCATGTAAAATAGGCATATTTACAAGTTCTCTATTTTGTGTCCCATTAATCTACTTGTCCATTCATAAACTAACCTCATACTGACTTGATTACAGTGGCTTTATGGTCTAAGGGTACCTAGCAAGGCAAATCTCTACTCTCTAATTGGCATGACCTTAACATATAATACTAATTAAGGGTAATTAGCAAGTTTGTGATAGAAAGTCTTCCTAACCAAGAATAATGTATATATTGGGGTTAGGCTGCTTTTTTTTTTTTTTTTGCATCTTTAAATAAAATTACTGTAGTTTTCTTCATATAGATTTACTGCTTTTCTTGTTTCATTTACTCTTAAGTGCTTTAGATTTTTGAGTATTATAAATGAATTTTTTTTCCATATCAGATGAGAAAAGCATCAAATTTTTGTAGGTAACTTCTATACCCAGCCACCTGACCATAGTCTCTTAATAACTGCAATAATTTCACTACCGTCTCTTGGGTTCTCAAACATAAAATATATTATAAGCTCAACAATATAGATTTGTTTCTTCTTTCCAGATGTTTGTTGCAATTATTTTACTTTCTTGTGTTTTGCTGTGTTTGTTGTTGTTGTTGTTGTTGTCATTTTATGTTGAGGTACATTCCCTCTAAACCTACTGTGTTGAGAGTTTTTGCCATGAATGGATGCTATGCTTTGTCAAATGCTTTTTTCTGCATCTACTGAAATGATCATATGGTTTTTATCCCTTCTCTTATTGATGTGATATATCATGTTGATTGATTTGTGAACATTGATCCACTTAGAATCCCTGGAATAAATCCCACTTTGTGGTGAGTAATTTTTTTAATGTATCATTGGATTCAGTTTGCTAGTGCTTGTGTTGAGCATTTTTGCATCGATGTTCATCAGAGATATTTGCCTGTGATTTTCTGTAGGGTCTTTATCTGGTTTTGTAATGGGTGTAATTTTGGCCCTATAGAATGAATTTGGAAGCTTTCCTTCCTCCTATTTTTTTATTTTTTTAAGTTTATTTATTTATCTTGAGAGAGTGAGCAGCAGAGAAGCAGAGAGAGAGAGAGAGAGAAAGAGGGAGAGAGAGAATCCCAAGCAGGCTCCTCGCTGACAGCATGGAGCCCAATGCAGGACTTGAACTCACAAACTTTGAGAGCATGGCCTGAGCCAAAACCAAGAGTTGGACGCTTAACCAACTGAGCCACCCAGGGACCCCCTCTTCTATTTTTTGGAATAGTTTGAGAAGACTAGGTACTAATTCTTCTTTAAATGTTTGGTAGAATTCACCTGTGAAGCCATCTGGTCCTGGGCTTTTATTTGTTGAGAGTTTTTTGATTAGTGATTCAATTTCATTGCTGGTAACTGGTCTGCTCAAATGTTCTATGTCTTCCTGATTCAGTTCTAGGAATTTAACCATTTCTTTCAGGTTATCCAATTTGTTGGCATATAATTTTTCATGATATTCTCTTATAATCCTTTGTATTTCTATGGTGGATTTTCTTATGTTTTTGTATGCACTAAAATCTCCCTGACTATGTTAAGTAATGGAGGGAACAGTAGACAAGCTATACAGTTCCTGATTTGATTAAAAAAGCTTTTCCATTTAGAATGATGTTTACTACCAACTTTTCGTTGTTAATATTGCCCTGGTTGTTGTGTTCAGTCTTGCTCATACTTACCTAGTTTTACTTGGTTCCCATTTTTCAAGTCTTCATTAGGAATTGCTGCTGAATCTTACCAAGAGCCTTCTCAGCATTACAATGATACAGGTTTCTCCAGCAGTTTGTTGATATCGTGAATACTGCTGACATATTTCTTTGATGTTGAACCTTAGTTTTCTGGAAAACAGCTCTGCCTCATCATCACATATTATTCCTTTGATACATGGCTGGAATGTATTGACTGATATTTGGAATGCTTGTCTTTATAGTAATGAGGGTGGTTGTTTTTTAGTTCTGTGGAGTAGATGGATTACCACAGAAGAAACCAAAAGATGACGGAAGGTCTACCATTGAAAAACTCATCAGGAACCCATGAGCTCCCAGCTGAATTTCATCTGACCTTTAAATAACAGATAATTGCATTGTTTTCTAATCCAGCGACTTTCAAACTTCGGTATGAGTAAGAATCATTCAGGGGGCACCTGGGTGGCACAGTCGGTTAAGTGTCTGACTCTTAATCTCAACCCAGGTCTTGATCTCAGGGTCATGAGGTCAAGCCCTTTATTGGGCTCTGGACTGGGCATGAGGCCTACTTTAAAAAAAGAAAAGAAAAAGAAAAGAAACAGAATCATCCAGGAAACCAGGTGGAAAAAGTAAATAAATAAAATCTGAAGCCCAAACCCTGCCGTACTTCAACAAGTGCAGGACTCGATACCTTTTTTTTTTTTTTAATTTTTTTTTTAACGTTTATTTATTTTTGAGACAGAGAGAGAGACAGAGCATGAACGGGGGAGGGTCAGAGAGAGAGAGGGAGACACAGAATCCGAAACAGGCTCCAGGCTCTGAACTGTAAGCACAGAGCCCGACGCAGGGCTCTTGAACTCACGAACCGCGAGATCATGACCTGAGCCGAAGTTGGACGCTTAACCGACTGAGCCACCCAGGTGCCCCCAAGAGTCGATACCTTTAATTAGCTTTCTAGAGGATCCTGACACACACCAATGTTTGAGAATTTCTGTTCTAAACCATTTAAGATGCTCCCAACTCAGGGCACCTGACTGGCTCGGTTGCCGATTAAGCAACTGACTCCTGATTTTGGCTCAGGTCATGATACAGCTCAGGTCATGATTTCACTGTTTGTGGGATTGAGTCCTGCATCTGGCTCCATGCTGACAGCTCAGAGCCTGCTTTTCTCTCTCTCCCTCTCTGCCCCACCACTACTAGGGCTCTCACTCTCTCTATACAAACAAACGGACAAAAAGCTCCCAATTCACTTTATGAAGCCAAAAAATTTTAATACCAAAATCACATAAATCTAGAGCATTTTTATCTTTTGTAAAACATAAATCAGATTGTGTCAATGTCCTGCTAAAAATGTGAATGGTTTCCCATTGCACTGGAATAAAACCCAAATTCCATACTCTGGCCTATGATGCCCTGCATAATTTCACATGCCGTATTCCTCTGATAGCATCCTGCTCTCTACACCACAGCTTTTCTACCCTCAAACCCAACAAGTTCAGTCCACGTTAGGGGCCTTCACAATTTCCTCCACTCAAACACTCCTCTCTGGATGTTGACATGCTCACTCCTTCTCAGCAGTATCAGTACCAGCCTAATCTGTCCCTTGGGGCTCCTGGGTGGCTCAGTCAGTTAAGCAACTGACTTTAGCTCAGGTCATGATCTCATGGTTCCTGAGTTCCAGCCCTGCATCGGGCTCTGTGCTGACAGCTCAGAGCCTAGAGTCTGCTTCAGATTCTCTGTCTCCCTCTCTCTCTCTACCCCTCCCCAGCTCATACTCTGTCTCCTCTCTCTCTCTCTCCCTCTCTCAAAAATAAATATTTTTAAACATTTTTTTTAAAAAGTCTGTCCCTAACTACAGTCCTAAAGTCGGTCCTTATCTCTGATGTTTTCTCTTTTATTCTATCTGCCTGTTTAATTCCCTCTTTCTCTTTCTCCCCTATAGAATATCACCTCCATAACAGCAAGTTGCTCATCTGTCTTGTTCACCACTAAATTTCCAACAACGAGAATAATTCACACTGAGTGAATTAATTCGTTCCTTTATTAGTGTGTAGGCTTCAGGAAGACACACCTTTGTCTGGCTCATATATGTGGCCCCAGAGCCTGGTGCTCAGGAGGCATTAGCTCAGGATATGTGTACTCAGGAGGCATTAGCTGAATGAGCAAATGAATGCTTGTTGATTTTGTCTCAGCTCCAAAATTCATAGTAGAGGGTAGCTGATTTCAAAATATTGCTTTTAGAGCTTGTCAAGCACTGAAAACTCTGTAAGAAACAGGAGGGGAGACTGGCCTTAGGAAGAACGTCCCTCTAGGAGGGTCCAGCTACAAATTCTCATCAACGCGTCTTCTCCCAAAGGTGAGACTACCCTTAAAACCATACCTGAACTATAAATCTTAAACCAAAATAAGCTGAAAATGGTCATCTGGTACACTCTCTGCCTTCAGGTTCACCATCGTTATTTTACTTTACAGATAGAGCTTGTTAGTAACAAAAGAAAATAGAGACCTTGGGATTAGAAAGGGGGGAAAAATGAGGTAAAAATACACAAGTCGAACTAGAGAAATTTCAGCGAACTGTTGGGACAGATAAAGGAATTTGAAGAAACCTATCCCAGGGCCGTGGAATACACCCCTGAGTGTGCTGAGATGAGAAGTACATGAAAAGAGCTGATGGTGTCTGCTCAGGATCTCATGCTATGTGTTGGCATTCTTGTGTGTCCTGCTCGGGTATCATCAGGTGACAGCAAAAAGCAGGTGAGGGGTGGGAAAACAGAGTTATTCAGAAAGGGGACTGATGACTGGAGCTAATACCATACTGAATACCAAAGATTTGCCAAGACAGTAGATTTCAGGTGCTGTCCTCACCAAAAAAAAAAAAAAAAAAAAGGTAACTGTATGAGGAGATGATATGTTAATTTCTTTGTAGTAATCATTTCAATACATATATGTATATTAAATGACCACACTGTATACCTTTAATATAAACAATTGTTATTTTAAAAAAATAAAAGGAAAAAGGATGGAAAGGAAGCAGTCAGAGGACAAACATGTCTTCCAGCCCCTCTCTGCCGCTGACTGTCTGAGAGGCTCTGCCAGGGCCCTTCCCAATGTTTTCTGTTAAATAAAGGACAGTGGGCAGCATGGGGAGGGGAGAGCCCTGAGGAGGAGGAAGGGGAGGGGAGAGGGAGAGCAGAAGGGAGAGGAGAGGAAGAGAAGAGGGAGAGGAGAGGAAGAGGAAAGGGAGAGAAGAGGGAAAGGAGGGGAGCAGAAGGGAGAGGAGAGGGAGGGGAGGGGTAGCAGGAGGGAGAGGGGAGGGAGAGGAGAGGGAGCTGCTAGATGCTTTCAGCTCAGAGTCTCAAGTCAAATATTTGCAGTATTCTCTCAAACACGGCTGAGAATTCAAGAAGGATATCACCTAAAAAGGATTCATTCTTCAAAAACTGTTGGCAATTTAGTCCTCTGAAAGGCAGTCTTTTTCGTATGAAAAAAAATTCAAGCTCACAGCCTCCACAGCTTACCGGGAAGGAAACTTTTCATCATGCTCTTTCTGCTCTTAATTGATTTAAGCATCTGTCTGTTGTCTTCAGAAGATCATCTTCTGGGAAAGCAAGAAAGTTGATATTTTTAAGCCCAATTTTTCACCTCAAATCACCTGGAAGATTGTAACAGGAAAAAAGAGCTGAGCGTGTTCTGGAACAGCTAGTTCAGGGGGATAGAGCATAGGATGGGAAGGGGACAGCAGAAGCAAGGCAAGGGTTAAGAGAAGGTCAGAGTCTGAACTCTCTGGGCCACAGTCATGCACGAAGCCAAAGCAGTGGAGCTTTTTAAGTAAGGGGACAACTGGTAGAGGTTTGAGCAGGGTAAATCCAAATAAGGACATCACAGGCACATACTCTGAACACGAACAAATAGCCAGACACGAGAGTTCCCGCACCCCACACTGGCCTTGGTGGTGGATCCCTTTCCAGATGCCACAGCCAAGAAGGAGGCTGGAGCAGGTGTGGGAACCCCCCTCTCGGCCAGGATGAGAACAAAGGCAAAGAGGCATGCTCTGTGCATGGGGTACAGAGAGGACTCCAGCTCATGCCCTGACCTTTTCCACCTCTGCATTTCTTGTGTAGAGCCATCAATACAGCTTTTAGTGTTCGTGCTCTAGAAGGACTTCTCAGCCTCAGCACTACTGACATTTTGGGTCAGATGACTCTTGGTTGTGGGGCTGTTCCGTGCACTGTAGGATGTATAGCAGTATCCCTGGCCTCTACCTAATAGATTCCAAGAACACCCCTCCCTCCCAGTTATAACAACCCCAAATGCCTCCAGATATTACTGATATCCCCTAGTCAAGAATCACTGCTAGGGGCACCTGGAAGGCTCAGTCGGTTAAGCATCTGACTTCAGCTCAAGTTAGGATCTTGCAGTTCATGAGTTCGAGCTCTGCATTGGGCTCTGTGCTGATAGCTCGGAGCCTGCTTCAGATTCTGTGTCTCCCTCTCTTTCTGCCCCTTGTCCTCTCTCTCTCTTCCTCTCTCTCTCTCTCTCTCTCTCTCAAAAATAAATAAACTTTTTTTAAAAATTAAAAAAAAGACTGCTAGAGATTATGTGGGTCACCTAGCCTCTCAGTTAAGAAGTAGAATTCCTAGGAGCAACAACCACAGCCATTTCTCCTTTATCGCTCTTACTCCCTTAAAAACCTAGTTTTGAGTCTCAGATCTGCCACTAAGCCTCCACTCTATCATTTGATTATAAATATAAAAGAAGAATAGCATTTTGATATGTTTTCATACAATTCTATAGGTTCTATACTAATATACCAATTACTGGCAGTCGAAAAGTATGGAGAATCAAAAGAAAAAAAGCATTAAGAATCTCACGCTTGGAATTTATGATAACTGATGTGAGACTGAGAGCTACAGAGGTTGTTACCAACCAGGGATCTCATGTAATTAACTGCAGGCCCTGTCACTAAGCAGCTGTGTGGGCTTGGACACGTTGTTTGGCATCTCTGAGCCTCCGTGACCTCATTTTTGACCTGAATTATTTAAGGACCATAATCTCGAACTTTCTACAGTCTGTTAACGAAATCATAGTCAAGCTGCATGACATTCTCAGTGAATGTTACCTGGAGCCCCTCCAATCTTACTTCTGGCTGAGGCCCCCAGACAGTGAATGCCAACTACACCCGCAGGACATGGTGAGGTAGAAGACTGGGCTAACTACCCACACCAGCCATATTGGACGTTATATAAAGGACAGGGAACACTGGAGAGAGGATTTGGGACAGGCCATCAGTGTTCGATAGTTCTTCCTCCTCCCAAATTCCAAGCCTGTAACAGGGGCTTCAAGACCACTGGGAGAGCTCGTCCCACATCCCCAGAGTTTGTGGGACACAACCCACTCATGCCTGAGAAATCTGAAAGTCAAGGGCACTGTGGCTGACACCTGCCCACAGGACAACCTAGCAAAAAGAAGCTGTGGCCCAGAACCAGAAAAAATCCCCACGACACAAGGTGTGTGACTAGATGGGAACACCATGAGAGAAAACTGGCTGGGAGTTATCCTAGAGCCTGCCCAAAAAGACCTCTTAAAAACCCAAGGATACCTCAGCCAGAAAAATCATAGACATGTATCCCCGAATGGCCAGGATCTTCACCACTGGTATCAAGAGCCAACCAGAGAAGGGGGCCGGAGGGCAGTGCTGGCTCCACAGGGTGGAAAGAGTTGGCTTCTTTTCTGTCACACTCCACATGGCCCATCGGTTACACGGGTAGTCTGCACCCAGACTTTACTGTCCTCCTGGACTGCAGCCTTCACAACCAGCAAGTGGACGTCCTCTACACTCAAAACAGCCTCCACATCCTAGCCTATACCCCACTCGTCTCAAATAATTAGATTCTTAACTCACTAGTGCCTGGTCACATTTTTTTAAAATTTTTCTTTACATAAGTAGTACATGAATATATCTACTTGTTAAAAATTCGGACAAAGCTTATTAAGAAAAATACTCTAGGGCCCGGTGAAACCAGCTCTTCCTCAGGGAAAACACTATTACCAATTTGGTTGTTTTCATTCAGCTTTTCCCCCTGGCCAATCACATGCACAGAAACCGAAACAGAGAGTATGGTTTTCTCATCGTTGTTGTTGTTGTTTTTAGCATAAATGATACATTGCTCTATATTTTAATTTTTCACTTAATAACATTAGTCCAAGGTCTTCCCACGTCAGCATGTATGGATTAATTCATTCTTTTTAAAAAAAAAAAAAAACTATCTGTAGTATTTCATAGTACGGTTGTACCAGCATTCCCCGGCTGATGAGTATTTAGGCTGGTGTTTGTTTGTTTTCTTCCAGGTTTTCACTCATAAACAATGCTGCAATGAAAACTCTTGCAACTGTTTACAAGAGTTTATAGATAATTTACGTGTTTAAATGTTTCCTTAGAGCAAATACCCGAGAGGTTGAATTGCTGCATTAAACGCGCATACGTATTTTAAATTTAGGTAGAAGTTGTGAAATTGCTCTCTAAGAATTCAATTCATACTCCCACCAACAATAAATGAAAGGAGTTGCTTTTCTGTGCCCTTTCTAATATCTGAAGTACCAATATTTGGGCTTCAATACGTTGTATTTTTTTTAATGACATCTCATTTTTGTTTTAATTTGCATGTTCTTGGCTACGGATGACCTCAAGTCCTATTCACGTTTGCATCCCTAATACCTAGCAGAGTCACGGACATGAAATCAATACCAGTAAGTATTTTTATAAGGTTTTCCAAATGCAATCGCAATGGCAAAAACCACTTACTATATGATATGTTAGGAGGTATGCTAGGCACTTTATATGCATTCCTCATTAATTCCCTCAACTCAATTATTTTTCCTTCCTATTTTATAATGAAAAAAAACTGAAGCCCTGCAAAATTAAATAAATTTCACAAGGTCAAGATAATCAGACACTACAAATTCTAGCCCAGGTTGGACTCCAGAAACTGAGTCACATTTCACCTCATCACCCCCAAATCTTGGTTGAGCACCTGCTCTCTGCAAGAAGCTGCGGGGGGGGGGGGGGGGGCTCAGTTCATTAATGCTGTGCCCACTCCAAGCATGACCAGAAGGGCCTGGCGTTAAGTACTGAGCACCAGCATACAGTGGAAGTTAGCACACAGCAGAGAGCTCACAGCCACCAAATGCTCTCTCCCCATGCACACTTGCTACTCACTGTAATTCCTGACGATGAGAAGGCAGCGCTCCATCCCTATCTGACAGATGTCTGAGTCTCAGAGAGGTTGTGAGCTGTCCAAGAACAGCAGTAGGAGATGCCAACTGTCTGTGGAGCGGCCTAGAGTGGGAAAACATTTGGAGTAGCTGAGGGAGGTCCCTGTAGGCTGAGCAAGCAAGGAAGGTTCTGGAAGAACTTGACAGAGGCCTAGAATACGGGTAGGCTTATGAGGGGACATGGAACACAAAGAATCAGTTTGAGGCTTCCAAACGCCAACATCAAAAAGGCAGGAGTATTGGTTCAGATTCATGAAGGTGCTTTGTTCTTCTCTATGGTAGGAGCTATAATCCCTCTTTCCTCCACTACCACTAAAGTCTCTGGACACGTCCTGAGATCTTGCCCTCAAGAACCCTCATTGATTTATTTATAATATAATATAATATAATATAATATAATATAATATAATATAATAAATATAATATAAATTTATTGTCAAATTGGCTTCCATACAACACCCAGTGCTCATCCCAACATGTACCCTCCCCAATGCCTGTCACCCATTTTCCCTCTCGCCCACTCCCCCCATCCACCCTCAGTGTGTTCTCTGTATTTAAGAGTCTCTTGTGGTTTGCCTCCCTCCCTCTCTGCTTGTATCAATTTTTCCCCTTCTCTTCCCCCATGGACTTCTGTTCAGTTTCTCAAGATCCATATAGGAGTGAAAACATATGATACCTGTCCCTCTCTGACTGACTTATTTCACTCAGCATAATATCCTCCAGTTCCATCCATGTTGCTGCAAATGGCATGATTTCATTCTTTCTCATTGCCAAGTAGTAGCCCGTTGTGTATATAAACCACATCTTCTTTATCCATTCATCCGTTGATGGACATTTAGGCTCTGTCCATAATTTGGCTATTGTTGAGAGCGCTGCTATAAACATTGGGGTACAAGTGCCCCTATGCATCAGCACTCCTGTAGCCCTTGGGTAAATTCCTAGCAGTGCTATTACTGGGTCATAGGGTAGATCTATTTTTAGTTTTTTGAGGAAACTCCACACTGTTTTCCAGAGAAGAACCCTCATTTTAAAAGGTTGGCATTTGGGCCATGAGAGGGCAACATGGGACCTGAGGCATACTGCTTTGGCTCTGCTTTGGCTTTGGGTCTCTTTCTCTGATGACACTAATCATGGAGTCCCACTGGGGCCTGTCACCCCCCCTTTATAAATTCCATCAGAGTAGGGGCCAAATATTCTTCGTACCTCCCCGCCCCATCCTGACTCTCTCTGCCTACAGGATCCAGCATCACTGCTACCAACACATGCACAGCACTGCACAGTCACAGGCTTTCTCTCTAGCCAAGAGCGGATATTACTTACCTGATACCGGGAACTTTTACCATATGAGGGACCCGCTACTAAAAAATTAGTATAGAGTAACTCACAAAAACGAGGTGAAAATGAATAATGATTCGGAATTGGAAATAAATTATTCCAAATTGCCAAGTTTTACAAGCAGACAAATACGATAACTATCACAAGATCTAGAAAGCAACATAACCATCTGCCTGATACACCCCAACAATCTTTTTTTCTACATTTTGTGGCTGCATGCTCTCTGATCCTCCTTTCTTTTGACAATGGTTGGCTACACCTATTCATATAAAGACAAAAAAAAAAAGCTAATGCAATCTCTCCTCCAGCAGGATTAATTAATTTTTTTATTAGTAGTAGTTGGGACGCATAGAACATGGGACTTTATATACAGACATACTTGCTGATTTGATATCCCTGCAGATTAGTATTCTACAAATATAGTTATTCTGCGAAATTCCACTTCACGTATTCTCATCAAATAACCAAAGTAGAGTGAATTTAAAATTATATACATTATTGACTATATTCTCAACAGGAAAACTTCCCATTTGGTCACTGCATGAAAACCGGACATCCCACTTAGAGTTTTACGCATCTCATGACTGGAAGAATTTCCCACAGCTTCTGGCTCTTTTCATTTCATGTCTGGTTTCTCCTGTGCCACTCACACAGGTTTGATGCCTGCTGCCAGGGAATGTGTTCATACTGCATTATGACCTCTGACCCCACACCTTTGTGTTCTGATCCCAGTTGAGTCAGCATGGCAACCCAAGGAGGGTCACTGGAAGCCCTGACCCCCCCCCCCAGGGCAAGCAGCAGTAATTTATCCCTGAAAGTGACCAGGATCATGTCAATATATCCCACTGAGCACAGCAAAAGCATCCCCCAAATCAGTCTACTTTGGCCAATCCCACAAAAGCCTGCTGCCACTCCATCCCCGCTCCCCGACCTGAGGAGAAGAGATGAAACGGAAACCAGGGTGGAGTAAAATGACGGTCTTAACCAGTTACAGGTATAATATCTTACTTTTGCAAACTTTACAGAAAGACCTGATCATGTGACCATAGGGTGAGGGGCCCTGAAGCTTCCTCTTCATTGGCCTCTTGGTAAACCCACCTCTGCTATGGCACCTGGTTCCACGGAAAACGTGAGTAAACCTTTGTAGTAATAACCGACCTCTTGTGAAAACAGAAATAGTGGAAGCAGAAGACCTAAATTTGAATACAGACCCTGACTCTGACTAGCCAGGTGTCTGCCTTAGCCAGGGCAGGCGACTTATCTTTGTTGAAACTTAAGTTTCCTAATCTATAAAATGGGAACAATAGTACCAGTCCAAGAAGCCCTTGCACAGCGCAATGAGAGCGTCGAGCACACAGTGGGCATGCTCACTTTGCAATAGTTGCATATTGAACGAACAGGTTGAAAAGGGACAATCAGGAGGCAAGTCTCGGCTTCCTGTGCTAACAACCTCTTAAGTGCCTTCGGCTCAGAAGCGTTCTATGATTCAAAATCCCCATAGAAATAAGCCGGGGAAGGATTTAAAGAAATGGTTACATATGATTCTTCACAGGCTAATCTGTGGCTCCATGTGGGTCAAAGAAGATTAAGGGCTCCTGGAAATTCAAAGGCTGATTACTTCAAATCCCATCCCAGGAGTCAAGGGGATGCAGTCCAGCTCAATATTCTGTGCACAAGCCAGAATTTTTAAGAGAAGCATTTCAGGGGAAGCTAACATAAGGTGAAGGGTTTCCAGAAAGCTGTGACTTAAAAAAAAAAAAAAAACAAAAAACTCCACTGAAGCAGAGAGCTACTCACAGCCTCCACACCACACCCAATCAATCGGTTCCCTCTCTGAGCCTGTGGCCAGGTCCCAACTCCAGCTCAGGTGCCCCTGCTACTGAAAACCAATCTCTCCCTGCAGCCTCTGAGGCCCCGGGGAAGGCAGAAAGGGCCACCCTGGAAGCCAATCATGTCCTGACTTCGTCACTTCCTACCCAGCTCCTCCTCTAAGCTCTGCCAAAGGTGAGGAGGTAAGGATGTGCTGCCCGTAGAATGGGGAACAAATTAAATGGCAGTTTCAATCTTGTAATGGTCAGGCAGGTGGTGACGTGAGTAATGCCTCGTCAAGAAGGTGATCCACCTTCTCTGTCTCTGGGGAGGAGGGTAGATCCGCAGAGAGGGACAGAGGGGAGTGGCGAACAAGCAATCAGGGAGGGCCTAACCAGAGGGTAGGCATCACTCAGCTGCCCTGCAGGCTGGCCCAGCTCAAGGCTTCTGGAAGACTCCCTGGAGCTTGAAGTACCTATAAGGAGAGAAGTCTGATAGCCGAGAGGGGGCTCAACAGCTCCTTCCCCAGGGCACAGTGCTACTCATCGCCAGCATTTCCTGCTGGCCCACTGAGAGTCGGACACATTCCTTATCTCACTGAATCCTCACCGCAGCCCAACAAGTATGACCACAGGTGGGAAAATGGAGGCTCAAAGAAGATAGCAAGACTGGTCCAGGGCTCCACAGAGCCCAAATTCACAATCAGGAAAGGATCTCTGATGGGTCTAAGGTTGCAGATTGGCTTGTTTGGTTAAGCAAGTCTTTGCCCAGTCTTAAGCATGTGCCCATGTATGACCTTGAACCCTAAGAGGCTCTGAGGAAGGGCAAAAACTTCTTGGAAAATTGGTCAGAACCAGCAAAAAACAGCGTGATGGTGCAGTTGTGCTGGCCAGACTCAGCAAACAGACCTGTACTCACAACAACCAGCCAATCTTCAACTATCACCTGAAGGTTTGTATAAACCCACCATCCATGCTTCCTTCTCAAGCTCTGAGTTGTTGCCTTTACGAGCCCCGCCTTTGCCTTTGACCTGGGAGACTGTCCACAGGGCCACTCCCCGCCAGACCTCCCCTCTACTAATCAGTCCTAGGTCTCACAGCTGTCCCTGGTCATTCTTTGAGGTTGAGTCCAAAGATCTCTATCCCGTGGTGCCTCATCCCTCTGAGGGTGATGCTGGCCTGCTTTGCCTGGAGGTAAATTCAGCTTAATACTCACAGGTCTCAAATTCTGCTTCTCTTTCATCAGTGGGTTTTCCTTGAACTACTGCCTAATTAAGCTTTCCTCTCCAGGCTTAATCCCCTCCAATCTAACCTACGATCCCTGGCAGATTAAATGTACCAAAGCTTAGCTTTGATCATGTCAGCTTCTCCCCAGAACCTTTCCACAGGAGTCCCCTTTGAATCAGGTCGGACTCCCAAAATCAGTATTCACATCACGTGTTCAAGCAGAGCGGAACTGCCTAATGTTCCTTGAGCAGAGAGCATACCTCACGCTGTTGAGATGCTCTGCTCTGCACACGTGGTCTCACCATGATGGCACTTCAGGCCTGGGTGAAGCTAGAGAGGCCTTTCTGGAGGAAGGCATTGCTGAGTCTCCGTGGTAGGAGTTTCAGGAACCTCCTCAGGAATCAAAGAAGTAGACGGGTACCAATGCGGACATCTGGGTCCGTCTCCGGGGGAAGCAGAAACCACATACGGGGCAAATAACTGAGATCCAGGAGCATTCTTGCTCTCCCACATTTGTTCTCTGTGTCTGTGTTCTTTTCCCGTAAAAACCCTTTCAACAAAAGTAGCGACAGGGCAGGGGGGCCAGAGGGATGATGTGTCAATATCCCCCTTGTAGGAGGCGGAGGAATCCCCAAGGGAGGCGGTGGTGTTAGGTGAGATCATCATGAAGATGTGCCTGTTGGTCCACCCATGAGGTGGACCTAGGCCATCGGAGGCTCCTCATCTCCCCTATCCTCAAGACTGTACCAAGGACATAGCCTTGAGAGAGTGATGCGGTGCTGAGACCATCTAGGTGACATACATGACTGAACCCAGCTAAAGCCTTGATATAAACTGCTAGGCTTTGGTGGGCAGGTGCACAGCCCTACTCACCTTGCAGCGCCCAAGCCAAGCCTCATATAGAAGTTCCCTTGCTTCTTAAATCTGACCCCTCCCCATCTGGAGTGGCCACCTCCTTCTTCCTTCTCTCTGCTCTCAGAGCCCTCAGGCAGGTTACAGGTTATTCCTGGGAAGCTCCCAAAACCAACAAGTAGCTGTTGAAAGGGGAATAAACCAGGGTGAATGGCTCGGGTGAGCCAGAAGGGAAGGCGTCTGGGACAGGGAGATGTCCTAAGTGGCTGAGACATGGGAGGGGCGTCCGGATCTGGTAATTCGTTCAGAACAGCAGCGGTCATATTCTTTGACTGTATACCAGATGAAGGAACAACTGAATCGTGACCAGAGGAAGAAATCCTCTGCTGCCCAGCACCTGCCCAATGGTAGACCTGTGCAAACAATGAGCGTGGCACATTGGTGCCCTTGGTGCCCCTGCACCATCATGATGGTGAGAAGCATTGATGACATTTCTTCCGAGGGCGCTGCCAGCATCAATGTGCTATACCTTTCTTTCTTCCTTCCTTCCTTCCTTCCTTCCTTCCTTCCTTCCTTCCTTCCTTGGACTATCTCACCATATGCACAGATTTCTTTCTTTCTTCCTTCCTTCCTTCCTTCCTTCCTTCCTTCCTTCCTTCCTTCCTTCCTTCAGTACTGAATAGAAATAAGCCCTGGGAAGGTGGGATCATTTTCAGGGTTGAAAGCGCACGTTGCAAAGTAGGCTTTGAAACAGACTCTATTTTAGTGACTGAAAGTGAAGTGAGAAACGAAGGTGATTTGTGTTTGTGCTTCGTATGTTTCTCTATTTGCTTTAAACATGGACAGTGTTTAATAGCACATGCAGCTTCTAAATCCTCCTGATATTTTTGGAGCTGAGAATTGCTGGAGGCCTAAGCATAAAAACTCTGTCCAAATTGGTTCCTTTGGTAAGAAGAGGAATAACAAGGAAGGGAGGGGACCCTCAGAGGCTGGTGGCCTTTTCTCTGCATTCTTGTCGGTCTCGAAATGGGTAATTACCATCCTCAGGGTGAGAAAAGGCAGAAGAGACAACGTCATGCACCAGCTGGAGCTGAGTAGTGCAGCATTAGTGACTGCTGGGCAGTTTGGTTCCTCTCTATGATTACACAGGGTGTTGATGAGAATAGAAGAAAGCAGAGTGTGCGGAGAGGGGAGCAGAGAAACAAAATCACTCCAGGAAATCGGGAGAAATAAGTGACATGAGCAGCAATAAGGCTAATGACCAGGGAAAAAAGGAGAAGGAAGGAAGTACAACTTTCACAGGGAAGCTGTTGGCACTGGTCTCATTTGCGTCTCTTCCGAAGGGATGACCCAGGATGAAACCAGCTCAACGCCACTCACCAATGCGCTGTGCGTTCTCCAAGGAGAGGAGCCCCGAGGGGCTGTGACCTTGACTGCACCCCCTTCCTCACCAGAAGTCATCCCACACCAGGTCCAAGAGAAGCCAGATACCCACAGGAACTCTGGCCTCCTGCCTGATAGCAGTCAAATCAGTAAGTGGAAGAGATTCTGGAATCTTCCTATGTCAATTAATAATTAAATTTGGCAAACCATAACCGAAGACTTAACCCAGAAGCCAGCAGTCTTTGTCAGAAAAGGGCCAGAGAGTAAATATTTCAAGGCCACACGGTTTCTGTGTCAGCTGCTCAACTCAGCCATCATGGCATGAAAGCAGCCAAGACAATACATAAACAAACAGGTGTGGCTGTGTTCCAATAAAACTTTATTTACAAAAACAGGCGGCAAGCCAGATGTGGTCCACAAGCTGTCATTTGCCAACCCCTGAGTTCAGTGATAATAACAAATCCTATTTGACAGCACTTTACCATCTAGGCAGCATCCTTGCCTCCTCACTGGCTCATCTCGGTAAGTTGTAAAGAGGCAGAATAGGGATTGCTAGACTCATCTGACACACAAGGAGCTTGGGGTTCTCAGAAACCAGTGCAGGGCACAAGGTCCCACAGTCTAGACCTTTCTCAAAGTCAGATGTTAGCATAGCACACACTGCCAAGGGCCTATGACCTACAGGATAAGTCCTACCCTTCTTGGCTCAGGCCACAGGGATCCCCCGGCTCTGGCCTCTGCCTCTCCATCCTCCACCCTTTGTTGAGATCTCCTAAACCCCAGCAACTTCAAACAGTATGGCATGCCCCCAAGTCATCGCCCTGTGGCAGTCCCCTGGGCCTTTCCACATCCTGCCCCTGACACATGAAAGCCCAGCTCCACTCTCCACCCCTTACTCCAGGAGTTCTTAGGCAGGCCAATGTGCTATCTAGAGAGGACCCAAGAATTCCCCCAAGAGTGACAAAACCTGGCTTCTCATTCTAGTTCTGCAAGGGGGTACATGGCCCTCTACTGGTGAGCCAGCCCTCCAGCACTCAGCTCAAGGTCTCTGCCAGAGGATGCCTCTGACCCCACCCCACAGGGCACCAGGGCTCCTGCTCACATCTGGGTGATGATCAAAGCCCTCCGCACCCCCAAGTGTCAAGTCTTACTGTTCATCATCTGCAAACTTGGGTGTTCAGGCAGAGACCCTCGTGTCCACCTGTGTCCCCAGCACAAGGCTGAGGGTCTGGGACGGAGCCAACCATAGTGAATGGTGGTTGACTGGATGGATAGAAGAATGAACCAGAGGACAAGGGTCACAGATGAGGAAATGGAAAAATTCTCACACGGCCATTTCTAATAAAGGGTGAGGCTGAACAGAGGGAAAAATTTAAAATTTCCGGGGTACTTGGGTGTCCTGGTTGGATGAGCAAATGACTCTTGATTTCGGCTCAGGTCATGATCTCACTGTTCGTGAGATGGAACCCTGTGTCGAGCTATGCGCTGACAGCAAAGGAGCCTGCTTGGGCTTCTCTTTCTCTCCCTCTCTCTGCCCCTCTCCTGTTTGCATGCGTGTGCTCTCTTTCTCTCAACATAAAAAAAAAAAAAACATTTAAAAAAATTAAAAATTTCCTTTGCTACGACATAAAATTTAGACAATTCCCCAGTGGTGTTTCCGATGACTTAGATTCCAAATAATAAAATGAGCATTCTATGAGACTGCCTGTTAATATGCTGATGTTGCATGATTTGTAGGTAAGGAAAGGGGAGGGGAGAAGGTCTGTGCATGGTTGAGTCCCCACATTGATGAAGAATCGGTGACAGCTGACTTGACAATAAACTCCCGCTCCGAACCCCCGCAGTCCAATTATTTCAGCTATATTCAAGCCTATTGGTGCTACACATGCAGAAGAATGAACAGCAAAACTGTATTAATGAGGTTCTTCATAAGAAAGAAAAATAAATGCAATGTGCAGCAAAACATACTAACAGGGGGCTCAGTGGAGTATAGAATTAAGATTTCACAAAATAACTACAAAGGCAGGGTTCATTTCTGGTGTGGCCAGGGAGAATATGGAGGGGAAAAAAATTAACCTAGGAGTCAGAACACAAGCCTTTGTCCTGACTCCCCATCTCTAGCAAATGACTTTACTTACATAAGACTCAGCTTCTTCATCTGCACAACATGGGTAATGATCAATGCCCTGCTCACCTCACAGAGTTGTGAGGGTTTTAACAAGATGACCTCATTTTCTCAACTACAGATAGCTATAAAGAGGCAAGGTGTTACCCAATGGCCCAGGCTTGCTTCTATTCAACCTAGCAATTACCTTCACTGAAGGACAGCAGGATGCTTCCCGTACGAGATGAATTTGGCCCATGTTTTGCTTTCAACACTGAGACTTCTGTTGGAAATGAAACCTAAATGCACTGGCTAGCACCAAAATATAATTGGGGAAAGGCTAGCATGCCACAGTGAAATGCCACACGTTAACAGGAGCTCCCAAAAGGATGATGTATCGAAATCAGATTTCAAAAGAAAGAACCCATTCTGCTCAGTTAGCAAAGACTGATCAATTCCTAAATATGATCTCCCAAAATAAATATCAAAATCTCAACCATGTATTTTCCAGCTTTCCAGAAGCATTCCAATTAGACAAATCGATCCAGGCAGCGTTAATTGACCAGCCCCACTGGGTCAGACCCTGTGCTGAGACTTGAAAATACACTATGCTCCACTCTTGAGCTCCTAGGCTAACAGCAAACCGGTCAGGAAGAGAAAGTATTCTGGAATGGCGTGACAGGAGCTAATGCTGAGGAGGCACAGAGAGGGAAACCATTCTCTGCACATGTGTGGGCAGTCATCCTAACCACCAGGAACACCGATCCGCTGGAGTGTCCCCACTGTGCTTTGTTTATCTGAGATCATGGAAAAATGCTACCCACACCCCCACTCAAAAATGCCCTTCCTGGCATCAGATGCAAGGGCCTGAAACCCATTACTGGATTTCAGATAAAAAATATTGCCATTTCTAATTTTTTCAAATCCCTGCTGGTCTTGGGCAGGGGAAGAGAGGATTGTTTCTCTTTTTTTTTAACGTGAATTCTAGTTAGTTAATATACAGTGCCATATTGGTTTCAGGAGTAGAATTCAGTGATTCATCACGTACTGTTTCAAGAGAACTCCAAGCGCATAATCTCAGCCAATCCCCATTGCACTAGAGTGAGACAGGCTACATTAATCCAGTTAGAAAGGAAGGCACTGAAGCTCAGAAGGGTTAAGCAGCTTTCCCAATGTGGCACAGCCAGCAAATCCTGAATCCTCCCCTCTCGAGTCTCTTCAAATACTGCACACCTCAAGCATCACAGATTCCATTCCATCCTGGGACTCCCCACCCCCACTCTTTAGGGCGAAGGAAGTACAGGTGAAGCAAGTGCCCTTCTATTCCTAAACTGCTGATGTTTATGTCAGAAGTAGGTGTTAAGTTTTGCCAAATGCTTTTCATGTCTCTGTTTATATGATCATATATTTTTTCTTCTGTCATCTCTTAGAAAATTCGTCGGACTCGAAGTGTTAAGCCAACTTTGCATTCTTGACATGATTTCCACTTGGTGGAAGACCGATTTACTAACATTTTCTTGAGGGCTGCTGCATCTATGTTCACAAGGATTATTGGTTCTATTTTCCTGCAATGTCTTTGGCTTTAGTAGTAGAGTGATGCTAACACGGAGCTCGGCAGAGTATAGAATAGAAGACAAAGTCTCTTCTATTTTCTGGAAGAATTTGTAGAGAACTGACATTATTTCTTCCTTGAATGTTTGGTATCATTCACTAGTGAAACCATTTGGACCTTTAGCATATTAATCATACTTCTCCCTGCAATTCCTCGTCAAATAGTCTCTCCATCTGTGCGGTATCTGTGTTGGATTCTGATGGTTGCTCTGTTTCTTGGGAGCATGTTGCTTTTTCTTGCCTTCTCTTGCCTTTTCACATACTCCATGATCCTTTGTTGCAACCAAGATAGGAGCGCAGGACAGGACAGACTGAGGTAAATCATTGTACGTCTAAAAAAGGACACACCTTTCCTTTGGGGCTGAGTCCTGCTGGGGCTCTCATGTGAGGGTTTGCGTTAATCCAGTCAGGTGCTGGGCTGGGCTGGAGCTTTGTCATTGCATCTGTCTTGATGCTGAGTTTTGGTCTCCCCATTATGCTGTGTTTCAGAAAGGCTCTCTTTCTATACTCTTGGTCCTCTCCTGTCCCTCCCCAACAGTACCCTGCTGTCATTTGTTACTGAAATCTTAGGTTGGTGGGAGGGATGGGGGTGGGCAGACCCATCTCTGTAGTTCTGATTAGCCTGTACTCAGGCCTGGGTTCCTGGAGTGTGGCCTTCCAGGAGCCCCTGCCTCCTCCCTTCTGCAGTTGTGGGCTCCACACTGGATCCTTCCCTTCCCTGGGGATGAGCAGAATGGCCTTGCTTGGGGCCCCAGATGCTGAGTGACTCTGCAGCAGACATGGAGGGAAGGGTGGGGCCCAGTTCCTGGCACCTCCCACATGGCCGCTGTTTCTTTCCTTCACACCTTGTGCCCGAGTCCCTCATACAATAGTCGGGGTTCATAGGTCTGTGGGAAAAGCCTGCAAGTGGGTCCAGACCCCCAGTGTCAGCAGTCCCAGAGGCTTGGCTCTGTCCCTCCAGGGCATGCCCAGCCCTCACCAGTGTGTCAGCTGCTCTTGGCCAGCTTATCTTGCTCGTGGGGTGCCTGCCCCACGGGGGATATGTTCTCACACCTCCCCCCCGCCCCTCCGAGGCACAGCCTCTCCTTGGATTTCCCCCAAGTCGCTACCCCCCATGACCTCGGTCAGCTCTCCACTGGGTTCAAAAGCAGTCATGAGTTTGAAGGAGGCCCAGCCGTCTCTCACTGCAAGGGCGGTAGCAATACTCTGCCCCCTCTCTCCATCCTGGGATAGAGGCCAGATTCAGTATCCTTCTATGGCTAATCTTTATTTTAGTTCTAAGGTTTAATTTGAATGAGCTGAAAACCTACCTTCACTGAAATGTCTTCTTCCAGTTCACACAAATCGTAAAACTTAAAAAAAGAAACTTTAAAAATTATCATCATATGTCTAACTCAGAGAAATATCTTTTAAGCATGGTACTCACATAATTACAGAACTGGGGGGGGGGGGGCGGGATGGATGATCACTTAGACCCAAAAAACAAACTCTGAACATTCCGTATTCTTTAGGCTCCTGAAGCAATTAAAATGAGAATCATTTGAAGGCGGACAGAAAGCAAGTTTCCTTTCTGGAATAACAAGAAGGTGGTGCTCCTGCGTGGAAATAGAAAAAGCGTTCTATTTTTATTTATTTTATTGTTTGCCCCTCTAATACTGGCAGTGGCTTTATTTTTAGTTCACTCCTAATTAGTCGTGCAGAAGAAGTCAGACTCAGTCCAAAGTGGAGAAAAGAGTTATTCTAGGCAACTCCACACTCACGATAACCTGGAAGGTACTGAGCGAGAGATTTAACTCCCAGTATGCTCAACGCCAGGGCATTGGTGAGGGGTCACCAAGGAGGTGACTGGGCCCTGAAGGGTTGGGTGCTGAGAGGCAATGTGAAGGCAGGGCAGAGGCCCAGGATCACAGTAAAGGGTTCCAGAAAGACCCATGAATCAGTGAGGTGGGTGTCGGCGGGGGCAGAAGAGAAAGCCAGGGGTCCGCCGGAGGGCGGTGTGGGGAATGTGCATTCCGTCTGCCAGGTGCTCTAAGGGGCTGAATCTGTTGAGCAGGATGGATGCTCAAGGGGTGAGGCTGGCAGCGAAGCAATCAGGGTCTCCCCTCGGTGCTGGCAGGACGATTGAGACAAAGGTTGGAGAGCGATGACACAGGCAGAGGAGCAAGAGTGGCTCGCGCCTGAACGGGGTGAGCAAGGAAAGGAGGAGTCAACAGTGGCTGAGGTTCTGGGCCTCACATCCGCCTTAGCAAAGATGTGGTGCTAATGGGGGACAGGTGGCTGAGGCAGGCCAGGCGGCGGCTGAAAGGGCTGGACACGGGCCGGCGAGGCGGGTGCTGTGTCCTGGGAGGGAGCACACGCCCTGCAAGCAAGAGACCTGGGCTACCGCCTCAGCTCTGCCCCTTACCAGCTATGTGACGTCGGGCAAGTTACCCTACCTCTCTGTCCTAGCTTCCTCAGCTGCAACGCGGGGATACTGGTCTCTGAGCATTCGGTATAGCCGAAATTAGAAAGCTGCTAGAAGAGGGGCTCCTGGGTGGCTCAGTACGTTCAGCGTCCGACTTCCGCTCAGGTCAGGATCTCATGCTTCGTGGGTTCGAGCCCCGCGTCGGGCTCTGTGCTGGCAGCTTGGAGCCTGGAGCCTGGTTCGGATTCTGCGTCTCCCTCTCTCTCTCTGCCCCTCCCCCGCTCCCTCTCTGTCTCTGTGTCTCTCAAAAATAAATAAACATTAAAAAACAAAACAAACTGCTAGAAAAGGCTTAGCGTGGTCCCTGGTCCAGAGCAAACAGAGATTGTTCTTTAATCCTGTGCCCTGAAAATGTCTATGGAAATCTTCCATGTGCCCAGTACTCTGCCCAGCAGTGGGGCCACGGCAGGGAGGAAGACAGTCATCGTCCCCGCCCTCCGGAGCTCGAAGGCCCCCAGAACTGCCGGTGCAGGGAGAGCTCTGGGACCGGGAAGGAGTAAGCTGGTGCACAGAACAAAACCACCCCTGCAGCAGGGAGAGGAGGCAGAGGAGGCGAGAGAGCAAAGCAGCCTGGGCGGCGGGTGACGTGTCCCCTCCGTCCGCGCCTGACGCTGCCTCTCTGCCCTTGAAGGCCCTTGTGCAAGGCAGGCCCAGGCCCTCGTGAGAAGCAGCCCCATCTCTCTCCACCCACCTCCGAGCACAGGCTACCTTCTCCATCAGCCTTCTCTCCGAGGCCGGAAGCGCCAACCGCAGCAGGCTTTCTGGCATCAGGAAACAGGATGGATCAGCTTCAGGCTCTGCCTGGTACTGACTTTGGCTCCCTTACTTCTCCCTCTCTGAGGGCCACTTACAGCCTCAATCCTACATCAAGTGCTAACTCCTGTTCAGCCCCAGGTCAGACTGAAGGGAGCCCGGCTCAAAATCCAGAGACCACCACCATTTCGAGGCCGTGGCCCCCGCTCTGCCTGGAACTCGGTTCAACACCACAGCTACTCCCTTCATCCTAAGACCAGCAGCTCAGCCCTGCCCTACGCTGGGCTCTTTGCTGGGCATATATCCCGAGTCTTACACGGACTGGGCGGTGTCCTCACACTAGGGCTCAGCCGGATAAGACACTGCCTCCCACCACGAGCTCTGTCTGGGATGATAACAGGCCACCAGAAGGCACTGTGGTCAATGTGCAGCAGAGAGAAGGAAGTGCTGGGGGACACAGAGGACAGGCTCCCAGCCCAGCCAGGCGAAGAGCCTGGCAGGCAGGGCAAGGAGCCGAGAGGACGGAGGATGGGTATTTAAGGAATTGCACCCTTCTCAGTGCAGCTGAGCCTTTCTCCAAAACCTGGAACGTCTCCTCAAACGCCAGTTCCATCCAGGACTCATCGTCTGTGCCCACGGCTCCCAGATGCCGGCCGTCTGCCTGCCAAGAGCTCAGGTGTCACCTGCTCTCAGACTTGCCACCATGCGTCAGCCACCTGCAGGGGCCACTCTGCTCCCCCGCCCCAGGCTCTCCCATGCCACCACCTGCTTGGGCGGCCTTGTCTCACCTCGTTTGTCACAGTGCTCTCTGGGGCACTGCCTCTGGGGCTTTCCTGTCTCCTGCAGATAGGAGGACCCCTGCTGCTCAGTGGCTCTCAGCTCAGGGCACCAGAACCCACTGGACCTGTCCGCTCTGTGCCGGCCCCCAGGACATGGCCCCCCTGAGCTGCGACTAGCAAAGGTCTGCCAGCTATGGGCACCTCCCGGAGGTGGGGGGTGGCTGGAAACAACCCTCCTCCCAGCACTTCGGCACCTCGGGCCTGTGGACCTAAAACAAGAACCCCTAAGCCATTTGCTCTCCGAAGTGGTGCTGAACTCTCCCGGTGGAGAACCTGCAGAGACACATGTCCTCCTCCGGGGCTGCCATCGGGCAAGCGACATAAGTGCCCACTGCCTCGCCACACGGGACTGCAAGGCTGGCCATGCATCCAGCTGGGGGGGGGGGGGGGGACAGGTGGGGGGGGGTGCAGACAAGCTGGTGACAGAGCCCAGAAGCCAGCAGATACCTGGGGAGCCACCAAAGAGGGACACACAGAAGCTGGAAGAAACCTTTGTCCATGTGTGTGTGTCAATACCAGAGGCGCTGGGGAGGCCTTCCCAGCTGCCTGCTCCTGGCAGCCCCAGCCCCGGCCGCAGGGCTGGACGCCTTAGGTGCCCTGGCCTGGAGCCCCCACACTGGATTTTGCCTCCTCAACTGAGACTCTAATCGATGTTCCCTCTCTCTGCACCTCAGCTGTATCATCCATGAATAACCCGAGGCTTCAGCTCTTTCCACAACATGAGGTCTCCGTTACATGCTTTCCACTTCACACATGTCACTTCTCTTCGCTCGTGCTGTCCCGTCACCAGCCCCAGCATAACCCCCCACAACACTCCCTCTGAATGCCCGCTGCATTTGATACGTGCTTCCTAAAAATCTTTCTTTCTCTCTCTCTCTTTTTTATGACGAGGCTTGATCTCTGCTATAGGTCTACAATCCTTTCTCTGAAACCTGAGGGGGCTTCAAAATTCAGAGTTTTCCAGATTTCAGAAAGGGGCAGAATGAACATCATGTCTAAGGTGTGCGTGGCACCAGCTACGTTTTAGGAGGCGCCTGGCCACTCGGCATTAGCGACTCCGCAGCAAAGCATACAGATGGGAACCTGCACCCAGAACGGGATCAGGGTGACTCAGCTCAGCTCAGAGCAAACACCAGGACTGCTGCTACAGGGTTGAGAGGCCGCGGTAGGCGGTGTGGGTCACGGCAGCATGGGGTGGGCCACGCAGCCCCCTGGAGCCCTAGAGGGCTACAGGCCAGTGGCACAGAGAGTTTGTACAAACGGGGCTGCTGGTGACGCGGCTGCTGGACAGAGCCCAGCCCGGGCATCCGGATTGGGCTCTGCTAGGGTTTTCGCCTGCCCCGTGTGGATGTGGGCAAGTTCTGTATCCTGAGCCTCATTCTTACGTTCATCAGGAGACCACGATACTGCCCACGGGCTCATAATGACAGGAACGAAGGAAGCCGAGAGCGATAGAAATCTAAGGAATGGCGGGAGGGTCCTCTGGGCCTGCCCAGCCCTGGTTTTCTCCACTGGATCATGTTAAGTGAGGGTCTGCTTGTCCCCTCCTTGGCAAGCCCCTCAGGGCATGTGCTGAGCTTTTTCTGTCCCTATTTCCAGTACCTAGAAGAGAGCTTTGCAACAAATGAGGATTCCATAAATGTTTGTTGAATGGATGAATGATAGAATGAGTCATGGAGGATGTACTCAAGGGTTACTTGGTGGCTGAACAATGAACACATCCCACATCCTCTTGTCCCCCTCGTGTTCCACTGTCCTCTGAGCAGCCACCCTTGGCCACTGACAACCACTGTGTCAACACCTGCAGAACTGACTGTGCATCAGTCAGCAACCTCAGCAGAACTGGGTGATGGGCACCCTGCCAGGTGAAACAGGTGCAGAACGTAGAGCCACAATGGGATTTCATGGAGACATGAGAGAGAAGAAAGCCAGTTACAGACTGCGGCAGGAACACTGATTCTGAGTTGGACCCATCTGCTTGTAAATTCCAACTCAGCCCCTGGCCAGCTGTGGTCCTGGGGCAGGAGCCCTGATCCTTGAAGGGCCTCAGTTTCCTGTTTTCAGTGAAAATAATAACGAAACCTGCCTCCTAGAGTTGTTGTGCATATTAAAGGCACAAAATAAGCAGCCAGAAGGAAGGTGTTATTATTTTACAGTGCAGACAATTGCTCTTTAGAGTGAGATGCAGTCTCATACCATCACCATAATTAGGTTAATTGCTCTAATATATATTGCAATTAAGGCACCATGTTTGTCTCGGGCATTTTATCACATATCACTCGATGCCATTCTGAATGTCACGGAGGGACTTTGATCAAGTCAGTGATTGACAGATGGCAAACATCAATTAAGGAGCAACCAGGTTTATTTTGTCCTCCTTGCCTCCTTCTAGAAATACTTTTCGAACCCTCGCAGACTGTTCAACCCCTACCCACTTTTTCAAGGGCCAATTAAAATGAAACATGCCCTAGGAAAACGTTCTTTCTTGTTCCCCAGCTGTAAATACTCTCTCAGCCCCATGCACCTGCCATAAGGTCCCATCACTGTATTACAGTGACCGTGGACTTCTCTCATCCCCCTTCTTGATGTGGGGCATCTGGAGGGCAAAGGCCAGGTTTGACTCATCTTTGTCTCTCTGGTGCTCAACACAGAGACTGGCTCTTAAAATACCCCCAGCAACTTCATATAACCCCATTATATGAAGCTGGGAGAAGAAAGAAAATTTCCAGATCCTGAGTTGGGGAAAGCAAACTAAAGCAAATGAAACACATCGCCTCTCAACGAGAAAGAATGAAATCTGGCCACTTGCAGCAACGTGGATGGAACTGGAGGGTATGATGCTGAGTGATAAAGTCAGTCAGAGAAGGACAGGTATCGTATGTTTTCACTCCTATGTGGATCTTGAGAAACTGAACAGAAGTCCATGGGGGAAGAGAAGGGGAAAAATTGATACAAGCGGAGAGGGAGGGAGGCAAACCACAAGAGACTCTTAAATACAGAGAACAAACTAAGAGTGGATGGGGGGGTGGGGGAAAGGGAAAGTGGGTGATGGGCATCGAGGAGGGCACCTGCTGGGATGAGCACTGGGTGTTATACGTAAGCCAATTTGACAATAAATTATATAAATAAATAAACAAACAAATAAAGAAATAAAAATTTAAAAATAAACACATTGCCTCTGTCTTCAGTGGGACACTTAGGACCTAGCCTGTGCCCATGTGCTCACCTTGACAGCCATAGTTTTTGAGTCAGGTGCGATGGCCCTGGAGATGCTGGGGACTTTCCACAAAACCCCAGGGCATGGAGAATGTTGACACAATCAACTTCTCAATCCTGGACTTTTAAATACTCTTTCCTCCAATCCGACCTAAGAGAACAGTTGGGGTAGAGGCTGGCTTCACGGTGCCTCTCTCTGCCTCCCCTTTCATGGGCATCCTTCTCCCACCTCCCACCATGCAAGAGAAAGATACACCTCTTCCCCACCTGAAAGCCTCTCAGACTGTGCTACCTTGGAGCACGGAACAAGGAGAGTGGAAGCTCTCCGAGTCCAGAGCCTCCTCGGGCATGGGACAACAACCACCTGATCCATCTCGCAAAAACATAGCTTCCAACAGAGTTTACTTTTTACGTTTAGTTAGTAAGTATAAACATTTGTAAGATGCAGCTATATATAAATGGCAAATTAAAATTATTGTAATAGTAATCCAGGGCAGAAGAAAATGTTGACACTTAAGAGCCTTAATAATTAAGGGAATTTACAAATTATATTTCAAAGCATGTACATGTCTTTGTGGCAGAGATGTACGGTAGGGTGATTAATAAAAGACTTTAGGTGTAAAAATATATACTGTGTTCACTTAAAACCCTGAAGGGGAAAAGGAGTGGAAATTCAATATCAAGGATAAAAAGGAACAGTATAAATCTGCAGCCGTTAAAAAGTAGGTTACTCGTGTTACAGTTTTAAAGATGAATAATGGTGAGTTAGAATCACTATGGTTTTTATATTCCGTTAAATACATTAAAAGAAGGGATGGGACATTTTTATTATAAAATGTCAATAGTTTACAGTAAGCCTGAAAATTACATCATTTGTAGCTCTTTATAAGTATGATTAAAATGTTTAGATATATACATTGATTTTAAAATTGTTTTAGGGCTATGGCATGTTTCTCTGATCTGGATTTCTACATTTTAACAAATAACTCTGTTGAAATCTGAGAAAGCAAAGGTGAAATGAGGAAAATACTGCAATAGGCGATGTCCCACCCCACCCCTAGATTTATATGTTGAAGCCTAACCCCCAATGTGATGATACTTGGGAAGGGGAGGCCTGTGGGAGGTAACTAGGTCATGGGAGTGGAGCCCTTACAAATGGGGCTGGTGCCCTTATGAAAGGGATCCCAGAGAGCTCCCTCCCCCCTTCCACCTTCCGCCACCCCTGCCACTATGTCCCTGAGGACAAAGTGAGAAGGTGCCATCTGCGAATCAGGAAACAGATCCTTACCAAACACTACCTCTGCCGGTGCCTGAATCTTAAACCTTAAATTTCCAGCCTCCAGACTGCGATAAATAAGTGTTTGTTGTTTAAGCCCCCCATTGGGTTTTTTTACTGTTTACTTATTTGAGAGAGAGAGAGAGAGAGAGAGAGAGAATGCATGTGCACAGGAAAGAGGCAGAGAGAAAGAGGGAGAGAGAGAATCCCAAGCAGGGTCCATGCTGTCAGCACAGAGCCCAACAGGGGGCTCGATCTCAAAACCATGAGATCGTGACCTGAGCTGAAATCAAGAGTCAGACGCTCAACCCACTGAGCCACCCGGGCACCCCTGGGCCCTGCATTCTATAACATTCCATTACAGGAGCCTGAACGGACTAAGATAATACCCATGAAATTAGAAAGTCAAAGAAGTTAATATGGCGTGTGTAGGGGCCGGCCCCAGATTCTTACCCTGGCAAACACCTCCAAGTCACCGTGTGACCTTGAACACCTCCCTTCCCTTCTCTGAGCCTCTGTTCACCCACAGAATGGGAGAAGTAGACAGAAAGTTCTATAAAGCTCTTTGTAGGTTTAAAATACTTCATCACCTAATTTCCTAGAAAGCAGACCCAGCTCAGAGAGGTAAAATAAAGCCTCAACAGATTTAGTTTGAATTCAACTACTCAGAAACAACTCTCCCCAGTCCTGGGTCCTCTGAAGGAGACCTGGTGTCCTTCCTCCTCATGGTGTGGGACCATCTCGAGGTCTAGTGACCAAGAGGAAGGAGGCTGGGGTGCACATGATGTCCTCCAAGCCTTCCCAGGCGGCACATTTGCCTCAAGACCAATTAGCAAATGAAAGGGAGAGAAAGAGAGGAAAGAATGGACCTCTCTTCTTTCTGAGCCCAACTTCAAATCCAAAGCAACAAATGAGGCCAATTTACCTGTCTCCTCACAGTTTAAAAAAAAAAAAAAAAAAAAAAAAGCTAGTTGCTGGAGTTTGGAGGCCTTATGGTGCGGTGGCTGAGTGATGTCCCCAAATCAGCCGAGACAATGGCTGTGTCCTGGGGGTCAGTCCCCTTAACACTGGACTCTTCGACGTATGCACTCTTTAGAAGCATTCTGCTCGATATTTACTGATTCTACAAGCTCAGCCTCTGCGCTGAGCTCTTTACACAACTTCTCTTTCCATCATTTCAGCAAAGCTTGAGACAGGTGTTGTCTCTCCATTGCACGGATGAGGAACTGTTTGTTCAGAGAGGCTAGGAAAGGTGCCCCAGGAGGTCAGCTCCTGTAACCTGCAGTGTTGCTGTAATCTGCTGGTTGCTGAAACCTGGGTTCGAGTGCAGTTCCACGATTGGCCACTCGGGGACGCACTGACACTCCCAGAGCCCCATCTCCCTGGAAAAGAGGGTAGGAGGCCACCGCAGCTGCCTGTGGCAGAGGGGTGTTCTTTTCCAGTAATGAGAGGATAGCACACATAACGGAGTTCTTGTCTCACATCCGCCTTTGGAGTAGGAATTTTCTCCTGTGCACTGTCCGGGTAGGGAAACTGAGGCTAGGGGCGCAGAAGTAACTTGCGTGTACACAGCAAGGGGCCTAACCTCACCTTGAATCCTGCACAGCTGTTATGATAGATGTGTGGGGTGCCCAGTTTAAGGGAACAGATGGGAATTTCACATCGGCATCTCCGCATCATTCAGACGGACAGATGCACACTTCTGATCCTTCTTCTAAGGAACCTCCAGATGGTCCAGCTGAGTATGACATGTCAAGTGCGCTCCTGGATACGTCTTCCAGAGCACCCATTAAACAATGCTTGAAAGCAGCAATTTCTATGCTGAGCTCCACTAACCGCCAATGTGTTTACAAAATGTTAAAACTGACTCCAAAAGGAAAAACAAAGGAAAATTTGGGAGAAATCAAATAAATGTGGGACCGGGATTATCACCCTCGAAGATTCAGAGTGTCCATTAAGATGTTCAGAGGCTTTTTAAAGCCCTGTAGCAAAGGGATTTGTTTAACTGAGCTACTGCCTCTGGCTTTGGCCTATGTCATTCATTATGTCCAGCGTTTGGTAAATGACATTGGTCGATGGCTACCTGTGTGATCTTGGGGTGAGATCGCCTGAAACACTGATATAAAAGGAAAAGAGAGAGACACTAAGGATGAATCATAAGCAATCGGCAATGTTCTAGGGGAGAGCAGAGAAAAAGACCAGTCAAAAGTTTAAGAACCTAGTGGAGATATGATAGAAGAAATAAATACTGAGAGAGAGTGGAGGTTTATGAATCAAAGGAAAGAGTTTCAGGAAAGATGCATTAGCACGGTATCTGCCATTAAAGGATGGAGAGTCAGACGGACATGGGAACACCAGTGGCTCCCCAGACAACGGGGGTGAGATACAATCTCACCAGCTCTTCCTCTGCCTTCTCCTGCTCCTCTTCCTCTCCTCTTCCCTTCCTGAACAATTCAGTCCTACAGACATTGGGTGGAACTGAGCTAGGTGCTGGTGGGGTGGGGGTGGGGGGGGGGAGGAGCCACTGTTCCTGGTGAGGGGCACAGGAGCCGGAGAAGGAGGAAGAAGCTTCCGTGAGCCTGGGACCGGGTGGGAAGGGATGCCCGGAGCAGGGAGTCAGAGCCTGAACCTGGGCAGCAGCACAGGCTGGGATGCCGAAGTCTGGACAGGTTGGGGGACTGTGTGTGTGGTAGACACGGGTGCAAGGCTGGTTACCCATGGGGCAAAGATGAAAAAAGACAGTCCGTTACCAGAGTGGGAGTCAGATTTCTCACTTTCAGGGAAGGGAGTTACAAATACGGAAAGGATGAAAACCAGAATGAACTTTCTGTCTTAGACTGAATTACACCTATTATGTGAATTTATGGTTTTCAATATCCAGCGTGTCCCGAAATATAGGTATAGTTTTAAGCTTTGATAACTTCAGACTATAAATACTGCAAAGTTACAGAACACAGCATTTGAAAGATTAATCATTTACGTTTCTTTTACATGTATTTAGTTTGTGAATTTTGAGGTACAAAGCGTCCGTTTTCTCAGTCCTTCTGAAGATGCAAAGCAAAATTTTATAACGTATTCAAAATTTTCATAATTAAAAGAGTGTGATGGAAAGTTAAAGAATTAAACTTTCAAATACTGTTTTTTTGTGTGTGTTTGTAGTCTTTATGCTTCTGACATTATTAAATCTTAAAATGCCACTAAAATCATGGCATACTATATACAAATGCTATTGGGGTGATACAGAGCTAAGGAATGTGCACGTGTATATGTGTATTTATAAATACACATATACTATTATACTATACATGTTTGTATTTTTTATCTACAGATATCAGTGTTCTACATGGCAGAGATGAACACCACTAACACCCAAATCTTGGTTTGTAAATACCGTTCTCCATTAAAAGGAACACTATGTATACAGAAGATGCTTGAATAAATTAGCCTTAGAAAAACACAGCTTCACCTCTACTATATTCTTGCCAAAGAACATAATCGCCAAAGAACATTAGACAAACCTCAACTGAGGGACAGTCACCAAAATAACTGGCCTGAAATCTTCAAAAGTATCATAGTCACAAAAGTCAAGAAAAAAGTGAGGAAGTGTTCCAGACGGAAGGAGACTAAGGAGACAGGACACGAGACATACGAAGCAGCCCTAAAAACAATGCATCTGCTCTTAAAGACATCAGTGGAGCTACTGGCAAAACGTAAAAGGGATCAAGGGTTGGCGACTTTTTCCAGTCTTTTTCAAGTTTAATTCAAGTTTCAAGTTAATCAATGTTAATTTCGTGGTTTTGTGTGTATGTTGTGGTTATGTGCAAGACTGTCCTTGTCTGTAGGTGTGACAGGGCACCAGGCGGGCAACCTCCCCTCAAATGATTCTGGAAAACAGAAGTGATCTGCACTGCACTTACAACTTGTCCATAAGTTCAAGGCTGACTTAAAGGTTTTCCCAGTGAAATGAAAAGGAAATATTGATTCTGAAGACACTCCATTTATTCACCTGCCAAATGAAGTGTTGGTGGCTGCCGAGGCTTATTGAGAAGACGATAATGTGCATACGTTTTTCTGTTGCCTAGGAAAACACCTTGCAGACATTCAATATGAAGTACAGAATGACTGGAGGGACAGTGGAATACAAAGAAGCCTTGGGGAAGGTTGGATGAGCCAATGGCAAGAAGGAGGAAACAGCAAACCAGTTCTGGAGCAAGAAAGACCTCACGGAATTTGAAGGCAAGGGACTAAGGATGCTGCACTCACTTCCCCATTTTGCTGACATTTGCCAATATTGTCAAGGCCAATGTAGAGTAGTTTCCCCCTACCCTGTGAATGGCAGGCCCCTTGGGCAACCAAAGAGAAACCACTCACTTTTCTGCCTCCTTCCTTCCCTTTAGGTTCCCACATGCAAGGTCAGTGTGCATTCAAAAATGAACAGTGTACCTTTGTTGTAAACACCCAAAATACCAAGTTAAAAAAAAATTGGTTGAGGGCTGCCTCGACGGCTCAGTTGGTTAAGGGTCGGACTCTTGGTTTTGGCTCAAGTCCTGATCTCATGCTTCATGAGTTTGAGCCCTGCATCAGGCTCTGTGCTGGCGGTGAGGAATCTGCTTGGAATTCTTTCTCTCTCTTTCTCTCTCTCTCTTCCTTCTCTGCCCTCTCCCACTCACGCTGTCTCTGTCTCTCTCAAAATAAATAAATAAACTTAAAAACAAGTGATGGGGAGCTGAGTGGTTGGGCAGAAGAGGAAGAGAGACTATTCTTATACCCTTTGTTATCTTTTCAATGGAAGATCGTGTCAGTAGATCAGTGATTCTCAATGGAGGGGGTAGCAGGCAATGTTGCCCCCTATAGAACATTTGGCAATGTCTGGATTCATTTGGATTGTCACAACTGGGGAGCAGGGGTGGGGAAGAGAGGGCATGGCTGTTACCAGAATCCAGTGGGTAGAGGTCAGGGGTACTGCTAAACAGCCTACAAGGCACAGGACAAGCCACAACAAAGAATTATCCAGTCCAGAGTGTCAATAGTGTGAAGTTTGAGGAACCCGAGAAATATACACAAATTTAAAAAAAAAAAAAAAAAACAAAACCAAAAAACAAAACTTTGGCTACTGCCTTGAAAAAAAAGTTTTTTAATGTTTATTTTTGAGAGAGACAGACAGACAGACAGAGCATGAGCAGGGGAGGGGCAGAGAGATTAAGAGACACAGAATCCGAAGCGGGCTCCAGGCTCCTAGCTGTCAGCACAGAGCCTGACGCGAGTCTCAAACCCACGAGCAGCGTGATCATGACCTGAGCTGAAGGCAGACGCTCAACTGACTGAGCCCACCCAGACTCCCTGGCTGCTACTCTGAATAAAAATAAACATACCAGAGATCACTGAGCAGATGGCTATTGACGTTTTAATGGGCTGAGCCGTAGAGAAGACAGAGGATGTAAGTTCCTATTCACAAGGCGGGCATGACAGGGTACTTATTGTACATACAGCCACTTATTCTAACCTAGGCCATTGTGGTTGGGAGGCAAGATGAAGTCCTTGAGGCACAAGTGGCACTGGGTAAAAGGAAGCGGCTGGGATGAAGGGGTCAGAGGCCAAAACTTAATTTGAGTTCTATTGATTACTACTTTCACAGCCAGCCAGGAACTTCCACCTTTCCCTATCTGTAAAAGGCAGCTAATATCCTCACGCGGTCATCCGCTGAAGCCTGGATTCTGGTGGCCCTCACTCCACACACAGGCACCACATAAAAGCAGACCTGGAAGGCTGGCATTTGTGTTAAGCGGCAGCCCACATCCCCCAGGATTCCTTCGCTCTTGTTCCTAACAGCTCCCATTCTCCAAGTCCTTGCTTCAAACACCAGCTGAAGTGTCTGCTGTGGGCCTGTGTGCCTGAGCAACATTCTAGCCTCCCTGCGGGCCTCCGAAGCCTGTCTCAAACTCTCCATGCTTGACGCTGTTTTGGAGCATCCCCCGATCTTTCTGATCCCCAGCCCTTGCAAAATCTGTCACGAGACTGGGGTCGGTGCTGGTTGCACTAGTACATCGTGTTGAGGTGCAAGGGTCACTATGACATGACGGAAATGGAAAGAATCTGTAGACTCAAATATGCTCCACATGTGGGGAAGTTATTCTTGTTAAGACAACCTCTCACTGTGTCCCTCACATCCTTAGAGCCCGGCATAAACCGATGCACAACTGATGTTCAGTAAATGCTTCTTGTTGGTGAAGGTCATGGGTGCAGGGTGGGGAAGGAGGGGAGAAGTTGAAACACAATGCCCAACCCCTCAAAGCTTACACACAGTGAGGAAGGAAGACAGAAGGCTCTAGAACCAGCAGAGAACCCTAACTGGAAATGGACAGGTGGGACAGGTGGACATGTCCCCTTCAGAGACTGTGTCCCTGAGAGTGCCAGCGGCCCCAACATAACCAGCAGAGTCCTCCCTGTGCACAGACTTGATTAGATCCACCCTGGGGTACTGAATTTGTATTTCTCATGATATACATATCCAGAAATCATCCAAAGAAGGCAAACAGGGCTGAGAGACTCTGGACTTCTTCCTAGAAGGACAGACTGAAGAAACCAAAGATGGTGACCCTAGAGAAGAGAGGCATGGACTAGAAACATTCTGTGTAACCCTGGGGACTGAAATGGGATGATGGGAAGGATTTCAGCTCAACGTCAAGAATTTTCCAGTAATTAGAGTCTGTCCGCAGCAAGAAGGCTGGGCTATGGGGAAGTATGTACTCTTAGATGTGGAGGATTTCAGCTCAACGTCAAGAACTTTCCAGTTCCTCAAAAAATTAAAAATAGAACTACCCTATGACCCAGCAATAACACTACTAGGAATTTATCCAAAGGATACAGGAGTGCTTATTCGTAGGGGCACACGTACCCCAATGTTTACAGCAGCGACTTCAACAATGGCCAAATCGTGGAAAGAGCCCAAATGTCCATCAATTGATAAATGGATAAAAAAGATGTGGTTTATACATACAATGGAATACTACTTGGCAGTGAGAAAGAATGAAATCATGCCATCTGCAGCAACATGGATAGAACTGGAGGGTATTATGCTAAGTGAAATAAGTCAGTCAGAGAAAGACAGATATCCTATGTTTTCACTCATATGTGGATCTTGAGAAACTGAACAGAAGACCATGGGAGAAGGGAGGGGGAAAAAAATAGTTTCAAACAGAGAGGGAGGCAAACCCGTAAGAGACCCTTAAATACAGAGAACTGAGGGTTGAAGGGGGTGGGGGGTTGCAGGGGTGGGGAAAATGGGTGACGGGCATTGAGGAGGGCACTTGTTGGGATGAGCACTGGGTGTTGCATGTAGGTGATGAATCACAGGAATCTACCCTCAAAACCAAGAGCACATGGTATACACTGTATGTTAGCTTGACAATAAATTATATTAAAAATAATAATAAAATAAAGCAAAGTAAAGTAACTTTCCAGTGATTAGTGTCTGTCCGCAGCAAGAAGGCTGAGCCACGGGGAAGTATGTACTATTAGACGTGAACAATGATAATGGAGAAGGATGCTGGAGCCGCTTCAGAGGTCCATGCAGAGGCTGGTCACTTAACGCATCAGACAAAGGCCTAATCACGGGTAGGTCCCCAGGACCCCACACTTGCTGAGTGATGCTCAGTGAACCACCTAATGCCCCGGGGCTCTGCTCCATCCTCCATGAAAGAAGGATAATTGTATCTGTAAGCATCAAAGTGAAAGAAGATCTGCAAGTTCGCTCGCCCCGCACAGGGTGTGGACTTGGGTTGCAAGTCTCCCTCCCCATGAGATGTTCTCTGGAATGCAGCTCTGCCCCACCAGTGTCCCTGGGGGCTCACATCTCAGGGCCACCATCTGTGCCGAAGTGAAATTTTCTGCGGTGGAAACAACACAGTGAGAGCCCTGGATTTAATGAACTCAGTGGACTCCCCGGGCTGTCTGCATGAAGATCAGATTTTATTGAAAAGAGGGACATAGTACAGGGCCTGCAGAGCCCTTGAGCCCTGCTCTGACGCGGGCATTCACCAGGCAGTGGCTTCCTTCCCACTCAGGGGGTCCGCAGCCATCCCAGCCTTCCAGGGCCGGCCACAGGTCAGGGAGCACATCCAGCCAGGTGGGGCGGCGGAAGGAGGACAGCTCTCCAAGTCAGGGGTCCCAGGGACCCTCTCTGAGGCTCCGTGTTTCACCTGTCAAACTAGGGAGAGCATCATAATCCTCTTTGAGGCTACAGGGAGGGTTACGGGAGACAGTGCCGGGCACAGAGGCACGTGCCCACTCCCCCTGACTGCCCAGAAACAAAAACAGTGTAGCTGTGCAACATGGGACAGGAGCCTCAAAAGTATAAGACATCGGCTACATGTCACATAAATCAGGTTCAATTATTCATGTCACGTAAATCAGGTTCAATTGTTCATTCAATTATTGTACCAGTGTAAAAAAAAAATTACAATTATTTCACCTATACAGAACCCTGAGTACTCCCTTCTGAGAGAGGCTGAAGAGGACAGATATGAGGACAGAGAGGGATATGGTGATAAAACTGTGTCCTAGGGGATTTGGAACCAGAGACACAGAGCTTGCTCCCCTGGTATAAAACCCCGCCTAGGTATAGGTACTCGAAAACACACATGTGGGCACAGACACCCACACATGCAGACTCACACACACTTGAACCCAAATAGGTCTAAAATGTTCACTGAGAGGCAGCCTGGTGTGGAGAAAAAGCAAAAGCTTTGGAGTCCAAACTACATCCTGGGTTTGGAGTTTTCTTATTAGTTTTATGACTTTGGGCAAGTTTACTCCTCCAATCTTCATGATAACTAATTTTCAAAGTCATAGAGAGTAAATTAAATCATATAGGTAAATCGCCCAGCCTAACGTGTGATTCGTAGTATTTGGTAAGTGGGAGTTTTGGGTGGTAGTCCTTTATTAATGCATGGGATTGCATTAACATACACTGTGTGTTGAAGAGTCCCCCACTTGGGCGGACAGCTCCGGGGCCACATGGGACACAGTGGTTGGAGTAAGAACCCATAGGTCCCGCTCCCAGTCCTGAGCTCCACCCACCTGCTCCTCTGTGAGTGTGGCTCCGAGGGAGACCCACCAAGTGAGAGAACCCAGCTCCAGCCAGGAGCCCTATCAGTCTTCCAGCTCCCTCCGAGTTATTTGCACAGAGACAATCCAGCAGGAAGCAATCTCAAATGTTTGTTTATGGAAACCATTTGTTTGCAAAATTCCTTTTTGTGTACATCACTAAAACTCTTCATTTGTAATTCCCCATCTGTGGCTTCCAGAAAAGCAAACCTTAAGGAAACCTTAAAGAAAAGTGTCACATGAGTAAACCTGCAGAAATATACATGAATCAAGAGGGCCTGGCAGGGAGGAAGAAGAAATCCAGGGGCCCAAGCGAGACACGGTCCACCAGCACCCCCTAGGATGGACAGCAGAGACCCCAGGAAGCCCCCTCCAGACCTCTGCAGTGAGAAGAGAAGGTCCCATCTGCTGGGCATTAGCAGGGCCATCCACGGTTCTGGCTACCACTGCTGTCACCAGTAGGGATAGAATGGGTCCTCTGGGGACTCACTGTAGAAGAACAAACCTGTATTGTTGCTGTCCCAGCTGCTGGCACCTTTAGCATTTCCCCAAGACTCAGGTTTTGCAATCTCACCTGCCACAGCTTTGAACCAGAGAGAGTATCTTCGCCATTGAGCTTGAAGGCTACCTCTCAGACTATCACCTATTATCTCGTGTTATCACTACACAGAAAATGGACTCGGTCAAACCACACAGAACAGCGAGACGCAGGGGCTGCCAGTGGGGCTGTTTATACTGGAGGAAGGATATTTGAAAACCCATCTCAGAATGTAACCCAGCATGATCCTTTTATATGCAATTATCCCCCAGTTTGGCATGAAATTCAAATAAATGTTTAGAAATGCTCCAACCTCCGGATGAAAGCTATAATTAATGTATCAATGATTTTTTTTTTCTAAAGGGCATGCAATCAAAAAGAGGAGCCAGCATATTAGAGCAATTAATGGAAATTATACAGAGTTGTGAGGACAATGGGTTTGCATTCTGGTTTTAAACATTTTCAGGATTTAGACACTGTCAGGTCAAAATCTGTTGTGGCTGGAACCCAAACTCTGATTAATGTCTGTGGCTCATGAAGGGCAAATGGCACAGGCAGGGTGAACTTTACAAATAGTAAAAAACAAAAGACAAGATCCTGCCACATGGAACTCAAAATCTGAACAATATGTAAACTAAACAGCAGATGGAAGCTGAGTTTTCAATCAAAACAGTGTGGACAGGGAAAGGACACTAAGTCTAGGCAGAGGTGGGGAGCTTCTGGAAGGACCGAAATGGAGCCAAGGTTATCAGCACAAACAATGCCTTGTTGCCAACATTGGGTCCCTGAGCCACGCGTCTTTGCTGTTCCCCAGCAGCCAACTTCCGATGGCTGAGCTGTGCCACAAACATTCCTGTTTATTATATTATCAACGCTCGAACTGCTCTAAAATCACCCTTCTCCTGCCCTGCAGGCAACTCAAGGGCAAATGCCCGACTTTGTATTGTATCCCTCAGCTCAATGCCTGGCAGAGTAGATTCCCAGGAAATGCTTATGAAATCACATTAGATTGAGTGCTCACTTCTCATATCTATTTAATTTTTAGGCAGGGTCTTCTCTTTGGGCTTCTAGAAATGTACATGCATCTTCCAAGACTCCCTGTATGTTGCCTCCTCCCAGATGCCTTCCTGAACTGCCATAGCCCGTGGTAACTTGACCCACGTCTTAGCTCCAAAATCATTCATCATCTCTATATTTCTTTAGGTATCTCTACCTGACCTGAAAGCTCCTGGCAGATGAAGAGAATGTCTTCTTCATCTTTGCATCTTTCACAACTGATTTTTTAAAATATATTAGATGTTATGGACTGAAGTGTGTCCCCCAAAATTGACATGTTGAAGTGCTAAGCCCTGTACATCTCAGAACGTGTATTTGGAGATGGGGTCTTCAAAGAGGTCATTAAATGAGGGTCTTGAAATGCGATCATATGGGTGGAGCCCTAATCCAACAGGACCGTGTCCTTAGAAGAAGAGGGACAGACACAGGACTGTGTGCACAGAGTAACGGCCACGTGAGGTCACAGCAAAGACATGCCTGTCTACAAGTCCAGGAGAGAAGCCTCCAAAGAAATCAACCCTGCCGGCACCTTGATCTTGAACCTCCAGCCTCCAGAACTATGGGAAATAAACTTCTATTGTTTAAGCAAAGGGAGATCAGAGAAAGAGGGATAGATTCAGCCTCCAACTTCTGAATTTGACAAGCACATTGATAATTTCCAGAATACTCCTAGAATCAAGGATATGCATAAGTTAACTGTGAACACCAATTTAGGACAAGGCAGAAATGACTTAAAGTTGACAGACTTTGGAAGGAAGAGAACTGGGGTTGAAGCATAGCTCTGTCCTTTATAGGTCATGTGTCATTTCAAGTCCCGGGACCTTTGTTTGCTGATATTTTTTTCCTCAGGTTTGAAAAATCTCATCTAGTGTAAGCCCGGGACTGCTGCGAGCATTACTGAGTTAATGTGGGTAAAGTATCTACCCCACTATTGGCACATTCCAGACGCTGAATTAAATAGCAGCCATAATTAAGAAGGCACCCAAGGTGGGAAGGAAAACAGAAATTCTGGAGACACCGAGGATGATACGTGCTCAGTATATGCTTCCTTGGAAGGTTCTGGGCCCACATCTCTACTGAGAGCCTTCACTCACGCTGGAGTAAGAGGCAGAAGTGATGAGTCCTGACGAGGACTCTCCTTGGCCAAACTTTTGCCAGGCTCCCCCAAGACCTTGATCTCCCAGGCCCCATCCTGGGACCTTGTCCTCAAGAGCAAGAATCCTGCTACATCAGTGCGGTGAGATTCTCCTACCCTCAATATCTAGTCATCCTTGATATTTGGCCAAATTCCTCCTTTCCCTTTATCCCCCCTAAGTGACATCCTATCACTCTGGCCTGGCTTCAGCAAGAATCCAGTATGGTCAGCTTAGCAAGAGTTCCCCTACCTTCCTGGTAATTTTCCATCCACCGACCCCCCTCAACTCCATCCCTTGGCCATAAATCCCTTACTTTATTCAGAGGGGAGCCCCATCTCTCTCCCCTATTTACAAAACCCCATGGCAGCGGTCCTTCCAATAAAATCTTCCTCACTGTCTTTAACAAGGGTCAGAATAATATTTTCTAACACTCCAAAGCTCACTGTGTGGGCTTGAATACAGTCTCCTCTGGGGGGCAGAAATAGCATCCTAATCATCATTTGAACCCCCGTAACTATCACATGGCAGTTCTGATACACTATACTCATAATAGTAGCAGTTGGTAAGCATAGGAAGACAAATCGTCATTCCTACTCAGATTTGCTTTTCTAAACAGCATGCTGAATTGTTCTGACCGCCCCAGCCAGAAACCACCCCTCAGGAAGGTGCCTGCCCCTGGCTCCTGTCGATTCTGGATACATCCCCGTATCTCCCAATGAGAGAAGAATGTGAGGACACACACACTTCGCCTCTTTCTGTCTGGCTTGTCAAAACTCTTGCAGCAGAATGCTCAGGCCTCCCTAAAATAGCTCCTGATTACCATGCCCAGCAGAAAAGCTGCTCTGGAAATTGTCGGGTTGCCCAGAGAAGCGATTCCATCAGTCATGACAAAAGCCTATGTTGTCCCTCAACACTCCAGCTTGCAATGGTTACCATCAGAGCCTCCTGGGTCATGCTAATGAGTTCTTTTTCTGAAAGATCTCCATCTTTCAGAGCACCAAGCTTGGAAGTCATGCTCACGGTGGGAACTACAGCTCTTATGGTTTTGTGAGGCTCAAGAAAAAAAAAAGCAGATGTGGGAAAGAATTAGGGAAGATGGCAAATGTCACCACTGAAACCGTTTTCCAAATTCTGAAGGATTAAAAGCCAGGAGGCTTTTCTCACCTCATCTCTGTAAAATCTCCAGTCATGTTCAGGGAGAAAGATAAATAATTAACTTTTCAAGGCTGTTTTTCCTCAGCACCTACATACAACATGGATCCAAGCGCAAAGATAGACCAATGCTTGACTGAAAGTAGAGAAGCATTATGACAGAGAACCAGGGGTGACGCATGGAGCGGGAGTTGGAGTTACCTGGTTCTTGATCCAGATACACCTGGGACCCCTTGGATGACATCGGCGAGGAAAAGCGCTCCTGACCCAGGTGCACCACCTCTGGTGAAGACCTCCACCATGAGGGGGTCAGAACTCTTTATTTAAAAAATGAATTCACTCGGAGCACTGGGTGGCTCAGTTGGTTAAATGACTTTGCCTCAGGTCATGATCTCGCAGTCTGTGAGTTCGAGCCCCGCGTCGGGCTCTGTGCTGACAGCTCGCAGCCTGGAGCCTGCTTCGGATTCTGTGTCTCCCTCTCTCTCAGCCTCTCCCCTGCTCATGCTCTGTCTCCCTCTCTCTCTGCCACTCCCTCGATTGCTCTCTCTCAAAAAGAAATACACATTAAAAATTTTTTTTAGTGAATTCACTTTTTAAAGTGGAACTCGATGGTCTGTTGAATTGCTGTCCCCCATGGGCCTGCTTGCAGTGCAGTGTCCTGGTTTTTTCTGTAGGTTTCCCATTTGAGGGAAACCAAGGGCCGGGAAGAATGGCTCTACAGCCCATCTCACTGGTGCCCCACATCCCGCCCCCAACAGACCCAGCTCTCCCCTCAGACGTCCACCGCTGAGGCCCCTAATCAGGCCTTGGTTGGCTCTTTTTGTGTGCCTAGGCTCCATCCTGGCCCCTCTCGTAGCATGGATAAAGCTCAAATGCATCCACATTTAGACTAGAGGACTCCACAGTGGCTGCACCTGCTGTTGGCTCCTTGCTGCTCTACCAGCTTCATGCGTCAGCTCCTCAACAAGAGCAGGCACATTCTATGGCTCCCCTGGGCCTCCCAGCCAAAGGCCGATCAATTTTCCTGCCCTAGGTAACGGCTCTGTACCAGGACCACCAATCCCCTGCCGTGGAAAACTCCATCCCCCCTCACACCAGGGTGTGCCCTTGTCTTCAAGACCCGCACCGCCATCACAGAATAGGCACCTTAGCACATTTCTCAGTGTACCGGTTCATCACGCCTCTGCTCCATTACACCATGACAACATTTCTTTGGAAGACCACAATGGAAAACAGATCAAGTGAAGCTCCTTTGGGAAAAGAAAAAACGGTACCTAGCCTGCTCCTTTATCTTGCAGCAGCCCACACAGGGCCTCTGATGAGCAACTTAAAAGCAAACGATTCTAGCTCTAATTCTTCACTTTGGCAGATGGAGAAACGGAGGCCCAGGAAACGACATGACTGGCACGAGAACACACAGTGGGTTAGTAGTGAAGTGGGTGTGGCCACAGCATCCAAAGTCACCCACTCCAGTGTAAACCCACCCCGCATGCTCTTCTGATGACGTAAAATCAACACACCTCCACTGAGAAGAAGGATTTATGTTCCCAACCCAGAGGAAGAGGAGACAGACATTCCTAGTAAGACTAACTCTTTAAACCAGAGGCAGTTTGCCCCTCCCCCAGGGGCAAATGTCTAGAGACATTTTTGTCACGACTATTTTCCACTGGCATTTTGGGGGTAGAGGCCAGGGATGCTGCTCTCCACCCTGCGACATACAAGACAGCCCCCATCACAAAGGATTGTCAGCCCCAGACGTCAACAGTGCTGAGGTCGAGAAACCCTGCTTCAAGCCATGGCAGAAAAACACCAACCAGAAGCAGGAAGACACATGGCTTCACGGCACACTAGAGGGAGGATGTGGATTGGTCCCGTCTAAGAGGACAGTACAGTACACATCTACACAGTGTCTTCGTCAGCTGGCAGTGAGGGAGAGAGCAACAAAGATCTAATGAAAACATTATCAAGGGAAAAAATGAAGTATACTGATTAAATCTTTGTAATCTAAGAGTTTGTAGAGTAAATAGACACGCAAGCAAGGATGGGTATACATACGAATGAACATTTGCATTTTTCTGCCTAATTTTTCAGATGGATCTCTAGAAGAGATTCCTGTTTCTAAGGTCCTGGCAATATTTCCTCATTACTTTCCAAAAGTGTCACCAGATAAAACCCGCACCAGCAGTGTATAGAGTAGCCACCTCATGGCCCTTGCCAATTATTTTTTTGTCTTATACTTAATCTTGGTTTATATAGCAGGTTAAACGGTCACCTTGTTGTGTTGTTTTCATTAACGTTGGTAATGCTAAGATTGCTTTACTTGTTTATTGGCCATTTGCATTTATTCTTCAGTGTATTTCCTGTTCAAGTCTTTTGCTCATTGTGTTCATTAGAGTTTTAGCGTTGTCTCATTGATCAGTATAAATATTTTTATATATAAATGTATGAATCCTTTACCGTGACCATAAATATTCTTCTAATTTCTCATTTGCCTTTTCAGTTGTCTTAGTAGTAACGAAGCTTCTTAAAATTTGTTATTTAGTCAAACCATTTAATTCTTTACCATTTAATTCTTCTAGAGAGAGGACTGCCTCTTTTAACAGTCCTTACCTGCCTCTTTTAACAATCAGGTAAATAGTTTCCTATTTCAACCCTGGTGTTGTCTTTATAGTTTTACAAACATTTAATTATAAATATTTAAAATTCTCAATAGGAAGCAATAAGGGGAATGGTAAATATATTGCCAGTTGGAAGTCACAGAGAACTGAAAATATGATATTGATGTTCCTCAACTACAAATGAGTATGTCTTGGGGAGCCTGGGTGGCTCAGTCAGTTGAGCATCTGACTCTTGATTTCAGCTCAAAGTTGTGGGATCAAGCCCCCCATCAGGCTCTGTGCTGAGTGTGGAGCCTGCTTAAGACACTTCCTCACTCTGTCTCTCTCTTTCTGCCCATTGCTTGCATGCACATGTTCCCTCTCTTGAAAAAAAAATTAATTTTAAAAAATAAAAATAAAAAAATAAAAAATGAGTATGACTTCCCATTGTATTTATGACTTATTTTACATACTCAATAGACCTTTTTAATTAAAAAAGAATTATAAGCATCTAAGACATATAAAAATGTATAAAGAATAATATAACAAAGTCTCCTGTATCTCAGCTTTAGGAAATAAAACCATATCAATAGACAGGGGAAGGCACTGGAGTCTGCCCCCAGCCATACCCCCTCCCTGCCACACTACAAGTAACCATAATCCTGAACTTGTGTTTATCATTTCCATGCATTTCCTTTCACTTTTATTGCTTAAAAAGTAACAGACAAATCAACAGAATAGTTCAAAGAACTCAAAACTAAACCCAAGTTCCTATGAAAATTTGTGCAATGTCATAGGAGACATTTTAAACCAATGATAAAAACAATGATTTAATCAAAAATGTTGGGATGACTGGCCAGCTATTTAATAAAACTAGGCTGGATTTCTATCTCATTCCAATATAAAAATTAGTTTCATTTGGATTAATAATATAAACATGAAAGAAAAAGAAGGAAAGAAATGAAAAGAAGAAAGGAAGGAAGGAAGGAAGGAAGGAAGGAAGGAAGGAAGGAAGGAAGGAAGAAAGAAAGAAAGAAAGAAAGAAAGAAAGAAAGAAAGAAAGAAAGAAAGAAAGAAAGAAAAAGAAAGAAAGAAAGGAAGAAAGAAAGAAAGACAGGCGCCAAGTGGTTCAGTTGGCTAAGCGCCCAACTTCTGGCTCAGGTCATGATCTCATGGTTCATGAGTTCAAGCCCCGCATCAGGCTCTGAGATGACAGCTTTGGATTCTATGTCTTCCTCTCTCTCTGCCCCACCCCCGCTCACACTCTGTGTGTGTGTCTCTCTCTCTCAAAAATAAATAAACATTAAAAAAAATAAAAATAAAGAAAGAAACAAAGATGAAAGAAAGAAAGAAAGAAAGAAAGAAAGAAAGAAAGAAAGAAAGAAAGGGAGGAGAAAATATAGAGGAAAGAAAAAAATATGTGTATAATCTCAGAATGAAGAAAATCTTTTTAAGAAAGCTATGACCACAAAAAAATTGTAAGGAAAAATACCAACAAATTATATTTTGTTAAATAAATAATTTTAAAGAATCCATGGGGGTGGAGAACCATAAAGTCAAAGACAAAGATCTGTGGAGGGAAAGATCTACAACTCATGTGACAGATACAGGGCAAATTTCCATAATAAACGAAGAGCTCTTACAAACTACTACGGAAAACCTGAAACCCACAACAAAAAAACAAGTAACAGATTTCAAGGAGTGTGCTCACACACACACACACATACACACACACACACACACACAATCAATGGATATATAAAGAGGGTCAATAGAACTCACAGTGAAAGAAGCCAGTATATCTCTTTTTACCTACAATAATGGCAAGGATTAAAGGATGGACAATACCCAGTGTTGGAGAAGGTGTGCCACCTCTGTTAGACCCAGGGCCCTTGGGTTCCAAGCCTGTAAGTCTTTCCCCTCCATTCCACGCCAACAGCAAAGGCCAATGTGCCTTCTCTCTCCTGGTGATATACCATCTCACCCATGCTAATGTGGAGGAGGCTGAAGGGTAGAAAATGTAAAGAAAATGTCTGTGAAAATGTCTCCCAGCATCAGACTTGGATGGGGACCTCCATACCTGAGGCGACTGCCATTGTACTGTGGCATCAGGTTCTCAGATACCTTCATCACTGTTGGCCAAGTTCTCAGTTGAGCTGCCCCCAATGGATTCCTTCAAAATGGCTGTCACCATGAAGCAGGCTAGTGGAACACTCGTGGCTGTCCGTCAGCACTGATTTAGAGGGCCAGTGCTTGTGCACCCAGTCGTACATTTGGATGTCCTACCCATGATTCCATACTTTGTTAGTCCCTGTTTCACGAAGAAACAGAGCAATATTTCACAACTGCTCAGAGCTTTTAATAGGAGCGGGTAGGATTGCTGTATCATAATTTAAACAATCAAGAATGAAATTAACAACCTTATTTATGCTATACAATCAAATCACAAATTACACAGAGAAATTCTGTATTTTTCAGTCAAGATGTCTCTCTTTTCTATATGTTATTTCATAAGGCTTACACCACTAGGCCCTGATGTTTTTCCAGCATGTATGTGGTCCAAACATTTAGTCCAACAAACTTCTTTCTGTGTCAGTCATTTGCTAGGCCCTGGGATACAGTGATATGAATAGGACACCACCCCTTCCTTCAAAGGTGTTTCATGTAATAGTGGGAGCATGGATGAGGTGCTGATATGGTCCTAAAGTGTGTGATGCCTTTGGGAGGAGAGAGAGGGGCAGGAAGGTCATGGAGGAAGTCTCTGGATCATGACTTTGAAAATTGCATGGGAGTGTTCAAGATGTACAGAAAGAGAAAAGGCATTTTGGACATTGGGCCAAGCATGTGCAAAGGCCCTGAGATATAGTTGGACTCGCAGAGGCCTAATGCTCAGAGTAGATTGTCAGTAAATCATCTGACAGAATCAAAGTTTATCTTGCAGGCAATAGGGAACCCTGAAAAAGTTTCCAACAGGGAGTAACAAGGTCAGATGAGTAGTTTCCCTATGGTGGCTGGGACGGGAACAGAGCTAGCAGGGGTAACACAGTATTACTATTATGAACAATAATGGGAATACTAATGAAGCTAGCATAACACATTCTCTCGCAGGGCACCTTCTTTTACTGCTAGAAATAAATAACACCTTGTCCTACACTGGGTCTTTCTTTTAGGAAGTTCAAAGAAACTTGTTGACTTTGCCTCTTTAATCTTTTCCAAATTCTCTGAGAGATAGGATGAGGAAAATGACACTTCTATTTAGGCACTCACAAAGACTTTTTGAGTCTAGTGTGTGTGAACTACACACATGAAGGGCTTTGATCTCTTTCAATATCACCCCACCCTCTTCAGGGGAAGAGGCCCTAATCCCTGGACCTTTGGGGTGAGGACAGAGCTTTCAGACTCTAGATCTGACTGCAGTAACTTTCCCAAAGCTTTTCCTCGTAAAAATTTGAGACCACAGAGAAAAAAAAAAAAAAATGAAAATCACAGACACGAAAATCAGTAGTTATTCCATAACCCAAAGATGATTACTTTTCACATTTGGATGTATTTCCTTCTGGTCATGTTGGCCACATAAGAAAATGAGGGAGGATCCAGAAGAATATACAATTTTGTACCCTAATAAATTTAGATCTTACACAAAGTAGAGTGGGACACAAGAAAATGTGCATTATATAGGGAGGAAAAAGAGGAAAATGTACTGCAGTTTAAGATGACCCAGTCCTGCCAGACAGGAAACTGCACACAAGTGAAGGTCACATCCACAGTAGCTTTGCTAGACTGCTCTCAGCTAGGAAAAGTGCAATGAAGTTTTAAGTTACAGGGGACTAACGAGGTGGCCTTAGAATCCCCTCCAAATCCTGGATAATCTGACGATGAAACCGTGAAATGACAAAGTACCAGATTAATCTCAGAGGCTTTAACCCTGATTAAGTTTGATTCTTCTGAAAACAGGAAATGTGAAATTTTGAATCAAACCAGGGTGAAATGAACGAATTCAGCCGCTCAACCAATGACCTTGATCAAAACACTGAGCTTCTCTAACCCTCAGTTTCCTCGTCCATAAAGTGGGAATGATAGTTCCTTCCTCATGAATGTTTAGGAATTTAAAAGAGAGAATACTTAGGCACGCAGTAAGCACTCAATAAAGATGCTCCTCACCATCCTGTCACTTTCTGGTCCCTAAGAAACCAATCAGAAGCCACCACCCACTTTTGAGACCTCTGGTGGGGGTCTATCGGGTCCACCACCTTCATGCCTCCTTTCCACACACATTCCCAAGAACGCAGGACCTTCACGTGCCCTCTACTCACCTGGATCCCTCCCTGTCACCCCTGCCACCACCTCTGGAGCAGCAGAGCCTGAATTATGACATATTCACTTTCTGAAGCTCTTTTCAGGAAGACCTCCAGTCGTGCTTCCATCTGATGTGCCCAATCCTTTCCCGAGAAGTTCTTGGCAGACGTTGCCATCCTCCCCTGGGCTTCTGCTGCCCTCGGCACGGTCCCCCAGGTGGCACACACTCTTCACGTTGCAATTCTATTTCTCAGCCCTCCGACAGACAGTGAGCTCTTCGAGGGCAGGGCTGTGTCTTTGTCATCTCTGTAGAGCTGGTCCCCATCTCCAAGGGCCAGACACAGAGTAGATGGCCAATACCTGCTTACAGAAGGAGTGATGCTTATAATCACTCGATCTGTATGGCATGACTTTTTACATCGGCAAAGCAACAGCTCTTCTCTTTCCATGTTTGACTTTGATATAGAATAAAGGAATAGAAGAACTCAAGCCTACCCTAGAGGTTCATAGTAGACGAAGGGAGCAAGGAGCACAAGCCAGACCTTCTGCCCCAGAAGCCAGTCCTGTCACACCACAGACATGCTGGCAATGCTCCAGGCAAGCAAGCAAATAGGTCTTCTCATTCAGCACTAGTGGATTAGGCAGGCTCTTAGCTGGAAGAGGACAGCATGTTCTCCTCCAGAAGACCTGAACCATCACGGTTAATGCCATCTTCTTGAAGCCCAAAGGGCTCCCATACACCTAGACATGTTTTATTAGATCTGAGCTGGTGAGAATAAGGCCTGGGTCCACACAGATTCAACTTCAGAGCAACACCATCCTTAAACACTCTCATGTGCCAATTACACTTCCTGCTGCTCTCCACAAACATTGGTCTCATGACTAACACTTGAAGCCCTCCCCAGTTGGGACAAAAAGAGATCTAATTGTTCTGGTTGTCTATTACTGCATAACAAATTCCTCCAAAGCTCAGTGTCTTAAAAAAAGTGCGGGGGCAACAATTGACTATATCTCATGATTTTATGGGTCAAGGACTTGGGGAAGGCTCAGCTGGGTAAGTCTTCTGCTCCATATGGCATTAGCTGAAACTATGCAGTGGAATCAGCTGGCGGATGGGCTGGTCTGGAGGACCAGATGGCTTCAGTCTCATGTCTGGCACCTTGGTGGGGATGGCTGGAGGGCTGGGCACAGCTGGGCTGAAGGGTCATCATGCGACCTTTCCAGCACGATGATCTCAGAGTAGTAGTCAGACTTCTTACCTAGTGTCTCAGAGCCCTTAGAAAGAGAATTCAAGGAACCCGGAAGTATAAGCTTCCAATTTCTTAAGGTATGTAATAGCATCACTTCCATCCTAGTCTATTGGTCACAAAGCCCACTCAGATTCAAAGGGTTGAGATAGAAACCCTGTATGTTGGTGGGAGGGCTCCCAAAGAATTCACAGGCAACTTTAATCCTTCAGATGGAGAAGGACTATCCTGCAGAAGCGGCCAACTTCTTCCCCCTGAATTCTCTCTGTCTCTCAGTGATGTTTTCACAGCCATACCCACGGTCATCTCTGTGGAGCTGGTCCCTCGCTCCAAGGGCCAGATACAGAATACACAGCCAATACATGCAAAATCCATTTCCCTGTGAACCCAACATCCCCAGGCCTCACTGGCCTGTGAGGAGCAATGGGGTCATGTTAACTTCAATGTAGGATTTTGACTAGCATGCCATCCCTACCTGTACAGTTGTTAAACCTTCACGGTTCACTCTCCACAAGCTACTTCTGGGAGCTCTTGAGGGGCTTCTCCAAGAGGGGTGTGTCCAAGATGGTTTATTCAGAAGTAAGTCCTCCCAGGTTGTGCCTTACCCTTCATTGAGCAACTCAGCCTAGACACAGCGATAGAGAGACAGAAAGAGATCTCACATGCCACATTCACATACCTCCTACCATGTTACTGGGACCATCCAGTGGACCCCAACAAGGCCACTAACACTGCACAGCCAACAGTCCACAGGCTTCCCGGACACTCATGCCCTCTTCTGTCCCATGACCTCTTCATCCACAGATGCTACCCAAGAATCCCATTCTGTAGAGAGCTGCTCACGAGGCAGCCACATCCTTCTTCAGGCCTCCTCACCGGAGAGAAGCTCTGTGGGCCCGCAGGCTCTCTCTCTTCCCCATCCCATGTAGTTACGGCCAGGGGCCTTGTCCTTATGGACCCGAGCCCAAACTGCCCCACTCAGTGTGTTAGATGACTGCCCTCATCAACCGGAGTGATACAGGTATGGCTCTGACTGGTTGTGTCCTGAAGCCTAATTGTTTGCGACTTTGGAAGCCACATCGAAGGCCAGCTGTTTTTGTCCACCCACGGAGGTCGTCTTTTCCAGAAGGCACAATGCCACAGCCAACAGAGTAGTGTGGACTCAGGCACATCTGGGTTTGAGTCACAACTCCCTAGACGTGGAACCCTCAGAAAAGTTTTTCACCTCCCAGCCTCGGTGTCCACGCCCGTGAGACAAAGATAACGACATCTGTCCCACGGGGGGATTGCAATAATTAAATAAAACAATTTAATGTAGAATCTGGCTTTAAAGAGTGCTCAAAAATAATAGCTATTAAGAAAGTGAGGGCAGTGGTAGTGGTGCTGGAGGTATTATCAGACCGATTTACCTAGTTCTGACTCCAAGCCCTCTGCCGTGCCCGGGGCCTAGGACCATCTGTGACTCTGTGTCACCCACCTCCTGTGCCCGGCTCAGCTCCATCTGCTGTCACAATGATCCGTGTGCCAACCTTCACCCCCTCGCCACTCATCCAGCAGTTCATTCACACACAACACGTGCAGAGAGGTAAGGGACAACGTTTCCCCCCCACCACCCCCCCACACTTTTGAGGAGTTTCTCCTCCTCTGGAATATTTCCATTCACACAGGTCTCCCTGTGGTGGGCATAGCAACCCAGAAATAGGGCAGCAGATATGTGAAGCCTGGGGCAGGTATGTGGGGTAGAGCGGAGGGGAGGTGACGGGTGCCACCCGAGGGGCAGGGGCCAGCCACTCCCCAGTGCTTTCCTCCCAGTACCCCACTGTTCCAGAGCCTTGGAGTGGGTGGGCTTCTGCTTCCTGCCTCCGAGCTCGCACTTCCGTGGCTCACAAAGGGCAGGGCCTGCCTCCCCCCCCCCCCCCCCCATCTCCCCAGTGTGAGCCCTGAGAGGACCCAAAGCTGATGACGGAGTACACAGCAGCAGCCTTTTAGCGTTTTTTAACTAAAAGCTGGGTTTTTGTTCTCCCCCACCCCCGGTTTGTCTGGAAGGAACAAAATGTCCTAGTCTACTCCACATAAAATATGTACCTCCTTCAGCACCATTTGCAAAAGTGTTCTAAAATTGAAAACTGTTGTGGGCTAAGATGGTCTGCCCTCTCCTGCATTTTTTATTCTGTCTCAGAATTCTGCCGTGATGAAGGAAGCACAGATGTTCAATACAGGTAGAGCCCGCTTTTACCAACATAACACACAGGATCATCAAGCCATTTTCACCCATCACGACAAGACTGGTTTTTCCAGATCTGTACAGATGCATCCGGGAGGGGAGGGGCATTCAGGGGCCCCTGGAATGGCTGAGCAGTTTGTAAAAAACCAGCCTGTTCTCCTGAAGGTGAGACTAGAGAGATGGGAAAACATGAGCCTTGTAAGGATCAGCGTGTCAGCCTCGGCTCTGTGCTTCCCAGCTCCGCGACCCAGGACAAGTGGCTCAAGGTCTCTGAGCCTGGTTTAGCATCTACAAGATAGGAACCAAAATGCACACAGTGGTAGGTTTGCCGGTTAGATCGAATAAGAAAACATATAAAATAGCTACCATGGTAAATAGTACATGGAAGGCACTCTACAATTGCTTTTGTTGTCATGATAGAAGGAATGTTCAATGAATTGCAGCTCTCGTTACGTAATTAATCCATCATTCCCGTGACTTATTTTCTGAAGAGCCAGTATTAGAAATAGCCCCGTGTCTGATATGAACTCTATCCTGCTGACTCCAGATCACCTGCTGGGAGTCCCCACGCTTCTTCTGTTCCCGTCCCTCAAGGCAAGACAGAGATCCCAGCGCTCGTTAAACTAACACATCGTACCCTCTATCTTCCCGTACTGGTCTCAGGAAAAGCTGACTCTCACACACACACACACACACACACACACACACACACACACACACGGGAAGAACTTCTCACGGAGGACTGTGTGCCCCTCACCCCCACATCACCCACCCACCTCTCTCTCTCCCATTCACGGTAAAGATAAAATTGCAGAACACTTAGATACTATAAGGCAGAACATATTATGCTCAGGTACTGTAAACCACTTTAAAATTATTCACTATATAAAAATCTATTGGTTGGTTTACTATAAAGATTAATTTTATGTGTCAACCTGACTGGGCTACATACAGGGTGCCCAGATATTGGGTCAAACATTATTCGGTTTCTGTGAGGGAGTTTTTAGACGAGATTAACCTTTACATCAGAAGACTGAGTAAAGTAAATAGCCCTCTCTAATATGGGTGGGACTCATCCAATCAGTTGAAGGCTTCAAAAGAACAAAAAGGCTGAGTAGGAGGAAACTCCTGCCTGATGGCTTTCAAACTACAATATCTTCCCCCCATCCCGTCTTTGGACTTGAACTGAACTGAAACTTGGCTCTTCTCAGGTTTCAAGCCTGTCGTCTCCAGCCTGGAACTAAACCATCAGCTCTCCTATTTAGTCAGAAATTCTCCAGAGAATTCTGACTAATCCATCACTAGATGTTGTTCTTGTCTGTGCATTAAAACGGGTATCTGAGTAACTTCTAAGCAATACTGGTCACATACTAAGAGGTAGTTAAAGAAGATAAACTGAGGGGTTTTTGAACGTGATGTGTGTAGTCAGGCTTTTCTCCTTCCTCGCTCTGCCCTTCATCCCTAACTGGTCAGGCTAATGGTGTTTGGCTACAGATATTACAGATAAGGAAGACAAAGTGCCCAGCTCGCTCCCCCTACAACAGTGCCCCTAGAGGAAGGAAAATAGTAAGTGTCCTCGGGAACTCATCAGCCAGTCACTCTCTGAGGCACCAAAAAATAAAAAAAGAAAGAGACAATCTTGAAAATCAGATCCTTTTCAGAAGGACCGCCACCAGCCAGTGGTAGCAAAGGAAAGGAAATGCCAGCTGGTGTGACGTTGACGAAAGTGAAGACAGAAGCCATGTCACGTGGAGCTGGCACACGTTGACCTGGGTGACACGTGTTCCCAGCTTTTCTTTTTCTAGCTCACCCCTTCATTCACTCCTCGTGTAGCCACAGGACAAATACTCCCTGAGCTCCCATGGTCCCAAGCTCCTGCAGCAGGGACTCAAGAGGGCCTGACTGGCTAACTAGGTGGCGCAGGAGCGGGAGACGCAAGGGAGGGGAAATCCTTTAGGACAGGAGGCAGCGTGTGCGGGCCAACAGTGGCTGAGTCAAGGGCAGGGAGCGGACAAGAAAGAGCACTGATCCGGGAAGGCGTCGGGAGGGAGAGCCCGCCTCTGAAAGGAGAGGTGCGGTGGGCGGGCGCAACAGGGATAGGGACAGCTCTCAGGCTGAGAGTCACAGTTTCCCTGGTCCACGAGCAGCAGAAGGTAGCCGTGCTCTTGTCTGGAGCCACAGGGGAAAGTGCCAGTCAAAGAGTTTGCACCTGATACATGACTCCACAGGGACGAAGAATTTTGGAGTATGTCCTAAGAGCTGTGTTTTCAAAAAAATCAGTCTGACAGGGGACATATTTTTTTCCAATTTCCTATTTTTCTGTTAAATTCTTTCTTTCTGTTTGTCTATAAAGGCCCTGATGCTGAACATGCAAGACCTTTAAAAGTGGAGAAAAAGGTGACAAGAGGCAGGTGTTTCCCTCCTATGGTAGAGTCTTCTGTACATGTTTCATGTCTCCCACTGGAAGGAAGGTTTCTTGAGACTGGCGGCCAGGGCTGCACATGAGCCCCCGCAGAGTCTACGCCCTGCCCCTGACACGTTGCACAGCCGTCTGCAGGGGGGCCCAGCAACTTCCGTGGGCTTTCCCTTGATGCTTCCTATTCAAGCACAGGATGAACCTTAGGACCACAGGATGTTAGATCTTGAAAACATCTCTTCCAATCTTACAGAGGTGGAGACAGAGAGTGGATGTGAACACCACCAAGCAATGAGTCCATGTTGGATCCAAGACAAGAATCCAGACCAGCTAACTTCTGGTTGAGTGTTGTCCTCACTCTAGAAACTGACTGGGATGGGAGAGAGGACACCTGCATTCAGGCCGATCGGGGGGCCTGTAAGACAGACGGGGCTCTACCGAGCTATGCCGGATCTAGGCGGCCAGCACCAGACAAGCACAGAGCCAGGGGATCCACCTCCGTCCCCACAGCCCCGTCCCCACGGCAAAATTACTCTCTCTCTTCTCCCAGGAATGTTCCCAGCCTCTGGAAGGCTGGATCTCATTATGCCAAATTACAAATGGTTTTGTAGTGCTTCGTGAACGTTAGAATGCTTCAAGGTCGAAAAAATGTAATTGCCTCTCAGTATATGCCCAAATAATTATTTTAAAGTCCCTAATCATCCCAGAGTCACAGAATACTCTGGACCCTCTCTAATCCAATTCTTCATTTTACGTATGGGAAAACTGAGGCCTGGGGGAAGACAAAAGACTTGAGACCTGCCCAGAGTGGTGTTCCCAGCACTGGCTTAGAGCTGGGGCCACCGGCTCAGAGACCCACAGACAGCATGTGGCGGGGCATGCAAGGCTGGGGTGCAGGAGAACGGGGTGCACTACAGGGTGAGAAGGGCTGCAGTGAGTGATCCAGCAGTCGTCCTGACTCAGCTCCAGAAATTGATGTGGGGACACACCGGCTCAAGGTCACAGGGAGTTCTTTCCCAAAAAAGCTGAAAGTCAGATTTTCCTATTGTCAACAGTGAGGATTTTTTTTTAACCTTCTATGGACCAAAAGCACGTGTCTGTGGGCCAGGGGTGGTAGGCACACCGGGTCCAGCCGCGGCCGGTCTCGTGGTCTCTGCTGCCTTGAGCGCTGGTCTTTTAAGCCTGATTGAGGGGTGATGTCACATCTCTTGAGTCACTGGGGACGCAGAGGCTGTGAGTTTCTAACTTCAGCTCTCTCCACCGAAGCTGACCCCCTCAGTACAGGCAACTCGGACCTCTGGGTGCATCACTTCAGCTCTGTAAAGAATGGCTTCCCAGGGACGTACAGTCTTAAGTAAACTTGACATAAGACATCCGCCTGGGGACCATAACGGAATGTGATGGGCTGATCCCAGCATTAACATTCCGGTATCCATGTAGGGCCCAGGTGTTTTCAGTAGCATAGCTGCAGGACAGTCACCCAGCTCGAGCAAGCTATAAAAACCCAAAGAGAAACAACGAGAACATCCCTTTACACTTACGCCCAAACCCCACTGTTGAAAATTACCAAGACATCTATGAAATTGTGCTCCAAATTGAAAAGTAATTAAAACAGGAAAACATGGCCTCATCTCATTATGTTTCCCTCACTGGGGAGAACCCACCTGAGGCTGTAAAATCCCTCTGGGTAGGTAGCCAGCTAACGCGCCTGCTGCCCAGATGCAGATTTATGTTGACATTTCTGCTGACAAAATGCCCCTCTCCTTATTTGGAAAAGCCACAGGAAGCCAGAAGGCTTTCATGCCGGGCCTCTGCAGCCCTGTAGTAAAGGCATTTCAAACAGTTTTCACCCTGTAGCCTTAGGTAGCCTACAGTGTGAGATTCGAGGGGGATGTCCTTCTTGGCAGTCTCCTCCTGCACAGAATCCTCCAGCTGACGCCGTGTCCAGCTAAGTCCTCAGAAGCCCTGAGCTCTGAAAAGATTATGGTACCTGGTGCCCAACCCTCACCTACACCTGTAATTCAAAACACACTCCAAGCCCTAACACAAACAAAACTTAAGCAGTGATAAAGTCAAAATAGCCTTTTCCTAGATAACTATGGTTAAAAACTTCTGGATAAGTCCATGAAATCGGAATTTTTTTTTGGTGCCCCAAAATGTCCAGGATACCTGTTGAGCAACTAGCGACTGAGTTTTGCAGAAACAGGGTCTCAGTGAGGAGAATAAACCTGGGCCACCCTCTGACACAGATACTGCCACGAGGGCTCCCTTAGGGGTCATCTAGTTCAGTGACCTTCACCTTTGGCAATGGAAACAGTGGCCCCCGTCCCAGTAGCGAGGTGTGAACTTGATCTCAGAAATTTCCAATACACCGTACTGCCTATTTTGATTGCCAGTGAGTAAAATGCCCACCCAACAGGCGATTTAAAGATTGCCAAGTAAGGTACGCTTTGGATGCTTCTCATACGAACTCCTCATTCCATCATTGAACTGCATAGCTGGTGGTGAGTCAATTTGCATACATTTCAAAAAACTTACCTGCTCTGGCTTCAGGAGCCCAGCGTGATAAATTATGCACCCTTGCCAAAGTAGGGAAGTGCATGCTCCAATTAGTTAGGAATGCAAAACACAATTAATTAGGTATGCAAAACGCAGTGAGTCCTGGACCTGAAACAAAGGAAGAGAGAGGGAGTTCAGGGTAAAAACAGAAAAAATATGCTCCCAAAGAAATGAAGTCATTCCTTCTGCTTTTTGTCCCCTCCCCACCTGGATGTGCTCTGCAAATATGTTACAAGTCTTAGTTTTCTTTTTAGCCTTTGATTCGTTGACATTCCCTGTTTCTGTAGTGATGTACTTCCTTCACCAGGTTCAATGCTCCCTAGCTGTGGATGCAGTCAGAACTTCCACCAATGTGTCCAATTCACGGATAATTAGTCCAAACTAAAAACATAATCTGTTCAGGGTAATTGACTCTATATGAAGTAAGGTTCAAAAAAAAAGGAAACATGTCTACTTTGGGCTTCACAGGTTTGCATATGGCATGATTATTTCTTAAACCAAGTTGAAATCATATGAGGTCTAATCCCCTTTTAGATCTGGTGGGTCACTGCTGGGGGAAGAAGAAGCAAGCCGAGTTCCATAAACAGAGCACTGAATCTTTACGCAAAACTCAGAATTTACGTGGAATTATTCTAACATGTTTTGGGGGGTTACAGTTACTCAAACACAGCCAAGCATTTATTCCTGGCACCAGAGATGTTCAAGGCCCTCCACGGGCTGGCCTAGCCACCTTTAAAACCTCAATTACTGATAGTAATCCAGGAAATGAACTGAAATTAAGAAGGTACTCTTCTATTTCTGCCTAGCGATGTTCACAAACATGTTCAAAACATACTTTGTAAGTTCCTATAGGAAATATAAATTGGTACAACTTTCGGGAAAGCCAATTGGCAATAACACTTGGAGTTATTGGAATTACTCACAGTAATTTCACTTCCAGAGATGACTCTAGGAGAGTAATTGGCAATACTGACCAAGAGTTTCTATAAGGAAGTTTATCATAGTGTTATTTACACGTATGAAAACTTGAAAAAATTTAAATGACCGACATTAGAGAATTAGGTAAATAAATTATGTTACAATCAATGGTTAAATATTATGAAGCCATTTAATATGGTGTCTACCAGGCTCCAGGCCCTGAGCTGTCAGCACAGAGCCCGTCGCAAGGGTCGAACTCACAAACCGTGAGATCATTACTTGAGCCAAAGTTGGATGCTTAACTGGCTAAGCCACCCAGGTGCCCCTTTTTTCTTTTTAATATAGAGAAACATTGTATTTTTCCAATTTATTGCAATGCAAATGTATTCCTCTTTAATACAAAAGAGTTTTTAAAAAGAAAAAAGACAATTCTTTATACTTTACAATTCTTTATAAATGTAAACTGTTTTTGAATTATAGTAGATGTTATAAGTCAGTTTCTAGCTACTAAGTTAAGAGACATAGAAAGTGAGCTGTGTTAATTTTAATAATAGTTTCAGAAAGATATACAATCTATGGAACCTTCGTTCCTAGCCAAACTGGAAAATCAGCTTCACATTTGATGGATCTCATTTTAAAACATACAAAAGGACGCTTCTATAAAGCAAAAGCCCGTAAAAAAGTCATTTGCTGAGACCTGTCATTCCTGTCCAGTTCGGCCCTGGCTAGCTATTAAGGTAACTGTTTGGAAAGAACATATTCCCCTCTCTGGTAATCAAAATGCATCTTTTCCTCCATCTGTCTCATAATGAGAAGTCATAATCTTCTTTTTATGACATCACCACAAAAGACATCAATGGAACAAAAAAATACCTTGCTCCTGGTAATAATAGTGTTTGTTATGGAAACTGTAAAATGTTCCCATATAGGTGCAATCCACTTTAATGAAGCCTTGTCAAAGAATACATTTTCAAAACATCGAAATCAGATATCGCAGAGCCATGAACTTGCTGTCTTGGGAAAAAAAAATGCACCTCAGGGATTAAGCTTGGGGCTGAATCAATTTTCTTATTAAGAGGCTGCATGGCTCAGGACGTTTGCAACAGAAGCCAAGCCAAGCCTCTCACTTTATGTTCAGCCCAGCAGTCCAGAACTGAGACTCCTTTGAGCTTACAATCTGGGGACTGATGGTCCCAAAGATTGTGCCAAGCTTCCCTCAGCAGGCTGAACCCTGCGGTGCCCCCACAGGCTCCCTCTGCCATGCTCTCCTCCAGACTGAGCCCTAATCTAACCGGAGAGACAGGGTAAGAGACCCAAAGGACTCCCACTACTGACTCCGGGATTCGGGAAGTTCCCAGAAGAGGGGCATGAGGCAGTCTGGACCCAGCCACATTCTAAGAAGAAACCATAATTTTCTTTTCATGTTACCTAACCCTTTTATTTAAATTTTTTTCAAAAATTTTAAGAGTGACATCTGTGCCCCATGATTTTAAAAAATTACTAAAAGGTACAGTAAAAACTAATCTTCCCTATGGCCTCTGTGGTTCACCTTTCCCACCCCTCTTAGGTAACCAACGGAGATAGCCTAGAGTGTATCCTTCCTCACTTTCCTTCCATGCTCATAAAACATACATGGGGGGGGTATTCAAATAAGGGCATTCACTTAGTCCTTCAGGCCAATAGCTATAGATCTAGGAAAACAGCATTTTCTCTCTTTTTAATTTATTTTTAACATTTATTCATTTTTGAGAGAGAGAGAGAGAACACGTAAGTGGGGGAGGGGCAGAGAGAGAGGGAGACACGGAATCCAAAGCAGGCTCCAGGCTCTGAGCTGTCAGCACAGAGCCCAACGTGGGGCTTGAACTCACAAACCATGAGATCACGACCTGAGCCGAAGTTGGATGCTTAACCGTCTGAGCCACCTAGGTGCCCCAGAAAACAGCATTTTTAACCATTCAGTTCTGATCTCCTGAACACTCACTCTGTAACAGGTGGTAAGCTGCAGATAGGACCTGGGTGGGGGCCCCTATCCTGGGTGTTCCTTTGTAGGGCGACAGACACATGCCTGCAAGAATGCCTCAAGGAGGTATGAAGTCAATGCCAAGGAACATCCAACCACATCACCCCAGACAAAGTAACAATGAGAGCTAGGTCCAGAAGGACGAACAGATCTCACCTAGGGTACAAGGATAAAAAGAGCATTCCAGGATGTAGGGACAGCAAGTACAGAGGCATACGGGCATTAAAAGAAACAATAAGAAGTCTGGTATATCTAAAGCTGGGATTTGTGGTGGGCAGAGCAGTGATAAGAAATGATAATGGGTATTTAAGCTAGAGTCAAACCTAGGAAAGGCTTTTTGTAGCAGACCAAGGAATTCACTTTTTATTCAATAGGTAATTGGGAGCCACTGAAGGTTAAGAGCAAGGAAGGGGCCATTGCAAAGGTGGAAGTCAGGAGGAGGGAGGACCCTGGGTATCTTCCTCCCCATCTCTGCTTCCTGGGGCATCTTTGGATGTGACTCGTCTCCTCCAGGGTCTCCAGGCCTATGTGACATTTCCAGACCTGCTGAAGCTGCCACCGTCCAGTCCCTGCTTCTAGATAACTGGTAACAGCATCACCTCCCCTGTTCATCCAGCCCTTGATCTAGAAAGGGATTCCTGCCACTGCTAATCTCTGGGTCGTTCTCTGGATCTTCTGCTTGGCTGTGGGTTCTGTCACTTCCTTCACCCGTGTAACCAATTCCCTGCTGAAAATTCTACTAAAATACTTAGAGTGGTTCCTATTTTCTGCCAGACCTTCACTGATACATAGTCCTTCCATTTTGTCAGGATATTACGAGGCCATTAAATTTGTTTCACAAAGGGTTTTAGTAAAGTGAAAAGGTATTTATGTTATAATATGAAAAAAATCACAAAATACAGACCCATCTACAGTTATCACCTCAACTATGTTTTTAAAATGAGATTTTTTAAGACCACAAAGGCAATGTTAAAATGTTTATAGTTGTCTCTGTTTTAGGAAGTAGAATTTTTTTTCTTCTTTTCACTTTTCCATATGCTCATAATTTTCAACAATGAGCATATTTTAAAGTGTTTTTTTTTCTGAGAAAGTATTTGAGTATTTTTACTCAGGATAAAAGTATACAAGATTTTTTTTTTTTTTTGTAAACAAGTGCCTTGAAGTTTAAATTTGTGGCTTATGTTTCTCCAATAGTTTTTAGATAGGTTTTTGAAAAGTTGATTCAGAAACGCTCAAATGGTACAAGACCTGTGGAAGGGGATTTGGAATATCCAACAAAGGTAAATGAATATTTGCCCTCAAAGTCTATTTATTTATTTTAATGTTTATTTATTTATTTAGAGAGAGAGAGAGAGAGCGTGCGCAAGGGAGGGGCAGAGAGGAGAGGCAGAATCCCAAGCAGGCTCTGTGCTATCCAGAGCCTGAGGTGGGGCTTGATCCCACGAACTGGGAGATCGCGATCTGAGCCAAAATCAAGAGTCGGATGTTTAACCAACTGAGCCACCCAGGTGCCCCAGCCCTGAAAGTTTATTTTGTAAAGCTGTCGTCTCCTGGACGGAGTCCGACTGGGAACCAGGCACATAGCCCGTGACTCCCTGCTTCCCCAGCTGTGCGTGAACAGGCCCGAAGGAGCCACGCCGCGTCCCCTGCCCCGGCCAGCCCTCTCTCCCGCTGCCTCCCGCCACCACCCGGAGGTCTGGAGCGAGCAGGACCTTCCCTGTGCACATTAATACCCCTCCCCCTCCCATGATGAACACGGCCCGTGGTTCGGTCGGAGGCCATGTGGTCCCCTTCCCCCAGGCCCTGGCAGGGAGCGTAAACTTCCCCTGAAAGCTGCACATGATTACCTCCTGGGTGGTTCTTCCCATCCGCTGTTCTGCATCCCCACCGCCATCAGAGGGCAGAAGGATCACAGTGTCTGCGAGCCCATAGGAGGCTGTCCTAGAGGACGGGTCTGGAAGCAGTGCCCGGGTTCCCCAGCCCTGGAGCTGCCCTGACCCAGCACAAGCACAGGCCACGTGAGGCTTGACGGGGGGCAGACACTCGGGTCTGGACTAAAGGCACCTGGGCCGGGTGCCAAGAGGCCTATCAAGACACAGAGCTTGCGGCCTACCTTTGGATCTATGAGTTCTGTCAAACCAGCTTTTCTCGAGACGCTTCGCTTTAACACAAAACAACAGCTCGGCTCAGATGTACAAATATGAGCAGTTGCCCTCAGCCCCAAGGTTTTCCAAGCCCCACATTCACTGCTTTGCCTTTTCCAGGTCAGCTGGTCCTTTAACATGAGATGGAATACTGCCCCCCCACATTCACCAGCCGATCAAAGAGAGACAAAGACAAATTAGGTAATTAACAGCCCTTCCTGCTGTGATTCAAAGCCACAGCTGACATCCAGACCCAGCCTCCTGGGCCCCCAATGCAATCATTAGTGGCCCTCATTGAGGCCATTCTGGGGGCCACAGAAAAACTCTCTGCAAAACAAGTAAAAAACGAGAAAGATCTTTGGACACTCAGAGACAGTCCTGCAGCCCAGGAGCCCTTCTTAAGGCCATCCCAGTGCTTCACACCCCCAATCCTCCTTGTGGAACCCACAGTCTCTGAGACCAAGGACTGTCTGCCACCCACAGACAGCAAGATGCCATGCCACCAAGCACCTGTGACACTCGGGAGCCGTCAGCAGAGCAGGAAGGAGCAAAGAAGGGACTGGGTTTGCATCAGTAGGTCTGAGGCTCAGTCTGAGGGTTTGTTCCCTGAGCTCTCTGTCGTGATTCTCGTAGGCCATCAGCCACTTCACCCACGATACAAACTTGCTCTTTCTGACCTCCCTAGAATCGATTTGTTACCATCGCAACACAGACAAAACCAGGGAGATAATCTTCATTGAGAGTGAGCATGGGAGAGAGATGCGCAAGGAAAGAAGGAAGGAAGTGGAGCCTAAAACAAGGGAATGGGTGAGATTTGGATGCATAGCCATTATTATAAAGGTAATCCGTCTACTCTGAACATACATGCCTTTGGCTTTAAGAGTGAAAAGCGTTCAGAAGATGGAGTTTTTAAAAAAGTCTCTTGTTCTTCCTGCCGCAGCAACATGACCAATATTACACACAGCTACAATATGGCAACACGGTGGTAAACTAAATTGCGTTCTTTGTCAGAAATAGCTTTGGGAAGATACACCAAAATTTCTGTGTAGGAACATTTGGGGGAAATGACATTAGAACACATTCTATAGTATCAATGTTTTTCCAGGCAGTTGAATTAACGTGTGGATGTCTCCAACATGTCCCGTTTCATGGATTTCGATTTGAGGTGTTTTATTCCAGCACCGCGTGCCTCCTACAGTTGCTCAGGTTGTGCACTGCACAGTCCAGAAGGCATCGTGCACGTTTTAGTCTATGGGATGTGTGCCCCTGACACTGTGCAGTGCACATTCTGGGACCATGATGTAGTGACCTGAAATGACACATGGGAAGAACTGCTTTATATAAGCCATGAACGGAAAGTTGTATTGGAGAAGATACAATCTCAACAATCAATTCTGTAATAGTAACTGTGTTTTATGGGAACACTACAGAAACATAACCAGGAGAATTGAAAAACAATTCCAGAGTGAGGTTACAGAGATAGCATCACACATGAAATTTATCCACAGCATCATTTACCAGCAGGCTATCGCAGCAAGGAAATATAAGACACTAGGTGCACATAGTGTCACAGAATACCATTCACATGATTATATATAAGGGGAAAAGGATATTTGAATAGTTGAATTTTCACAAATCTTCATAACGATGTAAGGTATGACCATGAACTTCTTTTGGAACGCACAGTGTACTTGAAATAGTGACTGAACTGGAAGATGGGTTACGCATTTTTCCTTCACAAAGAGTGTCAAATTTGGCGACCTTTTCTGTGATGATTCAGTGGCTCTGAGCAGTGTGCCACAGGTTGATTTTTTTTTTAAATAAACACATTTAATCTGACCCTTTGGGGTGAAGAGTGAGTGATGAAGTAACTGCTTTGCTAAAGGAACTCAGACGGAGAAGAATACTTTTGAAAGCATTTCCATCCCTATGTGATTTTCTTACCAATATACTTGATTATCAACTATAACAACATTCACACGTGCACACTTAAATGGATGTCTGCAGCCTGCTTAAAATCTTCCAAATGAAGTTTCACTGGGTTTTGGACCCATTTGTTTACAAATGTAAAAATGAAATATCTTCCAATTAGTTTGCAAGAATAACTGCCTGACATCAGGAAGACAGAAATTTACTAGCCCAATTTCAACAAAAACCTTTGCATAATTGGTGGATGGCACTGAAAAATGAGAATCATGATTTAGTAAACACAGCCGCCAATGCCCTTCTTTCATGTGGATGGACGCCTCTTTGTAAGGAATCCTTTTCAACTCTGACAGCCACTAAAGCCAAGTTTTTTTCCTTTTTTTAAAAGTTTATTTATTTTGAGAGAGAGAGAGAGCATGGGGGAGGGACAGAGAGATAAAGAGAGAGAGAACCCCAAACAAGCCCGGCATCGCCAGTGTGGAGCCCAACGCAGGGCCTGAACCCACAAGCCGTGAGATCATGACCTGAGCTAAAGTCAGGTGCCCAACTGACTGAGCCACCCAGGCGCCCCAAGCCAAGTATTTTTTTTAACTGAACTTAGAACGTTGCTACCTTGCTATGTCATCTAATGTTAAAATTTTGAAAATGAAGCATATCCAGCCTCAATACTGGATAAAATATCAATTCTAGAGGGAACAGGGTGGCTCAGTTGGTTAAGCATCCAACTTTGACTCAGGTCATGATCTCATGGTTCACAGGTTCAAGCCCCACATCAGGCTCTGTGCTGACAGCTCAGAGCCTGGAGCCTGCTTCGGATTCTGTGTTTCCCTCTCTCTCTGCCCCTTACCCACTCATGCTCGCTCACTCGCTCGCTCTCTCTCTCCTCTCTCTCTCGAAACTAAATAAACATTAAAAACATCTTTTTAATAAAATCAAATATTAATTCCAGTGCAGAAAACAAAAAGTGGCAGGTAAAAAAGGATTTTATAAGGCAGAACACCTGTAGAAACTCATTTCCCTGAAAGATGATAGAGGGTGGAAGAAGAAGGTTCAGGAAGGAAGGTGGACCTCAGTCTTCAGCGAATAATCTGAGGGCTCCTGAGTACACAATCCATCTGTGAGAGTAGAGATCACTGGGGCTTCTCCCTAACCCTCCAGAGGATGCCTCTGCATGGCTTTGGGGCCATTTCTCATGCTCCCGTGCTCAGTGACCTGCCCTTCAAGACCCATCTCAAATGTCCTTTCCACGACGTTCTCTAAGCCATGAGTTGGAGGTGAGTTCCGCTTCCCTTCAACCACCCTGTTCAGCAGCACAAGTATGGCCTGTTAGGGAAATTCCAAAGAAGAGGATCCTAAGTGTCCAAGGGTAACTACCCACAGTGACATGAAGGAAACCTCAAAATCGTGAGAGAACACGCAGGTTCAAAATCAAGGAGGCAATAAAGCATCAAGGTGGTGGGCTGATCCAGGTGCGTGGTCCAGGACTGCATCCATACACGACACTCTCCACCCAGGCTGGTGTGCTCCCGTCCCTATCACTCAGTATGCCGGGGTGGGGGGGGGGGTGGGCGGGGATCAAGTTGTAGCCATACATCCATGTAACAATATTTAAGAAATATTGTCAGATATTGTCAGATGCAGGGCCAGGCTGGGCACCTTCTACCTGATGTTGTAGTTATTTCTGCTCCTCCCTGAATTCCCCTACCCAACAGTGCTCCTATAGGGCAGACCTCTGTTCAGATTCGCAACTCCATGGGGTCTAGGATAAGGGCCCTCACAGATTTGATGAAGAGAGAGGGGATCTGTGAGCCCATCGTGAAGCCAAGGGACTCTCTCCAAAACGAGAGGCAGCTGGCTTGATTACAGGTTTCAGCTACCCTGGATAGCTCTCTCTTTCCTCCCCCCACCAAGACTAGTTTTTGTCTTCATGTCAGACTAACCTAGAATAAGTGGAAAGAGCAAAAAGATAATGCGGTAACAATTCCAAAGTGTTTTCCTTGTCTCTACCCTTGTCTGGACCTCTGCTCTGGCCAGATAATCCATAGGCCTTGAACCAAGACTCAGTCAGACTGTTTGGAAAGAGGTCTTATTTGTTGAGGCTTACAGCTTTTGGAGGGTTGCATGTGGAACATTGAGGAAGGAAGGAAGGAAGGGAGGGAGGGAGGGAGGGAGGGAGGGAGGGAGGGAGGGAGGGAGGAAGAAGGGGAGGGAGAAAGGGGAAGGGGACGGGGACGGGGAAGGGAAGGGAAGGGCTTGCCCAGGCCAGCCAGCAGCCAGTCAGTCAACAGAATCACCCTGATCGTGGGTAAAGAGGAAGAAAATCAATCTCACATGGGTCTGCTCCCAACACAGCCATGTTCTTAAGCCTCCGTCTGAACCTTCAGTCCTGTTGTCTGTGAGTCTAGAATGTTCCTCTGCCCTCTTTCACTGTTGTGATGGTTAACTGTATGTGTCAACTTGACTGTGCCATAAGGTGCCCAGATTAAACACTATTTTGGGGTGTGTCTGTGAGGATGTTTCCAGATAATATCAGCACTTGAATCATGGGCTCAGCAAAGTAGATTACCCCTTCCCCCAATGTGAGTGAGCATCATTCAATCCACGGAGGGCCTGAATAGAAACAAAGGCAGAGGAAGGGAGGATTCCTTCCCTTCCTGTCTGTTTCTTTGAACTGAGACATTAGTCTCCTCCTGCCCTTGGACTGTGAATTACATCATTAGATCCCCTGGTTCTCAGGCCTTTGGACTAAAATTACACTCCTGGCTTTCCTGGGTCTCCAGCTCACTGAGAGCAGATGGTGAGACTTCTCAGCCTCCATAATCTCATGAGCCAATTTCTCATAATAAACATATGTCTGTATATCTACCAGTTCTGTTTCTTGTGGAACTTGACTTATATACATGTCAAGCTTCCTTTTGAAAAATTTTACTGATGCCTCACCCTAAAAGTAAGGTCCATATTCAACATCATTACTATCACCTGAGGAACATCTTAAAATCCAGATTCCTAAACCTACTGATTCTCTGGCAGGTGACACATGCATTGAAGTTTGAGAAGTTTTATTCTATTCATTCAAAAGGCATACACTAGGCACGTAATCTTTGCCCTCACTGTACTAGGTTTTTCCTGAATGTCTTCACTTTGTATAATAGTTCTTTATCTTCCCCCACTATTATATTGCAAGATACTGGGGAAGAAGGACCATGTCTTACATTCCTTTGTATCATTGGGATGTCTGGCACAGAAAAGTTGCTAACTAAATGATTTTAGATTAAATGATTAATCAAAATAATGTTTCTATATCTCTGGAGAAGCTGTATTTTTTCACCTGAAAGTTTTATTTCAAGAGTTTAATTCAGGGAGCCTGGCACTGGTCCCAGAAATGAAGGAAGTGCAACAGTTATGGTCTGGTCAGAACAGAACTGGCACCTCCATGGTCTACACGGCTTACATACATCACACGTCCAAAAGAAAAGTTAGCTATTTTGAGGACCATATAAGTTTATTATTATGAAACTGACTAGCAACTGAAGATCATAATGGTGTTCACGAAGCAGCTAAGTCCAGCCTTCCTATCTCCCCCATTGTGCACCAGTGAGAAATTAGCTTCTGGATGGAAGGTAGGACTTGTAATTATGCATTCCATTAGGAATCACTTATTGTCCCTCTAACCTGCACTCAGCTGTCTGCTACACTCTGAGATACAGAAATAAAAGATAGGCTTCACTTCCAGAAGCAAACTATGTCACAGGACCACTTATCTGCTACATTTTTATTAGACTGAGGATGTCTCAGCATAGAAAAATCTTTTGATACTGCACTGATTCAGTCACCCCAAGTTTTTATGGTCCCTCCCCACTTTCTAGAGAGTAGGAGATGTCCTCTATGGCTCATTGAAGACACCATTTAAAATCCATTAAAGAGTTCAGAACCAAGGACAGAACTCTCTGGCACCTGGAGACAAAAATTCAGGTCTAGTTTAATGCAAACATTTAATTAGCCTCTACCTACTAGGTAATTCAAGCTACTCGGGATTCAGGGATTAAGGAGGCACAACCACAATCCTATAAGAAGCCCCCAAATATGGCTGTGACAGGGACACAGCACACATGTACAGTGTGATGTGACAATGATCATCAGTCATGTTCAGATGATATTTCTCCCCTTGTCCTCGAAGATCGTCAGAACTTTATCAGTCGTGTCCTTTTCCACAGAAAAGGCTAGGGCTTGTTTGGAATAGAAGTTGGCAAAATATTTCACAGATTACGATTGTCTTTTGCCTTAGGCTACATCTGTCCAAATTGGATTTACTTGAACAACGGGATAGCTATTACAACAGCAGTCTTTCAGCACTGTAATCTAATGAGATGGCTGTGGATACTATTAAAAGTTAAATCAGTCGATAAATGAAATATTAAAATCACCAGGGAATTGGCCCAATGTACAAAATATTAACACTGCAAGCTCTAAATCAAGTGCTGAACATGAATTTTAGCCAAAGCCATTAAAAGAGTGTGGACTCTGTCCTGAATTTTGGAGCTGTGCCTGAGGAGAGTTTTTCAAAACCTCAGGTTCTCCTCTTGTTGGAGCCTTGGTGTGAGAGAGCTCCACACTGAGGGCTCTCTCAGGACACTTGACACTGGAAAATCTCTGGAGCCCACAACATTTGGGAAATGATGCATCAAATCATAGGGCAATGTGACGAGTGCTTTATCTATTAATCATCACATTGCCCCACTAGACCATGATGGCCTTGAGGACAGGGGCTGGGTCTCACTCACCTCTGTATGCCCTTCTCTTAGCACAGTGTCTTTCAGAATACAGGTGCTCACCAAATGTTAACTTCAATCTCCTTCCTCTGATTCCTTCTCTCCCTTCCTCTCTCCCTCCCTCTCCCTTTCTCCCCTTTCTCTCTGGGTGCCATAAGAGTTCCCTGTCAAAGCTGTATGCACCCTTTAAGGCTCAGTTCAAACACCACCTCTTCTTGGTGTCAGAATCACACTCTCTTCCACAGTCAACCCCTCCTCACATGGCTTGATGTTTGAACGTTTCTTGCACCATTTTTTTTTCCATTGAGTTACAGTTACCTGTACAAACACATATCACTGTCTTTTTTCAGGTTCTCCTAGACTCAGGCCCTGAGACAAGGATTCAAGTTCAAATGGTTTACTTGGCAGATGGAAGGAACACTTGAATGGGAGCAGCCTAGAAATACAGGAAAGAAGGGTGGTAAATAAAAAGTGTGGTACCAAGCCAGTTACCAGTAGGTGACTGGTACTTTATCTCAAGAGACAACTCTGAAAAGCGTATAAAAACCATCCCTCCAAATTATCCACCTAAGGGGCAAGATAGCTGGGGTATTTATACACCAGCTTCCAGAAATACTTACTTAAGGACTGCTCCCAGAGATTGCTCCCCAGTACATCTAACCTGCCACATTACAGCCTCCTTCCGTAATTCCAGGGGGAAAAATTCAAGCACAGGGTAGGCTAGGTCTCTTCCCCCTACCACCTCCAAATTCATATGTTGTAAGCCTTAACCCTAATGTTACTATACGTGGAGATAAGGCATTTAGGAGGTAATTACGGTTAAGTGAAGTCATAAGGATGGAATCCTAATCCAATAGGATTGGTAGCCTCAAAAGGAGAGAAAGAGAAGTCTCCCTCTCCAAGTGCATGCACCAAGGGAAAGCCATGTGCGGACACAGTGAGAAGGCAGCCATGTGCAAGCCGGGAAGAGAGCATTCAGCAGAAATGAATTGGCAGGAACCTGAATCCTGGACTTTCTAGCCTCCAGAGCTATGAGAATAAGTTTCTGTTGTTTAAGCCACACAGTCTGTGGTATTTTGTTACAGGAATCCGAATGTTTGGAGGGTTGTACACTGAAAGGTCAGAAGAACGTGGGAGGGACACTGAAGGTATCTCTTTTGTCCCATGTACAGGACCGTGAGTCCAAGAGCTTCGACCATGCAATGTTGTCTTCCCTGAGTACAAACCAGAGAGAGAAGGGAAGCAACACTTCTTGAGCCCTTACTACATGTCAGGCACCATGCCAGACATTTAAAAAAAATCTACTTTATTAAGGCATCATTCACATACAATAAAATGCGCACATTTTAAGTGTAAAATTTGGTGAAATTTCACTAAGGTGCATAGACATGTAACTCCCCCCACAATCAAGATATGGGACTCCTTCTTTCACCCAAAGATTCTCTCGCGCCCCTCCCCAGTTAATTCCTACCCCACCCCTGGTTTCAGGTTACCATTGATCTCTTTCTTTCTTTCTTTCTTTCTTTCTTTTTCTTTCTTTCCTTCTTTCTTAGGGAAAAAATGTGTATGGAGGAGGGACAGAGGGAGAGAGAGAGAGAGAGAGAGAGAGAGAGAGAGAGAGAGAGAGAGAATCTTAAGCAAGCTCCACATTCAGCATGGAGCCCAATGTGGGACGCAATCCCACAACCCTTGGATCATGCCCTGAGCTGAAACCAAGAATCCAGATGCTCAACGGATTGAGCCACCCAGGTACCCCACCACTGATCTGCTTTCTATCACTACTGATCAGATTTCTCTTACCTAGAGTTTCATATAGAATCATAATATGGAGTCTTTTCTGTCAGGTCCCTTCTGTCTGCATGTTTTTTGCGAATCATCCATAATGACTCATGTATCAACAGTTCATTCCCTTTAATACTAAGCAGAATTTCATTGTATGAATATATCATAATTTATTTGTTTGCCCACTGGTGGACTTTTGAGTTGTTTCCAGTTGAAGCTATTGTTAACAAAACTCTTATCAATATTTGTGCATAAGCTTTTCTGCAACAAATGCTTTTATTTCTCTTGGATAGCTTCCAAAGAGTCAAATTGCTGGGTCATATGGTAAGTAAGTACATGTTTAACTTAATTAATTAATTAATTAATTAATTAATTAATTAATTAATTTTGGAGAGAGCACATGAGTGGGGGAGAGTGGCAGAGGGAGAGAGAGAATCTTACCGGCTCCATGCTGTAAGATTGGAGCCTGATGGAGGGGCTCAATCCCACAACCCTGGGATCATAACCTGAACTGAAATCAAGAGCCGAACACTCAACCAACTGAGCCAGCCAGGTGCCCCAGTGCATGTTTAACTTTGTGTGAAATTGTATGCTAGGAATTCTTAATTTATCTCATTTAATTTTTTCACCACTCAACAATGAGGGTAGAATTAGTCCTGCTTTTTGAGTACACTGAGGCTCAGAGAAGGGAAATACTTGCCTAAGCTCATACAGCTGGTAAGGATGGATTTGGGATGCACACCCAAGTTTATCTATCCCCAAATCCTGTGTTTTTTCATGAAATCAACCCGCTTTCCTTTACTGACTCAGCAAGAAGGACTTCACGTTGAAACCACCCCCCCCCAAAAAAAAAACCAGATAAAGACTTACTTACATCCTTCTAATCCCTAAAATTACCTAGTCCAAGAAAGGTTAGATGATCCCATTGGGGTGAGGCAACCTTGGGATGGAGAAAGAAAGATGATTACAGAGGCAGAGAACTTGGCTGGGCCAGACATAGGACAAGCACAAAGATACTACCAGCTACCACAAAAGCTGCCAAAATGGAGAAGACAAGCTTATACCTACCAGTGTAGAGCTCCTAGTTCTGAAAGCCATAAGTGATTGCCTACAGCCTGACAGGCTGAAAATATAACCAATGAATAATGAGGATGAAAGAACCAGTCCTTGCTTTTCAGTCAGCGTCTGAGAAAGAGTTTTAAAACTCTGCCAGTGTCGAGGCAGCAAAGTGATTGCTGACCAAAGCAATCTAATCAATTAAAACCTAGTGAATACTCCTCCACACAGGCTTCAGAACTCACAAATGGGAGAATCTATTCACTGGAACGAGGAAGTAGTTGGGGTCAAGTTCAGATCTCTACAATCTGTAAGGGTGGAATTGACCTGTATGGCAAATCTGTTACTGCTAAAGATGCCCACTTTGGCTAAAGTCCAGAAATAGATACTATTAAAAATGCATTCGAATGGCCATGTTTACATCTCTATGGTCAACTGAAAGCCTCTGCTCATATAAAATGAAGCCCCCTCTGTATATTATAGTCTTTAGTGCCTGTCAATACACAATAATGTGCTTGAATTTCATATAATTAGAGTTCTTGAAAAAGTGGGGAATATTCCGTGAGTGCATGGCCAGTATAGGAGATTAAACATATACATTACACAACAACAACCAGGAATCATACATTTTAGTGTGACCCAGTCACCCTGATGAATCACATAACTACTGGGGGTCTCCGCCTTGCCACTTGGAACTAAGGGAAACAACCTCTAGGCAACTTACCTCACGGGATGCTCTAATGTAGAAGTATGCCAGAAGGTACTTTGGGAATAAGTGGTGCTGTGTTAATGTAAGGTTTTTAAACATTTAAATTGCATAGCTATTAAGTGCTTCTCTGTTTGTGTTAATTGTTCATTGTTAAGATGTATTTCTGGCAGATGGAACACATATGTTAATCCCTTTCCCCTCGAAAGGTCACTAAAATGGCAGCAAAATCATTTTAAAAGTGTGAATCCACAGAGACGAAGGGACTAGTACAGGAAACCACTGGAAGTAAGAGAAGTCGATTAATTTCCAAAGCTGGAGGAGAGGCTAAGGGAAGCTTCACTCAAGGACTATATTTTTTTAATATGAAATTTATTGTCAAATTGGTTTCCATACAACACCCAGTGCTCATCCCAACAGGTGCCCTCCTCAATACCCATCACCCATGATCCCCTCCTTCCCACCCCCATCAACCCTCAGACTGTTCTCATTTTTTAAGAGCCTCTTATGGTTTGGCTCCCTCCCTCTCTAACTTTTTCTTTTCCTTCCCCTCCCCCATGGTCTTCTGTTAAGTTTCTCAGGATCCACATAAGAGTGAAAACATATGGTATCTGTCTTTCTCTGTATGGTTTATTTCACTTAGCATAACACTCTCCAGTTCCATCCATGTTGCTACAAAGGGCCATATTTCATTCTTTCTCATTGCCACGTAGTACTCCATTGTGTATATAAACCACAATTTCTTTATCCATTCATCAGTTGATGGACATTTAGGCTCTTTCCATAATTTGGCTACTGTTGAGAGTGCTGCTATATACATTGGGGTACAAGTGCCCCTATGCGTCAGCACTCCTGTATCCCTTGGGTAAATTCCTAGCAGTGCTATTTCTGGGTCATAGGGTAGGTTTATTTTTAATTTTTTGAGAAACCTCCACACTGTTTTCCAGAGCAGCTGCACCAGTTTGCATTCCCACCAACAGTGCAAGAGGGTTCCCGTTTCTCCACATCCTCGTCAGTATCTACAGTCTCCTGATTTGTTCATTTTAGCCACTCTGACCGGCGTGAGGTGGTATCTGAGTGTGGTTTTGATTTTTATTTCCCTGTTGAGGAGTGACGTTGAGCATCTTTAATGTGCCTGTTGGCCATCTGGATATCTTCTTTAGAGAAGTGTCTATTCATGTTTTCTGCCCATTTCTTTACTGGATTATTTGTTTTTCGTGTGTGGAGTTTGGTGAGCTCTTTATAGATTTTTGATACTAGCCCTTTGTCCGATGTCATTTGCAAATATCTTTTCCCATTCCGTTGGTTGCCTTTTAGTTTTGTTGATTGTTTCCTTTGCTGTGCAGAAGCTTTTTCTCTTGATGAGGTCCCAATAGTTCATTTTTGCTTTTAATTCCCTTGCCTTTGGAGAAGTGTCAAGTAAGAAATTGCTGCAGCTGAGGTCAGAGCGGTTTTTTCCTGCTTTCTCCTGTAGGGTTTTGATGGTTTCCTGTCTCACATTCAGGTCCTTTATCCACTTTGAGTTTATTTTTGTGAATGATGTAACAAAGTGGTCTAGTTTCATCCTTCTGCATGGTGCTGTCCAGTTCTCCCAGAACCATTTGTTAAAGAGACTGTCTTTTTTCCATTGGATATTTTTTCCTGCTTTGTCAAAGATTAGTTGGTCATATTTTTGTGGGTCTAATTCTGGAGTTTCTATTCTATTCCATTGGTCTAGGTGTCTGTTTTTGTGCCAATACCATGCTGTCTTGATGATTACAGCTTTGTAGTAGAGGCTAAAGTCTGGGATTGTGATGCCTCCCTCTTTGGTCTTCTTCTTCAAAATTACTTTGGCTATTCTGGGTCTTTTCTGGTTCCATATGAATTTTAGGATTGCTTGTTCTAGCTTTGAGAAGAATGCTGGTGGAATTTTGATTGGGATTGCATTGAATGTATAGATTGCTTTGGGTAGTACAGATATTTTAACAATATTTATTCTTCCAATCCATGAGCATGGAATGTTTTTCCATTTCTTTATATCTTCTTCAATTTACTTCATAAGCTTTCTATAGTTTTCAGCATACAGATCTTTTACATCTTTGGTTAGGTTTATTCCTAGGTAGTTTATGCTTCTTGGTGCCATTATGAATGGGATCAGTTTCTTTATTTGTCTTTCTGTTGCTTCATTATTAGTGTATAAGAATGCAACTGATTTCTGTACATTGATTTTGTACCCTGTGGCTTTGCTGAATTCATGTATCAGTTCTAGCAGACTTTTAGTGGAGTCTATCAGGTTTTCCACGTATAATATCATGTCATCTGCAAAAAGTGAAAGCTTGACTTCATCTTTGCCAATTGTGATGCCTTTGATTTCCTTTTGTTGTCTGATTGCTGATGCTAGCACTTCCAACACTATGTTAAACAACAGCGGTGAGAGTGGACATCCCTGTTGTGTTCTTGATCTCAGGGGGAAAACTCTCAGTTTTTCCCCATTGAGGATGATATTAGCTGTGGGCTTTTCATAAATGGCTTTTATGATGTTTAAGTATGTTCCTTCTATCCCGACTTTCTCGAGGGTTTTTCATTAAGAAAGAATGCTGAATTTTGTCATATGCTTTTTCTGCATCGATTGACAGGATCATATGGTTCTTATCTTTTCATTTATTAATGTGATGTATCACATTGATTGATTTGCGAATGTTGAACCAGGCCTGCAGCCCAGGAATGAATCCCACTTGATCATGGTGAATAATTCTTTTTATATGCTGCTTAATTCGATTTGCTAGTATCTTGTTGAGAATTTTTGCATCCATATTCATCAGGGATATTGGCCTGTAGTTCTCTTTTTTCACTGGATCCCTGTCTGGTTTAGGAATCAAAGTAATGCTGGCTTCATACAATGAGTCTGGAAGTTTTCCTTCCCTTTCTATTTTTTGGAACAGCTTGAGAAGGATAGGTATTATCTCTGCTTTAAATGTCTGGTAGAATTCCCCTGGGAAGCCATCTGGTCCTGGACTTTTATTAGTTGGGGAGATTTTTGATAACTGATTCAATTTCTTTGCTGGTTATGGGTCTATTCAAGTTTTCTATTTCTTCCTGTTTGAGTTTTGGAAGTGTGTGGGTGCTTAGGAATTTGTCCATTTCTTCCAGGGTGTCCAGTTTGTTGGCATATAATTTTTAATAGTATTCCCTGATAATTGCTTGTATTTCTGAGGGATTGGTTGTAATAATTCCATTTTCATTCATGATTTTATCTATTTGGGTCATCTCCCTTTTCTTTTTGAGAAGCCTGGCTAGAGGTTTATCAATTTTGTTTATTTTTTCAAAAAACCAACTCTTGGTTTCATTGATCTGCTCTACAGCTTTTTTAGATTCTATATTGTTTATTTCTGCTCTGATCTTTATTATTTCTCTTCTTCTGCTGGGTTTGGGGTGTCTTTGCTGCTCTGCTCCTATTTCCTTTAGGTCTGCTGTTAGATTTTGTGTTTGGGATTTTTCTTGTTTCTTGAGATAGGCCTGGATTGCAATGTATTTTCCTCTCAGGACTGCCTTCACTGCATCCCAAAGCATTTGGATTGTTGTGTTTTCATTTTCGTTTGTTTCCATATATTTTTAAATTTCTTCTCTAATTGCTTGGTTGACCCACTCATTCTTTAGTAGGGTGTTCTTTAACCTCCATGCTTTTGGAGGTTTTCCAGACTTTTTCCTGTGGTTAATTTCAAGCTTCATAGCATTGTGGTCTGAAAGTGTACATGGTATGATCTCAATTCTTTTATACTTATTAAGGGCTGTTTTGCGACCCAGTATGTGATCTATCTTGGAGAATGTTCCATGTGCACTCGAAAATAAAGTATATTCTGTTGCTTTGGGATGCAGAGTTCTAAATATGTCTGTCAAGTCCATCTGATCCAATGTATCATTCAGGGCCCTTGTTTCTTTATTGATCCTGTGTCTAGATGACCTATCCATTGTTGTAAGTGGAGTATTAAAGTCCCCTGCAATTACCACATTCTTATCAGTAAGGTTGGTTTGTGTTTAATTGTTTTATATATTTGGGGGCTTCCGTATTCAGTGCATAGATATTTATAATTGTTAGCTCTTCCTGATGGATAGACCCTGTAATCATTATATAATGCCCTTCTTCATCTCTTGTTACAACCTTTAATTTAAAGTCTAGTTTGTCTGATATAAGTATGGCTACTCCAGCTTTCTTTTGACTTCCAGTAGTATGATAGATAGTTCTCCATCCCCTCACTTTCAATCTGAAAGTGTCCTCAGGTCTAAAATGAGTCTCTTGTAGACAGCAAATGGATAGGTCTTGTTTTTTTTTATCCATTCTGAAACCCTATGTCTTTTGGTTGGAGCATTTAGTCCATTTACATTCAGTGGTATTATGGAAAGGTATGGGTTTAGAGTCATTGTGATATCTGTAGGTTTCATGTGATGTCTCTGGTACTTTGTGGTCCTTGCAACATTTCACTCACAGAGTCCCCCTTAGGATCTCTTGTAGGGCTGGTTTAGTGGTGATGAATTCCTTCAGTTTTTGTTTGTTTGGGAAGACCTTTATCTCTCCTTCTATTCTGAATGACAGACTTGCTGGATAAAGGATTCTCGGCTGCATATTTTTTCTGTTCATCACATTGAAGATTTCCTGCCATTCCTTTCTAGCCTGCCAAGTTTCAGTAGATAAGTCTGCCACTAGTCTTATGGGTCTCCCTTTATATGTTAGAGCATGTTTATCCCTAGCTACTTTCACAATTTTCTCTTTATCTTTGTATTTTGCCAGTTTCACTATGATATGTCATGCAAAAGATCAATTCAAGTTACGTCTGAAGGGAGTTCTCTGTGCCTCTTGGATTTCAATGCCTTTTTCCTTCCCCAGATCAGGGAAGTTGTCAGCTATGATTTGTTCAAGTACACCTTCAGCCCCTTTCTGTCTCTCTTCCTCTTCTGGAATTCCTATTATATGGATATTGTTCCATTTGATTGCATCACTTAGTTCTCTAATTCTCCCTCATACTCCGGGATTTTTTTATCTTTTTCTCAGCTTCCTCCATAATTTTATCTTCTAATTCACCTCTTCTCTCCTCTGCCCTTCAATCTGAGCTGTGGTAGCCTCCGTTTTATTTTTCACCTCATTTATAGCATTTTTTAGCTCCTCATGACTATTTCTTAGTCCTTTGATCTCTGTAGCAATAGATTCTCTGCTGCCCTCTATACTTTTTTCAAGCCCAGCGATTAATTTTATGACTATTATTCTAAACTCCTATTCCATTATATTGCTTAAATCATTTTTTGATCAATTCGTTAGCTGTCGCTACTTCCTAGAGTTTCTTCTGAGGAGAATTCTCCCGTTTCGTCATTTTGGATAGTCCCAGGTGGCAGGGAACTGCAGGGCTCTTCCCCTGTGCTGTCTGGAGTAACTTGCGTTGGTGGGTGGGGCCGCAGTCAGACCTGATGTCTGCCCCCAGCCCACCGCTGGGGCCAGTCAGACTGGTGTGTACCTTATCTTCCCCTCTCCCAGGGGCAGGACTCACTGTGGGGTGGTGTGGCTCATCTGGGCTGCTTGCACCCTGCCCGGCTTGTGGTGCTGCTTTGATGGGATCTGGCGTATTAGCCGGGGTGGCTCCACAAGGTGCACAGGGGCGGGAGGGGCAGGCTCAGCTTGCTTTGCCATCAGTGGTCCCCTGTGGGAGGGGCGCTGTGGCACCAGGAGGGAGGCCGACCCATCAGAGGGATGGACTCACAGAAGCACAGCGTTGGGTGTTTGCACAGTACAAGTAAGTTCGGTGAACTGGTTCCCTTTGGGGTTTCAGCTGGGGGATGGGCGAGGGAGATGGCGCTGGCCAGCGCCTTTGTTCCCCACCGAGCTGAGCTCTGTCTTCCAGGACTCAACACCTCTCCCTCCCAGTGTCCTCTCGCCCTCCTGCTCTCCGAGCAGAGATGTTGACTTTTAACATTCCAGATGTTAAGTCCTGCTGGCTGTCAGAACTCATGGAGTCCGGCCCCTCCGCTTTTGCAAGCCAGACTTCGGGGGCTCTGCCTTGCCCAGTGGGCTGCCCCTCCACCGTCCCGGCTCCCTCCTGCCAGTCCATGTAGCACGCACCTCCTCTCTGCCCTTCCTACCCTCTTCCGTGGGCCTCTTGTCTACGCCTGGTTCCAGAGAGTCCGTTCTGCTAGTCTTCTGGCGGTTTTCTGGGTTATTTAGGCCAATGTGGGTGGAATCTAACTGATCAGCAGGCCGCAGCGAGCCCAGCGTCCTCTTACGCCACCATCTTCTGAACCTCTCCAAGGACTATATCTACAGGAAGTCACCTAGGAGCTCAGGACATAGGGTTACCAGGTCCCCTGAAGGCAGGTGGGAGGCATAAGGCACAAGACAAGGAAGGAAGGTGAGAGTCTACACAGAGAGGGCAGATGCCACTGGAACTCTTCCCTTCCAGACATTTATTCTTTGATCAGATGTACACGCCCCAGAGGGATGATATGCAAGATAAGTCACTGGGGTATGGGAAGAAAATACTAGAGCTTCTATTTCTAGTTTTTCTTAACACAGAAATAAAACTAGGCTCTACTAATACTTACTACACTGATCGGGAGTCATACATGTAAGGTGCTCATATATATACAAAGATGGACAGCAAGAGCAAAGTCAATGTTAGCTCAAGAGAAGTTGGACCAGAGAGTTACAGCCTGTTTGTCAGAGTAAGAGAGACAGCCTGTAAACAGTGGCATTACATGAGTCTAACCACCGAAGAGTGGAACACTCTGACCCCCTTTCTGTGTCTAAGGAAATACTTCCCATTCAGGAGATGGGAAGGTACCTTTCTGGAGAATATGGTCAACTGGAGGGAAGATCAAATCATACTGACAGTCAGTGTGCCCCAGTGAAAACTGTTGGAAACTCAATGGTTCCACTTGTAGGCAAGCCCTCTCCCACTTGTATTGTATACAAAGACACAGAGAAAACTCCATTTCACTTTTGATGTCACTTGTAAATATGAACAGACAACCTGAAAGAAACAGAAATCTGGGGAAAGCCTCTAGCATGAAAAACAAGGACCAAAATAAAAAACTTGAAGGAAATAGAAACAAAAAAGACAATACAATGAAGAATTCCAGAATCCCAAAATGATTTCTGGGGACAAACAAAGCAAAACAAAAATATGTATAAGAAGAGAAACAGGAACATAATATACGATTTGAGTATAGAAATAGTAATTAATAATGACTTCATCGGGAAGTAACTATAAGACAAGAACGGAGGGTGTGTGAGTGGGCACTGGGTTGTAAGGAAGCTAAATTCCTGTCCGCCATACTGGGAGTCAGTAGGTGATGCCTTAACATGGCAAGCCATGAAATAGTACAGGATTCTGGGAAGATGGCAGTGAGATCAGTGGTTTTTAAAATCTAAGTCACAGCTCTAAAAACACATAGAGCAACTAAGGTGGAAAACACAAAAACCCACATATGACCTCTACAACAAAACCAGGTGTCAGGATACACCCATGAGCTCCCGAGTTATGAGTGGGTTGAGGACAAACCACATGCAGGCTCTCAGCGTCTGCACAGAAGGACGCAGCGCAGCAATGGGTAGATGCAAGAACTGTAAAGTAACCAACAAGCACTCACCAGAGAGCTCAGAGGGCCCATGTTGTGACAGCCAGAACCGTGAGGGGTTTACACACCCCAGTAGCACTTGAGTCCATGGTGCCTTCCATATGCTGGGAGGGGGATGGGCCAGTCCGGGCCCCGTGAATTCTCAGAATCACTCAGCCAAAGTTTTTTTCCAGGAAGAAGTAACCACAGTAAAACCACTGCTGGGAACAGAACCTACACTGAGGAGGACAATAAAGGGAAAAGAAAAAAAAATAAAGTCTAGATAAAACTGGAGAAGGAGAACAGAGCCAGGAATGCTTAGAACAATAGAAGAGGGAACTCTCAAGCCACAAAATTAGAGAAACTCTCCCAAACCAGCTTACTTTCTGATAGTTCAAGAAGACTAAATCATTAAAAAAAAAGAAAAAAGATCGTCACAAGGCATCAAGACAAAATGCAATGCAAAGTTATAAAAACAAAAAAAAAGAAAAAAGAGTAGAATAACATCACTAAGGATAATGAAAGCACACCAGAAAGACAACTCAACAAAACAGATAAACGCTACAACTTAATATCTCAAAATGGGCTAAAATATATTGAAAGGTGGTACAAGCTCTGAAAGAATAATATTATTCAGACTCATAAAAAATTACAAATGAACTAAAGAACACAGAAAATTAGACATTTGTAAAGTTCACTTCAGAAATGAAGGCAAAACAAGGAGGCATAAACACAATAGATAATGCCTTAAGAGAAGTAGACCATTAAAGGAGGGGGGCTGGAAGGAAAAAAAAGTTTTTAAAGAAAAAAACGAAAAGAATTGCAGATTAAAAAATAATGAGAACACAGGTAATGAAGAACATATATAATGGAGGACCTCAAAGACCAAAAACCTCAATAGGGGAACAGATTAAGTTCTAGATGTAAATATCGATTGATAGAAAATACAAAGGATGGAAGAACACATTAAACTATACTGTGTTAATGCAATCAGCAAAATCCCAACTGTGGGAAACCCAACAGGACAAATAATCTAGAATCTCCCACAAATAAATTACAAGGAAGTCAACAAAATGGAGAGGGATTCCATTAGTTGCTAGAACTGCCATAACAGAGTACCACAGATGGGGAGGGATGCTTAATCAACATAAGTTTGTTTTCTCACAGCTCTGGAGGCTGGAAGTCCAAGATCAAGGCGTTGGTTTCTTCTGGAGCCTCTCTCCTTGGCTTGCGGATACCCACCAGTTCTGCCCTATATCTGTGTCCTAATATCTTCTTATAAGGACAGTAGTTACATGGGACTAGGCCCCCATCTTAATGACCTCATTGCAACCGACCACAGCTTTCAAGAGCCTAACTCCAAATACAGTCACATTCTGATATACTGGAGGCTAGGACTTCAACATATGAATTTGGGGGGTGGGGGTGGACATAATTCAGGAGCCTGTAGATTAAAAGAGACTTAAAGGGGCACCTGGGTGACTTAGTCAACTGAGCGACCGACTCTTGATTTTGGCTCAGATCACGATCCCAGCATCAGACTTCGCACTGAGCATGGAGTCTGCTTAAGGTTCTCTCTCTCTGACTCTCTCTCTCCCTCTTCTTCTGCCCCTCTACCCCACTCAAGATCTCTCTCTCTAAAATTAAATAAATAAATAAATAAATAAATAAATAAATAAATAAATAAAAATATAAGAGACTTAAAATTAGCACCTTCACAAAGTAAATATTTGGGCGATAAGACTATTAAGAAAAGTAAAGACGTGGAGACAACAGTTAGGATAGCAAATAATTTAGGGGGGAAGATCGGGGCTGTGTTTGGCCATGGGCATGCAGAAGGCATCGAGGGCGACTCCAGCTTCTATCTCTTGACAAGGGAGGGGTTTACAAGGGAGTTCCTCTTCTAGATTTTTTTCTTTAAGTAACCTCTCTACCCAGCATAGGGCTCCAACTCATCACCCCGAGATCAAGAGTCGCACGCTCTGCCGACTGAGCCAGCCAGGTGCCCCTGGAGCTCCTCTTGTAATAGTTCATTATGCTGTACGTGCTTTATATAGTATTTGTGTTATGCTTAACAAAAATAAATAGAAAAATAAATATGTTGGTATTCTGGAACATGATGATAAATATAAGAAGTAGTTGAAAGGATCGGAGGTTTCTGCATTTGGGAGAAATGGAGGCAGGAACTGCACATACATACTTCAATGCCTACAACATAAATCCTGTAGTTGCTAAAGGCTTTTCATTTACCTATAGTATACCCTTATGAAAAGTATAAAAATTTAAATTAAAAAGCATATATTCCCATTTGGGTCTGTCTTGGTAAACCGTGTGAACTCCAGTGACTAGCCCATTGCTAGAAACTTAGCACACATACCCAATAAATAGACTTCTAACACATGGACACTTGATTTCATTCCAGAATCAGAGACAGACAGTATCTAAACCCAGGTGTGCCTCGTTTACCTTGGAAAATGGCTTTATTTTTTTATTTTTATTTTTTTTGAAAATGGCTTTAATCTGTGCCTAGAACATGGGCACATCCATGTAGGAAATCACATGCTAAAACATACAGTAGTAAGATCCAGAGTTTGGATTTGATTATTTAGGCAAATTCACTTCATAAATAGTATTGTGGGGGAAGATTTGATTATATTTAGGATATGTAAAAGTGACCAACACTTTGTCAGTCTCATAGTAGATGTGCAAAAAATTTTCAGTAATTATTAATAGAGCCACCAACCTAGGGCCTCAGCGAGTGACACTAAAAATGGACAATGAACACTGGCCAAAGCTCTTCTTTTGCTAAGTCACAATCCATATAGAGATATTTCCAGGCCAATAGCTAATCTTCAGCCCTTTGTGATGCTTGAAAAGAAGGTTCAAGAACATCTTCTCACACACAACATATAAACTAAGTTTTCACAACCAAAGACTGTGAGGGTATTAGCCACAGAGAGTTGCAAAGATGGGCTGATGTTCAACTCAATTCTATTGGTCTTTAGGTAGTACTCAGCCACCTTTGGATTTTCCAGACTCCACTGAAATGATGGTCCTGCGCTTCATTGACAGGTACAGACCCCCGTGAAGGCTCACAAGGAAATTTTCTTTTGAAAAGACATCAGTCAGCTCAGGCTGCCACAACGAAATACCATAGACTGGGTGGCCAAAACAACAGAGCATTTATTTTTCATGTTTTTGGAGGCTGAGAAGTCCAAGATCAAGGTGCTGGCCAAGTTGGCTCCTGGTGAGCACTCTCTTCCTGGCTTGTAGACGGCCACCTTCTCACCATACCCTCACATGGCCTTTTCTCTGAATGCACACGGAGAGGAGGAGACCACTGGTGTTTCTTCTTCTTATAAGGGTGCCAGCCCTATCAGATTAGGGATCTGCCCTTATGACATCATTTAACCTTTGTCACCTCATCAGGGGTCCTATTGCCAAATACAGCCACACTGGAGCTTCTACAGTGAATTTTGGGAGAACGCAAACATTCAGTCCATGACAAAGGGCATCATCAGTAACAATCGTATATTGATAACTTACATGTTGTAGCACTTTACAGTTTACAAACACTTGCACACCCTATTTTCGTTTGAACCTCTCAGCAGAAGGCAAGCAGTGAAAGGATTATTGCATCACATTTGCAGATAAAAAAAAGTCTTGGGATGTTTTAAAAGATGCAATTAAACCAGCTACCTTTCAAGAATTTCTTGATTTAATGCATATACAGGTTGGGTGTTTTTATAAGAAAGAAAACAAAATCACATTAAATATGTATGTTAAGCTCATTTTACCATTCCAGCAAAAAAGATTTGGAAAAGTGGAGTGATCCTTTTTTCTTTCTCTCATGAATTCTTTTATTGTTTTTTTTCCCCACCAGATGCTAACAAGACCCAATTTTCAAATCAATGCTCTACAAATTAGTCACAGTACAGGAAGTCATGCCCCTCTGCTATATACATCAGCCCTCACGTGGCATCTGGAGCCATGCAGGGTCAGTTCATACACAGCCACAGCTTGAAGGTCTGGGTCAAGAAGCCGACTACCCCCAGTACCACACTCACTGGGGCAATGGAGCCTGCTCGAAACAGCTCGGCACTCAAAAGGCAGCTGGCCTACCCCAGTAGGCAGGAAATTAAGCCACGGCCACTCCAGACCAATTTCCCTGCCTTCTATCCAACCCATCCACTCTAGGACCTACAGAGGACAGACTTTTCTCATCTGGGACTCAGCTCCTCCTCTGCATCTGATGGCTACACCTCCCTGACTTCCCTGAGGAAGACCTTGCAAAGTATGTCCCCTCAGAAGGCCGGTCTCGAAACTTAACCCCAAGAAGAAAAGGAGACTCTGTTGAGAAGTCTGGAAGTTCTTGTCTGAGCAGTCAGACATGTTCCTAACTGCTGGCCTTCTCAGGGCCTTTGCTGTGCGGATGCACTGATCTGCTAAAAGGAAAGCATTAGAGGGGCGCCTGGGTGGCTCAGTTAAGCGTCTGGCTCCTGATTTTGGCTCAGGTCATGATCTCACTGTTTGTGGGATCCAGGCCCTCGTCAGGCTCTGCGCTGGTAGCCTGGAGCCTGCTTGGGATTCTCTCTCTACCCGCCCCCCCACCCCCCGCCCCTCCCCTGCTCATGCTGTCTCTCTCAAAATAAACAAACATTTTTTTTTAAAGGGAATCATTAGAATGTACGCTTTTCCTACAGTGTTGGGAATCCCTTACGGGGGACAGTAATACCTCTTCCCACCCCTAGGGCTGATGTCACCAGAAATGCTTTCTGAGAAACACTGTCCTGGGGGGCAGGGACTGCACTGCCTCCACCTGCTCTTCCTGTCTGTGGGCCACCCTTGGCCTGTCCCAGATTTGCCTCAGCCTCACCCATCCTCTCAAGAGACAGGGTGCTGGGGCCACACAGGCGCCTGCTGGAACATTCTGTGTCAACATTCTGCTATGCACCTGGAGAGCAGCCAGGACTGGGCCACATAGGAGGAAAGGCAGGACGGCAGAGCTCTACTCTCACTCTGCCCTGGGTTCGTCGGGAACTGGCTTTATTACCAGGAAAAAAGAAGCAGTTCGTTATTGACCGGCCCTAGTCATTTGCTGCCCCTTGCTCTCACTCACAGGACGCCCCTCTCGACCCTGACGGTGAGCAGGGGAGGCCTTCGAGGGCCTGCGCGGACAAGGCAGACACTATTGATCCTCAAGTCTTTTGCTATCGCTGGTTCTCGGCCTGAGGCAGTCATTAATCAGGAATTTTGCGGGCAGCTGGACCAGCACGAGTTTATCAGTGAAGTTCACCGTGGAAACTCCTGCAGAAGTTTCCATGTAGACCAGACGTGGGTTTATGCTCGGCCACTGTCGTCATTAAAGGACATGGAGAGGGGTGCCTGGGTGGCTCAGCCGGTTAAGCCTCCGACTTCAGCTCACATCATGATCTCACGGTCCGTGGGTTCGAGCCCTGCGTCGGGCTCTGCGCTGACAGCTCAGAACCTGGAGCCTGCTTGGGATTCTGTGTCTCCCTCTCTCTCTGCCCCTACCCCACTCACACTCTGTGTCTATCTCAAGAATAAGATAAATGTTTTTTTAAATTAAAAAAAAAATGAAGGACATAGAGAGCCCCAGGTGCCCCCCACTGCCCGTTTTTGTAACCAGGTTGCCACATGGTGTCTGGCTGGCGGAGGGAGGGGGGAGTCAGATGCTCTCTCAGTTCCAGGCCCTACTGTCAGGAAGACCTGGCGGCTCTGCTCCGACGACGTGGGGACTCCTGTGCCGCCACATAGAGCTCATCGCCCTGCAGGAGGGACTGCGTGGAGAGGCCACGTGGAGCGGCCACAGAGACCACAGAGAGCGGCACCGCATCCCACCAAGCCCAGCCTTCCAGCCTTCCCAGCCAAGGCGCCAGACGATGAAGAAGCCAGCTGGGTTGTACGGGTCCCCACAGACATCACGTGGGACAGAGGTGAGCCAGCCCCACCCTGCCCGATCCAGTTGCTGCCCCACAGGAGCCTGAGAGTAATGAACGTGATCACTTTCGGCCACTGCATTCTGGAGTCGCCTGTGAGGCAGCCGTAAATAACTACAATGGAGAGTAAGCCAAGGGTTACAGACTTTGGAGTCAGGATCCCAGAGCCAAAGGGCGAGCCAGCCGGAGGGGGTGGGGTCAGCAGAGGGAACGGCTGAAGACCCAACGGGCCCAGAAAGGGACACGTCACAGAGGGGCTCAGACTCAGCCCAGACAAGTGCTCTGTGTCTTCTGTTTCTTTTAAAGTTTACGTATTTATTTTGTGAGAAAGAGAGAGCACGGGCATGGGAGAGGGGCAGAGAGACAGGGAGGAGAAAATCCCAAGCAGGCTCCGCGCCCAGTGTGGAGCTCGACGTGGGGCTCAATCTCACAATAGATCACAACCTGAGTCGAAATCAAGCATCAGACACTTAACCAACTGAGCCACCCAGGAATCCCAAAAGTGCTCTGTGCTTCTGGCCGAGCCTGCGGTCTGCAGCAGGCAGAGAAGGGAGGAGCAGGGTCTTAGGTCTGGTCACGTCTCGTGGCCTCATGGAGGAGTTGGCCACACCTGGCACGGAGTCCCTGCCGTCTAAAGAGACACACGCTCCCGCACTCTCGGCGTCTTGGCATGAAACCTCATGCACACACATGCTATCAGAGATCCTCACCCCAATCTTTTGTGGCCAGCAGTGCCATCACCCCATTTTATGGCTTAAGAAATGGAGGCTCAACTGTAAGTGACAACCTGGAGGCATCGGACAGTGCACAGAGCTGGTAGGACTCCCGCCGGAGTCCTGGATGTGGGACATGTGGAACGTCCCCTGTCATCGCTGGGCAAAGGAGGTGAGGTCACTGCTCATTACTTCTTCCCCTGGATGTGGGTCTGAAGGGCACACACTGGAAGTCCAACCTTCCCTTTCTTAAAATAGCTAACACTGGCAACATGGGTTTGGCTCCCAGCTCACCCCTGACCCGCTATTGGAACCCTGGACCACTTATCTGAACTTTCTGGGCCTTTGTTTCCTCCTGAGTCAACACGGATGTCGATAGTATTTACCTTATATGGGAGCAAGTGCACAGTTGGGCCTCTGTGGCCCTTCCTGTGAATGAGGTCGGAGAACCCAGGACAAGCCTCCAGCCCCACTCTCTGTGGAAGGTGGGGTAGCCAGAATACATTTTCCTCTGTGCTGTCTTCCCCACAAAAACTGTGATGTGCACTACCATGGGGTTCTCTAAAGTCTTCGAGAAATGCAAGAATACGATAAGCAGGACAGAGCTAACAAGTGCTGAGCACTTAATATGGAGACTGTGCATCCAGTTCGTGTGCATTACCTCCTTTCTTCTCCACCATAATCCTATGGGGTCAAGACCATTATTATCAGATGTTTTGTTGTTTTTTTTTTTTTTTTTTTTTTTTACAGACGAGAAAGCTAAGACTTAGGATAAGTGACCTGCCCAAGGTCTTGAAGCTAATACCAGGGCTGTTACTAAAATCTGCTTTGAAGTTGGTACTTCGACCCACCACGTTACATCATTATTGGTGATCAAAAGGATAATATCAACAGCAAAAACTACTGGGATTTTAGAAGCCATGTCTATATGATACGGCAGAGCTGCCCGAGGGTAAGTGCACTTGGCTGTGGAAAGGGCTGGGACTCAGGAAACAAAGGGACCTTGATTGAAAATACAGGCTGCCCCTACAAAAGCTCTCTTCAGGGCCTTTAACAGCGGCAGAACTGAGCACCTGCGGGGTTCCTGGTGCTCGAAGCCCTACACCATTCATCCACACACCTCTGCGCATAGAAGTCACCGCCCCTTTTGCAGCAGAGGAAACTAACAAAAAGGTCACCAGCCAGGAAGTGGCTGGGCTGGGGCAGGAATGCAGGAAGTCTGTGCCCCGTCCCCACACACCTCCAGCCCATAGCTCTCTCTGGTCTGCCAGCTACCCATGAGGAGGGAGGGCAGGGCTCAACTGTTTCTGGAGGTCCTGATGACCAAAAATGTTTAGAACCCAATGTGGGGCTTTAGGTGGGCAAGTTTGAAGGACAGCCTGTCAGCCAACCGAGCTCCAATCTATGCCTCCTAAAATCTGAAGGCCCTCGGTCCCACCCGCGACACCAGAAGCTAACAGAGGCTGACCATGAACATGTTTCTTTTCTCACTTCAACCAGCAAGTGCCTGTTCCATGTCAGGGTGTTGGTTGATAAACATTCTTGGCCACATTGAACGCCCACCACACACCTTCAACGTGGATATATTTGTATCCTCATTTTAAAGCCAAAGAAACTGATGTTTAGAGACGTAAGTGACATACTCATGCCTGTTCCACTCCTCCCTCGCATTCTTTCTACTCTAGGTGTGTCCGAGGGATAGGAAAGGGTGGGTTAATCTTGCTCAACCACCTGAGGTAGAAAGCTGCTATATTCTTCCTTTTCAGGTAAGGCAAGTGAGGCTCAGTGAGGTCGAGGGCTCCTAAAAGCCCCCAGAGGTGAAGTGAAGGATTTAGGATTTGACCCTGAACTGTCATTTGACCGTCATTTGACCTTGATTCCCTCTGCATCATCCCCTTTGAGGGCAGGGACCTGGCTTGTCCCCCTTTGGCACTCCACGCGTCAATGTGCCCTACACAGAAAGAGGATGGAACCCAGGAAAGACAAGAAGGAATGGGCACTGGGCAGGGATGTGTGACACGGTGAACAAAATGTGTGAGGAATATCAGGCAGCCCACAGCCTCCGCCTCCCCGCCACGCTGGGGGCCACTAAGGCACCCCTGAGCTTTGCTTTGCTTCCACAAGAGGTATCTCTGGGCCCCGGCCTTTCTCTCCGCACGTAACCTTAATCCCAGTAGGATGCCTTTTGCCACTGTCCAACGGCCTATTCCCAGCTCTCCTCAACCTCTTTCATTCCTTTTTGGCTTCCACAACATCTATGTTTCACTCAGCCAATAATTTTGCTCAATATCTAATTCATCTTCTGTCTTGATAGAAAGCCAAATGGGGACGAGATACAATTATTTGTGGATTTCCAGCCAGCCCATATGTCTACCAGCGTGAGGGTCGGGTTTTCCTCGCAGGCAATCTTTGTTTTTCGTGGAATTACATTCTGAGACAGTGGCCTGCTTTGACATCCTAAAGGACAGGCAGGACACATCTTTCATCTCTCGGTGCCTCGTAGCCACGGTGCTTAAAGCCCTTCTGTAGCCAGAGTCTGCGGCCCGCCGCTGTCGCCACGACCAAGGCGAGAGAGGAGTGTGCCCAGGGGACGGTCGAGGGAGCAGCGGGCAGAGTGTCACGTGAGCCACGGCTGATGTGGGGATTCCTCTCCTCACGCTAGCAAAGGTGGGAAAGGCCGGAAAAGGTTTCAGGTGCACGCGAAAGCATTTCTTTCGTCTACGGAAGTGAGCAGCAAACCAGGAAGTGTAGCTAGCCATGCGACTTCGCCACCATAGACATGCAGGTATGTTTATATCATGTGACAGCGACTGCAGGTATATCAAAAGATTGTTCACGCACATGACTACTTCAAGCTGGCGGGAGTTATTACATCTAAACCAGATCGTGCTATTAAGTTTGTTAATAGAAGCACAAATAGGACTAGATCACAAATTGAGGATTTAAAAGTTTTTCTCTCTAGCGTATCAACATAATCAAACATTATTTATGTCTCACTCTCTGTAATCCTATGTAGTGTTTTATTTTGTGCATCAGGAGACGCTACTTGGAGAAGGGGATCCGCAGGCTTCATTGGACCACCAAAGGGGCCCACGGCGCATCAGTGGTTAAGATCTTCTACTCCAAGGGAAGACCGAAGCTCTTCTACCCCCTCTCCAATGGCACGTAGAGAAAGAAAAAGGAGGAGAGAAAACAGAAGGAGGAAGTGAAGGAGAAGGAAGAGGGCTGGAAATGGTACCAAAGGAATCCAGAGGACCAAGAAAGAAAGCAGATTTGGAGCTGTACAAAACCATTCTAAGAATATAGCAAAAAAAACTCAGTGAAGGAAGGAGAGATTTAAAATAAAGAATCTGAAAATAAATCTTAAAACTCTACACTCGAGTATCTACTGCAAGACAAACACTGAAATGAAGAACCAAACACCCAGAGGACCCCGCTCTTGTTCCAGGGACTCCTAGAACGGCTTCTGCCTGAACCTGCTGAGGCCAAGGCCAGAAGGAGGAAAGTTCTGGGTTTTTCATGGGATCCTCCTGTGGAATGATAGGACCTGAACGCCTTCTCCCCGGCCGCAAGCAGCAGAGGATATAATCCGGCCAATGAGCTCCCGGATGACGCTGAGCTCCAGCTCAGTCCTCAGGGCAGAAGTGGAGTCCCCCTGTGACTTTCTACGGGGATGGCCCAAAGCAGGCGCCACCACTGAGGCAGGGGTGGGGGTGGGGTGGGGCCATGGGCTGCCGTCCCGGCCACACAGGTTCCGGGTCAGAGCAGCTACTGGACCAGCACCCTGCCCTCTCTGTTTCCCCTTCAGTGTTTGCGTCAGATCAGACACAGCCTTCCAACACCGATGTAGCCGAGGGGGCTGCTGGGACCCACGCCCCTATGCCCTGCTTTCTAGCATCGTCCCCCACCCCTTTCACCAAGGGAAGGAGGTGGAGAGAGACCTGGCCGGAGATCAGGCTCCCCGGAAGCAGACCCTGACAGCAGGTGAGGGGTGAGGGGGACCACAGACAAGGGAAGGTGGGCAGAGGACTGTTTTCAAGGCAGCTACTTCCGGGGGGGCGCAGCGCTCAATCCCACTGCGGGAACTCTGCAGGCCCCGTAAGCGACCCGCAACTCAGTTACCCCGCAAGGAGCCAGGGAGCTGGGGTACAGATGGCCCACATCCCCCCAGGGCCTGGCTGAGGGCTGACAAGGTGGCACTGATGGTGGTGATTGGCTCTGGCAGCAGCAAGAGAAAATCTACCCGCCTAAAAACGCAGGTGCTGGCATCTGGAAGCCAGCTGGTCAGCACTTGAGGAGGGACAGGGTAGAGGACGGCAGGGCCCCAGCAACAGGGCTCCGGGGCTGAGATTTATTGAGCTCTTATTAGATACACACTCTCCCGAGTGTTCTACACACTTTTCTTATCATCACGTCCCCGGAGGATGAACACAACTGGCTCCACTTTACAAAGGAGGAGTCGGGGGCTCCCTGCTCTGTGTCCAAGGTCGACCAGGCTGTAACATGCAAAACTCAGAGCTGACCACAGGCTTGTTTGGCTAGAATTTGGCTCCTTGATTTTTCTGTCTGCGTCTCAGAAGGCCCTGCGGCAGGGCCGGCTTCCTGGGCATGTGACCTGCGCGTTCACACAGGGCTCTGGGCTCCGAAGGGTCCCCTGCTTGGTTCTGGGCTCTGCAATTTCACCCTCTTCAAACTACTTTTTGAACAAGGGGGCCTGCATTTCCATTTTGCGTTGGGCCACAAATGACACAGCAGGTCCTGACTCAGGGCCGTGCCCACCCAGGCTCTAATTTCTCTAAGAAACGCATCTCAAACCCTTAGCCACTCAAAACCTGACTGCCTCGACAGAAATTGAAAAATCCCCATCATATGGATGATAATCTTCCTCCCCAAAGTTACACCGAGAATTAACAGGTGATAATGGTTTAACAGCACACTCCCAGCAACAAAGACAGGCCAAATTATTTCTCAATGGCCCTGGCTGTTTCTTTAATCTTCTTACTTCTTCTCTCTGTCGTGGCACAGCAGTTAATAACTTGCAATAAATCCAAGCAGCTGTGACTTGAAAGCTACTGAGGCCCAACCAAAAAACAGATCTATATTTTCTTTGAGGGGTGGCATCTAGGTTACCTGGGCCCAGCAAGGATTCCTCGATATTAAGGCTGTTCTTTTAAGACCCACACCGACATCTCTACAGTCTCACCCAGGGACTTGTATTTTTCCTTTTAATCACCTGCACCCACCCTTCTCCTCTAACCTTTCCAGCCGGCTTGCTCTTTAAAGCGCAGTGGCTGGATTATCAGACAGCGGTGATCACAAACGTGGCGTTGAGGGCAACAGTCGCAAAGCCTGAAGATGTTGGTCCCCCCAAAGACCGTGTTCGAGTCCCATTCTGGGGCTGCAGCCATCGCCCGGGGTACCTGGACACCGACGTGCACAATGTTGTGCGACTCCAGAGGATTTACTGAGGCCAAGAAGGCATCACGTACACCTCTGCGATTGCAATTTCCCCGTCCGGCGAAGCCCTCTCTACTTGTTTCTTAACATTTATTTATTTTCGAGAGACAGAGAGAAACAGAGCATGAGCAGGGAGGGGGAAGAGAAAGGGGGAGACAAAGAATGCGAAGCAGGCTCCAGGCTCCGAGCTGTCGGCACAGAGCCTGACGTGGGGCTCAAACTCACAAACTTCGAGATCATGCCCTGAGCTGAAGTCGGATGCTTAACCGGCTGAGCCACCCAGGTGCCCCAGCCCTCTCTACTTACAGACTATGTGATACAAGCCAAGTCTGAATTACTCCCGTCTGCCTGGCAGAGTGTATAAACGGGCCCCTTTATTCCCTCCAGCCGAACCCCAGAGAACACGAAAGGGCATTCCCAAGGGACCACAGGCCCAGTCTCTCATCCCAGTTCCAACATCAAAAAAGCTCAGAAAACTAAGTTTTTCTCGACTTATTTGGATTATCAGACAGCAGTGATCACAAACGTGGCGTTATTTGATCAAAACCTGTCCTGAACGTGACTGCAGCCAATACTGTCTTTAAAGATCTCTTTATAAGGAATATTCCCACTTTCGCAGCAGAAGTATTAACGGTTTGACTACAAGGTCCCACCCCAGACCTCCAGGGCTATTCCATGATACAGAACACACGCACCATGTAGCGGTCCAAGATCCGAAAAGTCCAAGTTCCACACCACATGCATTTCCTGGGGTTCGGCTAAACCCTTAACACAGCAACCACAGGGCACTCACAGCTCAGGGCATCCTGTCAGGCAGTCTCTCGTCCGAGAGAAGGGATGAGACACATTGCTGCTGGGGAACTTCCCTGGTGGCATCTCAGACTGGCCCTGCACTCAGAAGGCTGGATACGGAGGGCAAGGTGAGCTGGGAAACAGAGGCAGGTCCCCGCTGGTAGGTCAAAGGTTCAATAAGGAGGAAACTTACATCCAAGGCTTGTCTTGGGCACCACGAGACTCTGCGCCTGCCTAAGTCTTAAAAGCGTATAGAGGGGCCTCTGGGTGGCTCAGTCAGTTAAGCAACAACTCCTGATCTCAGCTCAGGTCATGAGCTCACGGTCTGTGAGCTCGAGCCCCGCATTGGTCTACCCACTGCCAGTGCCTGGAATTCTCTCTCTTTCTCTCTCTACCCCTCCCCCACTCATGCTGTCTCTGTCTCTTTCAAAATAAACAAACTTAAAAAAAAAAAGTGTACGTAGAGGCCTTAACTGAGTTCAGCCATGTACAATGTCCAGATGGCCACCTTGCTCTCTCAAGGCTGCATCTGTGAAATCGCTCTGCTGTGGGAACGCTGGACGAAATACACAGGGAAGGGGGCAGGAGTCTCCGATTGCCCGGGGCCATCTCGCAGGTCACCCTGTGGTCATGTCCCCCGGATGACCTCTACCCCGACACACACGCATAAATGAAGTATACAAAGTAGGACACCATCATTTCTGGTTTGGGGTGGGGGAGGGGGAGTGCTTCATGGAGGAAATATAACAGGACCAGGAGATGGCCTGGGAAGGGGAAAGTCATTCCCAACCAGGCAAAGGCATGGAGGCCGGAAGCTGTGGGGAGATGTGGGACGAGGGAGGTCACTTTCAGAGAAGCCAAAGGTCTAAGGGAGAATAGGAAATAAAGCTGGAACGCCCACATGGGGGTGGGGCGCTTGAATGCCACACTGAGGCCAAGCTTGGCAGGGCCACTGGGGCCGTTTTCGGGAAATTAAATCCTGGCAAGGCTGCAAAGAGCCCAGAGTGGCCGAGTGGCCAGGAGGCAGCTTCTGGAATCCCATGGAAAAATGACTAAGCTGTGGCCCAGGCGGTGACTGGCTGTTGGAGTCAGGGGGAGCACACGCTGGAAAGACGACAGACGGCCTAAGCGAAAGGGGCCTGGGAAACATGGGCAACCCCGGGTCTCGGGCCACAGGAGCTGGACATTTGTGCCGCAGCTGGGTGGGCCAAGGCACCCACGGGTGGGCGCCACTCCCCTCGTCGTGAGCTCACGACTGGTGCACCTGTGGCGACCCCACCGGCTGCACCCGTCAGGGCTCAGTACCATCAGCAAGGCTTTTCTTCATTTGTATTTCTCTCCCGACTTAGCCAGTGAGGCCTAATTATTTAAATCTCAATTAATCTCCATAAGGGTTCTTGCATGAGAAGTTTGTTTAATTACCTCCTTTCAACTCCCTGCTGCACATGGCCTTGTTTGGCTTATTGATCACTCGGCCTCCACACTTCTCTCTCGGGGCTGGCAGCTCAGTAGCTCAGAGGACATTCTTCAGCAGCACATCCGCGGGTTACCGAGCTCTTCCTGTTACTGCCCAGGGTGCACCCCGACAGAGGACGGGGCTCGGGACAGCCATGTAGTAGAAAACGAGGTGGAGGGGCGCCCGGGGGGCTCAGTCAGTTGAGAGTCCGACTTCAGCTCAGGTCATGATCTCGCGGTTCGGTTTGTGAGTTCGAGCCCCGCACTGGGCTCGCTGCTGTCACCCTGTCAGTACAGAGCCCGTTTCAGATCCTCTGTCCCCCTCTCTCTGCTCCTCCCCTGCTTGCCCTCTCCCAAAAATAAATATTAGAGAAAAAAGAAAAGGAGGTAAGAGTCTCACCAGCAAAGGCCCCCACCTCCTGTAGCCACGAGCATCTCTGGCCAGTGCCAATGATCCATGCGAGGCATTCCACGCCCCCTCATGCTGGCCAGACATAGGTCCGCCCTGTGTCTGTGCCCCCACGGACTCTCCCCACCACTCGGTGTGCTGCCTACCCTTTGCCCATGCGAATCCCTCCCTTCCTCCAGGGCCCCATTCATGCCCTACCAGCTCCAAAAGACTTTCCTGCACACCCGCCTTCCCGTCACCTCCGTGTTCCCAGAGCCTTGCTCAGCACCTGGACGGGCAAAGGGACCCCTGCTCCTTGGAGCTCTTGTTATGGACTGAATGCGTGTGCCCCCCCCCCCCCATTCACCTGTTCAAACTCTGATCTGATGGTATAGGAGGTGGCTGCATGTCTACACAAGTCTGCCCTCTAACACTCAGGCCAGACTGCAGCATGCATGTCCAGAAGCTCCGAGAGATGAGTTCAGGAAGCCACTTCTGCCCTCTCACATGAAGGGGGCAAAGGCGGGGGGGGGGGGGGGGGGGCGGGGAGGAGGAACTCAACACTGAGCTCCCCAGGCAACAGGGAGCTTCTGAGGAATCTGAGGAGAGGGGACAAGGAGATTTGCATGCAGCAGGTTACAAAACAGTATGGCTGGGACCATCCCATTTTTTTGGTAGAAGTGTGTGTGTGTGTGTGTGTGTGTGTGTGTGTGTGTGTGTGTGTCTGTGTGTGCGGGTGTGCGCGCATGTATGTGTCTTTGTTAGCTGAATTCTAAAAATCAGCATATATAACTTTCACAACAGAGAGTGAAACAAATTCACTTCCTTTTCCAGCAGGTACTATGTGCCTTTTTGAATGACTGCTGTTAAGAGCAGAGTACCGGTTAGAAGAGACTTTCAGACTCGTCAACAAGATGTGTGTGTGATTTGAGCAAATCTTCCGCAGAATTGTGAGAAAACCACCTCCACACCCACCCCTCTGCCCACCTCCACACACCCCCCCTCTGCCCACCTCCACACACACCCCCTCTACCCACCTCCACACCTAACCCTCTACCCACCTCCACACCCAGGCTCTACTCTTTATTATGCACATATGCAACATTCCTCTCCATGTCTCTCTCTTTCTCTGTTATGTACTGAATGTGTCCCCCCTCCCCCCACCCCCGCCCCAAATTTAAATGTTGAAATCCTAACCCTCAGAGCTGATGGCAGTAGGAGGTGTGGCCTTTGGGAGGTAATTTAGGTCACGCCTCCTACTACCATTACCAATTTAGGTAATGAGGGGGAGCCCTCAGGAATGGGATCAGTGTCCTTTAAAAAGGGACCTCAGGGAGCTCTTTTGCCTTCTGTCTGCCCCATGAGGACACAACGAAATGCGGGCAGTCTGTGACCTGCAAGAGGGTTCTACTGGAACCTCTTGTCATAGCAGCCCTCCCTGACCCTCGCTAGGATTCTGGCTCTCCCCCTCACATGCACACATCACATGTGCACACGCAAATCTCTAAGGTCCAAGAAGAGAATGTCCTAGAAGATCAATATTCAGACCATCTCAAAAACAAGAGTGGAGCACCTGAATGCAAGGATCCTGACTTCCGCTGGAGGCAGACATGCCTGTGAAGCAGACGGATGGAGACATAAACACCGTGCTACCTGTTGGACTCCAGGCTCACCTGGGGCTCAGAACTGGGGGGGCTCTTCACTCTTTCATTCAAGTTTCCCCACCCCAGATCACACTGATGACACTACTTAAATCATTTGCTTCTTTATGGCTTTTATATCTACCCCCTTTTTCTAATAGTCTATTTAAAGCTGGAAAATGAACCTCATTTTTTCTAAATGTAATTTGAGCAAATTTGCATGATACACGCAGTAACAAGTGGGTCCTGAATTATGTATGATCCTTCTAATGGGCCGGAGCTTGTTGGGAATGTGTGATCTTATAAACTACTGGGTTTGCTTTTTATGGCAAATTGAACACCATTCCCCCCCTCTTGCTTTACATATTCTCCTAATTAGGGGAGATAAAATAGATTTTAGACCTGAAAAAAGTGATTTCTTTCCAAGAGCCTACATTTGTATGGAAAGTTAAGCTCATTGCAGTCAGCTGCACCCTCTAATTTAGAGCTGTTGTCAGCATAAAGGATAATCATAAAAGATTTCCCCATCAGGAGCTCTTACGCAGTCGAGATCCTAAGGTGACATTTTCAAGTTAAGTAGGGGACCGTGAGCTGTGCTCCTGCGGGCGGCCTCAGAGACTTTGGGATGGGACTTGGATTTCACTAAGGAGGATCGATTTAAAGGTGTTCTACATGTGGCTTGTCTATTCCTCAGGAAGCAGAGTTAAGTTTGAAATTAATAACGATTGCTGCCCCTTATTGAACGCTGACAGCACGCCAGGAGAGGCACTAACTGCTTTTGTGCTGTGGTCTTGGACAGGAGGCGGTTCGTTGATGGCACAAGGCCACTCGGCAGTGACGGAGAACCCCTACTAGGGATTCCAGGGGATTCTGGAGTTGCAGTGGCCTTTCTTGCCCTTCTGTACAGGGGGAGAAGTGGGGTGGGTGAGGGTGGAGGGTGTGAAGAGGTGCGGGCACGGTGGGTGGAGGAAAGTCTATAATTATCCCGAAGTATTGCGTCATCATGAGCCTCGTAGTGGGGTCACTTCTTTCTGCTTTCACCCCAAACAGGAAGACATTCTTTCAGAGACTTTAAAATCCCTTCCCCTCGCTACAGGCTATCAACACACCGACCCTTTGGAGAGACCACACACCGGCTGACTGGGTTCAAGAGAGAAAGCGCCAGAACCCACCACCATTCTCAGGGTGAAAGAGGCACAAGCCTATCCTTTCCGGGGCCCATGGTGGGGGCCTGAAGGGAGAGGCTGACAGTCTGAAAGCAGTGGCTTAGCCTCCGGCCCCTCGAGAAGAGAGAGGAGGAAGAGGCCCCCTCCTGCAGCCTGCCTTTTCTGGCCTCGTTTTCAACCTGGGCAAGCCCTCCTGTCAGGGCGGCTGCCAGCGGGACTGTCTTCTCCTTCAGGAGGGACCCCATAACCACACAGATAGTCAACCCCAACAAGACAGTCACAGAACACAGTGATATCGGCCAGGGGGTGGCAAACTGTCTCTGGAAAGGGCCACATAGTAGATATTTTTGGCTCTGTGGGCCATACCACAACCGTTCAGGTGTACCACTGCAGCAGGAAAGCAGCCATAGACAATATGTAGATAAACCAGTGTGGCTGTGGTTCCAATAAAACTTTATTTATAAAAGGAGGTGGTGGGCCGGATTTGGCCCACGAGTCAACCCCTGGTCTAGACATCCTGCATGTCTCAATGGTAAATAACATCACACCGAGTATACTAATGATCTAGCCATGCTGTTTATGGCCTCTTCTCTAGTAATAGGTGAAAACCTGCCTGTCTTTCTGTGACACTTAGTATCTTGTCTTGATTGTCTGCTAAAAACTACTGTGAATAAGAACATTCATGTCCCCCGGGCAAGCAACTCTTGCACGGAAGTCCATTCCACACTCAAGAGAGCCACGAAACATCATAAGATGTGAGAAAAACACACCAGCTTCTTAGAACACAGCTCTGACTGCTACAATTCCAAACAAAAGGACTTTTCTGAATCAAACATCTGCAGTCAGGTTAATGGCTCCTTCAGTTTTCCCCAAGAGCAAATGGAAGGAGGGTCTTCACTTTGCATTTCTGTAACAACCTGCAGAGATTTCTCTTGGGAATAAAAGCATCATCTTTGCACAGGGGAATTCACCTCTCTACCCCTGGGAGGGGGGAAAGTGTGCTCACAGCTATTCATCAGGATTCCAGAAGAAGTCTCAGGATTCTGATGCCGCTACCCTGACAGACAATAAATGGGCCCAGGCCCTGGGGCAGAGCATGGGCCAGATTTGGGGCTGGAGGAGGTCACATCTGAGCTAAGATTGGAGGGTAGGCAGCAGTTAGGCAGGTGAAGGGAGAGAGAAGAGAGGCTCAGGTAGGGGAAACAGCAGAGGCAATTTCTCTCCTTGAGGAGAAAAAGAGCCCAGAACCTTCTAGAATCTCAAATAGGTTCAGTGGGGCTTGAGGGAGGAACTCAAGGGTGGTTCTGAAGAGGTAATTAGGGGTTGGGTGATGCAGGCTGGTGAAAGTCGAGTTATATGATGTTGGGAAGAGGGTCTGTGAAGCATTTTAAGCAGAAAGGTGATGTCATCACATTTCGCTATGGAAAGAACAGCGATCAGAATTCATGGAGCATTCTGCTCTGCACCAGAACCTGCGCTCCGCTTTTCAAACACTATCCCGTTTATCCCTGGGAACAGCCTGGTGTAATGGCGACGAGCACAGGGTCTAGAAGCCAATTCCGAGGCCACACACCAGCAAGAGAACCCCAGGCTCCTGGTTCTCCTCTAACCTCAGACCTCAGAAATGAGCTGTAGGCCTTTTGTCTTCAAAACAATAGTTAACAAGTGAAAAGATCAGCCCCCACCCCCCCAATATTCAGAAGATGCTCATTTCGTGGCTAATTTCTTCAGACTCAGAATGCATCACTTTTGTGCAGTTGCTGAAAGAGACCCCATCAAATCATAAAGAGAATTTATTCTATAAAGAGTAGGGTAATTAAGACACATTAGTTAGCTCAGCGTGAAACAAAGAAGCCACTCAAAGAAGTCACCTTTCCCTGGAAGAAAAAAGAGAAAGAGAAGGTAATCTTTTGTTTGCTCCCCTTTGCCTTCCAGATGCCAAACTTACTTTTCACATCTTAATTTTTCTGCTGATTTTTTGTTTGTTCTTGGAGGGTAGGAGGTGGGCGCTGTTTTTGCTCAAGTGCCCTGGCCTGGATTCCGGGAGCAAGGCCAGTGTGAGCTGCAAGACAATGAAGTAAGTTCTGCCTCTTTCGGAGGCTTCAACCACAGCATGACAATGACCCCAGCTGTGCCTCTCCAATTTACTTTTTTCCTCTGAAATGTCACAAACACAGGCCATTATCATCTTTTTAAAAAGTAAGAGGCTTTTTAAAACTACCAGAACGCTGGGGGTGGACAGCAGTGGGCAATGCTTGGAAAGAGAAGACAGAATGGAGATTGTGAGGGCGACTGAAGACCGTCTGATGTCACCAGCAGGCCTGGCCCTTCTGCCTTGACTTCCAGAAAGCTCAGAGCTTGACCCTGTGTGTAAGTAGTGTAGGTATGATTTTAAGATAGTAAGTGTGGTTTTAGTGTGAGTTGCTGTGTGTTTTACTTTCTGCCTGTATGTGTGGTTTTTGATCTTCTGTGTGGGGTGTGTGTATGTGTGTGTGCATGCCGTATGGAAAGCCACCTCAAATCTTCTGTGGAATTAGGCAGGAAAGAGACATTTCAGAAACCAGAGAATCCTGCTGCGGTGACCATTTGTTAGCCCCATTTGTGAAACGGAAGCATGAGAGGAACCATTCCCCGGAAACTGAGCAAGGGTCCTTGGCCCCCAAGCAGTCCTTCAGGACTAATAGCAGGGGTATTAGAGTGCATGCCAGCTTGTGTTTTACAAGCCACAATAAACCTGCTCTTCTTTTTTTCTTTTTTTAACATTTATTCATTTTTGAGAAAGAGAGTGAGCAAGCAGAGGAGGGGCAGAGAAAGAGAGGGAGAGAGAATCCCAAGCAGGATCCACACCATCAACACAGAGTCCAACGTGGGGCTCAAACCCACAAAGTATGAGATCATGACCTGAGCTGACATCTGACCTGAGTCAGACCCTTAACCGGCTGAGCCACTCAGGTGCCCCCCACCTGCCCTTCTTATAATGTCACTTTGACATTCTTCCCATGGAGAGGAGAGATCTGTTTCCCCTCCCAGAATCTGGCAGGTTTGTGGCTACGGTGGAAGGGACGCCATGTGGCTCCCAAGGTGAAGTCATGAAGGTGATATATGACTTGTGTTCAGCTCATTTTTGGACACTTGTTCCTGGAACCCGGCCACCATGCTGTGAAGCCCAGGGAGCCGCATGGAGAGGCCACATGGAAGTGCCCTGACCCCCAGCCCTCGCAGAGCTCCCACCAACAGCTAGCCTCCACGTGAGACGAGGGATGGGTTTCCAGATAATTCTACCTTCCAGCTGTCACATCACCCCAGTCTTCCAGTCTTCCCAGCTGGAGCCCCAGACAACATGGAGCAGAAACAGCCCTTCCTGCTATGACCTTTACAAATACCTGACCACGGGATCCACGGGCAGAACACTCTGGGAGTTGTCTGACAATGCCTGTAACTGGCACACAGTGGAAGGGGAAGGGAGTGTGAAGTTTCTCAGCACTGTCGACAGTTACCACTTGGTGACCTCCAACAAGTCATTTCACCTCTAGGAGGCTCAGGGTTCTCATCTGCAAATGGGAATAATACCTCCCTCATGGGGACTTGTTCAGAATTTTGTATAGAAAATTTTGTACGGAAAAGCATTTGATAGATATCAGGAAGCACTGTTCAAAGAGGAAGAATTATTATCTTTAAATTTCAGAAATGTCACCAGTAAGCCAAAGGCAAATTCAGCAGGAATCTTATATGACTGTGGGTGACAAGGCCGGATGGGGTCATTAGGACAGGGTGTCTCTGTCTCTCAACTTTTAACTGTGACCTAAAAGGTAGTCATGAGAATCCAGGAAGTGAAAGTGTACATGAAAAGCATTTAATGACATAGTCCTACTAACTAGCATTGTTTTGAGTATTAAGTTGTAGAACACGTTTACATTAAGGTTGAAAATAGAACATTTCTTAGGAAAGCCCACAAGTTTTCGCTTGTAGCCAGGAGTATACCCACCCCAGTAGGAGACTGGGGATTCTTCTCCAGGACAAATGTCCAGGGTCTGGCAATTTCGTAAGAGTTCAGTAAATGTGGACCATTGTTTCTGGTGCCATCTGACGTGGTTTTATTTCTGTGCAGAATATTTCTTTTGGAGGAAATCTCCCTCTTGGGGATTTCTTGGATCAATTGGCTAGCTCTTTTTTGGTCCTGATTTCTCCCTCCTCATTCCTTATTCCTTCCTCCTATTTCCTTATTTCCTCCCTCCTTATTTCTCTTTCTCACCCTCTCCCTCTGTAAGTCTCTCCAATTTGGAGGTTTGAGTTGGTACAACTCGCTATTGTGAAGTTCCCTCTCTTCAGACTCAGCTCCTGCTTGTAGAGTGTCTTCTCTGAGCTCAACACTCCCCCGCGTGCGGGCGCAGCGAATCCTGGTGACTGACAAGGTAGGGATCGCTGCTCCCATTTTACAGATGAGAACAGAAAGGCTCAGAGAGACTTGTGGTTTCATCCAGAATATACCACGAGAGAGGCATAGCTTGGATGGAAGCCCAGGCCTCTGACTTCACTGTTCTTTCCTCCCCATTCCAGCTAGGCTGAGGGCAAGCTCCCCTCCTTTGTCCGCTTCTACCTCCATGTTCTAGAGGCTTGGGATGATGTCACTGCATTTTAAGTAATTTCAATTAGCCCCTCAAACTGAAGCAGGAGGAGTGTCTGCAAGTTGGTTTTATGAAGGCTAGACTCATTTTGATACAGAACCAAGATATTTCATGTATAATGTTGGCATATTGTCGATTATCCACAGAGTCTGTTTTTTCATCACAAGCCCAAGGGTTCCCTTTACCAGATTACACTCTTTCCCCAACAAGAAAGGGGCTGGTGGGTACTGGAGAGGGTTCGTGTCCGACGTGACTGAGTCGGGCATCGCACAAACCCAGATGTTATTACATCTGGATGTTTGTTTGTTTGTTTTTCTTCCTGGAAAGAGAAATAACGAGCTCTTGAAATTCAAATTCCCATGGACTCTGAAGTCATGAACATATTTAAAACCAGTGTGAGGCTGTGACATTTACAATCACCGAATTCATGTCGGAGAATAAATCCGGAATCACCTACATATGGAATATCCATTCATCTCCAGCCATGTGTTGGGCTATGTATGCTTCAGCACTGAAAATATTCAGAAAAGGTGACAGGCTCGTGTTCTGGAGGTAACCACCCTCAACCGCCAGCCTCTAGACACTCAGCACATGTGCTAAAAATCAGGGGAACCCAGAGACACAGCAGCAGGGAGGAGAGAACGGAACAGCGGAGAGAGACAGGGCCTGGCCGTTTGTCAGCTCCTACCTGAACGGGCGCACTTGGCTTTGCCTGGAGACACAGGTGTGTGGGCTGACCGCAGCAAAATGAATGTCACAGCCGGGACAGGCATGTGAGTTTCTCAGCCAGAAACGCATCCCCATTAAAACCAAATGAGGCTCCCGCAGATGACGTCGGGAGCGCTCAGCCGCTACTGCCAGAGGGACAATTTTTGAAGAGCTAAAGATGCTCACCTCGGCGAGGCTGACAGGCAAACACATGAGGGACGCTTCACTGGCCACCTACCCTTCTGAGGAGACATCTGCCAGCCCTTGCTGTGTGAGTCATCCCGGGAGGCCTTGCTAAAAACTCCAAATACAGGTTTATTTATGCTGCTACCTCCCATTGTCTGGGGGGTGGGCTGTGAAAGCTTCCTGTCTTCCTCCTCTCCAGCCTTGTCGTCCTGTGTCTGGAGAGGGTGGGGACCCCACCATGGCCGGAAGTAAACACCCAGTGTCCAGATCTCTCGAGAGCATCTTTGTTTTACTTTCTGAACCTGTATCTGGCACACTGGTGAGAAGAGTGAAAGCGCTGGAACTTCAGAAGAACCATTTCTCCACATTTCTCATCGGTTTTATGCCTAGAGGCCAAGAAAAGGAAACCCAAATATTCATCCCGCCCTCCCTCAGCAAGTAATTTTTGAGCACTAGTTCTGGGGAGCAAACAAAGTGAGCCACAGATTACCTCCACACAGCTTCCTCCGCTGAAATGTGCGCATGGTGGTTTTCTGCTTTCAGAGTGTGTCTTGTCACCTCAAAGAGAGAGGAAGCTTCTGGAAGCCCACTGTTGTCTACTCCTTCGGGCCCCCCGCAGAGCTTGGCCACGTGTTCAGCACCCTTCTAGGATTCCTTATCTCACTTAAGGCCACAGCCACCCTGTGAAGTCAGTTAGGACCCTCGTTTTACAAATGAGGAATCTGAGCCTGGAGAGCCAGTGGTTCTGCAATGGACCGATGTTTGTGATGCTCTGGTCCAGGCCTCTGAGCCCAGACTGTGCACTGTGTTCATACCGCAAGGCAAGGAAGACACAACGCTGATGAAAGGAGTGAAGTTTTGATCCCGAGGCTCTTATAGTTTAATGGGCGAGTCAACTGAACATCAGGAGGAGGACTGAAGTTGGGAGAAGCCCAAAGAACTTAAGAATAAGGGTAAGGGGAGGGCACCTGGGTGGCTCAGTCAGTTAAGCGTCCTACTTCAGCTCAGGTCATGATCAGTCTGCTCTTGGGCTCGAGACCCGCGTCGGGCTCTGTGCTGACAGCTCGGAGCCTGGAGTCTGCTTCAGATTCTGTGTCTCCCTCTCTCTCTCTGCCCCTCCCCCGCTCACACTCTGTCTCTCTCTCCCTCAAAAATAAACAAACTTTAAAAAAATTTTTTTAAAGGAGGGTGCCTGGGTGGCTGAGTCGGTTAAGCATCCGACTCTTGATTTCCACTCAGGTCATGACCTTACAGTTCCTGGGATGGAGCCCCGCTTTGGGCTCCACACTGAGCCTGCTTAGGATTCTCTCTCTCCCTCTCTCTCTGCCCCTCACCCCACTCATGCTCACACTCTCTCTCAAAATAAATGAATAAACTTAAAAAAACAAAAAAGAATATGGGTAAGTCTGGGAGCTAAGGTCATTGGCTCAACGCTCCATCCAGGGGCCTCGTCTTGCCACTGGGGCCACAAGCACCGCGTCTGCTTCTCTGCAGCCCGTCAGAGGTTTGCCAGTGGTGGCTCTGCCCCTCCAGCTGCCCTTGGTCGGACTGTCATGCCTTTCACTGCCTGGCCCCGGGGCTCCCATGCTCACTCTCCCGCACTTGGTCACACATGACACCATAGCATGCATTCCACACATCAGGCAGTGTGGCTTCGGGCCAGGAGTGCCCCTCTACCCCAGCTGCCTTGACAAAACTTCCAGAGCCGTGTGCACCAAGGCGATTTCCAGAACTCATCCCAGGAAAGCCTGTCACAGACCCAACTGTCAAAAACGTCACTCCCTCAGAACTCCTGGCAATCTCCGAATCTAGTTAAAGAAAGGTAAGATTTGTTTACTAATGGAATGGCTTCTGTGTTTCACCCGTTTTATTACCGACTCGACTAGGGTTCCATTCAGAAAGCCCATATTGAGCAAATGCCCTGGGTGGGGCAGCGTGCAGGCGCTGCGGCAGACGGGAGGCCAGGACACAAGCCTGGCCCTCCAGAGCCCCTCCCCCCCCCCAAGGCAAAGGCTCACTATGCGGCCATGACACAACACGTCCCAGCAGCCCACGGCTGCTGGCTTTGCTTTCTGTGTATTCATTGTTTAATAAAGGCAGCAGAATAGGAAAAAGTAGGGGGCTTGTAGTCAGCCAGCTTCTTGCCTAGGGCCTGACACGGCCTGATTCCTCAGAACACACTGGAGATAGTTGCCCTCTCTCCGCGTAGTCAAGGCAGCTCTGTGCCCTGCCTGTACCCATCACCTCCCGTATCCATAGCCCCGAAACACAGGGTGGTTGCTGGGATGTTGAGAGACATAATTATCACATCACTTCATGAGCGAATTAGGAGCAAACAACTCATTTCCTGGGTCTCCTGTCGAGTTTAAATACAAGACAGCAGCCTCAGACAGGGAGAAATCTGGCAGATCTTACCTGGGGCCCGAAGCTAGGCTAAACACCGTCTTTGAAAAAGAATGAAAAAGGCAGAGGTGAAGGTGTGTGTTTCCAGACTCCTGGCGCCCAGCTCTGTGCCAGGGGCGGGAGAGGTGGCAAGGACCCTCATGCCTGCTCTCTGTGCCCCTGGGAACCAGCCTGAGGTGTGGGACTAACATGACACAACCAGAGACCCTCACTGTGTGGTGCCGTGCTCCAGGGACTCAGAGGGTGGACAGACTCAGGTCCTGCCACTGAGGAGTCCCTGTGTAGTGAAGGACATGCAGATGTCCGTGGTGACTACAGTCCCCGCCACGAAGACCCAGGTTGGGAGAAGGCGAGTGGCAGGGCCCTAAACCCAGTCTGGGGGTGTCCAGACAAGCTCCCAGCAGGTGAAACATCACCTCAATTCTGGAGAACAAGACAGAGACGAAGAGGAAAACATTCCAGGTCTAGGGCAGCACTTACGAGTACAGGACTGGGGACATGTTCAGGCAAGGGGGTGCTGGAGGTTTACCGGACGTGGGGTCTCACCTGATCCTGAGAAGCCACACAGGATTAGCCCAGGAGAGGACGCTTGACTTGTGTGAGCCCTGGGACTGCAGCTCCATGGGACAGCAGTGGCTGAGGCCTCGCTCACGCCTGTAACTGCAGCCTCAGCAGGATGGCAAGACAGCTGAAATCCTGGCCTCATCACAACTGATGGGAGATATACAGAAAAGAAAGAATTAAGAATAAGAATACCTGTAGCCTAGAGATTTGAGACTTATTTCCTTATGTAAGTTCATAGCAATCAGATGAAATGACCCAGAGAGAATCTTCCATGGCTAATCTTCCCATTGTAGGAAAGAGAAAACCTTCTTAGATCCCAAGCTCTGTGGCCCATCAGTATGGTTTCCTGAGCGTGGGAGATGAACCTGGCATCGGGCATTTTGGTTTGTATCTGGGAGCGTTTGCCTGGATGGTCCCTGGTAAGCAACTTACATCCAGCTTGCCCTAAACCCCTGCTCTAGGAAGCCCTCCTCACTTACCGAACCCCTTGATCCTGTAGGGTGGACTAGAGCCACAAACTTTAATCCTAAGGTTCTAAGACTACTCATTAGGCCTTGTTGGAGGGGGGTCAGGGGCACAGGCTTTCTCAGAGCCAAGCCCAACAAAATCACTGCACACAGCCTTGGGCAGGACTCTCTATAACTGTCTATAAGATGAAGGGGGGCAGGCAGCTGAGTGGGGTGTGGGAGCTCAGAGGGCATGCACGGGATACAGGGGAAAGGACAAGGGAACAAGAATCAGACAGGTCTGGGTTCAAGGTCAAATCTCTCCAGCTTACAAAAGCTACGTACCTGCCGGAAGTCAGGTGACCTCTTGGGGTCTCAGTTTCCTCCTATGTCAGCTTTCAGATAGCATCCGAACTCTTATCAGGAGGTAAAAGCTTTGTATTATAGCCAGAAGACAGTGTCAACATCTGGTCAGTTCCCAGGACCCTAGAGCACAGGGACAGTCTTGTGTAGATGTTAACTTTACTGACCAAAGGCCCTGAACAGGCTGAAAGGCCATGAGCCAGGTTCACAGAATAGGAGTCAGCAGCCTGGTGCCCAAACCCCTGCTAACAGAATCTCCCCTGAGGAGGACCCAGGAGGCTACTGGCTCCAGAGCGAGGAGGAGCAAATCTGATTCTCCTATGAGTCTGAACAAAGAGATGTCCACCCCAGTGAGTCTGTAGCTGAGCCAAATATCGTGCACCAGAACGAGAGTGAGGCCTTCCCCACTAGCTCTCCCTTGGCTCCACAAGATCCAAGTTTTTGGAAGTTCTCTTCTTTTTAAATAATTTTATTTTATTTTTTATTTGAGAGAGAGAGAGAGAGAGAGCACGCTGGGGAGAGGGGCACAGGGAAAGAGAGAATCTGAAGCAGGCCCCATGCTCAGTTCATAGCCCAATGCAGGACTCAATCTCACGACCCTGGGATTGTGACCTGAGCTGAAATCAAGAGTTGGACGCTCAGCTGACTGAGCCTGCCGGGCACCCCCCTGGCAGGCCTCTTCTGAGGCACCCTGGAGTGTGCCTGTTCTAACAAAGGGTCCTGCTAGTTATGTTTTGCTAAAAAAAATTATGTTTTGCTGAGTAAATCTGAGGATCTAATTGGCTTTATTAAGCAATTCATGAAGTGGACGGCATTCCCTCCAGCAAGCAGATGGGAGCTCCACAGAGGGGCACCAATGGATGGTTTTCATAGGGAGGAGGGCAGGGTATGAAGGGATTAGCGAAAGAAAAGAGGGTTCCAGGCAACATCACCTTCCCTGAAGGGGAAGGGAAGGGGGTCTTTTGGGGGGGATCTCCTCATCTTCCTTCAGAGGATGGAGAGAGCCCACGTGACAGATTACCTCATTGGTGCCAACCAGAAAATTCCAGATTGGCTGGCTTAAAATTTCTTGCCTGGAGAGGTTGAGACTGCAATTAAGTCTTGCTTTGCTGTCCTGGGGGTCAAGTGACTCCATCTTGGGCCTGTGGCTTTCTTTCTAACAGTTTATAGCAAGAAAAGCATTTCCTTCTGAGCCGGGTCCAGTCAGCTACAGAGAGTGGGCACCTTCCAGCTCCTCCCTTCCTATCCAACCTTGCCCACCAGAACCGTCTTTATTGAAGCAAAGGCACGAAGGACAGAAGTCAGGGTTGAGATCCGCAGCCAGCTGGGACGGAATACATGAAACACGGTTAAAGGGAGTTTCTAGGCTCACACAGGTTATAGAGCAAGACTGAAAAAACCTCGCCAGGATTTTTCAAAGCCACTTCAGGTAAGAAAAAGTATGGAGAATGATTTCTGAAAGCGAGGGCAGATAGAAATTCAGAAGCTCCAGCCCAGTTAGCTTGATGTCAATTCTGGGCAGAAACCTGTTGATGGGGATCAGCCAGATGCATGAGTTTGGTCGGTGACACTGACATTGCCCGTCTCACTTTAGAAATGTGCTATGGGCAGAATCCAGCTTCTTTCACCCAAATACTTGGTAAAATGCTTTTTTCAAAGCAAGATGAGGAAGGAGAAACGGCATAATGTGCGTTGAGGTAGCCATTCACAGAGTGGAGCTATCCCTTTGGAAGCCACTTCGTGGGAGAGCTGACCCACTGGTTGTTTTTGCGTGGAAATCCACAAGCGGGTTTTATATGGTGGCAACTTTTGCCTCAACTTGCCAACAATCAGAGCTGTTCAATAATACACTGACATCCTCCGAGAGGGAGCTCCCCGTCACAAAAGGTATTCAACTAACATATTAACATCTGCTAGCATGGCTCTTAGAGGCGCACACAGTGTCGGGGTACAGAACGAAAAGACCCAAACGCCAGGATTTGCTTGGCCAATCACCACCTCCGCGACCTTGGGAAATTCCCTTAACCGTTCAAACTCTCGGCCAACTCTTATGTAAAATGAAGATAATTTTTTATAGGGAGGCTGTGAGTTCCAGGAGATGGTAAGTCATAAATTAAATGAGATAATGTCCATAAAAGCATTTTATAAACTAAAAAATGCTGTACTGATGTGTGTTATCATTAAGATTTTAGGGGCTTGGAAATACAGGACTCTTGAGGCTGGTAGCATTTGGTGCAGATTGCAGTATTTGGTGCTGGCGCTCTGAAGCCTGGATAGAAATAAAGTGCCGTGGAGCAGATCACGCCAGCTCTGGCATGTGGTGCGCAGATTATTACTCAAACTTCTCATTCAGTCGTAATGATTATTTTAAAGCATCAAGGCCAGGCTAGTTATATCGGCTTGCAAGTTGGCATATTTTTATCTTGGTCTATTCCAAGTTCGAAAAATGATATATTGGGTATGCTCTAGGTCCGGCGACAGTCCAAGAAATCCCCTACCTAATTAAAGAGGTTGACAGATGGAAAGGAGTTCGGGACACGGTATCCCCAGCTCACTGCTGGGCTTGGAGCAAGGTTGCCGGCTGTGCACGGAATCTCTGTGGGGAGAAGGATGCCAAGCTGGACAGGGTGGCTTTCCTCCTTCTGTCTCGCTGGGGCTACACAGGCACTGCGTCTGGGGTCGGCTTCTCAGCTGTGACTTCTGGCGACTGGCCTCAGTTGCACCGAGAGCTTCCAGTTGGGAGAGTCGGGTGCTGGCATCTGGGGCCATGAGTCCTCTTGATTCTCATTCGCTGTGTACCGTCTTTCTGGTAGAAAGGCCGTTCGGCGAGAACTTGTGGAACAAGTGCTCAACCCAGCAAAGCTTTTGTCTCTTCTGAATAAGACTTGAGCGCGGTCTTGTCCCAACTCAGCACCTTCTAGCCCTAAAAGCCACCAGAAGTGAGAACGGAGTCACCAGCTGACCCTGCACTCACTACTGTCCTTCCGTTCCCTTGGGTTCTAGCCCTTCACCCGTGGACGCCATGAGGGAACCAGGCCTGGGGAGGCAGGTGAATTCCAGTGACCCAGTCTATCTGGTGGTGGAGCTAGGGAGAAAACACTTCAACAGAAGACGTTCCTTACATTCTCTGGGATCCCCACGCTAAAGGATGGCTGAATTGGGTGATTCCTGAGGATGTTTCCAGCGCTCTAAGCTATCGCACATTTGCTGCTGAAGAAGAATTACATTTCTAAAATATCATAAGACAATCTAGCAGAGAAGCACCAGCTGGGGGGGCTGCCACTTGACTGGCTGAATATCCTTGGGCCAGCACTTGGTCTCTCTCATATTCCATTTTCCACCAAAAAAAAGAGGATGAAACTCTTTGACTCCCAGAATGAACTCAAGTTCTAGAGAAAAACAGGTATGTCAAGCCCTTAAAAGCTTGAATCGTACCTAGTAGGGGTTCAATAACTCCTTGTTTGTTCCTGTCCCCTTTATCTCCAACAAGGGATGGACAGCATTTTTTTTTAAGAAAGTGAGGACTCCTTTGTCTGGAGGCTTGACAGATAATGTGACAGGAAAGAGGGGAGCTGGAAGGACCAAAGTCACGTGAGAGAGATCGAGGCTCCCGTCTCCTCCACGGTGGGGTGTTTCTAAGACTACCAACCCCTGGTGGCTGTGGGGGGGGGGCTCCCTTCCCACACTCCATGTGAGTCCCCGGGGGGCTGGTGCCATTTCCCGGTGGCTTCGAGCGGCACTAGATGCCCCTTTCCTGAACCCAGGAGCAGGCAATGTCCCACCACGACTCCAGACGGCAGGGCCACCCACTTCCAAGCTGGGCCGTGTTCCGGACGCTGCATTTTATGGCACGGTATTCGCAAGGCTCTGCATTTCTTGACGCAGTAAATCTTCCTCCTTCTTCCTGCAGAAGGAATTGCCATACGCGCATAAAAGTGACTGTAGGAGAAGTTTTAGGCATCTCTCTGCCCCTTTCCCACCATGTAAGCATTCCTGCGGATCCCGGCTTGGTCGCCCAGATGGTCTATGAGAAGAAATCCACAGCAACTCATCACCGGGCGTTTCTTCTTGCCAAGACGCACAGAAGGTTTATGTTTCATGATGGAAAGGTAAGTATCTCGAACAAGGCAGAATCCAGGGTAATAAAAGCTCCTTTTATTTCATATTCTCTTTCGCAGTGGTGGGTTTTATTCTGAATCTCACTAGACGCTTGACAAGCATAAAAAGCAACCGTTTCCTGCCTTAAAAATGTTGCCTTCTGAGGTCTTTTTGTTCCCTTGAACCCAGCCAGCCTAGGTTCTCCATGGGAGGGCAGAGATGCTGAGAAGGATACCATTGTTTGCACCGGAATAGCAGCTGTGTGGGGTGGGGGTGGGGTGGGATCTCTCCCACAGGCAGGGCGACAGGTCCCCTGGCAGAGGGTGGCAAAGCTTGTTTGTTTTCTTCAGGTATCTGTGTGTGAAGCTAACCCGTGTGACTGCCGCAGCCTTCTTTCCGTGCACGGGCCCTGTGCCGGGCACACACTCTACATACCGGATGCAATGCTGGTGCTTCCAGTTCTGTATCCAGCCATTTGCGTCACCCTCAGAAAGGTTCTCATCCACTGTTGCTGGATTTCAGAGAACCCAGAGAAAGCCATGGGCGTCTTCCTTCTCTCTCTCTCTTACACACACGGAGTAACAACGCATGCAATTTCGTGGATTCCCTGGGCCCCCTTCATGAAGCCCATCCATTAACCCACAGGATACTGGACCTCCGAGCTAAGAAGTTTGCTCTAATTTGTGCCCTATCTGGGAAGTAGCCTCCAAAGGCATCTTTCCCCCTTGAATGTGAGCTCTGTGGGAGCAAGGTCACCTCACATTCAGCTCTGCGTTCCCCACAGCCCATTAACCCAGGACCAAAGTGACAATGAGAGATAGATTCCAGGTCCAAGTCAGCAAGGGCATTAGGACCCACCAGATGACTCTGCTTAATCCGTGACTGAAAGAGATTCTGCCCACCGAGCAGAGGGTAGAACGATAGCACAGCTTAGGCAGAAGCCTCTTTCTCGGCAAACCCTTCCCCCCCCCCCAAGATCTGGGGCCGTGCTCCCAGTCCTCTGCAGCGGCCAGCATCTGCTCCAAGCACCTTCACAGCAAGCACCCCCCACCCCTTGCATCTGCTTGCGGGGACCACGTCGTCACCACCCAGAGGCCCCCTCCTAGGGCGACTATGGTACTGATCCGGCCCGAGTTGAACAGGCCATGACACTCACGTGTCTTTTTCCATCAGAAGCAAGATATCTAGGTATTTCACAGAAAGCTTCATCGAGCCCATTTTTTGACCCTAGAGATGAGAGCCGGTCTGTGAGTGTCACTTGGATAAGCCAAGGTGGTGGTGACAACTGTGGGAGGGCCAGGGAACAGAGGCAGGGATCTGGAGGGAAATAGCCAGTTTCCATCCCCACCCTTCTGTTGAGAGGCAAGGTGACCCTGTCCTCACCTCCGTTTGCTCATCTGGAAAGTGGGGATGACAGTACTTCCCTCGCCCTGTTGTTTTGAGAACCCAAGGCTGGGGATGGGCCTTGATACCTGTGGAGAGGGCTGTACGGGAAGAATATGAAGAGCGCCACCCTGAGTGCACAGCCCCAGCCTCTCCGCACACCCGGCGGGCAGGGGCACCCTGCCTGCCAGCTCATCCCACAGGGTGGGGGCCCTGAGCCACGGCACTGATTCCAGAGACCCCGATCCCTGGGGACAGGACATCTCCAGGTCTCCTCCTCCGGGACCAAGAGTGCTGACCTTACCCAGCAATTACCCTTCCCTGGTAAAGCTCTCCAGCTCCCAAAACTCGAAGCCCCGCAGTTAACAGCCGGCGAGAAGCTAATAAGCCCTGAGCAGTGAAGAGCCCCGGCCCGCGGATCCTGTTGCCATGGCAACTCCTGCAGGTGTTCCTGAAAGGAAGGAGGAGGCCAAGGGGTTCGGGTTGCCTTTGGCTCCCTTTCCGAAAATCTAACAGTAAGAAAGGTCATTGGGTGAGAGAGGCCTCCTCGCGTGGGCAGCAGACACAAAGGCCCTCGCCCGGGGTTGCACGGCTAGTAACCCGCACGGAGCGCCACCATCAAATCCGCTCTTCCCCGCTCCGCCCGGGCTGCCGTCGCCGGGAGTTGGGGAGACTGTCTCTGCCGCCCAGGCCTCCCACCTTCTTGTCTAGGTCTGCAGACACCTGTTCCCTCCCGTTCCCTGTCACCATCCAAAGGAGATCTCAAGTAGGACAGCTGCTGAGCCCCAGGTCCCCACCCCTGCCCTGGATGAAGGGGGCACACGGAAGGGGGCTCCCTTTCCTCCTGGTGTCCCAGCCATTAAGACTAAGCCCACCAGGGGCTATAGGTGGCCGGTGAGCCCTGCCTTGTGGAAAAGGACCAGAGAGAGAAACCCACAGGCAGGGAAACTCACAGAGGGTTGGTAAAAATAAGAGGGGCTCTTGTCGCGTCTGAGCCCCTAGATCTGGTGTTCCCAGAGGTCCCCTACACCCTGCCCCTTCTGTGGTTGGTTACGGGAGCAAACAGTCGCCCCTCCCATTGCTCTGAGCTGTGCTCTGTTAATAGCACAGCTCCCACCCCCCACATCCTCTAAGGCTGTGGAGACCTCAGCTTGGTGCGGGGACAGTCACCGTACCTTTCTGCTAGATCTTCTGTCTCCTGCTCCTGGCACCTGAAAGCCTCCACCCCAGGGAAAGGCTTAGAAGGAGCATCAGGAACAAGGAGGGAAGAAATCGGGGCTGGGGCTGCCTCTGGGGAATGCCTTTCCACATCCCTAAAACACCCTGCAGGCAGCCAATCACCTGCAGGGGATACGAGTAACATCACGAAGTCTGGGGAACCAGGAGGTGATTTCAGTGCAGAGAGCTCTGACACTCACAGCAGGGGGACCTCACCTCTATGTGCCTCAGTTTCCTCATCTGTAACAACACCCACCTCACAGAGTTGTAAGGATGGAAGTTGAAGAATGGAGATGATGCACAGAGTGCCAGAGTTTGGGCAGGATGTACATGGGTGCCTAAGCCCTGCCCCGCACCCCCCCCCCAGCACTTACTATAATCGACAAGGAAAAACAAGGGAGGGGGATGGTACCCCAGACCTCAAACCAGAGAAGTCCAGCCACCTGTTGCAGACCTAGAGGAGTAGCAGCTTGTTATAGAGCAGATGGGACTGGATTGAAGGAATGTGGTAAACACGACTCTCAGTCCCTCAGCCCTCCACAAAATCCATGCAGGCTCCCAGGAGGTGGTGGAGGATGCTGGCAGAAACTCACTGAGCCCTTGGGAAGACAGCACTGAGTGCTGGAGGTGAGGGAGGGCCACGCAGAAGCCCCTCACAGAGTCAGGAGTTGCTCTCGGACAGTGGGGGAAACACCAGGAACTAGAAGTTAATGACGGATGTCTACGGACGTCACAGACACAACTCCTAAGCAACTTTAACCAACCCGCAGTAGCAGCAGGTCAGAAATGAGTGGGAATGCAAACACGATAAATCAAAACTTAGAAGATGAGGCCAAAGTGACCTTTCAACCACCCAAAACACCCCAACGAACTTCAGTTTGCCTAATCGAGAAAGAGGAGAAAACCCTAACGCACAAAATCAGAAATGATAAATTGTATATAACAAAAAAATACAGACACAGAAGACAAAAGCTTTTTATAATTTTAGGCTATTATCTTAAATCTCAAGAAATGGGTGATTTTTGAGAACAATACTAATTTACCCCCCAACTGAGTCAAGGAGTAGAAAATGACTCTGAAAAGACTGATCACCATAAAAAAAAAAAAAAGAAACAAGAAAAAAGAAACAACTGAAAATGTTGTCAAAGAATTAACTCCATAAAAGATACTAAGTCTCAATGGTTTTGAGTGAGTTCTTCCAAACTTTTAAGATTCAGTTAATACTCACGCTAGGTCAGTGACTTTAAAGCGTTAAAAATACTTTTCATTTTATAAAGCCAGATTTAGTTCATCTAAAATCTCAGACCTTGATAAAGAGAATCTGGATGTGCACAAACACTACAAGCAAGTCTCATCTATTATGAAAAAATGTACACCTTTCACATAAAATACTGTGGTTGCATCCAGCGCTAGAGCAAACAGATGATTCACTAGAATCCCCAATTAGCTCTTATCGAAGAAATGCAAAGAATTTGAAAATAGGCAGAAAATGCAAGGTTTCATAGTAGGAGAGTTACCAGTTCAGCTCTTCAATTGATTGAAGAAAAAAAATTAGTAAGATTATTCTATGTTGAAATACATTTGATAAAATCAATATACAACCATTTCTGACTTAAAAAACAAAAGCAAAAAAAAAAAACCACCTCTAATGTTTTAAAAGGATTCCTCTAGGAGTAGAAGAGCTCTCCCTTACCGTGATGGAGGTAAAACCCAACTGTCTTTGGAGCTGACGGCCAGTCTTTTTCCCGGGGCCCAGGTTCCTCGCCCTCCCTGGCAGTCCACCTCCTCCCCCTCCCTCCAGCCTCTGCCCCTCCAAGTGGGAATGGGTCTACAGGTCAGAGGCCACCTTTTCAAGGGGGGCTTGAGGACTCACGTCTGAAACTTGTAGGCCTGTGCTCCCAGGATTCATTCACGGTGGGGACTCCTACCGCTGGTACACTTCCAGATCACCAGCAAGCTCTCTTTCTGGGATTTATCCTGGCTCCCCTGGAGCATAAGCCATCCAGACAGAATCCAGAATGTTTCCCCCTGCAGACATTTGCCACGGGATAATATTACAACCTGGAATAGATGAAGGCGGTGAACACGACGTTATGACCACTGCTCAACACCCCCCACCCACCCCAGCCCTACTCCCAGCTCACTGTAGGCCTTTCCACACGACGGAAGAAGGCTCCACTTTAAAGGAGGGAGATTCTGAAATATGCTGCCACACGGAAGAACCTGGAGGACATCATGCTGAGCGAAATAAGCCAGTCACCAAAAGGCAGATAGTATGTGATGCCACTCATGTGAGGTTCCTAGAATAACCCAATCTACGGAGACAGAGAGTAGAAGGGTAGTTGCCGGCTGGGCAGACAGGGAGACGGGGAGTTGTTGTTTAATGGAGTTTGTTTTGCCAGATGAGACTACTGTGGACAGTAGTTGCACGACAATGTGAATCCACTTAATGTTACTGAACTGTGCACTTAGAAATGGTTAAGATGGCTAATGGTTTTGTTTGTTTTTACCATAACACAACACACACCCTGCTGCTGCTGTTACTACTACTTGGGACACGGGAGTCAAGCAGGAGTTTGAGGCTCCTGTCACCTACTGGCTGCGTGATTTGGGGACACTGTTTAAGCGGTGAGGCTCACTCTACTCTGTAAGATGTGTTTTAAAATGGTATTATCCAGGGGCACCTGGGTGGCTCAGTCAGTTGAGTGTCCTACTCTTGGTTTCGGCTCAGGTCATGATCTCACAGTATTGTGAGTTCGAGCCCTGCGTTGGACTCTGCACTGGCAGCATGGAATCTGCTTGGGATTCTCTGTCTCCCTCTCTGCCCCTCCCCAACCCATGTCATCTCTATCTCCTTCAAAATAAATAGACTTTAAAAAGAAATGATAATATCTAGCATCAAGCTTGCTGTGGAGATTGCTTACAAAGGATGTTGCACATTACAAGAAAGTCACCAATCCAAACATGATGTAAATAAAAGGCTTTGATTATCATGCTAGGGAGCTTATCTTGTAGAGCACAGAGAGCCACTGGAGGCTTTAAGTTGGGGGATGACAAGATTTGCTCTGTTTTAGAAAGATGGCTCTGCTGGTTGTGAGAAGGGTCCCTGAAGTAGTGAGAGTGGAGGTAAGGACACTGGCTACCCTAGTGTGGGATCCAGGTGACGATGGGGGTCTCCATGCCCACTGCAGTAGAGACAGCAGCTTAGGGAAACATTCAGGGAGTTGGCCCAACACATGTGGGCAAAGGTGTGAGAGAAAGGAGGGCCCGGTGGTGCTCACTCGAGCATCACAGCAAGGTCCCCTGCAAAGGGAGATGCCAGGCATGTCCAGGGGATACAGCAGAGGGCTCAGGAGGCACCCTATGCCTGGGATGAACGGTGGGGCAACCTTCAGGCAGAGGCTGGGCCACCTGTCAAAGGCACCGAGCAAGGAAAGAGTCCCAGCGGGGGGGGGGGGGGGGCTGGGAGGCTGCAGTAGGGGACCTCCAGAGATCCCTCCCACCCATAGGGCCGATTTGCTGCTCCCTCACAGAGAAACCAATCTCATCCCATCTACTCTAAGGTATTTCCACCAACTGTGTGCGTTTACTGGGAATTAGGTCTCCAAATGGGAACATCCCTCCTCTGGGTCAGGAGGATAAAAACGTCCACTCCAGTAAGAAGTTAGGGCTCAGAGGACTTCTCTTTCGCCTAATAGATCCTGGATACATTTTGGATCATCTCCTCTACACAAGGAGACCTTCTGGCTGTGGTCGACCCCTTGATTCAAAGTGCGTGGCCACAGAGACTATTAACAGGACATGCGACGCCGGGACTCTCCAGGAGTGTAGAGTCACACAGAAGTTAGGCTCTGGAATCAGACTGGTGTGACTGGTCCTGACCCTCTCTGTTTGGGCGACCTTGGGCAGGTCAGTTAGCACCTCTGAATTCCTCTTCTCGTACGTAAACGGGAGACAGTACCTACTTGCCTTGCCGGAGTGGTTCACGGAGATGAGACCTTGCGCTACACGGGTGCTCAATAAATTGTACTTTATCTTTAGGGTGCCCGGATGGCTCAGTCGGTTAAGTCTCCGACTCTGACTTCAGCTCAGGTTATGTTCCCATGGTTTGTGAGTTCAAGCCCCACATCAGGCTCTGCACTGAGTGTGGAGCCTGCTTGGGATTCTCTCTCTGCCCCCCCTCGTCCCCCGGTCTCACTCTCTCTCTCCCTCAATAAATAAATAAACTTAAAAACATTTTTTTATGTTTATTCGTTTTTGAAAGACAGAGAGAGACAGAGCACAAGCGGGGGTGGGGCAGAGAGAGAGGGGGACACAGAATCCAAAGCAGGCCTCCAGGCTCCGAGCTGTCAGCACAGAGCCCGATGCGGCCTCTTCCAAAGAATAGAGCAAGGGATCCCATGGACCGAGAGAGAGATCATGACCTGAGCCAAAGTCGGACGCCCAACTGACTGAGCCACCCAGGTGCCCCTAAAAACATTTTTTAATAAATAAATACATAAATAAAATAAATTGTACCTTATTCTTATTGCTAATAGTAGCAAAGAGTACAATTCTTCGGTTAAAGCAAAAGAGTTATAAAAAAAAATGGGCTACAAGCAAATTTATCAAAGGACAGGAGGAGGCCTTTTCCAGTCTCCCAGGAAGAAGACGTGAACAGTGGGGCTAACTTGGACAAAGGGAGGCAAGGGAAGCCAGCGCGGGGAGGACAGTGCTGGAGACACACAACACCGGAGACCTTCAAGTACCCAGAAGAGAAAGTCAATGCCTTTTCTAAGAGACAAATGTCTCAGGGATAGGGTGGCTTCACCCCCCGGCCTGGGCCACAGGCTGGGGGGAACAGAGACCCTCTTGGAGTGGCAGCAGAGACCCACGCGGCTCGGCTGCCGCCACTGTCCTCAGAGCCCGGGATGCCCCTTGCAGTGTCCTCATTGGTACACAAAGGGGCCACCTGCCTCCTCCCAGAAGGAGAATTCTGAGCATCCTGACTGCTTGCCCTCAGCCCGGCCCAGGCGTAGCGGGGGGCCCGTGACACTGCAGGTGCCAAAGAGCAGCAGAGGAGATCGGGGAGGTCACCTGAGGGTCTTGGAGACCACTCCCGGACCCCAGCTGTGCGGACTGTCCGTCCTGGTGACGAGCCGTCTCCGCGGCTGTCCTCTCCTCCGGCCTCTGCCCTCATTCTGACACACCCTCCCCTCCCCGAAGACCCCACGAGAAGCACTGCCCTGCTGAATGGGGGCCTCCCAACGATGGAGAGGTGGAGTCAGGAGGCACACAGAGAAAACCAAGCAGGGAAGCTGCCCAGATTCACGAATTAGGCAGGCCGGTGCTCAGACCCAGATCCGGGCTCCAAACCAGTCCTTTGGCCCAAGCGGCCCAGACTCGGCAGCAGGCCCGCCGTTCGGTGTCCAAATTCCATCAGGAGAAGGGCTGCCTGTCTACGGTGGAGTGGAATTTCCACACTGGCCCCTTCCCATTGTCAGGTGAAACATCAGGAGAGCCCCTGCCTCTAGAGCCTCTGCAGGGCCACCTCAGTCACCTCTCCGACAGCTTTCGCCACTGCCCGACTGTCATTGAGGGTCTCGGTCTCTGAGATCTGCCTCGCGTGCTCTGAGGTCCCCTTTCAGGCCTCTGACAACCACCAGGCAGGAGCTCACAGTCCAGGAGTTGAACACCAGCATCCAAACCAGAGGTTACACGTTACTCCTGAGTCTGACGTGCGCACGCCTGGCTCGCGACCCTGAGCAGGTTGCCGCGCGGTGGCTCTGGGGTCTGCAGCATCCGACTGTAGGGCCTTTGCTTCTCGCGTCTCCCATGGCCGGTGGAGAGAGAGAAAAACCAGCGCGTGGCTGCTCAAACAAGACCCTTCCTCTTCTTCTTTTCAAGCCCCGGAACAGATGCTAGCCTATTTTCCCATTGTCTCATTTTCTAAGCCATCTTCAGTTTATAATGAGTTTAAAGTTATTAAGAAGAGATACGGAGTCCCAGGCGTTGGAGCGCAATGAGAGCACAGAGCTGCTGCGTTTACAGTAAGCTGGAGAAAAGGCAGCCTCTTCCAAAGAATAGGGCGGAGCTGCCTTTGAATGCTCTCCTGCTACACTGACCACGATGAGTTTCTTTCCAAAGAGAGAAGGCCCGGTTTTCAGGGGGAAGGTTAACGTACCACAGGCAGTGCCGTTCGGACACGGGGAGCCAGCTGATTCCGGCCGCCTCGACTCCACGTCTAAATTTAGTGGCAGGTTAAGCAAGTGGTGGGTCTTTTCATCCTTCTGTGAAGCCACTCCCCTTTAAAGGCAGCACATGCTCACCTCGCAGGTGAGGGCCTGCCAGAGTAGGCGGTGCTGGCCGGCACTCCCAGACCAAGGACTCCAGCCCCTCGTGCTCCAGGCCACCTTTCCAGAGTGAGGCTGGTGTGGACGGAAGAGCCACATTCAGATCCTGTCCCGTTCCTTGTTTGCTTCTGAGTGAAAGGCAAGCGGGTAGGGACACGGCTAACGAGAGACAAGAAGCCAATGACATAAATCTGGTTCTCCCGTTGGCTGTGGCTTCCCGTGATTTGGTGCCTCACCCCTGGATAACAGTCGGCGTCACGGTGGGGGTCTCAGCATCAGTGAATTTTAAATTCTCCTCAGGTTATTCTAATCTGCAGCTTGATCCTTAACCACGGGTCCTGATGAACTTCAAAGTGGAGATGGGCACTTCTGAAACCCTTGGCTCATCCTCCTTTTAGTAAGCTAGGTGATGCCCCAATAATTTTCTACAGACAACAGGCATGGTGGCCAAAACCACGTGTACGGTTTGGGAAACATGGAATGCCAGGGAAAGTTTGAACAAAGGCCCCTAGGTATTGTGTGGGAAGTGGGGGAGTCTGGACATTTTCCAATCTGAGCTCTTGAACAGAGATCTCAGAAGGCTGGGATACCAGCAGGCAGCTGGGAAGACTCAAAGAACATTCCATAGACCCCTTTGCCATATGATCAGCTCATGAATGGAAAAGAAAGATGGAAAATACAGCCCAGTGCCATTCAGATGCCCACCAGGAAGTTCACCCGGGTTCTTCAGCAGAGGGAGAAGGCGCCACGACGACTGGGGTTTTACCCAGCAAGTGGCCAAGGTTGAATCAGACTACCTCAGATCACCAGGCAGTTCCATTACTTACTAGCTTTGTGTCCCTGGGCAAATAACTTACCCTCTCTGGACCTCATTTCCTTATAAGGTTATCATGAGGATTAAATGAGTTAATGCATTTCAAACTTGGGGTGTATGTTTGGGGGGAACTCCCTCGGCTGAAGCAGGGCCCAGCACCACTGACAGAGAGGAGTCCTAGGCAGATGGTGGGTTCAGCAGGGCACAGAGCAGGCCACGTGGTATTACCTTAAATACCTGGAAGGCATTATTAGCCCTACTTATGCGTAAGAAGACGAGGCTCCGAGAGATGAAGTTATCCGCTGAACGTGGCACTGTGTTCACACCCAGGTCATCAGATACCAAAGGCTCACTCCCTACTCCGCCCACCGTTGGGTCCACTTTCCAGGCCAGCAAACCTTTAAAATCTGGGTGTGAAGGGGCCAGGGCAACCCTTTCTTATTCTGCTTCGTGTGCAAAGAGGAAGGTTTGAGATAACTACTAGGAGCTTTTTACAGGCTCTGTGCTCGCAGCTCGCAGAAAATAAATTATCTCCTTTAACATGCATGGTGCACATCCTAAATACCGACACAGAGACCACCTCAGTCTTCTAGAGTATTTTATGCAGTTGGGAGGAATCTGGAATGCATTCCTTCATTTTTTCTTTCCTTCATAGAAACTGTTCAAACTTTGCAAATTTGATTTCTGGTAAGGACATGAGTCAGATCAGAGCAACGTAGTTTATATGAAGGACTCCCTTCCCCCCCTTTTTTTTAATATAAGGGGAAATTTATTTTAGTATTATTTATAAAAAATCAGAGACTAAAATTCCAACAATGAAGACATCATTACATTATTACAATTGGCTTACGAGTAGGTATTAACCTGCTCTAGAATAATTTTAAAGATAATTTCCATGGTATGTATGTATTTAACGTAATTTATTGTCAAGCTAGCTAACATACAATATATACAGTGTGCTCTTGGCTTTGGGAGTACATTCCCATAATTCATCACTTACAATCAACACCCAGTGCTCATAACAACAAGTGCCCTCCTCAACATCCCATCATCCATTTTCCCCTCTCCCCTGCTCCCCTCCCCAATCAACCCTCAATTTGTTCTCTGTATTTAAGGCTCTCTTATGGTTTGCCTCCCTCTCTGTTCGAAACTATTTTTCCCCTTGCCTTCTCCCATGTTCTGTTCAGTTTCTCAAATTCCACATGAGTGAAAATATGATACCTTTCTCTGACTTATTTCACTCAGCATAATACCTTCCAGTTCCATCCACGTTGTAGCAATGGAATTCATTCTTTCTCATTGCCAAGTAGTATTCCATTGTATATGTAAACCACATCTTCTTTATCCATTCATCAGCTGATGGACACAGCCACTCTGGAAAACAGTGAGGAGGTTCCTCAAAAAATTAAAAATAGAATTTATCCAAAGGATACAGGAGTGCTGATCCATAGGGGCACATGTATTCCAATGTTTATAGCAGCGCTATCACCAACAGCTAAATTATGAAGGACTCCCTTCCACATAAGCACTGCACAGTGGCCGGCTGGGGATGTGGAGACCCACAATTTGCTGTTGGCCTCCAGCAAGGCACTTCAGCCCTCTGGCCCTCAGTTTATCAGTCTATAGAGTCATGGTGTTATGTTCATGTCTAGGGCCTATAATTCTGCAAGTTGGAAGAAAAACATGGCTGGATGGATTCCATTCAAATGGTATCTCAGAAGAGTGCTCACCTTGTTTTCAGTCACCTGAAATGATGGAAGGTATCCAGAAGGTTAGAAAAAATCCATGTGACCAGTAGGCATGCTTCCTGAGAGAGGCTTGATCAGTGCCATCTGGTACAGCTGGTGCCCTCAGAGTTCTAGGAAGGCCTGTTTGGCCTTGTGGATCTCTCTGGACAGGTGTTCCCTAACTGGGGAGAAAAATGTTGACCCCTTTCCTTTGAAACGTTTCAGAGGCTTGTGTAAGCCATTCCCAAATTCCAGGTGCTACCAAAGGTTTGGACAAGGAACTCAGTGCCGGGGTAGACAACAGGTCAGGAGTCAGGGGAGTGGGCTATTAAGCCAATAAATCTCATCCAATGATGAAAACTTTTTGTTGTTGTTAGAGGACTCTGTGGCTACATCCACAGGAGTAGAAATGAGATGAAGCCAATGATGAGGACGATGGTAGGGAGTTTAAGGTAAAGCGACATTATTCTTAGAGTGCGTGCCCAACCAGGTAGGACACTGGTGACAGTGTGGGGAGATGTGGAGACTAGGCTGCCCCGGTATGCCACACGCCGAGACCCACACTGAGCCACATTACATGCAGCCCACAGGCTTTGACAGAGCAATATAGAAACGGACCATCGGTTACCTTTTCAAATTAATAAAAAATTCTTCCTTATAACAAAGGATTATCCTATATAACATCATCCCATCTGTCTAAGTTAAACCTTCTTATTAACACACGGCCACCTCCCACCTTCCCTCCTGCCACGCACTTCTTTGGAGTTGGGGTAATGACCAGTGTGCGTCAGATGGGGCCTCACCTGGTCCGCTGGTCACCGAGTTGCTGTGGCTTGAATCTGGTGTGAGGCGGTCACAAGCGCAAAGTCCAGAACTTCCATACCAAGACTCCACCTTCAAGCACCCACTTCTACAGCGGAAGCAAGTGCCAGGGAGTCATTCATGGGGATCCTTATCCCCCTGCACGGGAAACACCCCTTCTGTGCGGGTTTTCCTGAGTGTGTTGCCATCCACACCTTTGCTATTTGCTAGGATCAGCTCTATGCAAATTAGTGATCCCCTCACTAGGAAATGTGTGCATACCAGTTAGCCCACCCACCTGGTTATCTAGGTGTCACAGACATGCAAATGTGCCAACCTTAGTACGGTGATGGTGTAAGTATGGGGACCCCTAATGCAGTAGGCATCTCATATGCTCGGGTTGATCTGGCTGTGGCCTCAAAATCATGATTCACATACTATAACACTAATGAGTGAGGGTAACATTTCTTGGGCCCCTACTATGTATCTCACAGAGCCTAAAGCACACAACCTCACATAACTCAACAACCCTTGGCACAAAAACAGACACTCAGATCAATGGAACAGAATACAGAACCCAATATTGGGCCCACAAATGTATGGCCAACTAATCTTTGACAAAGCAGGAAAGCATATCCAATGGAATAAAGATAGTCTCTTCAGCAAGTGGTGCTGGGAAAACTGGACAGCGACATGCGGAAGAATGAACCTGGACCACTTTCTTATACCATACACAACAATGAACTCAACATGGATGTAAGACATGTAACTCAACCTAAATGTAAGACAGGAAGCCATCAAAATCCTTGAGGAGAAAGCAGGCAAAAGCCTATTTTATCTTGGCTGCAGCAACTTCTTATTCAACACATCTCCAGAGGGAAGGGAAACAAAAGCAAAAATGAAACTATTGGGACCTCAACAAAATAAAAAGCTTCTGCACAGCGAAGGAAACAATCGGCAAAACTAAAAGGCAACCGATGGAATGGGAGAAGATATTTGCAAATGACTTATCAGATAAAGGGTTAGCATCCAAAATCTATAAAGAACTTATCAAACTCAACACCCAAAAAACAAATAATCCAGTGAAGAAATGGGCAAAAGACATGAATAGACACTTCTCCAAAGAAGACATCCAGATGGTCAACCGACACATGAAAAAATGCTCACCATCACTCATCATCAGGGAAATACAAATCAAAACCACAATGAGATACCACCCCACACCTGTCAGAATGGCTAACATTAACAACTCAGGCAACAACAAATGTTGGCGAGGATGCGGAGAAAGAGGATCTCTTGCACTGCTGGTGGGAACGCAAGCTGGTGCAGCCACTCTGGAAAACAGTATGGAGGTTCTTCAAAACATTAAAAATAGAACTACCCTACGACCCAGCAACTGCACTATATCCAAGGGATATAGGTGTGCTGTTTTGAAGGGGCACATGCACCCAATGTTTATAGCAGCACTATCAACAATAGCCAAAGTATGGAGAAAGCCCAAATGTCCATCGATGGATGAATAAAGAAGATGTGATATATCTATACAATGGAGTATTACTTGACAATCAAAAAGACTGAAATCTTGCCATTTGCAACTACGTGGATGGAACCAGAGGGTATTATGCTAAGGGAAATTAGTCAGAGAAAGACAAATATCATATGAGGACTCATATGAGGGCTTTAAGAGACAAAGCAGATGAACACAAGGGAAGGGAAGCAAAAATAATATAAAAACAGGGAGGGGGACAAAACAGAAGAGACTCTTAAATATGGAGAACAAATAGAGGGTTACTGGAGGGATGGTGGGAGGGGGAATGGGCTAAATGGGGAAGGGGCATTAAGGAATCTACTCCTGAAATCACTGTTGCACTATATGCTACCTAATTTGGATGTAAATTTAAAAAAAAAACAAGAAACAAAAAAACTCAACAACCCTGCGACATAACAAAACCCTCATTTTACACATGGTTGACTAAGGTTCAGGGAGTAGAGAACTTTGCCCAAAGTTGCATAACTAACTTGAGGCATTCCTCCTCCATCCCAGGACATCTGCTCCAACCAGTGACCATCCCACACACACTCCGTTTCTAGCGCAGCCCTACCCACCTCCACATCCAAATGTCTTTATTCGCTGTATTGTATCCAGAAAAGATGGTTCTGAATAAAGGGTGAGGAGTCGAGTCTCTTAGTCAAGAAGAAAGTACATTGACCGGTCACGGCCAGAAAGAAAACGTGTACACGACGCTCATCACTTATATACAGCTTTATTTGCATTTTTGGAACCACTGAGAACGATCAGCAGGTGCACACGTGGCCCATGGAACAGCATTTGGCTTTGGGGTTCCTTCCCACCGGGTGGCTGAGAAACCTCGACCATGCAGGCCCAGACCGGACTCACACCCAGTGCTCTCCCGCGCTGAGCGCCGCGTTGAAGGTTCGCAAGGCCCGGTGCGTCCCCCGCACGGCCAGAAGGAGCGACCCAGCTTCGGCTCCGTGGCCGGCCTCCCGCAGGTGTCTGGCCAGCCCCTCCGCATCCCAGGGCCCCTGCTGCGGGCTGGCCAAGAGGTGCTCGATGATTCGCGGGTAGAAGGGAGTAGAGATGCACTTGGCCAGCAGCCTGGCGTCCAGGAGCAGGGAAAGAAGTTCTTGGTCGCAGTTGGAGTCATTCACCTTCAAGAAATGAGACAGGCAAAACATGAGAGGGGCCCTGCTCACTTCTTCCTGCCAGAGAACTCATCACGCACGCCCCCCACTGGCTGCTCCACGCCGCCTTTCTTCCCGCTTTCATCATCCTGCACCCTTCACCGGGGTTCACGGCGCTCACGCCAAAGAGCACACACGGGGGCGCGAGCCTGAGCTCACACACACACGGGACCACAGACACGGTTCCCCGGCAGCAGCAGACGCAGCCACGTGCCAAGAGCCCCGAGCCGCTGCCACAGCTACCAAACACCGAGGGCCAGAAACTGCCAACTGTGTCCCCATCAGCCCTGGAAGTCACGGATCAGGGAAAGGAGGGTAAGAACGCTGGCACACATTGTGGCAAGTCATGCGGCCAGGACGGAAGCTGAATTCAGGCCAGTCTTGACTTCAGAGCCCAGGCTTTCAACAACCACAGTTACCATCTCGTTGGTGCTTCGCCACGGCCCATTTTCTTTAACCCCAAACCTCTGCTGTATGTAGAGGCCCAGGCAAACAATTCTTTCTACAACAGAAAAACCTGTTTACTCCACTGAGAAAATATATCCATCAACCCCACTGATGTAACTAGGAAGACGGACAGGAAGGCTTTAGGTCGTTCTTGCTTAAGCCTCTAGAAAGCTCAGTACCCAACTTACCTTTTTAAGACATTTTTGTATTTTGGAGACCAATGTCATGTGGCCTGTTTTACAGGCTCTTTCAGCTCGGATATCCTCTGTGTTTCCTCCCTGGTCTTCTCTGCTTAGTCTCTGTATGGTTTTCGACAGGGTTGACACTTAGCATACGCTTTTCTATTTTCTATTATTTCCACATTTTTTTCTATAAGGAATCAATCAACGCTCGTCGCACGTCAAAATCCGGAGCTCCTCATTTACATGGGGCTGTCATAAAACAGCTTCAGGACAGTCCTCCCTAATGTCACTGAGCATTTTTAGCAATTTTGGTTGTAGGGACCACAGGAATAATGTGGCATTTCAAAGCCAATGAACTAATGTTTGGACCAACTATGTTATACAACTGTTCACAGGGTGCTCGTCCTGCATGTTCTGTGACAAGGAGGAAACGCTACTGAAGACGAGGTCAACTGCATCTATGGACTGCAAGAATGAAAGCCAGAGCTGTTCTGAGAATGAGAGTCACCGCCCGCTGTCAGAGAGCATCCATCTTTCCTGCAACTTAGTGATCCTTTAAAACCAACCGCAACGTCAGTTTCAAGGCCATCTCCTGGGTGACATTTTCCCTACGTGTCTCACCTAAGCTGATTCCTCCTTCCTTACAGATGTTCTTCTGCGGGAGTAATTCGTAGGTCTGGCTCCCTTGCCAGACTGGGGGCTTCTTCAGGGCACAGAGGCTTTATCCTCCTCTCCCAGCATCCAGTTTAATCAACTGTTGTTACGTGGCTGGACGAACCCACATCATTGAATGCTGTCACACTTTTGTCAAGGGCACAAGGACACCCTAACAGCACTATCCCAGCAGAGGATCTGAACAGAGCCAGATTCCAGGACTGAAGAGTCTCTTGCAAACCCTGGGCCTCGTGCTTTTGTCAATACGAGCACATGCAGCTCATCCACTTCAGACTCAGGAAGACACTTAGGTTGAGCTCAATTTAGCATCTCTTGCTGGTTTTTGTTTGTAGAGGTGGGATGGTGGGAAAGGAAAGGGCTGTGGAAGACCGGTGAGCACTCTCCACTGGGGTCTGCTTATGGGTTCTGTGTCTCTTCTTTCCTTCCAGCTTCCCTCCCTCTCTTCTTCAGAGCTAGGAAACAGGAGTCTTACCCCTATGTGAGTGCTGCCCCCACTGTCACAGTGTCTTCCATTTGCTGAGGGCCATCCACGTGCCAGTGAGCACTCAGTCTCAACCTTAAAGCATCCTTGCAAGACAGTTACAATCTCATTTGATGGATGAAGAAGCCAGTTCAGTGAGGTCAAAGTCAATGTGCCCAATGTCATGTGGCTGCTGAACGGTGAGCTGGACAATGAGCCCTCATCCTTGACTAGTTGTGTATTATTTGTTTACCTCCAGAGCAACGATCTCGTCTTCCTTGTTTATCCCTGCATCCCCCATGGCCAGAACAGTGTTGGCCACAGCTGGGGGCTCAGCAAGACTTGTAGGATGAATCCAAGAATGAGTAACCCTAAAGCTCTCACCCTTTCCTTGAACACTACTGCTTTCCTGAGCACATGTGCACGCACACACATAGGGCATCTGAGTTACTGTGTATTTTTTTGGTTCACCCTTAAAAACAAAGAATCCCTGCACCCAGCCCTCTAGGAGGGAACAAATATGTGCCAGGATGCTACAGGCAAATGTTTGATACAATAGACAGATAAAAGACTCAGAATCCAAACACTGCAGGGCAATACATTCTTCGCTGCCCTGAATAAGTCTTCAAGGCTAGGACACCTTTATTATTCTCTCTGTTTCCTCACGAACCCTTCCTTTGGGGGTCTGAAAGACTCCTAGAAAGGGAGTGATGGATTTTTCCAGCTTGAGGAAGAGAAAGGGGTTCTGTCAATGCTCACAGTTACTACTCCTCTTATCCCTCTCTTCTGTTTGCTTCTCTCCAGGGCGAGGACATCCTCGAAATCGGTTTCCTGCTGTCCAGGTTGAGGTCAGGGGCGGGCGGCCAAGCACTGACCCTCTCAAAGCTCTTGGTCCACTCCCTTGGCTAAGAAAACAGAAGGGGTGCCTGAGTGGCTTTGTAGGTTAAGTGTTGGACTTTGGCTCACATCATGATCTCATGGTTCCTGAGTTCCAGCCCTGCACTGGGCTCTGCACTCTCAGGACAGAGCCTGCTTTGGATCCTCTGTCTCCCTCTCTGCCCCTCCCTCGCTCATGCTTGCTCTTTCAAATATAAATAATAAAACATTAATAGAAAGCAAGCAAGCCAGCAAGCAAGCAAGCCCAAGGCAGAAGTCACAGAAATGAAATACAATGATTCCCCTTGGGCCCTGGCCCACTCAGATGTTGCTGACCTCCACTGAGCTCTGTGGTGGCCCGGCCAAGGCCTAGGGGGAGATTCTGGTTTAGCTTCTCGTAATCAGGTCCTGAGAAAATGGGAGTGGCTGCCTTTGTTCTATTTCCTTTCTCTGACCTTGCACCTGGCTCTGGCCCTTTGCAAAAGGTACAGAATGGTCAGAGCATACTTTGTAATTGTCACGCACACAGGAAATACCGTGTAGACACTTATACTGTGCACATTTGGGACAAAATAGAGAAAGAACACAGAAAGAAGGATGGCCTTTGTGAGGACTCGTTCCAACAACTGCATCTTAAAGAAGAGGGGCCTGAGGGTCAGAGAAGAAATGGATTGGCCAAGGTCCCACACCAGGCCTCCTTGCCTCGGGGGCGCCAAGGCCAGACTGAGTCACTGTCCTCAGTCCGGCACGGTGCCCGACGGTGCCCCAGACCTTCCCAAGCATGACGGCCACATTCCGAGCTGCCTGCTTAATGTGTTGAGCTTCAACTTTTCTTCATTTTTCTTGTTTTTGACTGAAATTCTAACAAAGTACTACAAGTCTGGTAGCTACCCATCCCTCATTCTAACCCAGTGTATTTTCCTTTTTCAAATCAAGAAAAAAAGAAAAGGTGGAAATAGTTTGAAAAAACAAGTCCTCTATATGTGGATCCCACAGGAAAATGACTTCCCTCCTTTCCTCTCTAGTAATTCTCCACGTGCAGAGATTTTGTGGTCTACTTCATTCACAATATATTGAAAGATTCGTAAGTGCTTTTACACAGTTTTCATTCTTAAAGATCGCAATGGCTACAAAATAGTCTATTGAAGAGAGAGAACAGTTATATACCTTCTCCTGCTACGGATATGTCAGTTGTTTTTAAATGTCTGATATTATCGAAATACCAAAAATCAATTTTTTTTATGTAAATGCTTTCTCTGAGTTCTAGAACTTAAATTATCGACCCTGATTTTAGTTGTAATAAACATTCTAATCTGTTTGCTATTCTGTTTTTATTATTTGTTTTACAGAAGTTTTACATTTTTATAATGTCAAGAAAAAAACTGTTCGTTTATGATTTTTTTCTATTGCTTTAAATATTAAAAGTTTTAGTAGAATTCCTCAAAGGATCTGATACACACACACACACACACACACACACACACACACAATTTTACTGACTTTTAAAAATATGTAACTTTTTAATTGATCAAGACTTATTTTGGTATACAGTCTGTAGAAAATCACACATTCCTGACATTTGCTTGATTGGTGCTTTTAGAGCTTGAGGAAAAAAATATGTTCTGTCATTTCTGGACTCAGCTGGATGTTGGAAATAAATATGAGACAAGTCCAGGAGGATCAGCTGATTTAATTCCTCTGATCAAATAATTCGGAATTCGAGTCAGAGGCAGTCTGGTCTTGGGAAGAGAAGACAGACTTTGGGCTAGAGACTAATTTCCAATCCTGGTTTCTTTGCTGGACAGCTGTGTGACCCTGTTAAGGACAATCTCTCTGAGCCCCAGACCCGTAGACCTCAGACTATCCCTGCGGGTTGTGATAATCTATGTTTTTAAGTGCCTAACACAATGCCTGGTGCAGAGTTCAAGTTCAGTAAATGGCCAAAGTTGTTACAGTCAGACAAACCAGGCATGATGCATGTTCCAGAAGGAGAGGACATACATCTATCATAAAATGACAAAATGCTTGCCATCTTGGTCACTGATTGTTTCTTCTGTCAGTAATTAATTTTTGAGAATAAAAGAAACTTTGCAGATCTTGGGAAATAAATCTATTAAAGCACAAAGTGCTATCATCTTCCAAGCCATTAAAACGTTATCTTCTTAATTCCAGTTTCAACAACAGGTAATGAACTTTCTCTGAATTAAAGTCTCCGACTTTATGGATCTATACAAAACTAAGAGTAATTATAGTGATGAGGTAAGCTGAAATTCGGTAGGTACCTGAAATGTATGCAGGGCCTCATTCCAATAATTCTGCAGAAGATTATGTACTATTATTTCACTGTTTGCTGGAGGACAGGGTACCTGTCTCATTTTTACATATACTGCTACTAATGAAAGTTATTAAACATCAACTGCAAGGGCAGAAAAATAAAAGGGCAGCATGAGTGTATACTCGGATAAGGAAAATGCCTGCAGGATTTCTTTTGTTTTCTGTTTATTTGAAAGATATTCAGACTCCACTTCTCAGCATAAATACCAGCCTCTCCTAGCACAGGATTTCACAGTATGCCTCTTCTGAAACCAAAATTAGGGCAAATCATCTAACTTCTGCTCTAACACTGAGAGAGAATCTTTGAAAAGCCGAGTCTGATCGCTTCTATGACCACAGCAAGCACTGCATCGTGGGCCCTGAGTTTTGCCGGTTCCACACTTTGTACTTACCCTGTTCCTACCTTCGTTTCTTGTGCTGTTATTTCACATATGAATCTCCATACCATTCCTTTAAATAGAGGATGTGATTTTATTTTATCTTCACAAACATCCTGCCCATTCCTCACTCCTACACACACTAACAGGCTAGCACAATGGATGCTTAGCACATCTGCTCACACTAAGTAAGTCAATCAACCACCAATGAGGCCTAGAAATTGAATAGATTAACTGACAGAGAGTGAGCTGCCTGTCACCAGAGGCATTCAGCTGAGAACTGTGAGAAGGCAGTGTTGAGGGAGCTCTTCAGGGTGGAACAGACTCTCATCAGGGAGGGACTAGTTGGAAGCCTGGATAGAGTTAAAGAGGAGACAAAGAAAGGAAGAAGGTTTCTTGGTTTTGCATAACAATGTTAATCCAAACGTGTTTTCCTGAGCATCTTTAAGGCTCTCCCTCCTCTGATCTAGACACAGTGCAGTGTAAGTAATGTCTGTGGGCTCCAGTGCCTTCAAGGCAAGACAAAAGAGGCTAAGAGTCACCAATGCTAAATATGTGAAGGACTGTCCATGGAGGCATCTAATCCTGAGCAACTCCATCGGGCAGGGCCAAAATCAACATGTTCAAGGTAAAGGTGCAGCTTTCAATCCCAATCCAGAGGTGCTCCCTTACTATGAGGTTTATCAAAAAATGGCCGAGAGCACCCCGGGAGGTGGTAAGCTCTCAGCCCCCAGCAGTGCTCACCCAAGACCCAGGTTTCCTAGTGGGTTTGAAAAAGGAAGCCCTATAGTGGGCCACTTATTAGACCAGCTCAGAGCTAATATGATTCGAGATGCTCTCAGCAATTTCATTTCTCTGCAGAGACAACCCGTTTCCAGGATAAGACAGCCTGCCTCGTCACATGAATGCAAGCAGCATTACAGGCTTTGAACACTGGATCTACAGTTTAAATTTCAGCTCCAGCCGTTCCTAGCTGTATGACCTCTGGGTGTGTGTTTCCATCTGTGAAACTAGAATGCCACCTTTTCACAAGATTAGTAAGAAGATAAGGTGAGGATGTGCCCGTAACGATGTCAGGAAAAGAGCCAGTACTGGAAAGACACGGGTTGTCACTAGCTTCAGAGAGGAATGCTTAATTAGGTGACAAGGTCCGTAACCCCTCATCTGTCACCCCTTGAATTCTTCTTTCACTAGGCACTGCAGTCCAGGACAGGCCCCAGGATGGAGGCCGGGCAGAGGCGGTGAGCAGCACTGACGAGGAGGAAGGAGTGACGAGCAAAGCTACCACAAGTCCGGAATTATGAAACGGGGGGTTTCGGTATACAGAACTCTTAGCGATCGATGTCTGCTTACTCTGAGGAAATGAGCGAGTGACTTTCCCAGTGGAAAATACTCCAGAGACGAGATTCGAACACAGCAGCAGGAAGATTCTTCTTGGAGAGAAGAAAGTTTTGGAGGTGAGCTCAAATCTCACTGGGGTTGATGGACGAGGGGACCCAGCAGTCCATACCGACGGCCCCTGACTCGCAACACTCTTACAATTTTTTGACTTCACAGTGGTGCAAAAGCGATACACATTCAGTAGAAGCACCACTTTGATTCTGCATCTTTTCCTGGGCTAGTAATACCCAGTATGATCCTCTCTCATGGTGCTGGGTGGTGGCAGCGGCCGCGGCTCCCCATGAGCCACACGACCACGAGGGTCAACAACCAATATGCTGACACATCTTCTGCACCCGGACGGCCGTTCCGTTTCTCACTTTCAGGACAGTCTTCAGTAAATTATATGACACATTCATACTTCGTCATAAAGCAGGCTTTGTGTTACATGATTTTGCCCGACTGTTGGCTAACAGAAGTGCTCCGAGCACATGTGAGGCAGGTGAGGCTAAGCTCCAGTATTTGGTAGGTTAAATGCAGTAAGTGCCCTTTTGACTCACGATATTCCCAACTTGCGATGGATTTATTGGGACGTAAGCCCATGGTTAGCTGAGGAAGATCTGCACCACGCCGGGGTTTTAATTATTCATCGACAATATAAGCTCTAAGAAAGACTTTCTCTTGCTCCAGCAAAGAGGCTGCTGGCCATTTGCAAGAGGTTACATGCTGAACACTAGAGGCGGGCAATTGCAGAAAAGCTTCGAGAAGGAAATGGAAGAAATGCGGTCCAATCTCTGGCATCAGCACTTAACGCACCACCCGCTGAGCTGTAAACACCTGTAAAGCTGTCAGCCTCTTGTAACCAATAGTGAAGTAACACGTGCCAACATCAAGCACGTGGCGCTGTTTTCCCACGTGGATCCACGTGCTGCGCAGGCGCGGCTGCCTACCAGAGGAGTCCCTTGGTTTTGTCTTTTAATGTCAACGGGAACTACCGTCAATAACCACAAGGGAGAAACCGAAGTTACTAATGAACCCAGGCCCTCTACCAATGGACAGAGTGAATAGCAAAATAAAAACAAACAAAAAAGCAAATGTTATTATGTTTTCCATTGCAATACCACATATGATTTCAAACAGAAAAAAAATTTAATAAGCCAGAATAAAGACAGCTAGTCAGGAGTCCTGTAAAAAGGCCTACTGAAACTCTGCCCTTAGAGACGGGTCACATCACCTTTTAATGGTGCTGGGAGAGCAATGGTGAACTACAGCTACGTTCTTATTTCATTTATAGAGCATTCTTGAAGTGACAAAGTGACAGAGATGGAGAACAGATCAGTAGTTGTCACAGGTTGCTGTCACAGGGGGGGAGCATGTGGGGGAGGGAGAAGGTGGCTGTGGCCACAAAGGGTCCCCCACAAAAGATCCCTGGGATGCAACTGCTCTGTGTCTTGACCGTGGTGGTGGTGACACAAATCTCCATGGGACAATATTGCACAGGACTTCACACCCAAGTGAGTGCCTGTAAAACCACTGCCATCTGAATAAGGTCCAGAGATTGAATCAGAACATTGCACTACAGCTATGCAACATGCTACCGTCAAGGGAAACCATGTGAAGGGTACAAGAGATCCCGCTGTACTATTTCTTCCAATTGAATGCGAATTTGAAATTATCTCAAAATAAAAAAGTTAAAAATTTTTAAAAACTGGAAAACCCTGCCAAACTTCAGCTCTTGGGAGGATGCACAAGGTCTGACGATACTCAGCATTTCCATGAACACATTTTAAGGTCACAGATGGGTTGGCCTAATGTAAAAACTCAACCTCAGTGCAGGGAATTGCAGTTAAGTGCCATTACCAACCTCCCCCAGGTAAGGGCCTCAGTGGTCGGTAAGTAACTCACCTCAGCAACTGACATCTCCGGTTTTGATTTGTGGATCTGAAGGCCACTGAGGTTTTGGGTGTCATCATCACAACCCCAGACAAACCACCCACAGTCTGAAGGGCTATTTCACAACCACAGAGCTTTAGCCCAATGCTGCCCATGACACGGAAGTGTTATGGAGGTAACTCAGCACCATTTACAAATGACTTGGGTGTTGCAGTGTGCCCACTTGGTTTCTTACTGTGATAGCCAGTGGTAGAGGGTGTGCGTGGGTGTGTGTGAGCGTGTGTCAGGGGCGTGTGTGTGCGCGTGTGAGACTATGTGCCAGGGCATGTGTGAGCATGTGTGTCAGGGGTGTGCGTGGGTGTGTGTGAGCGTGTGTCAGGGGCGTGTGTGTGCGCGTGTGAGACTATGTGCCAGGGCGTGTGTGAGCATGTGTGTCAGGGGTGTGCGTGGGTGTGTGTGAGCGTGTGTCAGGGGCGTGTGTGTGCGCGTGTGAGACTATGTGCCAGGGCGTGTGTGAGCATGTGTGTCAGGGGTGTGCGTGGGTGTGTGTGAGCGTGTGTCAGGGGCGTGTGTGTGCGCGTGTGAGACTATGTGCCAGGGCGTGTGTGAGCATGTGTGTCAGGGGTGTGCGTGGGTGTGTGTGAGCGTGTGTCAGGGGCGTGTGTGTGCGCGTGTGAGACTATGTGCCAGGGCGTGTGTGAGCATGTGTGTCAGGGGTGTGCGTGAGCATGTGTGTCAGGGGTGTGCGTGGGTGTGTGTGAGCGTGTGTCAGGGGCATGTGTGTGCGCGTGTGAGACTATGTGCCAGGGCGTGTGTGAGCATGTGTGTCAGGGGTGTGCGTGGGTGTGTGTGAGCGTGTGTCAGGGGCGTGTGTGTGCGCGTGTGAGACTATGTGCCAGGGCGTGTGTGAGCATGTGTGTCAGGGGTGTGCGTGGGTGTGTGTGAGCGTGTGTCAGGGGCGTGTGTGTGCGCGTGTGAGACTATGTGCCAGGGCGTGTGTGAGCATGTGTGTCAGGGGTGTGCGTGAGCATGTGTGTCAGGGGTGTGCGTGGGTGTGTGTGAGCGTGTGTCAGGGGCGTGTGTGTGCGCGTGTGAGACTATGTGCCAGGGCGTGTGTGAGCATGTGTGTCAGGGGTGTGCGTGGGTGTGCGTGAGCGTGTGTCAGGGGCGTGTGTGTGCGCGTGTGAGACTATGTGCCAGGGCGTGTGTGAGCATGTGTGTCAGGGGTGTGCGTGGGTGTGTGTGAGCGTGTGTCAGGGGCGTGTGTGTGCGCGTGTGAGACTATGTGCCAGGGCGTGTGTGAGCATGTGTGTCAGGGGTGTGCGTGGGTGTGTGTGAGCGTGTGTCAGGGGCGTGTGTGTGCGCGTGTGAGACTATGTGCCAGGGCGTGTGTGAGCATGTGTGTCAGGGGTGTGCGTGAGCATGTGTGTCAGGGGTGTGCGTGGGTGTGTGTGAGCGTGTGTCAGGGGCGTGTGTGTGCGCGTGTGAGACTATGTGCCAGGGCGTGTGTGAGCATGTGTGTCAGGGGTGTGCGTGGGTGTGTGTGAGCGTGTGTCAGGGGCGTGTGTGTGCGCGTGTGAGACTATGTGCCAGGGCGTGTGTGAGCATGTGTGTCAGGGGTGTGCGTGAGCATGTGTGTCAGGGGTGTGCGTGGGTGTGTGTGAGCGTGTGTCAGGGGCGTGTGTGTGCGCGTGTGAGACTATGTGCCAGGGCGTGTGTGAGCATGTGTGTCAGGGGTGTGCGTGGGTGTGCGTGAGCGTGTGTCAGGGGCGTGTGTGTGCGCGTGTGAGACTATGTGCCAGGGCGTGTGTGAGCATGTGTGTCAGGGGTGTGCGTGGGTGTGTGTGAGCGTGTGTCAGGGGCGTGTGTGTGCGCGTGTGAGACTATGTGCCAGGGCGTGTGTGAGCATGTGTGTCAGGGGTGTGCGTGGGTGTGTGTGAGCGTGTGTCAGGGGCGTGTGTGTGCGCGTGTGAGACTATGTGCCAGGGCGTGTGTGAGCATGTGTGTCAGGGGTGTGCGTGAGCATGTGTGTCAGGGGTGTGCGTGGGTGTGTGTGAGCGTGTGTCAGGGGCGTGTGTGTGCGCGTGTGAGACTATGTGCCAGGGCGTGTGTGAGCATGTGTGTCAGGGGTGTGCGTGGGTGTGTGTGAGCGTGTGTCAGGGGCGTGTGTGTGCGCGTGTGAGACTATGTGCCAGGGCGTGTGTGAGCATGTGTGTCAGGGGTGTGCGTGGGTACGTGTGCGCAGCAAAGCCAGTCTGCAGGTGGGGAGCCCCAGTTCTAGCTGCAGTCCTCACGGATGCACTCGGGATGAAGAATCTTTACAGTGAAACCTGATCTACTGGCCTCTGGAATTTAGGAAGCACTAAGGAGCTCCCTGCAGGATGAGTACAGAAGGGTGATGGATAACACATCTCTGTAGTCTTCTCAGAGAGGCCCATGGCCAATTTAGTGGGAACGCCTAAGCAGAGACACTAAGAGACGACAGTGGGGAGAAGGAAAAGCACTGAAAACATGGAGCCTGATTTTCTTCTGTTGCTCCCTTCTTCCTAATTTCTTGGATTTGCAATAAAAAATGGGCTAAAGAAAAAAAAAACATTGTAATTCTTGGGTTCTTGTCCATTGCCAACACTATGCAGGGTTTATCTGAGCACAGTTGGATGGGGGGCTACAGCAGACAGGTCCCCTCTACTCCCTACTAATGCCTTGTTTCCAAAGAGGCCCCTGCTATGATCAATCATCAGTGATAATGAAGAGTGGTCATAAAAATGTTTGCAGAAGCTTTATATTATTTCAGAAATACATCTCAATGAATAAATGCATTAGATTCTTTTCATTTTGCTCATTATGACAATTTCCAAATGGAATTATTGTCTACTTTCTGTAACCATAGACCTAACTTTCTGTATCCGTTGTCATTAAATCTCTTCACGGTCTTGTTTGGCAAGTATGTACCCAGGTTCTAGAATTCTCTTCTCCTCTCTTGTCCCTAGAAAACATCCTCTAACATTTTTGTTAAAAAAAAAAAAAACCAAATATAATTGTGTGTGTGCGTACATGTGTGTGAGTATACACGCATACCTAAAATTATATCTGTGTGTGTACACACTCACAAAGACACACACACACACACAAATTTTACAGTGAAAGAATGATCTCTACAGAAGGATTTCAGTAAGGATCATACAATGGAAATTCATTAAAACACAACTCTGAGCTACCTATTTCTAAAGTGTAAAATTTGAAAAGGGAAGTGAAAGTTTCTTCCTTAATCACGATAACAAGACAACCAGCCTTGAGGGAGAAATCTCAAGCCTTGACTTTAGTACGTCATTCCTCAAGCCCAGACACTGCTTCAACGGCGCGTTAGTTTGCCAGGGGAAACAGGGCTTGAGATTTTAGAAGGTGCCAGTAAACATTACCTGCAGCCACTGTCTCACCTTTAATTAGCAGGCAACCAAACACATACATCCAGGCACAGAATCCTGCCTGACGCGACAAATTCCTGTGATCTACATTTCAAGTGGCAAGGACACGTCCACTTGTCCTGGGCTGCTCTGACATTTCTTTAAAGGGTATACAATAAATACACTGGCTTCTCCAGAGAAACTGCTTCATCATTCGGATTTGTATTCTCAGCACATGAACACAGAGTCTGGTTCATGAGAGAGGTTTAGTAAATGTTTATAGAATAAACAAATATTTACTTCTTAGACAAAACAGAAACAGCGTGGTCAGAGAATACTGCAGACAAAACAGCCTTAAATCAATCACGGATGTTACTTCTGAGAATGACAATGCGAATTCGTTTCTCCGAAGCACAAGCAACGGTAAACTCCACCGGGGATACCTGGACGAAGGCGGTGATGTGCTCCAGCGCCGTGGCGTGAAGGCCGTCGTCCTGGCTCTCGAGGAGAAGCTTCAGGGCTGGGAGCGGCAGGGACTGGCTGAGCAGCAGTGAGCTCAGCGCCCTCACACCCTGGAACCACAAGGGCAGTTACGTGAGCAAGCAGGCAGGAGGCACCCCGGATGCCAGGTGCTAATCTGGCGGCGTCTTTCCACACCTTTTCTAGGAGGGTGTGTGCAGAAAGCGCACACGGGACCACACGGATTGTTTGGTATCTGCTTCACTCACTTCACCATGTATATTGTAAACATCTTTCGGCCCTATCAGATATTCACTCGATATTCACCAGATATTGCGTTTAACAGCTGCAAAGTCTCCCTCCGGGTGGACACAGGACTGTAATCTATTCTCCTAATCTCTCAGAGCCCTAGTTTCCTCACAAGTAAAATGGAGGTAATTATATCTACTTTGCAGTTTTGTGCCTGCATGCATGCATGCGTATGCATGCGTGCGTGTGCATGCGTGTGTGTGTGTGTATGTGTGTGTGTGTGTGTGTGTAGACACTTAAATGATACAAATGATTACAGGTTGTTAATATTATCACCAAGATCCAGTTATCCTCTGCAACAATAAGAATCAGCAACTTACGTATTGAAAAACGTGTTTATAATTCTACTGTCAAGGTGAACTGAATGTTTCATGAAAAGTATCTGTAGTCCAAAAAACTGAAAATGCATTTGGATTTTATTCTCAGCCCTTTATTACCCTAGCTGAACCTGTCATCAGAGAGCAAGAGTTTATACAAGATAACAAACGATGGCCCTTCACAACAAAAGTACAAGAACACAGGATATCTGCAAGCTCTTCCTCTCCGCGGAGCTATATGCTCCCCCGGTGTCCTGAATGTAGCTATAACAGAAAGAACAGAACATGTGCACTGAGGACCAGAGAGTGCAACCTCCTTATACAAAACAGGGGTTGTTTTTGAAAACTAAGAATCCCTGTCCCCCATGGGACTGGCCTTTCTCCTATGCTGCTCCAACAGCAGCATTCCAGAGAAGAAACACTCTAATTTATGACATTTTGATAATTTCTTTACATTATTATAAAGTCTAGATAAAACAAGGGTGACACGAAGAAGCTCTTATTCAAAGCCCCCAGGAGAAAAGCGTTCTTCAGAATCCCACTCACTGGAGTGTTTTACCCTTTTCTCCTTAGCACATCTCGGCTGGAAACCAGCAAGGCCTTCAATTTCAGACTGGAAGGTTGTACTATGTGAACTTGGGTGGAAATGATCAATACCGGCAGGGAAACATGTTTGTAGAATGTGCACTTCAAGCAACATGGACTCTACCTCACACTCTGTATGCCCTGAAGCACACGGTCCTACGAGGAACCTCACCGAGCTCCTGGGCCAAAGAGAAATGCGGATCTGTCCTCTGGGATGCCACAGCCCACAGAGAGTATTTGGGAGGAGGAAATACAGACTCTCACACACGACAATTTCACGCAGCTGTCCTGCACCAACTTGCTTCTGTCGCCCTCCACCTCCTCCTCCTGGAATGTCACAGCGATGTTCCCCCACCTGCACGTTGCTCAGACAGCGCTCAGACCACACTGCCCAGGAGACCTCGTGGCCACGACAGACTATTCTGTCCAACATGGCAGCCAGGAGCCTCACGCTTATGAGCATTTGAGATCTGGCTGGTGCAACTGAAGCACTGCTTTAAAATTTTTATTCCATTTTCCTGAATTTAAGTTTTAATAACTGCAGGTGGCCAGTGGTTACTGTCCTGACGGTACAGCTACAGTTTTGAGTTTCTGCAGACCTCTGGGTCTGTGCACAAGAGGTGACCTCTGCTGTTTCTTTTTCTGATGGACCCCTATGGGTTCATTGAGTCTCCGCTGAAAAGGGCACAGGAAAACCCCATCTCCTACCAAGCTGCCTCGGATCTCCGACGTTTGGCAACTCCTATATTCCGACTACACTATTTGTCATCTTGCGATATTGTAATTAACTCATTTGTTCAGCTGCCTCACTTGAGGGCAAGGATATTTTCCCTTCTCTGTATTCCAAATTTGCTTGGTATAGACTATACCTAAAAATATTTGTATATCACTCCCTCCCAGCCCTCACATTTACTTACTCACTAAGTTCTCTGTAACAGGTAAACAGGTATTTCCCAGCAACTTATGATATTTAGACTAAGCGTATCACTTGGCTGACCTTAGCTTTGATGACAACTTTTACCAAGATAACCTGTATACCCCTCTGACCAGGCACGATGGACAGATTATGCCAAAGTACATGTGCCTACCTGTCTGGGACATGGTACTTAAAGGGACTTACCTTTCCCTTCGCCCCCACTTCCCATCCCCTAAGTTCCCGTATTTAGAAGGTTGTTTTTTCTTCGTGGCTCTTTAGAATGCTTTTATGTCTAGCCCGTTACTGCTCACGGTACTTGCTGACTTACGGCCATGATGGTTTTGCTGACAGAAATATACTTTACCTGAAGTATAAAGTCAAGGACATCCAAGAATGGAGGAGTACTTTTTGAGCTACTGAGTACTTTCTATCTCTTAGCTAACAGTTACTGGCTAAATACTTACTCTGTATTAAAATACTCTACTAGGTCCTTCGGTATGTTCCCCTGTGTTACAAGAAGAGTTTATCGGGAGATTTACAGGGGGTTCTGGGAAGCTCTAAGAAAGGACAAAGTAGCAAAGAGAACCATAAAATACCTCATCAGCACCTTCCCAGCTCAAACCTGTCTGGCCATCAGGATACAGAACGAGAGGCCTTGACTCAAGAGGAACAGGTGCATCTGGGCCCAAAGCCAGGCCAGAACCCCGCACAAATGTGATTCATGGTGATGTCCCCAAGGCATGGTCCCTGTGGCTGATGGTTGTCAAAGAAGCAGGACCGGTCTACTAATGGTCCTTCTGTCCTTGCACAGCCCTCCTGCTCGTCCTGGGGTATCCTGCACCCAAACGTGCTGCAGGATCTACAGCAGGAGCAGAGGGGCACAGAGATGCAGGTCATCTGATCTGCAAATCAACTCTAGACTCTATCAAAAGTACCTCAACTATGAGAGAGAACAATCACACTGAGACTTAGAGGCTGCAGATTAGCTAGGCTCGCTCATTAGCTGGGCCTTTAACTCCCAAACACCTGACCCAAAGCATGTGTGTGACTCTAGTTCATGCTGTGCTTCAGCAAAACCAGGGGCTTTCAGGGTCAGTCACAAAGAGCTGCAACTTGGAAGTTTAAATTTGTAAATGCCAAGAAACTGTTTTATGCTGGTTTCTAATTCTGAATATCCCCCATTCCTGAGAATGCTTCATATATTGCCATGGATACAAGCTAAGAAGGATACAGAACTTTCAAGACTACAGAAATATGATCTGCGAGCAGCACTGATCTTATCCTTCTGGTAATATTTTCCATCAGCAAAACCAACATGGCGGGAAGTAAACAAGAACCAGGAACAACGGCAGGCATTGCATAAAGACATTCTGAAGAGTCACGAAGAACAGAAAACAATCTCTAAATATGGGAACTCAGTGGGGAGACAGGAAATGTGGATGAAGTACCCTGTCCTAGACAGTTGGACAAACGTACTTTATAAACCACAGAGTAGAGCAACCAAAAGTAATAAATTTTAAAAAACTGAGTCATGGATCATTTTACCACCAGAGTGATATTAAATATTATGCACTTCTGAAATTAGACAATGTAATTTCCAAAGGTGGTAAAATAAACTTAAGAAGACATTTCCATTTCTTAATTACCATGTTCCTTCCTCTGTAACCATTTTAACTCACATTTGAGCACCTTTAACAATCAATAAAAATAGTACCTAACATTTGCAAGGTTCTTTTAATCATGGCATCCTAAGAAAAAAAAAAATCTGTAAACATACCCAAATTCAAGACAGAAGAGAGGCAGCGTAAGGAAAATAAAGAAAAGTCACTGTGGCAACACAACTCGTTTGATAATGATTATCTTTCACCTTATCAAACCGGAACTGAGAAGCGCTAATGGCTTACTTCAACATGGGCTTTAATCCAGTACCTTCCCCCCTGCCCCAAGATGGAAACTCGTGATTAGCTGCTTTGGGTGCAGTTGGAAATAGCCTCCAGTCAGCCTCCTCAAAGGCCTGGAGACCTTGGGGAATACTCAGAACTAGAGTCCCCTCGGAGATCACATGATCTAACTCCTTGTTTGTTTCCGGGGCCAGAAAAGGGAGGGGCAGAGCATCCGGCGCTTTTCTCATGGCCACAGATCACGCTGTGGCCCAGTCCGGAGAAGGACAGTACAATTTGCTGCATCACCAGGGCTCCTGCTGCTCTTGTACATCTGATATCCCCTGCCCTTCAGGTGCTCCCAGTCCCAAGAAAGAGGACAGGCTCTAATCCCCTTCCCTGGTGTGTGAGGAATACTCTAATAGACGTGTGCTTCAGGCACTGTGCTATGTATTCTGAGCTCCTTAAAACACCCGGGAAGCATTGGTCCGATGATTCTGAGATTAAGCGGGACCACTGTAAATAAAATATTATTCCATTTGTCAAGGCACCTCAACCTGGCCGTAGAAGCATATTAGGGAGCTGAATCATTATAGTTATTTAACTTCTCGTTCAGTCACCAACTTTTTTTTTTTTAATAGGAAACAGAGCACAATTTACAATGCGTTGGTCAATAAAAAGAAGAACAACATACTTCTCCCTGCATGTCCTCGAAGGTCGCCCCTAAACTTCACATGCAATGCTGACAGCTCTCACTACTGCTTTGGGCACTCAGATAGGTTTATCACCCGCTGCCGGGTGGCTGCAAGATAACACATGTAACTGTTACTGAACCTCAAATATGTAATGAATGGTATGATGTCAAGGTCAAAGATGCAGTGGCCATGTTCTCAGCTAACTTACATTCCTTGCCTCAGAACTAACGGTAGTAAAACCAAACCAGTGAGGATATTTAAATAAAAACCAAATTCTCCAGGTAATGATAGAGATCTCGACACACTAGAGCTAACACACTACACGCCATTCTTGAAGGAAGTATCATAGAAAAGGGGGATGACAATGAAGCTTATACAAGCACATAAAACATGCACATTCAATATGCAGACACCCCAAGCGTAGGAAGCATGGCTCACTAGGAAGTATTTATTTTCCAAGCATTCAAGTGGAACGTCGGTTTGATGACCAGATCTGCCCTTTGTTGCCCGAGTGACCAGGAGCCAGACCTTTGCTCTCAGAGCCTCAGTTCCATCAGCTGTTAACTGAAGGTCAAGGAGCCTCCTTACCGGTGGTGGAGAGGGTTAAGTGGGACGATGGAAGTTGAAGCCCAAGAGTGGTAGCAAACGCTAGTTTTACTGCCATTACCACCAGCCTGCGATACAGAGACAGTCGGGCCTAAATAGTGCTTCCCTAACTCAGATTCGGCAGAACTGGCATTTCTGGGGTTTGGTCCTGACCTAACGGTGCTTGATTTTAGGTTACGGTAAGGCGAAGGTGAACCCCTCGTCACGTACATACCACTCACCCTGGTGAGGGCAATAAAGTGTGCTGAGTCCCCGCTCCACACAGTAGGTTGAAACCCGCTGCAGGTGAGTGATGACACAGCCACGGTTCCCACCCTTCCAGTGCTCACAGTGCAGTGCGACAGATCACAGGTAGGTAAGTAGCGGAGACAAGCAAATCACACACTCTGGCATAAAGGGAAGTTATTTCTGCTGTTGGTACTTTAAATATTTTATACAAGAATTTTGTCATTCTGGTGGTTGGAAACCTTTAAATGGAAAAAATATTTTAAAATTCGATCAGAAAACACTTAGCCGGTCCCTCATTCAGAAAACAATCCATTAAATGTACATTCATAATGAGAATATCTTCCTTGAGTGATTACTGTGAGGATTCGAAGCATCATATTTACAATTTTATTTTCAAGTTTACCTCCTATGTGGCAGGAACCTGAAAACCAATTAATCAATTTAGTGCCATTATCCAAATGCTTATATTTAAGACATGTAGAAGTTGCTCAAACAGCATACTGCTGAGGTCAGATTCACAGCAGGGAGCTGTAATTAATATGTACTTATTTGAGAATGTACAAATTTACATACATTAAACAAATGCCTCAGTGACAGCCAAATTATGGGCTCAGAGAGAGAATGGTGGTCAAAATGGAGGTGGCTGAGTCTTTATCGTGTTTACAGAGATTAAACATTGTGGTTATGTGATCTTCCTACAACAATGGCAGAAAGCACGGAAAAGCGAGAGCGGCTGGCCATCTGCCCAGAGGGGTGCTAACGCTTCCCACTCCATCACCACCTGGTCCGGTTCGGGCAGAGACAACACAGGGGCTGGCTACGCAGACCCCTGGGGACGTAAGCTTGAGTTAGACATGAAAGGGCATCCAAGAGGAACTGGAAGCTGAGTCACACCCTAAGATTTGCAAAGGGAATCGGCTTCAGAGCATCCTTTCAATACGACTTTTCTTCATTTGATCTACTGGAAATTATGGGCCTTTGCCTACTGATAACTTCAGCCAAGTGTTCCTCAAGCAGAGTCGCTGATGACTGCTTCTAATAAAGAGTTTGGACAAGGAAAAGGGATGCCCCCCGGGAAAGCCACTTGAAATACCCGCTTACCTCTGCGGGGAGCATCTGCTTGGTGTCATATAAAGAGCGGCACATTCTCAAAACCTCATTCCCCAGTCCGTCCTTGTTCTCCGATGTGCACCTGGTCAGCATGGCTGTTGCCAGTCTCACCCACGGATTGCTGGTTATGCTGGACCTGAGGGAGGAAAACACGAGACACTGGGAATGGATGATTAACGCTCTAACAACTGCGGTGCGGAATTTTTAAAGAGAAAAGAAATGCCACCTTTTGAAACAAAATGCTTTGGGCAAACTACAGTCTCAATCTAGATGCTGCGTTCCTCCTTCAAGTCTGTATTGTAGAAGGGAGAACATCTCACAGAGAAAACAGCTTGCTGTGGCATTACCAAGTGCCCAGCAGCATGGAGGCCGTGGGCAGACACTATGAGCAGAGGCCTCCCTCGGGCCATAGGCCGGCTCCCTGGCTTCCTACTTGGGTGACTCAGGGAAGTCACTGAAACTCTCTCTGCCTAGTCATTTAGTGCTGGGGAAGCCACCCAACCTCTCTGGGCCTCAGTTCTTTTTCATTCTGAAAGAGCAATTTAATGTTTTCTTTGCAAAATTGCTTTGTTCAATGAATGATGTTTGTAATTGTGAATTATCGCTCTTAATTGCAGGCACATTTCACTATCTACTACCTAAATAATGGCTTTTGTTTATCATAGGATTATGACAGACTCAGGGGTCAGGGCGGGGCTGAAGGACACAAGGGCGCAGCAGAGGTCAGCCTGTGAGCACAGACCGAGGAAGCAGCACATAAGAGGTAGAGACATCACACTTCATACAGCTTCCTTATTTCTGAAACATAAAAGCATCCAAAAGTTTGCTCTGTTTCCTTCCTCTGGATGTCAGGACCTCATGTTTCATACCAACATCACAATTTACATTTCAACAGACAAGGTAAAGCACATTCATCCCATGGCCTCAGGAACAGGGTACCAATTTTACTTAGATACATTAAAATAATTTTCCTATTTATGAAGATTCTGTTGTCTCATTAGCATGGCTCTAGAGTCTAGACGCTGAACACCTAAGGATGGTTCTTCCCTTGAAAGGGCCTTATCCCTCGCCCCCTAAGAAAAATGTCAAGTGTAACAATGACAAAGGGACTCACTAGCCTCTGGCAAAGCCTTTGTGTCTCAGCTCAAAGGAACAATGTGTGAGGATAAAGAGTCCTGCTTCTTCAAGGTACAAAGCTCTGAGAGTGTCTGGTAGACTGAGGGGTCTTCTTACATGCAAGGACCCACCCTCTGCTTTCCTGTTTCAAAGTCTGAATTCCACCTTTCTGGGTTTTCCCTACCAGGCCGCCTCACTGCAGTAGGAACACTGGCCTGCCCAAACAGTGGGCCCTGATGGGCCTTGTGGCTTTGACGACAATTATCAAGATGTACTTTGCACCAGCCAGCTTTGATACACTGGATGAGAATTATACATGTCCCATAAGTACGAATCTATTATTCTTCCCATGCATTTTCCCACAGGGGAATAAAACTAAAAAACCAAAATTGGTTCCAGTAAATTAGCAATCACGTGGATCAGGCAGATTTCTCAGTTTTTACCTTTATTGGGTTAACTGGCAACATTCCGTCATTGTCACACTATCCTTCCCTTCCTCCTGCCTTTCCTGATTTTTCTCCCCTCTTTCCTTAACGGGGGGTGGGGGGTGATGATTTTGGAAGTGAGGTCACACATTTGATTGTCTGGGAACAGAAAAGGGACTCAAAAGTACTTTAAAGAATCTATTGGTAAGGTGTCCCATCATACAGTGTCTTGTGGTGAAACACAAATTCGGGAAAGGAAAAAAGCCACAAGAGACCACTTTATTTGACTTATCCTCAGGTACCCGCTTGGATGGAGACACAGCTGGTCAGAGGGGTTAGGCAGACTGGTAGTGCATTGTTTCGATTCTAATGATTTCGTAAAGGAGGTTTTTAGAACACAGGTTAGCAATTTAGTGGTTTCACCTCATTCTGGCCACAAAAGAATATACCTTTAAAAACTTAGGTTTTAAAAACCTGCTAATGCATTAAATGTTTAAAATGCAATACATGCCTTAAGCAATTAAGCTGAGTTCACTTCGTGTGGGTAAGCCAGTGTTTCGAAATGGTCGCTGTTCTAAACGTCACAAGAAACTGTAAAACCACAGTAAGCTCATCTACTAGACGGTATCGTTTTCCGATTTTGAAAAATTCTCTTTAGACTGAGACATCCGTTTGGAGGGTATGAAGGAATCCGCAACGCAACCCTGATTACTTTCTTAAAAAGCAAAGCGTTACTGACAATCTAATTAGTGAGTGAACCGCACACCATCGTCACATGAGAGCTGCTTGGGACCCTTCCAGAGAGGCGGGCTCAGCAGGCCCAGCGGGGGACCCTGCTCCCAACGAGAACCCGTGGGCTCCGGGGCAGCCCCGCCATGACAGCTGGGACCCAATGGAAATGCTGCTCCGATACAGGGTCACGTGGGAAACTGAAGGCTTGAGTGTGAGAAGCTGTACTGCAGGGCCTCAAATAGGGAAGGTGAGACCCGAATCTTAAAAGCTACACATCCGCATGTCATCTATGCCACAAACGGTAGAGATCAAAAGAAACGGTCTTCCCCCTTTCTGAAAACACTCGTTCGGACACAAAACAAAAACACCGCTCTCCTTGGTTGGCTTCAGGAATTCCAACAGGCTCACCCTGGGGTTAAGTGAGAGGGCCTTTGCCGGCTGTTTGGTAGCAGTCCTTCACAAACTGCACACGGAAGAATGACTCTTCAGGGAAAACCTCCGTTAGCTCCTGGGGGCACAGAGGTGCGCGCTGGCGCGGGCAGAGCCGGTTGCTGGGCCCGGGGCGGGGAGGGGGGGGGGGCGCGGGGGCGGGCAGCTGAGTCGTGGGGCAGGCGGGCCTGTGGAGCATTTAGAAAATTGGATGATGTCACTCTCCATGCAGGTTTACTGAATGAATTAAGACTAAGCGTAAACCGCACGTGACCCTGTGTGTCCTCACTAAATGGGAACTATCAATTGATTCCATTCGGATTCTCAAGTCGGCACTGCAAGCTGTGTTGAAAGAGACTCAGAACATTTCCCGGTGAAAATACTGGAACGGAATTATTTTGCTGACGTTATAAATCAGATGTTATTATAAAGCACTGATATTTTTGAATAAAATATTCAGCTGTAGGGGCAAGGAGAAACGGAAAGAAACAGCAATGTTTCCAAAAAAAAAAAAAAAAAAAAAATTTCAATTTTCTCCAAAGGTTGATGCTGATTTTATATATTTCTTCTCACTGGCTCTTTTGAAGGTACTGAATTAAAGATTTTTTTTTTTTTTTTTACTCTTTATTTATTTTCAAGAGAAAGAGACGGAGTGTGAGTGGGGAAGGAACAGAGAGAGAGGGAGACACAGAATCCGAAGCCGGCTCCAGGCTCCGAGCTGTCAGCACAGAGCCTGATGCGGGACTCAAACTCATGAACCATGAGATCATGACCTGAGCTTAAGGTGGCCACTTAACTGACTGAGCCACCCAGGCTCCCCTGAAGGTACTGGATTTTTAAATTTTTTTTTTTTAAAGTTTATTTATTTTTGAGACAGAGAGAGACAGAGCATGAACGGGGGAGGGTCAGAGAGAGGGATTCTCAGAATCTGAAACCGGCTCCAGGCTCTGAGCTGTCAGCACAGAGCCTGACGCGGGGCTCGAACTCACTGACCATGAGATCATGACCTGAGCCGAAGTCGGCCGCTTAACCGACTGAGCCACCCAGGCGCCCCCTGGATTTTTAAAAGTAAAGAACAGACCAAGGAAATTTAACTTCATGTTAACACTCACACGTGGTCGTGTTTCATAGGCGGCCAAGCTTGCAGGAGCAAAACCAAGTGCTGAAACTCAACCTCCTGGTGGCTACATTCCAGGAGCTCCACGAAGAGAGAATAGCGGTTTTCTTCACTCTCGATGTCAGCTATGTCCACCTGGAAGTGGAAATACACACTTGACACTGGTGGCAAAGGCTACTTCACCGGTTTACAGAAGAATTCGTATTTGATGACTTTGAGGAAACATTCTCGAAAACTTTTACAATGTGTTGGGAGGTAAGATTCAACACCACCACCTTCACCTCCTCCCTACCGCCCCACCACCCGCAAAAAAAACCTTCAAAAGCTCTCTCCTTTACCCAGCTTAAAACGTTAGAACAAATCACAGGAAAGTTCTGAACGTTCCTTACGAAAATAAATTTAAACAAGTAGATTTCCAGAGAGCTGGCTTAGTGATCTCCTAATATACGTTAAGTTAAAATACAGAATTATTTTATATGAAACTATAATAATTCGTCTTACTTAACATTAGCCAATTTTTTTTAGTTTAAATTATCCTCCATGTACTTCTACTTTTCATTTTAGCATTTTTTTTTATTGCTGAGTCTTCATGCTGTCTAGAAAATTTCTCTAGACTTGACTAAATTGTATTTGTTATGATTTTTGTTGCACATCAAAATAAAGCAAAATATCTTTTATTTGAATCTCCATTTCTGATGCAAAAGAAGTCCTGATCAGTAAAAAACACTAATTTTTCCTCTCATCGCATAACTGAATATTTCCTTTATTTACACTGAGGGAGTCCTGAAACGAATCACATCTCCAACACCTCTGTGGATGAAAATGTTTGCTATGTTAAGTTAGAAAGCAGTTTTAAATATAAAAGTAAGCCAAAAGCCGTTTTGCCTGTTCCCTAGCCTCTCTTAATACAGATGCGCCGCATTTGAGTACATTACATACAGATGATGATAGAGGCCTTGAAAGGATAAAAGAATGGATGGTTACCTACACATTTGTTAAATTTTCTGTACAAATACATATTTCCAAAGCATTTAATTTAATGGTCATTCTGGCTCTGGTCCCAAGTAGCCACCTGAAAAGTCACAGCATATAGTCTGCATTCTCACAAAAGCTGACATGTACTATGAAATGTTCAGTAATTATAGGGGAAGTCCTGCTCACATGGTGACCTGGCAGATCAAAACCTGCTTGAAAGCTCCACGTCCTTCTTCCGTGGACTAATAACCCAAAAGCATTTTACAGTTTGGGAAATCATTTCATGACCCAGGAAGAGTTCACCCTTATAACTGTTTTGGGTGGAGAACAGCACAGGTGTTATTAGCCCCCCTTTATAGATGCAGAAACAGGCTTATCTGTCCCAATAACAAGGCGAGCAAGTGGCAGAGCCAGTAGGTAATTATGATCATATCAGAATGTTCTGGAATTAGAGGACTCAATAAGCTAGACAAGCCCTGAAATATTTAAATAGGGGGTCTAATTGGGAGTTAGGCAACATTTTCTCACCTATTTATACAGAAATGTTTAAAAAAATTCCAAACTGAAGAAATCCACCTGTTTTTCACCTGACCTCCCACCTTCAACTCCTCTCCAGGCTCAGGGTCTCTCATATCGTCCGCATCCACCACGTGCGCCTCCCCTCGAGAACTTTGATCTTGTTTTCTCTGCCTGCCACATTCTCTCTGCAGATATCTGTATGGTGCATTCGCTTATTTCCTTCAAATTCCTCAAATGTCACCTCATCAGGGAACGTGCTGTGTAACTGTCCACCTTAAGTAGCATATTCCCCCACACCATCTGTCTCCCTCACCTTGTTTTGCACTTACAAGGATGGGACATGTTTCATATGTATTGGTTGATTGCCTTTCTTCCTCTGTAAGAATGGAAGCTCCTTGAAAACAGAGACTTTCACTTATTTGTTCACTGGTTTATCCCTACTCCTTAAAATAATGCCTGACAGACAGCAGATGCAGAATACTATTGAGTGTATGAACTAATGCGTATACAAATGAATAAATGAAGACAATCCATCATTTATAAAATATTTTAGCACAGAATAGTGATACTAAATATTCACGAGTTGCCGTAAAGTTTTGGCTCTTCTCTCTCTTTTTTTTTTTTTTTTTTTACTGGAGACAGACATGAGGCTTAAAACGAAGATGCCAGTGAGAGGGGGATCACTAAACATGACTCAAAGGAGGCCCACGTATTGACATGATGTCTCCACCAACAATGCCCTGTGGCTACTTGTGTGATTTCAGTGCAGTCCCTCTCTTTGGGTCCTATTTTCCTCATTTCAAAAATGTGCTCCCAGAAGCCCTGAAGTTTCAGAAGATCTGAGGAGGTGCCTGAAGGTCTGTGAGAGGGAAAAGGGAAGGTAAATGGCTGCTCTTGTTGGAGTTACAATCCAAGCTTTTATAGCCTTTTTGTAGGAAAGGTTTTGTGGGTTTTTAAAAATGTTTATTTTTGAGAGAGAGGGAGAGAGAGCGCGCGCACACACATGTGAAAGCGAGCGGGGGAGGGGCAAAGAGAGAGGGAGAGACAGAACCCCAACCAGGCTCCACGCTGTTAGCACAGAGCCCCACGTGGGGACTGAACTCATGAACCATGAGATAATGACCTGGGCCAAAGTCAGATGCTTAACCGACTGAGCCACCCAGGCAACCCATGGGTTTTGCATTTTAAAAATAGTTAAAAACAACTGAATGATGCCTCTGGTGTCAGTCCTCCAGTTTCCATAATTAACGACTGTATGATGAATAACAAGCAGTTGCTCCTTGACATGAAAGGCAGAGTCTACATAGGTTTCCTGAGGACACCACGAAAAGGAAGAGATTAGGAAAAAGTGATTCTTGCTTCCAAGATCATTTAGATTTTTTAAAATATCTTTTGAGAGAGAAAGAGAGAGAGAGAGAGAGAGAGAGAGAGAGAGAGAGAATCCCAAGCAGGATCTATGTTGTCAGTGCAGAGCCTGACGCAGGGCTTCATCTCCTGAAACATGAGATCATGACCTGAGTTGAAATCAAGAGGCAGACGCTTAACCGATTGAGCCACCCAGGTGTCCCAAGATCATTTAGCTTTATTTTCAGAAACTGTAACAGCCTGTACATTTTTAGGAAGTGTAGTGTATCTAAAAGGAGAGAAAGATTTTTAAAAAACTATAAATTAGGGGCGCCTGGGTGGCTCAGTCAGTTATTTGGCTCAGGTCATGATCTCATGGCTTGTGAATTCGAGTCCCGCTTTGGGCTCTGTGCTGACAAGCTGGAAGCCTACAGCCTGCTTCAGATTGTGTCTCCCTCTCTCTCTGCCTCTCCCTGACTTGTGCTCTCTCAAAAATAAACATTAAAAAAAATAAATTTTAAATAAATTTAAAAAAAGCAGTTTTAAATTATCTATCACTGTAGCTGCAAAAGCTTCACCTTACATGAGAGAAGAAAATGGGCCTGAAAATGGACTCGAGTGCATGTTTTTTTAACACGAGAAAGAATATGCCTTGCCAGATAATCAGTACACACAGTAAAACCTTAGATTATGAGTAACTTGTTCTGTGAGTGTTCTGCAAGACAAGCAAACCTTTCTAATAAATTTTAACTTGATAAACGAGCAATGTCTTGCAATATGAGTAGTATATGACAACAAATCTCATATGATCACCAACGGAGCCAATGTTTCTCCCTCTCCCCCTGCCTCTCTCGCTGTGGGACTGTGGGTGATCACCAATGCAATGTCACATTTCTGCAAAATCCTCAAAAGGAGGCAAAAGCAAGTGTCATTGGCCAGGTTCCTTGTTCAAGTTGCACTAAAAGGAAAAGATTCCACTGAGCGATAGATAGTAGTGATTCCATTAGTGATAGTGAAAGTCGTGCTACACAATAACCCTCTTCTCTCGTCTCCCTCATACCAGCCACGAAGGCTTTCAAAGGTAAGTGCAGGTTCATTTGTTTATTTTTCTTTACATTTTGTATTTTCTTTATTATTTTGTATTATATTACAGTATTGTAGTCATTTTTATGTGAGTATTTTTGGGTTGTGGAACGAATCATCTGAGTTTCCATTATTTCTTGTGGGAGAATTTGCTTTGATATACAAGTACTTTGGATTACAAGAATGCTTCCGGAACAAATTATGCTTGTATACATATTAAAATATCTAAATTGATCTAAATTTACCAAGATAATATAAGCTTATCTTGCTTATCATATCCTATAAGATTTTAAACATAAATTCAGGTAACCAAAACAAAATGAATTTTTGTATAAAATATACACATATACAAAGGACTTCCAGCCGGAACAAAATGGCTTTGACCCATTTTTCCCTACTCCTCTCTTAAGCACAACTATAAACTTTGGAAATAATGAGAGAAAACAAAAGAACTCTTAAAGGTGGTAAAAAGAAAGTTAACTAGTTGGGACCCGAGGACTGGAGAAACAACACAGGTCCGGGGTCTGGCATCCCCTCACCCAACCGAAGGATACTCAGACTCAGTATTTCCTGACTCCTGATCGAAAAATACAAGACAGGCCAGGTAAGGTCATTTCTCGTCAGAGTTCCAGAAGGAAGGGAGAAAGAACGTGGAGTTTAAAGAGTATTTTAAGAAGTAACATTTAAAAACATCCCAAATCTGGTGGAAGACATTAACCTACAGATTCAAGAAGATGAGCTAACCCCAAACAGGGGTTAGTGAGTCCAAAGAAATCCATGCCCGGACACATCATAATTAAACTCTTAAAAATTAAAGACAAAAAAAAAAAAAAAAATCTTGAAAGTGGCCAGAGAGAGAATACAGTACCTATAGAGAGAAAAGCAATTTTAATAACAGTGTATTGCTTATGTGAAGCCGCAGAGGCCAGAAAGAACTGGCCCAATATTTCTCAAGTATTAAAAGAACTGTCAATTACAAATTCTATATACAGTAAAACTATCCTTTAGGAAAAAAAGGGGAAATGAAACCATTCTCAGGGAAGGAAAACTAAAAGAATCTGTCACAAACAGCCTTCATCTTAAAGACTGGCTAAAGAAACTTCTTCAAATAGAAAGGACATGGGTTTTGGCCCAATATATTTTTCTATCACAACTAGTAACGCTCCTCATTAATGGCTGCAAAAATTAAACAATCTTAAATTGAAGAAAATCACTGTGTCATATATCTGACAAATTATCTGGAAAAACAAAAGAGGGAAGTATTGTTTTGAGTCAATAAAAGAGAAAGCAATGGGTCTCAGAACCTGCAGAAGTCATGGGAACATGACATCAACATTAATACCACAGGAATTTAAATTCTCCAAAATACGTGGACACAAGGTGTCGCGTGAACATGAATGCAGACCTAGGAAACAATCAGATTCTCTCTTTTCCAGAGGGTAGCACAGTTCCTATTCAAATATGTATTCCCAGATCCTAAATACACTTCAGGCAAGGGTGAGCAAGCAATACAGTATCTAAACAGCTACAAGATGAAATGGCCATAGAACATATTTTAACATAGAGGGAAAACCAACTGGAGGTGGCTAGCAAATGCTTCCTCACACCTCACCAAGGAGACTGTAAAATAATGATAAAGGACAATTTGGTGAAACACGCGGCTTTCAAGATAGTGCTGATAGAGTCAAAGTAACATGGAAAGACGCCATACTTTGGAGGTGTTGCTGGACCTTTCTGACCTTAAGGGCCTCTTCTGTAAGATGAAGGTAACATAGTGCATGATAGTTCTGGTTATTAAATAAGAGAGTGTGAATAAAATAGGCTGCAGAAAGACTGGCCCATGGTAGGCACATAATAAATGACAGGTATGATTTATATTACAGCTCCATATAAAAATATGGGCTGTGATTTCTTCTAATAAGAACTGGGTCAACAGATTAGATGGGACAGGAGAAGAACACAAAGAAATGTGGCTGTTTTGGGATAACGGAATCATGGGTTAACTTTCATCCCTTTTTAGAATCTCATTTATTTGTACAATATAGGATTTGCAATGGCTTTATAGCATGCCTTCTAGAGATGAGAAAAAATAATTAGCAATTCCTCACAAGTTTTTCTTCTATGTTTTGTTTGATTTTATCCTTTTTTCCCTCGAGAGAGAAAGTAATAATATGCCTCTGTCTCTCTGAGTGAGCGGGGGGCGGGGGGTGGTGGTGAAAATGTCCAATATTTCACAGGCACCCTATAGTTCGCGATGATTCCATACAGACACCTCGAACTGAACATTACTGGATTTTAAAGGACAAAATTCACATGTGAGTCAAACATAAAGATATCTCTTTCCCTTTTGTCTCTAAAAGCAATGCTTCTGTCTTCACTGAATTAGGTGACTTTAGCCCTTGCTGTAAGTCAATTTGTCAAGTAGCTACAGCCTCCTTATCAGACATTGAGTCACTGTCCTTGAAAAAGTGGACCGAGTCACCTATTCTCAGATGAAAACAGCTTTAACTTGAAATTCCTCTGTGGCTGCCGACAGTGAACATGACTGTCGTAAACTGAGGCGCCCCTCCTGAAATCTGCATCTTCCCACAGGCACGGACAACGTGGCTTATTTGATCTTCAGATATGTGTGAATATGAAATCAGTATTAATGCACATAACCATACTATGTGAACAGAAAATAATTAGCGTCACGTAAAGGATTGCTCTCAATGTACTAACATCAATCACCACAGTCCTACCTTCCATATGGGCTGATGAGCTGTTACACTGCCTCTCCGATTTATGAAATTTTGGGGGTAAATCTGAAATTATTTCAAAACTAAAAGTTAAAAGAAACAAACGAGAGAAGTCGTCCCCAGCTACCTCATATCCTCACCACCCTGCAATATGCAAACGCTGGGATGTTTCCTGCCTCTCCTCCCCTTCGTCCTCCAACCCTTCTCTCTAAGCCCGAGAAGGAAGGAAGGGACAGCACTGCTATGCACGACGTCAGGAGCACCACCTGTGTGGTGAAGAAGGTTCTTGCACCTCTGGGCAGGAGGCTCTGGATGTGATTCCCCCTCTACGGACAGAGCCCAAGAGGCTCCCCAGCTGACCTGGCCCTGGGGGAGGTGCCCCGGGGTGGAGGAAGCAGTCCCACCCAGGAGCAGTTGCTAAACCCGAGTGTGCGTCCCAGGAAGAGGTTGCGGTGACCCAGGAAACGTACAAGGCTCTGAAGAAGGTCTGCCTAGTGAAGGGGAGAAGCAGGGCCTCCCCATCTGACCACACCACCCCCCACCCCCCAAAAGCGTCCTTTTGAGTGAAAACACAGCCCTGACCTCCAGTGTCTTTCTCCACAAAACTAGTTTGTCCTCTGCTCTTTCCTCATGCTGCTCTGTCTTTAGCAACTTAAGCAAACCTCAGAGGGGCACTAAATGTGTTTCTTGTCCCCCCACGTCTAAGCAGTCACCGGGCCCCCTGGGATTAACTCCTTCAGCTCTCTTTACCCTCCTCTATCTTCACAGCTGGTACCAAGTTCAGGGCCAAGTTTGGGCAACCTGACCCCTGCTTTTGTCCCCTGCCTGGCACCCTCCAGTCTGTTGTTCGTGAAGAGGTCAGAGGGTCTCTCCTAAAAATGCATCTCTGATCACGCTGCTTCTCACGTCTCTCTCTCTCCCACGCGGTCTCCGCACCACCATGGTAAAATGTGCACAGGACACTGGGGGCTCTGCTGCGCTGAACTGAGTTCGGGAAATCACCTCCTCAGAGCAGTCTCTCCTCACTGCCTCCAGGCAGGACGACTGCATGCCCTGCCCTGAACCCTATGCACTGTGCAGACTCTTAACAGCAGCGTTAGAGCCTTCGGGGTACGGACTTCTTTGTGCATGTATCTACGTGCTCCGCTGGATTGGGATCCCCACACGAACAGCGTACATTTACCTGGACCGGAGTTAGAGACACACACATACCATCCCATTTAGTCTTCACACATCCACGCATTACGTCCGTTTTACAGACGAGGAAACTGAGGTTGTGAGAGGTTTAGTAACTTCTCCAAGGCCACAGAGCGAGTGAGTGGTAAAACTGGGATCTGAATGCAGTTTTGTGTGAAGCGCCCAAACGCTTTACTGCTAACTGTCTGGTCTCTTGTCTATCCCCAGAGTATACAGGGAATGGTGCATAAACCATGCCGGAAGAATCTTCGGTGAATATTTCACAGACCACGGTTACTAGGCATGGCATTTTTCAGCATGTTTTAATTGAGCAGCAAAGAACATACGCAGTGCTCTGTACTGAGCCAGGGAAAAATGTTACTGGATGAAGCAATGCTTTCTGTTTTCTGAATCAAGCTCCTCATTCCCCTTGCCTAGTCACACTCAACCCAGGCAGTCACAAGCAGAAAGACAAGATGAACAGAACACACGTGACATGGTGCAATGCTACCCAGACGTTAGAGCTGAGTATCTTTCCCTGGCAGATGGGAAGAAGTGTGGTAAAGGGCCAAGAAGACAGGCATTGACATCAGACAGAACCAGGTTCAAACTCCAGTACGATCGTTCACAAGCTGGGTGACCTTAATAGGTTATGTGACCTCATCTCAAACAGAGACTGGTAACGACTTTGCAAGCTGTTCTAAAGAGTACACGCAGTAATGTGCACTTAATACACATTCCTCAGTCCCATCTTCTTCCTTCGACGATGCCCATGACAAGAAGGAATATCTTTAAAGGAAAGGAGCCCTAAGTCATCAAGAGAGGCCTTCCGAGGTGTCCAAATAGTTGCAGAACCCAGTAACACTGACGCTCTCTCAACCTGAAGAGGCACATCAAGCTCTATTAGAACATTTCAGATCTCTTGCTTCTGTCCAGACAAACATGCTTGTGAATCATTTGCTTCCATACGAGAAGCAGCCGGCTGGTCAGAAATCACTGGGAGCAAAGTACAGCAAATTAATACAAAACAGTATCAGTCTAAAAGCACCAGGCCACTCTGTAAGGAAACCTTTCCATTATTCCAAGGAAATCATTTTGCTTGTACATAAGCGGGAAGCAGCATGGTCTGAGCCTTCATCATTCACGGCAAGAACAGCAGATTGAAGCTCAGGGGTCCTGGCCTTGCCATTTTAAAGGTGACCTTAGATAAGTTTTTAAAAATTGAATATTCATTTATTCAGCAGATATGTACTGAGTGTCCTTAAGATCCATGTTCTCATGTTATTTATATTCTAATGGAAGAAGAAAGACATCATATAATAGAATGACAGACAGAAGGACAGGCAGGGAGAAGTGAGCAGATACTGGTGATCAGAAGAAAACTCAGAGGTTGCGAAATTGATCGTGACTGGGGCCTGATTTAGGATGCAGTATTTTAGAAATGGTGACATTTAAGCTAAAATCAGAGGAAGTAACTTCTTGTTTCTGGACAGCATGTCCTTTTCTATAAAATGTGACTTCGGAATTGGCATGCTTTTGAAAGTCTCCTCTGGTTCCAGGAATCGGTTTCCATGGCTAGCAAAGATATATTACATGTACGGGTAATTCACATGTGTGGGATATATTATATGTGTGTGGGCACATAGGCACATATATTTTTAACATCAAATCTTATCCTATACTTGATTAAGCAAACCATTTAGGGCAGGGAGTCTTAGCTTTGAAGACATTTAAGGTGACAGTAAATTCTTTGTAAGAAACTAAATCTAGCTTTGCATCCTGAAGCTGTTCCACTGGTCTTGGTCTGATAAAGAAGTGTGTATTTTGTTAATGTTTTGGCAAAACAAAGCCAAACTGGCCTTTGACCAGAGGAGTTAATATGTCCTTGCATGTTTCAAAGTAGGCAAAATGCATGAATTTGTAATAAGATTAGGAGTTTCCTTAAACCAATTTTTCTAGTGATCACTTACAACCACAAATCCAGACAGATCGAAATTTTAAAAGGTGAAACTCTAAGCCACATGTCCCTTTTTATACAAAAACAGAAAAAACAATAAGGTGAAGGGGTATGGAATCTTTTAAGGAAACATCAGTATTTTGACCCATATTTTTCATGCACCAGTTAAGCAGAAAATTACAAAACCTGAAAAACTCAGATAAATTATACCAAGGGAAGTAATACAATACATTCCTCCCTTCCCCCTCAAGTCTTCCCCCTTCCTTCTCTCCTGTACTCCATGCTGGGGCACTTTTCTGGAATGGAAAAGGAGGCCTCTCAAGCTGTTGAAAAATGAGGGCCTCTGAATTTTTAATTCTGTTAACTAATCCTTAGAAAACTAGGAATTGCTGTCTCTCTGAGAACCAGTGAGGTAGCAGGCTCCACAGACTCTGCGTTTAATTTTGCAGGAGCTGGCTGGTTTCCCGGCAACACATTGATTTGTAGGGCCACTACTTTGGGCACCTCGAGGATAATTAAATATTAAGTCCCTCTTTGATGTATGCAAAGTCTGCCTAAGAGGATTACCAGCCACAGCAAAGGTAGCAGTCCTATGTTTTCTGGTAATTGAACGTTGCAATATCATTATCTATTCTTATCTTTGCTCTGTAAGAATCTGCCTCTACCCTTAACATTACCTTTGAGAACAGAGAAAGGGGTAGGGAGTGGAGAAAACGAGAGCCTGTGGAATCCACATTTTGGGGTCTTCTAGGTGTTTGGGGTATGGAGATGAAGAAGACTCTAATGTGTGTGGAAGAAAGAAGAGTGAGCAAACCATCCTCTGCCTCCTCCAGCTCAAGGTTCCATTTTGCAAACCAAGAAGGCAAGGCTCACGGTTTAGGAATCTTTTCCAAGATGATGAAGCAATGGAGGTGGGAGGGTGGCCAAGATAATAGGCTTCTGAAGGATTTGTGCACCAGCACCCCGATCTTTCTACTGCTCGAGTGAAAGGTAAAACAGTTTTTTAAAAACAATAATGGAGACGGCTTCAGATTTGAACTAGGAGCGTACTTCTGTAACACTCTACAAGTTGCGGCCATTCCCACTGTGAAGCCACAATTTTTCCACATTCGCTTTCCATGTAGCAGTTATTTACAATAATAAACAGAGTGCCCTGGCCAAATACGCTTGCCCTCCAAAACAGATTTCACACAGCAATGCCAGACTGACACAGAATACTTAATTTTTATAGGAGGAGGAGAGATACTCACTGATTTGATTTATTTTGGAAGCGTATAGATGAATGACATAATTAAACTATGGTAGTTTTGTTATTTCCACTACCAAATACTTTAAAGAAACTCAGCTCAATAGCTCCAAAGAACAGGGAAATTGCTCTTGTATGAGGACAAAGTAAGAGGGGGAGAACCGAAAAGGGGTAAGGAGGCACGGGACGAGTTTTACTGGAGTCAGGGGTGTTGGGAGAGAGGTTTTCTAAGGGCCTGAAAAAGTTTTCGCCACCAGAGCAAACGGTGGTGAAATGAGACTGTTCGTACACACCGTGCAAAGGACAGAAACCAGACTGCGCTCAGTGAAATGGTCAGGTCAATTTAGAAAAGTACACGAGAAAGGAATCTTAACAAAAGGCTGAGCTCCCTTAAATCCTGTATTTGGAAAAAGTTTTGCTATAAAGAAATTAAAATCTCAGAAATATCCAGAAATCACTGAAATCATATAAAAGATGGTATACCTTTTATACCTTGTTCTCTGGGTAACTGGAAAGTTAAGAAAAGCTTAAAAGAAGAAATCATGGTTATACTCCTACTATTTCTGAAGCATTTTGGCCCAAATACGAAAGTGTGTGTTCTACTGTTTCAACATGACAGGTAAGATAGATGTTTTCCCTTTCCCTGGCCTCCACATTGTTTGGTAGTATTTTTGGTACACTGATCTCACATAACGCGAAGTGAGGCTCCAACAGGAGAAACCGGCCTCATCGTTCTGCCAGGCTTCAGCCAACAGCGAAGATGAAACTGAGCAAGGTTGAGCACTTGAAAAATGGAGGTTCTGTCGGAAAAGTACCTAACAGTAGGGGCGTTCATTTGTTTCAGAATGAGTCAGAATCCAAGATTCCACGTGGCAAAAATAATATGACCTAATTTTGAGTTTAACTCAAGAGATGCTACGTGAACCTTCCTGTCACTAAAAACAAGCATACTTCTAACGTCTACTGTGCCGGAGACCCGGAATATATTTTGTAGCCTATTGCATCTGTGTTCATAGACCACTCTTTAGAAAGACTGTTAGTGATCCCTTCATGTAATGCAAGGCAACATGTTGAGACTAAGTATGTTGGTAAGGTCATGGGGCTTCAGAAAGAGTATTATTCAGATACCAGTGACTTTTAATACAACCCATTTCAGGAATTTGGCAAGATTAAGAAAATACCTGATAATCCATCTCTTCTGAATCTCAAATTCTCTAATTCTAAAGAATACATAAGAGTAATTACCCACTTCTCTCATGTAGGAAAATAAGAATACTTAAAATAATAATTGTGAAGTTCTGAGATGAGTCTCAAGATATTCTTAATATCTGATGCATTTTTTAAAAGAAAAATTCATTGTTCTTTCTATGTAGTAATAAGGACATAAACATTAATTAGAAAGCGAAGCTTTAAAATTAGAAGGTACATTGAGTTGCAGTCAGACTTCCAGGAAAGTCTCTTGCAGAGCAGATTATGTGGGAAGCCTTATTTTTTTGGCGTATGGTCTGCAGGCTGACACACTTGACTGAGATTACTGATCCTTACATCCTATGTCTTTAGGCTGCATCAATTTAGAGTTTGAGCCAAACTTCAATGGCTACCGTATTTCTTTGATTTAGGAATCAGTATTCTCATTTACTCAATCAACAAGTATTTGAGCTCCCAACGTGTGCCCAGCATACTTAGGGGAATTCAAAAGACAATATATCCTCCAGGGCTTCTGAATTTTCCACAGTAGTGGGGAGACAAGACAATAATAGTAACAACAATAATTATTATAATTATATTATAATTATAATTATTATATATTATATACATAATTATATATTTATAATCAAAACATACATAATTATATATAATAATAATGATTATTATTATTATATAGCTAAAGCTCAAATGTGTGGAATTCAAAGTTTAATTAAGTTTGAAGTGGTCAGGGAAGGTTCCAGAGAGATGGCAGACCAAGTGAGTCTTGAAGGATGAGTGGAGAAACTAAGATCTTGTGTGTGCCTATGTTGTCAATATAGGGACAGAAGAGAGAGGAGGGCACCTGCCTGCCTGGGTAGAGTATGAAAAAAGTGAATTAGCTAAACTGCACACTGAATTTCCATTTAGATCCGCATTTCTCCAGGGACAGGGAGAGTTGCGATAATTAACGGATACTGTCAAGAATCCTGACTATATCCTCTGAAGAGAAAAATGCCACACACATGTGAAGTGAATGAGACATCGCTCCAGCACCTATGCACGTTCAAACACATGGAAAAATCCAAACCAATTCAATCCAATCCAATCCAATCCAAACGTATTTAACTACTAAACAGCTGGACTGAGGAACACAGTGGAAAATCTGCATTACCAAGCTGATTATTCACTGGAGGGTGGTTTGAAGTAATCGAGAAATAACCTCCAATTATTTTTAATAGGGAAAGCATGCAAAAACCAGTCGGACACTCCCTTACCTGTCTCTGGGGCCAAGCGGCTTTGAGAATGGCTTCCGTTCGAAAGAACACAAGGAGCTTGCCATCCTCCTCAGTCAGGTTAAATGACTGTCCCAAAATCTGCAGCACCTGAATGCGGGGCCTCACGGGCCAGGTGTCGTCAGCACAGAAAGGCCGCAGCCACACCAGCAGGTCCTCAGAGGAAACCAGGTCTTCCCTGAAGGGCAAAACCAAGGGTTAGGCAGAAACTCCTAAACCTTCTTTAAAAAAAATTCCAGTAACCCAATATAGTGATTGAGCCAAAGACTTGTTTGTTGGGTGACCTTGCCTTTTTCCTATTGAGAAGAGAAATTGAGGTTCTTCTTTTTTTTTTTTTTTAATTTTTTTTAATGTTTATTTTTGAGAGAGAGAGAGACAGAGACAGAGACAGAGACAGAGACTGAGTGTGAGCAGGGGAGGAGCAGAGAGAGGGAGACACAGAATCCAAAGCAGGCTCCAAGCTCTGGGCTTTCAGCACAGAGACCGACGCGGGGCTCGAACCCACGAGCCGTGAGATCATGAACTGAGCTGAAGTTGGACGCTTACCTGACTGAGCCACCCAGGTGCCCCGAGAAATTTAGGTTCTAAATGGCTTAAAGAAACCATATTAGGTATTTAAAAAATATGTAAAACGAATGTAGTTTTTACATATTTTACAGTATCATATTGAGTTACATAAAGCAGATGAAAAATAACCATGTTCTTAGCTACTCTATTTCTTATGAAAAGCTTAATAAGTATGTATTTCTATTAATGTTACTAACAGAGGTAGGCATCATTCTAAGTAATTTTAGGTAAACTAGTTTATCTAAACTAGCTGACAATACCTATGCAAAATCATTATTATAAATATTCCATTTTATTTAATTTTTTTTCCATTTGCAGAGATAACTGACATAACATCATATAAGTTTAAGGTGAATAATATAATGATTTGATATATGTATATTGTGGAATGATTATTAATAATAAGTTAACATCCATTACCTGACATAGTTACAAAATTTTTTCTCGAGATTAGAATTTTTAAGATCTACTCTTTTAATAACCTTCAAATATATAATATTGTTAACTGTAGTCCTTACGCTGTACATGTAAATTCCTTTTTATAGATGAGGAAATAGCCTTTAAGGAAAGGCTATGATATGCCCACACACATCTAGAATAGCGCAATATGACCCCAAAGTCCATGTTCTTTCTACACTTTTCTCTCTGATAGAATTTCAATACGGGGTTAGAGTATCAAGTTTTCTACTAAAGATAAAATATGAATGCAGGTTATTAAAGACCTGGGAAGTCTGAAAGGCTTCAGAGAAGGGAATATTTGTACGACTTTCTATCCAGTGCTAGAATCTATTCCTTTGTAAACCCAAATGGGCCATCTCAGAAAAACAACTCCTTTGATGATGATGTCAAAGAATTACTATTGATTACGGTTAAGAGGCCTCATATAGATACCTCACGTGCACAACAGCCCCGGAGAGCAGTGCTACAGCACTGAATCATACAGGTTTTGCTGTAACGACATCCTTATGAGGCTTCCAGCAATATATCACCAAGTCCCAAATTCCACGACCCAACAAGACCACAGGATATTTTTTAAAATTCTACAATACCACTGATTGTTTCTGTTACTACACATTCTATAATACACCTGTCAGTACAGTTTCATGGAAATTCAAATTAAAAAACAATTCATCATTTGTATTTAGGAATAAAAGAAATTCTAAAACACCATGGACAAGTGGCTTAAGCATTTTCTAAATCTACGAAGTCGTTTGTTAGTTTTAACTATGTGAGCCCTTGACATGTATCAAAAACGGCAAAATCGGGGTGCAAGAGAAGTAGATTTCTTGGAAATCTATGTGCAAAGTGAGCAGATGGTATCATGTGGGGGAAGAACATTTTGGGGAAACGTGATGGACCTGTGAGCCCTGGCCCCACCATGTGCTAACAACTCTAGATAAAAACCATGAATGTCATCATTCCCATTTTATAGTTAGGTACCAGAGGTCCTGAAAGTCTGTCTCTTGGGAGTCTGTGAAATCTAGATAATGTATAGAACGTACTTAGCCACAGTACATGGCACAGAGGAAGTACTTAATAAATAGTAAGCATCATCTGCATAACGATCATTATGATTATTATCAGTATCATGAAAGCACCAGCTTGTGCATGATGACACAGGGATGAAAATTATAGGATTCCTGCCTTCAAAGAACTAACAATGGTCCAGAAAGATTTTGAAAGTGACTACTATTCAAATTACTAATATATGTAAATATGAACAATCATTTTGGAGGAACAGAGAGTAGGGCCAGGGAAGGCTTCACCGAGGTCGTGGCATTGGAACGGGATCATAAAGGTCAAGTGGGCTACGTGTCAATGGCAAGGTGAGAAAATATCATCCAGATCAAGAGAACAGCAAGAAAAAAGAACCAAGGATTTCCAAGGACAGAGCACGTTCAGGGAGCAATGCAAGTGGGCGGTAAAAGAGAGGAGAGAGCTAAGGCAGCACAGGCCTCCTCACCTGGGTAACCGAGAGCACGCACCCCCGGCCACAAAAGCAGTGCAGCTTCCTGCTTTGACAGCACAGGATCTGCAGCTGTCAGGCTCACATTCAGCTCCCAGAATCCCCTCTTCCTGACAGCATGCCAGTGACCGGGAAGTCACTTAATGGCTCTGAGCCTCAGTTCCTCATTAGTAACTTGGAGAGAAGTACAACCCCTTACTTTTGAAGCTTTTGAGAATTAAACAAATATGTGAGTAATAAATTTCAAGCACATAATACATTATCAGACCTATAACTAAGTGCTTCGATTAACTGGCAACCATTATTACTGAGGCCAATATTTGAACTTGGACTCTCTTACTGCCGTTATCAATGACTACACGATGCTCCCGAACCAAATAGGGGATATGTTCCAGAACACTGTGGCAGCTGATTAAAATTATTTAGATACTGATGTGATATAGAAAGATTATTATAATGTTTTCCAAGTCAAACTGAGTTCGATTCCATTTACATTAGAGGTTATCATGCAGTTGATAACACTTGATATTTTGGAGGAATCTGCTCTAACTGCGGGTTGACAGTTCAAACACATAATGAAGTCGGCAAAATTCATCCCCAGAACAGAAATGCTGTGTTCTGGAAGCACCGTGTTCCAAATGAGCTTCACTGTATGTCCACGTGAATACTGGTGTTCAATAAGACCACACAGAAACGAAAGGCAGCTCTATAGGAGAGCTACCCAAGGACATGGCCTGGACGCTATCTCCCAAAGACATCAACTGCAAAATGGTTAACATTTTAATTTCAATCTGAGTTTTTAAAATCCATAGTCAGTCACTCTCATGACTCATCAAATACACATACACACACGTACAGAGAAAGAGCAGGATTTTTGATAAAATGGTAACAAATCGGCAAATCAAGGGGAAGCGTACATAGGTATTATGTTTTTCTATCCTTACAATTTTTCTGTGGGTTTGAAATGTTTGAAGTAAATAGGTGGGTGAAAAATAACCAATTATGACTTTTATAATGTCAAAAAAAAAAGACTGAGAAGAAGGAAAATGATTCCATTTTTAGAGTATCTTATGAAGGCAAGGAGAGGATTTAATGAGCTTAGGAATAAAAAGAACATTATTTCAAAACATTTTTACTTTATTATGAAAGTCATACAAATGTTTTTAAAAAGTTATAAACAGATAAAAGAAAAAACTGCTCATAGTTTCACTGCAAATACATAGACATTTTCCACCTTTTTCTCTACGAGTATTTTCTGGGGAGGAGGTTTTTATACTGCACAGAGTAACTTACTACTCTATTTAAAGAAAAATTAACAACTACTGGAAACACGTTCATACAATCGGTTTGGGATCAAAAAACAAAGAATCCTCTGAAATAGCTCTATTAACGGAGAAGGACAGCAGCAGCAACAAGAACAACAAAAATATACTCGCCAAACGATTAGTTCTATAGTGGAGCATGACAGGATACTCACAAAAGGAAGGGAACTGTCAACAAACAAAAGCAATTATTGAATCAAAGCAAAAAGACAGGTTTTGAGAAAATTAGTAAGCCAATCCTTGGTAAAAGAATTTTCAGATTCTGCCTGGCATACTCATACGAGGAGAACTCAACCTTGCACTTAAACAGTTAAAGTACACGAAAAGACATGGCAAACACAAAAAGCACTTTACATAATCTTGATGCACTACACAAAATGAAATTACCGTTCTCATTTGAGAATGGGGGAAGGAAAGATACTGCATTCAAACAGGAAAAACACAGACCACTGTGATTTCTTGTAAACATGAATGTCACAGAATCTGAATGCCTAAAGGGAACAGAGGGTCACTTAGTTCAATCTTCTATATTCGAGTTCAAACTGGCAGCCACATTTGTGTGTTGCCTTGCACGGCATACGACAATGTTTCAAAATTTAAACATTTTACAGAAAAATCAAGATTTTCCAGTTCCTTTTCCCGGCCTCCCCCCAGTTTTACTGAGATACTAGCGACATACGGAGCTAAGTTTAAAGGTGTAGAGCATAACGATTTGACTTACGTGTACTGTGAAATGATTACACAATAAGTTAACATCCATCACCTCATTGAGATTTAAAAAAAAAAGGGGGCGCCTGGGTGGCTCAGTCGGTTAAGCGTCTGACTTCAGCTCGGGTCGTGATCTCATGGTTCGTGAGTTCGAGCCCCGCATCGGGCTCTGTGCTGACAGCTGGGAGCCTGGAGCCTGCTTCGGATTCTGTGACTCCCTCTCTCTCTCTGCCCCTCCCCCTGCTCACACTCTGTCTCTCCCCAAAATAAATAAAACGTTAAAAAAAATTAAAAAAAAAAAAACCTTTTTTCTTGTGATGAGATCTCTTTGGATCTATTCTCCTAACAACGCAGCCCCTCTTGAAAAGCTGAAAGACGACAAGCGGGCCACTGTTTCCTTTAGACAAGGCGTGTGTGAGCTCCCGTGCCCCTCAGCCTCCACCACCCCCAACCTCTCCTCAAGCCCAGCCCACCTTGCTCATGTCCGTTACCTGCCTGGCCTCAGTGGGAAATGAGTGTGCAAACCCTGATCTGTAAAATTCTAGGTGAGGTTAAAAAGGGAGGGAGGAGGGGCGAGCAAGTAAACGTAAGTGAGCGAACAGTGAGAGACACCAACACTCATATTCTAAGTAGGTCCCTTGACTCAAGTCACGGACCCACACGCCACGCACACTTTGCTCCCTGCATACAGGGCTGGGTGGGGTGGACGCTCCCCAGTGCAGTACCTTCTGTTTCCTGGCTCCCATGAAATAACTGGGTCCCGGCAAGGAACAAGAGATAACTGCAAATAAATGAATGCCGGGACACATCAATGGTATCGCAGGAGTGTAGGAAGAAGTGTGACTTTTCTTCAAATAATTAACAGAATTAAATTCTATGAAAAGTTCCTGCAAATGACATCATTTCGACGTGCATACACGTCCAATCTCAAGTCTGAACTTTTGACAAATACTAAGAACCTCTTTGTGGCTGCTCTTGAATGTATGCAACCCAGAATCTCTTCCTCAGGTTCATTTATCAGTAAAAACCTGGGTGCATCTCACTATAATGAGGCAGGAATGACAGCTATGAAGTCTTAAGCAGAACCTGAGCTGGCCTCGAGAAAGACCGCAGCGGGAGGGTGGATCCGCCGTGCTGCCCGTTGACCAGGGCTGTTGGCAGGGCTCAGCGTCGCGGCACATGATGTTCATGCTTTGGGGGCACTCGGCGAACATCTGATGATTTACTCTGTCCCACAGAGCACGAAGACTAAGAAGAAATCAGATTCTATTTGCTTTAGTGGGCTTTCTCTCTTTTTTTTCCTTTCATTTCCTGTGCTTAAAAATACTGTGAAATCGCTAGGTAATACCATAGAGCTCAATGCAGTCTGAATATCTGACACTGCTGAGTATACATGAAGCTTTTACACAGCTGAAGCTGGACTGTGATCGAGGAGCAATTTAAACAAACAAATAAAATCTTCTAAAATACTCCAATACTTTTGGAGGAAATCTTTCTTCCTTTTTGAGTAGCGTGCAGAGGAATTCCTCATTAATTATCTGTTTTCTGAGTGGATTTATTTCTGCACGTCCTTTTGAGAATCACTAATATGCCGGTTCACACCCATGGGTCATTCCTGTTAGGAAACTGTTTAAAGGTATACGAAGGCAGGGAACAGAAGAGGGAATGAGGCCAAGGCAGAGAGAAGTAGACAGAAAAGGCGAGAAAACTGAGGGAGGTAACGCCTGAAGACCTTGCTACATGAAGTTCAGTCCCTGGACGGAGGAGCACTAGGGAGCTAGTTACAAATGTAGAATTTCAGACCTACTCTAGTAAAGTCTGTATTTTAATAAGACCCGCAGGCAATTCCAGGGCACGATGGCATTTGAGAGGTGCTACCTCACTCACTGTCCATTGCAGGCTCTTTAATGTCAGAAGCAGATGAGATATGGTGAGAGAAATTCATAGCATGTCGTTAGCTGGGCGACCCCGGAAAAATAACAAAACCTGTCTGAGCATCATTTCCTAATCTATAAAATGGAGACAACAATAATAGGATAGGGTGGTTGTAAGGATTTGGTGAGTTGCTGAGAGCCATTCCGGAGATCTTGCCACTGACTGATAGATGCTCGTTAGCTTTTTGTTTTTAAACGCATGATGATATTTTCTTAATTCCGGGTTTACCAAATATATTGTTTTAGAAAAATATTATTTTAGTTATTGGAGGCTTTTAAAATCCATTTTTCTTAAGCAATCTAATTGATTAGTTCTTAACTCAAACAGGAAATTTGGATTCTATTCTTAAAATATGTTATAGGCATACATAAAAAATGGGAGAAAACATACTCATCAATTTAATGTGCACGAGCCTCTCAATAATTAATTACCCTAAACTCGTCTTCAATTGTAGAGGTTGTACAAGATTTTTGACACTATTTCAAATTCTTACGATACTCCCCCCTGATGTCCGGAGGCAAGAATGTGGTGACACTGGAAAGGAAGTCTGTCTGTCCAGACACTCCACTGGTGGCCTGTCTGGGTGTGGTGGCTGTGGTGGCTGACACTTAGCACAGGTGAAAGAGGAGGGAAAGAGGGCTTTACGAATGGGGCAGAAGCTGCAGGTCAATGGCAAATCATACTTGTACCAACATAAGGAGTCAAAGGAGGATGTACCCACGACGCCATAAAACCCAACACGTGGTGGTAGCCATGACTCTCCGTATGCAGTCTGCCTGCCAGGACACTATGGGATGGCGTATGCCCAACCTAAGAGCACGTGAATGTGTGTGACAGCTGACAGTGTGCAGAGAAAGAGGCGACTGGCTCTCTAAACATGCCATGGAGGGCAGTGGATGTTCAAGTTTGGGGGCGGGGACCGAGGGAGGCTGATGGTATGTCCCTGAAATACCCAGGCCTGGTGTGGCCTCCTGGGGGTCAGGCAGTCAGGTCAGGCTAAGTAGTGAGTGACTGAGAGGGTTACTTCAAAAGGGTCCGAGTCCCCATGTCGCTCCAAAGACCCCACTGAGAGCTACGTGGAAAGGAGGGACTCCCCCATGTGACGCTGCTGGGCAGAGTTTTGGGAAGAGAAACTGAAGCCAAGGATTTGGGTTTAAAATCCTTGTGGATCCAAAAACTACTTGTCAGGAATAAAAGTTATGACTTTGTCTTTCTTCTTCTTTTTCTTTTTTAAGAAAAAAGAAATTGTTCGCTGAAGTTTTTCTGTTGAGAAGACTTTGTTATTCTGTGTCTCTGGAATAAAAAAAGTAAGATCTCGTCTGTTTCTCCATCCCCCGGTGTCTTCCTCTTTGGAAATCAAAGCTAAAAGAAAAAAAAATAGTCTGTATGCAAGACACCCGAGTTGGATTCCTGTGTATCTGTGGCTGGAAACCCACTAAGAAAAATACTGCCTTCTAATCCCTCTGTGACGTGTCCCCTGGAAGGGGCTTAGTGCCCTTCCAGATCCCTGTCATCCCGCGAGGCCAGGCTCCGGGGCGTCCTGCCCTGAGAGCAGCTGTGCTCTGACAGGAGCGGCCGGCAGCGAAGGGGCGGCCGGGCAGGTGTGAGGAGGCGCACGTCTGGAAGGGGGCTGAGGGTCTCCCACGCGGCGTCTCTGCTCTGCCGCATCTGCAACGCTTCTGGTAGTTTCCTCAGCCCGGAGTACCGTCACCCTCCTCCTCGTCCTCACAGACTCACATTTCACAGACCAGGCCCAACGTGGCCCCTCGTGTATCCTGCTCTGACCTCCCCAGGCAGAATAAACTGCTCCCTCTTACTGTGCTCTCTGTCCAGCACCTGCCCCTCCAGAGTGTGGTAACCAGGGCTGGGGGAGGGGCACGGGGGGCTTGTCACCCCTGCAAGACTGAGCTTCTGAGGTTGGGGGTTATTTCCTCCCCGTATCTTACTCCTCGTGACTCAGCACATGGTGCACATGTAGGTCATCTCATTTCTCTTTAGAATGAGAGGTAAATCGGCCCCTGCTGTGGCTTCCTTCTTACTGAAAGACCCACGAGCAAAGGGGATCAGAAGAAGCGTGTGAAGCAAAAGGCTGAGTCGGTAGAGGCCCCTGACTGCCGTGTTTTCCCACTTTGACCAGTATGGCTTATCCTCTGTCTTCCAGTCAAACCTCGGGCACAGAGCAATGCATGGAAATAGGCTGCAAAGGCATCTGAGAGCTGAATTACGACTCAGAGCCTGGCTGGGATCCTGGTTCCATCTCCCAGGCCTACGACTGGGGGCAAGGCCTCCTCCGAAAATGGCAACAGCGTACGCAACCATCAGAAATAATATTCAGGGAAGCTACAAAGACCAATGGGAAGACTCACAATAGCAAGCAAATAAAAAAAGAACAGGAAGTGTTTATATATTTTGATTGAAGCTATATAAAAATACATCTGTACCTGCACAATAACTAGAAGGTAATGTACAAATAAAAACAATTACAATACTCAATGAACTATGAGGAGTTTTTGCAAATATTTCTTCATTGGTATTATTATATCATATTTCCTATTAAAAAGAAAACGGAGGGGTGCCTGGGTAGCTCAGTCAGTTAAGCATCCGACTCTTGATCTCAGCTCAGACCTTAATTTCAGGGTTCTGAGTTCAAGCCCCACACTGGGAAACCTATAGGAAGGAGAGGGAAGGGGAGGGGAGGGAGGGGAGGGGAGGGGAGGGGAGGGGAGGGGAGGGGAGAAAAAAGAAAACTGAGGGGCGCCTGGCTGGCTCAGTCAGTAGAGCATATAACTCTTGATCTCAGGTTTGTGAGTTCAAGTGCCATATTGGATAGAAAGATTTTGTTAAAACAAACAAACAAACAAACAAACCCACAAAAACAATATAAAAAAAGGAATTGGGGCCCGGCCTTACAGGGATGACATGAGTAAAAGCCACAGGAAAGATGTCTGTAAACTCTGGTGAATATATAACCACCCACTTGATGCTATTAACCCTGTCGCTGCCACTGGACCTAAATGAAAAATTCTTTCTAAAAATGGCATTAGAGACACACATCTTTCTAGACTCATAAAACCTGTACACTCATAGTCCTCCGACAAGACAGACCTAACATGTATAAAGCTCTAAGAAATATATAAACATTCTAGAAATTTCCATACTTCACTCAGTCCAGCTAACCTCTCGGAGATGTGAACCCCTCTCTCCTAAGAAGCTCAGAGCAGCTCCCCCTCCTGGCCTCACTCAAGAGGTGGTGAGAAGAAACCATACTCTCCCTGCAGAGGGGGCTCTGGAGAGAAGGGGGGTGTCCTGCTGGAGCTGAGGAGTGAGAGGGCAGCTGTGAAACTGTGTCTCCAGATGGAGAGCCTCTGTAGTGACAAAGTTCTCGGCAATTCCTTCCGAAAACACCTGGGAAGACTGCTTCCTCTCGGCAGTTTCATAAATATGGATATTCACAATAATTCTAAGATCCTGCGGAGTGCCACGAAGCGAGACACGCGAGCCGTTCTAGGCTTACCCCTTGTCCACGCTGGCGTGGACGGCTGCGACAACACCTTCCAGGACCTGGAGGGGGTCCCTGGGCCCACCGAGCTCAGCGCTGCCTCCGCTGCGAAGGGAGAGAGAAAGAACCGGTTCAGAAGGGGGCTCCGGGCTCAGCAAGCAGCACGGCGTTCGCACTCGGAGCCCGGCTGGGCTGTGGCAGTGCGCGCTGCCGGCTCCCAGCCACGCGGGCTGCGTGTGGTCCGCGAGGGCACTGAGCCCTACACGACGTGCCAAAGGTGTGGAAACGAAACGCCTTCTGCCTTTAAGACGCTCACGGTCTCATATGTGCTTGTTTTGCTGGCAAGAAAATACAATCTACCTGCCTCCTGTCCTCCAAAAAACAGTCAATGGACATTATTATACGTGTGCATTAAATACATAATCATCCAAATTCTCCAGCTGGACTTAAAAAAAACCCTAATATTTACGTGACGCTCACTAGGCACGAGACACCGTTGAATGCTGTACGCACATGTACCATTTAATCCCCAACAGCCCACAAGGTAGGTACTATTATTATGCCCATTTTACGAGTGTATATATCTGGGACTCTAGTAAATTTTGAAAAAAAGCGACAGAAGACAAGTTTTAGCTGAGTGTTCTGAATAATTTCAGCGGTAGGACTTAAATCAACTGCTGGATTCAGTTCTTTACACGCCTTTGTTGTTTCATATCTACCAAATTCTACTAACTTTCTAAAAGGTGAACGTTATGGATGTTGTCAGTAGCAATTTCTTTTCCTTTGAAAAGGAGGTAGCTGAACTTCTGAAGTTCCCTCTCCTCCCACTACTGAAAGATTTAATTCACATTTATTGAATATCTTCTGTGTGCTAAGCATAACGTTTATTAGGTGAGAACCAAATCTTAGTAAGTGGAGCTGGGTGCAGGGAAGGAGAGAGAAGTGTAATTTCTGGCACAATTTTACAAGGGTCAAAATATCACATATTTTCATTATCTACAAAAATGGGCAATTTTTAGGAAACAAATTCATCAAAGCACCGATTTTTCAAAATGTTTTGTTTTTGTGAGGTTCATCTGTATTTTGATTTAAGAAACACTAAAAAGATAGCCATGAATCAAAAGGTGCAAAATGTGACCAACGAGGATCTGTCATCAATGAAAAGAGGAGAGGGGCGCCTGGGTGGCTCAGTCAGTTAAGCATCTGACTTCGACTCAGATCATGACCTTGAGGTCTGTGAGTTTGAGTCCCGCGTCGGGCTCTGTGCTGACAGCTCAGAGCCTGGAGCCTGCTTCCGATTCTGTGTCTCCCTCTCTCTCTGCCCCTCCCCTGCTCGTGCTCTGTCTCTCTCAAAAATAAATAAACATTAAAAAAAAAAAAAGAAAAGAAAAGAAAACAGGAAAGTGGGTGGCTCTTATAACCACCACCACCACCAAAACATAATAAGCTAATAACAGAACACTGCTTTATTAACTTGACATTTGTTATTTCTTACAAAGTGTTATATTTTATTTCTCTATCTCTATCTCTGTCTCTGTCTCTCTCTAAACATTACCAGATACCTCAGATCATTATAAGGTGAAAACTGTATGAGGCTGGGGTAATTAAACTGATAAAGGCTCATTTGATTTCAGTTCAGCTGTGGAAAACTGACATGCATTTAATCAAAAAGTTCCTCAAGAGCAATGCAGAATTACAAAGAATGCTTAAAAGGAGAATACATTAAACACAACCAAATCTTTCAGCCTAATTGCATTATTCACAGAAAGCACTTCATGCCTCATTCTTCTTTTAGCTTAACTTTCCCCCTTTTCTAACCCTCCCGGATGCATTCCCACGAAGACACCCGCATACTGACATAAAGCTAGAATTTCTCAATTGTTGGTTTCAGACCATTAACTGCAGGTAAATAAAACTCTAAGAGACTTAACAGATGTCTAACTTCTTCAGTATACGATTAACCTTGCCTTGTGCATACTTCGAAAGAAGCTTCTGGGAGCCATTTTGCAAGCTCTGAAAAGAAGTGTGAGTAGAAAAGTCAGGATGTGTACATCCCCCGGGGGTCACATGATGACCTGACATTTAGCTACCTGCTAATCTTGGCCCTTCCCTTACTTCAAGAATTATTTGGGGATGGGGATGATGGCGGGAGGAGGGGGAGTGGCAAGAGGGTCTAACCAGAAGTTAATTTCAGGGTGGGTTACACACAATACCAATGGGGAAACACTTTCATGGTTCTCCACCCTTGAGGTATTTTAAGACATAAGACTTTGAGAAATCTGATAATAACCTCTCACTTTTATGAAGTACTTCCTAGTGAATAAAATGCCTCTACGTACATGATCGTTATTTTTACCTTCGTGACTGTGAAACGAGTGCCATCACTGGCAAACTATCGCCTCGGCTTTCCGGGGACTCTTTTCTGGCTTACCTCAGGGCAGAAACTATTCTCCTCACTGCATTCTGCACTACGTCCTTGGGCGAGATGTCGAGAGGGCCCACGGCCACCTGCAGCAGCTTCTGGATCATTCTCAGAGGCAGGCCATCTAGACACATGGCCACAGCTTGATCGTGAACTTTCCCCTTTTCTGATCGGGACAGATCATACAGGCGACTGTATTTCTGCAGCGCTTCCTGAAAAGATAAGGGGCACAACACCTAAACATCAAGTAGAAATAAGGTGTGGCCACATGTACAGAGTGAAGCAGATTTAGACGACTCTCAAACCAAACAAACACACTCGAACTACAAAGGCCACACGGAAGGAGATGTAGTGGTTTGCAAGAGCTTGGGCTTCCCGGACACCAGGCTGGAGTACAAATCCTTGCTTTTTCGCATTTATTAGTTGATGAGCCGTCGGGACCTGCAAAATGAGGATGATGACAGAGATTCTTGGGAAGAGAGGGTGTTGTGAATGTTACGTGAGATCATATAAGAGCCAGGCCTTTTTAGCACAATGTCAGACACAAAGTGAAACTCATGAAGTCTGAGTTTCTTGATTATTATTGTGATTATTATTATAACCACATAACAGCTCTGATCTGCACAAACCCAGGTAGTACACGTGTGTTACCTAATTTAATGCTTAGAGTGAGCCTGCAAAGAGTTTTAATTAGCTCCGTTTTACCAAAAAGTAAATTGAAAACCAAAGATGTTAAGTAACATGCCCAAAGGCACATGGGGATGTTCAGGGGGACTAGGATCAGAATCCAAAAGACTACATCTCCCCACCCCCATGCCACACAGCCTGCCCCTCTTCGATAATATCTGTAAAAATTAATGTGACAACAAATAATTTATGAAATGGGCCACAAACTACTATTTTTCATCATACCAAATGTGGTCACTTAATGTTTAGAATGCTTTCCAGGTTCTTTATAAGCTTCTCGGGTAACCTAGAATGCACTGTTTTGCCTTTCAGAACCACCACGTAAAAATCCGTTAACTGGACAGTTGATGATACTGAAGAAATACTGTTCATGTTTTGATTGTGATAATGTTGCAGTGGTTGTGTTCACATGTATCCTTTGAGAAAAAGATAAGGAAATATTTAAGGATAAAATGAAATGATGACCGGGATTTTCTTGAAAATAATCCACAGGAGTGGGGAGAGGGTAGGGGAGGTAGGCATGAGATGACGGGTCACATTCTGATGACTGTTGATGCTGGGAGTTGGGCACATGACATTTCGTTTTACTCTTCTCCCCACTGTGAGACTTCTGATAACAGAAAATGCCCATGAGTTCAACAGAACAGTTACTCAGGTCCCTGCTGAGCAAGAGGGAACTGAGGCGTCACAGGATAAAAACCTCGAGTTTAGACCATGCTAACGTAGGGTGTGAGGGATCTTCTTTCACTGGGTGTAGAATTAAAGAGGTGAAAGTTAAAGCCTGAACTCAAAAGGGACAAATGTATGGGGATAAAGGTTATTTCCAGTGTTTGCTATGAGAGGAACTCTAATAAAATCAAATAGGGTCCAATTTAGGAACCAGAAGAGTATCCTATTATGGACCATCCATGGTCTGACTGAATAGCGTTTGCAAGCAGTCATTCGGTACCTTTAAATCTCAGCCTATTTGAAACAAACAGCTGTTTTTGTTAATAACCCCCCTGGCCCCATAGACGTGATTCAAGTCACTAAAAGATAATACTTGTTCCAAGGACAGTAATGACAATTCTCCAGATTTGAATATAGCATACTTAATTAAAAAACTAAGCAAGACAAGTATGTACATTTTTATACTAATCAGCATAATCATTTTAACTTGGAGGAATTCAAATTTTACCCTAGTTCTTATAATTATGGATTACAGTACTCTACATGTCAGTAGGATAAAATCAAGATTGGAAAAGCTGATCCGTTCCCTGCAAAGGCTTCTATCTGGCTTGCACATCATTTAATGTTATTCATTAGGCAGGCGACTAGCACTGAAAAATACAAAATGAAATAAAACTGCTATCAAACTTTTGAATTCTGCTCATTATCTTTTCCACGAGAGTTTGCATTTATGTGTCTCCTTCACATTTTGAAATCTTCCTTTTGTTCATTATCTGAACTGCTCTCCACTGACCGATCTTTCTAGTCAGGAATATTTCTTTACAAGCCAAGAATACGATTCAATCAATATGTAAGGTTTTAGAAAAATAAAAGAGGAGATTAGTGGCCACTTACAGGTTCATTTACCGTAACATTAATGGGGCAAATGAAATATTGCTTATATATCTAAACATTGTTTTTACCTATATGAATCCATTTACTTATTGATCTGTCAACTCCTCAGTTATGGAAAAGAACAGCTTAAACTCCCTCGGCTGTAACAATACAGAAGAAAAACTAGAAAAGCTACAGAGGGTTCCCCTGTGTTGTCCTAACACCCTGTCCTAACTGCCTCAAGAATCATCCTGGGCAGGGGGCTCCTGACTCTCACGAGAGTATTTTCTGAGACACCATGAGGGTCTCAACCAGAAACCATGTCGGAACAATTGTATCAGCCAAAAAAATGCATATCGATAAAATTAGGTTGGAAACAGAAAACATAAACAGGATGGGGCGTATAATTAAAAAAAAATCTGAAGCAGGCATGGATGGCTCTTTCTGGACTTTTTGGAAAATTCGGGGGAAAAAAAAATCTATCATTTTTCAGTTGGAGAGCAAAACACTTACCGGCTAGAAGCAGGGCTTGCAAACCACCGACCCCATCCTTTTTCAGCCTCAGTGACCACTCCTTCCCCCAGGCACCCATCCTGGGCCATACCCCCCGGGTGCCCATCCCCCACCCCAACCACCTTCTGTTCCTCAATCCCGTTAAGTGGCCCCAAATCCTCTTCAAAGAACCGCAAACCTGCAAATGGGAGTCCACAATCAAGAGGTGATGAAGAGGCTAGAGGATAAAGGGTTGAGGGACATTTGCAAGGACATCTGCAAGAATGAAACCTCTATCAACACCACTAATACGGCTCTAAAGGACGAATGTAAGCCCTACTGAGGTTGCCAGAGGGAGTGAGCATGGAGAAGAAGTTTTCCCTTCATTACCTGCTCACTATTCCTCAGAGAAACAAGGAAGCTGTGGTTGAGGGTTTCCAGGTGAGCAAGTGATTTCTCCAGATGGCCCCGGGCATCCGCATAGGTGATTTTAGAGTCACTAGCTTCTTGAATGCTGTCTTCTGAACTTCTTTTCCGCGGCTTCTCAATAAAATGCTGGACTGCCTGGACAGCCTTTCTAGTCATCTCTTTGCGTGCTTCCACGGACAGCTTCAACACAAAAAGGTATTGAAGGGCAGTGAGACAAACTGGCCCTGCATTTGTATTCAATACGGTATTAATAAGGTGTATTTAATAAGGTGTTAGCGAAGTAAAGAGAACAAGAGTGAAACGTTGATATACAACTTTAATTGGTGCCTAGGACTTTTGCTGTATTAGTTTTTCTTCTGTGAGGAGAACAACAGTGAGGTGCCATATGCACTATTAAGGTAGTAAATCCAGATTTTTTTTTAATGCTAAAATGCAAAAGTAGGTGGTGTTATGATGAAACTAGCATTCAGATAGATTACTGGTTACAATGCAGAAATGAGGAGTCATTTCTACAGTTACAATTCCCAGTTTCAATCATTTATTACAAGGAAATGATTAAAAAGAAGAAAATTGTATAGGCATAATGATTTCAACTGGAATAATACTCTAAAATAAAATCTCAAAAGCAACCTAATTGCCTGGTAATAACAGAAATGGTAACTAACTTATGATAAATTACTAGATAGAACATTATGCAGCCGTTAAAATTAGATATAAAATCAGTATTAGCAATTTGGAAAGTGCTTATCATAAAATGTTGAATTTTAGGAATCAGAAATCATAAAACTGTCTACACCACGCTCGTATTAAAATCCGAACGAAACCTGTACGGCTGAACAGAAATACATACACGCACACACACACAGACACCAGTGACTGTTATGTTAGGGTTATGAGCAATTTTGTTCTCAATTTTGTCAATTTTCTACACTAATGTATTCATTCAATTACTCACCATTTGAGTTGTGACACGCGAAAGTCACTTTCTCAGGTATGCACGCGTTGTCTTTTTCTCATAATATTAAAAACATTAAGCTTGCTTGGCCTCAAGTCTAAACGTAACCCATCTTGACGGACACACCACAGACTGGTGAGCCACGCTGGGCTTTTTGAGGCCCCGCTGATTTGCGCTGTTTTGGATCTTAGATTTAGCCTCATGTCAACTACTCAAGCACATTTTTACTACAGCCTTAAAAGGGCTCTGTGTTGATTTAAGTAAATAAAATAAAAAACAGATGAGGAGTCTTAGGACAAAATCTTATCTTTATTTTCTTTCTCAACATCAGGTACCCTGTGTGTCTGGTTATTCTGAAAAATACCACAGACATCAACATGGCACCTGCAACCACACCAGGAGGCAAACCCCGCTCAACCCTCCCCACCAGCTGCCTCCAAGTCACTCTGTGTAGAATTCATGTGGCATAATGAGGACAGCTGACATTTTCTTCGGTCTATACAAATATGAGTAAAAAGGAACTTTAGGAAAGTACTATTTCCACTGAACTGTAATTAAGTGTGTGCTTTGCAAATGCAGCTTCAAGTAAGTTTTGTGGCCAGACTGCTACCCCCAAGAACCTTGGCATACAACAACATCAGAAGCGACTACTGACCATCAGTATCAGTTCATCATTCTCCTCCCTTGCATACCCCGTGAACTCTTTTCTGTGGTTGAGAAATACAAGATCACAGAACTTGTGTTTAGTTCAACAGCCCTCCTTACTTTCCCCCATCATATGGATGGAAGGACTGAGCCCTGGGGAGGTTCTGTGATATGTTGGGGTTCCTCGCATGAGTGCAAAAAGGAAAAGCCAGAAGGCAGGGGCCTTGGTCATGGATCTGGTGCTCCCCTTTCACTGCACGTCACACAGCTTCCACTTTGCCATTTCTACCCCCTCACGGGCTCTGACAGAGCGTATGATGGGTGCACACTGGCCGAATGCTCAACAGAAGGAAAGACAAATAAGAAAATGGCCTAGAGAGTCCTTCCTTTCGACTCACTCCTATCTGCTTCCCCAAGAAACACGGGTTTGGGGAATGTTTGGATATCCAGCTGGCCAAATGTCTATGCTCTCCCAGCCCATCAAAGGGCGTGGAAGGTTTCCACAACAGACTGGCAAGAGAGTAGGAACAGGACAGGCAATTCCCCTGTGTGGAAAGCAGCGTCCTGAGAGAAACCACTGGTCTCTGTGCCCTGGGAGGAGTCCAGACGCCATCTTTGTTGTCCGAAGTCAGTCTTGTGACTGTCAACAACCCCTGGAATAGTTGGTAAGTGTAGGGAGAGCACTAACCTCACAAAACCCGTGTTTGATTTTTACTACCGGGGTGACACTTGACAACATGCTTCAAGCCTTCGTTTCTTCATGCATAAAATGCAAAAAAAGTCATCCGCCACACAATGTCATTCTGACCATTTAAATGAGAGAATATGCAAAACAATCAGCAAAATGCCTTACCCATAATAGTAGGAAACTCAGGAAATCGAGGCTCAATTCTAATTTGACCAACTGATACACCACCCAGGCCGTCATCTACCTGTTAGGTTTTTATCTTCCTAGTAAATGTGCCATGTAATCTCTTTTAGAAAAACCTTTCCATAAGCTCCGCAAGTTCCTTGGCATGGCAGCTCGAGGACTCTCCCAAGCTGGCCCCAAGCTACCCCTCTAGCCTCGCAATGTAACCGTAGCCCACACTCTAGGCTCCACACGCGGAAGCTTTTCTTCATTCCCCAGTGTCAACTGGTATCTTATCTCAGTGAAACACTGTCTCTTCTCTTCTTTGCAGGGCAAATGCCCGGTCATGACTCAATACCGAGATACACACAAGTCACCCTGGACTCGGTTTCTTCAGCCTCGACAGCTGGTCCACTGGCAGGCCGTCTGCCCCAACAACCAAGTGCATACTCCATGCTGACATGCGTGTGGACCCCAGCTGCCCAGCAATACTGAGCACAGGCCTCACACTGACATCCGTGCTTTCCTAGAATCTGCTATGGAACCGCCACAGAACAGCCAGTAGAGGCGAGTGAATTCTCTAGGAGTTTAAGTTGTTTGACCTCATCACCAATCTCATCAGAAAAGTACCTCCCCCCGTTATTCTTAATGATCTTTCACGGTTACTAAGAATACAGCGTGTAAACAAACGTAAACGTAAGTTAATTTCCCTGAGGGAGCCGGGGCCTGTACAAGAGGCAGAATGATATGATAAAAGATGCAAAGGCTTTTATTTGCCTGGGCACTGTGCTTGATTGGATATTTAAGCTTTTCACTCTTTGTGAGAACAGGTTCATTGCTGAAAGTCCCTAGGGTGAGGGGCGCCTGGGTGGCTCAGTCCATTAAGCGCCTGACTTTGGCTCAGGTCATGATCTCACAGTCTGTGAGTTTGAGCCCCACGTCAGGCTCTGTGCTGACAGCTCAGAGTCTGGAGCTTGTTTCAGATTCTGTGTTTCCCTCTCTCTCTGCTCCTACCCCATTCATGCTCTCTCTCTCTCTCAAAAATAAACATTAAAAAAAAATTTTTTAAAAAGACTATAGGGTGACATTAAATACAAGTTTCACACCGAGTAAGTCTATTAGACTTATTTTGCTTAAACTCTTCCATGATAGAAGAAATAAGAAGTAAAAGAAAAAAAAAAAAGATAGACAAATGTACCAGAGAGAAAAATCACAGTTTCTTCACTGACCCTAGTGGCCGCAAGGTACTTCTGTTCCTAACCTTCTATTCTGAAGCCCACGGCATTAACACATCACTCATACACATATTTCTATAATTAGAAATCAAAGATTTTGTACAACTATCCCCTGACAGCAATTAGTAACTACTTACTATTTAAGAAACTGTGGGTTGTATAAAATAAAGTTAATTGTTCTAGCACTCAGTAAGTATGTACTGTGCATCTATTTCGTAGGCCCTGTGGAAAGACAGGAGCCAGGCTCAGAGAAATCACATTTAGTATAGGAGATAAGCTGGTGGGAAGGGGTTGAAATCTAGGAGTCATCCCCAACATCCCTGAATCTCACTGGGTCTACCTTTGAAATATATCCAGGTCTACCCAATTCCCACCACGTTCACCGTCACCGCTCAGTTCTAGGCCACATCACCCCTCTTGTACTGCAATGGTTCTAACTGGTCTCCGGATGAGGCAGAGAGTGCAGCAGTCAGCAAACACAAGGATTCCGTGGATTCTACCGCATTTGCCAATTCCCCTGCAGCTAGGATGAGTCATGTTCCAGGCAATGGAATCTGAGCAGAGGTGACACGTTTCTTTTCTGAGCCAAGGCAACGTATAACCCACGTGCGTCATTATCCAGTCTCCCTTCTTTCCCAGCCGTGGCAGAGAGTGCTGGTCCCAGATGGCACCAATACAAGATGGCAGAGCTCCCGTCAGCCTGGATCCTACGTGACTTTGTGGTAGACAGCCCTGTGCAGTCTCTTACTGGATTGGGAGCACAAGGGAATATTAACCTTGGTTGTGTTAAGCCACTGTGATCCTGGGGCTAACTGGGTACTCCAGCATTACCCAGTTGCACGCGATGTTTTAAAAACATAAATCTGATCATGTCACTCCTCTGCTCAAAACTATTTAACGGCTTCCTAATTTACGACAAATAAAATCCAGCCTTCAATGCCCTATGAAGCCCTATGATTTGTTCTTCACCCCACCCTATCTGTCTAATCCTACTTCCTTCCTTTTTCTACACCCCTGCTCCGCTCCAGGCAGACTGGTCTCTGTGTAGTCCGTCAGCGCCTTTCCACATGTGGGTTCCTCCACTTGTGATGTTCTCCTCAAGGCATCCTCACGGCTGGTTCCTGAGCTTCGCTCAGGACTCGGCACCGATGCTGCCTCATCAGAGAGGGCTCCCCTGGCCACTCTACGAAAGCTAGCACCTCCTGGTGCTCTCTCTGTCCTTACTCTGTGTTCGTTCTTCTTCATAACTGACACCCTGTCTTTCCATCTGCTGGCTGCCTCCCTGTCACTTACATTCCTAGAGCCCCAAATCCAGAATGGTGGCTCGTAGGGAACAGCTGCCCAACATGTTGAATGTACAAGTGGGTGAATGACAACATTTTATCTGTTTATTTTTAATGTTTATTTTTGAGAGACAGAGAGAGACAGAGTGCGAGCAGGGGAGGTGCAGAGAGAGAGGGAGACACAGAATCTGAAGCAGGCTCCAGGCTCTGAGCTGTCTGCACAGAGCCTGATGCAGGGCTTGAGCTCGTGAACCACAAGATCACGGCCTGAGCCAAAGTTGGATACCTAACCGACTGAACCACCCTGGCACCCCTCTCGGTTCCCATTAAATGGGAACACATTGCCAGACAATCTTACTTCAAAGAAAAATATGAAAATGCAGATATCTGAGGAAAAAACATCATCCTTTCTCAAGCCTCCCCTCATCTGTCCTTCCAGAATCTGTTCAGAGTTCACACATCTGGAAGCGTCCCCTGACATCACCTCTTCTCCGGGTCATAAACCACTCGCAGGCGCTCTTAAAGCACTCTACGTTCATCCGCATCGAAGAACATATCGCACCACATTCACATCGTTGGGTTACTTTTACATCTCCTTGACTAAACAAGGAAATCCTTTCAGGGTAGAAACTGTGCTTTTTAAAATCTCCGTGTTTCCTACCACCCAATTCAATGCTCGGCACATTGTAGACAGACAAAAAACAGCTGTTAGATTACTCAACTCTGATCAACGCGGTAGCTGGGGCTGGGGGAGAACCTTCAGAGGAGCAACGAAATGACATGCTCTCAATACGTCCCTAGAAACCTGTGGTCCAGAATGGGGCCAAAAGGCTCCGATTTACCGCGGCGTCCTGTTCCTGTGAGAGGGCCTTTGGAGACTAAAATTGCAAAAGGATATTTTAAAGGACTTGAACAACAAAAAAACCCGTGATCGGATGTGTGCCATCAGGACAATGCCACTTGTGGCAATCGGAAGCCACGCAGGAAGAGACACCGGGACATTAAACCCGGGGCGACCTTGAGCGTATGCACTGGATGCACACCCGGTGAACACATGGTGTACGTGTGCCTTGGGCCGGATGCTGGCAGCACAGACAAAATTAGTTCAGGTCCCTGCCCCCGGGTACGGTCAAGTCCAGTTTGAAACACAGAGAGACAAAAGATGTCACAGAGCAGCACGGTTGTTACAAAACTGCAATAGGGTATCTAGGAGACGGTGCACAGGCCTCAGAAGGGGTGCCCCGGCCGACCGGAAGTGAGTCTTCCGAAGGCGGCCACTGCCAAGGCCAGCCTCTGCGGTACGTAGGCATGAAGACAGGCCACGCATCCCGAGGGGTCAGCAGGTCAAAGGGGCAAGTGGGGAACCCGGGAGTCGGCTGGCTCGGCTGGAATCCGGGGTGCACGCAGAGGTCTGCCGGGGAATGAGGAAGAGCCGAGCAGGCGGGGGGCACACGGAGGGGCCCGCTCGCCAGGCTGGCCGGACGGCTCTCTATCTCCGACTGGGGAGCGGGGGAGCTGAGGCAGAAGTCGACACAATCAGTGCTATCATTTTCAGGTAATGGCTTGATTCAAAATTCACCAAGACAACTCTTCTCATCTGCGCGTACCTGAAGGCCGATAAACCTTGCAGAGCAGAGACCGTTTGCTTTCTTTTTAAAATGAACACAGCATGGTTTTGAAGATAAGGCTGGTGTTTAGGAAATGGCAGGTGACTCAAGAAAACCCAGTTGCTACTTCCAGTCAGCTGGAAAAATCAGCGTCTGCATATACCGTTCACGTTGCTAATAGTAACTATGGAAGATGATGGAAAAATCAAGGGCAAAATTCTTCACTTCTCTTTTTTTTAACATCACAGCAAATATGACAGATGGAAGAAAATCTCTGGCTGATAAAGGACAGACCTATAGCCTCTCTTTTCAGGTCCCCATTTAAAACCTCCTGTACTTTGAGGTGCCTGGGTGACTCTGTTGAGTGTCCGATTTCGGCTCAGGTCACCATCTTGCGGTTCGTGAGTTCAAGTCCCGCGTCGGGCTCTGTGCTGACGGTTCAGAGCCTGGAGCCTGCTTCTGATTCTGTGTCTCCCTCTCTCCCTGCCCCTCTCCCACTCGCTAGAGCTGGTCTTGGCACAGGGGATACAAAGGCAAATTAAGACACGATCTCTACCTCTGAAGAACATACATCGTACTGGGAAAGCCAAACACAAAATAAGCACTTCTAAAACGTAACAAGTATAAAACTAAGCATGGGGGGTGTATCAAGAAAAAAAACGTCGGTCTCGGCAAGGCAGTGAAGTCTTTACAAAGGAGGTAACATCTGAACCAGAACTTGAAGGATGAGCAAGAATTCACGTGCATGAAGCGGGTGGGGTGGATTTCAGGCAGAGACAGCAGCATAGGGACTTTAAAGAAAGGCTTTTATAAACGAGAATGTTCTGCGGCTGTGACTCTAGAACACCTGAGGGAGCGAGTATCTTCCCCCCACAACCAGCGGCTCACTACCTCAAAGAATCTCAGGGAGGTGGAGGAGTGGGTACAGAGCACCAGCCAACAGTGCATCTGGGAAAGGAGGAAGAAGTGTTTTTGGAGACAAGTGGTCCCAGGACTTCGATGCTCCCCCGGCTCCCCCACAACCCCATCCCCACAAAAAGCTAGGCACTACCTCCTCTAGCGTTACTCCCGCACGAGACCTGGACGGTCACTGTTCGAGGGGTGAGGAAAAGCCCACGGCGGTGTCCACGGAGAGTCTGCGGGTGCTTGGGCAGGAGACCGTCCTGCAGGGGAACAGATGCAGAGGAGGGCTGGGCTCCCCAGGGGGCCCAGGGTGAGGCGCTTACACATTCTCCTTGAGGCCAGTGAGCCGCACACAAAGCTCTTCTGAAGGGTATGCCAGGGCAGAGAGTGTTAAGGGAATCAGTTTCTAAATCTTCACCTTCTCTAAACCCTCTGTCCTAAAACTGATCTTGAGAACACTCTGGAAGTCAGAATGTCAACCTTATTTCTCCTTCTCGACTCTCCTTTCACAGAGGCCTTCCTCCACTTACATAAGAAAGACACACACCACATTTTTCCTGAATCTGACTCTGCCGCATGGACCCGGAATCTACAAAGTTCCAGACCACCAAACAAGGGACAGCTGACAATCCTGGTGTGTGACAGGCCTCCGACAACTGGATAATGAATGTCTTTTTGCACACAGCACGGTTTCCCCTTCTTTTGTTTTCAACAAAATTTATGAAAGATTTAATGGAGTTGTCAGTTGATAAAGCCTTAAAAATAATTTTTAACAACAGATTGACAAAGCTCCTTCCCCATCCACTGTGAACAAGGTTTTTAAATATTCCTATCTCTGAAAATGTAAAAGGGAAACAACTGATGTTGAAGGCAATCTCAATCTAGCCGTAACTAGTGCTCATCAAAGGGCACATAAACTAATTAAGAAGCAATATTTAAAGCCCTAAGCATCTCATTAAGAGGTACATTTTAAATACACTTTTAATGCTATGATAAATTCTTATGGATCAAAAGTTAACACATTTATGTTATTTTCATCAAATGTATGACTGAAACAATAATACAGAAAAAAAGTTTTAAAAAATCTCAGAGCGCTTTGGTCACAAGAAAAACTTTAAATGTTAATTTCTCTCTCTATAATTCTTTTTGATGCAGAGAAAGGACTTGTAAGTATAAAGACGTATACTTTTAAGTATAAAAACACTGCATTGGCACAAAACAACTCAGTGTGTTTATTCACCAACTCCCAAACTCCTTCACTAAGAGACCCGAGCAGACTACTGTGAGATCTAGCAGTTTAAGTCTATGTCTCTGTCTCTAGGATGACCAAAGTCTTTTTTAATGTTTGTTTGTTTGTTTGTTTGTTTTGAGAGAGAGAAAGACAGTATGAGCCGGGGAGGGGCAGAGAGAGAAAAGAAGACACAGAATCTGAGGCAGGCTCCAGGCTCCGAGCTGTCAGCACAGAGCCGGATGCGGGGCTCAAACTCACCAACCCATGAGATCATGCCCTGAGCCCACCTGACCCGACTGAGCCACCCAGTCCCCTTAAGGTGACCAATGTCTCTCTTAAGATTCTTTCCTGAGAAAGCTCAAAGCTGCCAGTAGGATCTACTGTTTATTTCAGTCAAAACCCAGAGATAGGCTGATAGGCCCCTGAACCCTTCTTGGAGCAGTGACTTTAGAAAGCTTGCCATTATAAATCCTCTCTCTGCCGCTTTGAGATGTAAATCTGGAAGCGTCTCTTTAAAACACAGACATCCAAGGAGACATCCACGGAGGTGGTCCATGCTCCCAACCCCGTGGCAGGGTGGGGGCACAGCGTCAGTGAGCCCCTGCTCCACCCTGCACACTCTCTTCTGTCATAAAGACACAAGGAGTTGTTTCCCTTCTGGGTATGCGTCAATTAGCAAAGAGAGAGCGGCCCAGTTCTAGAAACCAGCCCCTGAGGGCCTTTCCTTTAGCACACCCCAGCGTTTGGTCTCCTGCCTTTCATTTCAGAGAAGCTGAGCTCAATTAACACGGGCTGTCCTCCCTGCGGCAATAGTTACCGCTAAATGAAATCTGTCTTGGGGCGCCAGGGTGGCTTAGTTGGTTAAGCATCCGAATCTTGGTTTCGGCTCAGGTCATGATCTCATGGGTTCGTGGGTTCGGGCCCCGCGTCAGACCCCACGTCAGGCTCCGTGCTGAAGGTGTGGAGCCTATTTGAGAATCAATCTCCCTCCTTCCCTCCCTCCCTCCCTCCCTCTCTCTCTGCCCTTCCCCAACTCGCACCGTCTCTCTCTCTCTCTCAAAATAAAAAAATAAACTTAAAAAAACATCAGTCTTTATTGCCTTTAACTAGTGCCCTTTATTTCTTGTTGACAAAAGAAACAGAGTACAAGTCATTGGAAAAGAACATGACCTTTCTAACGCTAGAGATGTGCTTGTTCTTGTACTTTTTAAAGGGGCCGTGGTAGTTATCAAATCACTGTGTGATTTGTAGATGACTCTGGACACAAACAGAGCTACCTAACAGTTTTACTTTAATGCCAACATTTAAAATATAGAAAATTACATCCTCCTTTGTACCCATTTAAAATTATGATTAAAAAAATCTTAGATAGCAGGTGCTAGGGTCTGAATGTTTGTGTCTCCTCAAAATTCAGATATTCTGATATTGAAATCCCATCCCCCAAAGGTGGGGCCTGGGGGGGGGGTACTTCAGTCATGAGGGTGAAGCCCTGGTTAAAGGGATTAGCGCCTTATAAAAGAGGCTCCAGAAACCATAAAAGACTCTTAAAAACTGAGAATAAACTGAGGGTTGATGGGGGGTGGGAGGGAGGGGAAGGTGGGTGATGGGCATTGAGGGGGGCACCTGTTGGGATGAGCACTGGATGTTGTATGGAAACCAATTTGACAATACATTTCATATTTAAAATAATAATAATAATAATAATAATAATAATAATAATAAAAAGAGGCTCCAGAGAGCTCCCTGCCCCTTCACTATGTGAGGACACAGGAAGAAGGTGCCAACCGTGAGCCAGGAAGAGAGCTCTCACCAGAACTCGACCATGCCTGTGCCTTTATCTTGGACGCTATTTCCCTGAGGTGTGATTTTTAGACCACGTGCATTGAAATAACTGAGCGCCACTGCAAAAGTGAGAATCCCCGAGCCCTTGCTAGACTTACAACTCTCTCTGTGGAGTTAGGGAAGGCACTGGCACCGATGGAAAGAAATCTTTCCTTTGCACAAGCTTCCCCAGGTTAATTCTAATGGTAAAGGAAGCGTGCGACCTCTTACTGTAAGCTCTGTGGACTTTAAACTTCTGAAGGACCCAATCAACTGGCTGATGGAGAATGTGGGATGGCTGGAGGTGGCTTCTGGGATGGCAGCTGAGGGACAGGAAGGAGGTCACTGCAAGAGTCCAGACAGGTCGGGAGAGTGGGGCAGGAGAAGACGAAAGAAGGCGGCAGTTCTGGATTTAGACGACATTTGTAACAGAACTAAGGGATACCAACACGCTGTCCTGGGCTAGGTGCCCAAGGATGTGCTTCCCCTGGTATATGTAGCCAGCCTATCAGCTGACCCAGCAGCTTCCAAACCCTTTTGTCTAAGACCCAGAGTAAGAAACACACTGCATACCAAAACTCACTGTCTGTATCTATAATATGCATATATTAAAAGCAAACAAAAGTTTCCCTAAATAATACAACCACTACTCTGGTGGGACGCATACTGACATTTTCTGATGTTAATCTACATACTAGTCTTTTTTGGTTTGATTGTTTTTAATACTGATCACAACACTTAATTACAGGCCGCACTAATGGGTCATAACTCAGTCTGTAAAACACCTGCAAATCCGCTCCAGCGACAACAGGATGGTTTGCAGGGGCCAGCAAACATGGAGGCTACAAACAAAGTATCAAATTGCCTAAGTCATATTGAACTGACTTCATTAAAGAAGAAATTGCTTCATGTTTTACTGATGGCATAACATTAATTTCTGTGTGGACACTGAATGCTGCACAGATGTTTTATTTCTAAGTCTGTTTTCCTTATTAGATTATGAGATCCATCAGAGCAGGGCCCATATCTTCTTCATTTTTTATTCCCAATGCTTAGATAGCATTTTAAGCACCGTTTTTAAGTTACAAATATAAAATATTATGACATAGTATCTTAAATATTATGCAACAGAAAATGAAAAATGAGAAGTCTTAACAATTTTGCTTTAATATAGTTAACCAGATATTCAACCACAAAAATAAGAAGGCAGGTCTTGTCACATTCGGCTATATACTTCACAGAAAATCAATGTTATAACTTTGCCTTTTTGCTTTAACTATCAATTGCTTATAATATAATAAAAATGAATGATGCAGGACACAGAGGCCACTTTATCTCTGCCTTTTGCCTTATGAAATAACCACAGAAATATTATTCTTCAGCAAGTGTGAATAGCCCTATCTTTTTTACTATTCACGTTCAGTGGTGACATAAGCTTCTCCCTTCCTAAGTTTTTCAATAGCTTGAAGGTCACTTTTATCTTAATAGGGAAAGACGTGAAGAATGCTAGAAATGAGATGAGATATTACCACAATCGGTAATGAATGCTACCGTCCACCGCTGTTGTGCGTATACAGGTTTTAGCAAGCTCTGAAAGCACACATTCACACTTCCATTTAAAAACCTTTTCCTATCATGTAATTATTAAGATCACTTTACACAGAGCCACTAAATTGATATCACAACCAAATGTAAATTTGAAAATCCAGATCTTAATCCAACACTTACAACTACACAGGGTCATTTAAAACCGAAACTGTGGCTAGAGTTTTCAAATTGGACCCAGGAGAAATCGATGGGTATTTTTTGTTGTTTTGTTTTGTTTTGTTTTGCTTTTACCTTCTAGGTAAGAATGAAATAGAGTGATAAATAAAAGCAGAGGGGAAGCGACTAATACCGCGTACCTACTTGCACCCAGATCTTTATGAGGGTTATTTTATTTAATCCTCACAATAGCTACGCGTGAACATGTTCCAGATATCGTGGGCATCTTCCTGATACCCACTCAAAAGCACGTGTACCAAGAGCTGACCGTGCAGTCTGTAAAGGACCCACTCAGTGCTGCTCTGGAGAGATTTCAGGTAGATCATTCAGGGGACCCCACCCCTCTCACCACAGTGATTATTAGTGCAGGTAAATCCAGATCAAAGCCAGTCAGGACCTGGCATACCAGGGCCACAGGGGTTGGTTCGGGGGTGATCTTATCGGCGTAAACTTAAAATTTCTGTGTGGTGCCTGTGGGGAGCTTGCTCACTCGATCTGCCTGGATGTAGATTAGGAAACAGCATAGCCCCAATTACTTCCAGCCATCACACTGAAGCAAAGAACCTTACGATGAAGCTAACACCATAAGACAGCGGGGGGGAAAAGAGATGGAAAGAAATTGGCTCCTTGATGACCACTCACTGCTGGGTCAGACGACCCTGAAGTCAGCCCCACCTCTGGACCTTTCAGTTCATCAGCCAGTAAATTTTCTGGTCAATTAAGCCAATTTAACTGGATTTTTTACTTGTGTCTAAAAACATTCAAAAATTAATCTGTATATATATAGTAGTGATTATTGTTCTCCATTATACAGTGAGGAAAACTCGGAAGATAGAGTAATTTTCCGAAGGCCCAGCCAGATGGCAACTCAGGAAATCTGACTATAAACTTGCCTCTTTCTCCATCACCAGGCTACCATCAAAAGAACTTAAGATGCGTCTAAAATCCATCAACACATCAACATTCAATTCAACATGTTGAGAAGCCACATTATTAACGTATGACACTTTTCAAATTCCTGGGTCAGTGGTGATTTAAACTTGCTTTTCTCTGTTCTCCTCGTGAGAATTTTTGACATCTGCTGATCAGTGGCATCAATGTCTCATAGTCTTTAGACAGAGAGGTGGCATTAAATATCCCTCATCAGACCAGGTATACTGGACAAAAACTGGTTATGCTCTGATTAAGGAACTCTGCTAGGTGATTCAGTGAAGACAAAGAAAAATAAGGTTATATAGTATGTGGAATTTCCTCACAGGATGTTTAGAAAAATGTGCTACAAAAACAAATACATACAGCACATATACCAATACTACAATAATGATCACAAGTCAGGTGAGTCTGGTGTTGATGCCTTACCCTGGTCCGTCACCATCACCCAAAAGACACTGCAATGACTATCAACAAAACCAAAAGGCAACTTACTGAATGGGAGAAGATATCTGTATATGATTTATCTGATAAGGGGTTAATATCGAAAGTATATGAAGAACTCATACAATTAAACACCAAAAAACCACAGATAATCTCATTAAAAAACAGGCAGAGTACCTGAACAGACATTTTCCCAAAGAACATATACAGATGGCCAACAGACACATGAAAAGATGCTTATTAGTAATCATCAGGAAAATGAAAAACAAAACCACATGAGATACCACCTTATGCCTGTCAGAATGGCTAGTATCAAAGAGACAATAAATAACAAGCGTCCAAGAAGATGTGAAGAAAAGGAAACCCTCATGTACAACTGATGGAAATGTAAACTGGTGAAGCCACTGTGGAAAACAGCATGGAGGTTCCTCAAAAAATTAAAAATAGAGATACCATATGATCCAGCAATTCTACTACTATTCACCCAAGAAGAACAAAAACATTAATTTGAAAAGATATATGTACCCCTACGTTCCCTGCAGCATTATCTACAATAGCCAAGATATGGAAGCACCCCCAGTGTCCACTGATAGATGAATGGACAAAGATGTGTTATAAACACCCAACAGAATATTACTCAGCCATAAAAAAGAATGAGGTCTTGCCATTTGCGACAACATGGATGGACCCAGAGGGTGTTATGCTGTGTGAAAAAAAAATCAGAGAAAAACAAATTATCATATGGAATCTAAAAAACAAAACAAACAAAACCGAAACAGACCCATAAATACAGAGAACTGGAGGTTGCTGGGGGGGTGGGGGGTGGGGCAGGTATTAGGCCAAATAGGTGAAAGGGATCAAGGGCTACAAACTTCCAGGCATGAAATATGTAAGTCATGGGGATGAAAAGTATAGCACAAGAAATACAGTCAATAATAATGCAGCAACTCTGTATGGTGACAGATGGCAACTATACTTACCGTGGTGAGCACTGTTATCATGTACAAAATGGCGGAATCATTGTGTTATACACCTGAAACTAACAGAACATGGTATGTCGACTATACTTCAATTTAAAAAAAAGGAAAAAGATGTTGCAGTGGTTTCACATTGGAGTTTCCCTGTCCCCAGGCTGGTGCCATAGGTTCCTTCTCCAATCGTCACCAAACTGATCTTTCTTTTTTGTTAAGTTTATTATTTAGAGAGAGAGAGAGAGAGAGAGAGCGCACGTGTGCACGTGTGCATGTGTGAGCCAAGCGGGGGAAGGGGCAGAGAGAGAGGAGACAGAGAGTCCCAAGCAGGCTCCGCACTGCCAGAGCAGAGCCTGAGGTGGGGCTCGATCTCATGGTTTGTGAGATCGTGACCTGAGCCAAAATCGAGTTGGACCCTGAGCCACCCAGGTGAACCCAAAGTGATCTTTCTAAAGTGAGAATCTAACAGCATCACTACGCGGCTTAAAATTTATGTCTGATCCATGACCAGGACAAAACATAAACTCTTTAGTCGGGTATGTGAGAGTTTTCATTACCAGGCCGTGCCTTATCACTATAGCCTCATTCTTACCCTCTCATTCATACCATATTTCTTGTAGTTTACTGAAGGTACTAGGTTTTGGGGTTTTTTTGTTTGTTTGTTTATGCCTTTATGACAACTACTATATCTGTCTGGAATGTTCCTCCATGGTACTCAAGCTTTCCCTGCATGGGGTACTCATGACAAAATATCCTCATTTATTAAGACTCAACTCGAAGACTCTTCTTCTCTGGGGCCTTTCCTGGCTATACCCCAGCCCTACTGACCATGTCTACCTTGCTTCTTCCACATCATGAATCACATATATCAAATCATCAATTACGAACCTATCACAAATGTATCCGTTGACCATCTTTCTCTGTGAAGAGTACCTCCAGCTGTCAAGTAGACAAAAACAACCAGTATCCCGAGGTGGGCGTAATGACACCGGATCTTCCCACCGGTACCAAGGCTCAGAAAGGGCAGTAGGCAATAGCTCAGAAGAGGGGGCGTGGCTTTTTATTCCAAATTCCTTTGCTGCACAGGCTGGAGAAGTATTCATAGAAGAGCGATTAGGAGGTAAATCCGTTTACAAGTTTAAGCAGTACTAAAATGAGAGAACGGAGTTTACAGGCCGAACAAAGAAAGGAGAAGTCAAGAGAAGCCATGGCACTGAGGAATTACAACCGCACAAGACGCGGTTCGGAACTGGGGAGTCGGCCGGGGAAGAGCATTTCAGTAGGGACGGTATTTTCAGACTTCTCCACTGCTTTATTTTCATGGTAAAACATGCTCTGGCATTTGCGGCACATGATTCTGAGGTGGCTTCTTTATTCCCGTGTCATCCCCACGACTTCCACCCGCTGCGGATTCAGAGCCTGCGGCCTTCCCTGCAAGGGGCGTGCCTTCCTTCTTGCACTTCCTAACGGGGAGGCCTGCAGGGGGCGCAGAAACACATTCCGGCTCCGTGCCCCGCCAGACTCGTCTTCGGGAGCAGGGGCACCATCATTTATGATTGGACTGGCCAATTTTCAATCTCTGTCACTAACTATTACTTTAGCCAATTTGAAATAATTTTCCCAGCACAAACAGAATGCGTTTTCAGTTTGCCAGTCAGGCCAATAATTATGATCGCCCCAGATGGGCTTCCTGCAGCCAAATTTTTCAGGCAAGGGAGATAACAGAAAGCGAGATTTTGGGAGCAGGCCTCTATGTAAATCCGGACTTTGCCACTTTTAGCTCACAAGACACTGGGAGCTGTTATTCAACTTCCCTGAGCCTTCATTTTCTTTCCTGTAAAAATGGTGATAAAGCATTTACTTCCCAGGGCTGGCTGGACAATTCACAGAGGAACATGACAATCAACACGGTCTTCTTTCTCTTCTGGCATCTGTTTGGAAGGCTGGATGTGAAGGGGTAAGTGAAGGCAACTGGTCCACCCATACCAGTACTCGGCCCGGAGGACTATGGGTAGACTTTTGGAAGGGAATATCAGTTCCCCGTATTGTTGGGGGAGTGACGAGGACACTGACTGATGTTTAAGGGCCAACTTTTAGACTTCTGCACGTCCCAATATCCACGGCAAAGGCACGTCCACAATCCTCCTCTGAGGAAGCAGCCAAAAGGAGCCTGTTAAAAATAGGTTATCTGCTTGGCTTCAGAATCTGAGCACAGCTGATGGCACCAGAGACTAGCACTGCGGCCAAAGGCAGCCACAGAGGTTGGACGGTGAGACAATTAAAAAGGATCGGGTCAGGGGCAATTTTCATATGCACGGTGTGGGGGTTCACACCTCCAAGTCATGACTTGTGAGTTGTTCACTGAGAAGTTTCCTTCACTCACATCCTCAGTGGACACAGTATTCTTACTATCACGCCCCATAAACTGAAGTGATCAGACTTGGGGTGGGCGGGGCTGGGGGGGGGGTAGGTCCTTACAGCCTGAAAGAAACCAACTGTCACAGAATTCTAAAGCAGAGCTCACTGTACATCTGCCGTAGCAAAGAACACGTGGGACTGTCCTTCCTTAGGTCCCTGAGCTAGTGCTCAAGGCTAACTCCATGCACTACACGGCTCCGTTCTGAGCCACACTCGTGTTTACAAATAAGATGTACCAGGCCACCTGGGTGGCTCAGTCAGTTGAGCGCTGACCTTGGCTCGGGTCATGATCTCATAGTTTGTGAGTTCGAGCTCTGCATCAGGCCCTGTGCTGACAGCTCGGAGCCCGGAGCCTGCTTCAGATTCTGTGTCTCCCTGTCTCTCTCCCCCCCTCCCCAGCTTGTGCTCTGTCTCTCTCTCAAAAATAAACAAACATTTAAAAAAATACAAAATAAACAACAAATAAGACGTACGGAGCACGAGCATGAGGAAAGCGGAGGCTGATCTCCTCCTGCCAGTTTATGTTTCAAATGTTTTACACGTGGAGCCATTTCCAGGTCACCGCCCTGACAAAGGCACCTCAGTTTTATATTTTAGTGACTGTCCCCTAGCTGCCCCACTACCCTGCACAGACGATGTTATCAGTTTAAATTAAGTAAGTGAAAATAAATTTGTAAAATAGAGCTACAGTTTTTGTATAAACAGCATATTCAGAACAAGGTTTCAGAATATGACAAACTTAAAGTCGACTCCTGGTTCTGTCACTCAGATGCTAGCAGTTTAGGTTAAGTCCCCTAGCTTCTCTGAGCCTGTCGTATGCACCATGAAAGAGGGGCGGCATCGTCTACCGCACCTGGTGGTTACAGAGAGCGGATGAACTACACTAGGCACCAGCACCTGGACAACCGGGCACCAAGCCGCTACCTCTCTCCCCCTATTCCGCGGTCCTTCCCCAGGCTGTGGCCCTTCACAGGCGTCCACTGGCTTAACTTCATCTCCACGTCACATTCAAAATCACTGGTCTTTAGGGGACTCTTCACAACAGAGGCCCATTTGGACCAAACTCTCCAACTTACTAAAGTTAGACTTTTTATGTGTTTGTGAGCCTACAAAATAATGATGTCCTGGACCTCACTTATTTCAGCTCCAGTGACCTTCCTTCTCAGTTCCTAAAGCAGAACTGTGTCATGTGATCACCGTCAAGTCTGCAATCGGAAGACCTGGGTGTGAAAATGGGATTGGACCCTTAGTCCTATTTAAAACTCAGGACGGTGATCCTTCAGGAATCTGACCTTCCCACTGGAGATGGTAATATCTGCTCCATCACCACCGGAGCCTTGGGTTCTGGGACTGGGATGACCTAACGTACGGGGAAATTATTACACTAAGAGATCTGGGACTGTAAGATGACCTAACGTACGGGGAAATTATTACACTCAAAAATCCATGTTCATTTTCATGCTGCCTTGAATTCCTTGCTGTGTTTTTACCAATGTTTGCCTTGTCTTCCTAGGTCGTTAAGGCCACTGAAAGCGGGGATCACATCCCACATTTCCTTGGGGTTTCCTGCAATGGACCAGCACAGGGCTCACTAACAACAAAAGCAGCAGCAGCAGCAGCATTAGCAACAGTAGCCAACATTAACTTTAATATTTACTGTGCCCAAGCATGGTTCAAATCACTACACTGGTATGAAGTCATTTAGGTAAGGAACCCTAATATTTGCATTTCATCATACAGAAACTGCTGAAATGAAAAGGAAAAAAATTCAAGTATATGTTTTATGAACATATAAACCTTATTAAGGATAAAAATAGGCATCTGGCAAGAGGAGGGTCAACCGTAGGGTCAAAGCCAAGGCTCCGGAGTGGGGGTAGGTGTGTCCAAAACATGCAGATTCTAGGGATGGGAGACTTACTAACATTTCGGGAGCTCATCATCAGGGTTACAATGAAAAACTGGGAGAGGCACTTATTAAAATGCTAGGAGGTGGCCAGCGATCGGACGACATTTCCCTGTTTTTCCCACTCTCCTATATGATTACTGCTTCGTACCTTCTCCTGTCCCAAGTCTCCACAGTCCTGGGGTGCCTGGGCATTCAGCCAGTTAAGCATCCGACTCTTGATTTTGGCTCAGGTCACGATCTCACAATTTGTGGGTTCGAGCCCCACATCGGACCCCGCAATGACAGTGAAGAGCCTGCCTGGGATTCTCTCTCTCTCTCTGCCCCTCTCGTGTACTCTCTCTCTCAAAATAAATAAACTTAAAAAAAAAATCTCCACAGTCCCTGCTTTATACTCATACCGAGTTTTCTTTCTTTGCCTCTTCGCTGAGAAAACAGCAGCAGCGAGAAGCTAATGACTTCCATCTCCTATCACATCTGTGTCCATCGGTTCTGCCTCCCTCTATCTGCTATCATGGGAAGCAGACAGGGATCTTGGCCAAGGCCAACCTTTCCATCTGGCCTCTAGGGCCTGTCCAGTCTCACTAATTACAACAGAAATTAGTACCATTTTTTTTTCATTCATTACTATGTCTTTTCCATTAATGAATAGAAAAAAATTGTTATATTAAAAAAAATCTTAAGTCTGCCTGTCAGTGTTGGTTCTTCCTCATCCTCAAGTCCTAATGTTGGAGTGCCCTGCACTCTTTTTTTCTTCTCCACCTACTTGCTCCCGTGGGAATTTTACCCAGCCACCTGGCTTTGACTCCTCTCTATATGCTGACAATTCTGAAATGTATTTCTGCGGCCCAGACTTTTCTGTTGACCTCCAGATTCATACTGACAACTTCCTGTCAACAGCCTGACTTGAATAAGAACCACATGGTCCTCTCAATAGATGCAGGGAAAGCATTTGACAAACTACAGCATCCTTTCTTGATTAAAATCCTCAAGAAAGTAGGGATGGAAGGAACGTAACTCAAGATCATAAAAGCCGTATGTGAAAGACCCACAGCTAATATCATCCTTAATGGGGAGAAACTGAGAGCTTTCCCCCTAAGGTCAGGAACACGACAGGGATGTCCCACTCTTGTTCAACATCGTGTTGAAGTCCTAGCCAAGGCAATCAGACAACAAAAAGAAATAAAAGGCATCCAAAACACTAAGGAAGAAGTCAAACTTCCGCTTTTTGCAGGCGACACGATACTCTACATGGAAAACCGAAAAGATTCCACCAAAAAACTGCTAGACGTGATACTTGAATTCAACAAAGTCGCAGGATATAAAATCAACGTACAGAAATTAGTGGCATTTCTATACACCAATAATGAAGCAGCAGAAAGAGAAATCAAGGAATTGAACCCATTTACAACTGCCTCGAAAACCATAAAATACCTAGGAATAAACCTAACAGAAGAGGTAAAAGACATCTATGCTGAAAAACTATAGAAAGTTATGAAAGAAACTGAAGAAGACACAAAGAAATGGAAAAGCATTCCATGCTCATGGATCAGAAGAACAAATATTATTAAAATGTCGATACGACCCAAAGCAATCTACACATTCAATGCAATTCCTATGAAAATAACACCAGCATTCCTCACAGGGCTAGAACAAACGATCCTAAAATTGGCATGGAGCCTCCGCTCCCGTTCCTCTCCTCTCTCATCCCCCTTCAGCCACAATGGCCTTCTTGCTCCTCCTCCAGCACATTCCACTTCCCCGTCCATTTTACTTCTGCTAACCAAAGAACTTGTTGCCGCCTTACTTCCTTAAGATGTTTGCTTGAATGTTACTTTCTCAGTGAGGTCTTCTTTAACCATCTGATTTTAAATTGCAGCCATCCTGCCCTCCTGAGTCCTTTCCAGTTTTATTTTTCACTTGTACTGATTGCCATCTCACATGTCTGAACTTAATCATCCTTCTTTATTGTCTGGTTTCCACCTGTCCCTAATGAACGGTCCCTAAAGCCCCAGGTGCCTGTCTATTCTGTTCAGTGCTATATAGCCAGCAATGAGAACAATTCCTTATATGCAGTAGGCGCTGATAATGACTTTCCATTGCTGTGCAAAAAATTACCCAATTTTAGAAGCTTATTTATTCTCTCATAGTCTCTACAAATCATGAATCTGAGTGTGGCTCTGGATCAAGGTCTCTCATGAAGTTATGATCAAACCATTGGCCAAGACTGTGGTTTCACGTGATGACAAGGCTGGGTGGCAGGAGAAGATCCACTTCTATGCTTACTCATGTGGTAACGGTAGCTGTGGTCTCTTGTCAAATGGAGCTCTTCACAACATGGCAGCCACATCCCCCAAGAGTAAGTGACCAAGAAGGAAACCACAATCTTTCTGTAACTGAATTTTATACATGGCATCCCATCATTTTTGCCGTATTCTGTTCATTAGAGGAAAATCAATAAATCCAGCCCATACTCTAGGAGAGGGGATTACACAGGGGATTAAATACTGGGAGGTAGGGATCATTAAGGGCCATCTTACAAGCTGTCTTCCCAAGCACTCGATAAATATTTGTTCAATGAATGAACAAATTAACCAATGATGTACACTTGAAAAAAAGAAGATCCTAAGCCAAATGGGAAAATCAGACTGACTTCTCTAGGAACTTATGGATTTTTTACTCGTAATATATGGGAAAAGGGCAGGTAGGACAAATAATCAACTTTGGAGGTATAAACACCATGTAAAACCTTTACCAGAGGAGACTTTCTTTAGAGTCGTGTGATAAAAGGTCATTTTTCTCAGGACTATCTGTATTTTATTTATATATGAGTAAATTGTGTTATGTTATATCAAGTTTCAAAAACTATATTCTCTATCCTTCAAGTATTCTCTGTTCCCATTTATTCTGTGCCTTTGACAGTCATAATGGGAAAAGAAAAACAATTCCTTTTTAAATTTCTTCTTCTATGCTTATCTCCCAAGCTCCTGGGTTTTTGTTTTGTTTTGTTTTGTTTTTGCATTTTTGTCAAGATAGGATATGCTTAGCGGACTAAACCCTCACCCTTGAAAAGAGAAGGAAATAGTTCCTTAAAAGCAAAAACATTCAGGAGGAGGAATGGAAAGATAATGTTCACAATGACAGTAATATACACAGGCTAGCTGAAAGTCACATGGGAGTGATGTGCTCTGCACATTTGAAAATCTGGAAACAATCGTCACTATTGGGCATCATTAACAAACATATGCCTGAAACAGAAGGCCTTCAATAAATGTTGGTTGTGTCTTCCTTTCTACACAGAGCATTTATTAAATGCTTCAACAGTACTTTTTACATTAAATTATCACTCATCTGTTACACATGCATACATTTGCGCCAATCAGCCACGAGCTTCTCAAGGGCAGTCTTTTGTTTACAGCATCTAGAACAATGGCAATGAAAAAGCGCTCACTTAAACATTTCCTCAATGTATCTGGTATGAAAAAAACTCATTCAGTTCAGAATCAAAGGAGTCAAATGATGACTATACCATAACCAGAGATCAATGGGAAAAATACTTATTATGAAATTAAAAAAAAAAAGAGTTAACATTTAGTCATCTTGTAACACTGAGTAAACATTTTATAATACTTTCATAGTCAAGCTTAGTATGGTTATAAAATAGCAACAGTGAACACCGTAAAATCTGGGGAGGGGACTGACACATAAGTATAACCCGTGACCTTTGATAAAGGAGCAGAGGAACTATAACGGGACGAAAGTCTTGTCAACAAATGGTGCTGGAACTGGACATCCACATGCAAAAAAGTGCATCTAGACCCAGATCTTACATCCTACACAAAAATTAACTCAAAATGGACCACAGACCCACCCATAAAACATAAAGCTATAAAACTCCTAAAAGATTACAAAAGAAAAAAAATCTAGATAGCCTTGGATATGGCTGAGAATATGGCTGTGAGTTTTTCAAGAGTACCAAAGGCAAAATGCATGAAAAAAATAATTGATAGCCTGCCTTCATTAAAATTAAAAGCTTCTGTTCTGCAAGACAATGTGAAGAGAATGAGAAAAGAGTCACAGAGTGGGAAACATATTTGTAGTAGTCATATTTGGTAAGGGACAGTTCTACAAAATACACAAGGAATTCTTAAAACAATTAAAAAATACTGATAAAAAAATGGGCCAAAAGATCTTAACAGATACCTCACCAAAGAAGATGTAAAGATAGCAAATAAGTACATAAAAAGATGCTTCACATCATGAATCTTCAGGGAAACAGAAGTTAAAAGAACAGTGAGATAGCCCTGTGAGATATGCACCCACCAGAATTGTGAGAATGACTTAAAATACGGAACAGTGACAACATCAAATGTTGGGTGAAGGTGTGCAGCAGTAGGAACGCTCACCTGTCGCTGGTGGGAATGCAGAATGGTGCAGCTGCCTGGGAAGACAGTTGGGCAGTTTCTTACAAAAGTAAACATACTCCCACCATATAATCCAGTTACTGCTCTCCTTGGTATTTACCAAAAAGAGTTGAAAACTTACGTCCACATAAAAACCTGCACATGAATGTTTATAGCAGCTTGCTTCAAAACCACCAAAACCTGGAGGAGACCAAGATGTCCTTTAACAGGTGAATGGATATATAAACTGTGATACATCCAGACAATGGAATACTATACAGGACAAAGAAGAAATAAACTATCAAGTCATGAAAAGTCAGGGAGGAAACTTAAATGCGTATGACCACGTTTAAGAAGCCGATCTGAAAAGATCACATAGTGTGCAATTCCAACTCTGTAACATTCTGGAAAAGGCAAAACTATGGAGACAACAGAATGATGTAGTTGCCAGGGATTGAGAGTAGAGGGTGAATAGGCAAAGGACAGATAACTTTCAGGTCAATGAAAATATTCTGTATATTATAATGATGAGTAGATGGGTACACTGTCCACACCCATACAATAAACAACACCATGAGTGAGACCTAAGGCAGACTACAGACTTTGGGTAATGATGATGTGTCAGTGTAGGCTCATTGTACAAAATGTACAAAAATGTACCTTCTGCTGAGGGATGTTGATAATGGGGGAGGCTGTGCATGGACGGGGGCAAGTGGCATATGAAAAATCTCTGTACCTTCCTCTAAACTTTGCCCTGAACCTAAAACTGCTCTTAAAAAAAAAAGTCTTTTTTTTTATTTTTTAAACTTTTTTTTTAATGTTTATTTATTTTTGAGAGAGAGAGAGAGAGAGAGAGATTGAGAAAACAGGGAAAGGCAGATAGGGAGACACAGAATCCGAAGCAGGCTCCAGGCTCTGAACTGTCAGCACAGAGCCCAATGCAGGGCTCAAACCTACAAACCGTGAGATCATGACCTAAGCTGAATTTGAACAGTTAACCAACTCAGCCACCCAGGCGCCCCCCCCCGAAAAACCAAAGTCTTAAAAAACATAGGAGTATGCCACTTTCCACCTAGAAAACAGGAGCTTCAGAAATGCAGTCAGTGCTTCCTAAGACAAATGTGGGTCAAATATCCTTTCAATTTTAAAAATCTTAACAACAGGGGAGCCTGGCTGGTGCCAGTCAGTGAAGCACGCGACTCTTGATCTCAGGGTTGTGAGTTCGAGCCCCACAGTGCGTGTAGAGATTACTTAAAATCTGTTTCAAAAATTATAATAAAAAGATCATTTAATATTCCAATAATTATACATAAAAATCCCTGTGGTTCTTTCTCTGTCTATATATATGAATAAATAAATATATACATATATACATACATATACACACATCAGAAATTAGAAACAGATACATGTGGTTTATTTTGCTTTAAAATGTTATATATTGAATAAACTAAAATCCATTTACTTACAGATAAAAATAGATTTCAGCTTTGAGTTAAATATTTTTTTCATTTTCCCAGTTTGGTTTTAACTTCAGTTTTTGTTTTGTTTTGTTTTGTTTTTTCTGTAATCTCTATACCCAATGTGGGGCTCAAACTCACAACCCCAAGATCAAGAGCTGCACGCTCTTCTGACTGAGCCTGTCAGGCACCCCTAACTCCAGTCCTTTTTTAAAACCTTATTATAAAGCCTATAAGGTCTCTAAGCCCTTAGTGTATGTAAAGGTATAGGCAGGCACAATTATGGTTCCCAAAGAGGTCAACACCCTAATCCTTGGAATCTGTGAATATGCTCCTTAGATGGCAAAGAGACTATGCATATGTGACTAACAATACGGACCTAGAGATGGGAAGACCATCCTCCATTATCCACACAGGCTCCAATCTCATCACATGGATCCTTAAATGTGAGAACCTTTCCTGGCTTTGGTCAAGACAGGAAGATGTGAAGACAGAAGGGTCAGAGACAGGCTACTGCTGCTGGCTTTGAAGATGGGGACAAGGAACCCTGAGCCAAGGAATGAGGGCAGACAGCCTCCAGTTATGCATAGGAGAAGGCAAAGAAATGGATTCTCCCCAGAAGCCTCCGGAGACCTTGGTTTCTGTTCACTTCTATCTTAGCCCCGTGAAACCTTCGTCTGGCTTCTACCCTACGGAAGTGTCAGGCAATAAATTTGTATTGTTTAGGCCACTAGGCTCCTGGTAATTAGTTACAACAGTGCTAGGAAACTAGACACAGAGAAACCTTCTCTTTTTCTTTTTTTTTTTTTAAAGAGGAACACATAAACCATTGAGGACAAGATGAATCGATGTAAAGTTCTGGGTGATATGAGGCCATAACTTATTCTATTACCCAAAGAGCAATCATGAGGAGGGCAGGTGGCTCTACTCCTCAGTAGTTACAGAACGGAGGGATCAAGAAGGCAGACGTGGAGCCCATATGAGAGAGTAACAAATAAATGGGCCCAGTAAAGGAACAGGTTGCCTCCGAACATAGCGAGTGGGCCCTGCCACATGGAGTAAAGACGATCGTTGGCTGAAGACCTCTAACATGCAGTAGGTAAGACTAGGAATGGCATTCTGGCTCAGCTACTAACTTGCTTCTGACCTTGAACAAAGTACTTAACCGCTGACCTTCAGCTACTCATTTCTAAACTGAGATTGAAGGCTTCGTTGCAGGGCTTTCACGATTAGTAGAGATAAAGTGAAATGTCAAGCCGGCACCTGGAACCGATGGTAAACAACCAATGGTAGCTATTATTACCATTATTGTGTAGCGGGGACAGTGATTTCTGGAGATGGGAGATAACGGCTCAGGTCTTAGAATTTATTATTATTTAGCTGGACATCCATTTGGGTATGTGTGGGAGGAAGAGTTTTCTCTTGCTCTGGAGTGCCTACCTTAGCTGTAAAGCTGTAAAGCGTCTTTGGACGCCAAGAAAGTAAATGGTGCTTCCACTTTCACTTCTCAAGACAGGAGGAGTGACACCTGGAGCCACAGGGAGAAGAAACTGATGACGGGTGGCTAGTCCTTTTCTTTCCTTTTTAAGACCTGCCTGGCAGCTGGGAGACTACATTTTTCTTCTGCTCTTCTCCTTCCAGTGGTAAACACTTGTGGGTCAGGCCCAGACTCCGGTTCCCAAGAAGCATTATCCGTCCAACGCATTCTTGTGACTAATGAGTATCTGAAATGTAACTCGTTGGAACTGATACGTGCTTTAAGTTAAGTACACCCTAGATTTCAAAGACCATTAAAAAAAAAAAAAAAAAGAATCAGTGTCTCATTACTATTTTTATACTGATTCCATGTTGAAATGATAATATGCGGGACAATTTCACCTATTTTGTTTCACTTTTTTAAATTTAGCTACTTGAAAACTTCAAATTCCACACGTGGCTCACATCATATTTCTATTGGGCAGCCCTGATCTAGAGGCCACTTCTCTGAGCCCCACAAATAAAACTCAAGTTGGGAGACTGCCCTTCTGAGAGAGCGTATAAGCTCTGCAGCCCTAGAGTGTGCCCGGCAGAGCCGTCTGAAGGCCATCTGAAGGTCTGGCACAGGGAGCGACACGCGGAAGCCTGATGTGGAGGGTCGAGCCACATCTGTCACTCCCAATTTGACCAAAAACAAAGCTGTGATTTCCAACCACCTGATCTATCTCTTAACTGATCATAACTTGAGAAGAAAGGATGTTATTTATTGTTCTTTCCCCATCAAACCCCCAAAACATGATAGAAATATTTCTGTTCTCATGAAGTAGCACAAACATAAACTCCGGGTACACGTACCCAGGGAAGGTAGTGTAAAGGTAGTGGTCCTCTTTAGGTCCAAAGGGGCACAGCCTTCAAAAACATCTCCATTGATTTCAGCGGAGGGCGGTTTTCAACCAAAATGAAACGTGGGCATGAATGGCAAACTCCCCCAGGAACCTGGGTTCTGAGACACGTGGGACTCTGCAGCAAAATGGCAGCAGCAGCCGTGGTGGGATTCGACTGAGAGGAACGCAGGGACTAAATGATGCAGCGCGAAGCAGGAAGGCAGGGTGACTACCAACAGGGACACGCAAAGTAAATCCATCTCGGAGAGGAGGCAGTACGGCTGGGTGATTTTCCTTCCCGCCTGGTGAACGTATGCCACAGTCAACTCCAGATAGGCGGCTTTCTCAACCCATCTCCTTGCTTGACTTCACCTGGCATCCTGGCAAAGCTAAATCCGGAGGGGTTCCCGGGTCTACTCTCCTTCCCCCCGTGTCACCGAGCCACTTCTGTGCTCTCCAGCATTCTAGGACGGTGTGTCCGGATTGAACTGAAACCAGGCCTCTAGAACCATGTTTCGCTTGGCTGTTTCATGGCTGGTTAAGTTGCATGGCTATGGAGCTGATGCTGATATGATTTTTTTTCTATTTTTAAAATGAGATGCATGAAGAACTGCAGGTGGGATTAATGTAACTTCGGATGTGCTGAAGAAGCTCCACTGCTCCAGTGAAAGAAAGTGCATTTTGCTGAAGGAACCTGCGATTACCCAAACACCTAAGTCAGACCTCTTTGGCTACGACAGCAGAAACCCGGGAAAATCATCCGTGGGCCTTACCTTTGTGAACTTATGAGTTTTGTATTTTGATGTAACTGAACTCTAACTAAAAGGGCAAGAGGCTTTGATTTTGGGGGTGTCAGTTTTTCCTCTGGGAATTTAAATTGCGACTATTTTACAGTTGCTGACCTGTATTACTTGGCGTATTTTCTATCCTCGCTTAAACTCCTTGTTTCATTTCTGAGGAGTTTTAATTATCAGTCCAGTCGGGCAAAATCTGAGAGGAAATGATGCCTGAATCTGGTGTTTTGTCTACAGGGAGTCAGAAGAGTGTGCTCCTCTGATCTATTTCAGAGCCTTCTGGAAGCAAAGGCCACTAAGGGTCTCAGGAAGACATAGCATGAAACTCGTCTGTGTGAGAGGAATGGCCTCGTGAAGTGGGAACACCAGGACCAGGTTCTGAAAGAAGTCGCACCCCTTTCTCCCCTCGTTGGCAACAGCTTTTGCGATTAAGCCTAATCAGGTAAGGGAACAAAAAGCCCACTGCCCGTGCCCCATCCTCCCCTGACAGGGAGAAAACTTCACTCCAAACAACGGACAGGAAACTACAGGAGGAATGCTTGTGGCATCTCTCTCCCTCTCCCTCCATAATCTCCCCCACAGGAGAGGAGCTGACTGGAAGCCCTGGGGAGTGTGGCTGCCCCCTGGCTGCGGCCTGCCCGTCCACAGAATGACCTTCTGGAGCAGCTCTCAGGAGTCAAGTTTCACGCAGGTGTAAACGTGACAGAGAGGCCATTGGGCCGCAGACCCAGGCCACTCTCTCCAATGCCAGCTGTTCCAACAATAGCTATTAACACTTATTGATTGTGGATGTTTTTGCTTTCAGCTTTCTGAATCCTAAAGTGGGTGTTAGTGAAGTAGAGGAACATATTTAGGCATCACCCTCAAACACTGCAGCAAAGAGACCTCAGAAAAATCACCTTTTCTCCGATCTGATACCCTGGCCTGGGAACACAGTTGAGGGTCTCTTAGGAGACGCCCCCTCATCCAAGCCCTGTCTCCTTTTGGATACATCTCTCGGTCACCTCCCAGAGAACTCCCTGCTGAGCTTGATTAACAACAAAAGATGATGTGCTAATCAGAAAAATTAGAGACTAAACTGTGAAGAAAGAAAACGGATAGTGCACAATTCACAAGTTCAAAGGGTGGTGTAACGGCATTTCTAGGCACACATTCCATCTTGCATTTTCAAATTATTTACAGAATCTCCACATCTGGACACTGATAAGAAATTAATCTCTTTTAAGGAACTGAAAATTTAAGGCAATCCTTTATGCATTTATCAGAACAAATCTTCATGATTCTTATTTATATTATAAATATTTAGGAAGCTGAAATGATCTCTCACATACGTACCAAAGACAGTTGTAGTTTTAAAAACAATAACTTATGACAGTGGTTCTCAAAGTGTGGGTCACAAACCACAAGACTCTTTCAAGGAGTCTGCTGAGTCAAAATTATTTTTAGGACTCTAAGACATTATTTATCAGTTTTTACTGTATTGACATTTATAGGTTGGTAAAAAGGCAATGGTGGACAAAAGTGTGGGGTCTTAGCACAAATCAAAGGAGTGGCACCAGACTGGACTAAGAGTCACTGTGTTCTTTGCTGGCAAAGTTTCACTTAAGAGTGTTATTCTTCTTCTTTTTTAATACATTTATTTATTTTTATTTATTTATTTAAATTCAAGTTAGTTAACATACAGGGTAGTACTGGTTTCAGGAGGAGAACCCAGTGATTCATCACCTACAGAGAACACCCAGTGCTCATCCCAGCAAGTGTCCTCCTAATGCCCATCACCTATTTAGCCCATCTCCCCCCCTCCACTCACCTCCCCTCCATCAACTCTGTTTGTTCTCCATATTTAAGAGTTTCTTATGGTTTGTCTCCCTCTCTGTTTTTATCTTATTTTTTCTTGCCTTCCCTATGTTCATCTGTTTTTTTCTTTTTTTAATGTTTATATTTATTTTTGAGACAGAGAGAGACAGAGCATGAGTGGGGGAGGAGCAGAGAGACAGGGAGACACAGAATCCAAGCAGGCTCCAGGCTACAAGCTGTCAGCACAGAGCCCAACACGGGACTCGAACTCACGAAGCATGAGACCATGACTTGAGCCGAAGTCAGACGCTTAACTGACTGAATTACCCAGGCACCCACATCTGTTTTGTTTCTTAAATTCCACATACAAGAATGTTCTTGATGAAGGAGTAAAAATTACTAATATTATTAAGTCTCAAACATGGAGTGCACGGGTTTTTAATATTCTGGGTGAACTGACATATATACACACAGCATTTCACTGTATACCAAAGCATAATAAGGAAAAAGCATTTGTGTGATGGTTTGATTTATGAACTGAAGTAGTTTCTTTTTGCGTGCATGATCATTTTTGCTTAAAAGAACAACTAATAGAAAACTCTGGTTGTTCAGACCTGGATATTTCGCAGACATTTTCTCCAAAGTGAACAAAATGAGCCTGTCACTTCAAGGAAAACGATTCATACTATTTGTTGCCACTGATAAAATTTGAGCTGTCAAGCAAAAAATTAGAATTTTGGAAAACTTGTATCCACCACTGTGAGACTGACAGCTTTCCCATACTTAAAGACTCATCTGCTAAGAGGAGTGCTCATATTAGTACATGTGACTGTCGATACTGCATAATGCAATTTATCAACATCTGGTTGATCTGCATAACTCAACGGATCACGATTTTCCAAAGGCCTAACGCGTTATATTACAAACCATATATTACATGGGTAAAAGATACACCCAGAGTGCAACATAGACCAGTGGTCTTAATGTAACAGAGTACAAAGGGTTCAACGATATGGTTTTAGATTCCACACTGCAATTGGCCTTTAAAAAAATCTACCACTTGTGGAGTTTCAGTGTAGGATCAAAGGAGAGCATGCCAACTCATAGGCTATGAAAGCACTCCTTCCTTTCCAACCTCGCATCTGTGTGAGGCTGGGTTTTCTTCATTTACTTCAACCCAAACAACAAAAACTGAAGGCATAAACACAAGAATCTAGCTGTGTTCTCTTAAGTGAGACATGTAAATATAAAATAATGTTAGTCTTTCATTAATCTTTTTTCTTTTGGAAGCAGTTATTTTCCATTAACATATGCTATTCATGTCAACCCATGTAATGGGTCTATTATTGGTAGTTATAAGTGAATTAAATAAGTGTTTCTAAAATTTCTTCATTTCAATTTCTAACATGATAAATATCTATAGATATATCCTTAATAAACAAACTCTTTTTACAGTTTTCAATAATTTTTAAGAATGTTAAGGCACTCAGATCAAAAGGTTTTACCATCACCAGTTTTGATAATAACTGTTTAAACAACACTGAAGGAGTTCCTACTTCATACTGTGCTAGGAACTGGAGAAGTAGATAAAAGGCAGCATCCCTAGCCTCAAAGAATTTCTAATTTCATGAAGAGTGTAATTCTCAATTATAACAATTTTACTATAAAAAAGAAAAAAAAAACATTTCAACTTTCTTAGGAATGTATTTACATCTTGATGTTCTCAATGGCAACTAACCTTGTATATGGCACACAGCTGATATCTAAATACTTAGTGATTCAGTCTGAATCTACATAATATGCATTTGATTTGTGCATCAGAAAGTCCTGTATCTGCCACATACTTAGGTACTGGGCATTGCCTAAGCATTTTTACATAGGATTCAGACACTGACTGCTCTTTATGGTGACAAAGGTGCTCCGTCCTTAGTGAAAAGACCCTGAAGTTACAGCAACAGTGCAGCCTTTCACCGAGACAAACCTTAGGAAATAAATTTTATTTTTAGGTCATATCATGGTTTTTAAGACAAATTTACTCTTCCAGATTTTATATCAAATAGTCTGGATAACAGGACGAGGGAAGAAACGGTAGCTTATTTCAGGAACAATCATAACATGAAAAAGAGATTCCCTTATGCTGTTTCCATAGCTCTAGAAGGCAGAACCGAAAGGTGGAAACTATAAGGAGCCTGAAAAAAAATGTGTTTTTACACACACACACACACTAGGGGCAGTAACTTAATTATCAATAGGTATGATGCTTGAGGGTCAGAGGTCAGACCTATTTTTCTATTTTCCCCCACTCTAACCCAAAGGAGACGGCATGTTTCCATCAGAAACAAATGGTGGGAGTTGAAACAGAGAGTGCAACCAGGGTGGGGTGAGGGTGGTCAATGTCCATCCAACTTCAAGTTGAGAAGCACCTGGCAGGAGGCAGAAGGCCTGTGTTAGTTCTGTGATTACCTGGGGCTCTTAAAGTAGGGTCCTAGCAAGCTCCTGGGCAGCAGTTCATAAGCGAGCAGAGGATTTCCCACGTCGTCACTTAAGGATGCAACCCTCCCCGCCATTCCCAGTGCGTGGGGGTATAAAAGGCTGGGAGTAAGGAGAAGGCTGAGGTCGCACCTAAGTCCCGTCTTAGCACATCACATCTGAACCAAGCACACAGTGTTTTGACCCCAACTGCAGCTTCTTTGATCATTTTCCTGGATTTCTAACCCAGTAACTTGCTCTCTGTCCCTTCTACAAAATGTATCTAATTGCTCAACCGGAAAAGCAATAGGAAAGCAACTCTTACCTGACTCCACAAAAAAAACAAACAATTTAGATTTGCAGCAAATGAACTTTAAACATTTGTGTTCCCTGAAGCTTCTGCATATTCATCACCTCAAATGTCATGAAAATTCAATCTCTGCCTATATGACATAATACCACTTTGTGCATATTTTCCCCAGAATTTCCACAAATTCTGCCAATGCAAATGGCAACTGAATGACAATGATCTCGAAGGCAAACAGCCCTCTCTGGCTTATTTTGTCGGAGGAAGGGTACAAAGTGCAGGCTTCTGGACCCTCCTGTCTGAATTCTAGCACCTATACAACAGCTATGTGCTCTTGTCCCGCACTCTAGAACTAGCTCCCCAGTTCCTTCCACAGTTCGGTTTGGAATTAAACGTGGGTACACATTTGAAACCCACACACCACATGTGAGCAGTACAGACTTATTTTACATTTTTAACATCATGTGCGAGCTGTGGGAACATCTGGTGTTTTGCAAATTTGGCCAAATCCAGCTGCACTTCCTTTTCCAAACGTGTCCTCTGACATGTAAGGGTTGTATTTCAATTTGAATTTCTCTCGCTCTCTGTCTCTGTCTCTCTCTCTCTGGCACAGTACTGTGGGACTTCAAGCAAGCACTGTACCTAAACTTTATACTTTTCCTCTCTCAAAGGAAAACTGAAAGCTTGCCAATTAATAACATGAGGAAAAACAGCTAGACCAAAGATGTAAAATTAATTTTAAATGCTTCTCTCTCATTTTCCTATAGCTTGCCTGACTCAGTAGAAAACCATCTCTTTTTTTTATATTTATTTAAGCAATCTCTATCCCCAATGTGGGGCTCAAACCCATAACCCCAAGATCAAGAGTCACATGCTCTTTCCTACTGAACCAGCCAGGCGCCCCGAGATAGTTGACTACACAAGGGTATCTTGCTAAGGATGACACCATCTGAATGGAGAGAAAGCAATGCCATAGTTATTGACTCACTCTTTACTGGGTCAGCCAGACACGTTCTCCTCAGGAAAAGCGCGCATGTGTGCACAAACAATTGGGTCATACGTTTTCAGGTGGTTGGAGAATGTGCTGTGACCGAAAATCATCGGACTTGAAACATCATAAATAACAGCTCAAATTCGGAGTGGATTCTATGTCCACGTCTTACGTTTAATCCTGAGTAAATCACTGCTGCTGGAAATCTAGACTCATCTGTCCCCTTCCATACACATGCTCGCAAGTAGCACATGGCCTCGGCGATGGCATGCTACTCTTTGTCCTGCCCTCACATAAAGCATTGAAAACCCACATCAGGCTGAGGGGAAAGAAACGGCCTTAGAGTGAGCCCCCCCAGCCCCCCCACCCCCCCTCCCATCTTCCTCGCTTCCTGCCTGGTCTGTTTGCTTGTCCAGCTCCTGTAGCCAGTTCATGGTCCCACCTCTGGAGCCTTTTCCTTGCACCTCAACTCCCCACTTGGTTCCTTCCCTTCCCTGTATGTGTACTTCCTTGGACTCCAACCCTCTTCTCGTTCCGGGAGATTCCAAACCCACGTTTGCTGGACTCTTGCCTTTTTCCCATACTTGCCAGGTTCCTGCCCACCCTTCTTTGTTCAGACTCAGCCCTGCTCTGGGCACATCCCAGGCTACTCCACTTGGACTGAATGTCCCTGGGGCTCTCTGGGCCCTGCTCCCCTACAACTCCTACAATGGCCCCAGGCCCTTGACTCTAGCTGCTGGTTCCAGGGCTCCTCACATACAGTACAGTTCGGGGGTTAAGAGCAAGGACTCTGGAAAAAAGCCTTCTCGACTTTACGCTGTGGCTCCTCTATTACCAAATTAATTTTGTAGGCCTCACTTTCCTCACCTGTCAAAATGGGGGTAATAATATATCTGTACCACAGATTACTCAGCCACAAGGAGGGAGAGGTCTATCAGATTCCTCAGTCTAAACCACAGAGCTATTAAGTTGCAGGTTCAAAGTTCAAAACCAGGTTCAAAGGACTTGAAACACGTACTCTTTTCAAATATATGAGGCTATCTTCCTTTAAAATCATTTTTAGTTGCTTCCTTGGAAACAACAAAAACGATCATTTCCTTTTCGTAGCAGTGCTTGTAAAATTTCTTTAATGTTTGTTTATTTTTGAGAGAGAAAGAGAGAAAATGTGAGCAGGGGAGGGGCAGAGAGAGGGAGACGCAGAATCCAAAGCAGGCTCCAGGCTCTGAGCTGTCAGCACAGAGCCCAATATGGGGCTCGAACTCGCAAACCGTTGAGATCATGACCTGAGCTGAAGTCGGACGCTTAACCAACTGAGCCACCCAGGCGTCCCTGCAGTGCTTGCAAAATTTAAAACCAAGTTATTAACTAAAGTGCTTGAGTTCTAATAGTCAGTGATGAAGTCCTTGGTTCCATCCACAATTGTTAATCGAATAAGTTAGTTAGAACTAGAATTCCCCACAGATGTTTGAACCTCTACCTGTATCAACCTCCAAATGAATGACTTGAATTCTTAGCCTTTACACTAAATTTTCAGGCTAATATGAGCCACGTGAAAAATACCTGTAATATAAAAAAAAAAAGGATGCATCTCCAAAAGAGATTCAAAAGAACTGTATCTCCAAAACTCTCTTTTTTTCCAAAAGAAAAAAAAAAGTACTCGCGATAGTGGGGCACCTGGATGGTTCAGTCTTAAGTGTCCGACTCTTGATTTCTGCTCAGGTCTTGATCTCATGGTTCGTGGGATCGAGCCCTGCATCAGGCTTGGGATTCTCTCTCTCCCTCTCTATCTGTCCCTACCCTGCTCACTCTCACTCTCAAAATAAATAAACTTTAAAAAAAAAAAAAGTTTAAAAATACTTGTGATAGGGTACTGGATAGACTTGCCAGCTTAGAGACGGGGAGAGCAGCAGCAAAGACCGGCAAGCAGAGGAGGAAAAAGTTCCAAAGGGAACAGAGCTCAGCAGTTGAGACCAGAGGTGGAAGGTGTTTTCGGGAGAGACATTCCCCGCCACCAAACAGCGAGAATTTTGTTTTACAGTAAGGTCCCGAGACGGCAGGAAGAGAAGGAGAAGGACTCACATTATTTACTCTGTATGAAACTAGGTATTGTTGAAGGATCCAGAGCAGGAATTGGGAGTCCAGTTAAAGGTGCTCAGACCTAAGCGTGGAGCAGACATTAGAAAATGTCTACATGGGGCGCCTGGGTGGCGCAGTCGGTTAAGCGTCCGACTTCAGCTCTGGTCACGATCTCGCGGTCCGTGAGTTCGAGCCCCGCGTCAGGCTCTGGGCTGATGGCTCAGAGCCTGGAGCCTGTTTCCGATTCTGTGTCTCCCTCTCTCTCTGCCCCTCCCCCGTCCATGCTCTGTCTCTCTCTGTTCCCAAAAATAAATAAACGTTGAAAAAAAAATTAAAAAAAAAAAAAAGAAAATGTCTACAGAGACTTCCGTGGATAATTCCATCACCAAGTCATACGCTACATGGAATTCATGCAAAAATTTTTAGGGGCTCGATTTCACCACAGCTGAGCTGTCGGCCTGCCACTGAAAGCAGGTAATGTGGGCGGGGCACTGGACGTGCTTCCCGCTTCGCAACTGGAAAGAACAAGGTGGCGTATTCACTGTGACACAGGAGAACCGTAAGGTGTACAAGACGCACACGTGAATCAGAAAGAGTCAAGTCAGATTTAGGCTACTTGCACATCTGTGACAGAGGAAAATGATTTCCCAATTACAACATCTCGCGCTTAGCAAGAAACGAAAACGTCAAACACGTTAAGTATTCTCCATCCCAAGAACGGAAATAAAAACAATCTACTGGATTTAAGAGCCATTTTGGTTTCTTCTACAGCATTCAATGCACTTTCAACGATCTTTTCAGTTACCTTGGTCACAGCTTTCGGAGAAAATGTAACGGCATCCACCACCGTGAGGAGGTCGCCGGGGTGGAGGCGATCAAAGTACTTCACGCAGACGTCATAGGCGCGGAGCCACTCGGGTGAGGACTCCGGGACTTGTTTAATGAGGTGCGGGTCTCCAGTCCAGAACAGCTTCTGCAGCCAGATAGCGTACAGAGAGCTCGGGGAAAGCATGTGTCCATCCTTTGCGGGGATTTTGGGAACAAGTTTGGAAATAGATAAGATATTTTGACTTGAAAGAACTGGCTCCAGGGCTTCAAGAGGATTCGTGCTGTCATCGGTCAGCTTTTTGTAATTAAGACCTAATGGAACGAAAAGAAAAAAAGGGAGTGGGTTCTTTCCAACATAAACATACAGGAGCTTTCACACACACACACACACACGCACACACACAGCCCTCTGGACTGCTGAAGGGAAAATTTTATCTACCAATTTATAGCAGATACTCTGTCGATTACAGAGATCAGAAGATGTGAGCTCCTGTCCCAGCCTTCGAGGCAGTCAGCTGTGCGGTCCTCCACAGGCCGCCCGCTTCCGCGTGCCTCAGGTTTCCTGGCGTGCACACTGGAGAGGGCTTATCCTCTGGCTTCCTCCATCCTTCTACGTCCTTCCACGGCACCTATATTTCCTTTGACCAGCATGCTCGTCGCACTGCATTCTATCTCCCCATAGTTCATCTGCCATCCCATCAACTACCTGTAGGCAGGGATGCAATTTTGCTCCTTTTCTTGCATCTGGTCCAGCTTCTAATTTGGTTACTCGGTAAACCACTGACAGACTGAAATAAATTCTCACAACTGTTTTAAGTATTGAATGAATATAGATTTCAAAGTAAATTATAAAGTATCATACAGACCGGAGAGGTATTAATGTGTTTAATGTCTCAGTTAGGAGCTTAGAGAGACAGGGATAGCATTCCAAAGACTGCCACCATTTATCAAAGGTGCAAATGCTCTTATTTTAAGGGTTTCACACATCCTTAAAACACAGAGTCTCCAGTGAGGTGAAATTCGGCCAAATTGCCAAATGTGAAGTGTCCCAGCCCTGTCCTTTCTATAGATAAAATAGAACCACTGGGAGTAGGGCACAGACCTCTGGAGGATTAGTCAAAACTCCAGATCTCAGCACCAGGCCTACTGTAAGACAAAGTCAATGTGTGACTTTCCATAGGTCTCTTGTAGTTTCTTTGGTATTTAATTCCTTAAACAGTAAGTAAAGGAGTTGTAAAGATAATAACTAAAGTCAATTAGCATCAGATCCTGTGATTTCTGATCTCTGCCAGTCACAAAATGCACAAACATGACTGTGCACAAAAAAAATTAATTCCTGGCTTTAGTTTAAAGAATGAGTTCAAGCAGGGAAAGGATCATCTTACCTGCAGCAACAACCTTAAATTTCTTCAGCAGCCGAATGTGCGTTTCTGGCTTAATGGCATATTGCCCCAAATCTGCACAGCCACAGCTTTCCAGAAGAGAGAAATAATATAGCAACCTTTCGTGATCAAAGCCACCTATAGCGGGGTAAATATACTTGACCATGTGCTTGTGAAAGGCTTCAGGATCAGTCTTCAAAGTCTCAAAGAGATGAAGGGCTTGGGCTCGATTTTCAATTTCTACTGTGGACAAACTGAAATTAAGGAGAAAGAAATTGTGTTAAGATTTGGTCCCTTTAGTAAACAATTTGTTGTTGTTTTTTTTCCCCCTGACTGAAAAAGACAGGCTGCTTCTTACAAGTCCCTTCTTCTTGTCAATCAATTTCAGCAAACCACCAGAATGTGGGCTGTTTATATAAGGGCAAATAGGAGTGTTAAATGCTTACTGTTATACAATTTTCACGTTCTCTCATATGGGTCACAGCAACCCTGTGAAGTAGGGTTCACATTCCTTCAGACGGCAGAGCCACCCAACGCTTAACATCCAGGAGATGAACCTAGACTTGTCAGCTTCCGTTATGCATTATTTATTCATGTCACAAGAAACACTTAAAATCTGAGCTTCATTATAGAAATGTAAACAACCTCACTATTTCAGGAATTTAGGAAATGGTGGGGGAGAAGAAACAACTCCAACTTTGAGGCCTATAAGTTTTACACCCAAGAGCCCCGAACTGCTATTCAATACACCCAAATTTGATACTGTGTTCAAAGAGAATTAAAATGGGAAAGAACAGATATGTTCATTTGACTTATCTGTGGTAATGAATGCCATTAGAATGAACACACTTCTTGGTATTTTCACCATGATTTAGAGGTCTTTATAATGTAATAAGAAAAAGGTCATTTAAGGTTAAAGTACTGCAAACAATTTTTAAGGAGTCTTAGTTTGGTCAATCAGTTTTTATTTCTGGGGGTAAAGGGGAAGACTTAATTTTGGTCTTGGCTTCTCCCCGGACAGAACATAATGCCTCCAGCCAGGTGTAACCTTGATGCCCCGTGCAGAGTGAGTCAGCACTCATAGAAATGTCCAGTCTCCGGGGCATTCAGCAGTAGCATACAAAGGATGCGAGGGGTGCCAGGGAGACTTCTGGTGGAATCAAAGTTAGATCACATACAACTGAAAAGCAGCATCTCTGAAATATGATGCCCTGTTTAATGGAATTCCCACTTTTCGGAAATGCCAAGACATGTTTTTTGGTTTAAGGACATAAAGTTAATACAAATTATGTTTTGAAATTTTTATAAGGGTGTGATGATACTTGGGATACCAGCAGCAATCCATAAAGTGAAAATATCAAGTAATTTTTTTAAATACTCTTTTAACTGTCACTTCTCAAGAAACTCTGTTTTTCTATTAAGACATAGTTCAAACATCTATAAAAATGTCCCCAGTCTATAAAAATGTCCCCGACTGCCTCCTCTGAGCATCCTTCTCTTCTAGCACTCATAACGTGCTGTAACTTTTCATTACCTTGTCTGTCTCCCTCACTACGCTATGTACCACTTGATGGAAAAGATGATACCATATCTTCATCTTTAGTTTCTCAGTTCCAAACACCAGTGTGTGGTAAAAAGGAAACATTCAACATGTGTCTTATGAATGCCAAACAGATGGGTGGATGAACAAAACGTAGGTGTCCTCCAGGGACCAGGCACCCTGCTCATCGTGGGGGGAGAGTATAAAGATTTACAACAGTGGCGCCTGGGTGGCTGAGTCGGTTAAGCGTCCAACTGTTGCTTTCAGCTCAGGTTATGATCTCACGGCTCCTGGGTTTGAGCCACACTTCCAGCGTGGAGCTTGGCTGGGATTCTCTCTCTCTCCCTGTCTCTCAAAATAAATAAATAAACTTAAAAGAAAAAAAAAAAAAAGATTGACAACACAGAGCTCCATCCAGCAGTTTGAAAAGCTAGTTGGAGTTCTAAATACTTAAGAGTTAAACCACAATGCAAAATAATGGTAAGGACAAAGGCCACACAACCATATTCTAATTAACAGTAGGATCACTAAAGCTGTATCTTGAGAGGAGGTAAATGTCAATGTTAACAGAAGGCTTACTGAAGGAAGCACTTGAGCTTGGCACTGAAAAAAGGAATGAAGCAAAGAGAGTTTAACAGAGGTATCGAGACAAGAAAGCACAAGGTCTGTACAACAAATGAGTATAAATGAATGGCTGGTCAGAAAGCAACCTTGATAGTATCACTATTCAAAGTATGCAATGTCACCTCTGAAATATACTGTACGCGCCGTCGTGTATGAACGCGATTCACAGAATTTCTGATGTTTCTGCATAATTTGTAAAACGAAGTCTGCAGTAAACAGCAAACCGCGTAACCCCATGAAGACAGGTCATATGGATGAAAACTTGCAGGCAGAACAGCATGCCGATGGAGGGGGGAGGGGAACACACGTGCACTTCCTAGGCTGATTCCTAAGCAAGGTAAGTGAAATCTAAGTAATTACCAACCTACAGACGAGAAACTGCCATCAGAGAGGTTAAGCGACCTGCTTAAGACAAAGGGTCCACATCTGTTTGGACTTGGCGTGTGTTCTGCTCAGCTCATTGCAAAGTAGCCTTTGACTAATGAAGGTCAAGTGTCTGCAGTACCAACCATGTCAAAAACAGGAGTTTTTCTGTAATGAACATTAGTTCTCTCTCCCAGCGGCAATACTCTCAAAGAGTTCTCCTGTCATACTTCATTCTTAACACCCTGATAAACAGAATACTTGAGACAGACTCATCTACAAAGTGGCCAGTGATTAAGCCCTAACGGTTTTAGTTCACTGGTGATTGGCTTCATTCTGAATATAGTCTCTCCTAACCAACACGACTTTCCCCTTTGCCCACCCACTTATTCTTCTGTGCCTACAATTCGGTTTGTCTGATGTGCAATTTTACCTACTTATCTTGTCAAGAGAGATCTGGAATACCTTTAGTGATACATGATTAAATGCCAGAACCTGCCTCTTCAGTAAATTACAATGTGCTAAGATCTTTTATAGACGCCAGTAATCAATAACCCATTTTAATAGTTTCCATTGAAAGAAGCTGTTCTCTTCCCTTTGGAACAAGAAATGAAAACTCTGCTTGGAAAACAATTCCAAAGAACCCACATTCAAGAGAATAGGAAGAAATACCATGAAACCACTATGGACTTTTCACTAATCAAATTAATGATTACCCTTGAAAACAGTTTAAGTGCTTTATCTTGAGCCTAGTTTTAGCCATAAAGCAGCTTATATATATAATGCATATTTAGCTTTCAGAGATTAACTGAAGGAAGAAACTAGCATGAGTTGTACCCGGTGCACAAGGAATAAATTCATAGCACTAATCCTTTGATTAGTGTTCTGTAATGGCTTCAAGTTGTCAACCACCCAAAAACGTGATTCAAGAACAGCATGTATTGAAAGAACTTATATTCAAATAGGAAAACAAATTTATTTAAATATGTTTTTCTTTACTCAGTCTGAGACTCATTGATAATAAAGTTCTATTACCTGTCTGAACAATACCGAGAAGAGGAAAGGAAGGCAAAAGGACAGTGGGACAGGAGAAGGCAGACGGCCGCTGGGAAAGGCAGAGACAAACGGATGGGGATATGGCCTCACACAGTCCAGATGTACTAACTTCCAGGCATTTCTGCCAAAGACTAATCCTAAAAGTTTAAAGACATATGGGTCCAAATTCATGACCCTGATCATGAGCGAACAGGGTTCCTCCACTGATGCCTGTGCAAAGAGACAATTCTACCCTCTAAGTTATAACTACTCTGACCTGAGGGAAACAATCCAAGGTATTCACCACACAAATGCTCAGAATGAACTTGACGTGGCCGACTTGATGTGCAATGCTGCCTGACAGTTGCACGTGGGACTACAAAGAGAAAATAAGGTCAAAATAGCCGTGGCATTTTTCAGTTTTGCCAACATTTTGGCCAAGTCTTTGTAAACTGAAAAATGGAATTTAATTTACAAGTTCACCTACACAGTTGATGGGATGACCAATAATGAGCATCTCTGTCTATTTCTTGTCATATAACTACTCAGATCTTCTGCGGAATGTTGTATATGAACAGAGCATGATGGGGCAGGCCATGAGAATAGGCTTCGTCTCCTCTACAATGACAATCCTGACACCTTAGATTCTCAGTGGTTTATATAGTCTCATATTATTACCTAACAAAAAAAATATTTTCAAAGACACCACAGCACAGAAATAGATGAATAGGTATCATTTACTGAGCATTTAGATGTTAAGTGCCATGTCAGCTCATTTATTTCTCACAAAGCAGATACCTTATAATTAATGTTGACTTGAAAAATAACTATTCAAAGATAAGATGTACAACGTTGGGCTAATACTGGTCACAGGATGGGTTTGGTGTATATGATCTGTTTCCAGAATTAACAACAGCTGTTTTTTGAGCACCTACCACATGTCAGGTATTTTGTATAAATCTCTGAAATCTCACAGCAGTTTTGTCAAATGGAATGAGAAAACTCATTTTGCAGACAAGGAAACCTAGGCATACATACAGGGCTGAAGCAACGTGTCTACCTGGCAAGAACACTTTAGTAGGAAGTGACAGAGCCAGAGTTTGAACCCAGGATTCAGAGTCTGAGCACTGTCACCAGATGGAAACAAGCCAAAGTGCATTGTCTTGCTTACATTTTATGCCAGTGTCAGGAGCTTTTGACAGTTTGGGAGAGAAGTGGCCTTAATGGTCACAACATGGAAAGGAAGGTTGCGGATGTATGGAAGGAATGGCTTCCATTTTGGTAATGGTGGTAATCAGTTCTTCCACTCTTAGGAATGGCAGGTTTCTTCTTAGGCACAATGCAAATCAGAGTGTGGGTCATGATCCACAACCCCCCGCCCTTAGGCCAAAAGAAAGATCAAAACCAAATTTAACGACTACAGAAGGCCTATGACCTGAATATCTATATTCAAACTTCCTACTCTAATATGGATTTTTTTTCCTGGTCCTGAGTTTTTATTTTATCCTAATTTTCAATGTTATGAGCTACTTTTAGTAAGCCGAGCTACCTTAAATCCTCTCTCTATACACTAACTATTCTCACACTAACTCCTCAACCAAGCCAGGCTTCCTTAAGGGAGGAGACAGAGAAAAGACCAGGATTTAGAATCCTTTACAGTGTGGCCGTGTGGACACAATTCTGCCTCTGAGCAGCAGCAATCCTGGGACACAAGTCCCGTGTATCTTCTGTTTCAATTCAGAAAGAGACAGATGCCTTACAGTTTATTCATCCTCCCACAGCTAGAACTTGCCCTGGTTCATCCCTGTACCTGAGAACAAAAGAATCCTACCAAAGAATATGAAACTGATTGTGAAAAATAGAAGAGTGCAGGCAGGTTCCATGCGCCAGGGGGCCCCTTGCCACGCCTCTAAAGGAGACTGAGAAGACGGTATCATGATCTCTGACACTTGGGTAATCACCTGGTGATTCAAAGGTGGCTATCAGAGTGAAATGAAAATGCAGGATGCAGGCCTTCAGATCTGCTGTTTAATTAAGAAGGGAAACAATGGAGAGTGTCACCAAGGATGACAGTCGAAGGGAGTTCTGGCCCCTACTTAGTTCTCCAGTGCTAAGGTGCCATATGCTCCAGCCACAATGGTTTTCCTTTAGTTATGCAAAATACCAAGATCTTTCCTGCTCCAGAACCCGTTCCCTCTGCCTAGACTGCTATCTACAACTTGTGCACTTCCTTTATGGTACTTACTAGGACTAGCAATTTACTTTTTGGCTATTTTCAAGTGCATGCATGCGTGTGTGCGTGCATGTGTGTGTGTGTGTGTGTTGAGAGTGGGCACGTCTCCCCTATTACAATATAAGCTTTGTGAAGGTAATAATGTGTCTGTCTCATTCAGCACTTAAACCTAAGCTTAGAATAGGAAGACACTATAAAAATAATATGTAGTGAGTGAACAAATGTGGTACTATTCAATCGTCTAGAAGCATCCTCTGGTATTTTAAAAATGATCTTGTGTCCAAAACTTAAAGATGCTCACAGAGTCAGCAGAACTGACAATAATAAGAACAGGAATAATGCAACAGTATGAGAGAGCAGCCAGGCTATATACTTTCCACAGATCCTCTCTTACCTTTAGAACCTTACAAGGTAAGGATAATGGTCGGATCACTGAGGAAACAATGACTCAAGAGGATTAAGAGGCTTGCTCACAGCTACATAGTTGGGGTTATGGGCAGCAGATGCGGACCAAATGTGGCCAGACTCCAAAACCCGTGCCCTCATGCTAAGCCACACGTACACTGGTAGTTGATGGTGTAAGTATTTCTGCTGGTCTCTTCTAAAACGTCCCTCTTCTAAAACATCCAGAACAGCCCAGAAGTGAAGGTGGCCACCGAGGCTGTAGTGAGTGATAGATATACATCAGCCCTGCTGATGAGCATGGGGAGCTGAACATGCCCTGCAGAACAGCCGGGGTATGCCAGCTGGAAGGGACGCCAGGCACACATGGCCACTCAAAGTCATCACTGATATTTACAATGACTAAGAAGAAAACAATGGGGGCGCGGGGGAAATAAGGGGAAGAAGGAGACCAAGAATTCAAGTATGGGTGTTTACGATGATTATCTCCTTCTCACAGGAGTGAAATTCCAGGAATAACTGCCAGTAATGATGTACTGGTCATGTGAAAAGGGGTGCAGGTTTGATATTTTACCGTGAAGTCATTTGATTTTTGTTATCCCTTAGAGTTGAGGAAAATAAATTCCCGAGAACTGAATGACCTTGCATCGGGACATACAGCTAGAGACTGACAGTTAGTATTTGATCCAGCTACGGTGATTTGAAGGCTTATGCTCTACTGCATAACGCTGCCTCACCCAAGACGGTGTGCGCCCCTCTGTATGTGAGCTGGGCAGGGAATATCTCCAAACTCAACCAACAGGAAAGAGAATGTAAAATTATAGGAAAATCAACTTTTCAGGGAAAATGACTTTTTAAAGGGACAGAAAAGCAAAAATCTTCAGGAGAGGAACATTATTTTTCTGACCTATTAACTTCTCATAGGCATTAACTCAACAAGTAAATGTTGGGCAATCTCTCTTCTATTAACAAGGCTGGTTTCAAATGCCTGTGATTAAACAGTAAGGCGAACCACATCTTTTAAGTAAGGAATGAGGGGCACCAAACACCACTTGCTAAATCAATATTAGGTGTTTTGTCACTCACAAGTAATGATGCCAGGCGGTAATGATTTCCTGCTTTTGTAATTGCTGTGCGTCTCCATAATCACACTGCTATCAGGTATAATGATATGCTGTGAACAGTCTTGCACATTACTAGATTGCCTAGTAATTTATAATAAATTCAGACCAATGGACCAATCCTGCTTATATAGATATGATACCCTTTTATGTAACATTCAACGAAAGGAAAAAGATATTTAATAAAATGCCAAGATATTTTTTAAATGCCAATGTGCATAACAAACATTTATTTGAACCTATTACTGGACTTTAAAAACGGTGCAGTGCAATATTTATCACAGATAAGACTATCACCCGTGTGGTCATTTGTTTAGCATAATCCAATTATAATCTGTCGCCCACACTAGACTACAGGTTCCAAGACAGCTGGGATGCCAGTGTTTGCTGACCACTGTAACCTGAGTATCAACACTGTTCCTGGTACACGGTAGATTCTCAATAAAAGCAAACAAACAAACAAAAGAAACCTCTGAATAAACACACCAACATTACAGTAACTCAGGGCTATTATTACTGAAAAACAAAAACTAATAAACTGCTGTTGGAATATGGACGTATCAGGAGACATATAAAGGGAGAAGGTACAGATGTTGGTCTACTACAGGTCAAAAGGAAAGGTGAAATTGCACTTCACAAGGTCAAGATCCTTCTAAAATAGAACTGAGAAAAGACAGACACGGAAATAAACGTACATCTGAACCGTGCACTTACCCGCTGTCCGTGAACAGGAACTCCAAATGTGTCATGAGAACTTCCCAGTGGGAGACACTGTAACGCTGTGCCAGAGAAAGGGCAATGCTGTAGACGTTCTCCTCAAGTGTTCTTCAAGAACGTCCATCAGCCACAGGGAAGGGAAAGAAGAGAAACACATTACCCTTAATCAGCAACGAAACTATTCATTAGGACTCTCTCCAGCTGCAAGGGGTGCAGCCGGCACGGGCCTTAAAAAGACATTTCACAGCAATTCAGGAAACGTACTTCCCAGGCATGTTAATGCTCCTTTCTCACCGCGGTGCACTGCAACTGACCAAGGAACTGTCCAGAACAGTGGTTCTCCACCGAGGGGGATTCTGTCTCTGATTATCATGGCAGGAGAGGAGGAGGACAACGCTACTGGCATCTGAGCGGGGAAAGGACAGGGATGCTGTCGAACTTCCCGCAAGGCACAGAAGGCTCTCCCACAAGGCATTATCCAGTCCAAAATGTACGGAGGTCAAAAAATTCTGGTACAGACACCAGAGCCTACAGGCCAACAACAGTGCAAAGGAAATGTATCCCTGCCCTACAGGCATGGATCTGAGAAAGCACAGTCACTCAAGAAATGTTTATGTTTTCCAGACTGTATCAGGTATTGTGCTAGCTCCGTGGGACACAAAGACAAACAAGACATTTCTTGAGGAACTCACAGCCTAGTGGAGGATGTGAGATGTCAACCAGGAACCAAATACAACGGGGGGGGGGGGGGGGGGGGAGGCGGGGCTCCCAGAGGACTTCAAATACTGACAGCAGAGATGAGGGAGTGATCGATTTGAGCTGAAGCCTGGAGGATAAAAAAGCAGAACTGAGGGAAGGTAGTTACGAGAGAGAAGAGCCAGAGGGCTTCTGAGAGAGAAGGCATGGGGGGTGGGGCAGGAGGGGTTCCTGCCAAGGGACCTGCACCTTATCCTACCGGCAGTGGAGAGCCAGAGGAAGGTTTAAACCAGGGCATGGGGTCACCAGACTTGAGACCTTGTAGGTTTATGAAGAATTCTGGGCCCCAGCACCCACCATGAAGGCCATTCTGCAAAGACTACGGCAGCACCTCTATTTCTCAGAAACAGAGAAATTCTAAGGATGAAATTCTCGTTTGGAAGATTGGTGGACAGAACCACAGGAACAGAAATGAAATATCTTCTTATTAAGGGATATTGCTAAGACTATATACATGCTAACGGAGAAAAACAGGACGTTTACTTCTATGTTTGATTAGCCCACAGTTGGTAAACATCTTCTGTGAACAGCAAGACGGTAAATCTTTTAGGCTTCGCGGCCATACGGTCTCTGTAGAAAATTCTTCTTTTTATTATTTTTTTAAATTCTTGTTTTTCCACAAACCTTTAAAAATGTAAAAACCACTCTGTGTATGTGGACTGTAAAACACAGGCCCAGGGCTGGAATAAGTCTGTCACTGCGTGAAGTACTAGGTCATTGCCGATCAAAAATTTCTTCAAGTATTTACTGAGTATACTCTATGGAATGAGAAACCCTTGAGAATAGCGACCATTAGCAATTCATCCTTTCTCTGAGGGGAGTCTGACACAGTGCCTGACCCCAGGAACGTGCTCACTAGGTACCGGTACCTTCATCACCTGAGAAAGGTGGGAAGAAGCCAAGCTCTGTGCGCCCTCCTCCAGGTTACCCCAACGAAGCACCGAAACCTATTATCTAAGATACACGGGCAATAAAGGACGGATAAAAGGCACTTATAGAAGGCCAGTGCCATCCAAATGGATGCACGATTCGCAAGAAAACAAAGACTGGTCCCGCTGTGTACAGTGAGGGGGCGGGGGGGGTGGGGTGGCTGCAGAACAGGAGGAAGCAGACGCGTCAAGGATTTTTGTAACACACTGAATGCCCGCCTCCAAATCGGAACTGCGAACTCAAAAACGCCACACCCACTCTGACATTTTAAACAAGCCGTTCAGAGAATGTTGGATATTTTTCTAGGTAACAAATTGTGGAGAAGGTTCTATGGTATGTTTGTCAAAAGCATGTATTTGTCCTCTAGGACACACTTCAAATAGCATCCTGGATACTTACAAAAGAAAGTAAAGGACAAAAACCCCGGCAAAATGTAACAGATGATGTTAAGACATGCCTTACCTCCTAACCTGCATTCTGCATAATAACCTTCTTCTAAGAAACCATGAGCATGGGTGGCACCCAGGATCACCAAATGCCCGGAGGAGAAGCCCACTGGACTTGGCAACGGGAAGCCGAGTCTCACCCCTGGGCTGTGTGACCTCGAACAACTCTTTAAAGTTCTCTGGTTCTCAGATCCCTCTTCCGAAAGTGAGGAGGCTGGATTAAGTGACCCCTTCGGTCACTTTCAGAGTAGACATTAAACGGCTCCATGACATTGTGAACCTCCAGGAGAACAGAGGAGGAGAGAAAAAACTATTCCACATTTCTCTTAACTAAATCCCACTACAGGCTGTTCTTACTATCTTTTCTTTGATCTGTCTATTCCCCGCCTTACTCTAAAGAGAATTTGGGGCGGGGGGTGCCGGGGTGGCTCAGTCGGTTAAGTGTCCGACTCTTGATTTTGGCTCCGGTCATGATCTCACAGCCCGTGAGTCTGAGTCCCGCATTGGGCTCTGTGCTCGCAATGCAGAGGCTTCGTGGTATTCTGTCTCCCTCTCTCTTTGCCCCTCCCCCGCTTGCTCTATCTCTATCAAGATAAATACAAATAAACTTTAAAGAGAATCTGGGGTGCTTATGGTAGGAAAGAAGCTTGGGCTCATATAAAGTTATTACAGAGTGCCAAGGGTACTTTGCCTCTTTCTTAGAGGTTTAAATAATAATAACGAAAAATAGCATATACTACAACCATAACCAGGGCTACATTTGTTATTTTAAAGTAATGTAGCAGGAAGGAAGAATAATCACTAAATATAGGCACAATTTAACCTTAGCTTCAAAGGCTGGAAGCCTAGACTGCGTTGCAGGCCTCGCTTGCCTGGGAATACAACCGTGCATCGGGGGTAGGGAGTGGGCGGGGGGGGGGGGGGGGGCACAGGGCGTTGTGAAGATGCGATGGCTTTGATAATTGAGAGATCAAGGCCAAGATTAATATCACAGTGATGATCCTTACCACCCATGTAAACTTGGGCCAGTTACCTCACACTGCCGAGTCTCATGTTCTTCAGCTATAAAATGGAAATACCATTTTACGCCACAGGGTTATTATGTTCGAGGAGTAAAAGAGATTTACAAAATAAGCTTTATAGAGCACCTAACACAGCTCCTTGCCCATGGGAAGTGCTCCACAAATTGTGATGTTAAGAACAAAACAACTCTACTTAATAACCATTATGGGTGAACACACTTTCCCGCTTTTTTTTTTTAATTTGTATTTTTTTCTTTTTTTGTTTTTTTCCACTTTCCCACCTTCTGACATGTAACTAATTCTCATTTGATCTCAGCTAAAAAAATGGAGACCAGTATTAAAACCAAGGGGCATCCCACGCCTCCGAAGAAATGCTTCGCACTGGGCCTTAACCTGTACTGCCATCTCACATGGGGCTTGCTGCTGAAAGGGGTAAGCGACAAAGGGAAAAGTGGCAGGTGCCATCGGCTTCCACCAAGAGAGACTGCTGGGCCTAGCTGGTCAGCTGTCCTTCCTCTGGAAACCCATGACAGATACAGGTGCCCTGAATCTAGACTCGGGGTCCTTCCCCCGGTACTCAGTCAAACAACATCTCATTCTCAACACACGGGGGAAATTAAACTGCCCCCTAGTTTGCAGTGAGACTTCCAGGAATAACAGGCAATCTTTTTAAACGTCTATAATAAGCTTCACATTTTTTATGCCGGTCATACCCTCACCCCGCTAACATGGTAAGAATGTTGGTATTGGGCTAGCCAAATCATGGGAAACTTTTAAATAATTCCCACGCTTATTATTTAAATCTGCAGGTTTACAACTTTGTCTGCCATCAGCTGATCCAACTGGGAACAGCCACGTGTCCATCACACCCCAGGAAGAAGGAAAGTCCTATTTATAACAACCACAGATGTAAACCTTCAAAGGACAGTGTCCTGACCATTCGACCTGTTCTTTTAGGCTTTAAATCCACCCCTTTAGGAGACAAAGGTATCCCTTACTCTGCCAAACCAAGGATAGTTTCCCTTTTATACTGGTCATCTGCCGTAAACCGCTGTACATCCACACCCTTCCGGAGGCCCTGAAGGATCTGGGCCTGCGTGAAATCCAGGAGACGTTCGTTGTAGTAGTGTAACTGCTTGGTCAGTGAAACCAGGTCCTCTGGCCAGGCGTCGTGTCCGTATCGAGTCACATGCCTGGTGACCATCTTGATGAGCTCCTTGGGATCAGCCTGTAACAAAAACAGCAACAACAAAAACAAAATAAAGTAACAACAAGACGACCACGTCTCCTGGGCAACCTGTTTGCCTCTTCCCCTGCTGCCATTTTATCAAGGCTCACAGCCACCCCGAGAAATCAGTGAAGGCTCACAGCCACCCTGAGAAATCAGTGGGGGAGCCAGTGAACTTTGCAGACCAGAGAGACAAGACACAGAAAGGAGTCTAGAAGGAGTTTTCTGGACGCCTGCTCTGTTCTTCCACCTTAAAAAGCTCCACCCGTTGAAAAAATAACGTACATTTGCTTTTTCAACTCTCATCACCCTACGTTAGATTGGGGGCCCAATTACCTGATCATTTATAATAATTCACCCTGAAGTAATTGTCATCTTCATTGCCCCTGGATAAATTTTCTTTGGACCATGTAAGTGTTCTCAATAACTAAGATGCAGCTCAGTAATGCCACTCTAAATGCCAAGACAGCTAAGTAGAAGAGTGTTTTCTCCAGGGATAAGTTGGGGGGGGGGGTGGGGAACCCATCCCTGTTCCTAAAATCACAAAACACTTCTAGTTGCATAAGAGAGCATCCAACCAATTTTTCCTCTGCTCAATTTGGAGCTCAGTGGGATATTGCTCTATAATTCTTTACAGCTTCTCTAACAACAAAAAAATTACTCAAAGAGAACAAAACCTGGAATCTGACAGCCGACAGGAAAGAAAAATAAGGGATGAACTGGCCACCTTTATTTACATTAAAGTTGGTCAGGGTGTGTCAACGAAGCAAAAGCAGCTCAGCTATGATTTTGGAATTGTTTAATAGGGAGCCTAATACTTGAACAACAGTAATTCAATCCCTCAATTCCTAGGAAGACATGGTATATATTTTAATATAAGCAAATTAGGGGGAAAAACTTCAGAATCTATCTTTGGTTCTTAGAAACACACTTACTTATAGTAAGCTGTCAGCATTTCTAACGCGTACGCCATTATTCTGAGGTACACAGGAGATTTGTCAACGTCGAGTCTGTATTACCAAACCTAGCCTGACATTTCTCTCTTGATCCTATTAGGAAACATTCTCAGAGAACCGATAAAAACCAATTAGAGAAATCTTCTCGGGTTCCGGTAGGTGGATTTGAGAAAAAGTCACTGTTTTTTTCCCTACCTCTATGCACACACTCGGTCCCATTGCATAAACCACAGATTAAGTCTCAAGTCAAAAGTCCTGGGTTTGAAAACTCACACTTCAAAGTAAGCTATGAGACCATCTTTCATTCATTCAACAAATATTTCTTGTGCACCTATTATGTGCCAGTGAGAAGATATGACCCTCTCCTCTAGGGATGCAGTCTCTGGAGAGAGACAATCAAGCAAATAATTGTAAAATGGTACAATACAGGTAAGCACAGGGTTCTGTGGGAATTCAGAGGAAGTCTTCTTGGAAGATTTAATGCCTAGACTAACCACTCCGGTATCAGCAGTGAAAACGCCAGGAAAATCTAGGGAGACAAAGTGCAGTGAGGGTTCAATATGCGCTAAGGCCTGGGGAGCTAAGACCTGACGGAAAGATGGCACGAATAAAGCAAATCTAACTGCAATTAGAAGAGATTTGGGAATCGGCTGCATATGGATGGTGTTTCTGGCCGTGGATTTAGACAAAGGGGATCCCACGCCTCAGCACTTAGTGCCGCCTCCACAGCTGCCATTGAGCCCCACCCCCTTTCCGCTCAAGGGCTGAAGCCTCGGGGCAGCACCCTGAATCATGCAGCAAGGGCTCAGCCGGCCCTGAAGTCACGCGGTACAGGGCCACTGCTCCAGGGCCAGCAAGCCCATCCACACCTGCTCTGTCCCCGCCCCCAGGTGGGCACCGTCCTTGCCTGCTTTCCCAGCCTCACCCTGTCAGCACTTTCTGGCCTCGCAGCAGAAGAGAGCAAGAGCGCATCTCCAATGATCGGGTTTCAGGGCGGCACAACCCTCCTGTCGTGGCCTGTCACCTTGTGCCCCGATTCCACACCCTGCCAGCAAACCCATGCTCACCACCAAAGGACAGCTTTTCCCCCACAGACGCTCTCACCCGGCGGTTTCGGACCAAAGCCCTGGGTCTGCACTTGCCCGCTGCATTTGGAGGAGAGGCTACGAGCATCCCGCCATCGGGCTCTCCGAGCCCCTCTCTACCAGGCTGTGGCTCCCACGCCTGCTCGTGGAGTCAACCGGTTCCATTCTCTCAAGGCTTCTCCCACAGGTCTTGTCTCCACATTCATTTTTCACTTTGTTTCCTGGCATCTCAAGGATTTGGCACCTGTATGGGGGGTGCGGCCTGCATACTTTTCACTTGACCTCAATATCGTAACGCCTCCTCCTTTCTATTCTCTTACACTTTAACGCTAATTCAAATTTACAATTTACACTGCTTTTTCTTATAAATATTACATTATAGCTTATTAAATTATGGCAGAGACCACGAGTATTTCGTGAATTTGTCTTCTCCAGAGCGCAGTAGCCTCTCTTGCACAAATCAGGTACGGGGTAAAAGGGAAAGACGATGAACAGCAGTAGTGGCTTTTGTTTATTTATTTATTTTGAGAGAGGGAAACGGAGATTGTGGGCATGTGCAAGAGAGGGAGTGGCAGGGAGGGAGGGAGGGAGGGAGGGAGGGAGGGAGGGAGAGAGAGAGAGAGAGAGAGAGAGGATCCCAAACAGGCTCCTCGCAGGCTCCTCGCTGTCAGCATGGAGCCCGACGTGGGGCTCGAACCCACAAACCACGAGATCGTGACCTGAACTGAAATCAGGAGTTGGATGATTAACCGACTGAGCCACCCGGGTGCCCAGGTAGCAGTGGTTTTAAAGTCAATAGTCCTTCTATTCCAGGTCCCTCAGTCAGTAGGGATGCAATTTGGGGCAAGTTATTTCAGATCCCCACTTCCTCACCATAGGACTCGATGCGCACACCGTCCTGATGGTTTGCTAAGAGGCACAGATAAATAAGGTATGTTAAAGTGCTCTTTCTCTATCATTATAAGAAAGCAAACTGGGCCCAGGGCTTACTCTCAAGCAATTAAGAAGCAGTGGCTGGCAAAGATGGGCACATAAGCAATTCACAGAAGGCATCTGCATATACCCACCATTGCCGAGTCACAAACCCAGAGTGCCAGGAACTGCGGGCGGGGAGCAATTACTCCTCTCTGGACTCTTCTGAGGCTCAGCTTCTTCAGATGTAAAACAAAGGAACATCACCAGAGGATCGCCTTTCTCACGCTAAAATCCCATGAATGTAGAGGAATTCAACCATAAAAATAAAATCCTTGTACATCCCTCCAGGTGTGGAATTAGGGAAGTTCCACACCTTTCCTCATGTATGCCTCCACTAAATATTCAGAGCAGATTTCTTGGTTAAAAGTACAATTTTAGACCAATGAATTGCAGTCAGTACATTCCTTCACAGTTTAAACAACTGTAATCTCTTTTCTTTTACTAAGTAGAAATTATCTAGCCACTCTGGAGTTTTTATTTCATGCTCTTTATACATCAAATGTGTTCGCTGTTCTAAGAAATATTTAAGAACAAACACCTAATATTTTTCGGTATTGGAGACCTAAAAGTCTTCGGTATGGAGACAGGCATAGAGCTAAACATACGTGAAGTGAATCTCACTTAAAACTAACCATTCGGTGGGACCAGTCTGCTAGTACCATCTGTTTTTACAGAGGCATTGGGAGGTGAGAAACTTGACCAAGGCTGCTGGGTTAAGTGGTGGTGTGGCATGTGACTCCCGAGCATAATGCCTCCCCAAAACCATCCTTGTACATTTGGCATGCAGGGGAGGGGATCTCTTGAAATTGTAAGGATCCTGACGAGACCAGTGTATACACAGCTCCCCCCGAATGTAACAAAGTCATGGCACCGGAGTCCTTTTACAAACGATCAACTGTCACTGATGGACTTAATGCTGTCATTTGTTATTACATCCAGATTGGCTTTTTTTTTTTTTTTTTTACACATAGGTACATCCTCCCGCACAACCCTTTTATACATGTATACACATATGTAAATACAAGAGACCATAGAGGACACACAATGGTAGGTGTTCAACTAAATACCTGATTCGAGCTGTATCTTCAAGTCTTTTGGTTTTGAATTCTCTAATGACAACAGAGAGAGTTTAGAATACCATTTTCTGTTCAACCCCTTGACATAAATATACCTTGTTTAAAATTCTGTCTTAATAAGGTGGTGAGACTAGGGGCATGCTATTAACCCTCTGATGATGACTTCCAAGTGTCTTCAAGCTTATGGATCATCAAATCTCTGCTAAATGTACAGAAAGGTTTTCAGTACTTCAACTGATTGTGTAAAACGTAATACTAATGAGAAGGGACAACTCACAAAGGCTTCTAAGAAAAAGGAAATCAGATATGGGTAAAAAACCACAGGAATAGGCATCAAATAACCTGGGTTACTGGTTCTTCTCCCCTGAGCCTCGGCTTTTCCATTATTAAAATGGAAGCAATTTCTTCTTTATGGAACCCCCAAAAAGATTAAATGAGGCTAGATGGATTAGCATGTTGTAAATTCTAGCCCTCTATGTAAATTATCTTCTTACCATTAGCATTACTACCTCTCTCTCTTCCTCAAGGAACTTCACTGGTCATGATTACTTCCAAAATTTGATTTAAATTTTAATCACCATTCTTCCCCTGAGCTTACCACAATTTCTCTCAAAATACTCCAAAGCATCCCCCACTCACCCCTACACGTTATTTCACACATTCAAGCGTCTAAGCACTCTGGCACGAATGTCATTTGACCCTCACACCGGCCCAGCAATGTGCACAGGAGACCATGGTTCCCATCGCAGATATGCCAATCTGCACCGCAGACATCCTCGGCTGGGGGCTGACAGCAAGGAAGTGAGTCAAGCCTCTTGATTCTCACCTACCGCGCTCCTTATGCTGCTAACAGGTCCCCACAAATGTTCTACACCCGAACTCACATCGCAAATCGCTGTTTGTGTGTGTGTAGACAGAGCCCTCCCTCTTCTCCCAACTAAGTCCAATAATGTGACCCAAGCATATGAAAGCTTTTAGCTTCTAAGAAGCTTTTGAAGGACTTTACAGGTAGCCTCAGAATCTCTCATATTTGGCATTCAATGTGATATTGCAAAACATCACAGGCTGCAAAAATAACCACATAAAAAGGCATCAAAAATTTTAAATGGAAAAGTGTGGAGAATTAAATTATTCTAAATTTTTCCCCGAATTTGGCAACACAGTTCTTCAGGGGGTGAATAAAATATGATTTCTTTAAAGAATATGGTCAAATCCCTGTAAAAACAAAATATGCATAAATATTCATGGCTACAGAATGCTCGATGACTTAATCTACTGCTTACTAGTAGAGGTAATAAATCCATTCCAGTTTAATAGTCTCCATTTCTTGGTAATATTGGTTGGAAAGTTTTAAACAGGTGGTGCGTTTCCCCTCTAGGGTTGTTATTTGCTTGAGATAATTTTCTACTTAGTATTTTCAATTAGTAGCTTAAAAAAACCACATTTAGAAATGGTCTACCATAAAGTTTTGAATTTCATCCCCTGCTGGGTTTGCTTCTCTAGCATATAAAACTGAAGGGCATGTTTCCATTTTTAACTGATTTTATCTTCTGAAACTTTAAAAAAAATGCTAGCAAGATCACACTTACACAGATGCATTTACAATAATTATAAAGGTAAGGTATAAATGCAAACAAAATCAAGGTACCTAACAGTGGGTATATTCACATTTGTATAAAAAACGTTTCCATAAATACGTATATCCATACACCATGTCTGGAAGGAAACAAAAGGGAACCACTGACTTTCTGCTGTATACCATTTTCATCGTTTGAGTTTTGTGGCCACATATGTATTATTTCTTAAACATAAAAACAAGTCTATCAGGACAAACACAAGGAGAGAAAACTCTCTCCAGCTGACCATTTGTCAATTGTTACTATAGGTCCCTAAAAAGAAGAGTTGAGGTAAGGTGGGCTGCTCCAAAAACGATCTAGAAAAGCCCCAGGAGCCTGTGCTGGCAGGCTTAGGATAGTGCTTCCATTAGGGTGCACAGGCCTTTTGTCAGAAATAACCCCACAAATTCTCTCAGTACCTGTATTCAAACCTAGTAATCATCCCGCAGCTCAGAACTCGGGTTGGGCGGGGGGGGGGGGGGGGGGGTAGAAGGAGAATTCCTGAGGACTGAAAATTGAAACGAGCTGAAGTGGCAAGTGAGGGAAAGCTAGCTTCACTGAGTGCTGTTATGTGTAGGCAACAAATCGAAACCACTTTGATTCCAATTTCTACGATGACTCATTGGGAGTTTGTTATATTTAATTCCAAACTTAGCAGTGTTGTTTTATGCAAAGGAAGATGCTGAAAAGACTCCAACAATGAGCCGCCCGGTTGCCAGTGGAAAACTCTATGTACTTAAAACACACAGCTACTGTTTCCATCCGCAATTCCTTCAAACCAAAGAGAGCGGGAACTTCAAGCTGCAGAACTCGGGCCTGAAGGCCGCCCTGACCCACGGCAGCTGAAATGCCTCCTGAAGCTATTCCTGTGCCGATAAACACCCACTGAGCCACTACGATGGGTGAGGTCCCGGGGACTCGGAGAGAGATGGGGTCCCTGCCCTACCACAAGGAGAGGGGGCAGCTGTGTGTCACCTACAGTACCACGGAAGAACTGCTCGCGGGGCGTCCACGCTAGAGCAGTGAGACATGGAAGGGACCCGTGTGTGCTCAGAGGCAGAGAAGGCTCCACACAGGAGGCTCTTTTGAGTCAGACTTATCTGCTGAGAGTGGGAAGAAGGAGGCACTTCAAGCGGGGAAATTACATCTGCACAGGCACAGAGGTATGAAAAAGGATGTTAAATGCAGAGAAATATAAATTCTGAACAGCTAAAACATAAACTTCAAAAGAGCTAGCATCAGGATCGTGCTGGCGGGGTAACGAAGAGCCAGTCAGCTCAGGGAGGGTCGTCTCTGTCACACAAAGGAGTTTAGATTTCACCTGTAGCCAAAGCGGAGCTTCCCGCAGCGACCGACTCATTAGACTGCACGCCAGAAACCGCTCTGGTGCAAGCAAAAAGCAGGTAAAGCCTAGAATCAGGAGCTTTAAGTGACAGGATGTCACTTTCCACCAGGGCAACCTGGAGCGAGTAACTGGATTTCTCCGAGTCTTATCTTCTGCAAAATGGGCTTGCTCAAAGGATCAAGTGGCAGAATAAATGGGAGAGGTACTTTAAGACAGCCAGTGCCTTCTCAGGGTTAGTCTGATCTTTCTAGCGTCCACTGAAAATTCCCATAGGCCAGACCCTTGCTGCTACTGCCCACCCCCCCCCCCCACACACACACGCCTTTTGACACTTTTAGCTGGACAGGGGAGACCCTGCTGGTCACAATGAGGTCTGGTCACAGACTGAATTTCTATCCTTTCCATCTGGGGTCAGGCAACTCTTCAAAGCTTTGAGTTTTATGGAGTAAAATTTCAATACTCTCTCAAACACTTTCTGAAAAACTGCCACAGTATGGAGGATGGGCGCAGGGATGCTTCAGTACCTTCGTCATGCTATTCCCTTTGTTTGGAAGGCTCTTCCCCTCCCATCTTCCTGGCTCTGCCCTCGTCTTTTTGTCCTGTCAAAAGTCACTTTCTGAATTGAGGCCTCTCCTGAGCCTGTTTAAATTGTGCTCTCCACACACAGGCGCACGCGCGTGTTGCTTACTCTTCTTTGCTTTTTGTTTTCATAGCTCTTGCCCCCATTTCACAGAGTATATATTGTATTTACTTATTTTGTTGATGGTGTCCTTTCCTCAATGGAATGTAAGTCCCAAAAGGGCAAGGGTTCTTATGTGTCTTGTGCGCTTGTGTTTCCCCAGGATCTAGAACATGGCCTGGCATAATCACCTGATAAATCCCTGAGCGCATGCGCACGCACACTCACACACACACACACACACACACACACACACACACACTTCAATCATTTCACATGTGCCGAAGAATTATTCATTAATTTTCAATAATCTACCCAGTGAAGATTTATTTACTCCTTTTTATTATCCAGGTCCTGCTCTAAGCATTGGGAAAAACAAATACCACTCAGACACTGGCCTCAAACAGCTCATTATCTAGTGAGATGAAAGATACATAAATGCAAAACGAGAGTGTAAGCACAATGACTGGAGTAAGTACAGGGCACTACAGATGTCCACAGAAGAGCACCAAACACAGCCTGGGGGCACTGCCGAGTGACGGCAGGGGACAGGAACCCAGCCTGGGCGAGGTAACACCTGAAGCAAGTAGCTAAGCAAAGAAATGCTGGGGGAAAACATCATAGCAAAGAACACAGGTTTGAAGACAAGGAAAGAGAACGCACAGGGCATCTGAGAAATTTAAGTGGCTTGGTATGGCTGGGCAAAGGAAGATGGAGTTGGAGAAAGAGGCAGAGGCCAGACCGTGGGGGACATGCAGACCTTGCCCGGACAACAGGAAATCACTGAGGGATTTTAGGCACAAGGCAGGGTGACCAGATCTCCATTTTAGAAACACCACTCTGGCAGATGTTTGGGAAAGGATACAAAAGTAACAAAAGCAAAGACAGGGTGGTGTTTATGAGACGGTTACAGTGCTCCAGGTGAAGAACCATGGATCCCGGAGACTGAATTAATTTGAGGACCTGGGGCAGAGAGAAGAAAAACAACTGGAGAGGTGGTCGACCTCTCCCACGCCCTTTTAACACATCTATCTGGAAGAATTTCAGAACATCTTTGCATCTTGATGTTAAAAAAAATCATGGGTACTTTCTACCTCTTCAGCTCACCTTTCAGACTACCAACCAACCAAATGCTTTCCACAGAACTGCCACGAAGTCCCTGGAGAATGGGCTGGCCCCTGAGCCGGCCATGTGCTGTCTTAACGCTACCGGAAGAGACACCTGTTTCTGCCTGCAGCAGCCGAGAAGTTAGAAATCATGTGTTGAAGCAAACACGCGGGGCTACGTGGACTTTACTGTTTCTGTTCCCACGCGGCTCTACTGCAGTTTCCTGAAGAGAGGACCCTGAACAGCAGCTGCCTTTTGCTACCGGGCCCAGAGACAGAGGAGGAGCAGGTGTCCCGAGCCATGCCACAGGGTAGGTGAAGAGTCTAACAACCAAGAGTCAGAGGCCCAGGGCTAGGGCAAGACAAGACAGCTCTGACGGACATCTTCAAAGGAAGGATAGTTTGATAGGAGGACGGTGACGGGAACAAGGCCCAGAGTGGACAGGTGGCGGGGTGACATGAGATGGAAGGAAGAAACAGAAATTGTGGTTAAGGGTCAGAAAAGGGCAAGAATCAAGTCTCACTGTTCTTCTCACTGTGATGCCAGGCTCCAGGTCGTTCACACTGGGCACTTGATAAACACTGGATCTATGGCAGGATATACAAAACACAAGATCTGGAAATAAAATGTTCACACTTCTACTCAGTGAAAAGAACTGCTGGGAACACGGAGGAAACCAAGATGGAAGCACCTTTACTTCTAACCCTGAGCTTTCCATGTTCTTTGTCTCTTCCCATGGTTGAGTTGGGGAGATGTTCAATGGGGCTCCTTATGGGGTGACTGCAGGATCTGAAGAAGGAAACAGTGACTGCCAGACATAAAAGTCGGGGTGGACTTGAATGGTTTTCTCCCAACTCACCTCTCTCACAAACAGTACATGATTTAAGGACTTTCAACTTTTGGCACAAATAATTTTTTATAAAAATAATTTATTACCAGGGAAAAGAGGAACATATGTTGTACTAGAATTCTCCTCCAAGAGGACTACTTTTTGAGGAGGACTACTTCAATTAAGATTTTTTAAGAAACGACACTGAAGACTGGGCCAAAATGTAGCTCTACAGCAAGCTCTTCGGCCCTTACGGGCCCAGTGAGTCTGTGGTGCATCGGTCTGCAGCGCTCTCCTGCAAAGCCCGTCCAGTCCCCTGCATGTAACTGTCTTCTCTGCATTTACAGTAAGCGGCCGGTTCATGGCGCTCAGGCAGCCATATTCGTCTTTTCGTCTTAATGCTCAGAGCCCACGGCACGCACCCAGATGACTGACCTTTCAGTGCTCTGTATTCATGGAAAGTGCAGCACAGTGCTAGGCACACAGTGTGATCTTGATACAGAGTACGTACATGGGAACAAGAGAGGGCGATCCCACTCCAGCACTTGGATCCCATGCCAACGGTACCCACTTAGAAATCGCGGTCAAGGAAGTCCTGAGGACACAACTGACTTGTGTTTGTAACAAGGCACAATGCTTTGGGTCAAAGTAAAGCTTCACTGCGTTTCAACACGCTTGGTGTTTTGGAGTAAATTACTTGTTGCTTATGTATGTGCCCAGCACTAACGAAAGACAGACACCGGCAAATCTGCCGCGCACCATCTCTGACGGCCACCTAACATAACAAAGACAGTGAGTACGCTGTTCCGGAAGGACATTCGCCACGCTTCCACCTATGTGATCACTTCTGTCCCTCAATTTACAGCGCAGTGGTTCAATTTGTTATTTCACACAGAAACATACCTGAGACATAAAAATAAAGCAAAGGAAAATTACTAGAGTATGGAATCAAATCACTGCACAAAGCAATAGCTATAAAAGACAAAACAAAAAAATTGTATGTATGTACACACACACACACACACACACACAATCCCCAAAATAAAGTAATATATTAAGTAGCTAAAAAGAAGAAAACGTTCCTTACCTGGCCAACTGTCATCATGATAAAACTATGCCTGAGGACAATACAGGTCTAATAACAGTATGCCCTTGCAAGATTAACGTGTGTTCTAGATGATCCCCCCTCTTTCTCTTTTTAAAGAAAAATGGATGAATGAGAGCCATGAATTTTTGCCACAAAGGGAATGTTTTCATGTCCTTGTAGATTCCTAGAGATGTTTGGGAAGGCTGAGGCAGCTAGAACTTTGATACACACTTGGATTGTAAAAGTACTTCTTTAAAGTGTGCTCTGAGGTCAGGACAGAAAGAATCCTGCCACGAAATTTGACCTTTTTTCTGTACACATAGTGGATTTCCAAGTCCGATTTGCTTATCTACTCTTAAAGTAGTAATTCTCTTAAAAATAGCTCCGTACAAGGGCACCTGGGTGTCTCAGTGGGCTGGGCGTCCCACTTTGGCTCAGGTCATGATCTCACCACTCATGAGTTCGAGCCCAGCATCGGGCTCTGTGCTGACAGCTCAGAGCTGGAGCCTGCTTCTGATTCTGTGTCTCCCTCTCTCTCTGCCCCTCCCCCACTCATTCTCACTGTTTCTCTAAGTATAAATAAACATTAAAAAAATACACCAGTACAAAAAAAAAAAAAAGTAGATAATTTCCCAAGGCTGATAATTAAAACTGGTATATATACAAGTAAACCTAGAGGGCTTTGATTTTCCAGTGGCATCCGTAGTAAGTCTGTGTCCACAAAAGAATGCACACATAACTTGAGGCCACACTTTATAAGTTATGTAAAAGTTGTCTGGAGCTTGGTGGCAAGTAGACATAACATGTTTCAACATTTCTCGGCACAGTAACTACCCTCGTATTTCTGGCTTAAAAATAAATAAAAGTACAGCACTGCTCAAAGAACTGCATTGCCTACTGTCCTAAATTAGAGCCATCTTCCTTCCGGGAGGTGAATTAAACACTCAATTCTCCATTTCTCCTCTCCTACTACTTTAACCTTTCCTAAGAAGTTGTAAAATAAAATAAATGACAGCAAAGTTGTGGGAAGAATCAGCATTCACAATAACATGAGGAACTACCTCTTCCAGTGCCTGGAAAAGTTATTACATCCAATGCTGGGAATGCATTCTGGATATAAAGCACATCAGTCCCTCCAAAGATAAACACGTGTTTTAACTATTTTAGACAAGTAACTCAGCTCTGCCTGTTAATAAAGTGGAAACGAGGAGGACTCACCCTGTAAAGAGGATGGCACTTGTCCCTGAAACATGGAGCCAGTCGGGCATAGATCTGGAGGCTATAGTAATATGCTGCCAGCTGGAGAGATAAAGCAGAGTGGGCCTGCTTTTCAAAGCACTTGTTAGCATCTAACACCTAGAAAGGAACATGACAGAATGAACTCAGCTGAAAGGAAATTAAGAAAAGCATCATAAGCCATTACATTTCTAGCCATCACTACAGAATTTATGTTCAAAGTCTCCATCACATCAACGCAAGCTCACGCTCAACTGAACGGGACGACGTTAAAATTCAGAAGACACTGTAAAGGCAGATCCTGTGATGGAGAGGCAGATTTTGAAATGAACACTTCAGCTAAAATGGTAGAATTTGCTCTCTGAATACTGACACCACAGTCCTTCCAGCACATAAGAACAATCAGAAGGAAGTGAGACATATAACAATTTATTGGTGAAAAATCCCCAGCACAGATTTTTTTGTTTGCTCATGAAGTCCCTTCTTGGTAACGGCAAACTCACCTGTGGTAAGGCCAGGAGGTACGCCAGAGCCAAGGTCATGTCACTTGGTAAAGCATCACTTGCCAGCTGCAGCAGAACTGAAGGCAGGGGGAAAAAATGCATGATTTTACTTGAAGATCTATACGACATTCATGGTTACTACGTGCCATGTTTTCAGTCGTACATGATTTCAACAGATACCTAGCTCGAGAGGACTCTCTGAGACCTTTTACAAAGGTCTATGCATACCATCTAATACAGATCACATGAAGCCATGCTATTAAATAGTAACCTTGCCTTAACTCAGACAAACTGTGCTATTCATGACACTTTTAAATAGGAGAAAATTCTGTTAGTGCAGGTACAAAGTCTAAGTGCAAAGAGATCAGTGAGGATGGTTTCTTACAGCTAATCTTTTGGTTATAAAGGCCCAAGCCATGCTATAAAATTATATGTATCAATGACAGCTGACATGGTAAACGAGCATATGAGCAACACAAAGCAAAGCAACAAGAAAGCTATGTGAGTGCAAATTTAGGATAAATCTTTTGAATACTACAATGGATAGGTTTTGTTCCTTCCAAGAACATCCCTCTTCATCACACTCCACAAAAAGCCCTTGCTTTGATTGTATAAGATCTTAAGATTCCCAACTATTAACAACTTTTCCACACATTTTTTTTTATATAAGCAACGACTTATCAGTCTCATGGCTTTAATAAAAGAGAGCACACTGCCAACAAAGCCTGTGTTTATGCGTGGTTTGTATTAACACGGGATTCATTTAGGGTTTTAGCGACAAATACCAGGTAGTCGTATGTAATCACAACGTAATCCTTTATTTTTAAAGGACACAGAATCTCATGATCTGCACTAATGAAGGAGAACTGTTATGTGGATAATCCAAAGTAAATGATATTTGACTTCAGAAATACACCACATAATATTTTTCCAGAAGATTTACCTTCCTAATTGTGTCTCACTTGAACTAAAATTTAAGTCATTTATATAATCTGAGTTTAGCTAACAGTCTGGACAATGAGACACTGGTGGGGCGAGGAACCACCTACAAGTGGATGAAGTGTCAAAAGCTGACTTAGAATTCAGAATCTCCTCTGGATGACTCACGGGAGGGATCTGAGCTTTCCCTGCTGCACCTTACAGAGGCAATATTGGTTCTCTAAATACTCATTTCCTCTGTATTCCCCAAACCTTATGGACCAAATTGGACCACCAGTCAGCCTCAGGACTTCCGAGGAATCGCACTATTTTAGAGAGGTTTTCTACTCAAAAGCTGCTCATTTCAAGGCCCATCTGCAAATTCATTCCTTCATTCCGTGGCAATGAGAATCTTCTCTGAACCAGACATTGCCCTAACAATCAGTCTCTGCCCTTGGGGATAAACACACTAGGACAAGAGAAAGTCTCCAAATAAATAATAAAAAATACAATCCAAAGAGCCCAAATCAAATTTTCTACAAATAACTGAGAGCGAAGAAGAAACAGTACTGGTGAGTGTGTTGTGGAACACTATTAAAACTGAAGGATGAAGGCTTAGCTCTATCTTTGGGACGCCAGAAGATAAAGCAAGAAAAACATGGAAGTTTAATCTGCGAACATTCTGGACAATATGCGGCAAATTTACTTCGCGTCTAGAAATTGCATACTGTACGTACACACACACACACACACACACACACACACACACACACACACACGCATAAAACCCCTGGGCTACCATTTTGACTTCTACCTGCCTTATATCTTCTACCATTTGATGCCTGCCTAATAGTCCTTCAGGATCCGTATTTTGGAGGGAAAAAAAGTCCGATAGTTTCACATACTAGTGATTTTTCCCTTTTAATTTTCTTTCTTACATTATTTCTTATAAAGTGACCTACAATCTCACCCAGTTTTTTCCTCCTCCCATTCTGTTTTCAGATACTTCCTTTCTTTGTGCACAAGGGAAACCAATTTCCAAATAAGCATATCTGAACCCACTCATCAAAAGAGCCCAGTCCCGGGGCGCCTGGGTGGCGCAGTCGGTTAAGCGTCCGACTTCAGCCAGGTCACGATCTCGCGGTCCGTGAGTTCGAGCCCCGCGTCAGGCTCTGGGCTGATGGCTCGGAGCCTGGAGCCTGTTTCCGATTCTGTGTCTCCCTCTCTCTCTGCCCCTCCCCCGTTCATGCTCTGTCTCTCTCTGTCCCAAAAATAAATGAAAAACGTTGAAAAAAAATTAAAAAAAAAAAAAAAAGAGCCCAGTCCCCTCAAAGTTCAGGAGCTTTTATTCAGGTGTATGGCTGTTTCTCCGGCTATTGAAGGACCATCCCTCCTAAGAGTTGTGACAGGGGCCAATCTGACGCCTATCTGTCATTAATACCAGTTCCATTACTATCTTCCAGTCAGATCTATTTTTTTTAAATCCTATCACTGACTTCATCTTTCACTCCATTTAATGTGCATTTATCTGTATCCCCAAACCAAAGCACCCTCAAGTGAGGAAAATACTCCAGGAGATATTCCAATGAATATGCTACAGACTCTGAAGGAAATTCCAAAACAAAAACAACCCAACAACAAACTAAAACGACAGAAAGGAACAACTGACAACATAATTGAAATAGATGCAGAGTCCTCAGGAAAGATCATTCAAGGGGAAGATCTTCATCTGAACACCTAAATTCCAGTAGGTTTATTTTAAAAAGTTATATTATTACAAAGATACAACTGACAAGATGATCTCTAGCATTTCTTGAACATATAATAACTGAATACAAAGCTTATTACAGCAGGAAAGATAAAAGAAATACTTCATTTCCATTAGCTCGGACTATGACAAAAATCACCCTCAGAAAAAAGTCTAAAGAATCATCACTGTTACTTTTACCAGTAACAATAATCACCCTAAAATATAAATGTTTGCTTCAAGTGAATAATATCCACACAGATTTTATTTCATACGCACAAATGTGTTAATCTTTTTTTTTTTTTTTTCTATTTTACGATGTTTTGACATTCTGGGTGTTTGATAATCCTGGAAAGACTGCCCTTCTCAGAGCTAGAAATTCCTAAAGATAGCAAACAAATTACTCTGAGCACATCTCTGATATGCAAACCAACCAATTTAGAGCCAATACTCTGAACCACCTTGTCTCCAGTGGCTTTTATATTCCTCCATTCTAACCACCCCAGGGCCAGCCACTGGACAACCAGAGAAAACTACAGCCTGGAGTCTTACAAAATTATTCAAACAATCTATTTTAGGCTCGCTCAAATTTGCCTACAATCCCTCCCCTACTGTTCCCATGGAAAGTACAATAAAGACTTTTGCCCAGGCTTTCCCCTCACACCTCCGCCTCCTCTGCCTCCGACCCCAGGCTGACCCAAGTGTTCCCCCCTGTGCTGAGAAGGAAAGCGGGCAAGAAGTGATTTTAAAAAGGCCAGCCAGGTGTCCGAGGCCGGATACTCTCCTTGCATGCTTTTGGCTTCTGTAATCCTGCTTGCCTCTTGCATCAGCCAACTGCCCACGTAGCACAACTGATAACGCCTCCCACCCACCCCGTGCAGCCAATAGAAGGTTTCCAATACCCGGAAGCTAGCCAGGCATAAAAGAAGGCCAGCGCCAGGGCTCACGGCTCAGCCTTTGGAGGTGACTCCGCTGGGCCGACCCTGGTGCGAAATAAACAGTCTGTTCTGATTCCCCGAGTACATGTCGCTTGTCTCTTCCTGGGCGTCAAGTATTTGCTGTAACAATGGGGCCCTGGGTGGCCTGTCCTGCCTCCTATGTCTAGGGATCTGCAAGTATAAACTTCCTTCATGACCATCATTTCCACGTCTGGGTGTCTTACCATACCTAACGTAAAACCAAAATCCCAGGTACATTTTGGAACAACTAAAACAGCATCTGTAAACTATAAAAACAGGCAGAATGATACAGTAAGTTGGGAACCACCTTCAGAAAGAGAACCCAGACCCACCATTGATTTATTGCATGGCTCTGTGTCCCAGAATTCAGAACGTTCTGAATTTTCAGGAAGTTATGCTAGAAATGTATCACATATGACATGATACCTTCAGCACGTTCTGAGAGCACCCAGAATCAAAGACATTACATTTGTGCTGTAAAACATTTGAATGCTCACACTAGATGAGATAAAGCAAAGATGAAATAACTTCATGTCAGTTTAATTCAGGTTTTGATGCCAAACAAGTTATATGAAGTCCTTTTGGTTTTCGAAGCATTGTGAATTTTAGATCAGAGCCCTAGTTTTCAACGTGTATCATCCCTTTAGCATATAGAAAGCATCTAGAAGTTCCCTCCCCCCACCCCCACCAAACAGTATAGACTTGAGGGAACAAATGACTTTCTTCAGTTAGGACACTTTTTGATTCCCCCACAAAGATGATGGATAATAGGTTCTTCTGTTAAGAACTGCCAGAGCGGTAACAGAGGCAATTACTTCCATTTCATATAAATCATAATAATTATTATTTTTTTTAATGTTCATTTATTTTTGACAGAGAGAGAGAGAGAGAGAGACAGAGCACGAGCGGGGAAGGGGCAGAGGAAGAGGGAGACACAGAATCTGAAGAGGCTCCAGGCTCCGAGCCATCAGCACAGAGCCCGATGCGGGGCTCGAACCCACGAACTGCAAGATCATGACCTGAGCCGAAGTCAGACACTCAACTGACTGAGCCACCCGGGCGCCCCCAAATCATACTTGTTAATGAATTAGCTGCTGCATTTAGGCGTGGAGATGGACTGCAGCAGGACGACAAGAGCAGACATGCACACACCCGAGTAGCGGGTGCCCTTCTGCCATCCCTGCTGTTACTCAGCCTCTTCTCACTGGGACCCAACCCTCACTTAGCTGCTCCTCCCAACCTGTCTGTGGAAGAAGCTCGCGGTTTTCCTCAGTCAACAAAAAAGAAAGTCCCTTTCTACCGGTCCTGTGCCAACACATAAGTAAATCACACCGGTCTTGGGGAAAAAAGGTTCCTCCCTTGGGAGCTCTCCCTTCTAACCCACTCTGCAGGCCTCGCCATCGTCTCTCAGATCTCGCCGAACCACAAGGCACTGCCACCTGGTCCCTCCTTGGCTTTCAGGGTCACAGGGTTCCCCGCAGCTGTCCTCAAATGACCCTCCTCCGTGTCCACGTCACCAGATCGCCTTCTCCTCGACCGCTGACTGTGGGAATTCAGTTAGACTATTTCATCCCTCCCTGTCAACTCCACTTCACGCTCTCTTCCCAGGAGAACTCAGCCGTGTTCTTCATTTCAGCTCATACCTCAGTACTTTCCTAATCTTTATCTCTAGAGCCCTGATCCGTTTCCTACGACTTATATTACCGACCGGTTATTGTGACACTGCCACTCAAATATCCCCCCACGTTCCTAATTCTCTCCTCGGTATCATTCATATTTCTGAAAAGGGTGCACTATTCTTCCAGTTAGCAAAACACAAAATCCCAGAGTCACCCTGGACTTCACCCTCTCCCCTGCTTCCAACCGTCAGCCACCCAAGCAGGCTGATTCATTTCCCAAGAACTCATTCCCACAGACTTTCTACTTCCACTGCCACACACTCTCCTTTAAAAACTGGAATCTTTCAACCCTACTTGATGCCTTCCAATCCATTCCAATCCATTTTAAAACCATACTTTCATACTAACTTCCTGTTATTTTTTTTTTTAACGTTTATTTATTTTTGAGACAGAGAGAGACAGAGCATGAACAGGGGAGGGGCAGAGAGAGAGGGAGACACAGAATCTGAAAACAGGCTCCAGGCTCTGAGCTGTCAGCACAGAGCCTGACGTGGGGCTCGAAATCACGGAGTGTGAGATCATGACCTGAGCTGAAGTCGGACGCTTAACCGACCAAGCCACCCAGGCACCCCCTTGTTATTTTTCATCAAGCATCAGTGTAATCGTGTCTCAACAGCTTAAAACACACATATACACAAATGCAATGCAGATATGCAGCTCTTCAATGGTTTCCCATTTCCTGAAGAATGAAAATTAAATTTTATTTGATGTTCAAGGTCTCGATAAATATGGGCCAACCTTAATTTACAGTTTTAACTGGTATTATCCCTGTCCTACACACCAGCTAAATTAGTCTGAATCTCTAATGATTTATATGCAAACTCTCTGCCTGCATTCATGCCATTTCTTTACCCAGCAATAATTATTAGTATAAAACAAAAATACCTATAATTTTTAAAATATCTGCTCCAACAAGCCAGATATGAGAAAGACGCTTTGCATGAATTAGCTCTAATTCTTTTTGCATCACAAAAACCCCCCAAAGGAGACAGTGTTATCCTGCTTTCTACACGGGCTTAGAAAGCTAATGTAAATCACCTACACTCAGAGAAGTAGCTAATTTGTAAAGACAGTGTTGTGAACAAACTGTCTGTGCTCCCTTGAAATTTATTTGTTGAAACCGCAATCCCTAGTGTGACGGTATTTGGAGATGGGGCCTCGGGATGGTAATTAGGGTTACATGAAGTCACGCCTCTGGGCATTAAAACCTTCTAGGCGGCATGGAGACTCCAGGACTTCTGCAAAGTGAAAATCAAACCCCACATACAGGAAGCTGCTCAGTCTTTGAATCTGAAGCCACTGAAGAACATTCGACAAAATTATCAGTGAGGATGTGAAGTAGACTGATCCCAAAAGGTCTCACTGGGATTCACCAGGTGTCATGATGACTACAGACTGAGTCGGCGTGATTTTACTGTACCATTAAGGTATATGGGGGGCGGTGGGGGGGGAAGCCTGCCTTACATTTAAAAGTGTATATGAATTTAATTTGCAATGCTGGCTCTAAAATCTTGAATATAATGCATTTTCTAAACAAGTTATACAGTCAAAATCAGATGAAATCTATGCATAAGCCTCCAAGCACTAATTCTGTGCAAACTAAGTGCCTCTGGAAAGCACTCTATGATAAATTTAATTCCAGAACTAAATTCACATAGGAGAGCTGCCCATATTATTGATTTGGAAATCATTAGCCATTAAATCATTCATTTAGCTAAATAAATAATGATCAATTTTCTTCAGCTAGTCTCCATAAAAACCTTTTCATCAACTTTATTAAAAAATTCTGAAAAGCCAGATCATATTGGGAAGTTTAATTTGTATTATGACCTATTTCTGAACCAAAGTTAGAAGTCATATTATCACAATTTCTATTTTGGGTCAGTTAGCCTGTATCACTCTTCAAATCTGCTGAGTTTCTGACAAATATTTGATTTTATAAAGTACCCAAAGACACCTACCTCAGATAAAATAGCATTATCAAGGGATGTCAAGTGTTGACAGTGCTTATGAACATGCATCATAAGTTGCATCCCCAAATGTAAACTAAAGAGATTATTAAAATCACCTCTACATTTAAAAAAAAATTCATTTTTAATATATACAAGCATTCTGAAATCTTTTTCCCACTCAACTGAATAATATTGGGAAAAAATTTTTAATACTTCAACGGACTTGGATTCTTTCCCTTGGTGGAGTAGTAAAATCTGAGCGTCAGAAAAGACAATTTGATGAAACGCCAGGACATGAAAAAAAACCACCTGCAGTCCCACTAAAATCTCACAGACACTACTAAGAACAGCGCACACGCCCCTGGGAAGTTAGAGTCGGATTCACCAAGAGCGTGGCCTCAATTCCTGTCCCAGCAACTGACGCGCACACTGTGCTCACTCTTGTCACCGTGGAGACGCTGATTTCACGTCTGCCATGTGGAAAACCTGAGCAGGCCTGTACACCTTAGAAACAGATAGGACACGCAGGGTTTGACCCCCAATGGGAAGAGAACAGACACAGACATAACAGGTATCGGTGGCATTCTCCGGATTGCCAGGTGAGAGGTTTACAAAGCAAGTGTGTCGGTTTGAAGAACAGACACGTGATGGGTAGGGAGATGCTAGCGTGTTAAGTGAAACTTCCAAAGGGTCTTCACCATGGCTTCCCAAGTGAATTGCCTTAGGAACTCTAAAAATATTTCATGCATGGGCTGCACTTCAGACGTTCTGAAATACAAGGTCTGTAGTGGATCCCAGGCATCAGCACTTCTTAAAAATTTTTCCAAGGGGCTCTAATGCGAAACAACTCCCCCTGCTCTTTTGATCTACGTTGCCTTTCTTCATCCTTCAAATCCCAGGTCAAGTATCACCAGCTTGGAAGCCTCTTCAGGCCACCTTTCCACGTGGCTGTCACACGTCTATAATCCCAACACCTCTTGCGTCTGCTCTCATAGCCCTTATCACACACAAATGTGTCTGTCTTGTCTCCTCACCTGGACAGTAAGCCCTTGGAGGACAAGACCAGGTCTTCTGTGACTTTATATTCCAAGTGTGTGGATAATGTCAAGCACACAGGTAGCTCAAGGACCACTCCTTCAGTGAGTAAAGGACGTACGGTGAGAAAAGGCACTGGAAGGGGTCCCCTGGTCCATCATTAGGCACGTGTCCCCTGCTCCACACAGCGCCTGAAGAAAGTCTCTCTAACCTGCTTCATGTTTCAAGATCACTTGAATGTCCCATCATTTAGTTACCAAGTGCAGCAGAGATGGTCAGGTACTCTCAAGACCCTATGAAAAGGGGAGGCCTACTAACCCAGAAATCTGCACCTCATGAGGGCCTTTCACTTTCTCAAAAAAAAAAAAAAAAGAACACAGCTCTGGAAAATAGCAGAAGCCTTAAATACACTGAGAAATCAGTCTGAGACAGGATGCTTGCTCTAAGAAGGCATCTGCAGGTTGGACAATGTGATGCCACTGTTTTGCCTTTGGGCGAAGCATGCCTTTTGTATGACAGATACCCTCATCAGCACATATATGTATGATGCAAGCTGAGCAAAACACTGTATCAATCCATGTTTCCAAACTTCCCGGTTATGATTTTAGTCCATTATTATGCCAATCAATGGGTGATACACTTCGACATCCAACCCACTATTTTCCTAAGGTCTTAGATTCTATCTGTGCAAAGCAGCTCAATAACCATTCATACTTTGATCCACAAGCAAACAATTACAGAGAATTTATCCAGAAACAGTTCTGAGGAACAAATGGGTGAAACAGAGGACACTTCCTACTCCTCTGGTATCCCTGCAGAACATGAGTATGGACAGGTCACACGTGATAAGATGAAAAAGGAACAAACAGTGATTCCATTTTGAGATGCTTTTACTCTTCAGGACAATTTTTTCTCCTGCAAACTCCACCCTGCAAAAAATGGTATCTTCGACATGTTAACAACTTTTGAATAGAAAATATCAAACTAAGTGACACTGGCATGTTTTTGTTCGTTGCTGTTATTATTTTCGATTCAAGGTCTAATGCAGTCCCCTGCAGAGGCTGGCAAAATGGGGAGAATACTACCCACTGCAATGATCAACGCTGAATCTGGACTCGGTTCAACCAACCCCTGGCTGCGTAACTTAAACAAAACAAAACAAAAATGAAAACAAAACTATTCTTATCTCTGAGACATGCTTCTTTACACTGTAAAATATGACCGATGGTAACTATCAGGTGGTCTGTTATTCAGATTAAATAAAATACTGTACTAATAGCATTTGATACGGGGCTTCTCTTGCAGTAGGCAAAGCAAATGCCGCCTACCAATAAATGTCTATGGAACCGAAAAAAAATACTTAAAAGACAATCAAAAAAAGAAAAGCAAGCAGTAATAAAGAATAGTTAAAAGGGGAAACAGCAATGTAACTACACTCTTCATGTATATTCAGCATTGTTTCTAAGACGTGCCATGAATTTAGTAATAGCTTTTTGGAGAAAAGCAGACAAACAAAAACGTACTCATCGATTGTGAGACACCCTGATTTCAGAAATAAGAGGTAAAAAAAAAAGAAAGCATACATTCAGAACTGAAGGAAAAAGGTATACCTAATGAAAACCTCTAGTATTCAAGAGGCCCACACAGTAGATAGAAAAGTGGTATTTGTTCCCCCTCTTTCCAACTACATATAAATACTGATTGAAAGAAGGATTATCCAAAAATGAGTGACAAGAACAGGATTCTGGGAAAACAGCAGTTCTATCCCACATACACATTTTCCCCAATTTTATCCCATACATCGATGTGCTCAGTTAAGACAGCATCATCCAGATTTACTGGCGGTGAGAGACAGTCAGAAATATGTAAGTGGCAGGTGTGGACAGGTCTGCCAAGGACACAATGTTTTGCCCTCCCTCCTCTTTTCTTCTTACTGATGCCTGGAATATAGACAAGATGGCCGGAACTCCGGCAGCCTTTTAAATCATGAGGTATTCACTGTGGATGACGGAGCAGAGAGAGAGGGAAATGAAAGAAAACAGCTGAGGCAACTACCCTGGAGCCTTAAAAAGAAGTAAGGAGATGAGAGAGAAAAAAAACACACAAATGGTAAGACGCCATTGGTGAACTTGCGTACACTGAATTCTTTTCAAAAAATTCTACATGGAAAGATATGCTGCCACACAGAAAATTCTTAAGTGAAATACACATCTACGTTCTGTGACGCAAATATTTCAGAGTTCTTAATTAACACATAAAATCGGAAAGCATCGAATATTTATTGAGCACTTTATACCATTCACTGTAACAATCACTTCACATAATTAGGAACTTAAATACAGGAATCCTATCATCCTTATCCTTTTAAATCCTCAATATTAGTAAGTATCCAGAAAACGGAAGGTACTCAATAAATGTTTTAAATAAGTGAATGGTGGTGTCAGGTTAAGCTATTCAAAACTACTGAAAACTTATATTCTTGTTTTTCCCAACTTCCATTCACTCATACAGTTTTTCACTTACGGATCTCCTAGTAAGACTTACACACAGTCAAGGAGCTGGAACTTTCTTTCATACCTTCTGTTGTTGGAAATACCTCCTCCCCTTCAGTTTTCGTCTCAGCCAGTTTTCCAGTTCTTAGCAATACTTCTGCAAAGCTTTCTACTGGAACGTGCTGATACGGGTCACAGGTCACTGCAGACTAGACAGAAGCGGTTACACCATTTAGTAGGGTGTCTTTTCTTCTATGAAGATGTTCTAAGAACAGAATCATAGGCTTTTACATCTTCTGATGATGCGAATTATAACTTCTCACTTACTAAAGCACATTATTTTATGTAAAGTTTCAAACAGATTTTAATCTCATAATATGGCATAATAGACACAAGTCATATAAAACCAGGGAATAACATGAGTACGAAGCCAAAGATGTACATTTTCCACAATATTTTAGGTTTTTTTTTACTGAAATGCCACAAGAGCATGACAGTTGAGCGTACGTTCTTAGGCGCACTGTCCTTACCTCTGTGACAAGGGGATCGGAGAGGACAGATTCATAAAAAGGATGGTAGCCTTGTCTTTCTAGCCCTTCATTGGCTATGGTTCCCGTTGCATAAGCACCGCCAAACTCTCGCCCCTAAATAGAACAAAGTGAAGAACAGTGGGTAAAAAGAAAGGCCCTGGGGGTGGGGGGAGAAGGGAAACAGGGGTGATTTCAGGAGAAACTGACCCACGTGCAGTGTGTGAGCTACAGAGGGTGTCACAGTGACACAGACACCCAGCAGAGGACGTAGGAGTAACAGGTGCCCTCTAAGCGGCGTTTCCACCTGACCCTGCGGTGCCTCTGGATTCTCCGGTCACTTTGACATCAGGGAATCAGAAACAAAGAAGCAATCAGTGTTCGACTCACGGCAAGTTTTCTAGCCTAGAGTCAGAATAACCTTCCTCAAACATCACTTGGTACACATAGCTCCCTTGCCCAGCTTTGAACAATACCAACAGGCGGCAGCATCAAGTCTAAACCACGTAAAATAACACTTAAAGTTCCCTGAGGTTAGTTAACATCATTAGTTAACATCGAAGGCTAATTCTTCCCTCCAACCAGCCGATCTACTACACGCATCATACCAGCTTCTAGGCCTTTCTTCCACTAGGAGCGGCCTGTCCATTGCTGACTGCCTCGTTAAACCACCCCCCCACCCCCCTGCTTGCAGGCCTGCCTCATACCTCACCGCTGAAACCCTCCCAGCTGGACGCTGGAAGGAAGTGCGCCCCTGTCTCGTCCCCGCTCATGTCCCCGCTACCCCACACCCCACCGTGTGCCAACCATGACCTTGGGCAGCAGCAAAGGCCCTTCTGTACATGACGATGACAACTACAACGGACACTTACCAAAGATGACCCAGTATCAGGCACAGGGCTAAACATTTCATCTGAGACACATACCCCCAAAAGGTCCACGAGGGGAGGCAGCAAAGTGACCAAAATCATAACCCCAGTGACGCACACCACGCTAGGAGATGCAGGGCCGTCCCCCAAAGGCAAGCACTCTCCATCGCAGTCAGTGGTGCGGACATCTACCCAACCGTCTCGGCCAGGTCATCCTCGGTTCTCCCCCTTCCCGCAGAGTCCACACCCAGACCACCCGCAGGTCCACAAAACGCATCTCCCACTTCCTCCCTGGCTCTCCAGTCACCCCAGCACTACCTGTCGCCTGGAGCCTCCTTGCTCCTACTCCTGACTCACCCGGCCAGCTCTCTACACAGCACTCAGATGACCTCACATGGAGGTGGATCACGCGACAGCGTTGCCTGCACTCCACACCAGCTCCCCGTCCTACTCAGAATAAGACCTGTGGACCCCACCGGTGTCTCTACAAGGCTCTGGACACCAGCTCCTTCCTCTCATCCCCTACCACTCTTCCCTGCTGCTCACTCTGTTCATGCTACACAGGCCTCCTTTCCGCTCTACAAGGATGTCTGCCAAGCACCTTCCTCCGAAAAGGGCTCTGCACGTGCTCCACGTGGCTCAGTCAGGCTTCTGCTGAGAGTGCGTCCTGGGAAGCCCACCTTCTATCCACGTCAGACATCAGAACTCCCCTGTCCCCGAAGCGGATCCTTGTCCCGCCACCTTGCAGAAGCCTCCTCACCGTCCGCATGACTGCCCACCGCTACATTACCGCGCCATTACTTCATCGGCGGGTCTGTGTGCAGGCTCTGCCAGGCGAAGGGCTTGCCTCCCTGCTCCCAATCACTAGCTGGGGCTCTGGCACACCGAAGACGCCTGAAGAGTACTTGGACAGCGAACAAAATGAACGCTACGCCCAGAGAGCATCTGGGGTGACCTGGTAAACAGCATGTTTCTCTTTCCTCTGAGCTTTCCGGAGAGCCCAAGGACTGCAGGGTGAGAACGCACGGAAGTCAGCAGAGGAGCAGTGGGTTTCATGCGTCATGGACAGCACAGTCGCTCAACCGCTTGTCCTGACCTCGACTTCCAGAATGGGTGCAAGAGGCTGGCACGCTGCTCTCTTTACCCACAGCACCTACTAGAAACTGAATGTTCGTGTCACCTGCTGCAATTCACATGTTGAAATTCTAAGCCCCAACATGACAATTAAGAGGTGGGTGGGGTTTCTGGGTATATATACACGGTGAAATATTACTCAGCCATAAAAATGAATAAGATCTTGTCATCTGTGTTGACATGGATAGGCTTAGAGGGTATTATGCTAAGTAAAGTAAGAAAGACAAATAAAATATGATTGCACTTAACCATGTGGAATCTAAAAAACGAAGTAGCAAACCAAAAGAAAAAAATAAAAAGGCATAAACAGACCCATAAGTAAGAGAACCGGTGGGAGCCAGAGGGGAGGGGGTGGGGGACAGGCAACATGGGCAAAGGGGAGTGGGAGGTACAGGCTTCCAGTTACAGAATGGGTAAGTCACAGGTAGGAAAGGTACAGCATAGGGAACATGGTCAAGGCCACTGTAAGAGTGTTGTATGGTGACAGATGGCAGCTACGTTTGTGGTGAGTACAGGATAGCATATAGAGTTGTCAAATCACTATGTCATACCCCGAAAAAAATAAGAGTTGGGACCTTGCAGAGGTGGTCAGCTCTGGGAAATGGAGTCCTCATGAATGGGACGGACCAGACCTCTTATAAAAGAGACTCCAGAGAGCTCCCTCACCCCTCCCACCATGTGAGAACATAGCAAGCAGACCCCAGCAGACACTGAATCTTCCGGAGCTTTGATCTCAGACTTCCCAGTCTCTAGAACCGTGAGGAAGAAATGGTTGTTGTTACGCCCCCCAGTATGTGGTATTACTGTTATAGCAGCCCAACAACCTCAGCCTTCCTGCCAGCTTCTAGCGCTTTTTCATGACTACTGGCCCACAGAAATACAGCAAAAACAAGTAAGCACTGATGGAATCACTTTCCTTTTCATCCCCCTAAATTCTAATTCTGACATCGAATCACACCTAAATCTGTAGCAGGGTCTTTTGCAAGACCCTATAAAATTCTATAAAACAAATGCCACATTCTATAAAATAAATTACTCTTCCCCTGGATGATGGGAGGCTTAGATTTCTTAACGGATTACTTTAAGGATCTAGAGAAGAGAAAGCTGTAACAACATGAACACAACTGAAAACCAGTGCTGATGGACTGACATAAGCCACACAATGGGTCTTTAGAAAAAAGAGGCATCGCTTACTTGAAGTGGCCGAAGGTAAGTTAAAGACTTCTTCCACCACTGCCCATCGCTCACGGCCTGCAGCACGGCCTTGGTGGTAGTCGTGGTGCTGGACAGGACTTTCATGGTGGCCGCGGTGCCCCAGTGGAACAGGTCTGTGTTGCTGCCAGGAACACCGGCTTCACCCTAGTTAGAAAAGACAATGGCAAGATCAACAATGTGGGCTGTCACCGTCGTAGGAACGGAGGGTGATCACGGGGTTACCGACAATTATCAGACACAAAGATACATTGTAAAATCCACCTGTGGGGCACCTGCGTGGCTCAGTCGGGTTGGGCGTCCGACTCTTATTTTTGGCTCAGGTCATGATCTCGCAGTTCTGTGGGTTCTAGCCCCGTGTCGGGCTCTGTGCTGACAGTAGGGAGCCTGCCTGGGATCCATTCTCTCTCTTTCTCTCTCTCTGTGCCCTTCTCCCACTCATGCTGTCTCTCAAAATAAATAAACTTAAAAAAAAATAAAAATAAGAAATAAAATCCATCTTGGCTAGCAACAAAAAAACGGGAAATGAAGCATTATTGGTATATCGTACCTCCTTGGAGCACTTACAAAAGAAAATTTGGTAAAGGAAAAACCATCATGATGCATCGCCAAAGAATCCCCTTCAGAAACATTTATAAAGCAAATAACGGGTTCTTGATTTTTTACCAATCTAATATCCTACAAAGACAAACTCCCATTTATTTCTTAGACATTCTGAAATATTTGTTATTCAGGATAATTATGAAATAAATTATTCATTTGAACAATGCTACTACGACCCAGACAAAGGGAGAGAATTCAGAGGGCCCATCTATAAATGTTGAAAGGTATTTTGTTTTTCATCTAAACAACTTGATGATTAATAGTGTTTAAAAGGTTTATACCATGAAACTTCCTGCCAATCTTGAAGCAATCAAGTGAAAATTCTGACTCCCCATTTACTCACCTGAGAGATTCCATGTGGGGAAAAATGCTAATATATTAACTTCATTTTAAATGGAAATGACAACAATCACATCTGCTTCTGATCAAAGAAAAACATTACTTGTTCTATAAAAACCAAGTTCTTGGTTTAGTGTTTATCTACTTCCGCTTATTTTAAGTTTCCCATTTAATAGAAAGCAAAAATTGAGGCCTAGTCCCACTATTTCAATAGCCTTCTTAATACTAATAGAAGGAGAGTTTAGTTTGGCTATTTAGATCCATATCACAGCACAGGCAATAAAAAATGTAAACTCTGTAATCAGTCAGTAGTCTCCAGGGCATTATCACACCACAAATAATGCACCATTGCAGGCTATCCGGCCAGTTGCCCTTTATGGTAAGTACCATTAAAGACCCCCAAAGATGTCCACGTCCCAATCCCTGGAACCTGGGAATACACTGCATTTCATGGCAAAGCAACTCTGCAGATATGATTAAGGACACTGACCCTGAAGTAAAGATTATCCAAAATTATTGGTCCTTTAAACGAGCCTTTAATCACACGAGCCTTTAAACAGAGAAGCTTTCTCAGTTAGGGTCAGAGAGAGGGTGTCCGGGACATGCCATGGGGGGAAGAGGCAAAGAGAAACCTGAGGCATTGGAGACTCAACCCATCGTCGCTGGCTTTGAAGATGGAGAAAGCGACCACAAGCCTAGGCATGTGAGTGGCATCTAGAAGCTGCAAACAGCTCTGAGGTGACAGCCAGCAAGGCTACAGGGACCTCCATCCCATGACCACAAGGAATCGACTTCTGCCAACACCATGAGTGAGCGTGGAAACAGATCCTCCTTTGAGGCTCGAGAAAAGAGCACAGCCCTGTGTGCACCATGATCTTGGCCATGTGAGACTAAAGAGAGACCCATCAAAGTCTGCCAGATCTCTGTCCTAGGGGAATTAGAAGATAATTTATTTGCATTGTTTTTAAGTGGCTGAATTTGTGGTAATATGTTATAGCAGCAATAGAAAACAAATACATCATGTTAGGATACTTAATTTCTAGAAAACTTTGTGAACTTTACTCTTACTTCCAAAAGGAAATGAATTTAAGCTTTACTAACCAATGCTTACAACTTAACTTATCCAGTTTTTGTTGAAGGCTTCTGGTAAGATTTTCTAAACTGTGCTTTTAACATGAAAAAAGTTGTGTCCCAACACTAGAAGAAATGATAATTAGGTGACAGAGTAGTGGTGTTAGCTAAGCTATAATGGCAACCATACTGCAATATAAATATGCCAAATTAATAACCTTATGCTAAAACAATGTTTTATGTCAAATATATCTCAATTTTTAAAAAGTTTTAAAAACTGTTTCCTGTGGGCTCTTTGGACACTGAGAAAAGTATAAAATACCAACTCAATGTAATCATTGTCATTTGATTATAAAAACAACATAAACACTGGATGTAAATATGGAAAAAAATCACATTAAGTTGCCTGTATACTTATAAGAGCAACAATGTTAAAAATAACTGAGGTTTAGGTGCCAATAAAACACAATACCTCTCCTGGGTTTCAGATCATCTCAGATACTGCAGCTTGGTTCACTGAATGCCATTCTGCCCCTACAAACTGTCCTACTACTGTTACAAGTTGATACGTTAAAGACTACATCTCTCAGACTCCCTATATTGGCATTGCACACATAATCTAGTTCTCCTCTCGTAAATGCACCTGCTGCATGGAATTTGGGAGGCGGCACTCTAGTAGAGACCGCAACTCTGTTACTTCTGCCTTCCGCTGCCTGCCTGCCTGCCTCCCTCCCTCCCTTTCATAGTCTTAGTTATTCTTCTACAACAGTGGTAATAGAAGCCCCAGTGCCCAGACTTGAGCTTTATGCGTGTAAAGGCTGGCTTGTATCCTGGTCGTCAGTTACCACTGGAGCCAACCGATAAGGAGTGGCCTTCTGCTTTCCCAGCTTATTTGTGGCAGATTGCAGCTCCCCTATAGCAGGCAGGTTCTGTAATTTTTCTAGTAGTTGGTCTTAGAAACGCATCTAAAGCCTGCTCCTCCAGTCCTTTCAGTGATTTTTTAATCCCAGTCTCCATAAAGCCCTTAATTTTCCATTAAAAAAAAAACTCCTTCTGCTAAGAGCTAGAATATTTTCTATAACCCACAACTGAATCTTGCATGATTTTTTTAATTAAAAATATATAAGTAGGAATCAGAGAAATCAGCAATACCATCTTCATTCTGGAATAGAGAACATGGCTTAAATCCACTGTCATAATTAGGCTAAAATTTTTCTGCAAGTCTTGGAGTAACTTTTCCAAGGAGGAGTCGAGTCTACAGAGTAGACAAGCCTAACCAAAATCTCCATGGCAGCTCAGAGGGAAACTGAGCAGAACGAATACCCAGAACTGCCTCAAACCAGTGCCGTCCAACCCATTAGCCACAGTCATGCGGGGCTATCGCACGCTTGATACGTGGCTATTCCAAAATGAGATGTGCTGTAACGTACCACACTGGATTTCAAGGGCTTTGTACTAAAAATAACAAATAAATAACATAACCCTCATGTGCGTAACCTCAAGGAACAAAGATCAAAGCAGAATGCACCCTTTGTGTGGACAGGCATAAGCAGGTGGGAGCCCAGCTGGGGTGGGGTGGGGTGGGGGTGCTAAGCCTTACATTTCCAGTTTCTTCTCTCAATTTCAGCAATCGGGACAATTACACACACACCCTCTCCTTAGCATGTGTTGGACGGAGGGGGTGAAGAGCGTGGAAGGAGAGATGATGAGAGACTTAAACTCATCATCCAAACCTCAAAGGACAAGGCAGGAAGTCCTATGTAGGAAAAACCAGACTTCTCCCTTCAAGAGTAATAATGATGGTAGCTTGCTATGTGCCAGCACTTTACAAAGTGCTTCATACATGTACTGGGCATAAGAACCAGAAGGAAATACACACACACACACACACACACACACACAATAGCTTCAGTGGTAGCATTACTAGAATTCCTTTCTGTCCTTAATCTCTTCGCTATGTGAGGAGACAGCAGTGGAGCCTCATTTAGTCACCGCTTTGGTACCACAAACAGCTGGTTCATCAACAAAGAAAAATAAGCTGATTCCAGCTCCTGCCCTGCAGAGGCCCCTCTTCGCTAGTAAGGCCACAGCCCCAGCCAAGGAGCATGTGATGTCACACAGTGGCAATGTTACCTCCAGCTCCTGTCCCGCATTTACAGGGTGTGGACTTAGTCCCCTGGTCCGCCTGTCATCGTGCATGTGACCCACCAAGTCCGTCCTAAGCACACCTCTCCGGGCTACCGAAAGCTGTGGAGCTCGTGTATACTCTGCTTCATTCTGTGTCTAAGATCCCCCCACTTGCCAACCGTGCGTGGAGAGGAGAGAGCTCTAAGTGTCCCTGTGTGAATAACACTGCCAAAAATAGTTCTTCGCCAGAAATAAATCTCAGAAGGAATCTGTGTCTCTTTATACAGATATAGGAGATACAGATATATATGTAAAATATACAGCAAGCATCTCGATTTATTGGCTATATTTCTGAATTACTTAATATTTACAACTGGAAAAAAAAACACAGAAGCAAATTAGAATTCATTCACTTAACACAGCAGTTACTGCGTGACTCTCATTCGGTGTCACGCCCTACACCAGGCAATGAGGTGACAAAAACAGGGAAAACACAGTCTGTGCTCTCAAGCTGCTCAGAAACCAGGGAGGGAGGCAGAGATGTGGACACAGCCCTGCAGTACAATCTCAGCCTCTAAAGTAGACAGACATCTACGGTGCCACGCGACACGAAGAGAGGCCACACCTCCTCTGCCCAGAGGCGCAATCACAGAAGGCTTCACACAGAAGGTAGTATCTCATCGGGAAAGAATGCAGGCCCCCCCACCCCCCAAAGGAGGAAGAGAGACTTTCAGGCAGACTTACACAAGAACGAGAGCGTGAAATGAAACGACACAGCAAACTGGAGGAATCTTGATCAAGTCAGTGAAGGTGTGGACAGTGGCACGCGAGGGCAAGGGGCCGATCGATCACCAGCATGGAGGGACAGAGAAGGAGCTGGAGCGAGAACCCCGCTGACCAGGCCAAAGCACCCCCGCTGCCAGCCTGACAGACGGGAAGCCACTAAAACCGTTCACGCAAAGGGAGTGGCAAACTCAGATCTGTGTTTTAGAAATATCATTCCAGGCACAAGAATCCAGTCAGGAGGTTGGTGTGTTAGTCCAAGCTTAAAATAATCACGGGCCAAATTAGGATCGTGATGCTAGGAATATATGAGGTTGCCATAAGGGTATTTTGCCACCTGAATGCATATATTAAATTCAAATGTTTTTATTTCTAATTCTTCTCAAAGTGAAAAGGGCCTGAGGTAAGTCAGATAAGCAGAGAAATTCAAGGATTCTGACTCCAACTTTCTAAGAAATAAAGTACATGGTCACCAAGCTGGGTCTTAGTGAAGAGCAGAGAGAAAGAAGAGAACAGAAGATAAGTCAGGAATCCAAGCAAACATTCATGGTTAGCTAAGCAAGGTGAGACGCAGTGGGGGAAAAACAATGAACAATGCAAGTTACTGAGAAAGAATGAAGACAGGACCAGGTTTGCAGAGAGGAATAAGAAAGATCAGGGGGCAGCTGGATGGCTCCATCCACTGAGCATCTGAGCATTCAGTTCAGGTCATGATCTCAGGGTTCGTGGATTCGAGCCCCACATCAAACCCCGCACTGGGCCCAGCACTGACGGTGCAGGGCTTGCTCGGGATTATTGCTCTCCCTCTCTCTCTGCCCCTCCCCCACTTGCGCTCTGTCTCTCTCAAACTTAGGAAAAAAAGATTATATATATATGTATATACACACACACACACACACACACACACATATTTTTTTTTTCTAGGAGTGATGTCTAATAGGAGTCTGGTTTATATTACATATGCGACATGACGGCTACCATTTACTAAATGGTTCCTATGTGTCAGGTGCTGGGCAGGTGCTTCCTCTGGTCATTCCTGGGTTTTAGAATAACACTGCAAGATAGGTATGCGGAAGCCATATGATGCACAAGTGAAGTGCAGATGCTGCCCACACGCAACTGGCCTGGGGTGTCTCCTCTTTCTGACCAGGTCGGGCTATCAAAACATGTGGTCCACTTGTTCTGCAGAGGGATGTGACACACGAGTAACCTCACAAGCACATACGAATGTATTTGAGAGTACTTACTCTCCTGTGTCATGAAAACACGATCTCATTAAAGATGGTTTGAAAAATTCAAAAGGTTAGGGGGAAAAGAAGATAGTACTTATTCACAGCATCGCAATACAAAGACAATACTGCCAGGATACAGTCTCTCTTCCTGTCTTTAATCCAGGCTTAGAGATCTTTCTTTAAAACCTTTTATCAAAGAAGAAGATACATTAAAAAATGTATGCACGCAAGCATACAGTTTGGTAAATTATAACACACTCATGCAATCAGCACTTAGACTAAGTCACAGACCATCACCAGGATCCCAGATGCCGCTTTTGAGATCACTTCTAGCCATCCCCGTGGCCGAGGTAGATGCTACTCTGACTTCTGGTAGTATAAATTAGTTTTGCCTATTTTTATACTTTATATGAACGGAAGTGTGTCTTGGGGTCTGATTTCTATCATTCAACATAAATTCATCCATATTCTTGCAAGTAGTTGAAGACTGTCCAATTCGTTGTTAGTGTAATAACGTTACACTGTTAATGTAACAGTGTTACATAGCGTGAACATATCAGAACTTACTTATTCTTTTTTTCTATTGATGAGTATTTGGATATTCTCCAGTTTGTAGCTAATACCAATAGTGCTGCCTTGAACATTCCATTAGTTATCTTTTGGTGAATATATGCATTTCTGGAAACAAATCCAGTAGGGGGATTACTAAAACATAGAGTATGCATATGTCCAGACTTAGTGAATAGTGTCAAACATTTATACTCTAGCCAGCAATTACAACAGTCTGGTCACTCCACATCCATGCCAACATCTAGCATTACATGTCTATTTCCTTTTAGCGGTAGCACTGAGGCTATAATAGTATCTCTTTGTGGTTTTAATTTGAATCTCTCTGATGACTAATGAAGTCGAACAGCTTTTAATAGATTCACTGGTCATCTGACCATCTTTTGTGAAGTGTCTGTTCAAGTGTTTTGCCTTTCTTCTGTTGGTTATCTGCCTTTCCCACTCACCTCTAGTTCTTCACATGTTCTGGACACACATCCTTATTACATGTACAAATTGTGAATATGTTTTACTACTTGGCAGATTATATTTTCATCGTCTTAATGTTGTCTTTTGATTAATAGAAGTTCTTAAATTTTACATTACTCTAATTTATCATTTTTTTCACTTTACGATTACTATTTTTTGTATATTTAAGAAATTGTTGCTTACTCCAAGCTCACAAAGATGTTCTTCTATGTTTTTGTTGACCTGTAATATTTTTGCTGTAAGTAAAATCCTGTTAAGACAGTGTCCCACCCCCTCTCCTATGCACCTGGAGCATCAGATGCATCCTTTCAATGCACTTACCATAAAATTTTGATAATCTCATCTTTTTTCTTTGCCTTCCCAACTAGACAGTAGCTTTTCAAAGGTAGGGATTATGTTTATTTACCACTATATCCTCAAAGCATGGGAAAATCCCTAACTTATAGTGTATATCTGTAGATATGTAGAAGTCTGGCTTTACTGCACTATTGAAATGTTTGAGGATACATTTTCTCAGGCCTACTATGTTGTGCCTATAGTAGCTAATGTTATTCAAACAAGACTTCATGCCACATTTCAAATCTTGTTCACCTTTATAATCTTCTTAATTGAGAGGGTGTATTGAATGGTTAAACTGTCATCAACTAATCCAAGTACAGAATTAAAACTACAAACAAGGTAAGAAATAAACGGCACTTGAACAGAGTGCAACTTCACTCAGAGGAAAATCAAGTCAACTGAAAGATATCAAAAAATATAGGCTATAAAACAATCATTCCATTTCATAAAATGAACCTAAACTTTACTTCTCTATTTCATACGGATAGGCTAACTTCAGACAGGACATTTAAGACATATGAAAATTAAAAGCTTGTTCCAGAAGATAAATGAAATTGACATGCTCAGAAATGTATGGGATAAAAGGCTCGTAAGAGATTCCCTGATGAGGATTACAAAAAAGAAAGTAAAATAAAAGGCTCATTTGGACCACAGAAGAAGCATCGAACTTTGGGACAGTCTACCAGAATTATACTCTACCTAGAATAATTAATGAGGAAAATAGTTTTCATTCAAATACATATAATGGGGGGGGGGGGGAGGCTGGGCAAAACTTACTACTGAAACGATTATTACTGGCACTTTTTATATTCATAGTTGCACACTGTTAATTAACTTAGAATGTATAACAGCAGAAATAGATTAATCCCCCAAACCAAATCAACAACTGCCAGCATAAAATTTAACATGAAATCTCATTAACGTCAATATGTTACACAGCTCAGAGGTTAACTTACAAAGCACTAATAGTATCTCTCAAATTCTACAACAGACACCATTACCGACCAGGTTCACGAGAACAAGAATAGTTCCACATCTCAAGTCTGGCTTACAGAGTCTTGTTGATCAAGGACTATAATGAATACTCTATTTTGGAGTTGCTATCTCTGGTATCTGGTAACATAAGGGTTAGTTTCTGAGAAATCTGTTTGCCTCCTATAACCTGAGTTGGTGGTACACATAAAATAGGTAAGGATTACAAATAGCGCTCGAACTGAACTCATCCACCATCCCTTCCCTTCCAACAGATCTTTAGATGATCCAAAGTTCTTCCCTGCACCCAACGCTTCTAGCAAATTTCACCCAGAACCTAAAATATTAAGAATATAGTCTTTATTATTACTGGTGATACTACTTTTAGAAGTGTCTGAGGAAAAAGAAAGAAAAAAGAAAAGAAGGAAAGAAAGGAAAGAAAAGAAAGAAAGAAAAGAGAAGGAAAGAGAAGAAAGAAAAGAAAGGAAGGAAAGAAAAGAAAGAAAAGACAAAATAAAAAAGAAAAGAAAAGAAAAGAAAAGAAAAGAAAAGAAAAGAAAAAAAAAGAAAAGAAAAGAAAAGAAAAGAAAAAAGAAAGAATGAATCTGTCAGAAGCAGCAATAGAAAAATACCCCATGGAGCAAATCGCTCCAAGGTCTGACTCTGCTTCAGTTTATCTGCTAAGTAACAGGTCAGGTTATATAATTCAGATGTTTTCACCTTTGCAAATCATGAACCCCTACACAATTCCGATCAAAGCTGGAAGTCATTCCTCCAGAAAACAGAATGCACATGCTGTGCACACACAGGAACACACAAAGTCACATACACCCCCCCCACACACACCACACACACACACACACACACACACACACACACACACACACACACACCCAAATACAGCACACTACTTCAGGGGCTTTGGGAATCAAACCCTTCTTGAATCTGCTGGCATTCCTGGACCAAGATTAAGAGACCTGTAGTTAGGAAAAATACAGGTATGTGAAGTATATTTTTATTCTCTTCCACCATGCCAAATTTGTAAATCTCTTTTGATTAAACAATTTGGGGTTCTAAATCCATCCGCAAAATAAATTTACTGAACATATACCTCTGGCATGCTTACTATGTTTAAGACCCAGTGCTAGGCAACAGGGTTACCACAATGATTAAGACATTGTCCCTGCTCTCAAGGAACTCATAGTACATTAGGAAAGACAGGCAAACAGGAAATTTGCCTTATTTCACCAATGAACTGAGAACTTATCAAATTGGATCCCACTGGAATATTCCTCCCCTTATAATAAAAGAATTTATCCACGCCCATCATATCCACATCTTAACCTTCCTCATTTATTTTCTTCACATATTCAACAAATATTTGGACATCAAACACAACAAGGACACTTGTAGTAGATACTGAAAACAGAGCAGTGAACAAAACATGACTCCTGCCACCCAGAGCTCCTCTTGTATTCCAAGAGGAGATAAGCCAAAGATAAATAATAAAGCATGTCAGAGAGGTGTATCAGATAAATGACAGGAAAAGATCTAGGAAGAAAAATAAAGTGGTATATTGGGAGTAGGGGGAACACTGTAATTGTGTATGCAGGGACTGGGGAAGCTCTCACTGAGCAGACATTTGAGCAGAGACCTGGAAGGAGCGAAGATAAGTCACTGAATATGTGAGAGAAAAACACAGCAAGGATAAGGACCAGAGGGAATGTTTAGAGAATGGAAAGAAGGGCAGTATGCCTGGAGTACAGTGGGCAAAGTCAGTGGGGGGTTAAGGAGAGAAGAGATCAAGTCAAACAGGTAGTAGGGAAGATAGATCACGGGTGTCCTCATAGGAGATCATAAAAGCTTAGCTTGTACTCCACGGAATGTGGCGCGATCTGACATATTTTTGAAGAATCACTCTGGCTGCCTTGTTGAGCACCAACTAGAGCAAGGAAAAGGGCCGAAAGAGGCAGACAAACAGAACACTACCGTAAAACTCTAGGTGAGACACGGCAATAACTTAACCAGGGTGCTGGCGGTGGTGATGGTAAAATATGGCCTAATTCCAGGTCCACTGGGAAAGTGGAGCCACCAGGCTTTCTTGCCAGACTGCTTGCGTTACACAGGACAAAGAGAACTGAGGAGGATGACAAGGTTTATGACCTAAACAACTAGGAAGACGGAGCTGCCATTTTTTGACATAGGAAAGAGCACAGAAGGAACACCGCCGGTAGCTGGGGTGAAGGGTGCGATGCTAAGATCAGTGGCTCACTTTTAACACGCTGAGATGCGATGCCTGTAAGAAAGGGAAGTACAGATGCCAGATTGGCAGTCGCGCACACAAGCCTGGAACGCAGAAGATCAGGGCTCAAGCTACACGTAGAGAATCATCCGCACAAAGTTGCACGATCACAGGTGCAATCATCTAGGGAATCGGCAGAGACAGAGAAGAGATTAAAGACTGAGACCTGAGGTATCTAACATTTAGCTAGAGAAATGAGGAAGGACCAACAAACACGGTGAGAGTACGTGGCCAATGAGGTATAAGGAAAACGAATAGACTGTCCCTGAAACAAGTACGTATCCGATGTTACTGATACGTCACATAAGATAAAGACAGACTTGACGCGTGAATTTACCAATAGGAGGTCACTGGTGACCCAAACACAAGCTGTTCTGAGGAAACAGTGAGGAGAAAAAGACGCATGGAGAGCACGCAAAAGACAACAGGAGAAAAAGATGTGGCCACTACTGTGTATAAAACCAAAGCGTGTACACAAAGCCCCTCAGCATGGTACAGATGAGCCGTGTGTTCAGATCACAAGGCCTCCTTAAAAGGAAAGGAAACTGTCAAATCCCCCAGATTTCACTGAAACTGAGACATGTTATTTGAAAAGTATCCTTTGCAAGTGAATTTAAATCCAAGTCTAGATGAAAAAGTAAAAAAAAAAAAAAAAAAAAGTATTCTTTGTTACTGAAAGAGTCAAAGAAACTTAAAGAAACGAAACAAATGTATTAGAAATGCCTGTACTCTGTGAAGAAAGGGCAGGATGGAAGAAAGAAGAGAACCTGGAACATGAGTGGCAGAGCCCGGTGAGGAGGCAGCTAATCTAAGCCTCTCTGAGGAATGGAAATCCGTGGCCCCGATTCTCCGAGCCAATCAAAGTGACAGGATTCACAGTCCTGACCATCAAGCCGTGGACCGAGCGACCACAGTCTCCTACAAGCATGCCGATGGGCAGAGCATGCCCTCTTTCGGTCAGACCTCAGTGAGAGAGGAAACACCACATGGTGAATGAAATGCAGGAGTCTTGTGAATCGTGCTGGCTCTGCGTTATCATCCAGTTCGCGATGTCACAGATCACCATGAACTCAGTCTCACGTAAACACTCATCAGGCAATGTTATCCAAAAAAAAAAAAAAAAAAAGTGAATAAGGACCTACTCTGTTCCCAGTGATGTGCTGGTGTCACAACAGTAAAGAAAGCAATCGGCACTTAACAAAGTTATGGAGAATACATTATAAGAAGACAGGAAATTCTCTATCTCAGGAGCTCATTGCCACCACTTTATCCCAGAGCAATGCAGGACTACACAAAATGTGCATGTAAAATGTTCACTGTGGCTCAGTCTAAAAGAGAGGAAAATCAAACATAATCTAAATGTTCAAAAACAAAGCAAAAGATAAATTTTTGTACATACATCAAATGACCGCTAACCTGCCATTATATAAATGGTCTGTATATAAGGAGAAGGGCAGCTATCTGTGACAAATAACATTACGTGGAAAAAAACAAGCTTTAAATTAATATGCAGGGGCACCTGGGTGGCTAATCAGTTAAGTGTCCAACTTCAGCTCAGGTCATGATCTCACAGTTTGTGAGTTCGAGTCCAGCCTCGGGCTCTGTGCTGACAGCTCAGAGCCTGGAGCCTGCTTCAAATTCTGTGTCTCCCTCTCTCTCCGCCCCACCCCTACTTACACTCTGTCTCTCTCTGTCTCCCCAAAATGGGTAAACGTTAAAAAAAATTTTTTTTTAATGTGGAATTAATGTATGCAGTACGAATCCATTTTAAGTTTAAAAAATAATAATTCTCCAGGAGATAGACAATAGCTATCCAGAAAATCTGTTCATACTCAGAAAAATTCTGGAAGATATATATAAACTTAAAAATGTTTACCTCTAAGCAGTGGGCCTCATGGTATGGGTAGAAAGAACTAAGAGAAGAAAGAGAACTTATATACTAATGTACTGCTGATTAAATTACTTCATAATTTATTATTTTTTTAATGTTTATTTATTTTTGATAGACAGAACCTGAGCAGGAGAGGGGCAGAGAGAGAGGGAGACACAGAATCCAAAGCAGGCTCCAGGCTCCCAGCTGTCTGCACAGAGCCCGATGTGGGGCTTGAACCCACAAACCGTGAGATCATGACCTGAGCTGAAGTTGGACACTTAACCAATTGAGTCACCCAGGCACCTCTATTTCATATTTTAAAAAGTAGAAGGGCCAAAGCTACCATAAATTTCCATGTACTTCTTATCAAAAGTTAACAAATGTTATTAATATTTTATCATAGATGTTTTACATTTCTTTTTTTTTTTTAACTTTCAGGAATAAAATACGCTAAATAGTGTCAGTTATCTGAACCCATGCCTCCTCTTAAATGGATTGCTAAAATAAAAGATTGTGTTATTTTTGTAATTAAGAAAGCCATTATGAATTCCAGTCAGGATGGAGCAGTGAACTCCTGTTGCAATGTGCTCATGGTACTCCAGAATACTAAGGGTAATTAAAAACAAAAGTAGTAAGGCACTCACGTTCAATGGAATTCAACATTTGGGGGCTCGGAACTGAGATGCTGACAGTGGCTGTGAAACACTCCTCTCGAGGGAACTGTGAATCGAAAGGATCCCCTGTAAGAGGATCAGACCCACTGCCTGGGATTATGTATTTATATAAAATTGCAGGAATAAAGAGGCAGAGAACTAACAGGGCCCAAGTCCCTCGTTGGCTCCATGCCTGGATTCCTCAGATCCTCAACATTACAAGAGGTTGGGAGTCCCACGTCAAAAGGTATTAATAGGACATGAGATGTTCTGGACTGAAGCACTAAGGGTACAGACTGAGGAAAACCACAAAACTATAGAATCCTTAGAGAAGGTCTAGGGAGATAAAAAGTAAACAGAATGGAATGACCCCCCCCCCCCCCCAATGAGCTTGGAAACCAAAATTCTACAATACATCGGGGGCGGGGGGGGGCGGGGTGGATAGTAAAGTGATTTTTAACAAAAATCCATTCCAGATGAAACTCTTTCTTTTCAAACTTCAAAATATTAATGTCTTTGTGCATACCAAATATGAAATTTAAAATCCTTGGCATGCCTGCATGGCTCCGTTAAGCATCCGACTTGGCTCAGGTCAGGATCTCACGCTTTGTGAGTTCGAGCCCCACGTGGGGCTCTGTGCTGACAGCTCAGAGCCTGGAGCCTGCTTTGGATTCGGTGTCTCCCTCTTTCTCTCTCTCTGCCCCTGCACTGCTCACACTCTTTCTCTCTCTCTCTCAAAAATAAACATTTAAAAAAATTTTTAATTCTTTATGAAAGAGTAAGCTGTCATAAAACATAAAAGAAAACAAAACAAATACCATCTCAATGAACTAATTTTTGTGTATGTTAAGAAGCTCTAATTCACCTTTTCGTATATGAATATTCCTCAAGCGTACAGTTATTTCACACAAAAAGTGGATTATTACTTCCTTATCAATAAACACAGGAGCCAAAACTATAAAAAAAAAAAAAAAAAAAAAAAAAGCATAGGGATAAATGCCCACACTCTTGAGTTATGCGTCCATGTCTTAGATACAGTACCACAGCACAAGCGATACAAGAGTACTGGTAGGCTGGACTTCAGCCACATGAGACATGTTTGCACTTTATGAAAATGAAAAAGTCAAGTCACACACGGAGAGGAAAACGTTTTCAAATCACCTACTCAGGGAAGGATTTGTAGCCAGAATTTAAAAAAACAACACAAAACAACAAAACTCTTACTCCTCAATCAGCAGCAGCACAAAAACGGATGTTCACGATCATTAGTTCTTTGGAACGAGCATACCAAGATGGTAACGAGATACCACACACATCCCCCCGAAGGACGGCTTTCGCCAAATCCAGGCAGCAACAAGCGTTATGAGAATGTGGAGACGCCGGGATCTGAACACTTCCTGGTGGGAAGGGAAAATGGTGCGGCCACTTTGGGAAGCAATCTGCCATTTCTTCAAAAGTTGAACGCGTGCATGCGCGCAATGTAGCAGTTGTACTCCGATACACCTACGTGGAAATCGAAACCTATTTCTCTATTTCCACATCTTCCAGCGAATAAGTAGAAATAACCCGCATGTCTACCACCTGCTGAATGGAAAAAGAAATGGTTTCCTATGACACTGAAAGCCAACTGTCCTTTTGCTCACTTTTAGAGGTTTCTAAACAGTCCTTTTATAAATTTGAAATCGCTCCATGCTTCGCCCATGCCACAGTTATAAACATTAATTAGTCGAGTTGTATAAATCTATGGCCACTTAAAACGCTCACAACAAGTTTTCCCACAGTGAAAATGATTTTTTAATGGGAATCTTATATATAATCCATTTCCAAATCTAATTGGATTTATCTGGGGGGAAAACACCATTGGCTAAGTGATACAACTAATACTAGCTAAAAACAAACATTAATAGGCTCTAAATGGCGAAATACTGCTACATCTAAAAAGCATAATAACCAACACTAATAAGAAACTGGAAAATTGTAATTTTGGTAGTTGTTCACAAAATATGCATTCTGGTCTATTTATACACTAATATCTTGTTCATGGGGACAACAGCCAATATCTTCAAACCTGTAGGCTCTACTTGAACTAATGCAAATGCTACCGCATAGCAATTACATCTTTACTTTGCTCGGATATATAAATAAAAATTATTATTTTCACAACTGAGTAATGAAAGTCTTGAGCATTAAGCAGATTACATATATAGTCAGCTCTCATTTATGAGTTAGGATTTAGTGTGGTTATTAGATCTACTGTTAATGTGTAACGCACAGCAACCTACAGCTGAGCACTGTATTTTAATCTAATAATAGTAGCTATAATATTCTGAAATGTGCTTCATGAATCAAAGCCATAATGTGTTCATTGAGGGTTTAGATTTGCACTTCATGAGATCTAGATTTTCTGCAACTTGCTGAGAAAGGACACACGAAGACAAGAAAGCTTTTTAAGGAGCTACAAAAAAAAAAAAAGAGAGAGAGAGAGAGAGAGAGAGAAAGATTTTAAAAAATAAATAAATAAAACAATCATTTTGGAAGAATCCCTTTTCCTTGCTAAGTAGAATGTGTAAAAGACTGCCGTGTAAAGGTGGTCTCCTTCATTCACTAAAGAGACTAATGGAGCAGGATGTGCCCACTTGTGGAGACACAGCATGTCCTTCTCCAAAGAAGCCACTAAAGGGCCAGGTTGACACTTTGTAATTTATTGAAGAAGGAGAAAATAGGAAACCCAACGTCACAAAGGCTTTTCATGGATTTTATAAAGGACGGGGATTCAGAATAAGCTTAGAGAGCTGAACTCAGCAGAAACACTTTGCAATTCTATACTGAACAGAGAAATCACACACCCCGTACGCTGGCCAAAACATAACAGATCTCAACAGCCACCACAGCACATACATATGAGTTAAATGGGAAATTCCTTTTATTTTTAAGCTAAAATCTACTTTATAATTAGTTTTTACCACAGAATAACCCGTATGCAGACGGCGTTTCCAAGCGGGCTTTGTCGAACATTTCCTACACATTCACCATGGGACAACCCCGTTATGGACAGTGCAAAGATAAATGACCTACTTCCAGTTACCACGTAATACCAAAGCATACGACGTACATGCTGACACGACGATGTGAGAATGTGTGGGGGATACAGAAGCAACAGTAATTAGAGAACTCGAGGAAAACCTGACGAAGAAAAGGATGCTTCAGATGGGCTCAAAGCGTAAAAGAGATGACCAGAGCACAAGGCAAGAAGGGCAGCAGAGGCAGCCAGGAAAGTAACACCAAAGGGGTGACAGAGGCAACTCCGGAGAACGGTGGCAAGGTCAGTAGGACTGCAGCCCAGCGCATGTTTGGGAGGCGTGAAAAGAGACAAGGCGAGAGAGACAGACGGGAAGGTGGGAGGTGTGGCTGAACCACTGGAGAAGCACCAGAGGCTCAAAGGATACAAAACCTGGGATGAACAAGATCTCACCGGAAGCAGGTCTTCACCTGGACCCTGAAAGATGGCACAATTGGCCAACTTCCTCCTGATACACAGGACATTCGGTGACTGCTGGCCACAAGTGTTCTGAGTCCCACGGAGAAACCACCACAGAATTTAATGGGCTCTCACATCCAGTGAAAACAAACGGTAATCAGTACGACTACAAGTCAAAGCATGCCAAAGAAGAAACGTATCCACCACACTCCAGGCCCCTAGAAAACACTTCGGCTTCCATCCAGAGGGAGGAGTCCAACGACAAAAAAGTCCACTGTCTGCAGTGTTGACGGTGGCACACAATCCTCCACCCGGTGTCTAATCTTCTCCAACTGCGATACCTAAGCTGGTAGCCAGTAGCCTCATGTGGCTATTTAAATTGAACTAAAATGAAATTAAATTTAAAATTTGATTCCTTCGGTGTGCTAGCCACATTTCGAGTACCCACGGCATATGTGGCTGGCGGCCACGGTGGGATACAGGACGTCTTCCTCACTGTGGAAAAACCTGTTGGTGGATGCTGTCCTGGAGTCACCATCACAGGAAGAATAGGGGAAAACTCCCGAAGCACAAAAGGATCTCCCACTCTGAGATCCTCAGATCACTCGGCACTGAACTAGGGTTACACCGGTATATTCAATAGGTTTGTCAAATTGAATTTTAATAGAAAAGAACGAACTGCGGAAATGGCGTAGTCATATATAACCCACGAGGAATAATATCTCTGCAGAAACTCTATGAATAGATTCTGCAACTGAAACTTTGTATCAGATGTTTAAAAGTAACTATATAGTACACAACTGCAAAGGAGTTTGGCAAAATGGATACAGCCAATTAAAAAAAAAAAAAAAAAAGATTAGGTGCAGCTAACTTTCCACAATAGATGGCTTCCAAAATAGGTATCAGAAAAATGAATGACGTTTCACATTTTGTAAGTGAAGCTTAGGCGCACCTGGGTGTCTCAGTCGGTTAAGCGTCCAACTTCAGCTCAAGTCATGACCGCGCTGTTCCAGAGTTCAAGCCCTGTGTCAGGCTCTGGGCTGACAGCTGGGAGCCTGGAGCCTGCTTGGGATTCTGTGTCTCCCTCTCTCTCTGCCTGTCCTACTCCTGCTCTGTCTCTGTCTCTCTCAAGAATAAACATTAAAAAAAAAAAAAAAAAAAAAAAAGTGAAGCTTACCATTTAAAGGAATCCTGTGGAAAACCAATCTATAAAGAGAATTACTATCTCTTAATTGACCCAATTAGAATGTCAAAAACTGGACTACTTTCTTCAACCTAAAAAAAATGACAATTTTATGTTTTTAGAAGCAGGTCTGGAGAGTGAATGGCCATGGAGCCAGCACTGACCAAAAGAAAAACGGTGTCAGGGCGCAAGTATTCTTCCTTTCTCTCCCAGGATGAACTATCCCAAGGCACGTACACACTTAGGTGGCTCAGACATATTTTATTCGCAAGAATCTCAGTGAGCCAAGGGAAAAGGAGAAAAATTCTATAGAAAATGGGCAAGAGAACTGAACAGACACCTCACAAAAGAAGATGTCTCCAGAGCTAATTCCATCTCATTAGTCATGAGAAAAATGCAAACCAAGATCCCAAATAGATACCGCTAAATACTTAAGAGTTAAGATTTTTAAAAAGCTAACAATGCCAAATTGCTAGGTTGGAATAAATGGCAAACCCAAACACTGCTCCTGAAAGTGCAATCGGGGGCGTCTGGGTGGCTCCGTCGTTGAGCGTCAGACTCTTGATTTTGGCTCCGGTCATGATCTCACATCGTGAGTTCGAGCCCCACACCAGGCTCCACGCTGACAGTGAGGAGCCAGCTTGAGATTCTCTCTCTCCCTCTCTCTGCCCCTCCGTGCGCGTGTGCAAGCTCTCTCTCTCTCTCTCTCTCTCTCTCACAAGATAATTAAGATAAAATAAACTTGAAAAAAAAAAACAAATTAAAAAAAAAAAAGAGCAAAATGGTAAAACACCTTTGGAAAATCATTTGGGATTCTTGACGGAGGCTAAACGTACAGACACCCGCTAACATACGCTTCCAGGCCGAGGTAAACAGATACTGGACAGAATGGTATGCACATGTGCGCCAGCAACACGTAGAAAATGCTGATGGAGCCTCATCTCTAGTAGCCAAAAGTAAAAAGACACCAATGCCAGTCAACATCGCAATGGATGAACTGTAAAATACGCACACCGCAACTAATTTCTCCACAGCAGAACAGTGAATAAACTATACACGTGTAAGAACATGAAGGAATCTCACAAAAATTATGGAGCACAGCCATTTCTATTAAGTACAAAAATAGGTCAAATCATATTGGGAGGGGTGTGATGGGTATTAAAATTCCTTAAAATAAGAACAAAAGCCACAAAGATCTGGTGTCACAACACTGGTGATTTCCAGAAGGAAAAAGAAGAGCTAGAAACTAAGCTGGGACAGGGTGCAGGGGGACTTGTGGAAGGCTGGTCATACTAATTTCTCTATCTGGTGGCTTCACGGCTACTTTCTCTGTGATAATTTATGGAGCTGGACACTTTTCTGTACTTTTTCTTTTTTTAATATGAATGTATTTCACACACACACACACACACACACACACAAACGTTTAAAAGAAAAAGTTTTCACACACACACAGCCAGGCGACTCCCATTTCACTCCACTCATGGTCACCTTTCAAACTCCTCCCTCGCAGACTAACTCACCTCGTGGAGCGCTTTACTAATTAACGGTGAAACACTGATACTCTCTCCTCCTTCTGGATGGATCTGGACATTCACTTTTTGATAAAGAATCTGAAAAGAGAACATGACATACTGTAAAGGAACTGTTGGTTTTTTGTTTGTTTTTTTTTTTTTTTAATGTTTATTTATTTTGGAGAAAGAGAAAGAGACAGAGCCTGAGCAGGGGAAGGGCAGAGAGAGAGAGGGAGACAAACAATCTGAAGCAGGCTCCAGACTCCGAGCTGTCAGCACAAAGCACAAAGTGGGGCTCGAAGTCACGGACTGCAAGATCGTGACCTGAGCTGAAGTCAGACATTTAACCGACTGAGCCACCCAGGTGCCCCTAAAGGAACTGTGTTTTAAATTTGCCTTACTTTACAACATAGACTGGAAATTTTGAAAGCACTCTTTTGAGGAAAAAACTGCTACTTCATAATGAACACTTTTTGGTAACAGGCTTACTTCAGGACTTCCTGAATGGCTTCCCAATTTGAGAAGTGGGCACCAATGGTGAAAAACCTGGTGTATAATGTACTGAATGACGAGGATATGAAAAGGAGAATTCCAGAATCTCCTCCTATATTCTTATACCCTCTATTTATTTCTTCTATATTTTTTGCAACAAAAGTATTATCCACTCTTAGGCAGATCCCGTAAATTTTGGGAAACTGAGCATCTCCCCAACCAAAACTCCGTCCTCTACCATTTCCAAAGGACTTCCAAGTTCCCTGGTGGTCTAGTGGTTAGGATTCGGCACTCTCCGAATGACTTCCGGGGATGGTATCACCACTGGTTTTTTAACATATTTTCCATGACCATTTCTCATGTTTAATTCTTGACAACACTAATTTCTTCCATTATATCCAATAATTTACCTCTTAATATTGCCTCCTACCTTTCTCCCTTACTATAATAAGCCAACAACACCACCTTCTATCCAATATCTTCAAATCCCTTTTCACATAAGTGACAAGCTATTTTTCTTCCATATTATTTAAAAAAACAATCCCAAGATCTCAGATCCACACACCCAACAAATCAGATTTCATACAGTTTGGGAGTTACTTTACTGGAACACTTACTTCTGTCTGCAGATTGCTGCTCGCTGCCAGAAGAAGTTCAATGCTGCCAGGAGGGCAATGTGTCAAAGCAAAAGCCATGAGCTCCTGACGCGTGGCCAAGTCCTGGTAATTTTCTGACTGTCCTAACTGGCTACAAACATCCCAACTCTTAGAATAACCTACAAAATGAGCAAGAAAAAACAAACGGATTTTCACCAGAAGAAAAATCTCCAATCTAACATGAGAAACTCAGTGGATTTCTGCTCAGGTCTTGTGTCACCAAAGCACAATCTTGGTCATTAGAGATGCGTAACTTTTTTTATAAGCAGTAAGAAACACATAAGGATCTAAAGTAAAGTAGAAAAGAAATACTGGGCTGGCTTATTATCCAGAAAGGTTAGCAATATCCCACCTGTTTTTCTGATAAACTCTGTTTCCTTTTAGAATACCTGACAATGACTACCCGTCATCTACTTAGCTTTGACAGTGAGTAAAAAGCTAAGTCAGAGATCTGAATTCGGAAGACCTGAGGATACAGCCCAACACTGCTAATATTTAGCACTTGTGTGTGCCTGAGAGAGTCCCAGATGTCACAGCTCCTTTACTACCACAAAGGGACAGTAATAATGCCTTCCTCCTTGAGTTGTTGAAAGATTAAATCACGTTTATATTTAAAAGCCACTTTGTAAACTTGCCAAGTGTGAGAAAAGAAAAACCATTACAGGCAGCTACACAGACACATTCACTTTATAGAAGACAGAGATCCAAGGACAGCGCAAGGCACGCTCTCCGTCGTGGCACTAAGCAGAGATGTTTGCTGCACAATGTTATACTCCAGTAAAATATAGTTTTATCTGTCACTGAAGGAGTTCTAGTTTGAAAGGGTTTGTTTGTTTTTTCTAAGTACTAAGTTCCATTTTGAAAGGGTTTGCTTTTTCTAAGTACAAAGGCCTGGGTCCAGAACAATTTCTCTAAACATATGAAGTAAAAATCCAGGTACTACGCCTTACGGGAATAAAATTCTTTAACAAAGCTCTCTAAATAATTTTAGAATAATACACGTTTTCTTCAGACAACCATAATTATTCTGAACTTAATGTTACAAAGTCAATATTGGTTAATATCAATAGTGGCTTAATAACTGGTTAATGTTAATATTGGTTGGTATTCTGAATGTAGGTAGCTTTTATGAAACGGATTTTCTAATGCTGATATTACAAACCACAGTGCTTTCCCCTAGACTCTTAAACATTTTCATAGATGTACTGAAAACGATTTTTTTCTTTGACCAAATATCAGGCTCTGTTGAAGCTTCTTCCCAACTAGGCCTACACCTTGGCCTGGCTGAGCCTGCATACTCCAGTTTCAGCAATAATCCTACAAAAAAGTCAGTTTAGAGAGAATCTCCCACCCTTGACAACTGATCATTGCTGATATGTGAGCAAATTCCCCATCCCTCATCCCTGATATCTAATCACCCTGGCCTGCCTTCAGCAAGAATCCTGTTAAGGCAGGTCAGAAAGAATGCCACGAACCTTGATGTCTCGTGCTAATTTTCCATCCACTGACCCCCTACCATGCTCCTTGGCTTTAAGTCGCCAGCTGTCTTTCTCGTATTTGGCATTGAGTCTCTTCTCTCTCCCTTAATGCAATAGTTTTAACATCTATTGCAAAAGTCCTGAATAATGTCTTCCTTACAATTTTTAAGAAATGACAGAATATTTTTCTTTAACGGTATACACGAAGTGCAAAACTCTTAAGTGCACACTCCATGAGTTATTACGAGGTGAAGCACTACATTTTTAACCACTCGCTATGAAAGCAAAGACACTAGGTAAAAAGATACGCTTGATTTTTTTTGTTTTTTAAATATGAAATTTATTGTCAAATTGGTTTCCATACAACACCCAGTGCACATCCCAACAGGTACCCTCCTCAATGCCCATCACCCACTGTCCCCTCCCTCCCACCCCCCATCAACCCTCAGTTTATTCTCAGGCTTTAAGAGTCTCTTATGGTTTGGCTCCCTCCCTCTCTGTAACTTTTTTCCCCCTTCCCCTCCCCCATGGTCTTCTGTTAAGTTTCTCAGGATCCACATAAGAGTGAAAACGTATGGTATCTGTCTTTCTCTGTAGGACTTATTTCACTTAGCATAACACTCTCCAGTTCCATCCGTGTTGCTACAAAAGGTCAGATTTCATTCTTTCTCATTGCCAAGTAGTATTCCATCGTATATATAAACCACAACTTCTTTATCCACTCATCAGGTGATGGACATTTAGGCTCTTTCCATATTTTGGCTATTGTTGAAAGCGCTGCTATAAACATTGGGGTACAAGAGCCCCTGTGCATCAGCACTCCTGCATCCCTTGGGTAAATTCCTAGCAGTGCTATTGCTGGGTCATAGGGTAGGTCTATTTTGAATTTTTTGAGGAACCTCCACACTGTTTTCCAGAGCGGCTGCACCAGTTTGCATTCCCACCAACAGTGCAAGAAGCCTCCCGTTTCTCCCCATCCTTTCCAGCATCTATAGTCTCCTGATTTGTTCATTTTGGCCACTCTGACTGGCTTGAGGTGGTATCTCAGTGTGGTTTTGATTTGTATTTCCCTGATGAGGAGTGACGTTGAGCAACTTTTCATGTGCCTGTTGGCCATCTGGATGTCTTCTTTAGAGAAGTGTCTATTCATGTTTTCTGCCCATTTCTTCACTGGATTATTTGTTTTTCGGGTGCAGAGTTTGGTGAGCTCTTTATAGATTTCGGATACTAGCCCTTTGTCCGATGTCATTTGCAAATATCTTCTCCCATTCTGTCAGCTGCCTTTTAGTTTTGCTGGTTCCTTTGCAGTGCAGAAGCTTTTTAATCTTCATGAGGTCCCAATAGTTCATTTTCGCTTTTAATTCCCTTGCCTTTGGAGAAGTGTCAAGTAAGAAATTGCTAGGGCTGAGGTCAGAGAGGTTTTTTCCTGCTTTCTCTTCCAGGGTTTTGATGGTTTCCTGTCTCATATTCAGGTCCTTCATCCATTTTGAGTTTCTCTTTATGATTGGTGTAAGAAAGTGGTCCAGTTTCATTCTTCTGCATGTTGCTGTCCAGTTCTCCCAGCACCATTTGTTAAAGAGACTGTCTTTTTTCCATTGGATATTCTTTCCTGCTTTGTCAAAGATTAGTTGGCCATACTCTTGTGGGTCCAATTCTGGAGTCTCTATTCGATTCCATTGGTCTATGTGTCTGTTTTTGTGCCAAAACCATGCTGTCTTGATGATGACAGCTTTGTAGTAGAGGCTAAAGTCTGGGATTGTGATGCCTCCTGCTTTGGTCTTCTTCTTCAATATTACTTTGGCTATTCGGGGTCTTTTCTGGTTCCATACAAATTTGAAGATTGCTTGTTCTAGCTTCGAGAAGAATGCTGGTGCAATTTTGATTGTGGTTGCATTGAATGTGTAGATAGCTTTGGGTGGTATTGACATTTTGACAATATTTATTCTTCCAATCCATGAGCATGGAATGTTTTTCCATTTCTTTGTATCTTCTTCAGTTTCCTTCATAAGCTTTCTATAGTTTTCAGCATACAGATCTTTTACATCTTTGGTTAGGTTTATTCCTAGGTATTTTATGCTTCTTGGTGCCATTGTGAATGGGATCAGTTTCTTTATTTGTCTTTCTGTTGCTTCATTATTACTGTATAAGAATGCAACTGATTTCTGTACATTGATTTTGTACCCTGTGGCTTTGCTGAATTCATGTACCAGTTCTAGCAGACTTTTGGTGGAGTCTATCAGGTTTTCCATATATAATATCATGTCATCTGCAAAAAGTGAAAGCTTGACTTCATCTTTGCCTATTTTGATGCCTTTGATTTCTTTTTGTTGTCTGATTGCTGATGCTAACACTTCCAACACTATGTTAAACAACAGCGGTGACAGTGGACATCCCTGTTGTGTTCCTGATCTCAGGGGGAAAACTCTCAGTTTTTCCCCATTGAGGATGATATTAGCTGTGGGCTTTACATAAATGGCTTTTATGATGTTTAAGTATGTTCCTTCTATGCCGAACATAAAAAGATATGCTTGAGCTTTCCTACATTCAGAGACAGCTACAGAAAGCAGATCATTTAGTAGAGAGTCTATGATCAGACAACATCAATTCCTACCCCATGGGGGAATATGTTCTTTCATAGTGAAATTATTCTACACACACACAGACACATACAAATCTGACCTTCCAGAGACTGGAATTTAAATTTCAATATAGAAAATTTTAGGGTTGCAGCCTACTTCCTAACTTCTCAAGATCAGTGTGAAAAGCACTACGTTATCCTTTTTTAAAAAAAATTAAAGACTAGAAACATTACTCACAAATCATAGATAATTCAAAAATTTCAAATTTTCTTTTATATAATACATGAAAAGGCATTAAAATATTTTATATAAAATTGTTCTTAAAATTATGAGCATATTTTTAATAGACAATGGAAAGCAACCAAAATCTCAGCTAAAATATAACCCCTGAGCCCATTAAGTACTTACATTAATATATAAGCACAAAGAATACAGACTGATTAGTGCTCATAAAAGGTTTCTCAAGTCTTTTGAAGAAAATGTGCCTGGCTTCCCAATCAGGCCAATTGATTTCAGAACAGACCTTTTCCATTACTCATCATGCAAAGCGGACCTGGGCAAAGTGTTAAGTAATTTGTCTATTTCACCTGTGGCCATCAGCTCCTGACAATGCACATTGGCTGCTTTGTAGTCATGGAAACGAAGTGCTTGTTCCACTAGAAGGATCAGAACCTGTCCACGCCTTTCTTCTGGGTCTTCACCTGTAAACACATGCAAACAACTTAATGATTATGGCAGCATCAATTAATAAAACAGCTCATTAACATTGTATTTTGAATTAATTAAAAAATAAAAGGTAGAGATTAGACTGATTTTTTAAAAGATTATAGGAAAAATGTCAAGGCAACTTTGACCTTCCAATCTATTTATTAATCCTGGAATTAGCTCTCATTCTCCTAAGAGATCAATGATCAGTATCAGCCCCAGACCAACCATTCCAACCTAAGTGGGGAGAGAAAAAGTTTTCCTCCCAGTAGTGGCATTAAATATTTTGCTATTTTTTTTTAATATTTTGCCCTTTGAAAGGTCTATTTCTGATTATAATTAACAAATGACAAATACAAAGAGGGGAGCCTTAAACACACAGTAAAGTGGTTATAACTTTATGGTTTCACTAACAGTACTATCTTTTATTTATCATAGTAAGCATGCAGGCTCTCAGAAAACATACCAAAATTCAGTTTACGGTAACACAAGATCTTAATCTCTCAAAAAGATTCTTAGAAGTCAATTTAGATGTGATGTCCTTCTTTGACATCTCTACACTTCCTTCACAAAAAAAGTATGGTTTAGGTGACCTCCTACATGTTTCTTCACTTTTCATTTTCAGAATACCAATTTATTGGGATTATTGTTTTAAAAATCTACATCTAGCATCAGAATTTAAGATCTCTCAAGACAGGGGTCCCTTCCCTTGTTAAATTCTCAGTACCTCCAAGTCATACATATAATTGGGGTTCAAAAAAAATACTCAGTGAAATGAGTAGAGATTCTATTATAATTCAAAGTTACAACATAAACACAATTTGTACACTTAGGCAAAAAAAAAAAAAGTAAACAAGTTATATGTTAATCAAGTAATGAAACTTTAAAATTATTTTCAATATTTCCAAAAAGAAAAAGGAAAAATGCAATGATCCTTGCATTTTTAAGCTATAATGCAGTTTGGAAGAAAAAGTAAACATATCACAGAAAGGTTTGAATGAAAGTTTTAAAATATGTTACCGTTAATCTCTATCCTGTGTTTCACAGATTTAAAATCCAAGTATTGGCCTAAGCTAATTGAAAGGCATTAGGTTTTGCTTTTTTTTAAGAGAGTATAGAACACTATGATTCATAATAGTATTATTATTAGAACAACAAACCCATGTTCTGTAACACTGACACATAATACTGGAAATGGAACAATATGCACAAAGTTTCTCAAAAATACATGCACATATCACACTTAATATAAAACCTATTTCCTAGATAATCCTCTCAAAATGTTTGCATTTATTCAGAATATCTAAATAAAAAAATGAAAGGACCAAGGGTGATTTTTTTTTTCATAAGACAGCTTGGCTAGGTGGCAAAGATATTTTGCAGATATAAAGCCTCTAGTCAGCTGACTTTAAGGATCCATTAATTACCATCATCCAACAATAACAAAAAGGTGGAAAGAAAGGATAAGAGTAAAGGATTCAAAGTGAGAAACTTCTTAACTGTGAAATCATCAATAGATTGTTTCACTTCTTTATCCCTGTTTTCTCACATTCAAAGTAAGAGTCATATCTTTGCTATAAGGGCAGTAACAAGTAACTTAGATAAGAATAAAAGCATAAGGGGAGGATTATTATTGTAGTTAATGTAAACTTTTACATGGAGATAGGTTAAATGGTCACCTTCAAGTCCAAAGTTCAAATATTTAACTGTTTTTCTTTCTAGAAAGTTCCAATCTGAACAGGTGGATTAGTGGGAAAACATAACCAAAAACAGCCTAAAAGAATGATCTAGAAAAATATTGCAAACAAAACAAAACAAAACAAATTCTTAACAGCCAGGAGTATGGCCAGACAAGACACCTATTAAAGGAGCTCTTGGGTGGCTCAGTTGGTTAAGCATCCAACTTTGGCTCAGGTCATGATCTCACAGTTCATGAGTTCAAGCCCCGTGTTGGGCTCTGTGCTGACAGCTCAGAGCCTGGAGCCTGCTTTGAATTCTGTGATTCCCTCTCTCTCTCTGTCCCTCTCCTGCTCATGCACTGTCTCTCTCAAAAACAAGTAAACATTTAAAAAAAAAAAGCCATCTATTAAAATGATTCTGATATTTAGTCTGAAAGACAGAGCATAAATGGTGGCATGATAAGGCTTTGAGTATATGAAATATAATTTAAGCCACATCCACAATTTCTCTGACACTCCTTTCTAAAGATGGAGCACAGTGACCCTCCCATTGACAGGGACTGGTTAGTGATTTACTTGACTAGACTTCCAAGACTAGGTCATAAAGGACACGAGGGCTTCCTCCTCAGTCTCTCATGGTTCAACTGCTTGAGGAACAATTAGGTGTCATGTTGACAGAACAGTTAAGGAGCCCTATGAAGAGGTCCATGTGGCAAGGAACTGAGGCCTCTTGCCACCAGCCAGGAAGAAACTGAGGTCTCTTCCAACAGCCGAGTAAGCCAGCTCAGAAGCAGATTATCCGGGCCCAGTTAAGCCTTCAGGTGGGGCCCATATGTATTTCCCTTATACTTGGGAGGGCCCATGTGACTGCCTCCATGAATAAGACACAATGGCAATGAAACTGCCCAAATTCCAAAACTGGATTAGAAAACTCCATGAAGCTTTTTCTGGTTTCTCTCGGAACACTGACTCTGGGACCCCTCAGCCATCACGTAAGAAGTACTGGGACTCTGAGGCCACCATATGGAAAGACCACAAGGAGAAACCATAAAGAGAAGAGACAAGGTCCTGACTATTTTATCTCCCAGCTATGTAAGTCTTCCCAGACCATGTGCCAGGCATGTAAGTAAAGCAACCTTTGAGATGAACCCATCTATCTCTCGACACTATCTGAGTGCAATTTCATGAAAGATCCTGAACTGCCTGGCTGAGCCCAGTCAACCTCCAGAACTGGGAGAATAAAAATCAAATGATTTTGCTTTAAGTCACTAAACTTTGGGGTGGTCTGTAAGGCAGCAATAGATAACCAAACACCCTGTGCGCTTCAGATCAATGTCACCAGCTTTGTGATTCCTTTCTTAATTACCCTCCTCACTGGGCAAAATATTAGCATTGCCTTTCTTCCAACCTCTGTAACATTTGGTTGCAGAAGCCAGGTACACATCATGTCCTGTGTTGCAGCATAGTTTTCTGCTTCCTCAGCCCTCTAAGATTCCAAATGCCCGGAGGGCAGAAGCTGCGTGGAACAGAACTTTGTATCCAAAGTATCTAGCGGTACTACTTTACCTCTCTGTGCTTCCGCTTCCTCATCTGTAAAACGCAGGGAACAAGAGGTTGTTGTACATCACCGAAGAGCTACTACATAAAAAGGAGTATCCGGGCACCTGGGTGGCTCAGTCAGGTTGAGGATCGAGCCCTACACTGGGCTCTACACTGAGCATGGAGCCTGCTTAGAATTCTTTCTCTCCCTCTACCCCTCTCCCCAGCTCATGCTCTCTCTAAAAATTATAATAAATAAAAAAATTTTTAAATGTTTATTCATTTTTGAAAGACAGAGACAGAGCACAAGCAGGGGTGACGCAGAGAGAGAGGGGGACACAGAACCCGAAGCAGGCTCCAGGCTCTGAGCTGTCAGCACAGGGCCTGACGCGGGGCTCAAATTCACGAACTGCGAGATCATGACCTGAGCCAAAGTCGGATGCTCAAGCGACTGAGCCACCCAGGCACCCCTAAAAATTATAATTAATTAATTAAATGAATGAATAGTACAGAAAGGGACTGAAAGAATGTCAATACCATTAAAAATTCCTACAATTTACCAAGATCACTGATATTCCTGTTTCGTGTCAACATGACACAGGACAAAACGGGAAATTAGTCTTAGTGGGTACATAAAAATGCTGGCAGTATCCCTGAGCTGCTTCATTAGTTTCTGTGAAATTTCCTTACGAAAATTTTCCCTGATGAACAGAGCGCTTCAAAGTTTACGAAGTGCTTTTATAGGCATTAACTCCTTCGGGGATCCTGTAACTTGGAGGGTGAAGCAAGGGTATCATTGCCAGTCACCAGAGACAACAGCTGGAGCTAAAGCCACTTTGCAAGCATATGGGACAGTGAGGACTGAAGCGGTTTTCTGACTCCCTGCCCCCAATTTCCGCCCCCACCCTGTCATCCAAATGCCTCACGATGGGTGACAGGTCCCAAAGCTGCAGCGGGCCCACAGGTAAAGATGCTAACTCTCTGCTTTCAGAACTAGAAGAGGACAATGACACAGGACAATTTACTAAAACTGTAGCCCTTAAGAGTAAGTCATTTATATTAAGATTTAAAAACATTTATAAATGTATGTCCCCTAAATATACTAGATATATATGTTTTTAAAAGTTCAAAATATAAACAGAAATCTCACTTACTTTTGAGCCTATGCTATGTGGTTTGGACAAGTCTAACTTCAAACCACTGCTTATAAAACATATGGCCAACAACTGTTTTTGTGGAGATAAGCTTAAGTCAAAAATACAAAAGAAAATTATTAACAGACTCTGGTAAGCAGAACACTGTGGTTAAAGAAACATGAAAGAGTCAGAAAGACTCCTCAGAAGTCAGGCTCTGCTATTTAACCCTGCTGAGCCAGATATTGGACTTCTCTGATCCTTAATTCCCCTTATAAAATGAGAAAAATACCATCATCACCACCATTTAATAGGAGATGAAGTAAGATCACCTATGTGAAAACCCCACCAAACAGTAAATGCACGCATTTTTTTAAGAAATTGTTCAGGTTCAAAAACGCCACACCGAATCTGGGCACCGAAAGTGACCTGGTAGGCCTGACCTGTTCTACACTTAAGCTTTCTGGTGATAAATGCTAATCCTGGCTGCTACTCTTTGTAGCATCCTGAACGAGCCTGTCCTCATTTAAAGGACCAGCAGCTCAGTATGGGTACCCATTTTTATAACGTGCCAATCTTTGCAGAGAAGACAAATCCTTGCTCAAGAACAGCTCCCTGACACCTGGAGGTAGATTTTCTGACTTTAGCCTGGGATGATGGCAAGAATAACACAGAAACCCTACTCTGCAATTTAGCATTCAAAGCTTACCTGCTACCCTCAGCAAGTCAGCAAGGCCCAGAAGCTTGGCGGACTGTCTGTAGCACGTGGGGGATTGGCAGATACACTCCTTGATGAGGCCGATCCGATCAGAGCACAGTCGCACTAAGGAAGAGAGACATACTAAAGACTGGTAACCAGGGACATCACGGAAGAGTGTCATGACTGTCCAAGTTTTAGGTGAGTGAACACAATGAAAGCTTTCAGCCTCCAGATCAAAAAGAATTAAGACACAATTGTTTTTAAAAAAATTACAATTGTTGTTGCTTTTGAATAAATAATGTACAGCTTGGATCTTTTGTCACCCAGCTTCTGAAAGAGTGAAGGTGCTGACGTTCGGGAGCTATGACAAAGCGTCACCTTTTCAACTGCCATGTAAGGCCTCGGAAAATTTTAAAGAATTCACTATCTGTCTCTGAAAACGTCAGATACTTCCTATCACACCTGCACCCCCATTCACCTAACCCCTCCACCCCAAAATCCATCCCATATTCCAAACATCCATATTTCTACTGCCACGTCATCACCCCTGTTTTTAAAGGGCAGGGATCTTTCAAGTGCTCACAGTTCCAATGTATTAACCTTTCTCCAAACCGGCCCTATCTTCTCACTTAAGACAGATATTAGGAAAATAAAACATGTCTGATCACAGTGATTCACACTATAAGATAATTAAGGACACTTAAAGGGAGAAAAAAGCTTCAGCAAAGAGTATTATGTATATGCTACGAAGAGATGTTTTTTTACTTAAGGGAGAGGTATCAACCTTTAAGAAGCATGTCACTATCGGGGAGGCCAGGCCCCCATAATTACAACAGTAGGAACTATAATGACAGCAGCTGACATTCAGTGAGTATGAGCTATATCCCAGACACTGTCATAGGTAATTTACATATATTAACCCTACAAGGCAGAACTTGTAAGGCAGATGCTATTATCTTCAGAGGAAAAAAAGGTACAGAAAGGTCACTGACAAAGTGATGGAACCAGAATTCAACCCAGTCCCTTAAAATGTTTTTCATACCTTCATTCCTTTACCCATTCCCAAATCCATGACTTTATCCCATATATTCTGGGTTCTCCCAAAACTTCTTATAGGTAAGTGGCAGGGGGCCCAGGGGTTGGTGAGATAAAGGAGAGAGGTAGTAGTTTTCTTTGGAATGGGCCCTTTTATTGTACGTTTTCATTATGATTTAATTTCAAACTTACAGAAAAGTTGCCCGAATGATACCAAGAACTCTGTACGTTTTGCCAAGAATAACCACTTGCTAATAATCTGCTCCATTTACACATGCACGTGTGCAATCATGCAGGTGAGCACTCCCTCTCCACACATATACGCACACGAATGCCTGTGTGCACACGTGTGCGCGCACACTCACACACACACCTGTTTTTTCTGAACTACTTGAGAATAAGTTGCATATGTCACATCCTTTTATTCCTAAATACTTGAGTGTACACTGGGTTATTTTAAGAGGGCTATTCATGCATCTGCTAGTACAGTAATCCCTTGTGGCCTTCACTATAAAACGGAAGGTAGACGCAGACTTCAGTTCCTTGCTTCACAATGAGCCGTGCCCCAAATACCCACCTGACGTTAGACTTAGGCTTGGTCATGTGATTTCTGTGGCCATATGCCACGTCTGAGCAAATGTTTAAGAGTCACCGTGGGATCCCACTCCTTATCTTCTTCCCTCCCATGAGAACGCCACTTCACAAAGCCAAGCTGCAGAAATGCCAGTGTGCGAGAACTCACCTTCTATTCCATGGCCCTGAGGCTTTCGAGACTTTTCCTATAGCACAGGCTAGCAAAAATTGACTGATACAGCGTTCTTCAAACTTTTCTCAATCAAAAAATTGTTTTGTTTTTTTCTTAACATTTGCTACTGTTTTACGGGTTTTCCTCCTTGTGTGTATTTTAAGAAAATGTATATTACTACCTCATTATTTCAGATGCAATTACTATGAGAAAGGTACTTTCTGCATGTTTCTCATTTGATTTTCCAAATAAAACCTGCCCTACCGAGATCTCATGGTCAGTCTACATATGTAAGAACCTGGGGTTTCTGTACACACTTTTATAGCCACATTTGATGAATGCTGGTTCTCTCGGGGAAACCCTGGTTTCAATAACTTTAGTAAGCTGACTTCCTTACTATACAGCCATTCTTTCTCTAGTTCAATAAAATCAAAGTTCTACTTTTTCAGTTTTCTAAACTGAAGTCACACATAGCAACAGATCTTCATTTTCTCTGAAGTTCCAAGTTTGGTTCTTTGTCTGTTTCTTGCCCGAAGCAAGGCATAACTACTAATATTTTAAGGACATTAAGTAAATTTGCAGAGTGGAATTCTAATAGAGTGCAATTGCCTTATTCAAACGTCTTTTTACTTTATTTATTTCTCTATTTTTTGAGCCTCTGGACAATCACTAGACCAATTCTCTTTTACTGCTTATTGTAGGACATGCTAAATTATATCTCAAAATGTGATTTCTTGGTTAGGCAAATTCAAGACTTAGATGTTATTATATTTCTATGAAGGAAAGGAGTCTCCGACACTTAAAATTCCTTTTCAAATGGAATTAATGACCATGAAAAAGATATGCACGTATGCATCTTTTAATAGTTGAGGATCCCTCATTTTCCTGTGGATCTCACAAATATAGATCCAGTGTTTTAAACGCACACGCACACACACACACACACACACACACACACACAACTATAACTCTCACAGACACACACACATCTCAGACATAAGAAGCTCTTACCGACCAGCTACACACATGCCAAACGCTCTCATCACCACTTTGTAAGGCACAGACAGGGAATCATGCCCAACAAACCACAGATGCAAAATACCACTTTCAGTCGCTCACGAATGGCACCAAATGTACACAACAGCACAGGCAGTTACTCGTGACATTGCTGAAGTACAAATCTGAATTGGACAGGGGAAGAAGGTGACAATATGCAGCAGTCACTTAGCCGATGAGCAAGAACACCGGAGTTTCCTTATTAAATCTTTTACTTTCACACCACTTCATCAGAAGAGTATGGTCCACTCTTTACAAACACAGGTTTTTGTACCAAACTATCTAGCTTTGAATTCTAGCTCCATCTCTAACTGCGTGACCCTGAGCAAGCTATTTAACCTCCTCTATTTTGATATCATTATCTGGAAGTTGGAAACAATAATAGACACTACTTCATAGAAGACTTTTGAGAACAAATACATATACTTAGAACATGAAAGCTACTCAATAAATGTTAGTTGTATTACTACTACTGACATATGCACAGAAATACTTGTGAAGTATGAGATCCTCTAATGTAAAAATTCTCAATGTTTCAAGACAGAGTTTTCAGGTCTATCTACAGAATATTGTATTATTATCTCCAACTGAGGAAGGGGACATTCAAAAAACACGAAGATGCCACAGGTCACAAAGCTCAGAGCAGATGAATCAGAATTTAAACTCCTACGTGACACTCGTGTGACTCTGTCTTGTTATCGGTGTTAGTCCCCCCCAAGTCAGAAGTGTGCCCTATTCTCTTCATCATTTCAGTTCCTAGAATAGGGTAAGAAGCTAACTTGGGTTTTGAATGGAAGGAAAGCAGAGTAGGAACACGAGAGTGAAGAGATGGTGGGGAAAAGGAACAACGACAAGCAGGTAAGACCACTCGAATTCCACCACCAATTAGACACTAGAACCTCCATGTAAAATAACAAAGATGACACTTGATGCTTGCACGGCCCTTACGATATCCCAGGCACTGTGAACACATGGCCTTCATGTCTATTAGCAATTCTAGAAGTTGTTTATTAGCATCCCCATTTTGTGAATGAGAAAACCTAAACAAAAAGAAAGGTGAAATACGTGTCCAGTCACTAGCTGGACAAAACTGGCTGTGGGTGGCTTTAACCACAGTGCTGTAAGACTGAAAAGTGATTTACCCTACTATAGAAAACACAGGGGACAACTGAAATATCCCACATCTGCCCATGTGAATATTAAGAATAATTTACATAAAACATGAATTTCCAAATGATGGGGAAAAGCACACACGTGTACACACACACACACACACACACACACACACACACTCAAACGTAAGGAATCATTTTTACATGCTATTTCTGTTCCTGTTTTCTATGAACTCTTGAAGTGTCACTCAGTACCCTTAGCCTTCACTTGGTGACCAGTACCAACTCCTGGAGTGTAGGCCAAGGCTTCAAAACAAAGCAGAGTGACAAAATAAACTATGTATGCTATAAAAAAAAATACCTGGACCTTAAGTGTTTAAATACCAAGTTATGTGGTTTGTCCAGTATCCCTGATGACTACAAAAGCATCTTAACCCTAAATTGTATCTACGGCATAAACACAACACACAGGATACAAACGCAGTATCCCGTGTCCCCATCCAGAAAATTTTCTGACATTCATTCCAACAGGAAGCTCCAAATCAATATATCAAGCTGGAAAGCTGTCTGTCAAGACATGAAAGCAAACGTCCTTCTTAAAACACTCTTCAGTCAGGAAATCTCTCAGAAGTAACAGCAGGATAGCAGGTTCAGTCACAGATTCTCAAACCCATCAGATGACGTGCAAACACTGCCAGCAAAATTCCTACTAATGGAGCACCACGGAAAATTACGAGCTCGATTTGTTATTTCAATTCAATTGAACGAATTCATTTGCATTTGGGGAACTGCAAGAATATGTTTTTGTATTACATCAATCTGCCTGGATTAAATAAGCAGCTAAAATACACTCATAGACAGGGGCGCCTGGGTGGCTCAGTCGGTTGAGCATTCCACTTCGGCTCAGGTCATGATCTCACAGTTTGTGAGTCCCAGCCCCGTGTCGGGCTCTGTGCTGACAGCTCGGAGCCTGGAGCCTGTTCGGATCCTGTGTCTCTCTCTCTCTCTGCCCCTCCCCCTCTCATGCTCTGTCTCCCTCTCCTTCAAAAATAAATAAACATTAAAAAGAATTTTTTTAATAAAATACACTCATATACAGAGTCAAAGCTATGAGGGCTTGGCCCAACCAGGGCAAAAGTTTCCTAGTGCTGTATACTCTCCCGGGCTGACGGGCTGAACACCTCAACTGAAAATATAAGTGTTTCAGGGGAGACAGGTAATGATTTAAGACATCTCAGAATAAAATGAAAATGTTTTTTAGTAACTCTGATGAATCTTCACAATTTTAAAAAGCTTTGAGCTCAAAAAACACAATTTTCCAGTGATTTAACAATCTCCTTAAATGTACTTGTTTAAGATGCTACAGGATATGTATAATCACCTAGAAATTACTTCCAAACAATAATATTCAAGGTAACACAAATACTACCTTTTTCAAGTCTAATAAATTTATCTGACAAACTCTAATTTGTAGTAAAACTACAATGGAAACCCACATGAAAACACGAGAAGGTCTCAACTGACTTCTATCCCCTAAGATCCATCTGACTCAAACCCTACACAGGACAAGGACACCAAGGAACCTGTAACAGGACACCACTGTCCAAAGGTACAAGGAGTTTTGGAGGAGGAGGAGGAGGAGGAGGAGGAGGGGGAGGGGGAGGAGGAGGAGGAGGAGGAGGAGGAGGAGGAGGAGGAGGAGGAGGAGAAGAAGAGCCAATGCTAGTGAAAATGCATCAAAAACCAGAGACGGAAACAACTCAGCTATAGCTTCCCCACTCCCAATTCCCAACATTTCCAGGTTTAAGAATAAAGATAAGAAATTACATGGAAGGCACCAAGCATACTGCTAATGATCAAGCTACCCGCTTTATTTAGGGCACGGAGGTCTGGAGTTCAAGGCAACAGAAAATCTATCTCCCACTTGTCACGTAAGGTTCAGGACACTAGGAGACACACACTGTCCTCACCGCACAAAGTACATAATGATCACAAGTGACTGTGTATCAGCAGGCTTGTCTTGGGTGGTACTTACTCAACCTGTACATTTAGGTAAAAGAACTTGAGCATTGTTAAGATATCGCTAGGAATTAAACTCTAAGCAAGAGCTTCCTGTCATTCTTCCTTTTAAAAAAATAGTATCAATTTAAGAATAGTCTGTACTGAGCATAACAAAATAAACTATGATCATGTACAGCTACTTAAATGTATGAAACTGAAACAAAATACAGAAACACTGCATCATCAAAAACTGATGAAGATCTGAAAGTCTATCTGTAATCCCCCATTTCTTTTTGTTTTTATCCAATAGCCTCACGGCTGTTACTAACATTATTCCTTTTAATGGCATAACTGAGAACTTAAAAAATAAATTTATAGTAAGACATCGGCTCTGTTTTTTTTAGATATCCACTTAAGATTTCATTTGAAAATGGGGCAGAGAGTAGGATCTATTGCTAATGGATTAAATGGCCAGAGGTAATGCTAATAATTCAATGCAAAACAACTGAATACTAAGTTAATAATGCAACACTAAATGGAAAACTCACCTTGCAAAGGCAGGATCTTTACCCCAAATTCCTCAAGACATCCAAGGGCTTGGATAAGATCGAGCTCCTCTTGAATGGCCACAGGTCTATCTGTTATCAGCTGTAAGCAGCACCTAGGGGAAACCAGGTAAATTCTGTTGTTTTGGTTTTTTTTTTTTTTTTAAATAACACACGTTTGGCTAAGTTGCCTTTCTGTATTCAACAACGTGAGATCCAACACACATTTATCAAATACTCACTCCACGCCAGGTTCTGCTAGATGCTGTCTATTACCTTCCTGAGTCCTCATAGCAATCCTGTGTGATAGGCAAATAGCATCACCTCCTTTCTAAGGAAGCCAAAATTGAAGCTCAGAGAGGTGAAGTAAGTCGCACAGGGTTATGCTGATAGTAGGTAATGGTACCACAGTGTGAAGCAAAATGTGTTAACTCTGCCTTTAACACTCTTTTTACTGCTGACTCCAAAGGTGATAATCATACAGGAAAGGTTTAAAAAAGGAGACAGATTTCAGGTAATTTCCACTTATTCTTCTAGGGAAAACAAACATCTTGTTTCGGTGACAATTTTGTTTCCCAAAGGAAAAAAGACTAACCTAAGAAACTGCACAAAGGATATTTTTCTGATCAGAAAGAAGAGTCTGTTGGTAATGCAATAGTGAAATGAAAGCGAAACAGGAGAAAGTGACTTTGCTAAACTAAGAATTTGTGATACCCTATGGAGGATTTTAAGCAAGTTTTTAAAAATCCAAACAAAGTGTCCTTAATAAATATTTTAATTAACCAACTTTCTGAAAGGTGCATGTGGAAGGACATTGAGACACAAGCCTAGAAAGACTGGTAGAGATCAGGCCAGGAAGGGCTAATGGTGCTAAAATCATGGACCACCTGATGAAGATCCCATGGCCCCAGTACCCATCTGTATGATGGACAGAGGTCTACCTTGCTTGCAAAACTTTAAAATTTAAATAAGATGAGCACTAACATATACTGCTGACTCAAGAGGAAAAGCGACAGAACCTTGTGGTATCTACCAAAATTCTATCTTTGAACTATCTTTGAACCCAGGAATTCCCAGTTCTAGCAATTTATACTACAGACAGACGAGCACACGCCCACACATAAGTAGGGATGTTGAGTATCATGGTGTTTTTAAAATATAAGAGGGACACCTGGGTGGCTCAGTGAGTTAAGCGTCCAACTCTTGATTTCAGATCAGGTCATGATCTCATGGTTCATGAGATCCACGTATCAGGTTCAGGAGTCCATGGCAGGCAGGCTCTGTGCTGATAGTACATAGCCTTTTTGGGATTCATTCTCTCTCTCTCTCTCTCTGCTCCTCTCCCACTCATGCACGTGGACATGCTTTCTCTCTCTCAAAATAAACTTTAAAATATAAGACAATGCATTAAATCACAAGCTAATCAAATAAATTCTAGAAAGTCAAACAATGGAATATTCTACAACCATCAAAAGAGAATGAATCAAGCCTACAGGCACTCATGAAAAAACCTTCAGAATAGATCATAAGTGGAAATAACAAGATGCAGAAAGGTATGCATCCATTTGTGACTTAAGAAGAGGGTAACGTTCAAGAAGGTATTTTGGAAAGATACATAGGAAAATGACTTAAAAAGATAGCTAAGGGATAAAGTTAGGGCAACAAGAATGAAGAGAGAATTATCAGAAATATCCATTTTTCTATTGTTGAATATTTTTATCTCATTGGATGTATTACTTCCTCAATTAAAAAACTAGTTCAGTGGTGTCTGGGTGGCTCAGTCGGTTGAGTGTCCAACTTCAGCTCAGGTCATGATCTCATGGTTTGTATTTGAGCCCCGCACTAGACTCATTGCTGTCAGCACGGAGCCCGCTTTGATCCTCTGTGCCCTCTCCCCCCACCTCCTCTGTCCCTCTCCTGCTCATGCCCCTTCTCAAAAACAAATAAACATTAAAAAACTAGCTCATGATAATTTAATCAATAAGAATGTAAGGGCTATTTTCTATATTAAATATTACTGTCAACATTTCAATATACCCAGCCTTACAGATCATAATCAGTCTGGTGCCACCTTACACACACATATGGCATCTTTTCCAAATTAACGTGTGTCCTTGTGGGAGAAAAAGGGATGGGATGAGAGGGAAATATCAGAATTGTAGATTTAAAAACAATCTCTGAAAACTCCTGCCAAAAAGATTTAGGTCAAACACAACTCCCAGTTTTAAAAGCTATTCTATTTGATATTTTCATCGTCTGAAATAGAAACACAATCCCTTAGGAGAGAAGAAAAAAAAATTTACTATTTTTAACAACTCTGTCAAGTCCAATAACACGGTTTGAGAAAACATGGTTCTCTCTGTAATAAGATATCACTGGTGGGGGGAAAGTTTCCTTTAAGCTTTTAGCTACTAGTCATTTGGGGGGGAAAATTAATCTAAATAGGTACCACAATCACTACAACCAAATTAATTCCTAATGGGCCTAAAATTTCTATGTGAAAATATAACTATCAAAGTAGTGAAAAACAACATGAAAAACTCTTATAATGGTCTTGGGAATTAAAGGTCTTTCAAAGGATGACACACAAGATAGAAACTATAAAAGAAAACAATCAAAATCTTTAAAGATTCTGAACAGCGATTTGAAAATCATACATAATAAAAACTTGACAATGTGGTTAAAACATGTAAGAGATGCAAAGGGTAAATGTAAGCTCTTAAGAATCAACAGTAAAAAGATCAACACTAAATCTCCAGGACAACAGGCCAAAGAGAAACAGAATTCACAGTCCAGAAATTTCCACCTGGAAGGGACTTTGAAGCTTTATCATCTAATCAGGTCCCTCATCCCCAAACAGAGCAAAGTCATGCAAAGCATATGGCCATTGCCTAAATGTGCTAAAAATTTCCAGAACTTGAATTTACAGGCCATCTCATAAATCCTTTCTAAGAGAAAAGATATACAATCTTACAGATCATCAGCCAGAAAGACTGGGAAAGTATGCTGGAGAAAAGGGGTCACGGGAAAGCTGATGAATATTCATAACGTAATTATCTTTCTGTATTCAAGCAATAAGTAACTGTGCCCCGTGGAGGACAGTCAATCTGCGCCTGTGGTGATATATTTTGTAAAGAACAAAACCAACAGTGGAGTCTGTGTATTCTGACTTCCCCCCTCCCTCTTCTGGAAGAACGTGGAATTACTCTACCTGGCCAGATCCATGCAGCTATCAGTGAGGCTGGTAGAAGCGTTAAAGTACTCTCTGCTGGCGGCCAAAACCAAGTCAATACTTCTTTCATAACTGACCCTGCACTGGGTCTTTCCTTTACGGGCCGCGCTAGCTGGCGGATTTACCGAACAAGCACTGCAGTGCATCATGTGACCAGCTAAGTGGATATTTTCAAGGCGACTGGAACACAAAAGGCTTTCTGTAAATATCTGGGGGAAAGAAGAAACTGGAATTAGCCTCAAAGAGGGCAGATACAGTGCTTCTCAAGAAAACGAAGGCTCTGATATCCAAACGAAATAGATTAAAAAAACATTCATCGTACAGGTAGCAGTTGCACAAGTGACACTGAATGCACTAAACGGCAAGGAAGTACGCTTTAAGTGGCTACTTTTATGTCATGTGAATTTCACCTCAATAAAACAAACTCATCTTTTAGGAAGAAGAAATCATTTAACTGAACGCACTAATAGGAAGCATAATACAGTTGACCCTTGAACAACACAGGGGCAGGGGTGCTGACCTCCCCACGCAGTCAAAAATCCCAGTATAACTTTTGACTCTCCCAAAACTTAACTCCTAACAGCCTACTGTTAAGTGGAAGCCCCAGTGATAATATGGACAGGTGATAAACACATATTTTTTATTTACTGTATTCTATAACTATTCTTACACTAAGGTAAGCCAGAAGTAACATTAAAATCACAAGGAAGAGAAAACACATTTACAGTACTGTACTCACCAAAAACAAAAACAAACCCGTGTATAAGTAACTAGACCCGTGTGGTTCACACCCATGCTGTTCAAGGGTCAACCATACCTCAACGTGTACAATGAACATTTGAGTCAAATATCTGAAGTTCATGTTCATTAAAAACAGAATTCCTTAGACCTACTGTCCCATACTCAACAGGGCCTACTCTGCTTAGACTATTTATAGTAGTTCAATTTTTAAAAGAAAATCTCTGAATATGACACCTATAATTTATGACTGCTTAATGCATCTGAATTCAGGCTTACATACTAGCCAAGCTGCAAATATAACATGGACTTTTTTTTTTCCAACCTGCAAATTAAAAACTATTGAAATAAAACAAGAGCCACTGATAGAAGGTAATCATGCAAACACTGTATTCTACTAGGCAACTAATAGCATCAATATAAAATTTACTGTATAACTGAGATTATGTGCTTATTACTTAGTCCAAAAAAAGTCTTAAAGAGACTCCTTTAAATTTACACTAATAACGTCAATATATAATTAGTATAACAACTTCCCCAAGAATATTCTTCCCTCTTAGGACTCCTCTGTAGGATAAGGATAGCACAGAAACAGAAGCAAGAGTTGAAAAAAGTAGATTTCATGGAGAATAGAGTTTTCTTACAATTAAGGCGACTACCCAATTTTCATGGGATCCCCTCCTTTTCCCTTGTTTCTAGGCCTCTAGGGAAGGTAGTATTTTCAGACAGGCCTTTATTGAAATGACTGATAAGGATAATATTACTAATATCTACATGGGATCTTCTATAAAATACATATTGTGACAGAAAGCAAATTACCAACAAGCAGCTGTAATCACTTACAGGCGACAAGTGAAAATGGCTTAATCCAAGGGACCCAAATGACTTAGATATGACAGTTTCTCTATTCCTTTGGGTTATTCAAGTAAGCCATAGAGAGTTAATGCCAAGTATTGAAAAATATAATTCACTCACTCTAAAATTTAAAAGTTTTTGCTAAAATAAACAATATAGATTTCTGCTCTACCTGCTGTATCGAAACGTTTAACATTTTCAAAATTGTGCCATTGAGCTTTCGAATATCTCCCAAGTATTGTTGAAAACTCCAACATAATAGCCAAGAGTCAGTAGGATAATATAGCATAACTTAAAAGGTACTAAAATAGCATTTAAAAATGTAAGTTTGAAAAAAAAATGTAAGTTTGCCAAATCTGTATTACCTTCCTCTATAACCATTTCAAAACTGTTATAATATGCTTTCAAATGTTTTCTCTAAGAACTGAGACTAATGGCCAGAAGTCATTAAAATATCAAAGTCTAATAAAAAGGTGTTAAAATATAAAACAATTCAATATGTCAAGCTGTTATGCAATTATACAAGAGCTAGTTAAGTATAATATACTTATTGCCAATTTGCAATGAAAATCAAAAACAGGAAAATAACAAAACAATGCCATCCCAACTTAAAAACACTACTGCAGACATATTCATGATGGTTACGTTTTGGATCCCATGTGAATATAGACTTTCTCCTGGAACTGGATTTCAAGTTTTCACTTTAGACACAAAAGGGGAAGCTCCTGGCAGTTACATGTACGTGGTCTGAGACTATAATCATCAATGTAAACTCCATTCTCATTCAAGCATTTAAAAACCTGAAGTTCAAATATAAAACCATTTCTCAACAGTCTATATTAGCACTGTTTTGTTAAAATCACCTTGAATAAAAATGCCAACCAATTTCACAGAATACAGACCTATATTTATAACTCTCATCAACAGGTCATGCTTTGCGATGTCAGAGCAGAGCAACACAAGAAATATTCTATACAATTTCATGCCTGGTTTACTGACAGAAAAACTCAAAACAGGAATCTGCTTTTAAACTATCTCTCACTAAAAGTGGGTTAGCTGGATCATTTTTCCACACGGACTATGAGTAATTGGGTGGTATGACACATACCTTCCAAAAAAAATCATTCAATCCCCTGGGTTACATTCCTAAGTCAATTAGCAACCATATCTTAAGTCTCCTTTGTGTTCTGGACATTCCAATAAGCACCGGGGCACAAGAGGATGAACATGAATACGATAATGCCTACCCTAGGGGCCCATGACCAAAGGGAAGAACCACATGTGGAAACAAGTTACCGCATTTGAAAGACCATAACAGAGACAAGTTACATGAAAGGACAAAGGAAGGCATCCTAGAGGGCATAATTAGTGAAGTGAGTCCTAAAAATTACCAGCAATTTTCAGATAAAGGAAAGAGGGATATATCCAGGCAAAGGGAACGATGCCGGCCGGCAGAGTCACAGAGACGTGAAGCCACATGGTGCGTGCAGAGTCAGGGCAGATGTGGTGGACGTAGCGAAGGACGGGGTACACGGCGACCCTTGCGTGTGCAGAGTAACACAGGAGAGAGCGGACGGGAAAGCTGGTGTGCTGTGGCTTTCTCTGCCACGCTAACAAGCACGGCTACTTTCTGAGGCTGAATGGAGCAAGCAGCAAATGTGAAGAAGGGGCGCGTCACGAAAGGATGTGTTTTAGAAGAATGCTCGGAATCAGTGTAGATGAGAAATACGGAGGTCGGGAGACGAGAAGAATTACAATTTAGCAGAGATGAAGACAGGACGGATTTGACAGACCTTTCCCAGGTACATCAAATACGCTTTAGTGACCAGTAAAACTGAGAAGTGAGAGGAGACAAGGATGTGTCCCTTGGCCCCACTGGGGAGGAACGCACTGAATAACAAAGACAGGGAAGACAGGCGGGGAAGCGCTCAGCTTGGAGAGCACTACCAGGGCGCCTGGCTGGCTCAGGCCACCAAGCGACAGGCTCTTGATTTCAGATCAGGTCATGATCTCATGGTTCCTGAGTTCAAGCCCCGCGCCGGGCTCTGAGCTAACGGCACAGAGCCTGCTTAGGATCCTCTGTTTCCCTCTCTCTCTCCGCCCCTCCCATACTCTCTCTCTCCCTCTCAAAAATAAACAAACTCGGGGGAAAAAAAGAAAAAAAAGAAAGCACTACTCCCTTACTCAATAGTATTACTTATAATGAAGCCTATGGTCATCACCTTTGTGTCCGATAAACACACTGTAACAACGAAACCTTCCGAATTAAGAGGCAATAATTCCCATGTGTAGAGTTACCTCATAGCAAGCATCAGAATCCAGGCAGGTGTAAACATTCTGCTGCATAGTTAACATGTCCTGCAACAACATTCTCCAATGAGACTCAGTGACGGGAGGCTGCCTGTGGAGGGCGGGGAGGGAGGGAGGGAGGGAGGGAGGGAGGGAGGGAGGGAGGGAGAAGAGGAGCAGAAGAAGAAAATAACTCATGAAATCTCTCTTCGATTGGCCAAAAGCAACAAACAAACAAACAAACAAACAAAACCATCGGTGTCACCATTCTATGTGCCACACAACCCGCAAGTGATCAACAGATATAATCTCATTTGAATTTCCAGGAAACAACTTGGATCCGAGGAAGAGTTGAGCGGCTCTGCATCAATGCTAGAGGCTTCCAGAGCTGCCTCAGTCACAGGCCGCCTACACTCCAAACCGGAACAGCATTACGTGATAACAGCAAAGCTAAACAAGCTGTGAGTTTCTGAGACAAAATAAAGCACAGCAAGATGTAGCAGGGACAGCACTTGGACACCAGAGTACTATTGCAGATTCATCTTCATCATACCGCAAGGCCCCACAGGGGATGCTCTGGACCCCGCCCACCCCTGGCGTCCGTCGAGAGGCTGGCGACCCCGGCTCACCAGCAGAGCAGCGCCAGTCGCTCCTTCCAGTGGGGTCCCTGCGGCAGTCCACAGAGCGACCGACCGGGCACTACAGGGGTTATGCTCACCCGGGTGACAGCCCAGGTGCCAGGCGACAAAGCCTTAGAGGTTAGTGGCAGGAGCTGCCCTGTCGGCCTCAGGAGGAAGTTTCATGCCCCACAAGAATCAGTATCTTTCATAACAACTCCATAGGCACAGTTTTCAGGGTCTCCTCAAGGACATGTCAGCGACCACCCTCAGGAAAGCCCAAAGCACAAAGCCCCTCTCAGGTTTCCCAGTTCCTTTCCAGTTCCTCCGGGTCAGAAGCAATTTACCAACCAGGGATCAGTTTTACACAACCAATGAGGCATGCACAATCTCATTGATCAAATACCATTTTATGTTGGAAACCAGGGTTACAGAGTTTGAGAAGTCAACGGTTCACATGGTCTTGCAGCAGGCCAAAGGGGTTTGTTAAAAATTTCACTAAGAATCACATATTAGCTGCATGATTATGAACACTGAATGTTCCTGAATTTCAGTTTCCTCACTTAAAACCCATCTTGGAAAGTGATAAAAAATGGAGATTAATTCTTATAAAACACAGGCATTGAAGCAAGATGTTCTTAAGTTTAAAAACAAGCTCAATCACCTATATGGATTTGAAGAGGTCTCTGAATTTCTCTGAGCTACAGATTCCCTTTTTGTACATTGTGAGGATTAACTGAAACTAGAATGTATGAAGAAACACTCCCTCTGTTTTTCTGGTATAAAGTAGTATTCAATAAATGTTAATGAGTGAATCTGAAAGTTACAAACACATTTCTTTGGTTTCTATAGTTATATACACGATTGCTAATATTGTTTAGCAGGAAAGAGAAAGTTCTGTAATTCTCTCTGCCTCCCCCAAAAGTTCACCTTCGTTGAATATACATGAATTTGGAATCATTACTTGTTTACTTGCTAGTCTTGTCGTTCTACATAATCATGAATCTCATTGTTTGAAAAGGGCAGGTTTTGTTTTATTTTGATTGGCATTTGTCATAAACCAACTGACCGTTTCTTTACCACACATCTTCTCCCTTTTTAATGCATTAAGAATGGGACAAATAGACTATTTGTGTATAATATCATTGCTATAGGGAGAGCCTGTGTTTGGGATCATTGTCGTCAAATCTCTGGTATCCAGGAACTTTTTCACCTAAAATTTTTTATAAGCATATGCTTCATTTGCTTACAGTAGCTTGTATTTATTACACAAAACATATAACTTGTATCCCATATGCAATAAAGCATAAGAGAATGCATTTTTCCCCCAGGAAAAAAAAAAATGACACATTTGCACATTTTCCAGGATCATCCCTGAAATGTGTCCATTACTTAGACCTTGGTAGGTTGAACTCTGTGGCTGAACTTCAAAGAACTGGAGGGCTCTTTCAGATGTGGCTTGCAGGTAAATAAGTTGCAAAATGTTTGAAGTGAGTGTCCATCTTGCACCAGCTGGATAAAATCAAACCTAAGCATTGTCTAGCTGAATCAAATTCTCATAGCCCAGCTGTTCTTCTGGAAGCCATCAACAATGGGACAGATGGTATTAATGTTTTCTCACACATGGCTAGCCATAAGTACAGGTTCTAATTGAAATAAATTATAAGACATTATTTACAATGGCCTTTGCAGAATACATTCAGTAAATATGAACCAAAAGTAGAACCTGAAGGCACTATACCAGATTTGCAAATTAACAGAGAGATCCCTAAATACAAACATGATGTATTAGTTACAGCCCTGGAACAAAGGAATATTTTCCAGGAGAAATAGCATTGCATTCAAGATGGTTAAACTTGATTTGTGTAGATTCAATGAAATCTGCTATCATTTAATATATGCATAAGGATATTCCATAGATGCTGAAGGCCAAGCTATGGTAGCATACATGAAATAATTAGGATTCACTTCAAATTAACTAGTTTGAAAAAAAAAAAAAAGAGGCCATATTCTCTTACATATTCAAAGTAGAACAACGATGAGAAATGAACTATAAGGACTTCAGAAGTATTTGAGGGACTCAAAGGAAGGACAGGAAGTAATATAGCTGCAAAAGCAAGGCTTTCTTGAAGACAAGGTTCTAGAGTCAACATGATCAGAAATACTGACCATTTGTTTATAGTTTTTAAAAAAAATCTTAAGGGGCACCCGGGTGGCTCAGTCGGTTAGGCGTCCGACTTCGACTCAGGTCATGATCTCACAGTTTGTGAGTTCGAGCCCCGCATCGGGCTCTGTGCTGACAGCTTGGAGCCTGAAGCCTGCTTCGGATTCTGTGTCTCCCTCTCTCTGTTCCTCCCCAGCTCGCACTCTGTCTCTCTCAAAAATAAATAAAGATTAAAAAAAAAAAAAACTTAAGACTTGAGTTGCGAAAACTTTTTAAATTATTCATTTAATAATTATTGGGAGAGGACCATCGATATATGAGGTCCTCTATTAGATGTATGGGAACTATAACACTTGCCCCAGAGAAGCTTATGATCTCAAAAGGAACATAAGGCACACACATCAATCACTATGAGTACACTAGTGAAAAAGACAGAGATAGGGAGAGACAAATACAAAATGCCAGGGGATTTCTTAGGAAGGAGAGTTCCTTGAGCAAACCACCAAGCAGTTTGCTACTGTTGACTGGGACAGGATTCCCGGAGACATCTGGGTGGTGTATGTTCACCCATCTACCATCTCAAGGCTGTTATTGTTTATAAGTAGGTCTGAAGGGTCTTAATGCCCTTACAGTCCCACCATAACTACGTGGCACGTGGCAGGTTGGCTCCCTCCAGCTCAGACCTTGACAGAAAGGCCTAACTTATGTATTACCTACAAAAAACACACTTCAAATACAAAACCATAAATTAATTAAACGTTAAAGGTATACCATGCTATATACCAAAAGACACATCATGCTAACACCAATAAAAGGAAAGAGAGAGGAAAATTGTATACAAGGAACTAGAGCTGTCTCTATTTGCAGATGGCATAATATTCAGGAAAACCTACTGGAACTAACGCAGGAGTCCAGCAAGGTAGGAAGACACAAGCTCAATATATATCAAAATTTTTAAAAATATATTTTAACACATACCAATAACTCTATACACTAGGAATGAGCAATACAAAAATGAAATTAAGAAAATAATTCTATTTATAATAACACAAGAAAATAAAATATCAGGAATATTTTACGGTACATGAATATTCATAGCTTTATCTGTAAAAGCCAAAACTCAAAACAACCCACATGTCCCTAAACAGGTGAATAGGTCAACAAAGTGTGATAAAAGTACAGATCAGTGGTAGTCTAGGGTAGGGGTGAGGGAGTGATGGGGAGAAGCTGAAGGGAGGGGAACATAAAGAGGCAAAAAGCAGCTTTTAAGAGTGACAGATTTATTTATTACCTTGATTGTGAGATGGTTTCCTGAGTATATACATATATCAAAACTTAACAAATTCTACACTTTAAATATGTGCAATTTATTGTTGGTCAATTATAACTCAATGAATTGAAGAAAAAGAAAAGAAAAATACTACTATTTTTAACCATATACAAGTATTGATTAATTATGTTCATTACTTACTTCCGACCAGTATGCCTGGTCAATCTGACCATCAGCGCGCGTGCCTCTTCTGAACTAGACTGAGTGTTCTTAACAAACGAAATCGGTTTCTCAAGTCCGTGTTTCTCCAAAAGCTCTGACACACTTAAAGTGAGAAAAGGATATTTTAAATTTTTTTTTAATGTTTTTATTTATTTTTGAGACAGAGAGAGACAGAGCATGATCAGAGGAGGGGCAGAGAGAAAGGGAGACACTGAATCTGAAGCAGGCTCCAGGCTTTAAGCTGTCAGCACAGAGCCCAAAATGGGGCTCAAACTCACAGACTGTGAGATCATACCTGAGCTGAAGTCAGACGCTTAACCAATTGAGACACCCAGGCGCCCCGAGAAAAGGATATTTTAAAGTCTTGTTACCAAACCAAAAAATCTAAGAATCTTACACACGTAGCATTTAGGTGTTTAGTATTTAAAAAAATATATAGCATACAGAATGACCCAATTTTACAAATTACATTAATTTTCAGCCAAAAAAAGTTAACAATTATGTATCCAATTTTATATCCCATACTCTTATGACAATGTACTTAGAACTAGTAACTATTTTTTCAAAAGTATGACATCTCTTTATCTAAAAATAGTTTTTGTAATTTTCCTGCACTCTAAAAGCATCAAATCAGTAAAACAAGCAAAATCTATCATTTCAATATCAAGCTTTAACTCTGAACAAACCTGCTGAGTAACTTATTATAGGCAAGGCTGTTAGAAAAGCAATAAACGGGGTGCCTGGGTGGCTCCGTCAGTTGGGCGTCCAACTTCAGCTCAGGTCACGATCTCGCGGTCTGTGAGTTCAAGCCCCGCGTCAGGCTCTGTGCTGACAGCTCAGAGCCTGAAGCCTGTTTCCCATTCTGTGTCTCCTTCTCTCTCTGACCCTCCCCCATTCATGCTCTGTCTCTCTCTCTCTCAAAAATAAACAAACGTTAAAAAGAAAAAAATTTTAAAAAGAAAAAAAAGAAACAATTTTAGAGTTGGAGCCCCAGAAATACCACAAGGTTTAATCTCCCTCCAAAATCTATTCTATAAAAATATAAAATATGTCACAAATTTTGTCTCATATGAATCTTCTTGAGACCTGGTTTGCCTCCCCGAACCTCACATTTATGAATTAACTACTACTGGACTCACAGAGTGACTGGTTAGACTTCACTAGCTCTTCATAAGAACAGGTTTCACAGGTCATGTCACCTGGTATTAGGTACGCTAAAACATTTTTCAGTGATTGGTGGCTATGAAGTGGAACAGAAATAAAAAGTCCTTATTTTAAACAATGACTTAAACTAAAGAGGCAAAGGCATGGGTACCATCCAGAAACTGACAAGGGGTTACTGTTTCCTTGAGGTTCTAAGAGCATAATGTGACATCAGGACCACTCATGGTTACGCCCAGGAAACATATGTGAAATATACCGTGTTTATTTTACTGTATCTTTGTGAGATAACTGTTCTCAATTTCATTAGGCGAAAAAAACTGTAATCCTCAAATTTGTAAGGAATGATTCTATAGTGGTTTAATCCACTAAGCTTTACTCAAAACGATGCTCAACTTTTCAGGGACATTGGGGACAGAAGAAACACAGCCAACCTAAAATAAGCAAAGCTTGAAAACAAAGAGCAAGCTTGATTTATTAAGCATTTTTCAAGAAAAAAAAAAAACTATAACTTTCAGAACACAAAGTAACACCTTTCAGTCTAGGCAATAATAAATAGAGGAAACAGAGGTCTGGAGGCAACTGAACAATTAATTCTTCATTAAACTCCCATACATACACAGCACATAAAAACACTGTTTCCTTAAATACAACTTGAAACATTTTTATACTCAAGCCCCTTAAATTGAATGAATAAAACTTCTAATTAGTAGACTCCAAATTATATACTTTACTATTTTATCACCACTATAAAGTGATGGTATTACCTATTATTCTATAGTTATATATATTGGAAAAATTCTTATCCCTAAAATTTTAATACAGATATTTAAAAATTACTCAAGCATCTTCATATACACATATAAATACTAGTAAACAGCACATAGCTTCCTAAATAGTAAATTGGGAAATTTCAGGCTCCAAGACAAAGTTTAATGCTTCATTTTGACAGTAAAGAATATGACTACAGAGTTACTTGAAGGCTTTAGTGCAGTTTGATCTAGTTCATATAGTCCATCAAGTGCAATACGCCCAAAAAATGAAAGTCAGGAGTATAATAAATATTGTTTGCTGAAAGATACAGTAATTGCTGCAGAAACTAACATTTCTGTATAGGAGGCATTTTAAAAACTTCATCTAACATTAATCCCATAATCTCCATGAGTTTGAAATTCTAAATAAGAAAGCCGAAGGCTCAAATATCACAGAGCCTGTAAGTGGCAATGCTTGGAATACACTAGACATACTAAAGGTAGTATTTCTTGGACAGTCCTCCTCCCTCAGCACAAAGCCAACAGATTCATTTTTCTCACCTGAGAATTTGTTCCAGTTGGTCGACCATATCATGAAGAGCTGGGGTTGCCTCGGTTTTAGGACTAAAGGATTAAGAGGAAAAAAAATTAAAAAGTTTCAGGAGTAGCTTCTTATATGAAATATAAGACTCAACGAAGTGAAAAAGAGAAACGATGTTTCCCTTATAGTTAATATACAACAATATTACACTGCCTGGGCAAAATTTTAGTCATCTCCTGAATGCATTCAGCCAGCATCTTTCACAACTCAAGAGATGAAAATTAAAAAAATATTGGACTAGAATGATATTCTCTATTACTGATTAGCATGATATGGACAGGTATTTAGCGAAGAACTTTTTGCTCAATTCTGCTAAAAGCAACAAGGAATTATAAGTCAATTTTAGTCTTCTCTTAAAAAAAAAAAAAAGAGGTATAAAGTAAAATCACCATTTGGTTCTGTTCTTTTAACCAAGAAAACAGGTTAGGAAGCATGGCCCTGCACATTGGCTTTCTCCTCCACCTGTCTATAACCCTACCACCCCCTAGAAGTTTCCATTAGGATTCTGTATACTCAGAAGATTTCTCCTGTGTCATCATTCCCTCTGCACCCACTTCAATATTAAGGAACCAAAAAAAAGCAAGGCTATCATGTAGATAATCCCTGGAAGGTAGTGGAGATAAAAAGCAAGGCCTCTCTGAGGAAGCATGTGGACAGGGGACTAGGAGAAACATTATCATGGCAAACATCATACACTAATACAAATGTGGCTGGTAGATTTAGTATGGAACAACACATGTACAAGTGAATGCAGAGATTTGGCACAAAAGCTGAGACGCTACTATAAAAGTCCCCTTCCATCCGGTACAACTCTGCGTCCCTAATATGGAGGGACTGCCCTCAGCCGAGCAGCACCACACCTGATGCTCTCCAGTGCCCCCCACCCCAATGATGCAGCTGAATCCCAGCCAGGTCTTAGGGTTTTATTAGTAAGATGACCGAATAAAACTCTTCATCTGAACTTAGAAAATTAAAAATGTCCTAACTTGAACCCCCCAAAATACTCACTATAAAACTATCAATCTTTCCTGGTCTCAATCTATTTGGCAATTATTTGTGCAGTTTACAAAGATTACACTATCCTTTAAAACCAATTTGAGGCCTTGACCTAGAGTGTTAACACTTAGGTTAACATTAAGTTAGGGTATGTTCCACTTAAAGTCCTTCAGAAGGTCAATTGTCACAGCTACCTTCTATTAACCCACAACAGTAATTTCTTAACTATCATTGTGTAGCTCTACAATAAACATTTGTCACTGACTTTCAAGAATATGGTGTTCCTCCGTTGTGAATTGATAATTCACGAACATAATAACTTTTTTTTTTTCAGCCAGATGGAACATGCTGCCTACGTAAGGTACACGAAAAATTAATGAGGTTAAATAAGTGTTCATTTCATGGCGAAAAAACACATAGTTTACCATTTGGGAAATAATCATGTAACTGCTAAAAACAAACAACTAATCACAGGAAAATACAAACTGACAAACTTGGCATGAAGAAAAAAGAGAACCTCAGAAAATACTCTGAGGCTCTGAATTTTAATATGGGGCTAATTTAAAATGACATGTTATTTAGAAAATTATAAATGTGAAATATAATCATTAAGAAATAAATGGAAAACAAGAGAGTATCAGGCTATTTTTTTATTTACAAAAAAAAAATCTGTTAGATCAAATATCATTAATCTAAAGCCAAGATAAAGAGACATTTCTTAGCCTAGACACTCTTCAAAACCACACTAATTCTGTAATGTAACTGTAATGTCTACATTAAAAAAATGTTCTTTTAATATCATTCCACTGATACTTTACAGTAGGCAAATTACTGTTCAAAAATTAATAGATAGGCTCTAGTTGATATTTATGCTTATTTGATCTTCCTGAAAAACAAAGTCTAATACATTTATTCCTAAAAATTACACACATTACTTGGACGTCAGTGAGTTTGACTAGCAGATTCAAAGACCACAACAGAGGCACAAAGCTGAAAGACAGACCATCAAGTTTCCCAGCTGGGCCATCGAAGGGAAAAAACTCCCATCACTCTGCTTTCGGACACAGATGTTAAGAGAGGCCTCTGCATCTCTTGTAACCCTCTGCAAAGAGTAGTTTTACTACTAACACCCTGACAGCCACTGGGTTGAGGTTTCTAAATGATGGGTACAAAATCGGCTACTACATTCGGTAACTGAATGTAGGTTGCTACCAAATCGGTTACTACAGTCCCTTTACCAGCCTTCTGCTGCCTACTGAAGGCCCATGGCTCTCAGGGGGGCCCACGGTTCCCACAGACACACCTGCTGTTCCTGTTGCTCTTGACTAAGGATGGGAGGTGGCCAATGGTCATAGCTGTATAGGTCTGGGTAATACATACATGTAGAGTCACTCTGTGATTTACCTTTCCCTACATGAAGATTCCTTCAACTGAGACCAAGGAAGGAAAGGATGTATTAAGCACTACTATGGTCTCCATTTAGCTTTACTTTGACAAGTCTCATTGCCTGCATTCCTTCTTGGTGGTCAGTACGGAGACCCCTGCTGAGCGGAGATGAACGATCAAGATCTCCAAACTACCCAACATCTCTACGACATAATGGACAACATCTGAGAACACCACAGACACAAAACATCCAAAACTGAAACCTGAAACAAGAGGACAAATGAGGTGCTCACACACAAGGCCACCCCTCAAGCACTCCTATCATGAAAAGGCTTCAGCCTGTCATAGGCTGCCAGACAGCTTTTTCATGTCTTAGATATGAAGTAATGGCCAAGAATCACTGGACATGAAGGAAAGTCCCTAACGGTAAAAGCAGAGATACAAACAAACAGGATATGAATACTGAGAGACCATGGTGAGAACGTGGGTAATGCAGGGAACAGAGGAACAGGTACATGTGCATCTCTGAAACAAGACTAGGATACTATTTTATTTTAAATGTTCCTGGAATTTAAATAAGAAAGCCAAACTAAATTTTAAAATTTGAAAGAGGGATGAGAAGATAAAACTGAAGACACTCTTAGATCATTTAACAGAAGATCAAAAAGTGGGCAAAAGAATAAAAGGGGTAGTAAACAAAGAAGAAAGTGCAAAAAAAAAAAATAGAGAAAGAAAGAGAGTAAAAAAGAAAAAAAAGGGAAGGAAGTAAAAATAAAATTACCAAGGAAACTGATTAGGGAAAGAATATAAGAAAATTTCCCAATGATCTGAAAGACAAAAGTTTCCAGACTGGAACAGACTAACTAAGTGAACACCACAACAATGCATTTAGACTCACAATAAAACACACCCTTACGATACAGAGATGAAGAGAAGGTATTGAAATATCCAAAAAGGAAGAAAAGCCATATATAAAGTAACAACTTAGAATGATATGGGACTACCTGACAATCCTGGGAGGAGAGGACAAGACGGATGCCTTCAAAACTCACAAGGAAAAGATAATTATAAACCTAGAACTGCAGACACAGCCAAGCCTACTATCAAGTTTAAGGGGGCAATTCTGGTTATCTTTCTGACATGGGACAGTCTTCAAATCAAAATGCCTCCATGTAACCTTTGACAGGAAGCTATTAAGATTTTGCTCCATCAAAATGAGAGAATAAGCGAAGGAAGGAGAAGAGAAGAGATCTCAGAAATGCAATATGCAACACAAGAGAGGCGCAGCAAGTCCCGGGATGGCAGTTGCTCGGAACACACAACAATTAATTCACATCAAAGCAAGAGAAAAGACAAGTCCAAGACGGAGGCTTCAAAAGGAAGACAGGGGGAGAGAAGACAAGAAAAAGGGAAGGAACTGAGATATCTTTGTAAAGAAGAGTTTTACGTTCCATCGGAAGACTGAAGGAGATAAATGGGAACAAAGCAAACAACAATAAAGGAAATGATCCAATTCAGGGACAACAAAACGCTGCAAAAAAAGGAAATATAATCATACGCAGCTCTGTAGAAACAACATTTACTAACACAGTGATGCAACTACGGCCTTAACCACACTGACAGAACAGTAGGACAAGCAGGTATGGGGAGAGGTAGACCTCCATGAAAGGAAGTCAAGAATCATGTAGCACTGCGGCAGCAGCATGAGCCTACTGTTTTAGAGGAGGCAGGCAAAGACCAGAAGAAACCCATCATCTACGCAAGTGTTCCTGTTAGAAGACAGGTGTTCGAGCGTGACGAAGTGGGGCAGCAAACAACTGTTTATCGATCACAAGTCTTTCGATTCCTTCACTTTCATGATGTGCATACATTGCTTTATAGTTAAAATTTAGGAGATGATGATGTCTGTTTGGACTCTTGATTTTAGATCGGCACCTCCCACCCCCACTCATTTGTTTCTCTCCATGATGCGGGCTTTTCAAAGTGAGAAGACCAGTTGACTTGCAGAGTGCCTCACCCTCCGTATGTATCTGTTTCCTTCATGTGTTCTTGGACTTGCTCCCCTATCCCCTGATTTACTGTAAAGCAGAAGTTCAGCTCAAGGACTGTAGATTCAGAGTGAACAATTTTACTCGTAATGCATCTCTGCAGGAGGCACAGAACACCAGGCTGACCGTGATATCACACGTGGTAGCTTGATTAAAGATGGTGGCAGTCAGACTTGTACTTTATAAAGCTAAATCTCCCCTTTGAAACAACAAAAGAAATATATTAAAAATATGCTGAGCTAATACTTTGGTATCACGCAAATATCTTTTACCCATCAATCTTTCACCTGACCACAGTCCCGTTAATGACTGCATGAAACCATTATTTCACACTGGGATGCAAAATTGGTGATTTCTATCATTCATTTCACAAAAAATAAAAATCTCCTTAAAGGAAAAGAGAGAGGCAGCAGCATTAGTCACAACAGTCAAGACATGGAAACAACCTAAGTGTCCATCAACAGATGTATAAATCAAGAAAAAGTGCTATTTACATGTACACAGTGGAATACTATTCAGCCACACAAGAGAAGGAAATCGTGCCATTTATGACAACATGGATGGGATTTAAGGGCATTATACTAAGAGAAATAAGTCAAAGACAGACAAATACTATAAGACAGTCTCACTTATATGTGGAATCTAAAAACCACCACCACCTCCTCATAGAAAAAAATCAGATTTGTGGTTACGGGGGATGGGAGTGGGTAGAGTGGGAACCGAATAAAGGTGGTCAAAATGTATAAAACTTCCAGGTGTAAGAGAAGTACGTACAGGGGACATAATGTGCTAAGACGGTTATGAAGCAACATGTTCCAGTCAAGGAACAATCTGGGCAAACATCTGAAACCAACCAAAACACTGCTGTATGCTATTTTCAAAAGAGTAAAAGATCTCATCACAAGGTAGAAAAGTTACTTATTTATGTATGTATGTGTGGATGTATGTATCTGTAGAAGATGAGGGATGTTAACTAAACAGACTTGTCGCTTTACAATGTATGGATATCCAGCCATTACGTTAAACACTTCAAATTTACACGGTGCTGTATATTAATTACAGCTCAATAAAACTGAAAGAAAAACAAACTAAAATAAAATTATTTATATTCATCCATGATTACTTAACATGCTTATTGTAGGCAAGGGCCCAGAACAAATAATTCATAGATTACCCCAAGCCCATAAATATGAAAAAAGCTTCATGAAAAACACAACTGAAAACAGAGATATCACTGTCTATGCACTTAAAATTAAGAATTTTTCATCGTGGTGGTGGTATTTTTGTTTGTTTTCTAATGGATAATTTATCCAAGTTGACAAAATTACAGTGACTGCTCATACACTGTTGGAAAAACAAAAGTTTATCTCTAGGCTACAGGTTTGCAGATGATTTCATTTTCTTCTATACATGTTTTTATATTCCCCAAATTCTCTCTAATGAACACTCGGGGAAACAACATTTTCATTTCAGCTGTTAGGACAAAAAAGACGACAATAAGACTGGCACACTGTGGATCCTCACCCGTATCCTCTTTGTGGAAGACATTCTAATATGTCATAACAAAGGGACAGCTGGTCATTTCGTTCACAGTTGTAGATACACTCTAGAGCGACTGCCATCAGTTGGTCCTGATCAGGAATAATTTTTTGCTGCAGCTACAGAGAAAATAAAGCATGCTGTAGTAAGAGTCAGATTTATAGTCCGTTTTTCCCTAGCCCAGTACAACTGTCAATAGAATATTAAATAGTGTAATTAATCACCTGCAAAAACAAATCTTGATTTTTCTTTAGCTTACAGACTTTTGGGGTCTTTAATAATTCTAAATGAAATCACATTTTAATTACAGAATCAGCTAGAAAAGATAATTTGTACCCATAAGCTTTGCATATGCTGAGAACAGATTCTTCAATTTATGACCCATTCAAGATAAAGTGGATAGAAGAAACACAGTGAATTAAAAAGGCACTTCATTAAAAACATTTCTAACCCTAAAGCCAAATTTTATGTGTTTCAATTACAAAAATATATAAAATTCCTTAACTAATATTCAGAGATGTTTGAACCTACTATTTTTCAGTATGCATTATATATTAGTCATGTAACTAAACAGCACTGACAGTCTATTCAAAAGAAGTCACACTGTAATGCAGTAATATTCAAATCACAGAGCACACTCTGGTGCAGAAAGAATGGCTACTTTGGGTCACTGTGTTCTATAGGATACACCCTTTCCATCGCAAATCAGACTCCCATTCTGGAGTATTTTCTAGGATATAAAAATACTGTATTTGTGCCTTGTTTTTCTCATCTATACAAATGGATATTAACAACTCTCCATAATGTCACCGTTGTGAGGACTAAATAAATTAATACGTGAAGAACGCTGACATGATTACCACCAAAGAAATGAAAATAGAAAGCTGAAACTATATTCTTAGAGCCCTATTCAATGACAAAATAAGTTTAGAGCCCTCAATGACAAAATAATTTCCATAATAAAGACCTAGTGGGGTTCAGCATTTTAGCAGAAATTCACAAAACAGATAAGAAAGTGATGGAGAGAAGCTACCAAAGGCATCTATTGTCTCGCTGGAAAAATCACATGGATGGACGGAAGAAGAAACATTCAAGGTTATGAGGAAAGTACAGTTTTCTGAGGTAGTATGGTTACAGGAGTTCTACAGATTTCTTCAAGGTGTTAAGAGAAAAACATCCCATTAACTTGACATCGACAGGTGACAGTTATCCAAGGTTGCAAAGTGACAGACTGGTTAAAGAGACAAACAGGGCACAGTAAAAGTCATTATTGTTTAATTAAAATCGCTAACTTTTCCTGATTTCTTACTGTGTGCCAGGTACTATTTCTATGTGCTTCACACGCATGAATTTTCAATTCCTCAAACCACCCTGTAAGGTTAATACTAGTTCTATTTCAATTCTACATAAAGGGGAAACTGAGGCCCCAAGAGGCCCTATAACTTGCTCACGGCACAAAGCTGGCTGTGGTCAGGCCGGGAGTCCAATGCAGGCAACTGGCTGCAAAACCAGGGCTAAGGATACCTGCTCTCACAGCCCCACAGCCTGCAGGAAAAGCCCCTCAGCCCTGCAGGAACAGGCCCGCGGGAACATTTCACAGTAAGAATGGGAGAGACTGACAAAAACTACAGTACTCAACAATGCAACTCCTACAGGAAAATGAAAAAAACAAACCAGTTTGAATGAAAAGGAATAAATGGAAAACCAACTGCAGCAGAAGCCAAACTCTTTGATGTTTCCCTGGATTCCCCTGCTTCCTTTCCTGCCCTCCCTGCGACACTAAAGAATCACTTGGAAGTTAAAGGTTCTAAAGTCCATACTTGATCATATGTGTTCAAAATCTCCTGCTGAAAACCCTTTTGCAGTCCTACAATGCGAAAGGTAAAAAATGAACTTTCTGCCTTCCACTCAAGTCCTTCGTGCCTGGTGCCAGCTCACTGTTCTGGTCCTACAAACCTCTATGCAAATTTTAGTTCGCTCAAATTCAATTACTTGCCTTCATCTAAACATGCTATTAGTCTGATTATGTCTCCTTGTCGTAGTGTACTTCTCAAAAACTCAGTCTTGCCCTATCTACGACCTCCCTAATAATCCAGTTGTATCTCTGCCTGGCTTGAACTTCAATTGGACTTGGCCAGATTTTTACAGCCTCTTACATATGCTCCATAAATGTTAATCCAAAGACTCTATCCTCATTCTACTCTGATACATAAATTATTTTTTCCTCTTTATATTCCTATGGCATCTTTTTGTTTGCTTCCCATGCCATTCAGTATATCTTTCCTAATGCAATCTATTAGCACATAAATTGTAATGATCACCATTTTAAGGCACTTACCATTTGTGCTCTGTTCATCTACCTACAAGATGTCTAACTTCATGAAGTGTAAAACACACTTCCTCTTATTTCCATCATGCCTGCCCTAATATCTCAGTAGTGACTATGAAACCATCATTTGCCCCCCCTCAAGCTAACAGAAAAGAGCCCCTTTAAAACTTTCTAGGAAGTCAGTGAGTCTTCCCCACCATGAGTAGCAGATTATTCTCCATGCTACACAGCAAGGTAAAGTGTAGGAAGATTATAATTTTATTTTAAAGAACAGTCTTGGGTGGCTCAGTTGGTTAAGCGTCCGATTTCACCTCAGGTCATGATCTCACGGTTCATGGGTTTGAGCCATGCATTTGAACCTGCTTCAGATTCTGTATCTCCCTCTCTCTCTGCTCCTCCCTCGTTTGTGCTCTGTCTCTCTCTCTCTCTCTCTCTCTCTCTCAAAAATAAACAAACATTAAATGAATGAATGAATAAATGGATGAATGAATAAATGAATAATAAATATATATATATATATATATATATATATATATATATATATATATAATCTTAAAATTATGCACTCCAGGCAAGTAGATGAAGAGCAGATGATAAGACAGGATATCTGGAAAACCCCAGAGAATGAAGCAATACAAGAAACTAGTAAAGGGGCAGAATACAAAATTAACATACAAAATGAATAGCTTTCATATATAAAACCAACAAACAGAGGAAGTGAAGGTAGAGAAAACTTAATTTATAATAGAAAAAGAGAAAACTAAAGGCTTAGGAATAAATTTAACAAAAAATGTGCACAAGCTACATGAAGAACATTTTTAATACACCTGAAAGACAGTAAAAAAAAGACAGAATAGAATGATACCCTCTCTTTTTTTTTTAATACGAAATTTATTGTCAAATTGGTTTCCATACAACACCCAGTGCTCATCCCAACAGGTGCCCTCCTCAATTCCCATCACCCACTTTCCCCTCCCTCTCACCCCCCATCAACCCTCAGATTGTTCTCATTTTTTAAGAGCCTCTTATGGTTTGCCTCCTTCCCTCTCTGTAACTTTTTTTTCCCCTTCCACTCCCCCATGGTCTTCTGTTAAGTTTCTCAGGATCCACATAGGAGTGAAAACATATGGTATCTGTCTTTCTCTGTAGGACTTATTTCACTTAGCATAACGTTCTCCAGTTCCATCCACGTTGCTACAAAAGGTCATATTTTATTCTTTCTCATTGCCACATAGCATTCCATTGTGTATATAAACCACAACTTCTTTATCCATTCATCAGTTGATGGACATTTAGGCTCTTTCCATAATTTGCCTACTGTTGAAAGTGCTGCTATAAACATTGGGGTACAAGTGCCCCTCTGTATCAGCACTCCTGTAGCCCTTGGGTAAATTCCTAGCAATGCTATTACTGGGTCATAGGGTAGGTCTATTTTTAATTTTTTGAGAAACCTCCACACTATTTTCCAAAGGCACCCGTTTGCATCCCCACCAACAGTGCAAGAGGGATACCCCCTCTTTTTGAATAGGATGACTGGATGTTATAGAGATACTGGTCTTTTGCTCTCTCTGCCCCTCCCCAGCTCATGCTCGTGCATGTGCATGAAATTAATTAACTGAACCTTAAAACTTCAATAAATAAATAAATATTAGTCTTGCTAGGCTAATTTACAAATTTAATATAATCACAGTAAATATAAGCTATTTTATGGAATCAAACAAGTTGTACTACAGTTCAGATGAAGAAACAAACTTTTATAAGAGCTTAAAAAAAAAAAAAAACCTAGGGAGAAAAACTATAAAGGAACACCACCCTTACCAGACTTTAAAAGCACACTATAAAATCTCTATAATTAAACAGTTGGTCCCAGTGTACAGACAAACCAGTAACAATATAAAAACTCTAGGGGAGCCTGAGTGGCTCAGTCGGTTGAGCATCCGACTCCGGCTCAGGTCATGATGTCACAGTTTATGAGTTCAAGCCCCACGTCAGGCTCTGTGCTGACAGCTTGGAGCCTGGAGCCTGCTTTGGATTCTGTGTCTCCCTCTCTCTGCCCCTCCCCCGCTCACACTCAGTCTCTCTTTCTCAAAAATAAATAAACTGGCAAAAAAATTTTTTTAAGTCTAGTATTAGAACTAAATGGAAATCTGATATAAGACAAAGGTGGCATCTCAAATCACTCTAGAAAAGACCAAATTTGTAATAAATGGTGCTGGGACAACTAGGTAGCCATCTGAGGAAAGAAATTAGACTTCATGTCACCACACAAAAAAGTGAACTCCAAGTAGATTATGGATCCACACAGAAAAATAAAATCATACAAGTACTGAAAGAAAATGAGTGGATTCTTCTTTGACCTTGGAGGGAAAGGCTTGCTCACCATGACTCATAATACAGAGGCAATAAAAAATTGCTCAATTTGTCTACACATAGAGATAAAAATTCTGGCTGACATAACCCACCAGCAACAGAGTCAAAAGATAATCTACCAACTGAAAGAAATATACACAATCCATACCATTAAAAAGGGGGGTAATTATGCCAATGTACCTGAATTTCTACAAAAGCAAAGCACAAAGGAACAAAAATCCAAATGGAAAATGGGGAGAAGACAGGAATGGACAAGTCACCAAAAAAGAGATAATCCCCTCAAATACATGAGGACATTTCAAATTCACTCATAATTAAATGCAAATTAAAACACCCCTGAAATACCACTTTCCACTTCCCACATTAGTAAACATGTTAAACTATGGCAATGAATTCTGTCCACAAAGCTGTAGAGCAACAAGCATGGTCTTATACCGCTGGTAGGAATGTCAACTGGACCAACCATCCCCCGTCCCCACCGCCCCGAAGGAAACTCTGGCAATGCCAACACAACCCTTGCCTGTAGGCTCAGGATGCCCATCGTAGGAACACACCTTGAAGGCATACCAAAGACACAAAACCGGGGCGCCCGGGTGGCTCCATCGGTTAAGTGTCCGACTTCGGCTCAGGTCGTGATCTCACGGTTCATGGGTTCGAGCCCCACATCGGGCTCTGTACTAACAGCTCAGAGCCTGGAGCCTGCTTCGGATTCTGTGTCTCCCTTTCTCTCTGGCCCTCCCCTACTCATGCTCTGTCTCTCTCTCTCTCAAAAATAAATAAACGTGGGGCGCCTAGGCAACTCAGTCGGTTAAGCGTCTGACTTCAGCTCAGGTCATGATCTTGTGGTTCATGAGTTCGAGCCCCATGTCGGGCTCTGTACTGACAGCTCAGAGCCTGGAGCCTGCTTTGGATTCTGTGTCTCCCTCTCTCCCACTCACGCTCGCACTCTCTCTCTCTCTCTCAAAAATAAACATTAAAGAAAAATTTTTTTAATAAATAAATAAAATAAACATCAAAGACACAAAACCACATGGGAACAAGTTATTCACTATAGCATCGTTTGTAATTACAAAATACTAGAAATAACAGAAAGCTGGGGAGACTGAATAAATGAATTTTTACTTTTATTATTTTAATTTATATAGCCTCACATGGCTAGAGGTTACCATATTTAACTGCATGGTAGAGTATAAATTTTTCAGTTCCCTAAGGAGTATGGGCCAAAAGCAGGCAAGCAGGAAATCGAAGACAAGAGTTTAAAGTGTTAAGTAGACTTTCCCATTTATGCCACTGCTGGGATACAGGGCCTACGTCAGCACCCAAAGCTTCCAAACTCGGGCCTCTGGAGGACTGCACCATAGAAATATAGGATAGCTGGAAAGAGGAAAGTCCTTCTGAACCTTGACACAGTTTGATTCCCCATCAGATGAAAGTGACCTTCATCACTAAGAGAACGACAGGAGGAACAGAAAAACAGGAGTGGGAATTATTTGCAGCATATAGCAAGTGGATTTCCACCAGAATCACTGGATAAATCGTCAAGTGCACATTGCAGATCCCTACCCCCCAAATTCTCATTATATCTGGGTTGGGCCTAGAAAACTGTTATTTTTTTTAATGTTTATTTAGTTTTGAGAGAGAGAGAGAGACAGAGACAGAGACAGAGACAGAGACAGAGAGACAGAGAACAAGTTGGGTAGGGGCAGAGAGAGAGAGGAAGACACAGGATCCAAAGCAGGCTCCAGGTTCTGAGCTGTCAGTACAGAGCCTGATGTGGGGCTCGAATCCACAAACTGTGAGATCATGACCTGAGCCGAAGTTGGTTGCTTAATCGACTGAGCCACCCAGGCGCGCCCCCACTTTTTGTTTTAAAGTCTTGGGCACCTGGGTGGCTCAGTCAGTTAAACGTCCAACTCTTGATCTGCTCAGAGTTTGTGAGTTCGAGCCCCAGCGTTAGGATCTGCGAAGACAGTGCAGAACCTGCTTGGGATTCTCTCTTCCCTCTCCCTCTGCCCCTCCCCTGCTCACACTGGCTCGCTCACTGGCTCTCTCTCTCTCTCTCTCTCTCTCTCTCAAAATAAATAACAATCAAAAAAATTTAAGTTCATAGTTCCCATACACAGATGCATTTTTAAAATGCTAGTACAGCAGACAGAGAACATGAGAAGGCAGAATATTTTATTCGCAAATCCTCTTCATCCAGACTTGCCCAAGTTCCTTCACAAGTTCTATTTTCCAAAGGGCCATTCAAGCAAAGAACAGCAGCTTAAAATCACAGAGGAGTGCTTAAAATCAGGATGTTATACAAAAGAAGAAGAGTTTGTAGCATACACTACAGTTAAAAGGGCAAGTATGTATCTGTATTATTGTCCCCAAATATGCACTCCCTTCTTCCCAAGACAGGATTATGCTTCCCTGCCTTATTAACATCAGGCTTGGCCACAGACTTCCTCTAGCCTGTGAAATGTGACCGGATGTCACGTGACATACATTGAGCTGAATTTTCAGAGTCACTGTGCGGTTCTACTTTGTTCTTTTTCCCTGTGCCACAGCTCAGCAAAGGGGGCCTGCTCTTTTAGCCACGTCCCAAAGCGAACAAGACATGGAACACAAGAGAAGCCCAGCCACAGCCTGTATGACACTTGCAAGTGATGAATGTCTGTTCTAACCTACTCATTTGTTAATGCAGCGTAGCTTAGTCCAAGCGGTCTGATACAGAAATCACTGCTCCCGTGATATTACTGTAAATACTCTGTGCCTAACACATGGCAGATCTTTTTGGAAAGGGCCAAGTAAAATAAAATAAAAACAATGCTCCAAGCACAATCCTCATAAGCAAACAAATGGAATCAAGTGACCTAAAGCATCATAATGAAACCCAGTTTCAGTCCCTCGCTCATCATCTGCCCTCACAAAATTTACTGAGCACCTGCTCTCTACAAGGCACTGACACTCTGGCAACACACAGATGCAGGGGACATAGAGAACACACATAGGAAACAAGGGTGGGAGAGACAAACATGAGTGTTTTAATAAAAATAAATAAACACCAATTATGAGAGTGTGACATGGGTTATTACAGAGGCGGGGACAAGACCTGTCAGAGCACAGGTAAGTCGCAGATGTCCCAGCAGAGGGAATCTTAGACAACAGGATCTTGAAGGGCAGGTAGACGTCTGCAAAGGGAAGGGAAGAGAAGTTGACCATCCCTAACAAAGGAGACAGTCTATTAAGACATAAAGAGGCATGAAAGACCGAACAAGGTGAAGACAGGGTGAGAAGTTCAGTGTGAGTGAACTAGCACATTCCTTCACAGAGGGAAATGAGGCTCAAGAGGCAGACTAGAAACAGACCACAAAGAACCTGCTAGAGAGCCTAACGTTTACCCTGTGGACATTGGTAAGCCACTGGAGGCTTCCCATAGATCATGATCCATGAACATGAGCAAAGTTCTGTTGTGGAAAGATAATATTGTTAGAAATATAGAGGTTGGATCAGAAAGGAAGAGCCCAGCAACTCCACTGTTCTCTGCTTTGATGTTTACATATTTCAACAAAAGCAAATGACCGTATGTTTTATTCAAAAGGCACATGCTAAATTGCCAAGTAAAAACAACAAAAAGCTGATGACATACAAAGGATTTACAAGACTCTGTAAGGAAGAAGTATCACAAACAAGATTACTAGAAAGAATTTAAAGTCACTTCCTTCTTCCTCATAAAACATTCATTTTCAATCCATCCTGCTTCTCACATTGTGTTCTGCGGTCTTAAGCAACCCACCCTTGGCTCACAGTAAACCACCCCAAATTCAAAACCAGAATACTAAACGGGAGCTGCTTATGAGAAGATAGAAAATTTTAAAACACCAAAGAATAGATATATTTCTGACAAACGACCCTTTCAGAAACCAAAAAATGTGTAAGGTTAGCTAAGCAACGTTTTCCTTTTTTATCTGGATTATACGGCTTAAGACCATACACTTCAGAAGACTTCAGACTGCAATAAAGGTTAGCTCAAGGAAGTGCACTCAATTCGAATTCTGGATTGGAAGAAGGCTTCAATGGCCTCTGGCTTGAACCCCCATCCAACCCTTTGACTCTCACTACAAAGTCAGGGCGTTCGAGTGGCCATGCCACCCCGCTTGAGCCACTGCCAGCCAACAGAACGGGAGCCAGTATCTCTTAAAACAACATATTTGATTTATGGCTAAATTAAGAGGTTATTTACTTTGCTAAAGTATACTGTACTTAACAAAATGACTTATTGCCAGTGAATGTGAACGACGACTTGAATTCTACAGCAGTACAGAGCTTTAAACACAGCTGACCCTTGAACTGTGTGTCCACTTATATGCCAATTGTTTATAAATATGGGACAGGACTGTAAATGTATTTTCTCATCCTTATGATTTTCTTAATGACGTTGTCTTTTCTCCAGCTTACTTTATTATGAAGATACAGTACAGAATACATCTAACATTCAAAACGTGTTAACCGGCTATTTATGTTATTGGTAAGGTCAACAGTAGGCTACTGATAGTTGGAAGTTTTGGGAGAGTCAAAATTATAAATGGATTTTCACCTGCATGGGGGGGCAGGGGTTGGTGCTCCTAAATGTTGCATTGTTTGAGAGCCAATATATAGTAGTCTTAAGCAAATACAAGAGATATTAAGAAAAATCAGAGTTCCTTAGGACATCCTAAAGATTTTCATAAGTATTTTGAAGGTCCTAAAGGGTGCGAATCTTTTCTTCTTCTCCTGGCGTTAGGGTAAAGCATACCGGTTAAGAAAACAGCTATGAAATTAGAATACCTACGTGGGAACCCAGGACCCACTCCTAACCTTGTGACCCTGGACAACTGCCTAACCACACTAGATCACAATTTTCTTTCCCTCCAATATTAAAAAATATCTACGTCATAGGATTGCTATAAGGATTAAATGGGTTAACACTTGTAGAGTGCCTATCTATAGTAAGAATTCAGTATCTATCAACTATTAATTTTTTTGGTATTGATATATATCTATATATATAATCAATATAATAGAAAGTCAACAAACTTATGAGTAAATAAATCAAAGTACATATAAACTTCCAAAAAATTAGTGGACTGAACTGTTGAAACATTTTTGAAGAATAATATGACAACCATTTTCTTGTCTGTTTCAAGTGAAGTTACTTGCAAAGCCTATTATAACAAACTGACAAATAAGACATAATTATGCAGAGGAAGAAGTGCAGAGATTTTTTTAGAAGTTAGAGTTTCTACTTACATCTGGTCTGGAGTGCTGAAATATCTTCAGGGGAAATTTTAAGTCCCCTTTAGCTAAAGTTACTAAATATTCTTTTAATAGCTCATTAGCCACACCAGGAGACTGTTTCTCACAACGATGAAGGAAGGGAACCATCCACTGGTAGGCACTTGTCACATACTTGTCCTCAGAACACTGAAAATACAATCAACCAAAACAAACACACATTAAATACCTATCATACCAGACAACAAGTTCATGAGACTGATGTTAAAGAGTTGAAGGCCAACACTTCCTAGAACAGACACTCTGGTTCACCTCTCCCAGGCAGCCTGAGAGGTAGCAGAATGGCCTTCTGCCTGGGGCTTGTACAGTGGACAGCACTTGGGGCCCTCTCTTCAAGACCAGGGCCACTCTGGGTCCCTCACAGCCTATGCTCGGCTCTGGAAGACAAAAATGTTACTACTACTGCTCCAACATGAGGTCTCCCAGAGTAAAGAGAGGTTCTACCTACAAAAGTGTGTGTGTGCGTGTAAAAGATGTCTCAAGAGATGGAGAGAGAACAAGTGAGCCCAGAGATGGGAAGAATAAAACAGAAAAAAGCAAAGAGACAGAGGAGCATAAAAAAAGCTCTAGACGGGGGGCAGCTGGGGCTCAGTTGGTTGAGCATCTGACTCTTGGTTTCAGCTCAGGTCAAGATCTCATGGGTTCAAGCCCCTGTCGGGCTCTGCACTGACAGTGAGGAGCCTGCTTGGGATTCTCTCTCTCCCTCTCTCTCTCTGCCCCTCCCCACACTCTCTTTAGCTCTCTCTCAAAATAAATAAACTTAAAACAAAACAAAACAAAAACCTCTAGAAGACAACTACTTCAGAATAGTCTCTGAATCCCAGAGTCTCTCCCTTCCTTTTCCTTTTCCTGTTTTGTTTTTCCCCTTTACATCCACCTTCACAAAACTCCAAATGACACACAAAATTTTACTCATTCTCCCTGACATTATACAATTCCTTCTTTTAATTACCCCAGGAGATACACCTAAATCCCCGAAGAGGAGTCTTACATGTAACACAAATCAATTCTCACTGGCTGGATAATCGGTGGGGGAAAAATACTAGTAAGCAAAATGGAAGGCAGGGCCAGAGGGAGAGAGAAAAGGCTGACTGATAAGAGGGAGAAAGAGGACAAGAGAGAAAAAGCAAGGAAGACGAAAAAGAAAGTACATGAGAAAAAAAGAGAAGAGTCGGGGAGAAAGGAGAGCGCGTGGGGCAGCGCAGGGACAAGGATTCCATGCCTTCCCGGGCCGCTTAGACCCAGTCTGGCCTGTGACAGCTGGCCCCCCACAGCCCCACCGTTCTGGTCTCAAAGGTGCCTCTCTATTCAGTGGGTTCATGAGAAACCAGGTTCTAACGTTGGGGGGTGTATTTCCTCCCCAGGGTGACCCAAGAAGAATCTAAAAGTGGCTGGGCAAACCCTCCTGAACTTACGAACCACTAAGCCAAGATGTTTTCTTCACACAAGCACCCAGCCCTCTGAATCCAGTACTTTCGTGTAAGCAAAACAGAGAAGTAATTGGGAAATTTAACATAGTGAAGGCCTAGAAACATGACTCCTAGAATGACCAGCTACTTTAGAAATCTGCTAGCTAAAAGAAAAAAAGAAGTTATATACAGATGATTATGAATAAAGGGCAAGCAAGGTACAAGAACAGCCAAAATAGTTTGTGATGCCTTCAGTAATTTATTCAAAAACTGGATTTTATTTTAAGTCAAGAAACCTTCCTTTATTTACTAAATTCTCAGGTTTGGAGACCATTTTATCTTTGGCTTTGAGACCCACATTAATCCAAGTACACAGAAAGTTAAGATAAAACATACACTACTCATCAGCAATCTTAGTTTTTCAATGTCTTTCATCTGCTGGAGTTCTTTCAGGGTTAGGGTTAAATCGCACCCGGCTTCATAAACCAAGGCTTCCAGGGTAACCAAATTATCACAGAGAACCAGCAAACCGGGAATGTTCCGCTCCATTCCGAGTCGAATGAGTGACAATGCACAGTCGACCTGAAACAGAAAAGCGACAGGAAGACTGAGTGTTTCATCTCCCACATCTTCTACAGTCAAAGCCTCCTGTACAGAATCGGACTCTTGTGATCATCTTCTATAAGACTGCGTTATCAGTAACATACATTTATTTAATACAAAAACATTAGAGTTCTTTAGCAAATATACCAGCAAACTGTTTCAAAAGGATCAGTAAGAAATACTGAAGATAATGAAAGACAAACATCTTAAATTCATAGAGCATGACAGTTTAAGAGCAATTTCATATATATTTGTCTATTCTTACGACATTAACACGGGGGGCGAGGGGGAGCTATTTAGTGATAATGCCAAATTAATCCTATTTTCACTATATCATTCTGCTCCAAAAACAAAATGTTTGCTTTCATATTCCTGTTCACTACCTACCCTTCCACAGTGCCTCCTATATAAAAAACATTCAACAAATACTTGCTGAATGATGAACTCCGGTAGACACTTTCTCTGTCTCCATTCAAATATTTGCCCTTCACTGAGACCAAGACGAAGTATGATTTTCCTAGACATGCTCAGGACACAGCAATTTGACTCCCTATCACTTGATTGGGTTTATGAAAGGACATAATTCGGGCTGATGGCAAAATCATCTAACGTGGCCTTAACTCACCGCTTCTCGTACTACTCACTTATACCCTCATCCTAGACTACCAGTTATTTACTAAGGACCTTCCGTGAACCAAGCACCATTCTAAGTGTTAGGAATAGAAAACTGATGAGGTCTCTTCCTTCAATGATCTCCACCTCATAGGAAAACTCACCCAGTAAATCAAAGACTGACTAGAGCAAGGATGAGTGGGGCCTCAAAGAAGGGGGCACATGGCCCACCTGCGAGTGTCACAAAGTCTCCCTGAGGGAGAAACACTTAAAATGTGCTGTAAAGAATCCGTGGATACTGGGGTCACCTGGGGGGCTCAGTCAGTTAAGTGTCCGACTCTTGATTTCAGCTCAGGTCATGATCTCGTGGTTCGTGAGTTCGAGCCCCACATTGGGCACTGAGTGAGGATCCTGCTTGGGATTCTCTCTCTCTCTCTCTCTCTCTCTCTCCCTCTCTTGCTCTCTCTCTCACTCAAAATAAATAAATAAACTTAAAAAAAGAAAAAAAGAATCTGTGGATATCGGCAGGTCACAAGGAAGGAGGGCAAGAGAACAGCATGGAAGGCAGAGAAGCGTCCCGTGTTGTGAAAGTACAGTTCATTCTGCAGGATCCCAAAGACTGGATGAAGCGAAGCAATGAGCAAAATGGCTGGGGCAGTAGGGAGGCACCACCACAGAACAGGGAACACTGTTTGCTTAGCTAAGGAAGGGGCAGGTTATCCTGAAATCCAAATACGGCCAAAGGATTTTGAACTGAGGCATGTCAGGAGCAGATGTCCGCCCGAGAAAGAACATTCGTTTAGTAAGTACGTGCTGAATGGTGGGCTGGAAGTGGACTGAACAGGAAGCAGGCAGACCGGTTCAGAAGCTGCACGTACTGGTGTCAGAAGACTCTCTACTAGTGACAAGAGCAGCACCCTGGGGGACAAAGCCAGAAGACATGGGCCACCCAGAAGAGATGAAAACGAATGGCTAAGACAAGGATGAGGGGAAAGCACGAGGGCATCATAGAAGCCACACAGAGGAGCCTGCGGGAAGGAGGAAGCAGTGGTGTCAAAGGATGAAGCAGTAAAGTAACAGAGGAAGGGGACTTGACATTAAGAAGCAGTTTCAGTGGAATGGCAGGGGTGGCCGGACTCCAGACAAACGAGGAGCAAAGAAACGTGGAGAAAGTGATCACAAAGAGCGGAGGGGACTATGTCCGAGCTGAGCTGCGACAGAAGGAAGGCAGCTGCAGTCAAAGCCAGGGAGAATATGGCTCTAACTTTGTTGTTGTTGTTGTATTTTAAAAAACAGGAGTGATTTCAACTTTAGGACCAAAAAAAAAAAAAAAAAAAAAAGTTGACAGAGCAGAGAAGGAGAGGTTGAAGACACTGGGGAGAGAGAAAAGATGACAGACAGAACAGCCCTGAGCAGGGGGGAGTGTGGACTCCAGCAGCCTGAACGCAAGAGAAGAGACCTCTTTCTCTGGGAAAAGCCGGAAAGAGGAAGGACAAAGAGAAGCGAGTTCTCAAGTTTCCCAGTGAAACACAGGCAAATCATCTTCTGGGAATGAGTGGGAATGAGGCCGAGGTAGTAGATCCGGGAAAGCAGAGAAGGGGGAGGGACAGCGCATCAAGGTGAGGCAGGAACAGCAGTATTAAAGGACCACCCTCCAAGCCCTTCTAATAAGACCCAGGCACTGACTGGTACAGATGCAATGAACAAAGAAGAAATGCATATGGTGCCAATAAACACACGGGGGAAAAACTGTCTGTAGGTAAGGCATGAGGCAAAACAGGAATGATGTGGAAACACTTCAACAGATAAATGCGTTTTTTACCTAATTTCTAGTAATAAAAACACAGGTCATGTCTGAAAAGACAGATTTACCTGTATATCAATTAAAAAAAAAAACTATCACATGTGAATTTTCAGAAAGCATGAAGAAAACCTGATGCATGAAACACAACTCTGTGCAACTAATAGTTTGAAGACATACACAGCACATTAGCCATTTGTAATACACTCACCAATTTTGTGATCCAGATTTGTTTTTCTAATATCGGCCTTGAAGTTGTGGCTCTCCCAGATACTTACTGAAGTACAAAAGCTTTGGAACCAAATTACTTGACACCTTAAATGAAAGTGGGCTCTAATACAACTTCAATTTGGCCGTGTACCCCAAGCCCTCACCGGATACATTTCACATTATACACATTCTCTAATCCAACAAACAAGTTCTGCTAAACGCATTTGTAGGCACTAAGGAAAAAGAAGTCCCGCATCAATTAAGTCTCTAAAAATGAAACAGATGAAACTATGTTAGATACACTTCGTAGCATAAGCCACATGAAACATTAGTAAACAAAATGGAGCAAAAGAGCAAGACTTCTGATAAAGGGTTTTTAAATAAAGGAAAGGGATGAAGGAATACGAAGCAGATAAATAAAGCACCCCCAAAATCACTTTGCTTCCTTTATAATTATTCCCAATTCCTCAAATGATGAATTTAAGAGGTCTAGGAATTCTTGCTAGACTGTCAAAAAATTTATATTTCAGGGGTGCCTGGGTGGCTCAGTCAGTTGAGCATCCGGCTTCAGGTCAGGTCATGATCTCCTGGTTTGTGGGTTCAAGCCTCACGTCGGAGTTTACACTGATGACATGGAGGCTGCTTGGAATTTTCTCTGTCCCTCGCTCTCTCACTCTCTCGAAAATAAATAAACATTAAAAATATTTTTAATTTCAAAGAGCTCTGCAGTCTCCTTTCTGTTTATTTTTTATAGACTTTACCTTTTAGAGCAGTGTTAGGCTGACAGCAAAACCGAGCAGAAAGTACAGCAACTTCCCACACAGCCCCTACCCCCACTTACCCACAGCCTCCCACACCATCTACATCCCCCACCGACACGGTTCGCTTGTTACAATCGATAAACCTGACACATCACTGTCACCCGAGGTCCAAAGAGCACAACGGGAGCACCTCCAGAGGTTCTCTTCAAGCACCTTACGATTCTAGACATTTTCAAACATACTATGGTCCTTAGCCATCTTCAAAAACCTGGAAAGTCCATCATAAATATTCTTGGCCCGCCCCCCCCCCAAAAAAAAAAAGTTTGGTGTATAATAGTGCCATCAGCTCCAATAAATAATTCACCTCCAATTCCATGACTACTAAAAATAGGAATGAGATGGAAGCAGAAATTCAAGAAGACTATCAAATGGAGACACAGAGCTGTGCAATCACTAAGTAGAAATTTAAACAAAGGGATGGAAGTTCCTTCCCACAGTGCTGCTGCTCATCAGACCTTTTAGAATCGGCCTTCCCGTGAAGTGGAAAACTGATGGTAGGATGGGTGGTCCAAAGCCAAGGCCGCAAGTAAAAAGCAAAAGTCATGCATCGGCCGGACCCTGAATGAGGTTTCAAAGTGCCTTCTGCCATTCTTCAGTCTGAATTGCCAACTTCTGTCCTCTAAGCCGAAGACAACTATTGCTGATATTTGCAAGGCCCTCAATTAGCAGAATTGGTAATGTTCTCTCCTGTGTATTTTCTTTGTTTCGTTGACCTTGGTATAAGAAGCAACCCCATGAGGGGCGCCTGGGTGGCTCCATCGGTTAAGTGTCCGACTTCAGCTCAAGTCATGATCTCGTGGTTCATGAGTTCAAGCCCTGAGTCGGTCTCTGTGTCCAGAGCCTGGAGCCTGCTTCAGATTCTGTGTCTCCCTCTCTCTGCCCTTCCCCCACTCACACTCTGTCTCTCTCCCAAAAATAAACAAACACTAAAAAAAAAAAAAACTAACCCCATGAACAGGCAGAAAATAAACAGGCAGAAAAGGTAAGTGGCAGGTTCAGAGTTACAAGGCGTGTTAGCAAAGAGTTAAGATGAGTATTCAGATCTCCTAAGCTTCCGTACAATCTGCTCTCTCTCTTCCACAGCCCGTCTGATGCAGTTCTTATGTGGCTCCAAAAAGGCACAGGGGAACGGAGGGAAATTAGGCTTCAACTTAAGGAAAACATGAGAGACAGCCTCAAACCCAAATTCCCAAAAAGCAAAATAAAAATCAGCTGCCTTACTGCAACGTGACAAGGAGCTAATCAGGCATTTCTGGGGTGATACGGTCTTTTCAACTAGCATGGTATTAAGCCTATTAAAAATCTTTGGAAAATCTGGGACAGTGGGCACCATACTTCGCAGCTTACATTTGATTTCAGAGTAAGGTTGTGAACAACTTTTCTTACGTGTATTTGCTCTTTAAGAATCCCCAGAAAGGCCACAGGAGCTTCTGAGGCAAAGGATAAAAGAACAAAAGTAGTAAGAGAGATTCATCTCGTCTCTGCAAACCAAATACAGGCTCCCTGGCACCACCGTCAGCTGCCACGACGTGCCCTGAATCCTGAGGGCCTGACGCGGCTCTGCCGGCATCGCGGAGTCGCGGCTGTCGTCCGCCCCTCACCTGTCGAGCATAATGCTCTATTTCCTCTGCTCTTGTCTGATACCAGTCCACAACCTTCTCTACTGTGAGCGGCGGCGTCCTGTACCTCAGCAACTCAGGCTGTGCAGCATACAAGAATTCACTTTCATCTTGCAGACGCGGCTCGACCACCATTCTGCGAGGCACAAAAGGAACAATTAGTCACTGGAATGCTGGGAAAAGTTAGAATTTTGTGCAAGTCAGAGAGAGAGAGACAGGAACAGGGATGGGAAGGGAGCGGTCACAGAGATGGGGGTATAGTGTATGTGTGTGTGTACAAAGGGGAGGGTGTCCGCGTGTATCTTTTCCCGTATCTATGTGCACACTTACACAATAAATGGGACATGTGGGGGATGCCTAATCTATTTCCCTATTAGGCTTCCCAATGTAAAAAATCAGAATGGACGATACACCAAAACTGCTATGCCACAAATCAATCCAGTGAGTATTAACAAAATCAAAATCAGCCTGGGAGGCACATTTTAGGAAACGCTTATGGCTGGGTGCCGGCCACAGGCGTACCAAATCAAAATTACCTGTGATGGCCGGCCAGGCCTCGTTCAGGTGAAACGCCTCCAGGCGATTCTGACTCAAATATAAATTCAGAAACCTGGTTTTCTCTGTTCATAAAAACCAAAGGAAATACGCCTTATTTACACTGATAATATACGGTCAGCAGGCATCAGCAATGTAGTACGCTACGGACATTTGCAAAGACAGGAACGACTTCAGGCCGGTTGCCGTAGATTAAAAAGAAGAAGGGGGGGGGGGGGAGGAGGAGGAGGAGGAGACCAAGAGGAATGTATGCATGGATGACACCCGAGGGATCACAAATTATGAGGAGTTTTTGGGAGGATGATCCCGGCCAAGTGGACCATCAAGGCAAGGGGCTTTGGGGTCAGAACTGAAGCGCATGCCATTGCTGAAAGGCATGAAACTGCACAAATTACAGAGCTAACACTTCTCTTAGATTCTTTTTATTCAGATAAAATGGGTAAATACTATGCCAGAGTGTTCAAAATAACGTAAAGTAGACATAAAACATCGTATGACGGAGCGGGTGCTTAATTTTTTACTTACAGGTATTATTGTTGTTGGAATTGTTAGTAGCTGTAATGTAGGAGCAGACACAAAGCCCATAAAATATCTGGGCATTTGGCCACATGCCTCAGACAGCGTACTGTGCTTATAGCCAGCAGCCCTCTGCCCAGCTGGTCTCACAACCAACATTCACTTTCTGGCCGGTGGTTTTTCCCATCACTACCACGAGAAAAGTCACATACATATCCCGAAATCATTAAAGCCACACATGTCAGCAGGGAAAAATACCCATGAGCAACTCTGAGGTCCCCTGGTATTTTCTTCAGTCCTTAGTATTTCCCTCTCAGCACCGTTTGATGGAATCTCACCACGTTCTTCCAGAAACAGGCTCCCCTTCCCTCACTCCAGTATGCGGTGCCGCCTGCCGTCCCTCGTCTTCCTGGTGGCTCCTTCTGGGTCACTTCTGCTCAGATAGCCCCTCCAGCTGACCCCTGCATCCTGGCTCCTCCAAATTCCCAGTCTGGCTCTCTCCTCTCTCTGGACTCTCCCTTGGTCTCACCTCTGACTCTACAGTATCAACTACCACACACATTATTACAACAATGACCATGTTTTACCCCGAACCCACCCTCCGCTCAGAAGCTCTGAAATCCTCCTGGCTTTTTGCTCCTCAATGGTTCACAGGCACTTCAAATGCAACAAGATCCAAACTGAACTCACGATGTCCTCAGGTAACAGAGTTACCTCTTGAAAAACAGAAACGTGGCTACATCATCCATGCCTACTTTTAAAGCCTGTGATCCGCCACAAAATACTCTAGCCTCCTCTTGGTGCCAATCTCACTCTTACCCTGGGTGCTTCAGCAATCCACATCCTTGTTTTGAGTCCTGAAAGAGGGCACCGCCTTGAGCCTCCTTCCAACACGCTCTTCCCTCTGCTTAGAACATGCTCCCTCTCTTTTGCCAAACTCGCCCTCACTGTTCAAATCTCAGATTTCACAAGATTTTGCCCGGGACAACCTTCCTTGTCCTCCACCAAGTTGAGATCTCCCTGCTACAGGCCCCCGGCGCCCCAGCCCTTGTCTTTCCTAGCCCTCATCCCATTAGTCATCTACAACAGGATCATTTTCCCCGCCAGGTTATAAGCCTCACGAGTTACAGGGACCGCATCAGCTTTTCTTTGGTATTCTCGCATCTAACAGAGGACAGACGCCAATTAAATGGATAAGCAACACGGTATGTCCTGGAATACTGAACATCTGTACCATCTTCAAAAGCATCTTTTCCTCTGTGAAACTTTTGACTTTTCATTTCTAGTTTTAGGAGTTCTGGCACAGCAAGCCTGGCTTACGTTTCGGCTTGCTGTGGTCGCTCTGAGAGGAAATGCCCTCATGCCTTTCATCTACCTAGAATCAAGCAAAGGCGCAGGCCGCGGGGACCTGGAAGCGTGGGATGAAGGGTGCGATGCTCCGCCAGTGCTATTCTCTCAAAAGCCCATCCGGAAATGAGAGAGGTCACTGTCAACGGTGTCTCTGCACCTCTGCCTGCCACCCTGTCAACGGCACTGACCTCCCGCCGTCTTCGGTTTCCCTACCTCTTCCACCTCTCATTACAATTGTTAAGTGATGACTTCTAGCCCAAATGGTGGATGAATGCCATGCATTTAAGCTCCACTTTTCCCTGCAACGCCCCTGAAATGGCAGCACAGGATCGTTAAGGGGTGTGGGGTGGAGGATGTCCCACACACTCTCAAGAGCTGCAGGGTACATGCTCAGCCACTCCCTTCCCTTCTAGAAACCCACAGGTAATGGCCAGAACTTAAAAATCAACAAGTAGCTACACAATGGTTATTCAGAGGTACGGAACACAAAAACTATCATCTACAAGAACTAGAAGTAATTGCTTCTGGAGAGCAAGAAATGGGAGAAGGAAACAAAAGACTGAGGGTTTGGGTTTTGCTGTTTTGTTTTTTTTAATTGTCAAGTTAGTTAACATACAGTGTGGTCTTGGCTTCAGGAGTAGAAACCAGTGATTCATCACCTATGATACTAAGTGCTCATCCCAACAAGTGTCCTCCTTAATGCCCATCACCCATTTAGCCCATCTCCCCACTAAACCCCCTCCAGCAACCCTCAGTTTGTTCTCTGTCTTTAAGAGTCTCTTATGGCTCGCCTCCCACTCTGCTTTTATCTTATTTTTCCTTCCCCTCCCCTGTGATCATCTGTTAAGTTTCTCAAATTCCACTTATGAGTGAAATCATTTGATATCTGTCTTTCTCTGACTTATTTTGCTTAGCATAATACCCTCCAGTTCCATCCACATTGTCACAAATGGCAAGATTTCATTCTTTTCCATCACCAAGTGGTATTCCAGTATATGTGTGTGTGTATGTGTGTGTGTGTGTGTGTGTGTACGTACATAGGCTACATCTTCTTGATGCTTTTTTTTTTTAACCACAGCTTTGTAGAAAAATTTTAATCTACTTGCAAATATATACAACTCTGATTTTTAAACATGAAAATCAAAAACAGCTTTTAAAAAGCAAACAGCAAAAACACAGCAGAATATTCAACTGCTATTACACTAAAACTTTTGGGGGGTAATAAAAGGTACCTAAGAGTTACCTACTCCATTATCTCAGATATCCAAAATACAACAAAACAAAGAGAAACAGCCAACATTAGCACGAACATTAGAGAGCTTTCGAATGTCATCTGCAATGATCGACACTACGGGTTTTTATCATTTATCAGACAGACCGTACATATACATAGCTTCAAAAATCCAAAAGCATGAAAAGACTCCTATCAAAAAGCCAGCGATTCCATACACAGTTGACATCTTTGTCCCCCTCCATGTCTTTCAGCCACGTTCCTGGATTTTCCTCTACACATCCAAACAAACAGTACGTGTGTGGGACTGTTCCCTGACTTCTCTACTCTACCTGTTGTTCAGCGGTCTTAAACAACAACCTTCCACTCCCCTTACACTCTTTCCTCCCACTGTGGCTATATCACAGTTGGGATTAAACCACTAATTATCTACAGTCTGATTATGTGAATGTTACCTTCTCCTGAGCCACGTGGTACATTATCATAACTATTGTTCTTTTGGAACAACTTTTCATTTTCTGGAGTTAATAAACGCCAGTTGTCCTACGTGTCTCATTCACTATCATATGCATTCATTGCTATTTTTTCCAAATTCTCCAAAAGATGTATTAATAGCAAAATTTAAAAGCTTTCCCCAAATAGTCAAATACATCAGACAATACACCAGTTCCGTTTTTAAAATTTTTCCAAGACACCTGGCTCTTGAAGCCATCTACCCCCTTCGCAGTCTGTGCTGGCTGCTCTCTCACCCGACAAGAACACAGCTGTCATCCCAGGCCTTCTCACTGCCATGGCCTATGTTAGAGCCCAGTTCTGAATCTAATGGCTTTCTTTTTTTCAATTGACTCCTTCATTTTAATAAAACACATCTCCTATGGCTTCCTGGAATGAGATGTACATGGATGGTAAATTTTACAAGACCTTACATGATTAACCTCATACTTGAATGATGATTTTAGCTGCATCAGGATTCCCGATCAAAAAGTATGTTCCAGCAAAAGTTTTTCTTCTAGCTCCTAGTGCTGTTCTGGAGATGTCTGAGGTCATTCTAATTCAAACTTCCTTTTATGGAATATGTTTTTCTCTCTGGTAGACTGTGTCCCTGATATTTGTGAAGGTCATGATTGTATGCTTTAGTGTAGTGGGCATTTCAGTATGAAAACTCATAGCCTTCAATTCTAAATACTAGACTTGAAATATTTCTTATTTCTTCCCTTCTATGATATGTCATCTCTTTCTAGAATGCCTGTAATTTGAATATTAAGCTTGTTTTTTATCTTTGCTTGCTTATTATCTAGCTCTATAATAGTTTTATTCTACTTTCTGGGAAAATTCTTTGCTTTTATCTTTCAACTTTCCTAATTGTTAGACACCAACTATCTTATTTTTTTATTTCCCCAAGTGCTCTTAGTTCTCTGTCCCTGTTTTATAAAATCCTTTTGTTATTTCACAACTACAGTATCTTATCTCATGGGCAACATTAATTATAATTTTTGAAGTTTTCTTTTTGTGTGGTCTCTGACTTCCAGTTCCACCTTCTGTTGGCTTTGCCTTTCCTGTCTGTCCTGCCCACTGACGCCAACCCTCAAACGTCCAGGAAGCTCAGTGTGCTGACAGGACTCGTTCTTTTGCTGGCTTCGCTGTGACCAGGTAATGCACTGATCTTCTGGGACTAATATCTCAATACCTGGAGGCCTCTTCTCAGACACGATTCCATTTCTCTAGAAAAGAACTCTCCCAACTTCTACTTGGGGAATATGCCTGCACTCTAGGAGCTCGGAGGGGGCGGGTACCCCTAGGCTCCAACATTCAGACATAGATTTTCACTGAACGCTCAGAATTTCAACCCCAGCACTCCACCCCCACCCTGCGCTGTGCCTAATGCCCAGGCAGCTGGAGGATTTCTGGATCATCCTGGAGGTTCTCTGCCTTAATTCATGAATCCAAAAAATAAACATCTGATTTCATGCAGGGGAAATACAGAAGGCTAGATGGTGACAGAACATTTTCCTGACCTTGAGGAGTGAGGACTAAGGGAATTCAACTGCTTTCAGCCCCAAACCTCCTCTCGCACCCCTTCACCAGTAGTTGATGCCTCCACATTCTCAGGCTTTCTAAGGTTAAGTCTCACAAAAATAAAAATGCAAATTGAATCAAGAACGAAATTAAAGGAATATTTTAAAATGAAAAGAGCTGCTATATAAGGATCATTTGTTTAGAATATTTACTTTGTAGAATTTAATATTCTTCCATTAAAAAAACCTGTAACAGGGGCGCCTGGGTGGCGCAGTCGGTTAAGCGTCCGACTTCAGCCAGGTCACGATCTCGCGGTCCGTGAGTTTGAGCCCCACGTGAGGCTCTGGGCTGATGGCTCAGAGCCTGGAGCCTGTTTCCGATTCTGTGTCTCCCTCTCTCTCTGCCCCTCCCCCGTTCATGCTCTGTCTCTCTCTGTCCCAAAAATAAATAAACGTTGGGAAAAAAAAAAAAAAAAACAAACAAACCTGTAACATAGGGCTGCCTGGGTGGCTCAGCCGGTTGGGTGTCCGACTTCGGCTCAGGTCATGATCTCGTGGTCCGTGGGTTCGAGCCCCGCGTCGGGCTCTGTGCTGACAGCTCAGAGCCTGGAGCCTGTTTTAGATTCTGTGTCTCCCTCGCTCTCTGCCCCTCCCCCTCTCATACTCTGTCTCTCTCTCTCTCAAAACTAAATAAAAACATTAAAAAAAAATTTAAAAAAAAAAAAAAAACCCTGTAACATAATGGAGTAAAATCAAGCCAAGTGTTTAAAACAACCGCACCTGAACTCCCTACATCAGGGACCACCGTCAAGTACGTGATCGCTGACCACATGCCACGTCCACAGGCCCTCTGCGTGACCCTCCCAGAGGAATGAAGGTCCCTCACGCCAGCTCACCCTTTACCTGCGCTCCGGCTCCTCACACCAATCTTTCTCCCGGTGTTTGTGTTCACGCCAGGGAATGAGCACCAAGGAGTCTCCGTTATAACTTAAATGAAAAAAAAGAAAGTATTTGAAATACACATTACCTCAGTGACTGGCTACACAAGGAGCATGATGCAAAAAGTTTCTCCACAACCTTAAACCTCCACTCCTGTTTATGACATAGTAAGTCAAACACAATACAGGCTACATACAATACGTAAGTGGAAAATACCAAATGGTCGATCTCTCTTGCATCAGAAAATGGTTCAAGAAGAAAAGGATAATTCAAAACAAAAAAACTGGCAAGGAACTGAAGGACAACGCAGGTATATGCTCACTCACTCATGTCAAAGCTTTCATCAAGAGCCTGTGTTGTACGTTCTTAATGTAAACATAAATGTTCCCATGCCCTCGAAAGGCTTAGTCTAACTTCTTGTGATCGTAGAAATGTTCTGTAACTATGCTATCCAACATAGTAACCAGTAGCTACATGCACATGTATTAAGCACTTGAAATATGGCTAAGAGAACTTTATTTAATTTTAATTAGTGCTAATTAAAATTTAAATAGACACATAAAATTTAATTTAAATTTAAATGGTGGCTACCGTATTTGACAGTACAGACCTGGAGGGAGGTAAATATTGAGGGAAGAAATGATTTTGCAGGTTAAAAATAACACTAAATGCTAAAAGATGCAGATTTCCAGGAAAACAGCACTAGGGATGGAGGGTACAACATGACGAGAGAGTTCACCCTGCTGCAGGATATATGGGGAAACTGTTAAGTCAGTAAATCCCGAGTGCTTGTCACAAGGAGAAACATTTTTTTCTTTCTCGTCTTTCCTTTCTACTTTACCTATAGGAGGTGATGGATGTTAGCTGAACCTAGAGCGATAATCACTTCACAATGTATGTAAAACGAACCATCGTGCTGTGGACCCTCAACTTCTACAGGAATGTATGTCATTTATTTCTCGATAGAAGTGGAAAAAAAGTGTATCAGCAAAAGATGATAGCAGGAGAACTAAAAAAGGCAAAAATAAGGCCTGATTGGATGGTTTTAGGAATAAATTTAGACAGAAAAGCGAGGTAAAGACAGTAGGGTGCGGGAACAGAGCAGAGCAACAGGCGCATCGGGAAGCCCGGGAAACAGAAGGCTGGCAGCGTCTCGGCGAGCCGTGCGGTCCTCGGCACAGGCCTTTCGAAAGCGAAGCGCTCCAAACGCGAGCTCGAAGGTCCCTTTGGGCCCTAATAGTCCATAAGCCCATGACAACTGAAACATCTGGAATTAAGACAATTCTTTTTAAATGTTCATTTATCTTGGGAGAAAGAGAACAAACACACACACAAGAGCATGGTTGGGACAGAGCAAGAGAAAAAAGAGAGAAGAGAGAGAGAGAGAGAGAGAGAGAGAGAGAGAGAGAGAGAGAGAGGGAGAGAGAGGGAATGAGAATCCCAAGCAGGCTCCACACGGTCAGGGTAGAGCCTGACCTGCAGCTCAATCCCACAAACTGTGTGAGATCATGACCTGAGCCTAAACCAAGAGTCGGATGCTTAACCAACTGAGCCACCCAAGCTCCTTCCCTAAGAAGACAAAAATTGTAAGAACAAATTTCAGTTGCTCTGCTTTATAGTTCAACAAAACATTTTCTCTACTTCTGAGTATTCATGGTAGCAATTTTCTAAAATGTATCATAGCCCCAGAGAAAGGACTGCACTTCCTGATATCAGGTTGTATTTTGTACTTTCCTCTCTTACTAGGTAATGTGGCATGCCTTGCACAAGAAATACTTTGTAAACATTTGAACACTACGTAGATGGAGGGACTAGTCCTCTGGACAAGCCCGTGGGATGGTTTCAAGTAGAAGAGGGAAGCCAAAAGGCCTGAGAACGGGCAGCGTTGTGCATCGATCAACAGCATTCCCATCAAGTTATTACTGGTGCAAATTATCCAAAGTCAAAACTCCCCTCTAGATACAGACAAAAAGAAATGTACTTTACTATATTTTTTAAGCACAGTATTTTACCGCTTCGTAGCTAGCATGTACAGATCTTGCATACTGTGTACCAGATACATTTTTGAAGGTATCTGAGTTCGTTTCTTAAATTTCTGCATCACACAGATGATTATTTAGCATGGATGCCACAATCACACTATTTGTCACCCAATAAAAAACGATTTTATTTCCTTCCATGTCGATAGCTAATACTTTACCACAGGCTACTGAAATGGAAAGCAGAAGAGAACATGGGGATACAACAATGATGACGATGTTCACTCTTCCAACAGAAGAATAAATTGTAGCAGTGAACTGAGGAACAAGGGGGAAGAAAAACGAACAAACGATTACCGCCTTTTCTAATTAAAGCAGACACGGTTCCATAGCTACACAAAATGCTTTCTCAAAGAATTTTAGAAAAATGTATCACAAGTTGAGATTTGTACTTTCTATACAAAGTGCATATTAGATACAAGGGTTATTACTAAAATGATTAATAGTGGCGTGGGCCCACTCAGCAAAATAATAGTTCATTTGGTAAAGACTAGAAAGCTATAAAACTTTGTGAAGCTTCACTGAACAGAAATGGGTATGAAAACATACCTATTTTTATCAAAACACGTATTAAAGGCAAGTTCCAGCTCTGAGGTGCACTCCAAAAAGTCGTCCTGAAGAGTCCTGAGTTACTAAAGCATTTTTGCTGCATTTTCAAGGCAGAGCACAACCGAAGGTTTCTAAGTGTGCTGATCACCACCGACACGGTAACAGCACTACTCGTCCTACTGTTAGCATACCCCCGATGATCGGCAACATTTATCAAGCTCTTACTATGGACTAGACAGGATGAAATGCATTTAACACACAACCCTCATTTAGTCCCGCCAATCTACTGTAGTTGGTGATATGATCTTCCTCATGTCACAGTGGGAAAACTGAGGCCTGGCTTAACTTGTCCGTCCTCATAAAACTAGTAAATGACAATCAGAACCCCAAATGTGGACGGACTTCCAGCTCGCACACTAGACTACCTGTAGAAAGGGCTCAGGGGCTCCAGTGTAGCCCCCAGCCACAAATCCATTCTCTTGTCACCACTGCCTTGGTCCACACCTATGAGTCACCAGGCAAGATCTGTAGGTGGCAGGTAGGGGTCATTTGAGCCTTCCCGAAATTTAACTTTAGACAACCCAGTAAGGACCAGTTGCATGCATATTTAAACTACAAAATAAAACCAAACTCAATACAAGTAGATTACTAATATGATAAAGCTAGCTTCTACCAAATACGGCTAGACCTTAGGTCTGATCACCAACACTTATGTAAAAACAAAACACAAAAACCTTCCTTCTACTCTCTCATTTCCTTACAGAATGTTTCAACAAACCAAGTTATTTTAAAACAAATTTTAGGAGTTTAACATGCTTGCTATAAAAATACTCTAAGTTCTTTATCCTGCTTCAAATAACAGCATTTCAGAGACAAGATCTCCTCCTCAACCAGAATATAAATTTCTTGAGGGCAGAACTTTTGTTTATTTTGTCCACTGCCTCAATAACTGAAATAGTGCCTGGCATTTAGCAGGCTCTAAAATAATATGTCAAACGAATTATTCAATAACAGCACAAAGATTTCTTAAGTGAGGACTATATCTCATCTATAGTCAATTCTTTCATGAAAGTGCTCTCTTGAGTATCACAGAAATTCAAAATTGGAATAAAGCAAGGAAGGGGCACAATCTAGTCATAAACATAGATATGCCACGGAAGGGTGTGTGTTTGTGTGTGTTTACGTGTGTATGGAGTCTGCAGAGCTGCGACGGAGAACACGAATGCTTTCCTGTAGAGCCCACGACCCTGATGACACAGCGAGCCATGCCAGTGACGGCTCACATCTCATCTGGGCAGCTGGCTGGACATGTCGTGTTCTGGGGGGGGGAGAAAACTTCAGAATACCTATTTCTCTAAATCTCACCATTCTTCACACTTGAAAATAACTGCTTATACCATTACTTTTGTTAACATGCCCAAGTTTTAGCTACTTATTCTTTCATAAGGTAAGTGGAGCGATAGCATTTCATTAATTCTGTTCACACTGAAGATAGGAATCATGTGAATCAATCTGTAAATGAGGTCGGTGACACTGTGGTTCAAGAAAACCCAGAAAACAGTTGTAGGAAGTTGAGTGACTTGCAAAAGTTACACTTTGAATCTCAAGTCCCATTAACACAGAACGTGTACATACACTTGATTTCATCTTGGTCTCTTGTTGTTTCCACTTGGCCTAAGACATCTTAAAACCTAACATGTATCATCCCCCACTAAAAAAAGGAAGACCGTGGTAAACTTAAACGACCTCTTTACAAAGTAATGGCTGCTTAATTTTAAGATTCTTTATATGAGGACTCGGCTCATTGTTTTATTCCAAACAATAAACATGCTGGTTTCATCCGAAGGTAACATTTATTTGTCAGCAGGAAAGGAATGAGTATTGCAAGTTCTATTATGTCCGACTATTCTCTCACCAGTGATTTCCCACACTAAATATAAATGTTTTATTTCAAAGAAATTTTATGAAGAATAAACTTACAAAAAGTTCTTTTGTTTGTATTCCATGACTTGGAAACAAAAGGATAAATAGACTGCATGTTACTACTAATTGCTACCTTTTATGCAATGGTTTTAATATGTGGAGTTAAATTTATTTCTATTATTTAGCACAGAAGAAAATGTTCTGGTAAATAAAGGACAAAAAATAATAATTTGAGCCCACATATATAACTACTCTGTGGTTACCATCACTGAACAAATCAAACTGGTCTGAAACTCAATGGGAAACCAATCAAAAAGCTAGTTATCATTCAGAATGCCAAGTTGCAAAAATGCTATCTAAAGGCATCATTCAGAGTTCTCTTCTGGAACAACAGGATTCAGTTTCATTAATAAATGACTTAGAAGATCCAGCAGATTAAAGAGCTATCTTGAAACTTCCCAGTATTCTCGGATGTTAGCAATGTGTGAGAGAGACCACAGTGAAAACACCACCACTCCAGGACTTGGACTCTCCCCCTGTCCCCACCAGCTATATTCCTGGGACCCACCTGTGTAATCTATTTGTTAAATACTGTAATATTATCTGCCCCAAATGAAGACAAAACTAGACAAACATTCTTGAACTCTAATCCATTATAATTAGGAGAATGGTCTCCAAAGTCTAACCTCTGTGACAGAACGCCACCCTGCACAGCTGTGAGGTCTTGATCAAGTTATTCAACCTGCCTGTGCCTCAATTTCCCCATGAGTGAAATAGAATAATAGTATTAGACTCATTTGGATTTGGGAAGAATCAAATTAGTACATCTAGAGACTTTAGAGTAGTACCTGGTATATAAAAAGTGTCCAACCATTATAAAAAGCATCATTATTCCCAACACCAGCAAGGTTTTCATGGGCAGTGAAGTACAAGATCTATGGAACTGGGTGACGTTTCAAGATCTACCTGATGATGAGTAGTAACACCACATAAGTAACATCAATGATTATACTGACAAATACCTAACAAGTGCAATAAAGTCTGCGGGACACCGGCCTCAATAGATGGCACCTAGCCAACGCAATGCGCAGTGATAAGAAGCGATGAGCTGATCGATGAGGCAGAAATAAGCAACAACATCCACAAGGCATCATCTCTCTCCCAAATGCTTAACGCAAAGATTGAAGATAAATTTTTTACCACAGGCAAAGGGTGGCTTGATTATTTCTGAGAACTGGTCTGCAAAATCACTGGCACTTAAGGGAAAGCCACAAACTCCAAAGGAAGAAACTGTCAGAAAGGTTAAGAAAGGCTACTCTTGGGGTGCCTGGGTGGCTCGGTCGGTTAAGCGGCCGGCTTCGGCTCAGGTCATGATTTCGCGGTCCGTGAGTTTGAGCCCCACGTCGGGCTCTGTGCTGACAGCTCAGAGCCTGGAGCCTGTTTCAGATTCGGTGTCTCTCTTTCTCTGACCCTCCCCCATTCATGCTCTGTCTCTCTCTGTCTCAAAAATAAATAAACGTTAAAAAAAAAAAAAAAAGGCTACTCTTCACAAAGATGTTTGCTGTCAATAAAACAAGGGGCGACAGAAGAGAGAGGTCAGTGATAGGAAAACTATCCCCTACACCACCACCTCCGTCACCTGTCCCTTGGACAGAGGGCCCTGATTTTGAGGAACAGGCACTCAAGGTCCCCGAACAACGAATACTTACGTTTGCTATAAGGAAAGTTACTAGGAGAAAAAAAGGCATTCTCAAACCCAACTTCAATGGCATATATTTCACTAAGAATAAGCTAAAACAGACAACATTAAAAAAAAAAATCCCCCAAGCAAAACATTTATGTAGTAATTTTTACATTCAGCATTTGGTGCTACACACAACCAATATTTATAAATGTTTCTATTTTTTTATTTTTATTATTTTCATATTTATATTTATAATATTGCACCTATCAGAAATAAGTGCTCAACCTAAAACTGGTAAGTTATAACCTTCATTTGTAGCATAAACTCAACTATAGTTTCAGCACTGCCAGGATTTCATGCAGTAAGGGGAGAAGCTATATCACATGTGATGATACTGAAAGATCTGAGGTCTAAGAGCCAACTCTAAGGATTGATGAGGACGATCCTCATCCTGGGGAGACCCAAAACTACACGTGCCAACTATCATCAGGGAAGTAACACAAGAGAAATCCAATTTCACTCCCTGTTCTGTTACTTAGACTGACATAAAACCAGTAGAGAGAATAAAAGCAACACTCTCCTTTCACATTACTTGAAGATAACAAGACCCTGACAAATCTCCTTTGGTCTATTAATTAAACCAGAAAAACCTTCCAGGACAAAGATAGAAGTATATGACATCTGAATTTGTCAACTACAAAACTAAAGAAATGTACCAAAATGTTTATGAATTGTATCACCGTATATTACAAGCTCTGACCTGTGTAAGGTTTTGGTGCTAAGAGACTTTGAACGAAAGGATTAGAGAGGAAAAGAATTTTTTTATCTTCCTTTTATTCATATAACCAAATAAAATGGCAAAATAATGCCTGTGCAGATCCCAAGCCACAGGAAGTGTAATTTCCCCACTGTCACCCTTCAAGATCGTGCATAGTCCTACCTCTAGACCTACATTGAATGGACATTTCAGACATAGTGATTACTATGTATGAGCACAAATATAAAGTTGTAAGCAATTAAACATATTCATGAATACATGAAGTCAACAGTCTCGAGAGACAGACATTATCTTTGCCCTTTTACAGGAGAGAAAACAGTGGCACAGAGATGTTTACTAAGGTGCAACTAACAGTTGCAGCTGGATTTGAACCCAACAGCCTGGTTCCAGAGCCTGCGTTCTCATGCACTAGAATATCCTACCCATCTGACTCCCACCTGTTCCAGCTCAAATCCCCGCCTCTCACGGATGTTCTCGGACCATCCCAGGCCAGACTGCTTTCTTCCTAAATTCTCACTATTAATAACTAGACAATTCATCTGGCATTTACTCCTATTTAACCTTATGATAATATACAGGTAGTACCTTCTCTGATTTTCCTGGAGTACTTCTCTATTATGTTCTTAAGTTCCTAGTATATATTTTGTTTCCCCATTAAAAGTAAATATTCCAGGGGAACCCCGGGTGGCTCAGTCAGTTAAGTCTCCAACTTCAGCTCAGGTCGTGGTCTCACAGTTTCCGAGTTCGTGCCCCACATTGGGCTGTCTGCTGTCAGTGCAGAGCCGGCTTCAGGTCCTCTTTGTCTCCCTCTCTCTCTCTGCCCCTCCCCCACTCACTCACTCTGTCACAAATAAATTAAAAAAAATTTAATGTAAATATTCCATTCTTGTAAGTACTCCTTTGCATCCATCACAACTCCTAGTTATATAGGCATAGTATTACATGAATAATAATTTATAAACGCATTATTTCATTTCCTCCTCAAACACCCCATAAGCTAGATATTACAATTATAAATTTGCAGGAAAGTAAACTACATGGACTCAAAAATGTTCACTGACGTACTGAGTGAATGCATAAATGATTTATCAGTAGGAACGGATCCAGTAATGTTATCTTAATTCTAAAATCGGAGCTCTCAAAAACAAATAACAACAACAACAACAACAACAAAAACCCTGAAGAATTGGAAAGGTGAGATTTAGTCAAGATACAAAACTTAGTCTGAACCACATGAAAAATTGCTCAATATCACTAATCATCAGGGATATGCAAATCAAAACCACAATGAGATATCACTTTACATGTGTCAGAATGGCTAGACTCAAAAAGACAAGCAATAACAAGTGTTGGCGAGGATGGGGAGAAAAAAGACCCTTCTTCATGCACTGTTGGTGGGAATGCAAATCAGGCGTAGTCAATGTGGATAACACTACGGAGGTTCCTCAAAACTATATGATCCGGTAATTCCATTACTGCATATTTACACAAAGAAAATGAAAACACTAATTTGAAAGGATATGTGCACCCTTATGTTTACTGCAGCATTATTTACAATAGCTAAGATACAGAAGCAACCCAAGGGTCCATCAATAGATAAACGGATAAAGAAGACTGTACACACACACACACACACACACACACGCACGCACGCACACACGAATATTACTCAGCCATTAAAAAAGGTTGAGATCTTGACATTTGTGACAGCACGGATGGGCTGAGAGGGTTTTGTGCTCAGTGAAGTGAGACGGAGAAAGATAAATGCCATATGATTTCACTTACATGTGGAATCTGAAAAACAAAACAAATGAATACACAAAGGAAAAGTAGAAACAGACCCATAAATACAGAGAATTGATGGCTACCAGAGGGGAGGTGGGTGGGGGATGGGCAAAATGGGTGAAGGGGAGTAGGAGATCCAGACTTCCAGTTGTGGAATGAATCGGTCACGGGAATAAAGGCACAGCACAGGGAATATAGTCCATGGTATTGTAACAGTGCTGTATGGGGACAGACGATAAGCACACTGCAGTGAGCACAGCATAATGTATAAATGTGTCAAATCACTATGTCGTGAAACTAATTTGACATTGAAACTAATCTGACCCACAGCGTGTGTCAACTATATTTCAGCTTAAAAAAGGAAAAAAATTAATCTGACCAATAAATGAAATCTATAAAAGTCAATTAAGACGACATAGCTAGGACTGATTCCTTTACAGCATATACCTCACTGCTACTGAGATTATCTGTACACATGGGTTTCAGGGTAGGGGCACTTTACACCCTCAGTACCTAACTTACAGAAAAATCTCAGCAAAGTGATTCAATCAAGTAATTACTCAGCAATGCTTCACAAGGGAAGCATTGTGTTACTCTAACTCTTGAAAAACTCTTCAAAAAAAAAAAAAAAAAAGAAAAGAAAAATTTACACTTCGGAAGCCAAGTTGTATACAGCGGCAACAGGAAGAAAAAAATGTAGATTGATACTTAAAAAGACTCATAAAAATTATAAATTCAGCACTTTAGCCTGATCTGAATGGATAGAAAAGTAGTCTTGATCCATGGAATGCATATTTACAATGTTGTCTTTAATTGGGCCAATCAATGCAGTGATCATTAGAAGAGAAAAAAAAACTGAAACCTTCTGTGATGTTCCCAGATGAAGCCTCCCTGACTTTCTTCCGTAAGACTAAGCTTTGTATGTATTCCCGTTACTGCTGTCATTGCACAGAATTACAGATAGATGGTTCCACTTAGAATGGTTCAATTTATAATTATTTTACTTTACGATGGTGTGAAAGGGATATGCCCTTGGTAGAAGCTGTACTTTGGATTTTGAAGTCGGGTCTTTTCCTGGGCTAGGGTCATGCGGTAATGGTCCTCTCTCACCATCCTGGATGGCGGCAGGGAGCCACAGCTCCCAGTCCACCAAGCGATCACGGAGGATAAACCACCAATTTACTTACAACCCTCCTGTAATCATGTAACCATTCTGTTTTTCACTTTCAGTACTGTAGTCAATAAATTACATGAGGAGGCTCACCACTTTATTATAAGACAGTCCTGTGTTAGATGATTCTGCTCAATTGTAGGCTAGCATTAAGTGTTATGAACATGCTTAAGGAAGGCTAATCTGAGCTATGATGTTCAGTAGGTTAGGTGTATTAAATGTATTTTTGACTTAGTATTTCCAGCAACGGGTTTATCGAGATATAACCTCATCATAAGTAAGATATGCACAATTATTTACTTGTGTCTTGCTCCTTCACTAAACTATAAGTTCTTTCAAAGTGTTAGTCATTTTTATATTCTTAGTACAATACTTGGCATTCATTGAAAGCTCACTAAATACTTAGTGGATGGACAGACGGACAAACTGAAGGACCAATGGACGAATTTGAATAAGTAAACAAAAACAACCACTGAACTACAGGGGTATTTACAGCTTAAGATCATTATGCTTGCTCTGTGGCTAAAGATTCAGACAATGTACTTTAGTGTTCTTTCAAATGTTTCTGATTTAAGATTTCTGCAACGGACTGTACAACTTCCTACTGTATATCGTCCCCTCAGGAACACTGTAATACTGTAAATTGCAGGTGACTCTGGGCCTATGTGTATGGGTACGCATAAGCACAGAGATGTGAAATGTCCTAAGCTTTAGACAAAGAAGCACAAAGGTGGTTTGCCTTAAGATGTTGCTGTACATGTCTATCCACAGCCTTTCCATCATGAGTTCTTTGGGTCTAGGCCAAATTACACTGCAGACTGACTTACAGTCACAACTAAAGAAATGAAAACCCCAGAAATGAAGAGGGAGAGGCTCTCATATCAATTGCGCAGGCTGTGGTTAGAAGACAATGGTCCAGGTATCTGTAGTGCAAGTAATTCTAATACATCTCTACTGCTGATGAAGTTCAAAGTTAAACTAGAGATTGTAGGAAGAGAAAGAAAGCAACGTGTTGGAGAATTTGGAGGAAATGGCATTTCTTTTTTAAGTTTTATTTATTTTATAATTTTTTTAACATTTATTTATTTTTGAGACAGAGAGAGAGCATGAACAGGGGAGGGTCAGAGAAAGAGGGAGACACACAGAATCTGAAACAGGCTCCAGGCTCCGAGCTGTCAGCACAGAGCCCGACGCGGGGCTTGAACCCACGGACCGTGAGATCATGACCTGAGCCGAAGTCGGACGCTCAACCGACTGAGCCATCCAGGCGCCCCTTATTTATTTATTTTGAGAGAGCAAGTGAGCAAGTGAGAGTGAGGGAGGTGTAGAGAGAGAGGAGAGGGAGAAAATCCCAAGCATGCTCCGCGTGTTGTCAGCACGGAGCCCAATGCGGGGCTTGAACCCACAAACTGCCAAGACCGTTACCTGAGCCGAAATCAAGAGTTGGTGGCTTAACTGACTGAGCCACCCAGCAGCCCCGGTCTTATATTTTTTAATATAGATTCCTACTACTTAATAAGCACTCATTCACCCAATCAGAAACAAGAAGTACAGGAAGAGGCGAAGGAGTTGACCCTGGAATAAAAACAGGCTCCATAAAAACAGGCTCCAAGTTATTCACTAACAAAAAATATCAAATAAATAGCCCTATACCTGTATTGCTAGGTCGTTTTCTATAATTTTCAGATTAAGGAAACCCATTACAGATTAATTTCACCCACAGTGTGTAAATTAAGAAATCCTTTTGGATCAACTTCACAGAGAAGCTAACTTTAGAGCACACACACACAGTGTGATTAAATAAAAGTGCATTATGGGAAAGGACAAAGTATGTTCCATAACAACCAGGATAGGAACTCAACTAGTGAGATGAACAAACCCACATGTCCAGCATCCAATCAAAAATACCAGATATGTAAAAAAGCAGGAAATTATGGCCTGTAACCAGGACAATTACCAATTTATTTAAAACACCAATATACCATGCGGTAGACATAGGGAATTTTTTAAAAATCCAGATCATACTCCAAGGAATGAAAATTCAGCAGCAGAGATGAAAAACGCACCGATAGCATTGATAGCAGACATTGCAGAAGCAACCTATTTACAAAGACATAGTAATAGAAACTATTCAAAATGAAATGCAGAAAAACACCGAAAAAAAAAAATGAATTGTAAGACAAGATCAAGTGGCCAGCACACGTGGAAGCGGTGGCCCAGAAAAGAGGGTGTGTTTTAAGGAGAGGAGGTGGAGTGAGAAACGGTATCTGAAGAAGTACTAAGCACGTAACTCCTAAATTGGGTGTAGATCCAAGAAAACTCAATCAGCAGCAATGAGAATAAACACAATGAAAACCACATCAAGGAGCATCATAATCAAACAGCTCAAAACGAGTTATAAAGAAAATCTTAAAAGCATCCAAAGAAAATAAGACCCATGCTGTAAAAATGCACAGTTAAGAATGACAACTGACCTCATGGAAGACAACGGGAGATGACAGTGCAGGGAAACCCTTGAAAGACTAACAGGAGAAAAGTGACAGCCTCGAATTCCACACCCAGCAAAAGCATTTTCCAAAACAAAGGCAAAAGAAAGACTTCCTTGGGCATACAAAAGCCGAGAACGCATCACCGGCAGATTAGCCCTGTAAGACATGCCAAACAGAGTCTTTCAGACCGAACAAAATTGATACCAGATAGAAATTTGGATCTACTAAAAGCAATGAAGAGCAGCAGAACAGTAAATACATGTGCAAATATAAAACACATTTTTAATTTTTTATATTTCATTCTTATTTTATTTTTTAATGTTTATCTTTGAGAGAGAGTGAGTGAACAAGCATGCTAGCAGGGCAGGGGCAAAGAGAGAGGGAGACACAGAATCCCAAGCAAGCTCCAGGCTCTGAGCTGTCAGCACAGAGCCCAACGCGGGGCTCGAACTCATGAACCTCAATATCATGACCGGAACTGAAGTCAGATGCTTAACCAACTGAGCCACCCAGGCACCCCTTAGTTGTTTGTTTTTTTTTTTAATTTATCCATTTATTTTGAGAGACAGAGAAAGAGAGAAAGAGGAGGGGGAGGAGCAGAGAGAGAGAGAGTGACAGAGAATCCCAAGCACGCACCACATTGGCAGCACAGAGCCCAACGTGGGGCTCCAACCCAAGAATCATGAGATCGTGACCTGAGCCAAAACCAAGAGTCAAACGCTTAATTGACTGAACCACCCAGGAGCCCCCATTTTTACTCATTAAAGCAAAAATGATAAAAAGGTATAGTTCATAACATATATAAGAGTTAAATATATGACAACAGTCATTCAAAAGCCAGCAGGGAGAAAATGGAAAAATACTGTGGTAAGGTTCTCATCTTATACTTGAAGTTCTATTATACTATTTGACAGTAGACTATCATAACTACAGAAGTGTAAATGCTACAGCAACCACCAAAAAAGAAAGTATAGCTAATAACCCAATAAGGGAGATTCAATGGAATTCTAAAAGGAACCAGTTCAAAAGAAAGCAGGAGGGGTGCCTGGGTGGCTCAGTCAGTTAAGCGTCAGACTTCAGCTCGGGTCATGATTTCACGGTTCGGGAGTTCGGGCCCCACATCGGAGTCTCTGCTGTTAGCACAGAGCTGGCTGCAGGTCCTCTGTCCACCCCCCTCTCTCTGCCCCTTCCACACTGGTTGTCTCTATCACAAAATAAATAAATAAATAAACTTAAAACGGGCAGGAAAAGAGAAAAAGGCAAGCAAAGAAAAAATGGAACAAGTGGTAAACCGATACCAAAGTGTTAGCTTTAAACTGAACCACACTGAACTATGCATTATATATAAACTGCCAAAGCATGACCATCAAAAGGCAGAGATTCCCCGATTAGATAAAACAGCAAGATTCAGTTACAGTCGACCCTTGAACAACGCCGGTTCAAACTACATGGGCACACTTATATAGATGTTTTCTGATAAATACAATCTAGTCCTATAACTATTTTCTCTTTCTGAGGATTTTTAAAATAACATTTTCTCTCCACAGCTTACCCTATTGTAAGAATACAGTATATAATATAGACAACATACAACGTGTGTTGTTTTTGTTATTGGTAAGTGCTCCACTCAACAGTAGACTATGAGTAGTTAAGTTTGGAGGGAATCAAAATTTAAATGTGGATTTTTTTTTTTTTTACCATACGGGGTGTCAGTGCCCCTAACACCCACATTGTTCAAGGGTCAACTGTATATTCTGTCCATAAGAAACACACTTTAAATACAAAAGAACCAAAATATCAATGTACATCCAGCATTAGAAAGGTATTCAATCTGAAGGACATCAGAAATCTCATCTCTGGTGCTCGCTTCGTGACACATATACTGCAATCGGGACGATACAGAGAAGATCAGCATGGGCGCTTCACAAGAATAATGCCCAAACTCATGAAGCGGTCTGTTTTTTCCAACAAGATATAAAAAGAAAAAAAAGAAGAAGAAGAAGAAATCTGATCTCTGTTGAGAGGGGAGAACAGTGCTCACAAGCCACTCCGTTTGTTTCACAGATGAAACTAGGCTGTGACGTCAGGAGTCAGGACAAGCGGTCCTCTCGGATGAGAGGACTGCAAGATGGTAACAGGAGAGGGGGTAAGAGATGCTGATAACGTCTTTCTTGGTCTCATCCAAATATCCAGCAAATTGTGCGCTTACGATCTGTTCGTTTTCCTGTATGTATCATTCAATCAAAAATGAAATTAAAACCTTTAACTGCATTGGAAATAAGGTTCGCTAAGCAACTTCTGGAGTGATCATTTGGAAACTCGGGTACCTGATACCAGGATAAGGGGTCCTGTCCCAGAGGAGCAATCCCAGCATCAGTGTCATCAGGGAGGAATACTCCCTGTTATACACATTCTGTTTATTCATCAGTGCACTAGAAGCTGAAAGATATCCGTAACTAACATTCTTATCGACATGTACCCAAAACACCGGTACGGCTGCTGTCACTGCTACTCCTTTATCCTCTGCTACTACAACCACTGCTGTATGCTGAACGCCAGCGACATGCCAGCAACGGGGACAGACGACAGCTCTCTTCAATGACTTAACCATCACAATACCTCCACAACGTCCCCATTCCGCACCTGAAGAAACTGATGCGCGTCAGTGCCATGTCACGTGATCCCAACATTTACGTATGTCATGGAGTTTTTCTCCTACAGTCATTACAAATAGTAGCTAAACTTTTAGGATTAAAAATGGGAGTACACATGGAGGTCAAAACATTTCTTAAAATAATGCATATACTTTGTGTATGAAATATGAATTTGATTCTTAATAGAATTTTTCTTATTACAAATACAATATTTAAACAGGCTTGCCTATATCAGAAATTGGGAAAGTGTCTCACAGGGTTATTTATATGTTAATTAAATATAGTGTGATAAAGAGATTCACTGCTGTTACAGACAAGTATTTACATATTAATGAAATCTTGACTGGAAAAGACATTGTGTGATCAAGAAGAATTATAGGGACTATTTCCCTAAGGTAATTCAACCATTCAGAAGATGTTATAATCTACTTAAGGATCACATGTACTGAATTATTGGTCAGGAGACTTAAACTTTGGAGGAAAATGAATAATGAAAGAAAAATCTCATCTCCATGAAAAGAGTATCATTACCACTAGCTAATGCTGAATTTAGTAACAGATTTTTAGGAGAATGTATTAGTTTAAAAAAAAAAGTACCCCCTCAAAAAGATCTTAATTTCAAATAAATCAGAAACTGTAACTGTATTAAGCCATATTAAAAACATTGGACAATGTTACATATACATATGTAAAATGATAATGCAATTAAAATTATTTTTAAAATAATTCCCTATTTCAGCATACATTTCAACTAATGTCTTTCAAGTTTTCTGCCTGAAGGCAGGAATAGAACTCCCTTCTCTGCTTATCCCATAAACATGCTGTGAGAATTACATGTGAAACGTAAAACTGGTTTGTAAATTAAAAAAAAAAAAAAAAGAGTCCCATGCTCCAAACAGGAAATGAACAAATCAGTACACCTTTATTTCTTTAGTACTTCTCAGAGTACGAAATACACAACAAGTATCAACACACTTTCCAAAGCCCATACAAATTCCTCTGAAATAAGATTCACTTCTACCTTCTTAATCAAGGAAATTGTCCTAAATCCATTTTGTGGTTTTAAATAATCAGAAAGACGAAAACTAATGGAGTCAAGATCTAACGTGCCCACAGTGCCAGGAGACATGCAAACCAATCGCCCCACTGCCAGCCCCAGACCCTATTCCCAGACAGTTGAGGTGACAAGCCTTTCCTTTCTGATCCAAACGCCAAGTTATCCTTGGATCCAGAAAGTGCCAACATATCCAACATTTGTAGAGGACTCTATATTCTTCTGTACTGATAGTCACCACAGAAGACCAGATACTTATCCCCAAGCCTAAATACAACCCAATGTATTGTTCTTTGTTCACAGCAGTTCAGAAATAAACTGTACATATGGGAATTGCATTCTGATTAGGTAACTAATCAACTTTTCAGTGTGAAAGGGAAAAGAAACACTTTTATTTTTCTCTTGAGAATCAAACAAATGAATGCGATGCCCCAATTTTTTCCATAATTATTTCATCATCCAGGCTACAGTTTGGATAATATTTCCATTACAACAACAAAAATATGGTGGGAATGACCAATAGAATGGCCAACAGAAACTGCTTTTTAAAAATTTCAGAGAAGAAAAAAGAAATCTTTATGAACAAGAGCAAGCTACATAAAAACATAAAAAGAGATTCCTGATTGTTTTACTGGAAATCCTCTGCATTAATTCATTTCAACTAACAAATTAATTGGCAACATCTTTTGTACCCCGTGACTAAACAGTGTAACACAGGTAAAGACTCAGGTAAAGACTGGGTAGGTAAAACAACTTCATGTTAAATATTCAGATGACTCTTTCCTCTTTGAACTTCCCAATATCAAAATCACACTCAACTTTCAAGATCTAGAGAAAACCTTCCCTCTTCCAAGAAGGCTTTCCTTCCAATAATAAGAGAATATCATGAGCAATTATATGCCAATAAGTTGGGCAATCTGGAAGAAATGGACAAATTCCTAGAAACATGTAAACTACCAAAACTGAAACAGGAAGAAACAGAAAATTTGAACAGACGGATAACCAGTAAAGCAATTGAATGAGTAATCAAAAATCTCCCAAGAAACAAGAATCCAGGGCTGGATGGCTTTCCAGGGGAATTCTACCAAACATTTAAAGAAGAGTTAACACCTATTCTTTTGAAGATATTCCAAAAAATAGAAATGGAAGGCAAACGTCCAAACTCGTTCTACAAGGCTAGCATTACAGCATTACCTTGATTGCAAAACCCAAGACCCTACTAAAAACGAGATCTATAGACCAACTTCCCCAATGAACACGGATGCAAAAATTCTCAACAACATACTAGCCAACCAGATTCAACAACATATTAAAAGAATTATTCACCACAGTCAAGTGGGATTTATACCTGGCAGGGCTGGTTCAATATCCACAAAACAATGTGACACATCACATCAATAAAAGAAAGGACAAGAACCACATGATCCTCTCAATAGATGCAGAGAAAGCATTTGACAAAACATGGCATCCTTTCTTGATAAAAACCCTCAAGAAAATAGAGATAGAAGGATCATACCTCGAGATCATAAAAGCCATATATGAAAGACCCACCGCTAACATGACAGGGATGTCCACTCTCAACAATGTTATTCAACATACTGTTGGAAGTCTTAGCCTCACCAATCAGACAACACCAAGAAACAAAAAGCATCCAAATCAGCAAGGCAGAAGTCAAACTTTTACTCTTCACAGATGACATGATAATCCACGGGGAAAACTCAAAAGACTCCACCAAAAAACTGTTTGAACTAATCCATGAAATCAGCAAAGTTGCAGGACATAAAATCAATGTGCAGATATTGGTTGCGTTTCTATACACCGATAATGAAGCGGCCGAAAGAGAAATCAAGGAATCAATCCCATTTACAAATGCACCAAAAACCATTAAATACCTAGGAATAAACCTAACCAAAGAGGTGAAAAATCTATACGCTGAAAACTATAGAAAGCTTATGAAAGAAATTGAAGACGACACAAAAAAAAATGGAAAAATACCCCATGCTCATGGATTGGAAGAACAAATGTTGTTAAAATGTCGATACTACCCAAAGCAATCTACATATTCAATGCAATCCCTATCAAAATAACACCAACATTCTTCACAGAGCTAGAACAAACAATCATAAAATTTGTATGGAACCAAAAAGATCCCAAAAAGCCAAAGCAATCCTGAAAAAGAAAACCAAAGCTGGAGGCATCCCAGTTCTGGACTTCAAGATGTATTACAAAGCGGTAATTATGAAGACAGTTTTGTGTGAAGACACAAAAACAGATCAATGGAAAAGAACAGAGAACCCAGAAATGGACCCACAAACCTCTGGCCATCTAATCTTTGACAAAGCAGGAAAGAATATCCAATGGAATAAAGACAGTCTCTTCAGCAAATGGTGCTGGGAAAACTGGACAGAAATATGCAGAAAAATGAACCTGGGCCACTTTCTTACACCATACACAAAAATAAACTCAAAATGGATGAAAGTCCTACACTTAAGACAGGGAGCCATCAAAATCCTAAAGGAGAAAACAGGCAGGCCAGGGAAACAGGAGGCCAGGGAAACAAAAACAAAAATGAACTATTAGGACCTCATCAAGATAAAAAGCTTCTGCCCAACAAGGGAAACAAAAACAAAATTGAACTATTAGGACCTCATCAAAATAAGAAGCTTCTGCACAGCAAAGGACACAATCAGCAAAACTAAAAGGCAACCAACAGAATGGGAGAAGATATTTGCAAATGACATATCAGATAAAGGATTAGTATCCAAAATCTATAAAGAACTTACCAAACTCAACACCCAAAATACAAATAATCCAGTGAAGAAATGGGCAAAAGACATGAAGAGACACTTTTCAAAAGAAGACATCCATCCAGATGGTTAAGAGACACATGAGAAAATGTTCAACATCATTCATCATCAGGAAAATACAAATCAAAACCACGAGATACCAGCTCACACCAGTCAGAATGGCTAAAATTAGCCACTCAGGCAATGACAGATGTCGGCGAGGATATGGAGAAAGAGGAATCCTTTTGCACTGCTGGTGGGAATGCAAACTAGTGCAGCCACTCTGGAAAACAGTATGGAGGTTCCTCAAGTAATTAAAAACAGAACTACCCTATGACCCAGCAATTGCACTACGAGATATTTATCCAAAGACTACAGGTGTGCTGTTTTGAAGGGGCACATGCACCCCAATGTTCACAGCAGTGCTATCGACAACAGCCAAAGTATGGAAAGAGCCCAAATGTCCACTGACAGATAAATGGACAAAGAAGATGTGGTATATACATACATATGAAATCTTGCCATTTGCAACAACGTGGATGGAACTAGAGCGTATCATGGTCACTATCATATTGGTCAGAGAAAGACAAGTATCATATGACTTCACTCATGTGGAATTTAAGATACAAAACAGATGAACATAAGGGAAGGGAAGCAAAAATAATATAAAAGCAGGAAGGGGGACAAACCATAAGAGACTCTTAAATACTGAGAACAAACTGAGGGTTGCTAGAGGGGGTATGGGCGGTGGATGAGCTAAATGGGCAAGGGGCATTAAGGAGGACACCTGTTGAGATGAGCACTGGGTGTTATATGTAAAGGATGAATCACTGGATTCTACTCCTGAAATCATTATTGCACTATATGCTAACTAACTTGGATGTATATTAAAAATAAATATTTTTAAATATTAAGTAATTAATTTAAAAAAAGTAAACTTCTGCCTAATATTTCAGTTGTGAAGAATGGAAATAATGTCATCTGATCTCTTTAAGGACAAATTATTAATCATTCAAGTTATAAGGCAAATCAATTTGACCTAAATCAAATTTGTCCTACTTGGAATTTTAATAAAATGCATATTGATGTTTTGCTATTTTAGGACCTAATTTTTATGTTATTGTAATTACAGAAAAAGGCTCCATGTTTGGCTATTCAAACACAAGTGTTAGAAGATATATTAGATATATTTTAGATATAGTCCAAGTTCCCTTCAGTTTGCACACCCTATTTATCACCAAGAGATGGAGAAGAGGCTCTCCACAGGAAGTCCAGCAATAATGGTAATGTAACCTTGCATCTCAAACTAGAGTTAGTTTGTCCTCATCCTATTCTTTGTTCGAGAAGTACTTTCGCAGCATAAACAGAAACATGACCCAGAGATGGCAAGCCACTCTACGCCCTATTTAATTGTAATACTAATTTCACTGAAAGTATAGGAGTATGCCTTGAGGATATTATGCTAAGTGAAATAAAAGAATCATAAAAAGACAAATACTGCATGACTCCACTTTTAGGAGGCACCCAAGAGTAAGCAACTTCACCCAGACACTAAGCAGAATGCTGGTGGTCAGGGGCTGGGTTGGGCAGAAAATGAGAGTTGTTTAATGGGTGCAGGGTTTCCTGAGGGTAAAAAGAGTTCTGGAAATTGGTTGAACAAGGGGAACAGACCTACTAGGGAAATGTATGCTGAAAAGTGGTTAAAATGGTAAATTTGATGTTGTATGTTTTTTTACAATTAAAAATTTTTTCTTGAAAAATAAAACAAAAACATTATAATGGTCAAATGGTCTTAACAGTCCCTGCACTTAACAAAGCCAAAAATATGCAAAGCTCAAAATACGATTTACAAATGCAAGACAGATCTAGTCATTCTGAATCGGACTGTTGAAGAACACAATCGGTCTATCACCATGCTGCGTTATCAAGTGGGGCAGAGAGCACCAGAAAGGGATTCAGGCCTAGGAAAAGCAGGAATGATTCAGGGTTCGCAAGGGAATAAAATGCCAGGGACAAACACGAGTTAAAGTACGCGCGGCACAAAAAAATCCCAGGTCTGCAGGTCACAGGAAGAATGCTTCTGCCCATTAGGTGCTCGTACAACTTATACTGTTTTTTCAAGGTGGCTCCAAATGAACACAGGCGAAAGTGGTTTCCAATTTCTATGCTCTGGAAAAAGAGCAGTTTCTAAATAGCCAGGTATATACTGACATGGGATGCGGCTGACCTCCTAGATGATCTAAATAGCTGATCACTTCACATCTTTTAGCCAGCCCCTTTGGATGTTAGCCTTAACGGTACGTCACATAAATTACTGTGGAACTAAAGGCAGACAGTGATTAGAAGTCAACAAATAATTCTTACAATCACAAATTCAGAAAAGAAATTAGAAACGTCAACACATTTTTATGGTTCACACAAGTACAATCTATCCACATGTTATAGCACACTTTCGCGGTCCAACCTCCAATCGCCAAATAATTAACAAAACTCAGATATTTATAAGCAAACGAACTGCCAAGTTACCACAGTAACAGCTCGTCTAGGAGACAAATGTAGTGTGCCGGATAGCTGGATAGTCTACTTCCATCAACAGAGTTTTACCACTTACAATTATAAAATAGTTTAAATACAGTAATATCCCCAAATACACTAAATAATGGAATCTTTCCTTGCTGATTCTGGAAACAATCCAGGAATATAAATATGAGTATCAATTTTCATTATCTAGCAAATACATGTGTCAAAGAATTTCCTGACTGACAGATATTGAACGGAGTTTATTTCTACATATTAAAAGCAAATGAAATCTAAATGCAACGTGGTATCCTGGATTGGATTCGAAAACAGAAAAAGCATATTAGTAGAAAAACTAATTACGGCCAAATAAATCTGTCATTTAGTTAGCAGTATTGTGCAGTCGGTTCTGCTATCCTGTTTTGAAGATGCAAATTTGTTCCAGTGATAGATATGAGGGAACAACTTGGGCATAACACAAGTTTTGCATTTGCTGATGCCAAATTTCATCCCCAAGAAACACTAGGTGCACACAGAAAACCGAACCCAGCCATGTCAGGCGACGCGTGCAGAGACGCCCAGACAGTCACCAGAAACCTCGGATCACAGAGTATGTTAGGAAGCCCCCATCCACATCTGGTGACACCACTTTCCACCAGATTTCCAACCACCCTCTTCCTCCACTTCCCAGTGACGCAGGACCTGCAACTCTCCCGACACCCACTTCCACGTGCAAAGTCCTTCTAGGGTCTTTTTCAACAGAAGTGCCATATTTTAGTATCTGTGTGCCTATTAACCCTTTAACACATGTAAACAGTGTTAGTCAGGACTTTCATTTAGGTTCCTTTTTTTCACCGAACAAAGTTTTTGAGTCCTGGACCACTAATCCCACTGTTCCCATAAGCCCTGTGGTTTTCACTGCAGGATCCCACACAGTCAGTGATTTTAGGAATGTATAGGTCATGTTATAGCAGAACTGACTATTCCAGCGATAAGTTCTTAGTTTTGACAAATGTGCTACGATTATATAGGAGAAAAGGGAAGCTAAGTGAAGGGTATCCAGAACTCCCTGTATTTTCAACTTTTCTGGAATTATAAAAATATGCCAATAAGTTTAAAACAGGAAGCATGTGAAGTATACAAGGCCAAGGGGCTAATATAGGATTCTACCCTAACAACAGTTGCTAACACTTAAGTAGCATTTATTTGGTGCCGAGCAATGCATTAGCTCATTAAACATTCTCACAATGCTGAGGACAATCCGTGTCCATTTTACAGGTGAGAAGACCAAAGTGCATTTACGAAAGTTATCCAAAGGCATGAACTAGGCACTCGGGCTCTAATAGCAAAGCTCCTAGCCCTCTTCTGCTACGCTACTTCAACAGACAACCGTTCAAAATACCACTTTTCAAACTAGGTTACTTCCATCATTCTGGAAAAGATTCTACACTAGGGAAAGAGGCATAAAATGAAAAATCTAAATAATCTTTCTAAAACATGCCACAAGTACCAAAAATCCCCAAAATAAACAAGAATTCCTTTATAAAAATCTCTATTAACACATATTGTGGGAGCTAATGAAGACAGTAAGAAATGTCACCTTTGTACTTTCACACAGTCAAGTACACTATAAAGTGGAAACATTTTATAGCAATGATAAACTAAGGATAGACAGCTAATAAAAGGATGTGGCATCTATGATGGAAAACGTAATTTCAAAGTTTAACAAAACCTGGTCGCATTTCATCATCGTCAAACACACATGATAATTTAAGAATGACAATATAAAACACAAGAATACCACACACCACAGAAGTTTCCCAGAAGTCATAATCATCAAATTTGGTGAGATCAAAACCGGTTAACCAAACTTTGGTTAAATGTCAAAGCAAAAGTTCTGCCTACTGGATCTCAACACAGGGTAGGTAACAGGTCAATTTGCTGGCATAACCTACTATCACTTTCCAAAATATTACACAGCTTGAACTCTAAAATGCAAAATGCTACCTACCCTCCCATGTACATTCTACACAGGGGAACAAGACACGAGGCCCTTCCCTTATGGATTTGATATTCAAATATTCATTCATTTATTCATTCATTCATTCAACAAGTATTTACTGAGTACCTACAATGTGCCAGGCAATCTTCTAAGTGCAGGGTGGGTAAGGAAGGGAAAACACAAAATCCCTGTCCTACTGGGGCTGCTGTTTTACTGGGGTGGGCAGGGGGCGGGGGGAACAAAATAAATAAGTGAGTAGAACACAAACTAAAGTAGCAGTGATAAATGCTAGCAAGAAACTAAAGCACGAAAGGAGGGTTTAAAGTGAGGGTAAAATCGTAAACAGGATGGCCGAGGGAGATCAGATAAAGTGGAGAAGACAAACGACCACATAATATGTTAGGTGTGAGCGCGATGGAGAAAAACCGGGTCGGGCAAAAGCTGTGGGAGGGAGCGCAGGCTACCTGAAGAGAGTGGTCAGAGAAGGGGTTTCTGAAGAGGGAGCCTTTGAGGGGAGACTCAGAAGGAAGTAGGAGGCCCAGTCACATGAAGATCTAGAAGGGCACACCAGGCAGGAGGCACACTGGCCACAAAACCAGCCCCACGGCCGAGGCAGGGTGGCAATTTAAGGGACAATGAGAGGCTCGGGTAGGCAGGAGGGAGAAAACGGGGGACTGTATGCCCTCCTTACCCTGACAGCAAGCTGAAGACTGAGCAGAAGTTACACAGCCATTCTGCATTCTGGGAGCCACACATTTAGAGTTCAAATGTGTTTGACTTGTTTCAAAGCAATTTAACAGATTATTGAAAAGTCATTATTACTTGCAAAATTCAAGTTGAGACAATGAAGGGCACTTTATAAAGCAGGATGAGCCAGGGGCTCTGTGGCTGAACAGTACATACAGCCAGAAAAAAAAAAGGCATGTGCACAGAAAGTTCTACAGTCCTTGAAGGCAGTAAATGAGGAAGTGGGAAGATCATGTTACTAGTTTTCAAACACTGCAACTGAGGGAGTTAAAAAAAAAAGGGGGGGCAGAAAAAGCTTCAAATGTATTTAGAGTCTTTTCGGCTCATTTCTTGCTCAGTTTGAAAGCGTGACGCCGTAAGCAGGAATTTCTGTTGATATATAAAACATACCTGATTAGTCTTGTGAAAGAACAATATTTTACGTGCTTCGCAATCCCTCCCATAGTGCCAGGCACAGGGATGGTGTTCAGCAAACAGTGAGCGGGGAAGTAGAGGGGAACACTCATACTCCAACAAAACAGACACTTTGTGTTCATCTGACTTGAGAGTGATTTAAAAATAAACAAACACCAAGTATTCAAACAAGAATAAACTTCCTCAAAAAGGAAACAATTCCTATAACTAGATCTTCCTGATCCAGGCATCCCTTAGAGTAGAACTTCAAACAGGGTAGAAGAACAGGGCTTCACCCACAGGCTAAAGAAGCGCCGGAGTTGTGAATGAAGGCCGGAGTTGTGAATGAAGGCCGGAGTTGTGAATGAAGGCCGTGGGAGCCTTGGTGGAAAGTTCACCAGGGCGCCTCCCTTGTTAAAGGTAAAGTATATTCTACCGCACTCCCGTCAGGACAGCTTTTGATCTCTTTTATAAATGGCCACAAGGCGGATCTACTTTATCCAGTCAGCAAACATTTTCAGACACTCTGCTGCACAGGTACAACCCTGGACTGTGAGGATCCAAAACTAAGGAAGAGATGGTCTGTGCCTTAAAGAGTTGGTTTCGGGCTTCGGGTTGGATATTTATTAAAGATGGAACAAGAGGGAGAAGAGCAGAAATGAAAATGACTGAAATATATTGTAAAAGGGGTTATTCTACAAGACCAAACAAGACGATCAGAACACAGGAAAAGGAGGACGTTTATGGAAGAGGCTCCTAGAAGAGGCCCCGCCCTGCTGGATGTCCCACAAAATTACAAGGAGACACAGACACAGGTTACTGTTAAAACTTATTATTTTTCCTCATGTTTTCCACCTGGAGCAAAATATACTCAACATGACCTTGAGAAACAAAAATTAAGCAAAAAAAGAAGAAAAAAAAAACTTCAACTATATTCATTTTAAACACATGGAGAAAGTAAAGACTCCTAAGAAACCAATCTTTTCAAAGTTTGTCTAAGCAACACATCCCGACACAATGATCCCACGTAACTTTATCTTCTGATTACCGCACCCCAAAACACCACAGCACTACAATATGATATACCTAACATATTTCTTGCAATTTAACTTGGTAACGGCAGCTCCAGTAAAGGAACCACGGGCATTCAGAGATAATCCAGCGCTGGGCATTTAAAAATATTTTGCAAACCAATTCTGAAATTTCAGAAAATCGTATGGTTAAGTAGACATCAGAAGACGACAACCATAAAGGAACTCAAATTACTTTAAAAAAATTTTTTGGAACAGTAGCCCCCTCTTTACTTTTAAGGGATAGCCCTTTATGTATACTAACAATTTACAGTAGAAAAAAGTCATTTCTATTAATATTAGATCTATTTTTGCCAAGGGGCAGAAAATAAATTATATTCTAAAACACTTGTAAATATAAATTCACAAAATGCATTTTACATATCACTATACAGGAGTAAAAGAAATATGAAGATGAAAAGAGCACCTCAAGCTTCTTTTTGTTCACTTCTATCATCAAAAGACTTTTTTTTTTTTTTTTTTTTTTTTAGCTTTCAGAGAAAAGCAAACAAAAAAAAATAAACAAAGAAAAGTTCATGTTCATTAAATTAAGGTCATCCTGTTAAGCTAGATGCATTTTGGCTCTGAGATCATTTAAAAATAAAATAGAAATAATTTTATAATCAGAAAAAAGTTTAAGTAGATTACATTAAAATTACTTTTGTTTAATACAGATTATTCAGCATGAGACAAAACACTTATTATTTAGAAAAAAGATAAAATTCAGTAAACAAAGTCACATACCAAGCTTCAGGCAGCAAGACAGAATATTCATGTGGAGAAGTGGTCTCCGGGAAGTTGGAGAGAATCGCGAGGCGATGAGGAAGCAGGTCTGATCCATGATAAGTGAACAGAATTTCTAGGGCTTGTACATTACTTTCCTGTACAAACGGCAAGGGTTAAGTTTCCAATGTAAACCTCAGGAAAAAAGGAATGATTTTGTAGGACAACATCCAAAAACCTAAAATTAGCTCACTATGCAGTTCTGATATAAAAGGTACTTGGAAATATTTCCAATTCTTCCTAGTCTGCACCACATATCTCAATCTAATGCTATGAAAATTACTTATTTTTAAAACTCAGAATGATAAATAAACATTTTTAAAAATATAGTTCCAGGAGTGCCTGGGTGGCTCAGTCGGTTAAACACCCAATTCTGGCTCATGTCATGATCTCACGGCTCGTGGGTTGAAGTCCCGCATCGGGCTCTATGCTGACAGCTCAGAATGTGGAACCTGCTTCAGATTCTGTCTCCCTCTCTCTCTGCCCGCCCCCCCTGCCCGAGCCCGGCCCTCCCCCGCCCGAGCCCGGCCCTCCCCCATTCATGCTCACTCTCTCTCTCTCTCTCTCTCTCTCTCAAAAATAAACAAACATTAAAAAACTTTTTTTAAATATGGTTCCATTTTCTCTACATTAATACTACAACAAAAAATGAAATAATGGCAAATGCATGCAATAACATTAACCGAATGGCTCAGAGACTTAGAAAGTGTTAATAACCATAATTATTTTATTTACAAAAAAGAAATTACCCGAGCATACGTTCTTGCTGAGAGAACAATATTCTGATTCCTGAACTTCTTAAAGAATTCAGCATCATATCTCTGTTCAGATGCATGAGGTACTCCCAGGATTTCCTGAGGGGAAAGAGCGACTTAATAATGAAAAGGCTTTTAAATATGGGTGACAAGAAAATATTAAAAAACCTTTACAACTCTGCCTCCCTAAATAAATAAGCCCTGAATTAAACTATCAACTGTTAACTGAAGTAGTACATCTGCATTCTTGCCTTTATTGTGAAAATGGCTGTATTTATAAATGCTGTTAATATAAAGGAAAATTAAAAAGTAAATGAAATAGGCAGTAAAAAATTCATTAGAGTAGGACAACCAAAACCCACCACCTGCTAAAAACAAATAAGCAACCATTATACACAGCTGTGTAGGACAAGAACCTGTGTCTGTAGGGGAACTTTAGATTCACCTTACTGCTGCTGGTGATCTATATAAAATGCAGATGGAACCATTCATTCGTTCAACAAATATTTATCGAGTGTCCGCTATGTGCCAGGGGCGCTGTGACAGGCAGCAGCGATACAATGAACAATACACTTGCCCTGCCCTCCAAATTGCTTAACACCTAGTAGGGAAGACAAATGAGCAGCTAGGAACAGAGAAAGGGAAACACGCACACATAGGAAAGGTGCTATGAAACTAGTTTGGGGAGGACGGAGAAGGCTTCCCAGAAGTGGCACCGAAGCGGAGACGTAAAAGACAAACGGGAAGGAGTCGGCCAAGGAAACTGCAGGTGCAGATCTCCCCTCTGCCACGTAGGACACAGGGCTCACATCTGCCATGTTTCACGCTGAACCCCAGATACCTAGCAGACTGCTTTCACATAATAACCGATAAATAATTTGTTGACTGAATTAATTTACTGAGGTAGGAAAGAGAGAAGAATGAGGAGGTGTGGAGGAGGTGAGGGAGGGAGGATGGAGGGTTGAGAAGGTCACTTGCAAACATGTTGGGTTTGGAACTTTAGCAAGTCTAAAAGACGCTTCCCAGAAGGCAAGTGGATGGATAGATCTGGAGTTCTGGGGTAAGGTATGCGTTATGTAGAGGATGTATTGTAATTAATACAAAAGTGACTATGACTTTTGGGATGAGCACTGGGTGTTGTATGGAAACCAATTTGACAATAAACTTCATATATTGAAAAACAAAACAAAAAAACAAAAGTGACTATGATTTCGAGGGGGATTAAGTTGAGTGAAACCAGCCTTAAGGAGGGAGCAACATCATTTAAAGGATCGGCCAAAAAAAACAAAAAGTAGAGTAGTGGGGGCGAGAGGAATCTGCACCTGAAAAGCAGATGGAGGAGCCAGAGAAGGAAGGGGGAGGGGGAAGAGTTTAACACATACTCATGGAAACCAAAAAAGCAAGCAAGCATTTCAAAAGTGTTCTCCACTCCCCGACCTCATCCACAACAGTAATTTCCTTTATTCCCTCAGTTACACATCCTAGGACCGCCCTGGATCTTTCTTACCAAGAAGGAACTCTCTGGACACCTCCAAGTCAAGCCCCAGACTTGTGAGCGACCGCTCCTTCCACCCACCCCGTCCCTGGCATTCCAGCAACTCCTCAGCCTCACGGACACATCCAATCCACCGACCCTAGGCTTTTTACCTGCTCTCTCTCCTCAAAGTCTCTTATCCCTTCTAACCAACTTAATCCCTGGCCCATCATTATACAGAGATTTCTTTAATCCCTTGCTTCTTTCCCTTTATCATATTCACCTGGCAAAACCTAATCCTTAGTCAAAGGCAACTATGAACCCTGATTACAAGTTACCCGAAGTCTCTGCAGAAATACTACAAAACCAAGCTGACAGTTCTCATTTCCAGATCTCAACACTGTTAGGGCCCCGATTCAAATGAACTAACTGTAAAAACATTCGTGAGGCAACCTGGGGAAATTGAATGTGAGGCGGACATCAAATGATGTTAGGGAATTACTACTTATTTTGTTAGAAATAATACAGTGCTATTGTGGTTATTTTTTTAAAGTCTTTACCAATTATAGACACTACTTAAGTATTTATGGGTACAATGATAAGACGTCTAGGATTTGCTTTGAAATGACTAACTGAAAGAAAAGGCAGGAGTGGAGAGTAAGATACAAGATTGGTAAAATGGTTGAAGCTGGGCAGTGAGTACATCCAGGCTCATTATACTCTTCTCTATATTTTAAAGAAAGTTGGAAATTTTATAAACTCAATTCAAACATGCTGTCCCACAATGCTACAACATTTCCCTAACAGGCTTTCTCTCCTATTCTGTTAAGAACTTTTCCACAATTCTTTCATTCTTTCCAAACCTCCATCACCTTATTCCCATCTCCATTCTCGACTAAAAACTTGCTTCCTATACTTTAACTGACACTATTAGATGGGAAAGCTCTCATTTTCCAACCCACTAACACTGTACATCTACCTGTACCGATACCAATAGGATTTTCCTTCTGTCAGTTACAACAGAAAAATTATATACATCTGCTCCCAAAACAGCCTCAAACCCCACTCAAGCTCCGGATCCCATTTCTCCTATTTCTACAATCATGCCATTATCTCTTCTTTCTTCTGTTCAGTAAATTCCTCCTCACCCTCCACTGGTTCATTCCCACTGGTATACGAACAATACGTCTTCTTCCTTCCATGGGGAAAAAAAAAAAAAAAAAAAAAAACCTCCTGATTTTATATACCCTGTAGCTACCCCCACCTTCTTGGCTCCCTTGAAACAAAATTTCTTGAAAGAGCTGCCCACAACTGTCTCCACTTACCCCCTTCCTGTTGTTTCCTAGACCCACTCAATCTCTAACAATTCAAGTTCTTACACAGCATGCAAGTCCTTTCATCATGTATCCAGAAGCTATTCTAACCACCCCTCCTCCTTTTGGTCTGTGCTGCCCCTCCGCCAAACCCCACGAGCTGTCTCTGCCAGGTGCACCCCATCTTCTTAAATGCCGCTAGGCCTTTCCTCATACAGCAGGCTGCTCATCAGCACTGGCTACTGAATACAAGAGACTTCATTAGGAGTTCTTGCTTTCTACTCAAATTACCTTCCTTCCCCAAGTCTCAGTTTTCACATCCATAAAACTGGAAGGATAGTACCAGCCTCAAAGGACTGCTGAGAAATAATCTGGATTAAGTTCACAGCACAGTGGCTAAGTCCTCAACAAATGTGTTGGTATTTATTAAGGTACTGTCTGACCTACTGATTGCTTCAACAAATATTTGCTGAGCTCCTCAATGAGCCAGGTATCAATCTGAGTTTAGGGATGTCAAGACAAACAAGACAAATCCCCTATGCCTTTACGGAACTTCTATCATCATGTGCCCCTCATAGTAATCCCCCCCCCCCCGCCCCTAAAACCCGCCTGCCTTTTTTTAAGTACTAGTTGCACTATCACTTCCTTTGAGGCATCTTCTTGGGACACCCCCAGGACTCCACTATGCCCCCTCACCAGTTCTTTGCACATTATTATAGTCACTTAGTGCCTATAAAGTGAAGACTCCAGAAGGACAGCTCCCTATTCTTACCTCCACCTCCCGCATGACAGCTGGTACTTACCAGGCACTCGTGTGAACTTTAAATGAATCCATTTTTATCTAATTCATCACAGAATTAATAAAATAAGCTATGCACTATGATTAAAATGCAATGCCTGTCTCTACCACTATCCAGCTGGTTAGCCACTGTATCTGAACATCTTCATTTTTAAGTTTTAATAGCCAAATTCATCAATTTCACCTACTTTTTGAAAGCTTAATTAGCCTAATTCACTAAGAAAGTGGGCTCGACAAATACTTTAAAAAATGTAATAGTACCTCCTATTATCGAATCGGAAATATTACCAAATAGGAAATAGCAATTCAGTAACTAAAGGGCAATAAAAAAAAATTAACTGCATAGTCAAACTCTGAACATTTTATGGAACTCCTTAAGATCTCAAAATCAGTAAGATTTAGTAAAACAAAGGCTAAGAAAAAATAATAAACTATATCTGTACCGACTTCTGCAGTTCATAACACGCTTTTATGTATTACCTCAAAATATACGTCCAACACAGGATGCCTGGGGGGCTCAGTCAGCTAAGCGTCTGACTGTTGGTTCCGGCTCAGGTCATGATCTCACAGTTCATGAGTTCAAGCCCCACATGGGGATCTGTGCTGACAGCTCAGAGCCTGGAGCCTGCTTCGGATTCTGTGTCTCCCTCTCTCTCTGCCCCTCCCCCACTCATGTTCTGTGTCTCTCAAAAATGAATTAACGTTAACAAAAAAAATTTTTTTTTAGAAGAAAAAGTCCAACACAGTAAAAGGTAGACTTTAAAATAATATGGCCATCCAACAAACTAGCAGTAGTTACAGACAAAAGTATTTTCACTCTTATGTGGATCCTGAGAAACTTAACAGAAGACTATGGGGGAGGGGAAGGGGAAAAAAAAAAAGAGAGGGAGGAAGGCAAACCATAAGAGACTTTTAAAAACTGAGAATAAACTGAGGGTTGATGGGGGGTGGGAGGGAGGGGAAAGTGGGTGATGGGCATTGAGGGGGGCACCTGTTGGGATGAGCACTGGGTGTTGTATGGAAACCGATTTGACAGTAAATTTCATTATTAAAAAATAAAAACAAAAAAAAAGTATTTTGTATGAAAATGATATACTCACTACTATGTTTTCTAATAACCATAAATAGCCCTCTTTTGTCATTGGTATTTTGTCTGAAAACACTTCTATTTTATTACCAGGTGGGAAATCAAAGTCTCTTGGATTTGCCTGCAGGTAGGATAAGGATTAAATACCTGCGTATTAACACAGGGACAAGATCACATCATCAGGTGTCACATTTACTGGGCATCTGCTGTGCCAGTACCAAGGCCCACAGAAAGGAGGCTTAACAGAGACCGAGGAAGTAACCTGCCAGGGAAGCCTGAAAGTTGGAAATTTGTATTAATTTCTGGGTAATTTCGGCTAAAAGGGTCATGTGAAAAAGCCACCTAAGTTATTTATATTTGCTGAAATAGTTTTAACAACACTTGAATCGTGCTACTGAACGTGGTTTGAACATCAGGGTTTGTGTCCCCGAAAGAAATAAATATAAAGTATACTTTTTTTAAGCTCAAGTGTCTAATTTTGGCCATAATTAGAATCAAAGTTCAACCAACTAAATTCGACAAATCACTGAAATAAAATGAGTAAGAAATATTCATATTAGGGTTATGAAAACCCAGTATATACTGAAAGTTGGCTAGAGACAGCTACACACCATACCTGAAAATAAAAATGTAAAATAAAAGTAAATCAAAAGGGTCATACATCCAAAAAACATATATACCAAAACAGCTAGTCTTTCTATTCCCTAGACTAACACAACTTGTGCCTTCCACAATCTCTAATTTTTACCAAAGCTGGTATGCAAGAGAAACTGCTGCTGCACAAAATGATATTTTCGTAAACAACAGTTATAAAGATCAGATCTGTCAGATATTAGGGCAGCCGTAGCATTTATAATAACAGATCGAACAAACATAATTGGTTTGATTAAAACTACTCCTCACCTCGTATGTTGCAAGCCGATCTAAGTAGGTTAATAATTTCAGCCGACAACGGCAAAGTTCCTTTTGCTCCAGTGTTAACCTGTTGTGAATAATATTAGGCCACTTATATTAACACAGAAGCACAGTTCTCTAGGAGTTAAAATAGAATAAAAATAACCAGTATTCCACTAAGCCCCAAACTGACAGAACAATACCCAGAAGCACCAGGGTGAAATAAGAGCAAATGCATTTGATGGAAGTTGCTGGAATAATTGAGAGCAATTAATCCTAGTAAAGAACACACTTAACTGACTAGTTATTTTAAAGACAGTAGCAAATGAACAGCAATAAATCATTTACTTCGAAAAGTTTACTAATTTAAGTAGTTCCTGTCTCCTCTTCATCTCCTTCTCCTTCTTATTCTTGGCAGACTCTTCATCAGGTGGTGAAAGCTCTTCATAGGGGAGACTGTCAATGTCTACTTCACCAGGTAATGTGAATCTGCACGAAGAAACAGAAGACCCAAAGCTATTCGTGAAAGCAGCTTTCTCCTACTTTGGCTGACTACTTTGGCTGATTTTATTACTAAGTTGATTTTCACAGAAACAGAAACAACCAATTATTTGAAAGAATGCTTTTTGTATTGCAGGCAAAGAGATGCACACGCTATATCCACAGGATGAGCAAAACGTCATCACTAATCATCACATACAGAAATTTTAGAATCATGACAATAAAAACTACTTAGGAAAACACGGGAGGTTATATTCACCCAAGGTGAAACGGCCGATGAAGAAAATGTTGCCCAGAGTTTATAATCTGAATCACTTCTTTTTAAGGTTTTAAAATGGTAATGAATGTCCGTCTCATTTACGTTATTTATTTATCAAATACACAATCACGTTTGTAACTTTGAAGAGTTCCAAATGTCTGATGAGCAATGCCTCTTGTCAAGTAACCTTACTACTATTACTAACAGGCATTTGTGTGGTACTTAAAAGCTTATGAAGTGCTTTTGCAAAACACATAATTTAAGCACTCCAATTCTCTAAAGAGGGTACGAGGCCAGAGACAAAGTGAATGAAGCTCACACTTGCCCGGGGGGTGCTTCTGACTAGTGAGCACACCCAGGTCCATGCCTTCAGCCCACAGCTTAGAAACTGCCAGCATCCAATAACACTTCGTAGAACTTGCTCTTTTCTTAGCACCAAGCTCTCATATGTACAATACTTAACTCAAAGTAAAGAAAGCTGTGACCTCAGATAAGGGAAGCATTGATCGAAGGCAACTGTCTCATTACAGGATAAACCTAAATCAAGAAGTTTACCTTTCACCACGTCTCAGCTTAAATGTTTTCACAAAGTCCCCTTTATTCCTGAACCCAAGTCTTTCTGTGACCAACCTGCCATCATCTGCTCCTTTCCCTATCGCCACCAGGGCCTCCAGGTCCGTGCCTTTCAATCCATACTGAAGCAGTTCCTTTGCAGCGTCCACATTTTCGGGAACCCTTTCCAAACACTCATGAAGAACCCAAGATCGTTTCTTTATTTCACTCTGGATACAAATAAAAAAGAGGCATTACACAACCCATGACATGTGACAGCACCTAACAGCTGCCTTCTAGAATTGTAAAGCCATACCTAAGGGAGTCTAGCTACCTATGCCCTTGGCCCACAGGAAAAGGAAAATTCCCCAACAATGATTAAAATGGGACGTAGAGAATGAGATTCCTACAGCGTTCCTTTCTCTTCTAATGAAGGGAAACCCAAAGCTGAAACCCAAAGCTTCAGGACTCTTTTTCAGAAACATAAAAAAGATCTGCCCAGAGTTTTATAGCTGCTCGTTAGTTTGCATTTGGGCTATATAATAGAGTCGAAAATAAAGCAGAAAAGCAAAGTGAGATATATCCTATTGTAACAAGCATGTTTAACTTTGAAACGAAACTAACGAGGCACAGCACATCACGGTTCTGTATTTACTTGACCATGAGATGTATCACAAAGTGCGGATGATAATTTAATCATCAAAGTCATAATATGCTATTCTTTGGAAAGACCAAGGGCCTACTCCTCCCTCCCAACTGCTTCCTCTGACTCCACTCAAAATCCCTGACTTTCCCTCCTCTTAGAGTCATTGTGGTTATAAATTTTAAGTGACATTTGACTTTTACCCTTTATTCTTTTTACATATTTCATTCTATCAATTCTTCCTTCAAATGTCTCCTAACTCACTTCCTCTTCTCCAGGTCTATGGCCTCCATACCAGTCTATGTCATCAACACATAACATCTGTGACACCAGAAGGGTCTCTTGCCCTTAGAGGGTTTCCCCACCATCACTCGTCTTCTACACCACCTCCCTCAGCACCTCCACAGTCAAAAATCCACAACACTTCCCGTTACCCTACAGATAAAAAGCTTAAGTCATCACAAGTCTTCAACATCCTCCAGAACCCAAATCAGTGTATCTTTCTAATCATATTTCCCCAAGTTCACTACTGTTGAATACCAGATCCAGCAGATTGGTTTACTTACAGAGCTCATTTACTCATCCAAGAAATAGCTAGTGGGCACCTACTGGGGACCAGGTACTAAACTAGACACGAAGCAATGATTAGGACAGATTTAGTCAATGCCACGGGTCATGCTCATTTTCTTCTCATTTGCTCATACCATTTGTCCCATGAAGAATGCCTTCCAATCTTTTAACTCCAGGAGGCCTGCTCTGAATTCTCTCAAACCTGCTCAAAACATCTTAACTACAAAAGGCCTTCCATAACCACTAGGTCTAAAATGATTGCTACTTTCACTGGGTTCCCACAGCATTTATCTGGAATCTTCCTGCATAGTTATTTATATTTATTTTTTTAATTTTTTTAAATGTTTATTTATTTTTGAGAGAGAGAGACAGACAGACAGACAGACACACAGCACAAGCGGGGAAGGGGCAGAGAGAAAGGGAGACACAGAATCCGAAGCAGACTCCGGGCCCCGAGCGAAGCAGGCTCCGGGCCCCGAGCGAAGCAGGCTCCGGGCCCCGAGTGAAGCAGGCTCCGGGCCCCGAGCTGTCAGCACAGAGCCCGACACGGGGCTCAAACTCATGAACTGTGAGATCATGACCTGAGCCGAAGTTGGACACTTAACCGACTGAGCCACCCAGGCACCCCTAGTTATTTATATTTTAGACATGAGGCTTATCTTCTCAGAAAGATTATAAGCTCCCTAAAAGGGAAGGTCATATTTATGTCTCTCCTGTACCCCTTTCACCTCCCCTTGTCAAGTGCTTTGACTCTTAACTGCCTATTTATTTCACTGAATTAAGTATTTCTCCCAATAAAAAAATGTACCTGCTCTCTCTTAACACCTGTCAGCTCCTTCAGAGACCAAAACTGTCCTCTACTGTGTTCCAGAAAAATCCCTAAACGGGTATACATAAACTCACAACTCACTGTCTTGATCACAAAAGAAGAAAGATAATATAGCTTTGGTGTTCTGCTATTCTAAAGGATATACAAGCAACTTTTTCTCTGTATTTCATTATCTCTCACGCTCTCTCTTCTCTGGCGTCTTACTTGTACTAACAGTTTATCTTCCAGTTTTATTGAAGCATCAACTTCTTATTTACAACTTTTTCAGATTTTTATTTTTAATTACTCGTGTACATAAATTGTAAGGAAAACAATTACAACATTTTCCCAACATTTCTTAGATCTTCCTACAGGCAAAGGTATTTTCTTTTCTAAACGTCACGTGAAGAACCACACGCCTCTTGAAAGCATGCCAGAAACCCAACCACTCCCTCACAAAGGTGCCAACAGTACAAATACACAGGCTACAACACACGTTAACTCAGGCAGCAGGAAGCAGGAGGAATCCAGTTGGAAATTTTACACTTGATCTTAGCCAAAAGGCCGAGAAGCGATTCCATTTGGAAAATTTAAACACAAAGGGAGAATTTGGCAGGCTTGTTACATCGCCTCTCAGCTTCAAAAGTTCTCTTCACAGCTATCTCTGGGATAGACAGGAGTTCCATTTTTTAATGGACAGAATATCAAGATTCATCAGGAGAGGGCGCTAGAGGGCCACTGTGGAGGAAAGGCTCTGGTTTCTAGTCCTAACAGGCTCAGGTTCTAAACTTCTTGCTCCTGTGGCTTAGCAGCCAATGCATGTAGGAGCCCTCCAGAGTGCTTACTCCTCTCCTTGCTCTGCTGAACACAACTTCCCCTGAATGTCAGTTGCACTCCTATGGGCAGATTCCTTCCCAGTGAATCTCCCAGGCACCCAGCAGAAGGGGAGGTGTCTTTCCAGACTATCTCCACCTGCATAGCAGGACCTTTTTCTTTTCAGTCATGGCCATGGGTCCTTATCTGAGGTCTTCTGACCCCTAACCTCTGCTTACTGTTGCACCTAGCGGCAGGCATCAGTTTGCTCATCCATCCTACCTTTTCCTACCTGCCAACCTTGGCATCTAAGAACCAGCCCTGGCCCAAGACACCGCAGAGAACTCTTCCTGCCGATGTGCTGCAACCACTCTTCAGTGAGGTCTGAATCCCAGCTCCCTTCCAAGTCTGTTCCCTCCTTGGGTATGCTCCTTCAGCCCTAGGGTAGTCCTTAATGTTCTCTTTACCCCTTTGTAGGAAATCTCACTAGAAAATAATGTTCCAGGGGTGCCTGGGCGGCTCAGTTGGTTAAGCGTCTGACTCTTGATTTCAGCTCAGGTCATGATCTCAGTGGATGGAGCCCCACGTCAGGCTCTGTGCTGACAGTGTGGAACCTGTTTGGGATTCTCTCCCCCCTCTCTGCCCCTCCCCTGCTTGCATGCACATGCTTTTTCTCTCTCTCAAAATAAATTTTTTAAAAATGCTCCATATTAAAACTTTCCCTGTCCAAATTACTAGGTGGTTTCTGGTTCCTGATGAGACCCTGAATGATGTAGGTGAAGAAAGGTAAGTGATGTAGAGGAAGAGAAAGGATTAGACCAAAAAACCAGATAGTTAGCTGGCTTATCAGTGAATATTTGTTCACACATCTTCAGCACCAAGGTCCAGCTGCAGGGCCAATACAACCGGATAACTCCTCCAGGTTGAATAAGCTTTAGAAATGTCAGCAATATATAATGTTCCCAAAAAAAGGCCCGTAACCAAAAAATATCCCATAATTTGAATTTTACCACATTACAAAAATATGTAAACATACCAAGTAACTCTGAATGGAAGCAATGTTGACCGCGGACTTCCTCCACTGTCTCTGATACACTAGGTCAGTGTCCAGGCCGTACGTCTGAGCCAGAGACAAGGCTTCCTCATATTCTTCACTTTCAATCTTGGGACAAGGAAATGGGAACAGGAACGTGACATTACTGAAGCGCCTCTCATGATGTCACTACCATGATGCGATCACCTTAACCCTTACAGCATGTTATGCATTCCCAACTATTCTCATAGGCACTGTGGCACCAGGAGCCCAAAACCTTGAGTGGCAGACAGATCAAGCGCTTCTTTCCACTCTTTAACAGACAGCTGAGAGACAGCTGAAATGCCCATATTTATGGAGTAAAATGATGGTGAAACCAAGACAAGGAGAACCGACAGCCTGACTCCTGGTCAGAGCCCACCCCGGACACTACAGCACCCGGCACAAACAACTAGAACGCTCAGAGTGGACCAAATCTGCTTCCCAAGCAGATGCCTGATTAGAAAGCAAGTCTGCATTTCTTCCCTCACCATCTGCAGTCTGAGGAGACAGCTGCACTGAACACAGATAAGGTGAGCGCTGAAGGCCACGTGAAGGGCAGCAAAGACCCAGCTAATCCACAAAGTGGACCAACGGTCTCAGTGAATTCATCTTTCATCCACTGTTTTTATTTTGATTCCTCAGGCACAAAAAACAGCATTATTTTCAAAAGCTCTATAATACCGATATTTCTAACAGGTCAATGATAGGACGATCCCTCTTTAAATTTCTGTGTTAAAAAAATTAGTTTTTCTCATTCCAATAAAATAAAAGCTGGATGCCTATGCACTCTGACAGCGATAGGACGCTCCCTCACCTTTCTCTGATAAAGCTCTTCTGGAGTCGTGGAGCGCAAACTCACGAGGCGGTAGTTTTTAGTAATGGTTCGCGGGCGTTTCCGTGGAGGCGCAAATCGCTCCATCTCCGTCACCAGGTACAGGCCCTGCTTTATGTAGCCGAAGTAGCGAGCCTTCGCGGATATTTCCTGATCGGAATCAGAATCCTCTTCACCTTCATCTTCGTCTCCACCCCTAGTCTCCAAACGAGATCGTTTGGGAGCAAGTTTAATCTCACACTAAATTGAAAAAGGAAATGTTAAATCAGTAGTGAGGAGCTGAAGACAAGCTTTAGAGTGAGAAAAATATTTTTAATTCTGCTCTGGTTCAATGCATGACACGAGCCATGTGATTAAGAATAAGCTTCAAGAGAACCCAATACAGACAGTATATACATCAACACTTCCAGAAAGAAGTGTCTCTGTCTTATTGGCTCCAAATCTCCAAAACCAAAGCCTGTTTTAAAAACAGCTCATTAATATGATCTCCCAAATATATGCCTGACAATTATTTTAGGGAAACAAAAAGAATGTTAATATCTTCACTTTGGTATTTTTGTACCTGCTGCAGAAAAAACAGGAGTTTTTCATCTATTTAGAAAATGAACATGAAGGTATTTATTTGCTTTACTGAGACTAGCTTTCCTGCCCTCCCTCCCTTTGGGGAAAAAAAAATGTGTAACAGCTTCATAAAGTTCTGAGTCCGAAAGCCTGACTGTTGAAGATAACTTTCATTCCAGACTTAACAGAGTTGGCTTAGATTTTAAGCCATGGTTCTTTTTAAATCACATCTGTAGACTCAGTAACAAACTTTGAGATTTAAAAAAAAAAAAAAAACAAAAAACTTGTGAATCTGCACTGAAATGAAAGCTATTGAAGGTCATTACACTTGAAAGACTTAGAATAAGAATTGTTCATGATAAAAACAGAACTTTATGGGACTAGCCTCAATTTTCAAGTCTTCTGTCATGACAAACAAGCTTTCTTTACTAAAAGAACCAGAATTTTTAAGTTCCCAAACTTCAGGGAAATAGTTTAAGACCATACCTAACTAGAAATACCTTTTACATTTTAAGATGTCCAATCTAAGAAAAAGAACAAAATATGTCATGTCCGTGAAGAAAAAATGCTTTTACAAAGAGCAAAATGACTCCATTTTCTCCATTCTTTTACAGCGCAAATTTTTTAATTGACTCAACAATAGATCTTTCTTATTATCCTCACTGAATCTCTGATTCCAGTCACAGGGTGGTGTTTTTAAAAACAAGATTAGATGATGGGCTAGCTAAAATTTAAAAATCAAACGTTTATCCATACTTCAATAAAAATAATGGACAAAAATCACTAAAAACTAAATCAGGTGTTTGGATTTTTGGTGAAATACAGGTTTTCTTTCCAACACACTAGCTGCTCCAAAAGGGAAAGCATTACCTCCAAACTTAAAAATCCTCCATCATGGGTAGCAGTGACTTGAGGTGATGGTTCAAACCACTCACAGGATTTTCCCAGTAAATTCTTCAAAGTTTTCACCGACGAAACCGTCAAAGCACCAGAACAGCGAGCCAAAGTCACTGCACCGGCTGCCCACCAATTTACATCAATCAGTGGGTAAAAGGACTCTTTATCTAATGGGGAAAGTAAATCAACACAAGCGCATCGTCAATGTGCATTAACTACAACACATTTGGTCCAATGATCAATTTAAAAACCATATTTGGGCCCTAAACGTGTTCAATAAGAAAAAATAAATTAGAAGTCGTCACCCAAATTTTTACAAAATGGTACCTGAGTTCCGACAATTTGTCAAAGTCCAAAATTCTAAGGATGCAGGAGCAGTAAATATCTTTAGGTCTTCCCTCTCAAAAAATGAAGTCTACCAACACATGTCAACAGAACAGGTTGAAATGTTGGTGTGTATGAAGCATACGGATCATAAAGGTTCTAAAAGGTTTTGAAAAATGTTCACATATCCCTTTTCAGACTAACAATAGGAGAGAATCATACACTTAAAAAAAATTTCAGACAGACATATAATAGTTTTCACTTCTAAAGTTTATTTTGAGGGGGGAGGGGCAGAGAGAGAGAGAGGGAGAAGGAGAATCCTAAGCAGGCTCCATGCTGTCAGCTGAGAGCCCAACTCGGGGCTCAGACCCAAGAACCATGAGGTCATGACCTGAGCTAAAACCAAGAGTCGGACACCCAACGACTGAGCCACCCAGATGCCCCAATGCTGATTTCCTCTTAAAGATTTGAAGGAGACCAGGACTGCCACCTCAAAATTGACCAGTTTGACATAAGAAATATTTTAAGATGCAGAAATGAGTGAAACTCAAAGTTCTTTTTGTCTTGGCACTTAATAATTTTATTGTTCCCTTGATAAGATGCTGCGGAAAACCAACTTCCAACCAACCCTCGGAGTCACTCATTTCTGGGTACTACTCCCAACGTACATGCTAGTAACTTCGGTTTTGTTTTTCTCCTGTTAATCTGTCTTCTGTCAATCTAATTTTACAGGGCCCCAGCCAGAGAACCGTGGAGGGTAAAAAGAAAAAGATTTGTTTTCATCCCCTACATATATCATCAAGGAGCACCTTTACTATATAATTACTGTCTCATAAGGTTTCAATTATCATATTTCATACAACTCACCTTTGATTTTTTTTCTCTTCTCAGGAGAGAGCCTCCAGTCAGGATTAAGGTCGTCATAGCCTGGCTAAACATGAAAAATATGCACAGGACTTCTTGAGTCAACAATGTAAGAAAATTATATGAGCATCACTAACAACTATGGATTTTTTGAAATAACAAAATATGGAAGCGATGCTTTCCTTCGATCTCTTAGTCGTATTCTACCTAGCTGTAATCTATTCCTCTTAATAACCTTGCTCTTACACTTAAAATGTGCACCTGGAACCACTGTAACTCAATTTAATGAAGAAAAGAGCATGCAGAAGAAAAGTAAGAGAGCAAGTGTGCAATTAATACGATGAGAGCAAGACACACGAACATTCGTTCTGTGCACACTCATATACACACACTTACACTCCGGGAGGAGAACGGCTATGCTGTGGTGAATAAGCACAAGTCTGGGTACAAGTCCTACTCCTATAACTTGTAAGTGGAGTGACCCCTCCAGGCCTTAGGCTCCACAGCTCTGAGATTAGACTCTGCAACCTCCATGTTATCCCCGGTTCTAACTTCCTAGGACTAATTTACTACAGAAAAAAATATAACCATGCGATTCTCAAGCTGCCTCCATTCATATTCTAATTTCATGGAACATAATGTCATGCCCACCTTTGAGAAGGTGACGACACATCAATCTCTCTCCACTATTATACAACAGCTGAGATGAACACACTGCCAGACCCCCTCTGGGCTCACTGTTAATTACTGCATCTTCAGAATTACAGCAGTATGGGAAAAGACCAGCAAAAATATCATTTGGCTATGTGAAATCTTAAGCCTAAAAAAAGGTAATGCTATATTTAAGTCAAAATGCGCTTTCTCATTTAATATATACTTTATCAACAATTTCTCAGTGGCTAAGCCTTAAGAGTATTAAAATTGATACTTCTTTCCAAGGCCTAAAAGAATTTCCTGATCTCCACTACTATGATAAATCACTCACAGCAGTCACTGAAAACAGAAGATATAATTCTTTAAACTTTACCCAAAAAGTCACCCTAAAAGCCTATTTATTTACTAACAGAAGAAATAGATTGTCTCGGTTTACTTTCTCATAATTAACTTTCAAGGATTCAGAATACCAGAAGGTATAGACTAGTGAAACTAATCAACTTGGATTCCTTAAGATCAAATCTTCTTTGGTCACTTATAGGGCACTTCAGACGTTTTTAGAGCCTCCGAATCATCAGCTGTACGTGCTCCCACAGCACCTTCGTATGGGGACATGTGTGCTTCCCTGCTGAATTGTGGAGTACACAAGGGGAGGGTGGAGTAACACTTTAAGTCCCACAAACAACAAGGATGATTCGGCCTTGGGGGAATTGAAGTACATACAGATCACAGTGAAATTTAACAAGAAATCTCCAAAATCTTTTCAAACGAAAACCGTCTCACTAGTAGAAGTACATTGAGAATTCAAGGTGGGCTTGTCTTCATCAGAGTCAGCGATGAGGAAGAGCACCGTGAACAAGCTGCACCAGTCCATGAGGGTCAGTTTTCAGACATTTCGGGACTAGACTGTTCCATGCAGATGGCTTTAATAATGGATGTCTCTTGTGAATTTGATTTTAAACACAAGACGAAGATGTGTTCTTCCGCAACCAGAACTCTGTCAGAGTCATCTTCGTACTCCCAGACCTATCACAGTACTCACCTGTCACGGCAGCTAAATGCTGAATAAGTGAATCAATTACTTTTTTTTTTTAATGTTTATTTATTTTTGAGACACAGAGAGACAGAGCATGAACGGGGGAGGGTCACAGAGAGAGGAAGACACAGAATCCGAAGCAGGTTCCAGGCTCCAAGCTGTCAGCACAGAGTCTGATGTGTGGCTCAAACCCACAAGCCATGAGATCATGACCTGAACCGCAGTCGGATGCCCGACTGACTGAGCCACCCAGGCGCCCCAGGAATGAATTATTCTTTTAAATCACTGCACCCTAATTAGAATGGCTAAGCCATAGGAAAATTAGCTTAGTACTAGTATTCCTGCAGCCTCTCAAAGGTGCGGTCTCTTCTGCTATTTAGTCAATGAACACTGTGCACTTACACTGTGAGGGGGAAGAGAAACCATACATTACTGGCCGCACAACTCAAGCAGGTAGAGAGCTAAGAAACAGATGTGAGTGACTATAACCCAAGTTCAAATATAACAGCTGCCCAAAAAGAGGTATAGATAAAAGTGGAGGGGGTCTTCAAAGGTTGAAGAGGTCATTTTGAATATGGCCTCAAGAAAGACAAAGGGGGTTCAAGAGGTATAAAGGAAGTACTACACTGGGTGCCATACGTTCAAGACTGGATAAAATCTGGATATGGCAAATGGGTGGAGGAAGACATTCCAGTCAGCAAACACAGAATGAACAAAAGTACACCGGTAAAAAAAAAAAAAAAAAAAAAAAAAAAAAAAAAAACTAAACTTATTCAGGAAAACAGTGGGTCAGTTTAACTGAAGTACAGGATATCCATTGTAATTATCTGCATTTTTGCTTGTCTTGGGGTTTTGGCGGAAAGATGGGACTCGCGATGGCATTTTTTGTTGTTGAGCTAAAATTCACATAATGGAAAATTAACCATTTTAAAATGAACATTCAGTGGCACTTTGTACGTCCACAGTGTTGTCACTTCCATTTAGTTTCAAAACATTTGTGTCGATCCAAAATAAAACCACTTACCCGTTAAGCAGTGATTTCCCACTCCCCATCCCCTCAGCCCTGTCCGCTACCAATCCACTTTCTGCCTCAGGGGATTTACCTATTCTGGATATTTCGTATAAATGAGTTCATACAACACGTAACCCCTCGTGTCTGGCTTCTCTGGAGGAGCAGGAGGTTCTCAAGGTACATCCATGTTGTAGTATGTATCCGCACTTCATTCATTTTTACGGCTGAACACAGATTCACGCTAGATATCTGAACTAAATGTTTACTTTCACAATATGTGGGAGTTGGATGAAACTATCTGCACAGTACATTTAAGAAAGAAGCCCAAACATAACTCTGCTTCAGGCAGAGGTGACCTACCAGACCAGTATCCTGACACAGCTGTGCCTCACTACTCTCAAAGCAGACATTCCCACTGCCTCCCTTCATACGATTCCAACTACTTATGGACACGTCTCCTCAGGCAAGGGATGCAAGAACAAAAGGAAACTATTGGGACTACCCCAAAATAAAAGACTTGTTGCACAGCAAAGGACACCATCTGTAAAATGAAAAGACAACCTACTGAATGGGAGAAGTTATTTGTAAATGGCATGTCCAAAAAGGAGCTAATATCCAAAATATATAAAGAAATTACACAACCCAACACCAAAACCAAATAGTCTAATTTAAAAATGGGCGGAGGACACGAATAGACATTTTTCCAAAGAAGACAAAAAGATGGCCAATAGACACATGAAAAAAATGCTCAATTATCACTCATCATCAGCGAAATGTAAATCAAAACCAGAATAAGATCTCTCACCTCACACCTGTTAAAATGGCTAGAAAAAAAAAAAAAGAAATAATAAATGTCATTAGGAGCTGTTTCCACTGTTGGTGGAAATGCAAACTGGTCCTACCACCGTGGAAGACAGTACGAAGTTTTCTCAAAAAGTTAAAAATAGACAAAGCACACATTCCAGTAATCCCACTACTAAGTATTTACCGGAAAATGAAAGTAAGCAATGAAAGAAGAGAAAAACACTAATTTGAAGGGATATAGGAGCCCCATATGTTCACTGCAACATGATTTATGACAGCCAGGATATGGAGGCAACCCAGTGTCCGCTGATGCACGAATGGAGAAAAAAGATGTGGTGCATAACGTATGATGGAATATTACTCAGCCAAACAAAAGAATGAGATCTCGTCATTCACATGGCAACATGCACAGGTATTATGCTACGTGGAGTAAGTCAGACAGAAAGACAAATACTACACGATTTCACTCATGTGTGGAATCTGAAGAGAATATAAATTGACTCATAAACACAGTGAACAAACTGGCAGTTGTGGGGATGGGGAGAAATGGGCAAAATAGGTAAAGGGAATTAAGAGGTAACAGAACAAAACAAAACAAAACAAAGCTGATATTCCCATTGCTTCTCTCATCCTAGTCAAACTGGGCCAGACTTCCCATCCTTCAACCCTAAAAACTCTGTGAGGGGCCCGTGATCTGGCCATGCTTTATGGTATCTGATACACACGCTGTAGGCTGGTGTTTTGAGGGCAGGACCACCAAGGACCCACGGCCCCTGTGAAAGCACTCCCGGGGTGCTCACTCCTAGTGCCATGTTGATATATTCTGAGAAGCAACCTCCCTGTCACTCCTCTGTGGGTGACATGCCACCTCATGACTGAGAACATCCTACAGTGACAGCGATAGCACTGTTTTCTTCAGTTAGGAATTTTGATTGTTGACTCTCTTTAACAGCTAGAAGCTAAGCATAATGAAGGCCGCTGCCTCCAACAGCATAAAAGCAGCCTTTCAACTGCTTATTCATTCCACAAACACTTACTAGTATTTTTTTATGCCAAGCTCTATGTTAGGCCCCGTAGAACAAACATATATTCAGGGTCTTTTCTCCAGGAGCTCACAGTTGAGTGAAGCTGTGAGGACAGCTGCGGATTGTGTCAAGACCAATCACATTAACTGTCATCTTCCCACTTATCTTTCATTGATTGATCCATTTAACAAAATCTGTCCAATACCTACTATTGTGGCAAAGAGCAAATTGTAGGAGAAACAAAACTTATCTTTCCTATTTTATCATAGGATGTACAAATAGAAAAATGATAAAACTTCTTCAGACAAAAATTAAGGCCAAAAATGAGATGGAAATATATAAACATAACATATGGGAAATGTTTGAAATGAAAATCACTTTAGCAATTTAGCAATTTTACTATATTCCACACATGAACAAAACTTAATACTCACAGATTTCTAGCCAGATGGATTTTCATATTGACAATGAAAGCTGAAGTATTTAATCAACTCACAACTGGGTAGAAGTAAATCAGAATAGGCACTTCCACAACTATCTTTAATCATTAGATTTTAAAGAGAAAATACTCAATTACACAAAGCATATTATGAAAACTAATAAAGTAGTGAATTACATGAAGAAAGCCCCAGATGAGCTGAATTCACGATTTGGTAAAAGAGGCTACAGTTGTATAGGGCAACAGTAACACTAGCTTCTTCTCAGACAATGTTTTAGCTAAAATTATAAGCTGGCTCTATACTATATGTTACCATATAATCTATTTTAAACATACTGGCTTGGCCATTTCATTTCCTAGAACAGCAGTAAGAGAGGCAGAGCCCTGTCCTACCTGGCTGACCCGAGGTCCCTTGACTATTGCAGGACGAGTAAGAAAGGAGCAGCTGTTTAAGGGCTCAGCCAGTGATGAGTACACAAAATGACACCAATATATTTGGTATATGACTTGTTAATAGTTTCGTGTTTCCAGTGTCTCTGCATAACGAATGCTGAACTCCAGAAGCATCGTTCACATCAACTGCATGGACTCTCTCCCTGTTTTCCATTAATATCATCACTACTACCTCACTCACCCAGATAAAAGTCACGATCTAGGGGTGCTGACTTTGGCTCAGGCCACGATCTCACAGTTCATGAGTCCGAGCCCCATATCGGGCTCGCTGCTGTCAGCACAAAGCCCGCTTCAGATCCTCAGTCCCCCTCTCTGCCCCTCCCCTGCTGGTTCTCATTCTCTCTCTTTCTCTCTCTCAATAAATAAATTTAAAAAAAAAAAAAAAAGTCAAAATCTGTCAACATAAGGGCTACAAAAGATACTCTGAAACAAAGGCTTAACCTATGAAGTCCAAGAACCTGAGTCCAACCAGCATCTTGATTCTAATGCAGCAATGCAAGTTTACTTCTTTTTAGCACTATTCCCATCTATTAGAACACAAAAACATTTGTTACTTACTAGGACTGTAGTGAAGCAATTGAAATAGGTTCCTGTCACTCAGGGTGGACAGCCAAGCCTTAGTAGACAAATGCTACTTACTCCCAACAATCCTTCCCCCCAACTGGATTATGAGTCTTTCCTCTGAGCTTATCTTTTCATAATATTAACATGTTACTCTGTTGATTTGTTTATAATTCCCCTTGCAAGACTATGAGCATCTCACTGGGACTTACTGCATTCTCTACTCTAAAACTTGGTAAAGATTCAATAAAGAGATGAACTCTATTATTTTATGATTATTATTATGAATACAGTAACAGCTTACTCTTTATAAAACTGTTACACACAAGCTTTATACCACTTACTGTGGTACACTAAATTTTGCTGACTCCCTTCATATAGTACCCATCCAAATCCAAAATGGCCAAGCCAATGTGATGAACTCTCAGGATACAGGTGAAAGACTCAAGCAAAGTATAGTTTTTCAAACCCTTTGTGCTGAAGAAAGAGTTACCACTCTCACATACTCTCCCAGCACATCATAAGTACTGCACAGATCTATTGTAAACTTCAGGGTTTACCAGCGGGAAGCTATGTCAATTATTTACTCCAGTTTTTGGTGATACACACTAGCTGGCTCCAGAGTTCAACACATCTGAGAAGGCTGAAGACTCTGTGTTCTATTCACTGGGAAAAAAGATTTATCTCTGTTCTTCTAAAGATCAAATAAATAAAGCCTAATAAATATATTTTCCACCTTTTAAAAACTGTATCCATTTTTGCACAGGGTCATGGGAAGAGCATCTACATCAGAGTCAGAGAGAGACGAAATCTCTCTGAAATCTCAACTCTACTGCTTACTTGCTAAATAACTCTGAATAAGTGCTCAATAAATAATTGAGGTTATTATTACAGTAAATTTTGTAAAAGCTACAAGAATACTATCTACATGAATCGTGACCAGAGCTACATAAGCCTAAAATGTGTATCAAAAAACAAAAAACAAAAAAAAAAAAACAAAACAGAGTGTTCTGTGAAAATGATGAAGCCTCACAAGAATTTGTTTATGACAGAATGAAGAATGACAGAATGAAGAAAGGATGGGACAAAAGCAGGGAGCAGGGAGAGGAAAGTTCAGGAAGCAAGTGTGAAGCAGCATAATGATCCAGGTAAACAAAGGAGTTTGCATTTTGACCACAACTTTAGAATTTTAAAGAAAAGAATAGATGAAATTAAAGTCTTGCTTTTCAACCCTGGACAAAATTTCTTTTGAGACTAGAATGAGGAGTCTCAAAGCAAGATCTGTTCTATTCAGCTCCAGTCCTTCCCTGTGCTGAGCGACAGCGCGAGAAGGGCGGGGCTGACCGCCACAGGCCCCGATGGGATGAATTCTGGAATAAGGCGGTGTGCTGAGCAGCAGGAGAAATAGCAATAAAGGTAGGATTAGGTTCAGTAATTCTCACTAAGCCACTGTTCCCTCAGCAAGGGGTTCTACCACCTACAAAACGTCTGCAGTGGTGGCAACCAGGTCCATGGTTTTCAGTTTTGTGAGCCCCAAAACCTGTTTGGTTTTTTTTTTTTTTTCCTGGTTTGCTCAGGCATTCGAGGGAAATAATTTATGGCGACCCAATCTGAAAAACACGGATATATTACCCTAAAAATTGTTCAGTTTGTAATAATAGCTAGAACTGGCTTGAGAATCAAGCTACATCAACAGACAGCCTCTACAGACTGTGCGATGGGCGCTAAACCACAGCCACAAGGGGCGAGATGGAAGCACACTGTAGCACAACAGAACAGTCTAGAGCAATTCCTGATGAGCTGCCCTTCTACATTCTCAAGGGTCAAAGAGTCTCACCAGGGAAACACAGGAGATCAACTTCTGGCATAAACTCTTCTCTCTTCCCACCATAAACCTCTTTTGTCATTTTCTAATTTCCTTCCTTTCCTGCCCCATTACTCTTCTGATGGCCTATTCCAAACTACTGGGATATTTACATTTACTCATTCAAGATTTTTAAACAATTTTTAAATTATTTTAATAGAATCGCTATAAAAATCAAAAAAATTAATGAATAATATTAATGAGCTAAAGAGTAGCGAATTACAATGACACTGATTGGCAACTAATGACAAAAAAATGTCTAACTACTTAAAAAGTTGAGTGTATGCCAATAAGGGTTACAACAAATGCAATTTATCTTCACAAGAAGGGTATCCAGAATTCCAGTAAACAAAAGAGCATACTAATAAATTTTGCCTAAATAGTCCTTACACTACATGTATGCCATTCTAGAATACTAACAAAATCAAACATTAAGTGTGCTTCAAACTTGATCAATATTTCTATTAGGTGAATGAAATAATTTAAGAAAATGAGTAAACTTAAGAAAAAAAATGCCCAAATGTAAAATATTGGAAAGAACAGAGTCTTTCCAAATGCAAATTTATCACTATACATTAATAGCCATGAAAAATACATGGTACCTTTTGCATCAGTTATCCAGTGTGCATGGCTAAATATGTTAAACAAATGGTTTTAGAGTTGATCCACTCCACTTCTAGAGGGAAGATATAAATCAGGTTAGCTATCAATTCCGAGGAGAGAAAAACAATGTTCCTTGTATTTAGATGCTGAGATTGAAGACTGAGGAACTCCTCTTCTGTTTAGAACAAATCGAGATCCAGGGCCAGAGTGAGTGGTAGAGGTGCAGAGAACAAATTAAATTCAAGGTGAGTAGGAACTAAGGGGAAAAAATCTTGCCAAACTTGTGTATTAAAACAGAAAAAAAGGGGTGCCTGGGTGGCTCAGTCGGTTGGGTGTCTGACTTTGGCTCAGGTCATGATCTCACGGTTTGTGGGTTCGAGCCCCGCATCAGGCTCTGCTGACAGCTCGGAGCCTGGAGCCTGGAGCCTGCTTCGGATTCTGTGTCTCCCTCCCTCTCTGCCCCTCCCCCACTTATGCACGGTCTCTCTCAGTCTCTCAAAAATAAATAAATGTAAAAAAAAATTTTTTAACAAAAAAAATGAAGAATAATAGCAAAAACAAATTTAAGTCTGTGAAAAGTGTAAGAAAATATACAGCCAGTTTCTCTTTCCCTCTGCTATTCTGGGAATAACAAAATGCTCTTTGCTTTTCAAAATTGTTTTAATAGCTCAGATTAACTGATGAAATGAAATTAAAAAGAATTCTGAAAAAAGACATCAATCCATTCAGACCATTCAGGGAAAAGTCTCCAGTCTTAGAATCACAAAACTATCCACCAAAGCTGGTGAAAAGATATTTCTATAGAAAAGGGAAATGGAGAAGTGAGAGGAAAAAAAATTAACCCATAAGTACTGAAATGCCAAATCACCATCAGAGGAGTAAAAGATTTAGAACATAAAGTTGTATCTAACTGAGGTCTTTCTTTTCATCTTCACTCTATCACAATACACAGCATTATATGCACAGACCTTATTTGCCCATCATGATTTTAGAATAGAACAAATGATGATTCTGTTACTAAACCACTAAGCCTTTTCATTCTTAAAACCGGTCATTTCAAGACACTAAAAAATTAATAGACTGTATCTTCACTTCCTACCTTTTGAGTGAAGAGGTCTCCCTTCAAGCCTTAAGCAAGCCCAATATTACGTTAGTGTTGCAAGATTTGGGAAGAACTGTAGCCCTTTTAGAATACTGACCCTCCAATTTTTTTACCATATTAGTTGGCTTTTGCTACAAAATTAGCATCTCCATTCTGTATTTTTATAGTAAGAAAAAAGGAGAAGGGGGTGGACAGATTACAGTCAGTATACAGAATGTACTGCACTACAAATTAAAGTCAGCACACAGTGCTACTCTGTTCTTAATTTATCCTACTATGCTGATGATATTCTAATTTAACTAAAGCTTTGGCATGCTAAGCATGAATAATAGCTGTGAGCTGCAGTCAAACATCAACCAAATGAAAGCATTATTGTCAGTACTCACCCTTAAGCGAGAACCATTCTAATAATAATAATAATCAACAGACATACCTGCTCATTTTGATTCCATTCCCCTTGCTGCTTCAGAGACGGAATGGCCCAGATGCTTAGTTTCCCTGAGAAATGAATGGCAGCAAGGAGGGTCCCATCTGGAGAGAGGCTCATCTTAAAGATCCCATCCTATACAATAATATTACATTAATGTCAGATCAAGGAACTTGTAGCTGAATAGAAGTAACCTCCAGAATTTAATAACACTCTTTAGAGGGTGCCATGTCATAAATGATCTCTCATATTAAAGGGTTCCAACAGCTTCATACACTATAAATGTGCTCCAGCATAAAGAAACAGAACTCTTACTCTTAAGGAGTTTTTTTTTTCTTTTTAACCTATTTTATAGTGTTATAATTCACATATAACCAAAAACCAAATATATGAGCATTATAAAAACACTCCTTTACATCACACATCAATTACCATGAGTTCTCATTAACTTTTATGGGTCGATATTGACCAGATGGTGAATTTCCTGAATTTGGGGTTCACGTTTTCACAAGATTCTATATGTACACAATATCTGGAATATCCTGTCACAGGCCACAAATTTATGCTGTGTGGATGAAAGGGAAGGGAAAGGAGGAAGAAGAGAGTTGGCAGAAAAGAAGGTCCAATGGTGATGGGAACAGAGGCAGCCAGGGGGGAAATGCATTCCTTAATTTAAGGGGCACCAGGAGTGTTTATTTTCCAGATTTCCTGGTAAACATGAGGAATCTACTCACTGCTACAGAAAAGAGAAATTTTGTTAATACACTGATTTTACATGGCCAAGCACGGGGTGCACAGAGAAAGTCTTGTCTTTTCAAGGCCTATTTGTCCACACAATCTCTCAGTCCTTTCTTGATGAGAAACCAGACAAGCAGAGATGTCCCCTGTTCATCGCCTAAGCAGAAGCAGAAGAATCAAACCAACACTAACTGGACATCTATTGCCCACTCAAGCATTTACTGAAAGCAGCGTCTAAGGTAGTTTACCCACAAATAATAAATCAGACCTAAAAATGACAGCCTACAACCATATGTGTCCTTAGCATTTAGAAAATCTGGCAACACAAGAGTCCACCACCACCTTTTAAGGGTGAGTGCGCTACCCGGTCACACCAGGGCAATAATCAGGTGGGGCTGGACAGCATATGCATGCTTCAAAGGATCATAAGCTTTCCAGTAAGCCAAAGCCCCCACCATTCTTGGTTATGGCCCTACGATTAAGGTCAAATACTAGCTATGATCTGAAACTTACACATGACTATACTTTAAAAAAAAAAAAAGGAAAAAAAAATTATGCCTGGCTCAATTCACCACATTATCTACCTGGTCTCTACAGACACAAGCTTAAGTCCTCAGGTCTACAATGACTAAGGCGTATTAGTCATCAAAAGGAAATAGAACAATTTCAGAAAGTGAGAAACACTGCTGGATGAGTACATAGATGAGAAGATTAGCATCCTCTAATCTCCTCACTAAGGACTAAAGTCACTTTAACTGGATATAACACGTCTATATCCCAGATTGCCAGAATTAAATGTAAGAAAGATTAAAATACAAAAAGAAGCAATAAAAGCAAAAGCACTGAGAGCAAATGTTAACTACATCCCATCCCCTCCTCTGTGACGGAGAGGAGGTCAGGAAGAGAAGACGAAGGGCCTAGCACCTTCCATTCACAACTCTGGTCAATACGCTCCATGGTTTAGCAGCAGGTGGGATCACAAGCATAAATTTTCATTCTCAAGAACTCTCCCTGCATTCTTCAGAGTTTGCAGACAAAGAAACTGAAGATCCCAAAGGTTCAGAAACTTGCTGAAGATCATTCTAGTATAGATAGCAGTACCTGAGCTAGATGCCGCCTTCAGTCCCAGCCCAAGTCACTTCCACCGCACGGTGACCACTGCCGTCCCCAGTGCCACAGCCTTTCCAGGAGGCTCCATGCTCCTTGGCAGCAATCATGATCAAGTATACTTTACTGTTTTCTCACCTAAATAATTAGTCACCAGTGGTCTGTATGAGAACTCCCTGGTATTATAAATGCTTCATTAACCAATTAATAAAAGTGCTCTGAAAGCAAATGGGAAGTTGATGAATCTCTTTAACAAAAACAAACAAAAGTATATTGTGTAATGTGAATAATTTAACAATAGCCTTGTGATCTAGAAAACAATAAATGAATATGCTAAATTATGCTTCGTTTTAATCCTTCTCTCCCTCTTACCTTCCTTTTCTCTCTTGACATGAAGAACTAAAATGTTACCACTTGCTTTTAAACTGGTGGCTTCTTGAATCCCCTTAAGTTTCATCTGATACTATGATCTCCTTGCTGAAAACTTAACACTCCTTTCTTGAAGCATTTTGCTGTAGGAATTTGCACTTACACCCACATGTAGAAACTAGAGTATAACGAATACCCATGGAACCAACAACCAGCTTATCAACAAATACCAACTTTTCACACTTGCTTCACAAACCCTTCCCCAATCACCACAATGTTCTTGGGTTTTTTTTCCCCCTGGAGTACCGTAAAGCAAATCCAGACATTAGGTGTATACACATTAAGTATGCAGTTCTTTAAAGTCCAAGTTACCCGTTTAACTTTCACATACACGCACAGTGAGAAGACAGTTCTCAGCAGCAACCGAACTGCAGCCTGTCAGACATAGACAAGCCACCTATGTTACTTTAGAAACACGATGTTTTCCTTCTGGAATAAAAACTCCATTTTATTTGTAGAAACATTGCAGAGCGTCTACAGCACACAAAGTATCTCTGGCTCAGGGAATAATTTATTTTCCTGACAGTAGCTGTTACACAAGATCTAAAGCCACAGTTAGAAAATCCAGGCTAAAGTCTGTGAACCGAGCCTGCAGTATTTGGAAGTCAGAATGTTTCTTGCTTGGCTGGGGAGAGAATTTCTTTCAAATTATTTATTTGGAAATAAGAGGAAATGGCTTTTCAATCAACTGCACATCACACTAAAAGTAAACCTCAAACCTTCAAACCATAATTCCTCTTACCGTATTCAGATTTCTCAGCATAAGTGAATAATAATCGTTCTCTCGTCTTCTCTATTTGAATTAAGTAGTTCCAAAAGCAATATAATTTAGCTGCAATTTTTACTTCAGTTAAAATGTGTCTGGGTTTCTTTCATATTCCTCAAATATGAACATCATGTTTATTTTAATCATTACAACAGCTGGAATGATGGTCAAGAGTATGTAACTTGGCAGTGAAAAGAGGGAAGCCTTTTCTCTGAGAACAAGAACATGACAAGAAAGCCACTCTTGCCAGTTTTACTCAACACAGTACTGGAAATCCTAGCCAGAGCAATTAGGCATGAAAATAAATAAAAGGCACAAATTGGAAAAGAAGTAAAATTGTCTCCTTACAGATGACATGGTATATTTAGAAAACCCTAAAGACTCCAACAAAAAGCTGTTAGAATAAACAAATTCAGTAAAGCTGCAGGATACAAAAATCAACATACAAAAAATGACTACTGTTCCTGTACCCTAACAGTGAACTATCAGAAAGAGAAATTAAGAAAACAATCTGTTACACTAGCATCAAAAAGAATAAAATACTTAGGAATAAATTTAACCAAGGAGGTGAGAGATCTATACAAGAAAGGCCATAAATTACTGATCAAAGAAACTGAACACAAATAAATGGAAAAATATTCCATGTCCATGGATTTAAAGAACATTGTTAAAATGTCCATAGTATCCAAAGTGATCTATAGGTTCAATGCAATACCTACCAACATTCAAATGGCATTTTCCACAAAAATAGAAAAAATAATCCTAAAATTTGCACAGTACCACAAAAGACCCTAAGTCCCCAAGCAGCCAAAGCAATCTTGAAAACTAAGAACAAAGCTCTAAGTATCACCATTTCTGATTTCAAACTACTGTTACAAAGCTATAGTAATCAAAATAATACTGCATTGGTATAAAAACAGGCACAAAGATCAATGGAACAGAAGAGAGCTCAGAAAGAAATTCATGCATAAATGGTCACTTTACAACAAAGAATTCAAGAACACACAATGGGGAAGGGATACTCTTTCAATAAATGGTATTGGAAAACCTGGATACCCACTGGACCCCTACCTTACACCATATACAAAAATCTACTCTAACCAGATGAAGATCTGGAGCATAAGCCCAAAAACCCTAAAACTCCTATATGAAAACACAGGGAATAAGCTCCTTGATATTGGTCGTGGCAATGATCTTTTGTATTTTTCACTAAGAGCAAGGTCAAAAAAGCAAAAATAAACAAGCAAAACTACATCAAACTAAAAACATCTGCACAGCAAAGGAAACCATTAACAAAATGAAAAGACAATTTATGGAATGAGAGAAAATATTTGCAAGCCACATATCTGATAAAAATATCCAAAATGTACAAGGGACTCCTACAACTCAATAGCAAAAAAACACAAATAACCCAATTTAAAAATGAGCAAAGCATCTGAATTCACATTTTCTAAGTAAAAAAAAAAGACATACAAATGGCTAACAGGTACATGAAAAAGTGTTCAACATCACTAATCATCAGGGAAATGCAAATCAAAACCACAATGAGGTATCACTTCACACACATCAGGATGGCTATTATGAATAAGAAAAGGCAACCAATGCTGGTGAGGATGTGGGGACACAAACACACAAACTGTCAATCGGCCTTTAAAAAGGAAATCCATGGGGTGCCTGGGTGGCTCTGTCAGGTTAAGCATCCAACTTCAGCTCAGGTCATGACTCATGGGTTCATGAGTTCAAGCCCCACGTCAGGCTCTGTGCTGACAGCTCAGAGCCTGGAGTCTCCTTCAGATTCTGTGTCTTCCTCTCTCTCTGCCCCTCTCCTGCCTGCACTCTGTCTCACTCCCTCTCTCAAAAATAAATAAACATAAATAAATAAATAAACAAACAAACAAACAAACATAAAAAAGAAGGAGGAGGAGGAGGAAATCCTGTCATTTGTGACAACATGGATGTAGCTGGCTGGCATTATGCTAAGTGAAATATGTCAAACGCAGAATGACAAATACTGAGTATCACTTATATGTAGAATCTTTAAAAAAAAAAAAAAAATCAAACTCCTAGAAACAGATAGTAGAAAACTAGCCGCCTACCAGAGGCAGGGGAGTGAGTGGAGGAAGTTGGGAGAGGTTGGTAAAGGGTAGAAACTTTCAGTTACAAGATGAAGAAGGTTTGTAGATCTAATGTATAATATGATGACTACACTTGATAACACTGTATTATGTAACTGAAACTTGCTGAGAGGAGGACCTGAATGGTTCTTACACACACAATAAAAATATACATATGTGAGGTAGTGGATGTGTTAACTCGATGGGGCAAAAGCTTCATTTACATATATGCAGATCCAATCATCACATTATACACTTTAAATATCTTACAATTATACCCCAAAGAAGGCGAGGAAAAGATGGGGCACTTGGGTGGCTCAGTCGGTTAAGCGTCCGACTTCGGCTCAGGTCATGATCTTGAGTTCAAGCCCCGCATCTGGCTCAAGCCACATCCGGGCTCTGTGCTGACAGCTCAGAGCCTGGAACCTGCTTCGGATTCTGTGTCTCCCTCTCTCTCTGGCCCTCCCCCGTTCACGCTCTGTCTTAATAATAAATAAATGTTTCAAAAAATTAAAAAAACAAAAACAAAAGGTGAGGAAAAGAAAGAAAGAAAATGATGAATTTCACTTACTGCCTGCTTCAGTCTACTCTATTCCATGAGTATCTACTGAAAGGCAGTCTTACCTTGTAAGTTACAATGGCACAAAGGGAGTTGGTTGACAAAGATCATTTGCATGGTCTTCTTTCACCATGAATTCATCTATGACCCTTTTAATTGAGCATACTATCAATTCTATTTACCTCCTTGTATCAAAATCTCTTCCCACAGCTTTCCAAAAGATACTTTCCTCTTACCTCACTGAATCTCTTGTGTAGCAATGTGATACCAATACTACTGAAATTAATAACATGAACAGGATTTTAACTTTCACCTCTATTTCTCATTTATTAAACTACTAGCTCAAACGTCCATTTGATCTTTTGTTAATTAAAAACACTAATTAAAGCCTCTACTACTGGCAGCAATAGAGTAGGGATTGTGTCTTCTCTCAAACACTACAATAAAACCTTTAACTGTCCTTTCTAAGAGAGTAATTCTTTTAAATTTAAATATCAATCTTAGCACTGAGAGTACTTTAACTTACCTTTCTTCAACTGCATATCTACACAGAACAATTAAAAATGAGTGATTTCCTATTTCATTACACCTTTCAAATGTACACGCTACATGAAAATTAAAGTACTGAACTCTAGTACATACATTCAAAATGTTCTGAATTACTATATAGTCTTAAAGGTGAATTCGTAAGTGCTGCTCTTCCCACATTCAACATGAATAAACATATCCAGTAATACAGATTATATGCCAGGTATGTCTGACACTGTGGGAAGCTAGCAGCAAGCAAAACATAAATCCTGCCCTTAAGAAGTTGAGCTGATATTCTTGCCCACTGTGGTTTAGAAGTCTGACCTCAATCGATAGATAGATAGATAGATAGATAGATAGATAGATAGATAAATCATCCTCAAATGCCTGGTTAACAAACCTGGGGCTAGTGAGCAGGGGGAGACACTGCAAAAATACATAGGAAATAAAAAGCCCTTGGGAAAAAAATTTTCCAAGACAACATTCTTTATAAAAGAACACACAGAACTTTTATTATTAATATACTCTTTGAAAGGTAATACTATATGCCAAATAAAACTAGTGTCTACAGCCCAGCAAACTGGAATGTTCCAGCACTGCCCTCTGACACTTCCAGGACTTGGCAAATGCCGCTACCAGGCTGGAAATGTCCAGTGTCCCTCTTTCTGTGTGAGGAACCCTCACTTCTAAATTGAGTATCCTCTCCAGAATGAAGGGCTCCCTCTTTGTGCACCTCAATGGTACTTCATATTAACTTATAGAAGGGGTTATAAAATGCCTAAGACTGTATTATTTCCCAGCTGCTTCTGTAACTGTCTCCCCCACTACACTGAGGGCTGCTTGAGGAAGTGCAATGCATTTTATTCATCAATTTATTCTCAGCTCTAACATTATGCCTGGGCTCAAAGTGAGTGCTGACTGACTGAAAAAAAAAAAAAAAAAAAAAAAGAATAAACACTGAAATGACATATAATTGCTTTAATAAAGTCAACAGAATTTTAAAAGTGAGTCACTTAAGATTTGTTAAAGATAGTAATCTAGATAGTATTAAAGAGAATGCAGAAAAGGATGCAGGAAGAAAAAGTAAAATAATGCTATCATGCACCAAAATGGTAACAGATCAACAGAGGCGATACAGAGAACTAAGTCCATGGCAGAGGCCAAGCCATTTGATCTTTCATATGTTTCTTCATCTGCAAAATGAAAACAAACTCCATGAAATGCCTGAAGAGAATGCTAACTGGAAAACAGTGCCACCATAAGGGGATTCAACATGAAAGTGACTTTCCAGACATCAACAGCAGTGGTACTGCTCACTTTTGTAGAGACAATGCCAAAACAATCCAGAATGCATGACTTAGTTGAAGTCAATGGCAGAGAAAGAACTCAAACTTTAAATATATTAAATGCAAATGCAGCACCAGAATGGTCATCTGATTTCTCAAGATTTCTGTACTTTCTTGTAATTTCCCTTGGGTAAGTAAAGAAATTGAAGAAACAGAAAAATGAGGCAGTTTGAGTCTCCCCAAAACAAAAAAGGTAAGATCCGATGCTTCCATATAGGCCAAGACTCTCGTGAGAGCAAGAGAGAGAGTGAAGTAACCATCTCCATCAGAGGCAGCTCCTAAGCACCTCACTCACATCAGGAGGAAACTGACAAACATTCTTGTCAAGGATCCATGCATCTCTTGGAAAACAGTATAAAATGGTTTTTGAAGCCCAGAATCAACATGGCTTGCTTCTCCTTGGAGTTTCAATAATCTCAGATTTAAAAAAACAAACAAACAAAAAAGGATATATTATGGACAAGGAAGGAAAATTTGCAAGTAAGATAAAATTAAAAAAAAAAAAAAAAAACACGTCAAACATATAATGGTTCCAGGAGATTTGTCTTCCATTCCCAAACTCAAGAGGACTAAGTTCATTCTTCACCCTTTTTTTTTTTTTTCAAATCTTCGTTACTGAGAGAAGAATGATATACAGTAAAACACACAAACCTTCAGGGAATAGCTCCAGGAATTTTTACTTATGGATCTGTCCACGCAGGGTACAATTAAGAGCACACCCAGATGAAGATCTAGAACACTGAAGGTTCATTCCGCTGTGCTTTAAAGGTACTCTGGTGAAAATATTTGAGAAGCACAAGGTTAAGCTTGTGAGTTACCTGTTCTTGTCCCGGGCGACTATAAAACTTGACACTTAACATCCTTAACAATCCCAGGGTCTTTGGTACCTACAAAATAAACGCACATCATACAAAGAAAAATTAATGGAATGCTTCCTCGCTGTAAAAATCCTTTTATCGCGAAATGAAAACTATAAGAAATCTAACATTTTAAGAAATAGTTAAGAAAACCAGCAATAGGTGTCAGAGATGTACTCACAATAGCCAATTTATTAACGAATTGATCTTATGCTTCAAAAATGCCAGAAAAAAGAAATCAACATTTAGAAACCAGTATTTGAAATAATAGGACACAGACTCTCTTTAGACTTAACAGATGCATTTATAAAATCAAGAGGGAGAGAAGGGTGTAATTTAAGAAATTTAAAACAACAAGTATTGTTGAAGATGTAGAGAATTTAGTACGCTGCTTGGGGTGGGGAGAAGTAAAATGGTACAGCTGCTGTAGACAAGTTTCATGGTTCCTCAAAAAGTTTAACATAAAATTACCCTTTGACCCAGCCATTCCATCCTAAGTATACGCCCAAAAGAATTGAAAACAGGTATTCCATCAAATAACTATACACAAATGTTCATAGCAATACTATTCACAACAGCCAAGAAGTGGAAACAACTCAAAAGACCATTAACTAAAGAATGAACAAAATGTAATATATCCACACGACAGAATACTGTTCAGTCATAAAAAGGAATGAAGAAGTGATAGATGCTACAACTTGGATGAACCTTGAGAACATTATTCTAATCAGAGAAATCAGAAACAAAAGGCCACATATTATATGATTCCAATTATATGAAACGGAATAGGTAAGTCCATAGAAACAGAAAGCAGACTAGAGGTTGCCAGGAGCTGGAGGGAGGAAGAATGGGGAAGGACAAGTTAATGGGAATGAGGTTTCCTTTTGGGGTGATGAGAATGTCTTGGAACTAGATAGTGGTGATAGTTGCACACATTGTGAATGTACTAAATGCAACTGAATTGTATATTTTAAAATGGTTAGTGGTTGGTTTTATGTTTTATGAATTTTACCTTGAAAGAAAAAGGCAAAGAAGAGTACAGTTTTGTTGAGCTTAAAAATTTTCCTATCAGAACTTCTGAGTAGTTAAAGCCATCAGTGGTGGCTTAGCTCCGTATCTCCCAATACTTCCTCCAACAAAAAAAGAAAAAGAAGGGAAAAATATGAGGTGCCTGGCTGGCTCAGTCAGTAGAACACGGTCATGAACTGAAGCCCCACACTGGGTGTAGAGCTTACTTGAAGAAAAAAAAGTGGGGCGGGGGAGTAGAAAATAAATCTATATGAAAATCATGTCCTCACCTTAACTTGAAGACAGAAGATAACACAAACTTCAAAATAACTGTAAGTAAGAAAGACAAAAAACACCAAATCCCAGGGTGTAATCTCCACTGCTCCTGCCAACCCCCATGTCCCCATGACGCCTACTACCAGGCCTGGTGTTGAGCAAAAGCAGATTGTAAAAATACTGCAGGGTCAAGGAAGGACAGATGAGGGAAGGTAGCAAAGGGATCATGTAAAACCACTGTCAATGAAGCAACAGAAAGACAAATAAAGAAACTGATCCCATTCACAATTGCACCAAGAAGCATAAAATACCTAGGAATAAATCTAACCAAAGATGTAAAAGATCTGTATGCTGAAAACTATAGAAAACTTATGAAGGTAATTGAAGGAGATTTAAAGAAATGGAAAGACATTCCCTGCTCATGGATTGGAAGAATAAATATTGTCAAAATGTCAATACTACCCAAAGCTATCTACACATTCAATGCAATCCCAATCAAAATTGCACCAGCATTCTTCTCGAAACTAGAACAAGCCATCCTAAAATTCATATGGAACCACAAAAGGCCCCGAATAGCCAAAGTAATTTTGAAGAAGAAGACCAAAGCAGGAGGCATCACAATCCCAGACTTTAGCCTCTACTACAAAGCTGTCATCATCAAGACAGCATGGTATTGGCACAAAAACAGACACATAGACCAATGGAATAGAATAAAAACCCCAGAACTAGACCCACAAACGTATGGCCAACTCATCTTTGACAAAGCAGGAAAGAACATCCAATGGAAAAAAGACAGTCTCTTTAACAAATGGTGCTGGGAGAACTGGACAGCAACATGCAGAAGGTTGAAACTAGACCACTTTCTCACACCACTCACAAAAATAAACTCAAAATGGATAAAGGACCTGAATGTGAGACAGGAAACCATCAAAACCCTAGAGGAGAAAGCAGGAAAAGACCTCTCTGACCTCAGCCGTAGCAATCTCTTACTCGACACATCCCCAAAGGCAAGGGAATTAAAAACAAAAGTGAATTACTGGGACCTTATGAAGATAAAAAGCTTCTGCACAGCAAAGGAAACAACCAACAAAACTAAAAGGCAACCAACGGAATGGGAAAAGATATTTGCAAATGACATATCGGACAAAGGGCTAGTATCCAAAATCTATAAAGAGCTCACCAAACTCCACACCCGAAAAACAAATAACCCAGTGAAGAAATGGGCAGAAAACATGAATAGACACTTCTCTAAAGAAGACATCCGGATGGCCAACAGGCACATGAAAAGATGCTCAACGTCGCTCCTCATCAGGGAAATACAAATCAAAACCACGCTCAGATATCACCTCACGCCAGTCAGAGTGGCTAAAATGAACAAATCAGGAGACTATAGATGCTGGAGAGGATGTGGAGAAACGGGAGCCCTCTTGTACTGTTGGTGGGAATGCAAACTGGTGCAGCCACTCTGGAAAGCAGTGTGGAGGTTCCTCAGAAAATTAAAAATAGACCTACCCTATGACCCAGCAATAGCACTGCTAGGAATTCATCCAAGGGATACAGGAGTACTGATGCATAGGGGCACTTGTACCCCAATGTTTATAGCAGCACTCTCAACAATAGCCAAATTATGGAAAGAGCCTAAATGTCCATCAACTGATGAATGGATAAAGGAATTGTGGTTTATATACACAATGGAATACTACGTGGCAATGAGAAAAAATGAAATCTGGCCTTTTGTAGCAACGTGGATGGAACTGGAGAGTGTGATGCTAAGTGAAATAAGCCATACAGAGAAAGACAGATACCATATGGTTTCACTCTTATGTGGATCCTGAGAAACTTAAAAGAAACCCATGGGGGAGGGGAAGGAAAAAAAAAAAGAGGTTAGAGTGGGAGAGATAAGCATAAGAGACTGTTAAAAACTGAGAACTGAGGGTTGATGGGGGGTGGGAGGGAGGGGAGGGTGGGTGATGGGTATTGAGGAGGGCACCTTTTGGGATGAGCACTGGGTGTTGTATGGAAACCAATCTGACAATAAATTTCATATATTTAAAAAAAAAAAAAAAAACCACTGTCAAAATTATAATCCAAGAATTCTTGCCAGAAATAGAAAAAGATATATACGTTGAAAGAGCCAACGGGGATTCTCTGAGAAAATTAACCCAGAAAAATCAACTCTGAGAAATATCCTAGAAAAGCTATTAAATTTCACAGACTAAAAAAAAAATCCTCAAGGCCTTCAAGTATAATGGCCAAATAACATTTGTATATTATTTGTATGATTCCCTTTGTAAGGAAAATAATTTAACTTCAGTGAGAATTTCCATATTCCACATACAAAGCAAAGCAATAATGGAGTAGTGGGTTTTTCTGTTTTTTGTTTTTTTTAAGTTCAATGAAAGAAAGGATAAACTAAGGATTTTATATCCACACGTTTTCCTTCAAATACTAGACTACTAAAAAACAATTTTGAACATACAAGAACTTAAGGAACTCTTTCCCCATGAGCCCGTCTTAAAACATCTTCTAAAAGAGGGGCGCCTAGTTGGCTCAGTCAGTGGAGCATGCAACTCTTGATCCCAGGCTGAGTTTGAACCCCATGTTGGGTGTAGAGATTACTTAAAAGTAAAATCTTAAAGAGCGCGTGTGTATACACACACACACACACACATCTACTAGAAGATAGTTTCACCCAACGAAGAGATGACTGGGAACACTTCAAAACAAGAAGTGACAGCATTCTGAATCAGAAATGGACATCTAAGACACTAAAGAAAGGTGAGGATGAAGGCAGAAACTAATGTGCAAATATTATGTGTTTTGTCAAAGTAGCAGTAGTACAAAAAGGGCAGAGAACGGAAAGGAAGAAAGGAAAATAAACTGATTTTTGTAGAAGCAATTAGAAGAGATTAAAGAATACCAATAAAATTGATGCATGGGTAAAATGTTGGGAGGCCACTGATAACATCAATAGGAGTATTTCAGTGAAATGATGGAAGTAAATCCCCATGCAACAGAATTCGAATTCAAGAGAGAAAAGAAAGAGGAAGTGCGAGCAAGTATAGACGACTCTAGAACACGTTAAAGAAAGGGAAATAAATGGGGTGGTAGCAGGATTTAGTGGGGTCTATATCCCCCAAAGGCAAACAAAAAAATAGTTTTTATGATGGAAAAATAAAAGCATGTTGTACGCTGATAAGTCTAACAGACAGCACAATTCATGGTATAGGAAAAATATTCTTCCATGAACAAGTGTGAGATCTGGTAGAAACACAGATGGGTTGGCCGTAGCCGGTACAAGGACAGTTTGTCTGCGATAACGACAGAAGAGGTACAGATGCAGGCAGGTGGTGGGGTCTTATGGAAATATTCCTCTGATTACTTCTATATTCTGAGGGAAATAGGATTTCTCAGAGAAATGGGTTTCCAAACAGCCTGTGTCCCTTCCACAACAGCCTTTACCAAAAAAGCAGCGTAGCAGTAACATAAAAATTAGTTTTGTTCCTTTTTATACTTTTTCTAAAATTCTGATCTTAAAAATACAAACATAGTAACAATGAACACTCTAGATCACCGTATGGCTTATCAAGTGCCTTCAAATATATTCCCTCATCTAATTGTCGCAAAAGCCTTACCCACAGAGGTGTAAAGTGTTGAGGCAGAATTCCCATCCCAGACTTCTGACTCCCGAGTCTGGGTTCTTTCCTTTCTCCCAGTTACTGAATTCAAACCTGCTGTCTGTTATAGCTTATTGCCTCTATTTGTGGACACAGCTATATCCTCCCATACAGTAAACCCCGTGAGGGCTGCTACCTCTCTATTCCTAACACCCAGCAGTGACTCAACGTTGAACAAATGAATACATAAAACTACCCAACATTAATTTGAAACTTCGGTCAATGCACATATTGAATCTTGCACCGTCTCTTAGACAACCTGGCAGCCTTGTGAGAGACTAGAATATATGTGTCAGCAGCATTTTTTAGTCAATATCCATCCGAACACAATAGCAACCTTAAACAAACAAGCTCGATGAGGACAGTATCTGCCACCTGACAAAAGGAACTACTCCCAAAACTCAAATTACTCTGAGGTAGGGGCAGGCTATGTAGAAGGACTGGACGTTTAGCTGCAAGACATATTTAAGAGCCACTAACGTAATTAAAATACCCTTCGAAGAAATTAATCATACAGCTGAGCATTCAATTTGCTATTTAATGTTTTTCCCCACTTATTCTGTCAGGGCACGGGCAATTTTCTTTTAAGAGACTGCAATACCAAAGCTTCAGGCTGGAGAGGGAAGGGCCATAGCAAAGCAGATTTCAATACTTCAGGGAGGAGCGAAGTGAAAGCACATGAGAATTCAAAGAAGCCAAGGTGAAAAGAGGGTTCACGGTATGCGAGAGCACTGTGTGACTCTTCGTCTCCCAGACCACTCTGTCACAAATGTGCCCGATTATACTGACCTGAAATGGACCTCCACAGTTCGCCTGCTTCATCTCTCCTTGTATCCTCCACACTTAGCCTATATTTTCTCTTTTGCCCCTCAACCTTTGACAAATTTCATAGCTACTGAAAAGCGCAAGTGATGGTACAAAGAAACACCAGTATACCTTTCGCTTGGGTTCACCAGTTATCGATGCTTTGCCATTATCTATGTGTGCTTTATCTATGTGTGTGTATACACGTCTTTTAAATTATGGTTTTGACTAAACCATTTAAAAAATAAGCTGCAGACATCACACTTAGATTCAAGAGCCAAAGCTGTTCAAACTCTTTCCAAGATCTGCCCTGAATATCTCACACAGAAAACTACAAGCTGGGTATGAACTACATCGAGAGAAACAGGAAGAACTTCCTGCAAAAACGAAATAATATGTTTAAGCAACTCTTACCCCTTTATGAATTATGGGATAATCACAGACAAATCTGACAGTGCCACTGAGACAGGCATAATCTCACACGGGGAGTGGGGGAAGGCGCTCAACGGAGTCTAGAAGATCCGTTCCACCTGTGTTCCCTACTTTTAGTCATGAGATCTTAGGCTCCTTATCTGTGAAGTGTGGCTACCAAACCCCAATCCGGACTCCTCTGGGTCCCGCAGGAGAAGAGGCAGGAACTAGCATCAGCAGAGGGTAGCACATGGAAGGAACAGCACGAAAAACAGTCCTCGATTATAAACTCATCCAGAAATACAACCAGATACAGGGTCTAGTGTCACATAAACCACTAAGTTGAACAAAATTTAAAAAAAACAAAAACAAACGGTGCCTGGGTGGATCAGTCAGTTAAGCATCCGACTTTAGCTCAGATTATGGTCTCATAGGTAATGAGTCCAAGCACTACTTTGGGATTCATTCTCATTCTCTCTCTCTCTCTCTCTGCCCCTCATGGGATTCTCTCTCTCTCCTCTCCCTTCCTCACTCACCCTTTCTCACCAAAAAAAAAAAAAAAAAAAAAAAAAAAAAAAAAAGCCACATACCCAACCCTACTTTGTTGAGCTCAATTCACAATAACATACTTCGGAATATGCTGAGAACTAAAGAAAAAAATGAATGGGAGCTTACAATAATTGCTTAAGATTTTCTTTTAAAAGCATTTCTTCATTAGTTCCTTTTTAACACCAGACGTTTAACCATTCATGGTTTTAGGGTATTATTTTAAAATCAGTGTATCTTAACACAGAATTAACAGGACAAATACATTCACTATAAGAAAAAACAACATGACACATTCCCTTATACTGTGCTTTACTTTAATTTCTTGGTTTCTTCCCTACTGGAAAAAATATCTGAGCAGCCACTGGAAAGAAGGCACTGTGCTAAGAACAGGATACATAATTTTGATCAAGTGCTTGATTTCCTGCAGTTTACATAAATAACCAAGATATATAACATTACAGGGTGGTCAATATCGCCGATAAATTATTCACTAATATCTCATTTTTCTTGGCTTTCTGGATACACAGAAAAAACAATTTCTCAGGCCCCTTACAGGCAGGAAGGGCCATATGATTAGTTAGAACGCATGCACTGTGAGCAGAAGTAACAGCAGTTCTGGTTTAAAAAGTTCCACCTTTCAGCCCTCTCTTCCCTCTTCTACAAACTGAGACAGTGGAACCTCAAGAGGTCACCAGCCTCTGTGTATTCTTCAGTCATCACTTGGAACAAACTGTTCAGGGGAGTCATGGCACCAAGAGCAGGCTCTGCCACAAATAAGGGATGAGTTGTTACCCGGTAAAACACAGAAATGTCAGGAGTTTTCGTCTATGTAACTGTTTTTATTATCACAGCAGAACCTAGCCTATACTGACTATTCCAGCACACCAGAATACTCTGCTATACAACAAATGAATGAATGGCCAGGTTTATCACCCGGGTGAACACAGACGAAAATGTCAGGAAGTGTACCATGGTGGTGAAATCTTGAACAGGGGAACTTCCGTTGTACTCTGCCACTTGCTAGCTCGGTGACCCGTGGTAGTTACTTAACTACGCTTTACTTTTGCCATCAACAGACAGGCTAGTAACAATACCTATCTCAAAAAGTGGGGGAGAATTAAGTGGGCTAATACATACAATAGCACTCAGAAGAGCCGCCAGCACAGCAAACATGTGGAATGAACGTTAACGTTTAAATAAGCAAATGTAAGTAACAGGACTACTGTTGTTCTTCTAACATCTGCTAATACCGTTACTAAAAATGAGACCAAGTTAAACACAAAATGCTTTAGATAAATTTGATGTTTGGAAGAAGTACCAAAATTTCACACAAAGTCACCTTCCTCATCCAAGACAAATTATTTCCTCCTCTCCTGCCTAAGCTCTATTAGCAGAGTGAAAGGCCATAACTAATACTTACTGCAGTGACCCTGTCTCCACCATTAGTAACCTGCTTATAATAAGGCGATCCTGAAAGAACTCTCCAGGCAGATAGGCCATAGTTAGACGCTTTGGATATGCCCACTTCAGCAGTTTCGCATCCACCAACCAGTAAAAGTCTAGAAAACAGAAAAATAAAAAGAACTGATAAACTGTAATATGAGTAAGAGGACATCAAAACAAGGAGAGCAGAAACAGTCACCTTCACAAAGAAAACTGAAGTAAAAGTTGCTATATACTAAACCCAGAAGTAAAATATTTTAGAAGAAACAACCAGAAGAAAACCAGATGGTTTTTCACCTAGAATTCCACCTTCATTTATACAGAGGTAAGGCTTAAACACTCAAGTACCTGAAATCCAGATGGGAACGGTAAAGAAAGAGTAAAAATGTTTTAAGGTTGGCCCCTGAACACTGAAGAAATGGTCTGTATCAACACCAATAAACTTCATATCCAGATGCGTCCCACACCCAGATATAGGTATATTCATCACAGCATTATGCACAGTGAGGACACAATTACAGATGTTAGGGATGACAGCCAAAAGCGCTGTGGATAGAACAGTACCCTACAATAATAACGACACTGAAACAAGACGACGCGGTAGTTTACACGCACGTTATGATCTGTTTCCTCCAGTTGGTCTACTTTGTGAACAATTAGAGGCAAGCTGCCAACAGGGCAAACAGTCTGACATATACTAGAAGGTAAAAGACTGTGACACTACACAGACTAAACTCATTAATAATGAAAACCAAACAGTCATGATGTTTTTATTGACATATAAATGATACATAGCATATTAGTTCAGGTGTACAACATAAGGATTCAAAATTTGTAATATACTGTGAAATGATCGCTGTAACTAGTTAATATCTATCCCATACACAGTTACACGTTCTTTTTCTTGTGATGAGAGCTTTTAACATCTACTCTGTTAGCAACTTTCAAATATGCAATACAGTATTTTTAACTGGAGTCAGCACCAACACTCAGGATTTTTAAAGTCACAGCATTCACTGAATCTAGCCGAGAGCTATGTAACAGGCATTATAATCATCTATCGAAAAAGAAATGTTTAAAGGTAAATTTATGATAAGTTAAAGGAAGCACTACACCTACCAGTGAATTATTCATTGTTCCCAATGACAATAAAGTGGAACACTAACAGAAAAGAGAAGTCACAGTTTCACTGGTCTTGTCCATGTAACACTGCCCCAACATGATCTACCACTGTCCCAAATGACAGAAAATAATGATCAAGCTCCCTTTAAAGCAAAACACTCATATTGTCACCAGGCTCCCATTTTGTCAAAAAAAGGATGTACTTCATCACACAAATTAGTCCTTACCTTTTTCTAGACCGTGTTCATAGAAACAGCAAAACTTAAAAAACTTTAGTTTCTGCATAGAAAATACAAGGTAAACGAAAACAACACTTTAAAAGGCTCTTTAGAGTTGGTGTATCAAAAGGATTTACTTAAAAAAAGGGTAGAGGAATGACCAGGGATATACCTATGAAATAAGAGTGGCCACGAGTTGACTGTTGAAACTGAATGACAGGCACAAGGAAGTCAATATATTATCGTCTCTATGAACACGCTTCAAATAATCCACAATGAAATTTTTTTCAAAAGTCATTTTGTTTTAAAAAAAAAAAAAAAAAAGCAGAAAACAAAAAAAAACTCTGGGAGTGCCTGGCTAGCTCCATCAGTAGAGCATGCGATTCTTGATCTCAGGGTTGTGAATTTGAGCCTCACACTGGGCGTGGAGATTACTTTATTATTTAATATGAAATTTGTTGTCAAATTGGCTTCCATACAACACCCAGTGCTCATCCCAACAGATGCCCTCCTCAATGCTCATCACCAACTTTCCCCTCCCTCCTACCACCACCCCCACCCCCGTCAACCCTCAGTTTTTAAAAGTCTCTTATGGTATGCCTCCCTCTTTTTTTTTTTCCCCTTCCCCTCCCCCATGATCTTCTGTTAAGTTCCTCAGGATCCACATAAGAGTGAAAACATATGGTATCTGTCTTTCTCTGTAGGACTTATTTCACTTTAGCATAACATTCTCCAGTTCCATCCACGTTGCTACAAAAGGCCAGATTTCATTCTTTCTCACTGCCATGTAGTATTCCATTGTATATATAAACCACAAGTTCTTTATCTATTCGTCAGGTGATGGACATTTAGGCTCTTTCCATAATTTGGCTATTGTTGAAAGTGCTACTATAAACATCGGGGTACAAGTGCCCCTATGTATCAGCACTCCTGCATCCCTTGGGTAAATTCCTAGCAGTGCTATTGCTGGGTCCTAGGGTAGATCTATTTTTAATTTTTTGAGGAACCTCCACACTTGATCTCAGGGTTATGAATTTAAGCCTCACACTGGGCATAGAGATTAGTTTTTAAAAAATCCTCCGAATAAACAGAAACAAAACAGGTAATCCTGAATATTGATATTTCTGAATATAATCTCAGTGTTTTTTCAAACAGAAAACATGTTTTTCATAAAACATATCTTTAAAAATTAGCAACCTATCATTATAATAAACATAAAAACACTAAGAATTCAACAAATTCCCAAAAGACCAGGATAACTAAAATAATTTTCCTCTGCTCAGTGTACAACATATATATTTATATTAACAACAGTATAATTCTTTTCTCAAAGGATTCAATATTATTATTTACTCTGCACTACTATGTCATGGAGGGGACATATCTAATTTTCAGATAAAAAATATACACAGTTTTTGGCTCTCGGCTTGGAGGAGGCAAAGGTGCAACTCTCTTCAGTCATCCAGAATCTGGGTTCATCCGACACCAGCCGCCTCCACCACGCCGCCTAAATTCAATCCCAGCAAGATCTAAGTTGTATACCTGAGGTACACCAGTGGGGAAGTCAGTGCCACATCTGCCCTGACCCCCAAGACTGCCCCAAGTCTGTCTCCAAAAAAAGGTTGGTGATGACATCTCCAGGGTAACCTGTGATCAGAAGGGTCTGAGGCTGACAATGAAACTGACCGTTCAGAATAGACAGACCCGGATTGAAATGGTACCTTCTGCCTCTTCCCTGATTATCGAAGCCCTCAAGGAACCACCAAGAGAGAGAAAGAAGCAGAAAAACGTTAAGCACAGCGGAAGTATCACTTTTGATGAGATTGTGAACATTGCCCGACAGATGCAGCACCATTCTTTAGCCAGAGAACTTTCTGAAACCATTCGAGAGATCCTGGGGACTGTCCAGTCTATGGGGGGCAATGTTCATGGCCACCACCCTCATGACATCAGAGATGCATGAACAGTGGTGCTGTGGAATGCCCCACTAGTAAGAACTACAAAGGAAAATTTTTCAGTTAGAGGATCATTTGACAATCAAAAAATAATAATATGTATACATACACACGTATATGTATAAAACTAAGTTGCCTGACTACTGAAGAAGGAGATACAGAGTTAACTGAAATCTCAGATTTCTTATCTCTTGTTCTTCATGCTAGAAGACATGTCCTCGCCATGATTTTTGAGAAATATCATAGCCATGTATACATCAAACTGGCTACATGCGAACTCCATTAAGAACAAAAGAGATCCAGGGACGCCTGGGTGGCTAAGTCAGTTAAGCGTCCAATTCTTGATCTCAGCTCAGGTATTGATCTCGAGGTCATGAGTTCAAGCACTGCATTGGGCTCCTCACTGGGCATGGAGCCAACTTCAAAAATAAATAAATAAACAAACAAACAAACAAATAAATAAAACAAAAGAGATTCAATACCTGCTTCCAAACCTTTCCTCCATTAATGCCTAATTGAGGAGTAAGCGGAAAAAGAGGCAGAATGATGGAACTAATCACATACTGTCCTCACTAGATGATAAAACCATGTAACTTGAATGAAAACAGTCAATGAAAAAGAAAGAAGTCTGAGGCCCAGCCCAGCACAATATACAGAATAAATGTTTCCTGAGTAACTGAATTTAAAGCTCCAACTTTCTCCTTAAGTAGCACAGTGAAAGGTGCCAGAGCAACTGCACTTCCCCCTGCCAGTCCCCAAGCTTGCTGGTTTCAGCAGCGAGGTGTGAGAAGATGAGGCAGGGAAAAGGGGAAAGGTCAAGGCCACATCGGGGAGGGAGAAAATGGGGGAAGGGGATGATTCACTGATAAAGATAGAACTAAACAAGGCTAAGCCGATAATCTGATAAAGGAAAGTGTTAAGAAAAAAATTTCAAACTATTGATGAAAGACTAAAAGCCATGAACACAGAGAAAAATACCATGTTCTTTGACACACCCTCAATACCTGAAAGAAGTCAATTCTTCATCTATAAATTGAATGCAATTTCAAATAAAATCCCAACAGAATTTTTCATGGGACTGAACACATACTAAAAGTAGACAAATCTAAAACTTACATGAGAGTGAGCAGTTCTAAGAAAAGCTAACTCCGTTCTCACTGCTAATCATTCCCTTTGTGAGCTGTGCTTTGTGCGTCTTCATCTGCAAATACTTTCCTACCTGGGGTCATTAAGACATTCTCCTTCAAATTCCACCATATTACACCTAAAACTTACAGGGGTGCCTGGGTGGCTCAGTCGGTTGAGCGTTCAACTCTTGATTTAGACTCAGGTCATAATTCCAGGGTTGTGGGATTGAGCCGCACGTCAGGCTCCATGCTGAGCGTGGAACCCACTTAAGATTCTCTTCTCTTCTCTCTCTCTCCCCACCGGCGTCCCTCCCCTGCTATGCTCTCTAAAAAAAATTTTTTAATTTCTAAAAATTTTAAATTTCTATTTATACAATGAAAAGATAAATCACACACCAGATGAACACACAAAAGTAACAGAGTATTAGCAAAGAATGTATATGGATCTCCCATAATCAGCCCAAAACAAAAATGGACAAAGCATTAAGCAAGTCACAAAAGGAGAAATCCAAAAGTCAGTAATGCAGATTAAAAAAACAGATTTAGGGGCGCCTGGCTGGCTCAGCTGGTAGGGCATGTATGTGACTCTTGATCTTGGCATTGTGAGTGCAAATCTCCATGTTGGCCACAGATACGTTAAAAAAAAAAAAATGACTAAAATACAGAGAATGTTTAAGAACACAGTTAAAGTACGGGTGAAGCTTCAAATTGGAACGATCATTTTGGAGAATGATGTGGCAAACCTAACAAAAAGACATACCTGACAACCCCATAAACTATGTTCTAAGGACACTCTAGAGAAATTCTTGTACAGGTATATTTATCTCATGGTAAAAGAAGATTTTGTGCAGCACTATTTATAATGCAGGAGAATTAGATGTATTTTAAATGCTTAAAAGGAATGGATAAATTTAACAAGTTATTCAGGAAAACATATACAACAACAATAGAATGGATACGTAGATAAGATGGTAGGTAAAGAAATGGGGGTGGGGGGGAGGCATGCACCAAAATCTTGAGAGCAGCTACCTCTAGAACGGGATGAGGAGACAAACGAATGGAAGGAGGGAGTTTGGGGAATTCTGTTTGTACTGTCTCTTTTACTCATGTATGTGTATGTACACGGACACACACACCCCTTAAGTAAAAAAGAAAACGTTAGTATTTGTTAATTCTGAGTAGTAGATACTTAGGTATTCATGACCTCATTCTCCGTACTTTTCTCTTTAACTTAAAAACAGGAACATCGAGATACAGTATCCCAAATCATGTACATAAATTTTGCCAGTTAGTGAAGTCCAGGAAAGAAAATGCAGTAAACTGGCTTTAGCACATAACACCCACCCACAAGTCTAGTCAAATACTGAAAATAAAATCAGCGTATCATTTACTTTGTGGCATTTAGAGGTTTTCATACATTAACGGTTATAGCTTAAGCATTCCGTGATTTACTGCTGAAAGGATCGTTAGATTTTTGCAGAAGTCAGCCCGCACACAGATAATACTCCAGAAAATAACTTACAGCATTAACAGTGTTCTGTTCCAGTGAATTCCTCCACCCAGAATACTTCCTTAAATATACTGGATATTTGGCTTAAGTGCTTACTTTAAGAATCATATTTTGAAGTAATGGTTTTAAAATTTTTCTATAAAAACATAAAACAAAACAGATTTTCTACAGTGCAAATTAAGTTCTCTAGATTAAAGCACATGATGTGTGGGAATTGTAACTGTACTTCTTGACAAAAAGGAGAGAAAGACTGACCTTCCCGGTAATCTTCAACCTCAAAATTTTGTGGAAAATAGGAATATCATAGGTCTAGGTATCAGGCATCAGATTCCAGTACGTCTGCAACAAAGTAACTATGTGATGTTATCCCATCAATATTTACTAAATGCAAATTGTGTGCTAAGCAATGCGGAATATGGAATTATGGCAAGCAACTGAAGAAGCTTCGTGATGAACCGTTTATAATTCTTCTTGGAATCCATTTGTAGTGTTACAGTATCTCCCAGTTCATCAGCATCGAGCACGGGGTGGCTCTTAGGGCCGTGCTTTCGATCCCCACCTGCTTTCCTCTGTTGGCCTTAGAGGTACACTGATTGGCAGGAATGAAAATGAGCGGCCCCACTCCTGGGGGGGGGGTGGAGGTGGGGGGGGGGGGGAAGCGGGGAGGGACAAGTCAACACAAACCACTGCCGCACAGGACCTCTTCAAAGACCTCGGAGGTAGGTACAAAGACAGCCAAAAGGACAGTAGATGGAGGAAGGAGCCAAGGAAGGCTTCACAGTGAAAAGTTTATCTTTTAAACAATTTCCCGAATAAAGGGATCAGGTAAAGAACATTCCAAGCCCTGGGAATTCAATGTCAAAAAGCAGAGTGTTGTTTGTGAAACGGTGTTTGGAGAACAATGAATGCAGTGTGTGCTTCTAGCCTATAAAAAGGGAAGCAGGAGGGGGAGAGAAAGTTCAAAGGGGTCCTGAACACTACAGAATACTTTGTCTTGCTCCCTTCTGGGCACTTGCCACCTTCCACCTTACCTTCTCTACCAGAAGTTATTTAAATCACGCCTCCATTAGCAAACTTGGAGCCACTTAGGAACAGGGATTGGATGTGCCTCCTTCATAGCATTTACCACAATTGTTTCACGCAAAACACATCTATCTGTGCGCTACGTGCAAAGCACTACAAGGAACAACGATAAATAAGACACAGTCCTTGTCCTTGGCTTAACCTCCCCGGGCTTCAGCTCTCCCACCTGAGAAATGAAGGGGCTGAACCAAATGACGGATGAACCTCTTCCCCAGCTCTGACATCCTAAGAGGCTCAAACTCAGAGCAGGAACACAGGTATCAGACAACAAAAATAAACTGTGACAAATGGAGCCAAAAACACAAGAAGAGGTGAATTAAATGAGCAGGAGTAAAGGCGGTGGCCGAGCAGAACAAGGGGCAGCGATACGGAGGTGGTCAAGGCCATCTGAGGAAAGGCAGCTGGGGACAAAATGTGTGTCCCTAGGCATCGCCCCACATGTGACACTGATGAACCGGGAGAGCTCCATGTGACACTACAAATTGTTTCCAAGAAGAATTGTAAATCGTTTATTAAGAAGGTCCCTCAATCTATAATTGTTGAAAGAATCTGCCATCTAGTGGCTCAAACTTCTGAAAGCAGAGGAAGGAAGTTTGAAATAGGAGAAACAGCTGTATATGCTCCGTCCAGTGACCGGTGGGCTTGTGGCATACAACCCACAGAAAGGGAAGAAGGAAGAAAAACACTACAGCTCTCAAAATTTTAAAGCGCCTAAGATCACGCCTGTCAAAATAAGGGCTCAAGAATTGTTACCTACTGCTTCACAGCTAGAAGTCACTCCTCTCTTGGGATAATGGAAAATGTTCTCCTCATTTTAATTCATCTTCAGTGTACCTTACACATTCTTGATTTCAAAACCTTTACTACTTCCAAATTTAAGATTCCGCTGATCTCGTTATTAGATTAAGAGCTTATAGGAAGAAAACACACATAATTGGAACTCATTCAACAGCAGTGCTTTTCAAACGTTCGTATGCATCACAATCACCTCGAGCGCGCTCGTAAAAACAGACTGCTGGACCACACCTCCAGAGGTCTAATCGAGTTGGCCTAGGATGGAGTCCAAGAATCTGAGTATCGAACAATCTCCCCCAGTGATTCTGATGCTGCTGGTGCAGAGACCACACTTTAAGAACGCAGCTTTGTAGGATGTTTGAATCTATGATCGGAGCTCTGGAGGACACGGCTCACTAGAAATCAAATTATGAAGCATGGCACGCTTAAGGATGATCACAGAAAACTAATTTTAATGAATGGTTAGTTTTTAAAGGCAAAACAATGAGAATTTTTCTTCAATAGGAAAAACACTATAAAAGACTGGTTAGTTTAGTAATAAAAAATCATTCCATTTTCCTACAGTTTAATAATTAGGCATTTAATATATTTAAAATTGAGGGGTACCTGGTTATAAACTCCTTAAAACACAATTTATAATAATTCAAAATCAAGAGGTGTGAGGAAATATATAAAGTTCAATACTCTTTATTTTAGATCTTTCAAGCAGAACTGAACCCATACTGAGATAGATGGTTGGATGGCATAGAACAGAGGTCAGCCAACATTTTCTATGAAAAGCCAGAGAACACATATTTTAAGCTCTGTGGACCATAAATGGTCTCTTTCACAACTACTCAGTCACAGTACAAAAGAGCACAGACAACATGTTAAAAAAAAAAAAAAAAAGCATTACAAAGTTCTAATAAAATTTTATTTGTGGACACTGAAATTTGAACTTCCTATAATTTTCATGGATCATAAAATTTTGGGGGGGGAGGGGGGTTTCCATTTTTTAAAATGTAAAATCCATTCTTGGCTGATAAGCTACCTTAAAGCAGGTCAGATTTGGCCCACAGCCCATAGTTTTCTAGGCTCTGGTACAGAGAAAAGCTTACTGGGTGTGAGTATCAGACGACCTGAGTTTACCACGTAGAGTTGTATCATCCTAGGAGACACTATTAACCTCTCAGAGCTTTGGTTTCTCCAACTATACAAGAGCAGCTATAATACCATCTTATTGGATTGGAGATTGAAATTCAATAAATATCTGGTAGTCCGTAAAGACTCTAAAATTTTTCAATTATAACCTTAATACCTTCAGGTTTAGTCAATTCAGTATCAATTCAGGAAGCGCCTTCATTTTTCAAGGTACTGTGCTAGCAGTGTAAGAAATGCTTCGTAGGGAAACCAAATTTTCCCTGCCCTGAAGGAATTTACAGTCCCATGGGGTAATGGGGCTGTGATTTCACCTAAAAAAGGCTTGAAAAAACCTGTTTCAGGCCTTCCATTCATATAGTTGTTTAACCTGAGCTCTCACATTTTAATTCTTCCACTCCCAGGCTTTCATTCATTTACTCAACAAATATTTCATTGAGCGCCCTATGCACCAGGCCACATTCTAAACTCTGAAAAAAAACAGCTACAAATAACACAAAGTTCCTGCCCTCACAGAGTTTACATTCCAGTGCATCAGTATTGCTTCTCCCCTTTTTCATGCTTTAACAAAGCCAAGTAAATGTTGACAACTGAACCATAATTTACTGATATTCCATGCAAAAAAGCATGTGATAAGCATTGATAATACAGTGCTAAGACCAGTGCAGATAAATGAAGGGAAAAAAAAGCAAAAAACAAAAAAAAACAAGGACATTCCAAGCAGAGGAAAAAAGAAGAACCACGAATACCTTTAAGAACAAAATCATTTTGAGAAATCTAAGAATATATGTATATATATATACACACATATATATGTGTATATACATATATATGTGTATATATATACATATACATATATGTGTATATATATATATAGATATAGATATAGATATAGATATATATAGTTATCTAGAGCAAGAGTCAGTAAACTACAGTCCCTCGACCAAATCCAGCCCACTGCCTATTTTTGTGAATAAAGCTTTCTTAGAACACAGTCATGCTCATTCATTTATATATTGTTACGGCTGCTTTCAACACGGCAGTGCAAGAGTTGAATAGTTACAACAGAGACCATGTGGTCCTTTACAAAAAAGGTGTGCCAATCTTGGTGTAGAGCAAAGAAACATGAGGGGATGTGGCAGAAGGTTAGAGAGGTTAAAAGACCAAATTATAAAAGGCCTTTAATACATTGGGGCGTCTGGCTGGCTCAGTCTGTGGAGCATATGACTCTTGATCTCAGGGTTTTGAGTTCAAACCGCATGTTGGGTGTGGAGATTACTTAAAAATTAAAAAAAAAAATTTTTTTAAAGGCTTTTAACACTAAATTAAGGAGTTACATCTGTATCTCAATGGCTAAAGGAAATTAGAGGATTTTTAAGTAGGTGATCAGACTTATATCGGACTTGTACTCCGTGCTGGAAACACAACAGAAAAGAAATTAGAGGAGACCAGACAGGAAGCAGGGAACACACTTGATAAAGTGGAGAGTGTCTGAGCTAGAAGGATGGCAGGAGAAATAAACAGGCAGAGACAGATTTAATACATTGAAGAGAAAAATAATCAAGTTGTTAAGATTCGTAAGAATGAGTTAAGAATTATCTAAAGCAAATCTCAGGGCACCTGGGTGGCTCAGTTGGTTGAGCATCCGACTTTGGCTCAGGTCATGATCTCACAGTTTGTGGGTTCGAGCCCCACATCAGGCTCTGTGCTGACCACTTGCTCGGAGCCTGGAGCCTGCTTCAGATTCTGTGTCTTCGTCTCTCCCTCTGACTCTCCCTCTCTCTCTCTCAAAAATAAATGGACATTAGGGGCACCTGGGTGGCTCAGTCGGTTGAGCGTCCGACTTCAGCTCAGGTCATGATCTCATAGTTTATGGGTTCGAGCCCTGCATCAGGCTCTGTGCTGACCCCTTGCTCGGAGCCTGGGGCCTGCTTCAGATTCTGTGTCTCCTTCTCTCTCCGCCCCTCCCCCGCTCACGCTTTGTCTCACTCTGTTTCTCAAAAATAAATAAAGGTAAAAAAATAAAAAAATAATAAAGCAAATCTCAGGGTTCTGGCCTGGAAGAAATGCTATATACCAAGATTCAGGAATACAAGAGAAAATGCACATTTGGAGGTAAAAAGCGATTAACAGAATATAATTGAACATGAGGAACTTGTGAGCTAGCTACCCAAGAAACGATGTTCTGTAAGCAGGTGAATAAATAGCTGTGTGGCTTACAAGTGACTTATGGGATACAAATTTGGACGATATCACATACGCATTTAAGTGCTGACTGCTTTGCTTAAAGTTGCCTATAAAAATATATAGAATAGGTAAGAAAAACAATGGCCAAAGGACTCCACTGAAAATCTACTAGAATTAATAATCAGGCTCAGCATGGCTATAGAACACAAGACCAATATACGTAAATCAATTGTATTTCTATATACTAGTAATAAGCACTTGGGAAAAAAAATTTAACTTTTCCAAATTTTCAGACACCAGTGTACCTCTTTCAAATGATTTATGGCACACACAAAAATATTATTTATAACACATTTATTTAAAGTCAACATGCTTTTCTTTTTAATTTAGCTTGGTCATAATCACAACTCTGTTGACATCATGGATTTTCTATACAAATTAGTATCAAATAAAGACTTGTGCATGTCCTACCTAAAGCCACCACACATGTACCTGTTACACTTTGGGAGAGACAATGTAAGCAGAATAGAAAATAACACGTAAGATGGACGAATTTCCCGGATGCCCAGGTGACGGTGGTGATCCCTGTCATAAGAGGTACAAGGGGACACACACAGGTTTTTGGAAAGGCAGATGTTCTTGACTGAATGCACCGGTGTGCAGGTCTTGTAACTTGTCCCAGGCCAAACTGGGGAGTAGGGAAGTGATGGCAATGCTGCGTCGGTTTTTCGATGCACGTGCACACACGTTATACGCATATAAAGAACAAACACGCTCTTAGGAGGTAGAATTTGGATACAAAAGTTCTACTGGCAAAAGCCAAATACGTTAGATGATGCCTGTTTTAATTTATTGACGAGGGGAATTCTTCCACGATGTATCCATACACCAAATCATCACATTACACACTTTAAAAATACCTTACAATTTTGTCACTTCTACCTCAATAAAGCTGGAGGAGGGAAAAACAGCTCTACCGGAAAGGCTATTCTTACCATAGCATGGAAAAATCCAGGCACTTCAGCTAGGTTTATAATGCCCTTTTCCTGTCTGTACTTACTGAACAAATTTTTTATTATATTTGGGCTTCCCATATCGGTCTGTTGAGACAAGTGGCCTGGCTCATGGGAGTTCATTTTCAAAACAAAATATTAAGTTTTGAGTTAATATTTATTTGCCAAGACTTTAAGGTCTGTGTCTAGATTTTTTTTACATGTGGATGTGCAGTCACTTAGGACTATTTGTTGAAAAGACTGTCTTTGCTCCATTGAACTGCCTTTGCTCCTTCATCAAAGATAAGCTGGCTATGGGCACCTGGGTGGCTCAGTTGGTTAAGCGTCCAACTCTTGATTTCGGCTCAGGTCATGATCTCAACAGTTCGTGAGACTGAGCCCCGGGTCAGGCTTTGCACTGACAGCATGGAGCCTGCTTGGGGTTCTCTCTCTGTCCCTCTCTCTGTCACTCCCACCTACCCACCTCACACATGCCCTCTCTCTCTCAAAATAAATGAAATAAACTTTAAAAAATTAGCTGATAAAAAAAACCCACATAAATATTAACATCAATCTTTTGAACTTGGTTAGTTCCTGAAGGTGATACACTCTCTGTAAGCTGAAAAATTCAGTTGCTGGGGCTACAAAGCCGGAGTATTGACTGGGGTAACCTTGCTAAAGAAATGCTTGCTAACTGGTGGAAAACTGTTCGGGTATCAAATCATGCTCCACGAACTTTTGTTTTACTCCTGTTTGTCATCCCTACACCCCACCAATGCCTTAGCAGCCTGGCACGCAACAGGCTTCCAAGGAATATCTACAGGCATAGAATAAACACACTCGTACGTTCTCTCCCCCTGTCGCACCCCATGGGGCTACACAAGAGAATAAAACCACCGAGCTGTGTTCCTTCTACACTTATGTCCTACACAGTCAGCTCCTGACAGGCTCAGATCTGGCCTCGGAGCACTTCTCAATCCAGTATTCCCAGCAGCCACAGCCTATGGAGAGGAGAGACACCTAAAATGAAATTTATTCCTATCCTTCATTAGGACAACTTCAAAAGCAAGGATATCTTGTATTCATTTTATTTAATCTTTCAGAGCTTTAGCGCAAAGGTTCTCAAGAGGGATGGGGGATTATAAAGCCTTTTAACACATGCTGAGATCCCATCCTACACCTTACCTTATCAAGCCTTCAAGAGTACAGCCTACGTATGCGCATTTTTTTTAATTCTCAGTAAGTGATTCTGTTGTCCACACCTCGTTAACAACCAGTAGCCTAGCAAGCAGAATGTCCATAGAAATACTAATAATTTAGATTTCCCAGATGTCCCTGACCCTGTTTCCTTCCCTCAACCCACAGCTGATGCCAACGGTCATCTAAAGACTTAACTCCCTTCCAATCCTTAGGATGGATTTAAGCAACTCTTCTGCAAAAGCCCAGTATGTTCAGCATCCACCCATCTGGTCAATTTCATGCCTAACCTTGTATCCAGATTTCAGAACTACCCAGGTTCTGAAACTAAATTCACCTTCTACTCCAACATTAGTAGTTTAATTATTAAAGTCTTTCTCAAACTTGTTCTCTCAGGAAAAAAAGTTCTCCCTCTGAACCCTAGCTCCCCTCTCTAGTGAGCCCCATGGACTGCTAGGTATCCCTGACAATGGGTCTATCTCTAATGCCTACTACTAAAGTCCCTACCACAATCTTCCTCTGTTAAATGCTCCGTAGTAGTCTATACTAGACCGAAGGTACTTGAGCAGCTTAATAAAACCATCTACTGTCTGTGCCCAGTGCAGCGCCAGCAAAGAACAGTCCAGAAAGAAGGACTTCCCTTGAGATTACACAGCTCAACAGTAGAAACAAGAACAGAATTGAGATCTCCTGTCTCCTAACCCACTACACATTCTACTATGTCAGAAAACTATTTATTTTTTTTAGTTTTCTATTTATCAATAAAATAAAATTAAACATCACTCCTTCATTCCTATAAAATAAGCTAAGAGTCTTCTTTTAGCTCTCTACTGCCAAGAGGAAGGCACAACAGCTATCATAGCTCCAAGTAGAAGCAAAAATTCAATCAGGCCCAAGTTACTTCTTTAAATTGCATTTCCGTAAATCTTTGCAGAGGGACTGTACAGTAGTCCTTGTAAGGGGGGAGGGGGGCAATAACTAAAGTAAAAGATTTATAAAGGTCTTTTATAAAGACCTTTTTATACATAATTGTAACAAATTGTTTTTAATGTTTGTTTATTTTTGAGAGAGGGAGAGACAGATGGAGCACAAGTGGGGGAGGGGCAGAGAGAGAGGGAGACACAGAATCTGAAGCAGGCTCTAGGCTCTGAGCTGTCAATACAGAGCCAGAAGCTGGGCTCAAACTCACAAACCATGAGATCATAATCTGAGCTGAAGTTGGACACTTAACCAACTGAGCCACCCAGGCACCCCTATGTAACTGTAACATAAAGGGGATGAGCCCCCCCATCAAAGAATCTCCAAACATAGGAGTCTTCAACTTAAAAGACCGCCAGCTTGGTGCGTACCTGGGTGGCTCAGTCGGTTAAGTGTCTGACTCTTCTTTTTAGGTCAGGTCATGATCTCATAGTCCATGGGATCGAGCCCCACATTGGGCTCTGTGCTGGTGGTGCAGAATCTGCTTGAGATTCTCTCTCTCTCTCCCTCTCTCTCTGCCCCTCCTCTGCTCACTCTCTCATTCTCTCTCAAAAATAAAACAAACATTAAAAAAAAAAAACAAAAAAGACAGGGGCGCCTGGGTGGCTCAGTCAGTCAAGTGTCAGACTTTGGCTTAGGTCATGATCTCACAGTTTGTGAGTTCGAGCCCCGCATCAGGCTCTGTGCTGACAGCTCAGAGCCTGGAGCCTGCTTCAGATTCTGTGTCTCCCTCTCTCTGTTCCTCCGCTGCTCGCAACTGTCTCTCTTTCTCTCTAAAAATAAATAAAGATTTAAAAAAAAAAAAAAAAAAAAAAGACAGCCAGCTGAAAGCTGCTAAGGACCAAGAAACTGCTGAGTCACACATGACTACCTATCTGTAACATATTCTGATGAAAACAGATCACAGGATACAGCCAAGACACTCCATTTCCCTGTCTCTCTGAAGACAAGTGCCTTTAAAGCCAAAAAATTTAATCTGTGAAGCTCAGAAGTCCCTTATTCACATCCAAAAGCTTTCACCTCTATAAGACAACACAGCTTTCTCTACAGACAACAGCACCCTTGGTTTCTCCTCAAAAAAACTGACCTGAACTTAAAGAAAGGAGAATTTTCTCATGCTGGAGAAATGAGAAATTGAGAGGTAAAATGAAAAAATCCTTAATATAAGGTCAACTCGATTACTGACATTCATACTTCTCAGGTACAGTCTGCACATTAATCTCTCAAATGCCAATAGCCAGTACATTATCACAGGCCAAATGTACTCTCACTGCAGTGGGAGATAATCAGCAATGATCAGAACTACAGTATTCTTTTCTAGAAGCAATCCTTCATAAAGCTATTAATCTTACCTAGTTAGAGTTTAGGAAAAATTCTTAACGCAATTTATACCTAACTGGTCCTCCAGCTGTCAATATAGCATATCTTTTCTAAGTTTATTTATTTTGAAAGAGACAGAGACAGTGTGAGTGGGGGAGGGGCAGAGAGAGCAAGAGAGAATCCTAAGCAGGTTCCACGCCATCAGCACAGAGCATGACATGGGGCTTGAACCCACGAAACCCTGAGATCATGACCTGAGCCGAGACCAAGAGTCAGACACTTAACCAACTGAGCCACGCAGGTGCCCGAGCGTATCTTTTCACTTACCAATGCCCAGATTCTCACAGAATACATATGACCTTAAGAACCAGAAAGACAGGCACTATTACAGCAATGTAATGTCTGTGAAAATCCACTCACTGACTTCCAAATGCATCTCATAGGTCTAAATAGAACTTATACCTCCTAGGAAAATAAAATTTGCCTGAGCCCTTAGATAAACCTTTAAGGTAAGGAACTCTCAACGCTACTCTCTTCACAAGATCAAATTTCAAGATTTATGGGACTCACCTCCATTTTCCCAAAGGTGATATATGAACAGACTGGCCCTTCTGCATACGCTGCTGAACCCCTTCCCAATCTATGTCCAAGACTCTTTTCCTTCCATTTTGTGCCAGTGAAGTTACCATCCTGTCACCTGAGAACTCATCACACCACAAAATTTTGGACTTCCCACTAAGTACTAGCTTTTTTTTTTTTTTTTTTTTTTGGACTACTGCCTTTATCCCATGGGTATGAAGCGTTCATGTATCTAAAATGGCTAAGGTTTTGTTTAGGGGAAATCAGAAACCCACATGAGATGACCAGATCAACGCGCATAAGGCATAGCCCTCTAACACTTCAGGATGCCATCACTTAGAGGTATTCCTCAGTCTCCTCTGAAATGAACAGCTTTCTGCAGACCATGGCTTCCCTATACCACCTCTGAGCCTCACTCGAAATAGCAGCAGCTCCAATCAGTGCATCAGTTACCTAACTACTCTACAACTGGAGTCCTTGTAATCTGTAACCTACTTTAAGGCAACCATAGCTTATTATCCCCTGGAAATGCTGTTTCAAGTTCCTTCTATTCAAACTGTATCTGCCCTAAAATAGTTGATTAAGATGAAAAAAAAATTATGATCATCCAAACGCTTGGATTCTTCCTTTGCACAACAGTGACACACATTATTTATTAGTCATGGTTCTTTTTCCACAGACAGTAGGAGTATCTTTCTTAACATAAACATGAATAGCTTTCTTAATATAAAAAAGGTTCAAATGAAGTCTTGTTTAAAGGGTCTCTTTTTCTTTCTTACTCATCCTTTATATATTACAGTTTTACTGAAGTATGATTTATACTCCATGAAACTTGCCAGCAGGAGAGAGAGTTAGGGGTAATGGAAATACCCTAAAACTGATGGTAGTAGTGATTGCACAATTATGTACATTGACTTTAAAAATCACCGAAGTACACACAAAATCAGTATCAAAGAGTCATCAAGGATTCAAGGCATGGGTGGTTCTCTGAGGCGTCGGAGAAGGCATGTTCTCAGAGACTTTTTGACACTGTTGAGATGTAAATTAGAGTCTAGGAAAAGTTACATTCAAACACTCTTTGTGTAGTTATCAAGGAATTTTTCAACCTTCAAAGTTGACTACATCAGATTTTGCTTACAGAAATTTACAGTAGGGGCGTCTGGGTGGCTCAGTCGGTTAAGCATCAGACTTGGGCTTAGGTCATGATTTCACGGTTTGTGTGTTCGAGCCCCACATCGGCTCTGTGCTGACAGCTTGGAGCCTGGAGCCTGCTTTGGATCCTGTGTCTCCCTCTTTCTCTCTGCCCCTCCCCTGCTTATGCTTGGTCTCTGTCTCTCAAAAATAAATAAAAATGTTTTAAAAAAATTTTTTAATTAAAAAATTTTACAGTGAAGTTAGAAACAAAACTTAAAAAAAAAAGTGATTGCTGTTGAAAGTGGTGTCATTTAAAAATAGATGAAGTCTTCAATTTGAACTCAACTCACACTGAGCACCCTTATTTGTGAATAGGACTCCCAAAGTAGACTGGACATAGCCAGAGGAGAGACACTACATCTGAATCTCACCACTGAGCACAGCACTCAAAGCAACTGCGGTCCCCTGTAAGAATGCAGAGGGGGTAAGAAATTCCTCTTAGCTGTAATCAAGGTGCCAGCTAAGCCAAAATTAACAAATACTAAAAATAGAAATGAGGAGGCAGGGAGGTATTGGGGTGGGTCTAGAAGGGGCGCAGGACCAGTAAAGGAGGCAGAGAGGTGGATAAAATACACTCATTAGGCAGTGAGGACATGTAAAGAAGGAAACGGCCAAAATCAGCAAATCCATACAGGTAACCTGAAGCTACTCAATTAACTTATGTTTCATATTACCCAATTTACCACCTCGATTTCTCTTCTTCAACAGTGCTCACAGCATTAGGCAAAACAATCAATTTCATAAAACTTTGAGTTTGTACATTACCAATTTATTCCAACTCCTCTCTGGCTGATTTATTTCACATTTATAAAATCCTTGTAGATGATAAATATCACAGGCTCACATTACTAGAGTAACCAAAAATAAATAAAAATGTGATGAATATTTCAGCTTCTTTCATTTAAGAAAAGACTGCATAATGGAAAAAATAAACAACCTAGCAATATTTTTGTCAGGCACAACAGGGCATTTACATGTAACATACGCCTTGCTTTGTAACAATTTTCATTCAGAAACCTTAACGCAGTCATCCATCTTCAAGCTGACTGCTCTCAAGAATCGTATATGATTGCAGAACCAACAATAGGCCTTCCTTCTGTGGTTTGATAACATATTTAAATTTCTAAAATTTTTAGAGACCACCCCCCAAAAAATAGGGTGATCCTGGGCCAGAAAGTGAAAGCCTTAAGAGTAATAAATGGAATCCGACTTATGACAAATTGTTACGTAAGAAGTATTCAGTGAATGATAATTTCAAAAAGATGGTGCCAAGAGAACCCCACTTACCCTCCAGAAATAATGCCAGAAAAAAGAAGAAATCCAACATTGACCTTTATAATAAATCAAGACGGTGGAGAAGACCACAATGAAATGAACAAAGCAAAACAAACAAAACAAGAAAGTATTAAGATAGAAAATACGCTTCTTTTAAAAGGGGCAAGAAAAATAAAATAGAAATGTGAGGGACGAATAAGAACACAAAATAGAAGAAAAAAGGAAGAGAACAATCAAAACAAACTTAATTTTCCTTTCCACTCAGGCAATGAAAATTACTTATCCAAGAAACCCACAGAGGTAAAAGTATCATTCAGCAAAACAGAATCTTATACTAGACATGGGGGCTTCTAGAAAAACGTACACTATACATTCTTTGCCTTCAGGTACCTGACATTCCAAGGGGTGACAGAGGATCCATTCACCAAAACAGAAAGACAAATAAAACAAGAGGTGACTTATACATAAGTGGACATAGCAAGTCCATGTAAGAAAACAAATAGGCCCTCATTGCCTGTGGCCTGAACTGGGACATTATCAGCCAAGACTCACCCAGCCTCTAGCATCTCCCAACCGAACCAACATTCCTCCAACAAAGCTGATCATATGTTCTCGTCTCAGAAATCTGAGTTCCCTTAAGAACAAGCTGCCACTCAAGCTCCCAATTATCTGATCCCCAACTTGCCTTCCCAAGGCCCCACCTCCCATGGCGACCATCACCGCTCTTCCCCTGCCACACACGCCCTACAGTGGCAGCCAAACTACCCCATCTGCCATTTCCCCAAAGCGTACTGTGGCTTCCTTCCTCTGGTCACTGTTCACACCATCACTCTGTCTGGAATATCCACCATGCCCAGATTGTATCCATTCTCCAAAGCAACTGCGAGTGCTGCCTGCCACAGTCCTTCCTTGAAAGACCAGGGAAGTAAGTATCTCCTTCATCTGGATCCCCACATCACCATACCTGCACCTTTTTGAGGGCCCTAACATATACTGCATTCCAGTATACACACATACCCACATAACACATACACACGTACATATCTGTACGCACGTTTAAGTAGAGAAAATGCATATTAGACATTAGAAGTATATGTACGTGTATATAACATATGCGTATATCATTTCCCTCAAGATCTTGAGGTCAGGACCGTCCTTCACCCTCACATCTTCCACAACACCTAGTGGAGTGTGTTGCATGCAAGCCACAATAAAAAAGAGTAATGGAAAGCAAGCCAAAGATAAAACAGACTTTCTACCCTCAATCTTTGTAATGCAGACAACTCCTCTAACAGAATGCACTTTTCAATGGAGGACAGATTAAATTTTTATAAATGTATGTATGTGCTAAGAAAGATACAATATAAAATCTTTATAAATGTATGTATGTGCTAAGAAAGGTAGAATATAAAATTTTTAAATGTATAGAGGTACCAAGAAAGGTATTAATACCTACGCTTGAAAACAACAAAATCAGGTTGAATAAAACAAAGGCCTTGAAAGAGCAAAACAGCAAAACCTGTTTTATTTATTTATAATAAAATAAATAAAATAATAAAACACTGTATCCAAGAAGATGCAAACCAACAGGTCACCCTCAACAGAAATCAAACCGGCCAGCAGAGCGTCGTGGGTATAATACACACACTGTCCAGGCTTGGCAAAATTCACAACGGAAAGCTGAGCGTGTCAAAGCAAAAATACATGCTACCCCCCTTCTAGCGGCAAAATTTAAATTCAAGACTTAACGTGAAGCTATGCAAGGAAAACACAGTATCTCAACTATAAAAACGTACATTAAGAGGCCACACTTCATATAGGTTGACAAGAATAAAATAAAAACAACACAATTTTCTTATTGTTGTAATGTGTTTATTTTATAATCAAAAGAAATGTTTTATGAAAATGGCAGCAATTTGCAGCACATACAATTACATTCAGTTTTATAACAACGTAAAGACCGCTAACTGTGCATGTGGTCACTCAACCATATCCAAAATAAAAGTCTATTATTTCAGATTGGAAAATAATATGCTAAATACAATAAACAATTTTTTTAAATTCTTTAATTAACTAGACTTGCAACTGATTTTCCAATTTCTTAAGGAGACACCAAACCGACTCTTTAAGGCAAGAGCCACACAAACTAAAAGGAAGAAATTAATGGTATTATATCAACTCACTACTATCATTTCCTGAGTACCTACTATGTATCTAATCGTCAAAGCAACTAGTGACTCACTGAATACTCATTTCAATTCCTTTCTTCCCTTAAGAGAGATTCATAAAATAACTACAGAGAACTTCTAGAAAGGAGAAATACAACAACTGAAGCAAAAAACAGAATGCCTAGCTTAAAAAGAGGAGGCATATGGGACGCCTGGGTGGCTCAGCCAGGTAAGCCTCCGACTTCGGCTCAGGTCATGATCTCACAGTTCATGAGTTAAAGCCCTGTGGCAGGCTCAGTGCTGACAGCTCGGAGCCTGGAGCCTGCGTGGGGTTCTGTGTCTCCCCCTCTCTCTCTGCCCCTCCCCCGCTTGTTCGTGTTCTCTCTCTCTCTCAAAAATAAACATGAAAAAAAAAAAAAGAAGCCATAGAATTAGTAAAAAGAAAAAAAAAAAAGATATATCAGAAAAGATTACCAGAACAGATTTTTCTTTATAAATAGGATATCATATGTATCATTAATTCATTGTATTTATAATATATCTCAAAAGTGCCTCAAACTACTTTCGTCATGGGTGTCCATGTTTATATGGAAAGAATTAAAACAGCCTCTTTTTTTCAACAAAAAATAAAGGAGAAAAAAAGAGTGAGAATAAAGGGGAGTCCAAGGAGACTCAACATCTAGAGAACAGACATTCCAGAGAGAAAAGAGAAAACACAGGGGAAGAAACAATCAAAGAAATAAGTCAGCAAATTTTCCCAAAAGTGAGTATTCAAACTGAAGGGTCAACACTGTGGGTATAACAAAACTACTCTAAGACATTACATGGTCAAGTTTCAGAACACTGTGGGAAAATAAAAAAGAATCTGAGTTTCCAGAGGGAAGGGTGTCAAAAAAATAAATAAATAAAACAAAGAAAAAAGTGTATCAGAATTCTCAAGGGCAGCACTAGAAGCTAGACGACAATGGAGCAGTCTCTTCAAAATTCTAAAAGGAAAATTATTTCCAGCCTACAATTCTATCCAGGCACATTATCAATGAAGCATGAAGACAGAATAAAAGCCATTTTCAGACAGGCAAGGCCTGAAAAAAATATACGCTTCCCATGGACTCTTCCTCAGGGAATTACAGAGTTTCACCAAAACAGTGAAATAGACCAAAAAAGAAAAAAAAAACCATAGCATCCAGGAAACAGGTGATGTCACAAAAAATAATAACAATAATAATAACAAAAGCAATTCTCAGCATGATGATGAAGTGAAATTCTTAACAGAAGTTGCAAACCCAAATCAGAGCAGGTCAGAAAGTGCTGAGAAAAGACTACAAGAAGATGATACCTACAGAATATGATGTACTAAAAGGGGGTCTACACTAATGGGGGTGAGTTTAGGGTTAGGGCAAACAAACAAAAAAATTAACTACAAGAATACACACAGTTAAGAAGTTCCCAAACAGATCTTACTATAACCTACAAAGCCCCTCTATGATTTAGTACTCACCTCATCTCTTTCAGATCAGCATATTACTCTACTCACTCGGTCAGCTTCAGCCAAACTGGCCTCCTTGCTATTTCTAGAAAATGGCCAGTACACTCCCAACTCATTTTTCTTTGGCTGTTCCTTCTGCACAGAACATTTTTCCCTCAGAGAGCCAGATAAGTAAATACCCTCGCCCCTTACAGGTCTTTGCGCAAATGTCACTTTCTCAAGGAGGGTAATCAGTCAACCCGAATTAAAATTACAACCCGTGCCCTACTCCCCACCGCATCATGGCCACTGTCCTCCATCCCTGTTGATCCTTTTCCCCATTGCACTTATCAGTTCCGCAAACACTGTACGTCCATTGTTTGTCGTCTGTCACCCCTTCTAGAAGTAAGTTCCACAAAGAACATACCAAGGTATATAACAGCATGTGGCACAGAACAGGAAATGAATGAAGATTTACTAAATGAATGAATGAGTGAATAAATGAGTCAACGAATATTTAAGGATGAAAAGGCAAGGACACAATACTACAGAAGGTTCTGGTCTCATCTGTGGATAGCATCTAACCATAATATTCATCCAACAAAATCAAATGCAATAGGAGAATAAGAGAATACTCGCTTTGTGTATGGGAGACAGACTGAGTTAAGAAAACTATACACGCATCTTCCATAAAGGGACATTCATAGATAAGGTGTAAAACTGAGAAATTAAGAAGTAACAACATAAGCATTTTATTTTTATGGATGACAACAGCCAAAGCTACCAAATAAAATAGCTACATAAAATAGCTCAAAGTAGTTATCTTTGGAAATAAATTGGGTGAAAGTTTTTAAAAATTATTTAACACTTGAAACCACACACAACTATAACTCGTTAAAGATAAATTGAAAAAAATATGTTGGAAGAAGATACTCAACAGGCACATAATCCAAAGTTAATATCTAGATCACACTAAGAATGTCGAGACCAAATACCCAATAAAAATTAAGCAGTTATCTAAGAAAGCATTTTGTAGAGACAAAACATGAATGGCCAATAACTTGTAAAGGTGACCAACCTCATCAGTAATCAGGGAAATGAAAATTAAAACCACACAGTCAGAGGGGCAGCTGGGTGGCTGAGTCGGTTAGGTGTCCGAGTCTCGATCTTGGCTCAGGTCGTGATCTCACAGTTCATGGGATCGAGCTCTATGTCGGGCTCTGCGCTGACAGCATGGAGCCTGCTTGAGATTCTCTTTCTGCCCCTCCCCCGCTGACATGCTCACGCTCTCTCTCTCAAAATAAACAAACTTAAAAAAAAACCCACAATGAGAGACTCTTTTATACCTACCAGCTCAGCAAATATTTAAAAGTCTGGTATCGAGAACGCTAAAAGAATATGAAACTACAGAAACTTTCATACACTGCCATTGTCCACTTGCAGAACCATTCTGAAAAACATTTGCATTGCCTAGTAAAGTTAAAGATGTACCTCCTCAACAACTCAGCAGCTCCACTTCTACTTATACATCCTACAGAAACCCTTGCACGTATGTGTCAGAGGAATGCATAATCATTCTGGCCACAGTACAATTCTTATAACAAAAAAAAAAAAAAAAAACACTGGAAACAAAACAAATTTTCATCTACAGAGAATGAATAATTATGCTGCAATATATTCACAACATGAAATATCCTTTTTTTTTTTTTGATGTTTATTTTATTTTGAGAGAGAGCACACATAAGCAGGGGGAGGGACAGAGAGGGAGGAGAAAGAGAATCCCAAGCAGGCTCCACGCTGACAGCACAGAGCCCAATGCAGGGCTCAATTCCAAGAAACGTGAGATGATGACCTGAGCCAAAATCAAGAGCTGGACGCTTAACCGAATGAGCCAGCCAGGTGCCCCCCATAACATGAAATATCGTACTGGTAGTTAAAACTGAATCTCAAAGTAAGACCAGTGTGTCTTCCTTATGATTCCATTTATATAAAGTCAAACAGCAAAACTAAATATGAGTAAGTGCTAAAACTATCAAGAAAACAAAAGACTGATCAACACAAAATTCAGGACAGTGGTTCTCTCTAGTGGGGAGGGGGTCAGGGAAGAGTACAAACTGGGCTCTGGTGGATGTGGGTTCCTTTGCAGTACGAACATTTCATAATATAATTCTAAACACAAAAGGTCAGACCTAGGACTGAACAGAATACAAAAAAATGCATACCTTTTTTCATGCAAAAGACTTAAGTACAGAGAGGATCAGAGAGTTTAAGGACTTGCAAACAGACACAGACTCACTGTCAAAATTCAGAATTCAAGCTAGGTTTGCCTGATGCACAAGTTGATATTCTTCCCATCTAGAAAACCAAAAAGTTTGCGTGGCTAACTTAAAAAATAGATGGAAATTTCATTCTCAAATAACAAAATTAAAGGAGAGAAATCACTGGAAGTAGAAAACGCGCAATATTCAAGTAACCCTCAATGTAGGTGGCCAATACATGGAGAAGTGTCATATATGAAGAATGGGCGAGGGCTGTAGGGATGAGCTGTGCAGCAATGAGAGCAGCTCGAACCTGCCGAGAAGGAGAGGAGGAGGGAAGGAATGTCTACTGAGACCTCTTGGGCAAGGGTACTTCACATGCACGGTTTGAGGAGTTCTCGCAACACGCTAGAGTTAAAAGTTAGGTATATATTCATTTCACAGATGAGAAAAATAAGACTAAGTAAGTGAAGAGAGAAGAAAGGCTTCCTCATTGAATATTCCCCTTGCCCCATCTGGCTCAGAGCTGTCCGCCAGATGAACAGAAATGCTCACACAACGATTACATACATATTACAGATATTTAAGATAACTATGCACGAGAGGAAGAAACGAAAAAGCCAAAATAATCAAAATGGGCAATTTCTCCTCTCTGAAACAGTGCCAAGACGTCTACATCCACCTAATACTCTACCATATAAGAGAAGAAATGGTTACTTACCTGTGACCAGGATGGTAAATAGCTGTGTTGATTCCGTGAGGATAATGACTACTGAAGCTGAAACAGTGACTCTCTTGATAGCTCTGATTTGTTCCAACACTAAATTTAAGAAGGTAAATAAGAAATAAATACCAGTAAGGCACCGTGAGAGACCAAAAAATACCCACTGAAATGTCTACACTTAAAAGACAAACACCACCAGGGGCGCCTGGGTGGCTCAGTCGGTTGAGCGTCCGACTTCGGCTCAGGTCATGATCTCACAATTTGTGAGTTTAAGCCCCGCGTCGGGCTCTGTGCTGACAGCTCAGAGCCTGGAGCCTGCTTTGGATTCGGTGTCTCCCTCTCTCTCTGCCCCTTCCCCGCTCATGCTCTGTCTCTCTCTGTCTCTCAAAAATGCATAAACATTTTTAAAAAAATTTTTTTAATAAAAAATAATAAATAAATAAATAAATAAGACACCACCAAATACAGCTGAGGATGTACAACAACCAGAACTCAGATACATTATTTGTGGGAATATGAGTGATACAAAAACTCTGGAAAAAGGTCTAGAAGTTTCTTACAAAAATAAACTATATCTACCCTATGACTCAACAGTTCTGCTCAAAGATAGTGACCAAAGAGAAATGACAATGTATATCCACAAATAGTTAAATAAGAATGGTCACAACAGCTTTATGCACTGTAGCCCAAAACTGGAAATCAGAATTCCATCAAAAGAAGAGCAAATACACAAATTGTGAATGTTATGGTCTGAACGTCTGTGGACATCCCTGCCCACTACGGATTGAATGCCTGCATCCCCCGTAACATTCGTAAGTTAAAACTCTGACGCCAATATGATGGTATTTGGAAGTGGGGTGTTTGGAAATTAATTAGGTCATGAGGATAACACCCTCACGAAAGGAATCACTCTTCTTCCAAGAGGCCAGAGAGCTAGCTAGCTCTATTCCCACCACATGCAAACAGCGGTCTGTAAGCCAAAAGACCACAGCCCAACCATGCTGGTACCTAGAATAGAATTCCACCCTCAGGAAGTGTCAGCAGTAAATTTCTGTTGTTGATAAGTCACCCAGTTATGGAACTCTGTTGTAACAAATCAAACTAAGACACATGAAATATTCATACAATGAAACACAATGTATTATAATAAAATGGAATAAACGGACACATGCAAAAATGCAAATAAATCTCAAAATATGCTAAATGAAGGAAGCCTTAGACAGAAGGGTGCATACTATGAGTCCATTAATGTGAATTACCAGAACAGGAAAAACTTATCTAGAAGAAGAAAAAATAAAAAAAACAGCAGTTGCTCTAAGGGTGGGTGTAAACGGATTCACTGGGCAAGAGCATGAGGGAACTTTCTAGCATGATGGTAATGTTCTGCATCTTAATGGAGGTTTGAATTGCACAAGCACATGCATTTATCATAATTCATTGGCTGGTACACTTAAGATCTGTGCATTTCATTTCATCTGCAAATTTTACTTCAAAAGAGAAAACTATAAGCAAATATTGAACTTTAATTAATGACATGATGTGGAGGTATTTAAGTATTAACTCTGAAATTAATTAACAAAGAACACTGATTAAATGGCTAAATAGAGGGATGGACAGAAATGTGATATAGCAAGTATAATAAAATCCTCATTCTAGAATTTAAGTGAATGTATATGAATATTCACTATACAATTGTTTCAACCTATTATATTTGCAATTTTTCACAGTAAAATGCTGAAAGAAAAAAAACAAAAGCTGACACTAAGCCAGAGAAATAAACATTATGTCAAACCGGAGTTCCCAAATAAAGTATATTTTTTACCTTACGAGGTAGCTTTTAAGTTCTCCTCGGTAATTGATGACCAGGAGTTCTGCAGACCACTGTGCACTGGCTTTATATTCTAAAAATATCAACCCAGCAATGGCACAGCTCAAATCACCTGCTAAACTGGATGCCTGCAGAAAAGGGGTAAATTAAGTCACTAAAAAGATACCACACAGAAGTTAACATGTGTGCAATTGGAAGACGTCCCAGACATTGGCCCTGCCAGGTGCACATTAAGACAGCCCCAGAACTGATCTGTATACTAAAGAATCATGCAAATCAGAGTGCCTAGAACCAGACTCACAACTCTAGACCTGCCCTCCCAATCAAAGGCTAGAAGCACACAATCCTCTTTGGATGAGAGATTCTCCTAGATTCGTGAATTTCTGTTCAGACTGTACTTCTATTGTGTGGATGGGGGGGGGGGGGGAGGGGAGCAATGCCACAATTCAACTTCAAAGAACTCTAAGATACTTCAGATTCTGTGTCACCCTCTCTCTCTGCCCCTCCCCCACTCATGCTCGCTCGCTCGCTCTCTCTCTCTCTCTCTCTCTCTCTCTCTCTCTCGGTCTCAGAAATAAACATTAAAAAAAAATTTTTTTTTTTAAAGAACTCTGAGATACAGAACTCAGATATCACCTTCCAAATGTTGATTTGCATTGCCTGCAGGAAACAATGCTTCAAGAAAAAAGCCTCACTTAATTCCCATTTGCCCCATTAACAACTAAAAGGAAAAGGCACTTAAAACACTCATTCAATGGCAACCTTTTTCCATTAACTAAATATCAGGCTATATTGCTAAGGATTTGAAGGCATGTGCACCCTAGGAAGAACACATAATAAAGTTTATCACCCTGAATGACTCCTCACTGTCTAGAACCACCAAGACTGTGACCACATGTGGCTGCTGAACACTCATACATGGCTAGTCCTAACTGAGATCGGCTACAAAAGTAAACATGAAATTTCAAAGCCTTGGTATCAAAGAAAGTATCTCGTTAATACTCTTTACAGGGATTACATGCTGAAATAATATTTGTGATATACAGGATTAAATATTAAATAAATTTCACCTGTTTTCTTTAACTCTTAATGCAGCTACTAGAAGATTTAAAATCACACATGCGATCATATATAAAGTTCACATGACTTTTCTATCAGATAGTGCTTGGTCCAGAAAACAGGGATCCAAACTTCCTAGTTTGATTCCCCAGGACTTCCATAATAGGAGCCTAACACATTTTTTCAAGTTTTTCCACTCATTATTTCTGAACAAAAACCATTCTCTATATCATAAGTTCTTATCCCCAGCTTCTTGTTAGAATCCCCTGAAAAACCTGTAAACAGGGGCGCCTGGGTGGCTCAGTCAGTTGAGCGTCTGACTCCAGCTCAGGTCATGATCTCACTGTGAGTTCCACCATCAAGCTCTGTGCTGACAGCTCAGAGCCTGGAGCCTGCTTTGGATTCTGTGTCTCCCTCACCCACACCCTCCCCCGCTCACTCGTGCTCTCAAAAATAAACATTAAAAAATAAAAAAAAATAAAAAATAACCTATAAACAATATTAATTCCCAGAACCCACTCCCATCAATTAAATCAGAATTGTTATGGGTCAAGTCTAGAAAATCAAGTAATTTTTTGTTTTTTGTTTTCCTTATAAAGCTTTCCAGGCAATTCTAAGATGCAGCCAGAGTTAGAAATGCTGTTGTACCTGTCTCTGTATCTTGGGTCATTCAAGGAAGAAGGACACAAAGTGAAAAGTGCTGGGTCCCTGAAATTGTTTCACTTAGGAGCTGGATTGCCATGGCAACAGCCTGCCCCCCCCCCCGCCCCCAATTCAATTTTAGTTTTCCAAACTGTAAAGCGCAGATAATATCTGTCCAATCTACTCGAACCATTCTTGTGAACATTAAATGAGAATATATGTCAAACTCATTAATAAAGTATAGAGCACTACACAAATACAAGTTATTACTACCAGTCATTTCTTCACTCTCCCTTTCAATTTCTATCCTTTTAGGATGACAGACGCAGCTCCTCTGAAAGCTGTTCCCTATTGCAGCAGCCCGCTGACTGCTCTTCCCCCCTGGAACTTCTCAACAGCTTTCCATACCTCTGTTTAGCATTTACTTCCCACCATGGTTTTTTGGGGGGGTTGTTGTTGTTGTTGTTGTTTTAAGGTTTGTTTGTTTTTTTTTAATGTACTTATTTTGAGAGAGAGATAACATGAGCAGGAGAGGGGCAGAGAGAAGGGAGACAGAGAATCCCCAGCAGCCTTCACACCATCAGCACAGAGCCCAATGTGGGGCTTGAACCCCCGTCGAAACCAAGAGTCAGACACTCAACCGACTGAGCCACCGAGGCGCCCCACTTCCCACCATGTTTTGATGCCAATGGATTACCTCTGAACACCGCACTACAAGATACAAAGGAAAAATATTTCATGTACAGATATCTACCTACTAGATTCTCAATATCTTAAGTTCACAACTCACTCATACTTACATTTCTATTTCCCCTCTTTCACATTCATTCAAGCACCTTCACATACTTGTTTGAATGCCTTTCATGTAATGAGCTTCCGGTTACATACATACCGGGGTAATAACAAAGAGTTCGCTTCCCATGAGATCAAACACCCTCACGGTTCCTGTACTTTCAGCGTAGGCCAGCAGGGTACAATCGTAACTCCATGCTACACGTCTCCACTGGGGTTTTGGGTCTTTTGGAACTATAATGAAAGGAAAAGAAGTGGTTTTAACAATGTGTTATACAGATAGTTTAGTTGCAGTAACTATAAATGTAAATTATTCAACTCTATTACATCCTCTCCCAAGGATTTCTTATGCTTCAGTTCAATCGAAGAGAACAGTTCCCAGAAAGCCACTTCAAGTAAGAGTGGGACATACGAACCAGAGCCAGCTCTGCCCCGCTTACTCCCGAAGGAAAGACTGTGACCCCAGTGGTCTAGTGAAGGCTGAGCATGCCCTGGTGTGGCAAAGGCCTGGGAACAGCACACCTCAAAACACTCACAAAGTTAAAATGGATCAAAAGCAGAGAGAGTGGGCAGAAAATAATTCCAATCCAGTGAGTTCAGCATCTCTAACAGCAAAAAATGAAAATTTCACCTGAAATCTTCTAAATATACCAAATACAGATATCAAGGAAATACAACGCAGTATTCTGCAGAAGAAATATACACACGCATGTGTAATACACAGACACAGATATTAGGTAAATCAAGTACTATCCTGGATCAGTCATGCAATTATAATATTTTAATAACCAATCTTAACAATCTAACACCTGTACTTTCTCTGTTCTGAATTTTTCAGTACAATAATGAAGAAAAAAGCTGTCGGCTACAAAAAAACAAACAAAAAAAGGGACAGTGAAACTCTCGACTCTGTTAGCTTTGTTTGAGGCTTTTGATGTTTTGTGGGCTTCAGTTGTCCCTCATTAGAATGCCAGCACTGAAGAGGCAGGGCCACTGCCTTTTCCTTTACCAGCAGGGACTCCAGATGATTAGGGGACTGACAAGGTGACATCGCGAGTCAAGAGCAAAGAAAGCCCTGGACCTACGTGTCCTGCCGTCCCAAACAGTGAACACTTCACCACCACACACTCACCGCCTCTCGGTCAGAGTTTGGACAGGGCCTCAGGACGGCCTCAGAAAGGCTTCCGAGATGCACTAGCTTCTCTCTACTCCCCTAACAGAATCGCCCAGTTAAGACTTCGCTGTCTCTTGCGGAGACTCTCACAACAGCCCCCCCGCCAAGTGGTCTCCTCCCTTCCATTTTCTCCCCAATCCTTCCTCAATACTCTCCAAAGAGATCTTTCTAAGGGGAACAGATCCCGTCCTGCAGCTGCATGGTTCTCCATTTCCAACAGAATGAAGTCCAAACTCCTGCACATGCACCAACGGCCCCATACAAATAGCCCCATCACAGCCTTCCAGTGTCCCCCCCTACCACCACCACCTCCACATATCCGACGAGCCAACAACACAACTGGCAAAACAGCAAACCACGCGCACTCGAGTCTCAGCCTTTTGTACACATTGCTACCTCTACCCAGAAGGTTCTAATTTTTTTTTAAACATTTATTAATTTTTGAGACAGAGACAGAGAGTGAACAGGGGAGGGGCAGAGAGAGAGAGGGAGACGCAGAATCGGAAGCAGGCTCCAGGCTCCGAGCTGTCAGCCCAGAGCCCGACGCGGGGCTCGAACTCACACACCACGAGATCATGACCTGAGCTGAAGTCGGCCGCTTCACCGACTGAGCCACCCAGGCGCCCCAGAATGTTCTTCTTTAGTACTCCTCAAATGGTTCTCTTTTGTTACAACCACCTGTGTTAACAAGTGGTTACCTCCTCCTTCCTGGACATTCTCCCAAACTGACTGCTCTCCTCTCTGTGCCCCAGATATGCTGTACAAAACTCCCCCATAGCATTGATCGCATCGTATTATGTTGTTTCCGTGACTGATGCCCCCACCAGTTTCTGAACTCCATGAAATCACAGACAGTGTCCTACTCAACACTGCCATCCTGGGACCTGGAACAGAAAGTGATTAGTTTCACTTTCTAATCTTCACTAGTAAGTGAAGACTACGTCTTTCAGAGAAGTCTGTATTAACAGGACAAGGTAACAGTAGGAGTTTAGCATCCTTCAAGGACTACCAATTAAACATGAATCACATAACTGAAGACTTCTTTCCACCTAAAAGAGGTAACACAGAATTCAGACTTCCCTCTTATCTCTGTAATACCCATAATATATGTTCTTTATATGAGGAAAGTGTACCAGACATCAAGGAGTTTCTCTATTCATCAACAGGTAAAAAGCATACCAAAAAAAAACAAAAAAAAAAACAAAAAAAAACAAAAAAAAAACAATCCAAGGGGGTCTTTGAATACAGGAGGGTCTAGTGGTTTTATTAAAGACTAACAAAATACTACATACACTCTAGAAAAGCAACTTTTTTAATGATAATAAAATGAAGAAAAATATCAGTTCTCTGTCTTTATAAAGCTAAAAAAAATCTGAACTTGGAAGTAAACACAGGCACAAAATGATAAACAACACAAGACCCACATACACACAGATGCCACATAAACACCAGCAAGAGGACACTTTAATGCCCTGAAAAATATTCATGTGCTCAAGAAACACAGCAATATTTTTCCATTATTACTGTTTTACCTGTGATGACCGGGTTTTTTCCTCTTATTTCATTTTGCTAGGATAAACAGATTTATGCACCACATTCTGTTTCTGTCTAAAATAGGTTCCATCTAAAGGGGATTTGTTTTTACTATTACTTCTAGTTATAGCCAGTAGCTCCAGAAAACTCCGCATGTGTTTTGACCCAGATAAAGACGTTTTCATTACAAAATAAGATTTCACATAGCAATGTAAAAATAAAGGCTTTATCAACAGATTCTTCCAGCCGACTGTGTGGTTTTGGAGAGGAACAAACAGTCCAGATTTAAGTGTTAATGGGGTTGTCTGAAGGGTATTCAGAAAGGCTGCTGGTCAAGTTAACCAGCAGTCTGACAACCTCCACGTTCATGGTCAGACTGTTCACTCTTGCTCATATCTTGCACCAGCTGCAGCCCCTTCAACCTGCCTGGGTGCCAAGTTCTTTCCCACCTTACGCTTTTGTCTGCGCTGTTTTCTCAGCCTGGAACCCTTTCCCTAAGCCCTCTCCTGGCTCCTTTTCATCTTTCAGGTCTCACTTTATGTACCGCTTCCCCAGGATGCGTTCTCTGACCACCCTGGCTAAAGCAACCCAAGGCCCCATTATTCGCCACTGTCCACTGGTTTCATTTCCTCCACATATCTGATCCCAAACGATTATGCACATGTTTGTCTACTTTTTATCATCTGTCTATTCACTTAAACTATAAATTCCAAAATGCCTGGGCCTGGGTCCATCTTGTTCCGAACTGCCTCACCAGGGCCTAGCACACTGGTGGTAGCAATCAGCACTCAAGCGCTAACAGAGTACACGCTAATCCAGTGCTCAGCCGCCCGGATTAGAAACAGACACAGGACAAGATTACGAGGTAAGGAACACTGGGTTCTCTTCTCAGTGCTGCCATAAAACCAAGGGGTGTGACCTTGGGGAGATCACCAAGGTGCCGCTTGGTCATTTGCAAAATGAAGGGTTGAATGAACAATCTCTCCCGGACTCACTCTGACTGCTAAATCGAGAACCAGTGAGCAAAAGCAAACTAGTGGGGCTATGAAGACTTGGAGTCTTGAATGTTTGAAGTAAGTACTGGCAAAGACATGAGAAAAATCTTACAATCCTAGAATGAGAAAGGTCTAACCATGATGAGAAACTCTGAAATTATACAGGGAAAAGAAAAAAAAAAAAAGGCAAATGTAGTCACAAGAGAAAAAACAAAACAAAACACCACCACCATAACAAATTTCAAAGGAAATCAATTGGGTGACAATATTTGTAACATATGTGACAAAGTATTAACATTCATACAATCGAGCCAATAAGAACAAGTAAGCTAAGGGTAATATAGGCAAAAGGGTATGATCTAGCAATGCACAAAAAAATAAAAATAGCCACTTAACATATGCTGTACCTAATAACTAAAAAAAAATGCAAATTGAAAATGAGATACTGATTTATCCTTTGCCAGTGAACCTAACAAATACTTCTTAAATAGGTAACAGCAGAGCAAAAAAACTGCTTCCATCATAGCTTTTTCATAGTTGTATATATAGGTGGAACCTTCTGGAAAGAATTACAGCAGTAGCTATTTGAGTACTACACCCAGACACAAACAGGATGTCTTTCCAGCGCTGGTGAAGAGGGATGGGGGAGAAGATGGGTAAGAAAAAGAGGAAGGAAACAAGCCACTGTAAACAACGTAAATTTCTATCAAGAGGAGAACAGATGAATAAAATGTGGTTCACATTCTTACAGGGGAAGACTGTGGCTACGCTGAAAAGACTGAAATGCATCTGTACGCACTGATTAGGAAAGACATCGATATAGTCAGAGGGAGAGCAAGCTGGGAAGAAAGTCCACAATAGGATCTCGACTTGTTAATGACAAAGTCAATCCATATATGTACAGGTTTACAGAAGCAGAGGTTTTATATTAAATCATTAATATAAGTCCCTGTGAGAAATGCAAATGGAAAAGAAACTTTACGTTCTCTGCCTCTGCACTGTTTGAATTTGTTACCTGTATGTACTGCTTTTGTAATAAACAGGGTAACTAGTTTCAGACTAGATCTCCCACCGTGAAAGAAAAATATGTCAAAGACCCGTTTCAGATGTCAAAGACCCGTTTCAGACGTTATCTACAGGCAGTGCAAGACTGTGACCCCAGGGAGAGGCTGCTTTCAGCCGGTAGGCACCTTCTGGACTAGGCACCTTCTAGACCGCCTTGTGTGAAGAGAGACCTCCAGCTGCACGTGCAAATCTCAAGGAACTGAGCAGATAAAGAATGGTGTCACAGAGCTACACGGGAGCTACAGAGCTGAAAACCACCTGCAAGGCAGCTTTCCAGAGGGAAGTGAGGGAGGCAGAGAAGGAGATTGAAAAATGTGCAGAGATGAGCCCTGGGTCTTTGGCCACACACACACACACACACACATTCCACAGGGCCACACCGCTAAGGAGAAGGGGACTGACTATAGGCAAAAGCGACTTCCAGAGGTGGGAGAGGATTTGGAAACGTTTGAGTTCCACCTCATCAGAGTGGAGAGACGTTCATGAACACTCAGAGCTTTCATAAGACATCCCAGAAAGACTCCATCATAAAGTAGGACTAACCTAACCCCAAAATAAAAGCTATCCTAAACCTATGTTAGAAGACTTAAAAAAAAAAAAAAAAAAAGCCTTAAAAAATTAAGCTGATTAACTACTTCTCAGAGCAAACCTCAATACTCTAGTAGGGATGATAACAAGGCTCGCTAACTCAGCTCCATAATGTTGAGCATACAATCTAAAGTGCAGGAAAATATACACAATCATGGGAAAACCCAGCCAATAGAAACACGCCCAGAAATGCTACAAACTGAGGAATGAGAGACAAGGACTTCAAACCAGCTATTATAGCATAGTTGGGAATTCAAAGAAAAACATAAACATAGGCAGTATATAGAGAATGTCAACAGAAACGTGATGGAAGCTACAAAATATCGAGATATCGAGCCAGGTTCTAGAAATACAAAAACACAAAAGACGGTGTCTGGGCCTGGGCTGTCATGGGGCCCACCAGGCCACCAGTGCACTGAGGGAACCTCAGCTCCTCACAACAGGCGAACTACTGCTTGGTACCAGAAGCTCTGGTTTACGGGATCTCAAAATCAGAAATAGGAGAAAAATCTCTTAACATAGTACAGGTCTAAAAAAAATTAAAAAAAAAAGTCTAATTCCTTGTAGTATTATTTAGGTCACTATTCAAGACAGGAAGAGAAGACTAGTATTTATGGCCTGGCAAACAGAGCCAAAACAAGTTGCAACCCACATTTAAAACATTCTCAAATGGCATATATTTTATAAAGCAATAATTGAAAAATATCAAAGTGGAACCAAACAGTTCCTATTTTAGTTTGCAGACTCTGCAATATGTAGTTTCAAAAATGCATTAACAACAATCTGGCTCCTTTTCTGCAGGCAGACACAGGAAATCTCATTTGGCATAGGAGAGTTATTCCTATAAAGAAGAGTCAGATAATAAGCAAATGATCATTACCTCAAATTATATGAAATGGAAAGAAGCCATTAATGCAGCATTAAGGTCATAAATTCATACATTTGGAAGCCAACAAAATAAAACATTAGTTCGCAAAGCATTATTATCCCATCCATGCTGCCACATTAACTGTATGCACTAAAACCTCTAACAAATATTATAATTTGTGTGAAATACAGAGGGATAAGCTTCCTATTTTCATGTTAACTTGTAGATCTTTCAGTTTACGTACTGGGTAAGAGTGGATGTCTAATGTCACAGCTCAAAAGGACCCTGCATGTCTGAATCACTCCAACATGCTGAACATGCTTCTCAGCAGCTCACCACGGGCCCCCCAAGCCCTCACCCAACAGAAGCACAGCACTGGGAAAAACATAATTGAATATCTATCCCTAAATTATCCTTCTGGGAACATCTTGATCCTTACGCATTATTTAAGCCAGGTCTGGTCTACTTTAATAAGCACTGGTGAAGACTACTGAGACTAAATTCAGAAAATGCTAGTACTCCAAGCTTTAGAAATGCACACACACTACTCTCCTTCTATTATTCTCAACAGGTTACTAAGCAAACAGGACCTCTTATCTACCCTTATTGTTTGTGGCATGTATACACATTTGTGTGCAGTAAGAATAAAAGCATGGTGGGGGCAGGGGACACCTGGATGGCTCAGTCAGTTAGGCTTCCGACTGACTATTCTGGCTCAGGTCACAATCCCAGGGTTGTGAGATCAAGCCCCATGTCAGGCATAGAGCCCGCATAAGAATCTCTCTCCCTCTTCCTCTGCCCCCCACCCCCCACTCACTCAGTCTCACTTTCTCTTTCTCTCTCCCTCCTTCCCTCTCTCTACATACAAATTATAAATCTATATATATATATATATATATATATATATATATATATATATATACAGTCATGAACTTCTAAAACTAACTCACAGGAAATAGACAAATATACTTGGTTCACACACAAACTTACAAACATTATTGTAATAGTTCTCAAGTGTCATTACCCATTTGATAGGGTCAAAAACCGTGTGCCTACTATGGTGTTAGACACCATGCTAGGCACCAGGAACAAAAAAAAAGCTGAATAAGATGGGAGCCCTGCCTTCAAAGAATTTACAGTCTAACCGGGAAACAGACAAGCATAGCAACAACTAAGGGGAAAAAAGCAGATTAGCCTATATATGGTGATACATGTTCAAACAAGTCCAAGGAAAACATTAAGAAAGATGCACAAATGAGGAGGAAGCAGGCAGGGAGGGAGGTTTCCCAAAAGAGCTGATGCCTGAACTGAAATATGCAAGACTCGTTAATTAAATATAAAAGTGAGAGTTTCTAGGCAAAAGGAACTATCTGTACCAAGGCGTGAAAAGCATGGGGTGGGGGGGGGGGGGGGGGTGGTGCTGGAAAAGCACAAGAGGCTCTGTGCTAGAACACGGGATGTATGGCAAGGAGATCTTAAGGGACACACAGACTGAAAGGTCAGAAAAAAATGAGCTGTACTCTACAGTCAGTGGGGAACAAACGAAAGATTTTAGGCAGATGAACAGTACTGGTAGCAGTAGCAAAAGCGATCACTTAAGGTCTCCTAAGTACTTAGCATACATCAGACATTATGCTAAGAGCTTTACATATATTAGCTCATATTGTTTCCACAACCCAATCTATAGTATTATGCCCATATTACAGATAATTGAAGCTCAGAGAGGTACGGTAACATCCAAGGTCGCATTTCTAGAAAGCAGGGGAACCAGATTTGAAGGGTAACCTGATAGAATTCTCATTTAAGAGCAATGAATCTGGTGTGAAGTGTGGATCTGTTGAGAGGCAAACAGAAGAAAACCTTGTCAGGAGACTTACTAAAAAAAAAAAAAAAAAAAAAAAAAAAAAAAAAGACAGTGAAAATGTTAAAAACCAGTGCTAGGGCTGTGATGGCAGAAGTGCAGAAATGGAGGCAAGAGATATTTTAACAGGTTCCCAGAGCTTGGTGACATTAAGCTAAGGCAATGCTTCCCCACTGTGTCGCTCACTACAACTGCAGTGAATTATGTGTCTCTTCCCCTGATGGACTACAAACCCTTAAATCCAGGTCGTCTAAGGCTTACTCCTCACTTCACATGTAGCACCCAGGAAGAGTGTCTGGCACACTGTAGTAGCTTAATAAATATTTGTCAAAGAAGACAGAGAAGGAAAAAGGAGGAGAAAAGGAGGAGAAAAAGAAAAGAAGGAAAAAGGATTACTGGCTTGGTACAGCTAATGGTATCACTGACAATCTAGGGAACAGAGCCAAAGAACGGACTATTAGAAGGAGAAATAAGTTTATATAAACAAATAGGCAATGTTACATTTGCTTTTAAGTTGTAATATATACTATTTGTAAAGACAACTCCGTAAGAACTCTATTACTACCTTACCTACTAGCATGCGTGGAATTATAAAATTATTAGAGCAATTCTGACATACTAACAGAACATCGCCATTCATATGAAAACTGAAAACATTTTCCAAACATATGATCTTTAATTTTCAGAACCGATGTGCATGGCCAAAAATGGCAAAAATGAGAAGGAAACTCGCCCTGAGCCACTTACTGAGGGTGCATCTGACAAGGAGCTTAAGCATTTCCTTGCGGACGTTGGGGAAAATCCTCGATATAACCAGTATTTTGTAGATTTCAAAACTATTCATGTCTTCCTTCTCCTAGCTTTCTTTCGTTGTCGAGGATTTATTTTACCCTAATGTTACTTTAAGAGAAAATATGTACACCATGTTCTTCCAACTAAATGAGAAAATGTAAGTGAAACCCTAAATACAGTGGCTGGCACAGAGTAAGGACACTATAAATATTTGTTGTCACCATCGCAACAACCGCGATTACCATCGTTCTCATTCCTACAACTACTACACAAACTAACTAACCCAAGGTCAGACAGATGGAACTGCAGGTCAAGCAAAACATACATGGTGGTTGCATTTATCTCCCAATTTAGCGTCCTCCTAATGCTTCTCTTCCTGTAAGGTTCCCTCTGCCTTTTCCTCCTGCTCCTGCAGAAAGAAATACGCCCCATGGCTACTCTTCTACTCATCCTTCAGGCTGATTTCCAAAGTCACTTCTTCTTAACAATCTTGTCACACAGCCCCAGTTAAACTCTCACTCTGCTCTGTATTTTTCCTTCATCAGATTTGTCACAGTTTGTACTTCTATTTTGAGTGTCTATATACCTCATGAGGTAGGGGACAGTGACTTTTTGCTCACAATCATATCACTAGTACCCCGCAAAATGGTTCATATACGTAAAGGATAGTAATTGGTGTTGAACACGTCACCAGAAGAATGAGTAAATTCCAACACTTGACTTATACATTTTTTTTGCATTGAATTCAAAATAAAAGACTAGAGGTGCCTGGCTGGTTCAGTCAGTACAGCATGTGACTCATGGATCTCGAGGTCATGATTTCAAGACCCACACTGAATGTAGAGATTAAAATTTTTAAAAAGTCAGAAAAAAAAAAAAAAAAAAGATTAGGGACACAAATACTTTATCCCAAAACTGGCACAGACTTTTATTTTAAAAACAGCTTCAATTTCACATCTCTTCAAAATGTTCCAAAATGGACTAAAGCAAAACATTTTAAGACAGTAAGAGAAATCAGTTAAGATGTTTTAAAAGTATTTAATAAAGTCACAACAATCTTTGTTAATATTTAACATCTATTCTGACTTTTAAGAAATACTATTAACTGGTGCAACTTTGAAACTTCCATTTTGTAAATATTTTGGAAACTCTTACCTTGACATTTCCCAATAATGGATGTAAAATCATCTTTTGCGGACCTGCAAAATATGTGTAAAATTAAGCTAATAGTTTCACCATCACAACATATTTTGTCGTACTATGAAACCCCACAAAAATGATACAAGAGACAACTTGTCTGCACAAAACTAAACCAGTCCTTCTCTCAGACATGGATTTGTGCTCAAACAAGACCCTTTCATTGCCAACATTTTCTCCCAACCTTATCTCACCAGAAATGGAGCTATACCTAGAATACAGCAATACAAGAATGAGATTAAGCATGGTCTTTTAATACAATAGAGACATTGGCCCCCTCCCCAAAGATTCTGATTCAGCAAATATGGAATGGGATCCAAGAAACAATGTTTTTTTTAAAGCTCCACAGATTGATTTTGGTCACGAACCACGGTCTGTATCATATTACAAAGTTTAAATCACTTAAGAAAAAAGATCAGGGCACCTGGCTGGCTCAGTCAGGTAAGCATCTGATTTCGGCTCAGGTCATGATTTCATGGTCGTGAGTTCGAGCTCCACATCAGGCTCTGTGCTGGCAGTGCAGCTTCGGATCCTCTGTCTCCCTCTCTCTCTGCCCCTCCCCCGCTCTCTCTCAAAAATAAACATTTTAAGAGGAAAAAAAAAAGGTCTTGCTTTTAATAAATCAAATAGCTTTAATAAGTGACCATATTTGTTACCAGTGACCTATTTAAAATCTGTGATCTTGAAATATATGCCTAAGTAGTTTAATTATTATATGTTCAAAAATGAAAAGTTGGTAAACCATCTAGAAAATAATTTAGTAACAATTATCTAAAACCTTAACGTCTACGGTCATTTGATCCATTGCCTCAATTTCTATAATGAGGTTATCTCTAGGAAATAATTACAGATACACACAGATCTCAAGGAAATTCATGGAGACTAATTTATGAAAGAGAAAAATATACCCAGTATAAGATTAGATTTTGCCAACTGCACTCAATGAAATATTATGCAATTACTATATGTGACATGGAAAGATGTTCATAATTTTCAAAACTTATCAAGACATATCAAATAGAATGCAAAGTATTGTTAGACTAAGTATTACCCACACATACACACACACACATACACACACACCCACACACAGAAAAATTCCAAAGAACATACAACATTTGGCTGAACTGTAATTTGTAGTTCTTCTTTCTTGAATACTTAACTATTTTCTAATATTGGTAAAGTGACTAAGCATTACTTTTAAAACAAAGTTTAAACACTAATATTTTTAGCTATTTATTAAGATACCGTATTATGACAAAAGCCAATTATAAATATGTTAATAAACTTCCTCAAGAAACTGACTATTCAGCCTCCACATGGAAGAGAGAAGAACATGGTCTTTGAAGTGAAGCTGACCTGATTTCAGCTCTATCTGGGTAACCTGGACAAAATATTTAATAGGAGTTTCATCTTCCTCTCAATAAAATGGGATGGGTAATATCACCTTCATTGCTTAGGGAAGGATTAAAGAAGACATTATGCATAAATTAGCACAAACCAGACCTAAGTCAGTGTTCATTTCTTTCATCCTTAATACAGATCATCACAAATAATAATTGCTCTTTCGCTGAGAAAGGTGAAGGAGAGAGACATAAATTTGGTTTTGTCAAAACTTCGCAAATGTATTCACTTAAGCAAATTTGGGGGCGGGTGCCTTTTTTAGAAGAGTCCCTTATTTTAATGCTTTTTACTGGGTTCTGTGATGGTTCCTAATTCCCATATTTGTTAACAGCCCATAATCATAAGAAATTGTTACTTCACTATTTAGGAAAAAAGGAAACACACATTAGCCACATAATACCTACTTACTGCCAAATTACAGATTAAAGTAGCAATTCACAACAAGTCACTTTCCATCCATGTGAGCCCCACACACAAGCAGGTTAGGTGTGCCAGATAAGAGCAAGTGACTGGGGCCACCTGCCGCTCACCACACACACACACACACACACACACACACACACACAGCGGCCCTAGTCCGATCTTACAAAAGGCAGGGCTCTCTCTAAACTAAAACTAACATGTGTTTCAGCTTTCCATCTTTTTCCCTGCCATTTGCTATTTATGACTGCTTCCAAGTAACGAATAAGGACCCCAGACACTAGAGTTATCACTCATAGTCTAATACAATCAACAGTATTTCCCGAACTCCAGCGGCCTACTCCGATCACGACTGCGCCAATCTTGCATCGGACGTGTTCTTCACACCGGAGTACAAAATACACGTGGAAGAGCAAGAACAAAGGTCTTAAGTATTCAGGTTCGGCCACCGTTGACAGGGTTTACTTTGAGGATCTACCCCACCCCTTTTTCTTTAATGATGACTCCACATCTTCGCTCAGACTCTCCTTTCAGGTCCCTACAAACTGTGTGTGTCTGTTAATTCAGCAGAAGGAACGGACTGCCAAGGCTGAGCAGTCAGCGGACTATACCCGGTGAGGCACTCCCCGCGTCTGCTGCCTCTGTCCACTCGCAAACACCTTACTCATTCAGCAAACATCAACTAAGCACCGATTATGTTCAAGGAAATATCCAGTGCTCGGGAAAACAGACAGGGCCTGCTTCCAAGGCACACAGTGTAGCTGGACTCACAGACACCAGAGCCCATTCACACTGAATTTTGAGGAAAGGACAACCCTGGGGTTGTGCAAAGCAGCGGTGCTAACTAGACCAGGGGAAACCCACATGTAAAAATACAAGCATACATGGCTAAACAACGCAACCAAAAGGTAGTATGCATTCCTGGATAAGAGCAGGAAGACCGAAGCTGGGACAGCAGACTTCAAATCCTCAAGAAAGAAATTTAACCATTTGTGTCAGCTTCCTCATTTCTAAAATGGAGAAAAATAGCAAAAGCTACCTCACGGGGCTTCTGCAAGGATGAAATGAATTAACACCTGTGAAGTACTTGCAAGGGTGCCCAACGTCATCGGTGTTATCTTATCACAAAGTACAGTACTATGTTGATTATTTCAGGAGCGTAAAGGGGAGGATCCATAGGAAGTATGTTCCTGAAAGGCCTCCTGGTGGAATTCGTGCTCTACCACGTAAGAGTCCTCAGATACGCTAATGTGACCAAAAGCTTTTGCAAATTACAGACCAGATGACCAAGATTTCAATGAGCATCACTTCGGCTGCCTGGAAATCCTCCCTCAGCCCCTCATCTCGATCACCACCTACGTGAATGAATTCCTAGAGCTGGATGTATGTACAAGTTTTATAAATATTTTACACTCTACCAATCCAGTAGCAAATCCTTTTATAAAAACAAATGATTTTTTTTATTCCTTTCATCAAAAATGTTATCAACTAGTTCTAGAGACCCCCGGTCAAACTCCTCTTCACTGGCCCAAATATCAATCCCATCCCCACACGCACATTCTGACCCTAACACCTAAAATCATTCCACGGATGCTCTCATTTCACAGGAGAAAGATGGAGGTTTTGACAACTAACAGCTGTTTTTGTACAGTCACACCACAAGTACACATCTCAGACAGATTACATGTCACTACAGCACACGGAGAGCAAGTGCGAACCCATTTCTACCAGCAGTGCCAAGTTCAAAACTGTGCCAGCTTGACGCTCACTGATGCTGTGAAAAAAAGAAGGGTCTGTTTTTTAAAGCCATGCCAAATTAAACAATGCAGTTTTTTTTTAATGTTTCTTTCGGGGGGGGGGAGGGAGGGAGTGGGAGGGGTGGGGAGGGAGAGAGGGGGAGAGAGGGGAGAGAGAGGGGAGAGAGAGGGGGAGAGAGAGGGGGAGAGAGAGGGGGAGAGAGAGGGGAGAGAGAGAGGGAGAGAGAGGGGAGAGAGAGGGGAGAGAGAGGGGGAGAGAGGGGAGAGAGAGGGGAGAGAGAGGGGGAGAGAGAGGGGGAGAGAGAGGGGAGAGAGAGGGGGAGAGAGAGGGGGAGAGAGAGGGGGAGAGAGGGGGAGAGTGCACACACACGTGCAAGCAGGGGAGGGGGAGAGAGAGAGAGACAGACAGACAGAATCTGAAGTGGGCTGCAGGCCCTGAACTGTTAGCACAGAGCCCCACGTGGGGCTTGAACCCACGAACCATGAGATCATGACCTGAGCCGAGGTCTGGTGCTTAACCGACTGAGCCACCCAGGCGCCCCAAACAATGTAGTTTTGAAAGCCTGTCATTAGTGCCAATCCTCTCCATCCGAGGATTTCAAGAGGGATCAAAAAACGAAGCCTCCCCATCTGAAGTCAATGCCCCAATGGGGGCAAGCCCTCTGTCCACTCCCCAAAAAGGTGAGGGGTCCAGTTCTGTTTGAATAACTGGAAAAAGAAAGAAACTGCACAAAAAGCTAGCACCGGGGTGGGAACAACTGAATGCACGTTATACTATGTTTAATCAAAAATAATGAAGTATCGGTAAAAAGTTTTGACCAATATCCTAAAATTCTGATCTCCTTACTTATTTTTTGAAAACCAAGAGTCAGGCCTTGCCTGCAGAAAGAAGTAGCCTCGAATTTTAGAAGTTCAACACATTTAGTCTGCTAGTGCTAATTTCCAAAAAAAAAAAAAAAAAAAAAAATTAACTAGTTTTCCTGAGTTACTTTCTGTTGTTGCTACTTCTTTCACAACTGATATATTACTTAAAAATAAAGTACATGAGGGGCGCCTGGGTGGCGCAGTCGGTTAAGCGTCCGACTTCAGCCAGGTCACGATCTCGCGGTTCGTGAGTTCGAGCCCCGCGTCAGGCTCTGGGCTGATGGCTCGGAGCCTGGAGCCTGTTTCCGATTCTGTGTCTCCCTCTCTCTCTGCCCCTCCCCCGTTCATGCTCTGTCTCTCTCTGTCCCAAAAATAAATAAAAAACGTTGAAAAAAAAAATTTAAAAAAAAAGTACATGAAAAGCTCAGCTTAGAGAAGACTTTCAAATGTGTATATAATACCGACGAATGTCTCAAAAGGACAGAGAATATCACTGGTCTCAAGTAATACGTACTCTTCGTCTTGCAGACTCACATTCCACGTACAGCTTTAGGCCAACAGAGCAAGGCGGCCCCTACTTTTTCAATACCTTCTTGAGCATCTGTTTTAGTGGACTTAGCAGTGACCAGTCAACCAAGAGTGACTCCCAGAGTTCTGAAGATGTGCCTGGTCTACTGAAAAAGTAAAACTGCCCAAGGGAGAAGAGAGGGATCTGGGGAAGGAGACCATGTGACTCTAACAAAGCATCCTTTGTCCTGTAATTGGCAGAAGTTGCCATTTGACACCAACCCACAAAATTATGGGAGTTAAGAGCAAAAGCCCTTTAAATAAGCCCTTCAAAAAACTTAGTTCCCATAAATGAAGGAAAATTTTCTCAAGGGAAAATTCTGAATAGGAGTAATATTAACAATTACCTGATCTCCACACACTGATCTTGAACAGCAGCCAAAATTTTTCCATTGCTTTCACAGAGAGGGGAAAAAAAAAAAAAAATTACGTGAATATTTGTAGCCGTCTTCAAAGATGAAATTATTCTAAGAAGTTAAAAATTATTTTTTATCTTTTTCACACCTTCAATTATCCAACTTTTGACCTCAAAATTAAACGAGCATAAAAGGTACCAAAGTGTGCACAAAATGATTCAATACAGTGGAATTCATTGAAGAGACACAAATAATATGTAACAAATAATATGTAAAAGGAATTTATATACAATAAAAAACAAACAAGAATGCAAGACAAAAGGACCCCAATATCCATAACGAAACTAAAGTGCTAACCCCACTAAAGAAAACTGTATCAATTTTTAATACCTTACCTTGCAAGTACCAAATGCCAATGTATCTGTTTATTAACCAAGCGAACCAGTCCATCAGGGAGCAAAAAAGGCACAGGGCTGAAACAACACATTAACCAACTTAAAATCTAATCAGAAAAAATACATATAAGTAGATAAATGTTATAAAAAGCATACAGATCTATATAACAAGAGAGGATTTATTTTCCACTAAAATATAAAATTCGAATATGGGCAAACCTAAAACCCAAAGTTACTAATTGCTTATCTGAAACTTCTGACCAGGTACATAACTCTTTTTCCAGAAAAACATGGTGGTATATTCAAAAGTATAAATGTTACAAGCTTTCTAAGGAAAGGTTATGGATGATGCCAGTAACATAGCAGAGGTGAGCTTGTAAGAAACCTTTCCTTCTATGCTTGCCTAGAAATTCTGACTCAACGGTAACAAATTTCTTAAGAAAGAAAGAGAAATCTCCAAGCACTAGAAATGAAAAGGGAACTTAAAGTTAGAATTGGCTACAGGTATGAAATCAGGAGGGAACACCTGGGACAGAAAATGAGCCGCGGGCCACAGGGAGAACAGGAGTTGGAAGGGAGACTCCTGCGAAGGCCAGCACCCATCAGAGACTGCACGTCGACGGAAGAGCCAGAGCCTCCCAGGACCCCGGGGGAGGGGGGGAGGGTGTTCTAGAAGCTCATCTGAGTCTAGAATTTGGTCTGTGGGGGCATGGGAATGAACTCCCCTGTGAAAAAACAAAACCCCAAGCCTTTACTACATGCAAGATCAGACCGCGATGTCAAATTCACTCAAGTGGTGCAAGAGCTAAGCGGAAGCTCACACTAACATCATTCACAAAAGACAGGAGGGAAGGATCCACCGCGGGTGCGTGAGCAGATACAACAAAGCAAGAGTGACACAGGAGGAAATCAAGACAATAGGTGGAAAAGAATAAAGAAAACAAGCTAGTGAAAGAAAAAAAAAAGAACAAAAATTGTGTAAAATAGAAAACAAAAAAAGTAGGCTAAAAAGATCTGTAATTAAAATATATCGGTGGGCGCCTGGGTGGCTCAGTCTTTAAGCATCTGACTTCTGCTCAGGTCATGATCTCATGGTTTGTGAGTTCAAATCCCACATGGGATGAGCTCAAGCCGCTTTTCTCTCTCGCTCTCCTCATTCTCTCTCTCTCTGCCCCTCACTCACTTGCGCCTTCTCTCAAAAAAAATTTTTAAAAAACAAAATAAAATGACAATACTTGTTTTAGATAAATAAATAAAATATGTCAGTAATGGGGCTCCTGGTGGCTTAGAACCCACTTGGGATCCTCTCTCTACCTGTCTCTCTGTCCCTCCCCCACTCGCATACACTCTCTCGTTCTCTCTCAAAATAAACAAACTTTAAAACCAGTTAAAAATATATATATACATATATATCAGTACTATATGTTCAGTGTACTTGCATTCATTTCTAAAACACAAAATATTTAATACCATGGTAGTTACACAAATACCATAACAAAGATAGGAAACACGCATGTGAGTGATAGCATCAACAGATGGAAGAGAAGAATATCCATCCTCTCCAAGGGAAGTGGGGAGGGGGGGCACCTCAAGTTGTAACATTTTGCACAAAGAGAGAGAAGGCTATCTGGAGCAAACAACTGCCTAAATCACATGGAGGCATATGTGCCTACACAAGTAGATAATATAATAAACCCGTTATAACTTACAGTATCTATAATTCTGTTTGTAACATTTCATACTTAAAAGAGAAAAAAAAACTTTAAAAGAAAAAGCCACTTGAAACAAATATTGGCCCCAAAACCTTTAGTTTTAATTACCATAAACTGAAAGAGCAAAAACTGAACTTTTTTCAGTTAACTTCACGTTACTTATGAAAGTAACAAAACATATCCTCCAGAAGATTAGACAATCACTTCAAGGTACACTGGCCTATACTGGATATTTTCTGCCCACACTTCCCAAAGATGTTCAGGACTAGCAAGCTAGATCACCCAGTGAGCTCAGGAAAAAATAGCCTACTTCTAAACTCCTCTCCCATCCTTGCCCCTCCCTCCACTCTCATCTCTTTACCCTATCATACTCCACAGCCCCTAAAAAACAAGATTAAATTTACACACACACACACAAAGCATAAAAACATCAGGGCTAATCCTAGAGAAGAGCTAAAGGTCTCTATTATCTCTGGAGCGTTTAAGATTAAATGTCCTTAAGGAAAAAAAAAATCTGTGTTAAATAAATCTATAAAACAATCCCTATATACCTATCTAAGAGCAGACCTGTATCATTTGTCAGAATGATCATTCTTTTAAGGCTGAAAATTTGCACCATTCCTAAAACATCCTTAACACTAAAAAGAACTAAAAAGTCCCCAAGAACAGAAACATAAAGGACCCCCTGCCCCCCCATGCACAGCAACTGAATATTGATCACAAGAGTTGTTGATCCAGTAAAAAACAAAATTGTTCTTAAAAAGATCCCCAAGCTACAGACACATCATGTGGGCATTCAAAATAAGGCTGAGAATACTCAGAGAAAGCAGAAGTCATCCTGAGATAGTCTTAATAAGGACTAAGGAACAAAAATTACCCTAAGTCAACTGAGCTACCTTGTCACTATATCAAATGTTTGAGAAGGTCTATTTTATTCACCGGAACGTCAGCATCTGTATCACAATTTGGGATTCAATTCTGAAAACTCAAATCATAAATAAGATAATATTTGTATTTGACATTCATACTATTCTCTGAAGCGACACTCACCTGTACCAGATGTATTGGCGTAAAAATAATAAACGATCTGTAATAAAAATAGCAAAACCAAATATGAATCAGCTATTCTTTAGGAATCACTTTCAAAATAGCTTCATCGACAATACACCTAAAATATACTGCTGAGTCATTACAAAATATGTAGAACAAAATTCTTAAAATAAGGGAATATAATCTAATATGCACTGTAACTCTTATAAGATCATGTACTTTTTTATATTAAGGCCCAAGTTTTTGTTACTCAAAACTTTGAAGGATTTTCTAACAGTATAAAAAAGTAAAGGTGGTTTGAGATGTAAATTTCACCGAACAGGCTTTAATAAAACCATACAGTAGAAGTCACAGTAACCACCCTTTAAAACCAAAATATTTGTACAAAAATTAAGATACTATTATATTTTGTAGCAAAGATTTTAAAAAATAATACCTAAAATGCAGAAGTCAAGCAGACACAAATCTCTAACACACTGAAAATTAAGGGACACCTCACTTAAGTCGAGTCAGGAGGCCAGAAGGGAGAGCAGTACCACTTGACATTAACTACAAGAAGAAGCATCAGACAGACCTCAACAGAAGAGTCATCAACAAGAAAATATCCTGTTACAGGCCCCAACAAGGAAGAGATGTACTGTCACATCGCCAATAAGAAATCGACTACCTCTGCAATTCGGGCAATGAGAAACCATCATCACCCAGAACTCTTTTCTCCAATGGCTTTTTAGTTCAAAACAACTCCTCACAACTACTTCCTCCTCCAGAAAATAACGTTCCCCTCCTCTGTTGAACTTGGCTGTAGTTTTGCTGTAACTTGCATGTCCTGAATTGCAATTCTGTTATTCCTGAATAAACCCATTTTTACTGGTAAAATAACTGACAGTTTTATTTTTAAGGTTAACTATCCTATTGACAAATAATGTTTTATATGATCCTATCAAAATGTGTATGTGTGGCAGCACCTGAGTCGCTCAATCAGTTGAGCATCCGACTCTGGATTTCGGCTCAGGTCATGATCTCCCAGTTTGTGAGATCGAGCCCCACATCAGGCTCTGTGCAGACACCATGGAATCTGCTTGGGCTTCCCTCTTTCTCTCTCTGTCTCTCTCTCTGTCTCTCCACTGCTTACACACACCCCCTTTCTCAAAATAAATAAGCATTAAAAAAATTGAAAAAAAATAAAACATGTATGTGTGTGTGAACATGTAGATGTGTATCAATGAAAAAGATCTGAAGGGCAACAGGTTTTCTCTGGGTGGTAAAATGAGAAATTGTTCATTCAAGTTTGTGGTTTTCCATATTCTTTAAATTTCTCTAAATGAATTTTATCACCTGGGTACATTTTCTAAATTTTCAAAATTTCAAAACATTAGTCACAATGAAAACTGAATATGCTAGCACTTGTATCAGAAAATAATCTTTATCAGGAGATAAAATAGTTAATTTCAAGTACTCGACTCCTTTGAAACTGAATCTTCTCTGTGTAAGTAGCTCAAATTCACCAGCGTTATGAGGATGAGCTTTGGAGGCAGAAAGACATGCAGCCAAATTCCAAATGAATAATCCTGGGCAAGTTTCCTCATCTAAAAACACGAAGTCATAACAGTACCTACCTTGCTGGTCTGGTAAAGGACTGTATCAATAAATGTACATAAAGTCCCCATAGCACAAGTTTAGCAACAAGTGCTGAAGACTTGCTCTGATACCGTGAGCTCTGATACCGTGAGCTCGTATGTATATGTAAACTCTGTCAACAGTTACATGAATGCTCTGGTTGATAAAATATTTAATCTGAAGAACTCTGGCCAGATGTAGCAGAAATATCGTGTAAACCACTTAAAACAGCTGGTCATTGTCTTTTCACTTTCAATGTCTAGACTCTCTGGGACGCATACTGGATTTGATTTTCTTCATTTCTTCTAGAATACATTCATAATGGTTAAAGTTAAGCCATATTTTAGCTCTCAACTGCATTAAAAATGTGTGTATGCACACATATATCGGCATATACACCTATATACCCATATATCATACATAATTAATATGCATACATATAAAAAATTAAATTCAGGTAACATGTATGCTATTCACTTTTATCAGGCTTTCCGTTTTAAGTCTAAAGAACATTTTTAAAACTCCTAAAGTTTCAAAAACAATAAAGTTACAAATGAAATGGGAAAAAATTATCTGCTCTTATCATTATATAAAGAAAAATAAATAAGCTCCATTACCTCTAATTGCTTTGGTGATGATAAAGGATGCACCATGTTTTCGGTTGCCTCTAGACTGCAATTGGAAAGAAAGATGTATTACATTTGAGAATTTTCTTGTGATACTTACACAACATGTAAAATTATATTCTTTTGCTAATGCTCAGTACAGGGCACAGCTACCAGTATTTAAAAACTATTCAGAGACAAAAGAAGGAAAAACAGGACTGAAAACAGTGGGAGCAAAACTGAGCACAGTGGAGTTATAGGCATTTGTCAGCACAAACTTTGCTAGGGAATACAAAGATTCAAGATGGAAAGTCAAATACCAAACATCACGTAATTAATTTCTCTTTAACATGTATACATTTTTGGAAGACAGAGACAGAGCATGAGTGGGGGAAGGGCAGAGAGCGAGGGAAACACAGAATCTGAAGCAGGCTCCAGGCTCCAGGCTCTGACTCATCAACATAGAGCCCGATGAAGGGCTCAAACTCAGACTGCAAGATCATGACCTGAGCTGAAGTCGGACCTTTAACCAACTGAGCCACCCAAGTGCCCCTCAAACACCAAACAGCAAAACACCAGCCCAAGACCATACTAGTTGCCAGTCCAGCACAGGCTATTTGGGTGGGTTACAGTGGCCTAAAATAAGTTTTGCTTGGAAAAGTGGTCATACGGATTAATAAACTCGTATCTTGGGAGGCAAGCTTATTATTTGTTGTAGGCCCACAGAGGAAATCCTACTAACACACTGATATACAATTGCTGTATTAAATAGTTCCTTAAGTATAGACTAAACCGAGTAGGGTAAACAATAGCAGAAGCAACAAATAATGAATAAAACGCACTCATGTACTGTTAAGGAAGGAGCAGTAAGGTTAGACAGAAAGGTCTTAAAAGCACAGAAAAATGATTCCATTCCACAAACATGAACTGATTATCCGCTTTGCAGTTAAGACACAATTTGGTCCCGGGGAGGGTTATAAAGATGAATCAGATGCAATTGCCCTTCCAAGAGCTTGAAGTTAGACAGCTGAAATCAATAGAACCAAAACAAAACAAAACAAAAAAAAAAGTGCTCCGAGGTTTCAATGTAAGCTGATACTGTGCTTCTTTTTTTAATCAATTTAAAATGTTAAGCATTCTGAAACATTCCTGTAATTAACCAGTGGGTGCTACGCAATGAAAACCAGTATTTGTTCAACCAATAGCAGCAGCAACAACATCCTAGCTGCAGGACCTACAGTATTCACTTTGTTCAAGACAAACATAAAGTAAATACTGTACTCGAAAAACAGTAGTATGTATGCAGATCTCTGCCAGCCTAAAAAATACATTATTCAAGACAAGCAGAAACTGCAAGGGGGAAGGAGGTTAAAGAAAAACTACAAACTTTATAGGAAAATGAGTAGTTTCTCCAGTAAAGAAACACCCAGGAAAGATGTGAAAAAAGAATCCATATGGTGGGACTGCCTGATTTTAATAAAAGTCCTTTTGGCCCTTGCTGCATCCTCTGAGTCGAAAACAATGACTGGCACAAGTTAGGCACTCGAGAAACGTGTTGAATAAATGTGGATTCCTGGACCCTACTATTCACCTTGCGCTGAGAGGCCCCTCTCTACGGAATGACTGCAGACCCTAAGGTCCAGCGCAGGTTACCAACCTCTGGAACCCCTTCTTTAGCAGGAAACCTAACTGCGGATCAGCACCTCCTCACTTTTCCCTCTGGCAGCATTCTGTTCACACCACCAGCACAGCGCAATTACGCTAAGTGATGAAAAATGTTTACTGGACTGGCCCCAGTCTAGACTGCAGGCACCACAAAAGTTATTCACCTTCCTATGCCAGCGCACAACACGGTATTTGGGACACGGACGGACATACAAGCACACTAAATGCTTCTTTACTGAAGTACACAAGAATGGGCGCAATTCAGCCCCAAGGAGTAAAGGTTTCAGTGGCGGCCCTCCAGCTGCTGAGATGACTGTAGGGTCCTGGAAAGTTCTCCCGCTGCAAGTGAGGCTCAGCCCTGGTCAGCTCTTGCCTCGCCTTCCTGAAAGGACCACCCAGAGTCCAGACAGCAGAAGGACCCTGGAGTCCCAACGCTGTGCCTCCCCCTCCAAATACAATGAAACTGAGACCCAGAGCCCGAGGTTCTATCCCGACAACAGAATTAGGAGCCCAGGAGGGATCTCAGGTACCCCTGCTTTAGCGGAACCAGACCCCAGCTAGCCCGCGGTGCCGTTGCCAAGGCGACGGTACAAGCGGCGGAACCTTGCTCCCCCTCCCACCCAGCTCCACTCCCCGACGTGGCTCTAGATTACGTGGCTCTGCCCGGACAGCGTCCGCGCCATGCTGGCCGCAGCTCTGGAGGGGCCTGGTTCACCTGCACTTCTGTCTCCGAGGGCCACTCGGTGTTGACCAACAAGTCATAGAGAATCGTCTCCTCCTCAGCCTCCGCGGCGCCTGGATTCACCGCCGGCGCTGACTCGGAGGCCGCCATGTTCGCGGGGCAACTGAGCCACCGGGACAGGGCCACTACGGCATGCCGCCAAGGACAAGCTTCCTGCACCGCGGCTGCTTAAGACTCCCTGGGAGGGGTGGAGTTAGCTGGGCGTGGAGCTGCGCGTGGAAAGGAAGTGCTAGATTAACCCTTTAATGAATAGGAAGGACGGTGACTTTGGCTTGTCTGGAGTACGATTTAGGTCCTGGTCTCGGTGCACTGGTTGTTTATTAATCTGCGTCAGATGCGCCAAGTCTGAGCCCCTCGTATCCAGCCAGCTTCTATAAAACAAAAATGGTGAAAGTATCTCCCTAAGATGCTAACATTCATTCGTGTATTTGTTGGCAAATGCATAGAAAGAGTGCAAACTGTTTTTTTTTAATAAACACCAAAAATGATGCAACTCGGTAGATACTAAGCCAATGATTGCTGTCAGACGAATAATGCTATAGGAGCTCAGAAAAGGCAACAAAGTTCAGAGAGTCTGGAGCGGCTTCCCGGAGGAAGTGGAGCTTGTCCTGGGTCTTTAATATTAGGCAGAATTAAGAAGGTTTGGGGAGAGCGTCTCAAGCAAGCGGAAATGGGATGGGCAAAGACAGGCAGAAAAATATACAGTTGAAAGAGCACAGGCAGCTGAATAGAGACCAAGTGAGAAAAGGGCATGGAGGCAAGAAACTTGCAATAATACATTGAGAACCTACTTGGAGGGAGCTAAAATGCCAGCCTCATTTGTTCATTTATTCATTTAACAAGTGCCTCTATGTGGAAAGCCCTGTACTTGAAAGCAGAGCTTATTGTAAACCTAATGAATGCACAGTGTGCAAGGAATTAGCCTGTCTCACATTCAAAAGAAACACAAATACTGAACATTTCCTGCAGGAATTGAATTGCACAATATCCATCAAGATGCGTTAGGCAATAATGCAATTAAAAGCCTCAGCTGGGAAGCCTAGGCCTCCCATTTATTTCCAAGTTAAATGACCTTAAAGCCTGCCCTATTTCACCTACCAGCTCCCCTTGCCTCTCATCTCCTCTCCTGCTCCTCCCCCCTCCTCCCACCACCTTCAGCCACAGGGGCCTCTCTCCTTCTGAACACACCAGGCACATTTCCCCTGCAGGGACTTTACATGGGCTGTCCCCTCTATTTAGAAGGTTTTCTCCCAGGTATTTGTCTGTGTCTCTCCCTTATTTCTAAGTTTTTGCTCATATGTCACCTTATCTCTGAAGCCTATTCTGATTCCTTGTTTTTAAATTTGCAACCACCTGCTCTGAACTGTAGATCTCCCTTAACCTTCTCTGCTTTTTCCCGTAACACTTATCACCCAAAACGCTATATACTGTGTTTTATTGTATTTGTTTATTGTCTGTCCCCATTCACTAAAATGTAGGCTCCGCCATAACAGAGTGCACTACTATATGCATACAGATGTTAAAATGGAAAAAACTCAGCTTTTCACTTGTGTAGGGAAAATCCAGTTCTTCCCTACTACGTGTGTCTTCCCGGCGAGCCTCCTACTCACACACAACACTTCTGGTTACTAAATGTGCAGAGGTTTTTCCCCACACCATCAAGCAATTCTCAGACCAGCAAAGTCTCCAGGAATTCAACACTATCAAACCAGAGATAGAATCAGATTCCACGGGTTAAGGGCTCAATCTCACAAGACTTACCCCTGTCCAACACACACACACACACACACACACACACACACACACACACTCCCAAACATACACTTCAGATGCCAGTTGCAAGCCCAAGGTATCACCTGTGCTTCTGTGTAAGTACTGCATGCTAACCAATTATGCCATTGGAGCACCTTATCACTTGTGCTTCTGACCAACCAGCTATAGATCAGAGATTCCAAAGACACCTCCCCCACCTGAGGTCCAATTAATTTTCTAGAGCAATTCACAGAACTCAGGAAAACACCTCGGTTTACCAGATTGTTAAAGCATGTGATAAAGGATACAGATGAACAGCCAGATGAAGAGACACATAGGGCGAGATCTCAGAGGGTTCTGAGTGCAGGAGCTTCTGTTCCCTGGAGTTGGGGTACATCACCGCCCCCCCCCCTCAGTGTGGTTGTATTCATCAGCCTGGAAACTCTCCAATCCCCTGACTACTGAGATTTTTATAGAGGTTTCCTCATGAGGCATGATCAATTATTAATTCAATTCAATTTCCGGCTCCTCTCCTCTCTCTGAAGAATGGAGGATGGGGCCGAAAATTCCAAGTTTCTAATCATAGCTTGGTCTTTCTCGTGACCAGCTGCCATTGAGGAGTCATCCAGGGGCCCACTCAGACTTACTTTTGTTAGAACAAAAGACACTCCTCGTGCTCTTATCACTTAGGAATTTACAAAGTTTTAGGAGCCCTGGATTAGGGACAGAGTCAAAGACAAATATTAGAACAAGAGATACTGCTAGTATTATCATTTAAGAAATTATAAGGATGTTAGGAGCTCTGTGCTAGGAACCAGGGGCAGAGATCAATACATGTATTTTCTATCATCTCACACACACTATATACATCCCTGCCACATCCCCCAGAATATATTAACAGCACCTGGCACAGAGCACAAGACAAAATACATATTACTTGTTGAATAAATGAAAAACTTCCCCCCAAACCTTTTTTTATATGTTGTTTCCCCCTAAGTACTTTTCTTCAGAGCAGCAGACACCAGACATGTGCATGCAGATGTTGTATGCAATAGAATACAAAGGGGTAGGAGCTCCATTTATTCAGAACACACAGTGAGGGTGGTCCCTGAACTTGCGCGGCCTCAGTCCTGCCCTCTCCCAAGTCTGCGCACCAGGGCTATCCACTCCTCCCTATCTAATCCGAGTATTTTGTTTTTATTTTATTTTTTTTTCAACTTTTTTTATTTTATTTTTGGGACAGAGAGAGACAGAGCATGAACGGGGGAGGGGCAGAGAGAGAGAGGGAGACACAGAATCGGAAACAGGCTCCAGGCTCCGAGCCATCAGCCCAGAGCCCAACGCGGGGCTCGAACCCACAGACCGCGAGATCGTGACCTGGCTGAAGTCGGAAGCTTAACCGACTGCGCCACCCAGGAGCCCCTCTAATCCGAGTATTTTGGGCAGAGAATGAGATTGCTTTCTGTTTCATCCATGCCCTTCATGACCTCCACCTGATCAAGCACACAAGCAGCCAGGGGGCTCCTGGCCAAGCTGACACAGGTGCTTCCTTCTCAGCTGGTGTGTGAAGAGAACAAGTGCAAACATATCACCAAGAAAATGTGTTTCTTTTGGCATCATCGCACTGTATTAATTGCATTATCCATCGTCACCCCGACCCCACTTGCCCGAGCTTATACAACAGAACAGGAAACATAAGGCCATGCCTAAGTGATCCATGCAAGCCTCTATTCTGAAGAAACAAAGAGCATGGGCTGAAACTACATTATTTGACTGTACATTTAACTCGGAGCAATTTCCAGAGGGGAAATTCCACTCCCAGAGATGCTCTGAGCAGATAGGTAGGCAGGTTATGAAGCCCTCTTCATCACTATTTAATATCTGGAAAAGCCCAGGAAAGAGAAAGTGAGGTGACCACTAAAAGGAAAGAAAATGGAAAGAATATGTTCTGTATGTCCTGAGAAGAGCTCCAAGTGTAGAGCATCAGACACTGGGGTGGACAAGAAAGGCAGAGAAGTGATCAAAGTTCAAATCAAAGTTCAGCTGAGTCTAAGGATCAGGATGATTTAAGACAGATGGGGGGCTCGAGCCGAAGTGCTAATTGATTTTCAGTAACTGTCTGGTTAATTGTCCAAACTGAGACACTTTGAGAATGAAAAGATATTTTAATAATTCTATTAGGAAAATAGGAATGAAACAGGACTATCCTGGGCAAACTAAGATGATGGGCACACTAATTTAGAGCAAGAGAGTTGTGATAGAGTGAAGAGGGTGTGTGTATTTCATAAGTACAGCAAGACTCTTTTCCTGATTCTCTTAGTGTGACTGATGTAGTGACAGCGACCATTCTTTTTTTTTTTTTTAATTTTACTTAACATATGGTATGGTATTGGTTTCAGGAGTAGAATTCAGTGGTTCATTATTTACATACAACACCCAGTGCTCATCATAACAAGTGCCCTTCTTAATCCCCGTCACCCATCTAGCCCATCCCTCTCCCTCCTCCATCAAACCTCATTTTGTTCTCCACCTTTAAGAGTCTCTTGTTAGTTTCCCTTCCTCCTCTTACCCCTCTTCCCATATGTTTTGTTTCTTAAATTCCACATATGAGTGAAATCATGTGGTATTTGTCTTTCTCTGATTGACTCTTCATTTAGCATATAATACATTCTAGCTCCACCCACATTGTTGCAAATAGCAAGATTTCATTCTTTTTGATCGCCGAGTAATATAGTATTCCATTGTGTGTGTGTGTGTGTGTGTGTGTGTGTGTGTGTGTGTGTGTGTATCACCTCCTCTTTATCCATTCATCAGTCAATGGACATTTAGTCTCTCTCCATAGTTTGGCTATTATTGATAATGCTGCTATATACTGCTATATACATTGGGGTGCATGTACCCCTTTGAATCTGTATTTTTGTATTCTTGAGGTAAATACCTAATAATGCAATTTCTGGATAGTAGGGTAGTTCTATTTTTAGCTTTTTGAGGAACCACCATACTGTTCTCCAGAACGTCTGCTCAGCTTTTAGCTTTTGGATAATTGTTTCAATTGCTCTCCCTTCACTCAAGTCATGTAATTCTAGTGGGGCTGCCAATCCCCAAACTCTGCCTCTTCAATCCATATCTCAGAGAGCCCCATTCCTCTGACCTCAAGCATTGGGTAGAGAATTCTTCCCTGGGATGGATAGATGGATGGATGGATGGATGGATGGATGGAAGGAAGGAAGGAAGGAAGGAAGGAAGGATTTAAAATGGAAATGGAGGAAAAAGCACCTTTCTTTTTTGGATCACAGAGATGGAGGACACAAATTGGGAGTTTTAGCAGTCATCTTTACCACACACAAAACCCTATCTGCATGGAAAGACAATGAAGCCAGTGAGAATGAAAAAAACAAAACAAAACAGATAAAGACTTCATTTGATATTAACATGCCTGAAACAAGTGACATCTGTGTACTCCTGTCTTCCTAGCTAAGTGAGCCAGTGCATTCGTCTTAAGTTAATTTGAGTTGAATTTCAACACATTAAAATCACGTCTTTCAACATTTCTACCAACTGAACTTGCAGATTTATCTAATTTAGAATCTATATTTACTATATGGATATCTGCAATGCTGCTTCTGAGTTATTAATAATATATAAATGGTATTACTGCATGAATACATTGATAGTATTCATGGCTTATAAAACTCTCATCCTCATGAAAAACTGAAGCTCAGAGCAATCCTAGATCACAACAGATCCAAAATTCAAACACACTTCATCAGGTCTTGATCCTGTGCACTTTTCCCCACACCATAGCACATCACCCAGGGTATAGATGGAGCCCTTAGATGGTTGAAAGTGGAAATGCGTTGTTTTGAATGACAAGTACCAACATGTGGAATGGGAATACTGTCAACCTGTTCTGTCGCTAGGGAAAGTAAATATATTGTGTATTAGACTTTGTTTGCCAAACGCTACCATGATCATCCAACATACTTCTTAATTTAGCTGAGAGTCCAGGCCTGGTTTGAAGATGGTTTAAATCATGAATAAGTTATTCTCAAAGCACATTACGTTTTCCAAATAACTAACACAGATAGTAACTCTGTGAGCTGCTAAGTAAGATTGAAATAAAAATTGAGACAATTCCAAGATAGGCATTTTAAAGAGAAGCAATCTGATGTTTTTATAAGCCTTTGTTGAGGGGAAGGTAAAAACCAGGAAATAATTTTTCATTCTGAGGTGCCTAGGTAGTTCAGTTGGTTAAGCATCTGACTCAGCTCAGGTCTTGATCTCAGGGTCATGAGGTCAAGCTCTGCATTGGGCGCCACCCTGGATATGAAGCCTACTTAAAAAAAATTTTTTTTGTTTCTTCCTACCCTTACATCATATCATTACACCTCAGATGAACTAAAATATAATTCCCCTTCACTTTGCTGATAGCCATAGACATTTCTACCTTAGAATCAGACAAAAGTTATGTAACAATATCTTATGTAAAGGAATCATTTTTTCCTATTAATTTTTCCATGTTGAGCGATCATTAGCTGATATTCATTTTGTAGTTTCTATCAGCTAAAAAGCCTATTATTCCAAAAGCCATTAATGATTCAGCATTTAACCCTTTATGCTTCTGCATATTAAAAATCAGAGATTAATACATCATATGAAGTTGCTTCCATTTTTAATTTGAAATTGCATAATAGAATTGAATTTAGACACTTAAATGCTAACCTGTAATAGGTGTCATATATTTGTGCTTGACTGAATAGTAAACTAGCTCTTTATGAAGAGAATTGTAGTCGTAATAATAAAATAATATTGAGTGCAACTCAAGACATTCTATTTCCTCCAGAAAACTTGCAGAAACCCAGTTTATTCTTCTAAAACTATTCTAAGTCCGCCATAACATCTCTTGGCAGCCAAATACATCATAAAGTTCATAAATGGTATCAGGTAAGAAAAACTCTCCAGCCCTTTACTTAAAGATCCTTTACTCCAATTTGCTACACAATTCACACAGGCCATTCCCCCCCGCCCCCATTTTCCTTGCTCACAAATCATATGGAACAACCAACTTGGGAAAAGGCCTTTCAGACCCACATACAGTGACAAACGCAAACATAAGCAGCAAGTATGAGAGGTGAGCAAATAAATTGGTAAAAAAAAAAAAAAGATACATTAAATGTATTTAATTTAGATAAATTAATTTATATTAGTAAATAAGTCAATATTGACTTACCAGTAAGATGAGCTATTTTGCTTTATTTGGTTTAAAAACAAAGGTAGGGGAGCCTGGGTGGTTCAGTCAATTAAAGCATCTAACTCTTGGTTTCAGCTAAGGTAATGATATCACGATTCATGGGATTGAGCCCTGTGTCAGGCTCCTTGCTGACAGCGTGGAGCCTGCTTGGGATTCTCTTTCCGTCTCTCTCTGCCCCTCCCCCACCCACACTTTCTCTCTCAAAATAAAGAAACTTTAAAAACAAAGGTGGATGATCTGTAATATACTCGGAAGCATCAAAAAATAAGATAAAGTGATGGATGGATTGAGCTAAATAAATGGAAAGATGTAATAACACAATTGTGGAAATATTAATGATAGAATCTCAGTGGTAGGAATATGAATGCTCACTCTAAAATTCTTTCAACTTTCTATGTATGAAAACTTTTGTAATAAAAGTTGAGAAACAAGTCTGCAATTTTAGATAGCTCGACCAAGGGAAATGGGAAAAGGAAGTCCAATAAATAGTGTGGTAAAGTTCTTCCCAATTTGGGAGCAGGATTTAATACTAAATGACTTTAGATTTTGATAGAAAACATATGGTTATTATACATTTTCTTAAAAAGTTGGGCAGCTGGGTGGCTCAGTCAGGTAAGCATCAGGCTGTTGGTTTTGACTCAGGTCATGGTCTCACGGGTTCGTGTGTTGGAGCCCCACCTCGGGCTCTGCACTGGCAGGGCAGACTCTGCTTGGGGTTCTCTCTCTCTGCCCCTCCCCCACTTGCACTGTCTCTGTCTCTCTCAAAATAAGTCAATGAACTTTTAAAAAAAATAATTTAAAAAAAGAAAGAAAGAAGACCCATATCTTCCAAACTAGAAAATGGAATAAAGGAAATTTTGAAAACTATCAATTTGAGGCAGGGAAGAACAGAATAGTAAGAAAACATAGACCAGAATAAAGAGAAAATCCTCCCACTTGAATAAAGTGGTACAATAATCATTTAGCTAATGCCACTCACACACACACATCCATCCACATGTATGCCATGCACACACTACATACTGAGTTCCCATCTCACTTTGTCTCATGAAGAGTAATTTCAGAAGTTTGGGATATCATTTCTTCCCTGATCCATTCATTTGTTTTAATCACATATAGGAAATTTCTCGGTCATCACATCTTCAAATATTGCCTGTTCACCATTGTCATGAGAGCCATGATGGATTTTTTTTTCAATATATGAAATTTATTGTCAAGTTGCTTTCTATACAACACCCAGTGTTCATCCCAAAAGGTGCCCTCCTCAATACCCATCACCCACCCTCCCCTCCCTCCCACCCCCCATCAACCCTCAGTTTGTTCTCAGTTTTTAAGAGTCTCTTATGCTTTGGCTCTCTCCCACTCTAACCTCTTTTTTTTTCCTTCCCCTCCCCCATGGGTTTCTGTTAAGTTTCTCAGGATCCACATAAGAGTGAAACCATATGGTATCTGTCTTTCTCTGTATGACTTATTTCACTTAGCATAACACTCTCCAGTTCCATCCACGTTGCTCCAAAGGGCCATATTTCATTCTTTCTCATTGCCACGTAGTACTCCATTGTGTATATAAACCACAATTCCTTTATCCATTCATCAGTTGATGGACATTTAGGCTCTTTCCATAATTTGGCTATTGTTGAGAGTGCTGCTATGAACATTGGGGTACAAGTGCCCCTATGCATCAGTACTCCTGTATCCCTTGGGTAAATTCCTAGCAGTGCTATTGCTGGGTCATAGGGTAGGTCTATTTTTAATTTTCTGAGGGACCTCCACACTGTTTTCCAGAGTGGCTGCACCAATTTGCATTCCCACCAACAGTGCAAGAAGGTTCCTGTTTCTCCACATCCTCTCCAGCATCTATAGTCTCCTGATTTGTTCATTTTAGCCACTCTGACTGGCGTGAGGTGATATCTGAGTGTGGTTTTGATTTGTATTTCCCTGATGAGGAGCGACGTTGAGCATCTTTTCATGTGCCTGTTGGCCATCCGGATGTCTTCTTTAGAGAAGTGTCTTTTCATGTTTTCTGCCCATTTCTTCACTGGGTTATTTGTTTTTCGGGTGTGGAGTTTGGTGAGCTCTTTATAGATGTTGGATACTAGCCCTTTGTCCAATATGTCATTTGCAAATATCTTTTCCCATTCCGTTGGTTGCCTTTTAGTTTTGTTGGTTGTTTCCTTTGCTGTGCAGAAGCTTTTTATCTTCATAAGGTCCCAGTAATTCACTTTTGCTTTTAATTCCCTTGCCTTTGGGGATGTGTCGAGTAAGAGATTGCTACGGCTGAGTTCAGAGAGGTCTTTTCCTGCTTTCTCCTCTAGGGTTTTGATGGTTTCCTGTCTCACATTCAGGTCCTTTATCCATTTTGAGTTTATTTTTGTGAGTGGTGTGAGAAAGTGGTCTATTTTCAATCTTCTGCATGTTGCTGTCCAGTTTTCCCAGCACCATTTGTTAAAGAGACTGTCTTTTTTCCATTGGATGTTCTTTCCTGCTTTGTCAAAGATGAGTTGGCCATACGTTTGTGGGTCTAGTTCTGGGGTTTCTATTCTATTCCATTGGTCTATGTGCATGATGGACTTTTATAGCCTCTGTTTGTCACAACTTCCCTCTCCCACCTTGTATCTCATTTTTGTGTTTCTGTTCTGAATTCAGTATAATTTCTATCTCTCATCCAGTCCACTGTAGTTCACTTTCCAGGTTAATCTATGTGTAATCATCCCACCAGGTTCTTAAATTTTTTTATTTATTTTTGAGAGAGAGAGAGAGAGAGGGAGAGAGACAGAGCATGAGTGGGGGAGGGGCAGAGAGAGGGAGACACAGAATCCCAAGCCGTCTCCAGGCTCTGACCTGTCAGCACAGAGCCTGACGTGGGGCTCGAACTCATGAACTGGGAGATCGTGACCTGAGCTGAAGTTGGATGCTTAACCGACTGAGCCACCCAGGCACGCCCCAACCAGGTTTTTAATCTCAATTACTACTGATATCTTATTTCTGGAACTCATTGTCTTTTAAAAATCAAGTATGCTAGCCATTTTGTTAGTTTGTTGCTTCTTATGTTCCAAATCCTACCTTTAGAAATACATCAAACATAGTTTGTATTCTCTACCTGATATTTCTAATACTTAAAGTCTTTAAGGACCTTTTTAAAATTTCCTGCTGACTCTTGCTCATGGTGACTTGGTTCTTTATGCATTGTGTGTGCGTGCATGCATGCGTGTGTGTGTGTGTGTGTGTGTGTGTGTGTGTGTGTGTGTTACTGTTTGCTCATATGCTTTGGAATCCATTCTGTGAGCATTTTCTGAAACCTGAGTTGGATGGTGCCTTCCCCTGGGAAGACTTGCCTTCATTTTTGCAAGGCGCCTGTGGGACTTGGGTCCACTTTAAATTAAGATTCTGAATTATTTCACATGTTACAAATACTGTAAGTTCAGGCCAACTGTGACCACAAATTCTCAAAGGAAACTTTTATATCCACTCAGATTCCAGGCTGAGTGGACAAGTTTGTTTGCTTTCTGCCTCTGGTTTAGGAGATTTTATTGTAATAGTGTTGCTAATCACAGGTCATTTAGATGGATGGATACTCCATATCCCCTCCCCTCATGGGCCTGAGGCTTTGACCCCAGCTTCTTTATCCCACCACACCTCTATCATCTGCCCTGAAGTCAAAACTCATCCCTAAGGCAGCTGATGACCTCACTGCTTCTTCCACAAATTCTCCTGCCTGTTGCCAAGATTCAGGTTTTCTTTCGCTTTCTGACAAAACTCACCCATTTATTTTGTTTATTTATTTTTTATTAAAATTTTTTTTAACATTTATTTATTTTTGAGACAGAGAGAGACAGAGCATGAATGGGGGAGGGTCAGAGAGAGAGGGAGACACAGAATCCGAAGCAGGCTCCAGGCCCTGAGCTGTCAGCACAGAGCCTGACATGGGGCTCGAACTCACAAACTGCGAGATCATGACCTGAACCAAAGTCTGATGCTCAGCCGACTGAGCCATCCAGGCACCCCATCACCCATTTATTTTAAAAGTTCTGTTTTTGCTTTTATATTTCAGCTAGCACTCTTGGTGTTTGTAAGTGTCTTTCGGGGTGTCTTGTCTGACAAATTCTCTGAAATGAAACTCTCTGAATGTTACAGAGGGACACACATGGGGGAAAGCATTCTCCCCAGCTTTGCCACAAACAGCCACGCAGCTCAGATGTGCAGACCACACAGAGGGGATCAACAGTGGCTCCAAAGGGAGCCAACTGGCAGCATCTAAAAGAAATGGTGTTGTTTGCCAACATGCATAAGACACCTCTGGGGCTCCCCAGAAGTATCTGGTAGGGGAGTTTACAAAATGGCTGGGGGTCCTATGTCACCAAGTGGGTGAAACCAGTGAAATTACGGTGTTTCATGTTACGATGATGATTACCATTCATGTCCTCAGTCTGGGGACACCTAGGGAGTCTCAAATAACACCAATAATTCAAGAATTCAAAAGGCAACTACAAAACCAAAATACTGTAATTTTTGTGGACAGGAACAATGGCTTTTTAATCTCCATAAACCCAGCTTGAGGGTTGGCCCTGAATACATTTTTCTTGACTGCCTGAATTATTCATGATTGTGTTTGTCACTGTTACGGATTAACCCTTTTTTGCTTAAAAGAGAGACTGCAACTTATTTTCTCCAACAAAATACTAATTTTCTCAAGGAAAAATTCTCTGGATAAATAGCCCTTTCGTGAGCTATAATTTTTTCCCCTATGGTTGTATTGAAATTACGGTCAAGTCCAGTTTATCCTTGAGTTTCCACTAATGAAAACCTACAATGGAGATATTAACCAACAGAACAAGGATTCAATGAAGCTGACGAGAAATTAATAATGTGTTTGGTAGGGCAAAGTATGAACTGAAAATGTAGAAGCTATTACACCGGGATCAGACACTCTCTACAAAGCTAAATTAAACACCGAGGATTAAGAACCATTTGAGGTAGAATTATTAAATGTCTCTCAATTTTAATGATGTTAGCTCTTCAGTGGAATTTCACAGTCAACTGTTTCCTGGAAGTCCTTATCATTTTAGGTTTCTCTTTAAAGAAAAATGTATACCAGATGTTAAATTCTAAAGTTTTTTTTTAAGTTTAAATTGTTATATTCTGATACAGACATGAGATTAATGATTTTAAAAAGAAGCTTTCCAACCTAATTAAGTCCTAAAGGAATTAATGAAGAGAAAAATTAAAGGCATTTTAGAGGAGACACAAATCTTTACCAAATTTAGGTCACCAAGTAAGAAAATAGTATGTTAAAATCAAATGTACTGATATGCTAGAAATTGCTCTAGAATTAACATTGAATCCAAGAGATAAAACTCAATAGTTTTGTAGTGAATGCACATTTGTAGAATGTCATTTCTTCGACCCAGTGGATCTTGTACAATCTTCCAATTCCTTCCCTCCCTCTGGCATAAACTCTAGAGTCTGGAAAACCTCCTTTTGAATCACAGCTCTGTTATGGAATAGTTTTACTATTGCTTTGCACATTTCATTTAATCTATCTGTGGCCTGGTGTCCTAAAGTAGGAAGACCTAACGTAAGGCATTGTTCCCACAAAAATTTTCTCCTTGACCAAACTCTAGATGGGCTCTCTGAGTCTTCTTGACTGAGCCTCAACCTCAGTCTATTAAAATCAGTAGATTCTCAGCACAAATGATCTTGTCAACCACCTTCCCCTGCCATTAAAAGACTTAAACACTTAAAGTTGCTAACAGCTCCAGACACATCCCTAAGATGGTCCTAACCCACCCCTCCCCCACCCCAACGTGCCTGTTTGAGACAGCCGGCCAACGCCCTGGGTAGGTCCCAACCACTCTCTCATTCTCTAAAATGAGCTTAGAATTGGGAATCCTCCCTCTGTCCCTTTGGCACGTATATGTAGCTCCTGCAACTGTTTCTCAAGGACCTGAAAGCTTCCCTTTGAAATGTAATCCTCAGCAAGGACAGGGCCTCTGCCTCCCAGTCTCTGTGCAAGATAGAATCCTAACTTCTAATAACTGGCCAGCTAACTGACACAGATGACCTGATGTGCATCTCCACTGACCAACCTTTGCACTGCCCTGACTTTGCTCAAGCTTCCACCTCTGTCCTTTCCTATCCTCTCATTTGCCCTTTAAAATGCCCAACCACTTCTGCATAAGTCAAAGTTTGGTCTGGTTCATGCAGGACCCTCTTCTCTAAGGCAACAGTCTATTACTGATTAAAACCTGTCCTTGCCACTTCAGTGCCTGTTTTTGTTTTTGTTTTTTTTTTTATCTTTGACAGTTCAAGATGTGAGAAGAAATTTAGTAAAATAGAATATAAAATGAAGTAAGTAAAATAATAAAGTAGACATCGAAGAATAATGCCATGAAATCAACATGACCGAGCAGGTAAGCTCTAAAAATAACAACAGAAAAATGAATTCTAAAATAATCTTTCTACATATGCAGTCCAGGGATGCCTTCACACATCAAAACGTTTTTATTTTTAATTTTTTTAAAGACTTATTTTGTGACAGAGAGCATGCATGGGTGCATGCAGGCAGGGAAGAGGAGCAGGGGGGCGGAAACAGAGAGAGAAAGAGAGAGAGAATATTAAGCTGGCTTCATGCTCAGCACGGAGCCTGACAAAGGGCTCAACCCCAGGACCCTGGGATCATGACCTGAGCCCAAACCAAGAGCTGGATGCTCAATGGACTGAGCCACCCAGGCGCCCCCATCAAAATGTTTTTATTTATTATTATTATTATTATTATTATTATTATTTTAATATGAAATTTATTGTCAAATTGGCTTCCATACAACACCCAGTGCTCATCCCAACAGGTGCCCTCCTCAATATCCATCACCCACTTTCCCCTCCCTCTCACCCCCCATTAACCCTCAGTTTATTCTCAGTTTGTAAGAGTCTCTTATGGTTCATCTCCCTCCCTCTCTAACTTCTTTTTTCCCCCTTCCCCTCCCCCATGGTCTTTTGTTAAGTTTCTCAGGATCCACATAAGAGTGAAAACATATGGTATCTGTCTTTCTCTGTAGAACTTATTTCACTTAGCATAACACTCCAGTTCCATCCACGTTGCTACAAAAGGCCAAATTTCATTCTTTCTCATTGCCACATAGTATTCCATTGTGTATATAAAGCATAATTTCTATATCCATTCATCAGTTGATGGACATTTAGGCTCTTTCCATAATTTGGCTGTTGTTGAAAGTGCTGCGATAAACGTTGGGGTACAAGTGCCCCTATGCGTCAGCACTCCTGTATCCCTTGGGTAAATTCCTAGCAGTGCTATTGCTGGGTCATAGGGTAAATCTATTTTTAATTTTTTGAGGAATCTCCACACTGTTTTCCAGAGTGGCTGCACCAGTTCGCATTCCCACCAACGGTGCAAGAGGGTTCCCGTTTCTCCACATCCTCACCATCATCTATAGTCTCCTGATTTGTTCATTTTGGCCACTCTGACTGGTGTGAGGTGATATCTAAGTGTGGTTTTGATTTGCATTTCCCTGATGAGGAGTGACGTTGAGCATCTTTTCATGTACCTGTTGGCCATCTGGATGTCTTCTTTAGAGAAGTGTGTATTCATGTCTTCTGCCCATTTCTTCACTGGATTACTTGTTTTTCGGGTGTGGAGTTTGGTGAGCTCTTTATAGATTTTGGATACTGGCCCTTTGTCCGATATGTTATTTGCAAATATCTTCTCCCATTCCGTCGGTTGCCTTTTAGTTTTGTTGATTGTTTCCTTTGCTGTGCAGAAGATTTTTATCTTGATGAGGTCCCAATAGTTCATTTTTGTTTTTAATTCCCTTGCCTTTGGGGATGTGTCAAGTAAGAAATTGTTGAGGCTGAGTTCAGAGAGGTTTTTTCCTGCTTTCTCTTCCAGGGTTTTGATGGTTTCCTGTCTCACATTCAGGTCCTTCATACATTTTGAGTTTATTTTTGTGACTGGTGTAAGAAAGTGGTCCAGTTTCATTCTTCTGCATGTTTCTGTCCAGTTCCTCCAGCACCATTTGCTGAAGAGACTATCTTTTTTCCATTGGGTACTCTTTCCTGCTTTGTCAAAGATTAGTTGGCCATACTTTTGTGGGTCCAATTCTGGAGTCTCTATTCTATTCCATTATTGTTAAAATATCAATACTACCCAAAGCAATCTACACATTCAATGCAATCCCAATCAAAATTGCACCAGCATTCTTCTCGAAACTGGAACAAGCAATCCTAAAATTTGTATGGAACCACAAAAGACCCCGAATAGCCAAAGTAATATTGAAGAAGAAGACCAAAGCAGGAGGCATCACAATCCCAGACTTTAGCCTCTACTATAAAGCTGTAATCAAGACAGAATGGTATTGGCACAAAACGGACACACAGACCAATGGAATAGAATAGAGACTCAAATTGTTTTTAAATGCACATTCCTGGACTACATTTCAAATGTGAGCAATCAAAATCCCTGATGGCTGGACCCAGGAATCTGCAGTTGAAAGAGCTCCCCGGAGTAATTCTGATCTACTTAAGTTTGGAGATCAGTGGTCTAATTGATTAAGTAGAAATGTACAGGTGAAAAATTTCTTCTAAACGAGCAGATAGGGCATAGTACATATTCTGTTGGCCTTAGCACTTATTAGGTAAGATATCTCATATAAAACTGGGGGTGGAGGGAGGGGTGAAAAGGGATCAGGTATGGAATTCTGCCCATTTTCAATCAGAACCTCAAAGCACCTCAAGTCTTCCAGTCCTTCCATGGGGGGATACGGTCCCTTGGATAAATGCATGAAACGTATATGTCCCCTCTTCTTGAATCTGCACTGGGTCTATGCATGACTGTTCTTACATCAGAGCCCAGACTTCAGGGCCTAGCAGCTTCTGTTTCCTTCCTCTTAGACTCTGGAGCTGCCAAGAAGTCCCTGCTAGGCTACTGGAGAGAGAGGCCCAGCGGAGAAGCTCCAAAGTGAAGTGACTGGCAGCATCCCAAAGGAATGGACTTATTCGTCACCTTGCTGCCCCTCCTGTAATCTTCTTTCTCAGCTGATGCTAACACTATTCACCCAGCGATCCCCACTAGAAACAGAGTGGTACCAATGCCTTCCTTCCTCTCTCATTTACTCCTCTTCCTCTACCTACCGCCCTCTACCTGCCCCCAGTCAAATCCAACTCTGCCAGCTTAATGATATTGCCCCTACCTGTCCCTTCCTGTCTGACATTCTTTCGTTATCCTGGTTCAAGTTTCAGTTACAACTTACATGTGCTACTGTGATAACCTATTAGTGGTTTACCTCCACGAATGCATTCTTCACAAAACCACCAGAGTTATAGAAAATAAAAATCTGATCAGATCACTCTCTTGCTTGCTTAAAATCTGCTTCATCCACAACAGGGGTTCTCAAATGGTAGTTCCCAGACCAGCAACATCGGCGTCATTTGGGAACTTGTGAGAAATGCAAATGATAGGTCTGCTAACCTCAGACCAACCGAAATCAGAAACTCTGAGGGAGGAGGGCCCCGTGTCTGCATTTTAGCCAGTCCCACAGGCGATTCTGATGCACAGTGAGGGATGGGAACCACTAATTTACCGTATTAAACCAATCTTCTTCATTTGATATACGCAGTCCTCCCTGATCCAGTCTAGGTCCAAATGCTTTAGGCTTCTTTGTATCCATTTTATGATTTGTACTTGACATCTAAAGAATGGAGAAATAGTAGTTATTTTCTGGTGTAGGAGCTCATCTCCAAAACTGTCCTCCTACAATCCCAGCCTCCTTTTTTCTAGCCCTTTGTAGCTCGTCCATGTAACCAGTAGGATGTTGTGGCACTGATGGCATGAAGCACAAGGCAGGGAAACAGGGAGTGGGTAGTCGAAGAACGTAGTTGTAAATAATAGCTATGACCACATGACCAGTTTCAGAACTGTGGACTACAACTGCCATGAGTATTTCTCCCTTATTTTGTTATGAGTGTGTGTATGCTATATATATGCACACACTAAGCTAATATCTTTATATCCTTTCCTCTCTTATCCCTTTGTCATGTAACATAAGATGCACTTACTTCATGTCATAGTATTTAAGAATTGTTAACTTTACATCACGATATTCAAATTACACGATATCAAGAACAGTAAACGTCATGTAAGGACTCTGCATCCTCACCTGGGGAAAGGGTCAGTGAGTTATCGATAGTTATACACAGGACAGTTGTGCCATGTTAGGCGGGAGCGTGACCTTGTCATTGTCTTAGGAGATTAAGCATAGTTTAAGAAGATACGTATGGGTGCCAAGTTGACAAGGTGGATTTGCGATGCTTAACTTTATGCGTCAACCGGTCTGGGTAAAGTTGGGCCTCATCCAAACAGTGGAAGGCCTTGACAGAACACGATGCTGACCTCCCTCAAGCAAGAGGAAATTTTGCCAGCAGACAACCTTCAGACCCGAACCACATTATCAGCCATTTCCTGGTTCTCCAGGCTGATAACCCATCCTTGTAGATTTTGAACTTGCCAGCCTCTGTAATTGCATGAGTCAATTTCTTAAATCTCTTTCTTCATATATACACATTCTATTGGTTTGTTCTCTGGAGAACTCTAATACATGGCCACACAAATTTATACCCTGTCCCACGTGCTTTTCTTGTAATGAAGTGTTGCCACTCATACTTCAAATGCTACTATCTAGAATCCCCTTGAACCTGGACAGACCTTTGTAAGTGCCCCAATTAACAGAATGGGGAGGAAGGGATACTGCTCGACTTCGGGAGCTTGGTCATTAAGGATTACCTGGTCCTTGGGATGCTGCCTTTGGAATAGAACCATTATGTTGTGAGGAAGTCCACATGGAGAGGCCACCGCTGGCCAACAGCCCCAGCCAGGGCGTCAGTGACATGAGAGCATCAATCAGGGTGTGTGAGTGAAGGAACCTTCAAGTGATCCCAACACCTACTCTTTGAGTCTCTCAGTTGAGTCGACAGATATTGAAGAACAGAGGTAAGTCCTTCCTGCTGTGCCCTGCACAGGCTTCTCACCCACACAATCTATGAGCATCGTAAATGGATATTTTATGCCACCACATTTTGGAGTAACTCGTTATGCAGCCAAAGTAGCTGGAACATCACTATTCAGAGCTGTGCTTGAAGCAGCCTCCATGAATTCCCAGTCCCATTATTGTAACATCATAGGAACCTATGTCCAGGTAGTATGAATTTCCATATTCAGAACTATTCTCTCCAGGCATTTTGAAGAATTCTTGGCCATCTTTCTTATTGGCCCTGCGTTTTGTTTTTTCAGTATAGAAAGTTGTGTTGTTTCAGCCAAGTTTAAATAAAAATCACAGACCTTATTAACAAGAAAACCTGTGATCGGTTTCAGAGACAGGAAGGAGGTACACGGAAGTGAGGACACTAGGAAGGAGGCTAAGAAAGCAAGCCTGAAGCCTGTGTGCAGACGCAAGGACGGCTCTCTTCCGTAGGTAATGGAACTCAGGGGTCCTAGCAGATTCTGGGCAGCTGGATTCAGAACATTTTTCTGGTGCATAGTCTGTTCTTAAACACCCACAACCTCCAGGCCATGTTCTCTTGCTCAGGCTCCAAGTACAGCGCTATCTCCCCAAGAGCCACCGGCATCACTCACCGGGGCTGATGAGCACTCAAGATGGCGGGCGTGGGAGAGAGAGTAACATTCATGCCTGCCGGCCAGTCAGCACCCAACCATAAATCATGTCCTTGCCTGGCTTGCTTATAATGAGACCGACACAGTTAGTGAGATCTCTTTTTCTGTTTTACGGTCCCTCTGAAACTCATCTGGGTTGTCCTTTGTCTCCCTCTCCTCATATATCTGGAGTGATGGACTTTATGGCCACTTCTTCAGGGGATAGAGAATTATAGATCTCTGGATTTATGTCTGTTTGCCAGGCCCCCTCTGGTCTCTGCACCATAAGGTGAATGCTGGGGCAGCGAGAATGATGTTGCATTCTAATAGATCTGGACCAGTTTCTGACAGCTTATTTTGACAAAAGCATAAAAATTCAATGATTGTTGCTTGGCTTAGAAGCTGCAGGAAATTCAGAAGGAAAAAAAAGAGGATGTTTAAATGTGAAACTCCCTCTCTCCAAACTGCTTTCTGAGTCAGGAAAATTGAGAAAAACCAGGTAAGCTAAGCCAACAAATTTAATGACAACAATGGCTGGTCTAGAAGGAACATGATTTATCCCAGAGGATGCTGTAAAAACATACTGTTTCCTGATTTTGAGGGATTACCACCTGCTACGTGAACAAATCAGAGGTCTGTTAGGGAAGCAAGGGGCGGGGGGTGGTAGCTGTCCTCGAAGATGGCCCCCAAATGATCCTTATCTAACTAGTATTCACACCTCTGTGTGTTTCTACACTGAATAGGCCTTTGTGACCAATAAGCTATTGCAGAAGTGACTGTGTGGTTTTGATGGCTAGCCCATGAAAGATATCACTCACTCTGCCTTGTTCTCTAGGACCACTTGTTCTGGTGACAAGGGAGTGAGGTTGGCGGGGTACCAGCAGCCATATCATGAGAACTTTCCAGCAGCTGAGGAAGAGGTCTATGTGGAGAAGAACAGAAGCCTCCTGCTAACTGCCACACAGTCATGACAGCAAGCCACCTTTATAAGCTGAGCCTCCCTCCCTAGCCCCAGATGACGGCAGTCCCGGCCAGCAGACCGACTTCAACAGCCTGAATGACTCCCAGTGGAAGTACTCAGCCATGCTGCTCCTGAAGTCCTGTCCCACAGAGACTGTGAGTGACAATAAATGTTTACTGGTTTAAGTCACTAGATTGTGGGGCAATTTGGTTTGCAGCAAGAGATACCTAACGGGGATATATAAATTGGGATTAGCTTTGGCCGTGTGGGACAAAGAACCCAAAACAAACAAGATAGATGTTTATTTCTCCCCCATGTAAGAAATCGAGAGTCACAGTTTTGGCTAGTATGGTGCTCCTCACTAGGAACCCAAGCTACTTCTCTCCTTTTGTCCTGCCATACTCCGTATATGGCTCTCTTTTCGTGGTTCAGTATGGCTGCTCAAACTCCAGGCCAGCCAACAGGAACGAGGAGGAGGAAGAAGGATCTATGACCTCCCTTAAGGACGCGTTTGCGTATATGCCATTGGCCAGAACACAGGCCAGTCCCAGGGAGGCTGGGAAGTCCTTATTCTGGGCAGCCAGATGTCCACCTAAGAGTCAGAAATTTAAGAAAAAAAAAAAAAGAAATAAACCTCAGGGCAAACTAGCAGTATTTGCTAGCTAGGGATTGGCGTTAAACAGGATTTGCTGCTAGGTGCTAGCTTAGCTAAGTCTCCGGAATAACCAGGAGTGTGCCAGGAAGATAGGTGTGGTTACGCCACTGATGTCCTCAAACTCTTTGCCAATTACTGCATCAAAAGAAGGGGCTTATTTCCCCTTTTTATGAGTCTAGGTTGGTCATGTGATTTGTGTTGACCAATAGAAGTTGACAAAAGTGACATTTACTATTTCCCAGGCCGATTTACGAAATATGCAACATCTGCTTTCTATTTTTAGAACACATCCTCTGGGAACCCCACTGGCACCTGAGAAGTCTTTCTTCCCTGGGACTTACTTTGCTGTGAGAAGATCCAAGCTGGCCTGTGGAGAGTCCATGTATGGGAGCACTGTGGCCTCACGCATGGCTGTGAAGTCTTCTCAGATCTTCCAGCCCAGCCAGACTCTAGCTGATGGCATGCGAGTGAATGACCCCAGGTCGTGCCATTGGAGCAGAAGGACCAGCCAGCTAAGCCTTGCCCTAACTCCTGACTCACAGAATCATAAGCAAATAAACTGGTTGTTGTATGAGTTTTGGAGTGGATGTTACACAGCAACAGATAACTGAAACTTAAAAGGAAAGGCTCTTCTAAGGAGAGGAAACAACATAAGAAAATACACAGCGGTAAGAGGCAATCTGGTGTATGCAAGGAATCCTACATAATTTATTACACTAGAGGGCGAAATGACCCCAGGTTAAAAGCCAGACGTAAGCAGGAGGCTGGGAATGGAGGGTTTGGTGTGTGGCATCCTAAGGAGAGTGGATCCGGGAGCCTTAACAACTATGAGCTGTATCAGAGGAAAGGGAGCTTCCTGGTGAAGGTTGGTCACATCAGGTTTACTGAGAGTGGGATTCAGGATCCAGAGCCAAGTACTCTAGAGTCCTCCCCTCTCCCTGGGGATGTGAAGGCAAACTCCCTGGGTAGCATTTGAAGAGGCAGAAGCTTGTGGTTTCTTGTGTGGAATGATGGGTGGGTTTGTATCGTATGAGGAAGGACTTGGGTTTATATACTGAATTTATCACCTTATCTGACCAACTTCTTTTACATTAAAATAACTTCTCTCCCTTACTGCTTCCTTCTTCTTGGAGGCTGGATCCTTGGGAACCAGGCAACTTGATTTACCTTCATCAAGAGCCAGAGTGGAGTCTGGGAGGGGGATGGGGGCCAATGAAAGGACAAAGTAAACTATCTGATCTGACTTCTATTTCCTAGCCTGGTTTCAGGGTCACTTCCTCCACCATGTACGACACATTTCATTCTTATTTTTGGTTGTAAGGAAATGACCATACATTCAAACATTGTTTTCGATGGTGCCTTCACGATCCAGGCCAAAATGTCTCCTCCTCCTTAGAGTCACTGTTGGTTGCTTATCGCTGTATTCTAGATCACTTGAAAAAAATTTCTGAAGGATTCATTACACGAAATCCATCCCGATGAATGCTTCATCTCCGTTCTTTTCTGTACCTGTTAGGAATGTGTTGGGCTGCAAACCAGAGAGAATTATCAGTGGCTTAACTACATAAGGCATTCTCAAACCACAAGAGGTCTAGAGGTAGACGGATCTGGGCTGGCAACTTGTATTACATTGTCACCAAGGATCCAATCTTCTCCCGTTTCATGTTTCAATAGCCACAGCACGAAGCTTCCATCTTCATGATGCATTGCCGCCTGTACAGGTCCCGTGTCCATGTGCCAGGAGGAAGAAGGTCACATGCCAGTCTGGATATTCTGTTTTAAAGAGTCCTTACGTGGGGTTTCCACTTACACCTTTCCAGGCGGAACTGGGGCTCATGGATCTCTCTCTCTCCAAAGGAGTCTGCAAACTGATTGTTTTGTTTTGTTTTTCCCAGTCTGTATAACACAGAAAGGGAAGGAGGAAGAGGACAGTGTATGGCTTTTGGGTGGCCAGTCTACAGAGTCCTTCCCTGGGCCCCTGCTCTTTATGCTGTCCATGAGAAAGACATTATTTCTCATGTCTGTCTTACTTGCAAAATCAACCACGTGTTTTCCCGTGGAGAAGAATAGCTTACTTGAAAACACACAGCACAATCTTTCTGGGTGCATGGGTAATGTAGTAACATTCCACCATAACATGATTAGCACGGTCACGTTACATAATACCCAAGTACATAGAATGTGGGGTTCTATGTAAGGTTATAGAAATAAATCCCCAGGGGGTGGGGGGCAGTCCCAGCTGGTAGTTTTAAATCCAGTGCAAACTTTACTAGGCTTAGCTGCAGTTTGGGGCCACCTAGTGGTGGCTGTCCTCCTGCCTAATTATCTCCTGGTAGCTGGATTTCTGGAAGTAGGCCGGGATTCTAGCACTGTTTCCTAACAGTAGGCCTCCATTTTATCAGATTGTTCTGGGAAGGGTAGACCAGCAGGATGCTGGACTGGGAGCACCCATCCTCTATTTCTTGGTTTAGTGAAGGAATTGCCTGCCACTTCTTTGCCTGACCTTGTACTTACCTGCCAAGGTGGGTAGCCAATCACATTTTATCCTAACTCACATTATTGAGGGTATTACCACACGCAAACACACACACGCACGATATTTATTAAAATGGTATATTAAATGAGATAAACTTGATAAGGCATAGGGAGAAAACATCATTCATCACCTGGAAACCCTCTCCATGGGCTCTTTTCCTGACCTAGGTAGATGCCTCTGGCATCTTCTAAAGCTTTTCTGGTTACTCTCAAATAATGAAAAGTTGTCTGGTTACTTTCATCACAATTGTAGCCTCATTTCTTTAATTAAACTATCAAGGCCAGGGGCACCTGGGTGGCTCAGTCGGTCAAGCATTTTGACTTCTGCTCAGGTCATGATCTCACGGTTTGTGAGTCTGAGCCCCGTGTCGGGCTCTGTGCTGACAGCTCAGAGCCTGGAGCCTGCTTCGGATTCGGTGTCTCCCTCTCTCTCTGCCCCTCCCCCACTCTCTCTCTCTCTCTCTTTCTCTCTCTCTCTCTCAAAAATAAATAAACATTAAACATATTTAACTATCAAGTCCAGTGTCATGATCAAAATTCACAACTTTAACCCAAATTATAGCTTCCTTCCTCCCCGGGTTGGCCATAGGGTGGAGTGTGGTCAGTCTCTGCTCTCCCCTCTCCCATTAGCTGTTGTTTCTGGTGTCTGGTGAGAGATAAAGTCATGCGTGGTGGGGAAGGTACCTACCTCCATCCGGCTGGTGTCATAGTGATCTGGTTCTGGTGCTTTCTGATTTTTTTTCTCTGAGGGGGTACTTTCTGCAGGTGTTTGGGAGATTCTTTTGCTGGTATCTTCCAGGTCTAACTCACATAAGGCAGGTGAGCTCTCTCTGGTTAGAAGACTAGTACAACAGGGTTCTTTGGGAGTCCCTCTGCTGTGTCTTTTAGCTTCTCCAGGCAGCTCTCTTGAGCACATTGCCTTTAAAGATAGCTTCAAGTCTGTTCCCAGAGGTCCGGTTAGCCCCTGGGAGAAAAATCTTATGTGTTTCTGCCTCAGGTGTTAGAAATGTGGCCCGCTCCCTCAGCAGCCTGGTCTTCCGCTTTGTCCTTTCCTGCCACATCTTCTCACAGCATGCCTTATGCTCCCCAAACCCCAGAGATGAAAAGGTCTCTGCGTAGTGCCCGGAAAAATACTTTCACTCTTGAGAGAGGAAAAATGCCATAGGGTGTCAACGGTTGTCTTCAGAGAGACCTTTTTTCTTATGCCTTCAATCCTCTCATACATATTAGGTAGGGAATGGCTAAAGGACCAAAAAGCAGATTTCAGATTTCCCTTTTGCAAATGCTGCATGATACGGGAACTTCTGTCTGTCTTTGGAATGTGGCATCTATTCAGAATTGCCACACTGCATAACTCTCAGGGGTATCATTTGTAGAAATGTATATAAAACGTATGACAGCATAGAATATAAGGGAAATGGTGCCCCCTGGAGGTGTGAAGCTGCAGGCCTGAATGTATTGTCCCTGGCTGTTGGAGCTTCAAGAGAATCCCGTTACATGTAACAGTAATAGAGCTAACACTTATATATTGTTACATGTGCTATGCTTTACCTACTTAATTATCCCAACAACCCTATAAGACAGGGACAATTATTCATGGATAGTTTACAGATGAGTAAACTGAAGCCCAGACTTGCTAAGGTTACATAGGTTACTCAAGGAAGTAGGGATCCTGAAGCTGGATGTCTAACTCCACCCATACATCTTGTCGTTCTGTGATCAGCTAAAGATGGTCCAGCATGCACCCTGGAGTTAAGCAGATGTGGCTCGGATCCCCTGCTGCCGTTTAGTAGCCGCAGGTGGCTTTACATGAGTTACTTAACTTCCCTGAATCTCTGTGTCCTCATCGAAGATACTGATACTTCCTGTGCGTAGAGGGAGGATTAAACATTGATCTACTTTTCCCATCTCTCTGCAAAGAGAAAGGAGTCAAAACTGTATGGAAGTCAAATAAACTTGATATCAGCAGTACTACATCAAACAGCAAAATGGACGTTGGGAAACCTAAATCAAAAGTATTACGTGAATGCCTACTGGGTGCAGACCCTCAGTGGTATAGGTTTTGCGGGCAATGAGCGCAGTGCATCCTTTCCATCATTCACACACCACAAGGCCCTGCTTTTTCAGAAGTCGGGGTGCTGAGTGAGGCAGCGGAGAGGGCAACGTCTTACCGCCTGATCATCCAGGACCATTGTGTGACCTTCAGCACATAACGTCTGCTTCCTCACATGTGGAAAAGTGGTCCTGATGACACATGGCATGCTCTAAACAACATAACTATTAGCGCGGCTAATGACGACGGGTCCTGGCTACCTACGAAGGCGAGGTCCGGCTGAACCTGGTCAACGCGCTGCGGGGTCCAGGCCTGGCCTTTCTTTCGGCCGGAACCGTTCTCCCCGGCCTGAGGTCCTACCCGGACTGGGAAAGCTGCAGGCCGAGGGCCGGAAGCGCGCGCTGCCAAGGCGAAGCGTGTCAGTGCGGAGGGAGGGAGAGCGAGCGGAGCCGCGCGGGACGGGGCGAAGATGGCGGCCTTTTCTGGTGCGTCTTTGAAGCGGGGGCTGGTGCAGGCGGCTCCCTCCACGCCGCGGCGCCGGCAAGCGGGCGGGAAGCCACTGGGGCGGTGGGGGCGATGGGGGCGGTGGGGACAAGTGCGGCGCGCTCCGGGAGGGAGCTGTCCGCAGCGGTCCCCGAACTGCGGGGGGACCAGTGGCGGCCTCCGCCTCGGTGTTGGCGAGTGCCTTTCTCTGCAGGTGCTGCCCGCCGGGCCTCCCCCTGCACCCTCTCGCCTTTCTCCCCCGCCGTCGGCCGGCCTGCCCGGGCACCCGCGGCAGCGAAAACGACGCGGCGGCGTAGCGCTGGGCCTCCGGCCTGTCGTACGTGGCAGTGGCGCTCGGGAGCCCTCTTCTGCCCGCGCCGGTTCCGGGCCTGGCCAGGCCGAGAAGCAGCGGGGCGTGGGGAAGGGTCAGTCGGAAATGCCCGCCCTGCCTCTGTCCAGTCTTTTCAGGCCTTCCTAAAACGAAAAGTGGCAGGCACACCTCTGATCATTTGTTGCCAAACGGTGCTGTAGCAACATTAACGTTCTATATTGAAGCATATTCGCAGACACACCAGCCCAGCATACATTTTGGAAACTCATTTGTTCTTAGTTCGCGGTACGATGCCCTCCTTTATTCCAAACAGTGATTTGAGGTGGCTGATCTAACCCCAAAGTTGTCGCTTTCCCGTCTTCTCTGTCCTCCTTTTTACATCCAGTTTTACGAAGCTGCCATAAGCCTTATGTATACCAAAGGTGGCGAATTTATGTAGCCATATACGTATCAAGTGAGGCCTACTGTCTTTTAATGCACTTAACCTATGAAGATGAGTTCAGATATAACAGAGTACTGTACTTTCTTCGGCTTACACCTACAAGAAGATTAGGAATTCCCCGCCTTTAGTCACGAGACGCGATTTCTGATTTGTTTTAGTTGCATCTTATAATAGGAGGCAAGGGGAAATGTACTTAGACTGGTACCAGTTTTTCTTCGCCCAACTCTCCTAGAATAAGATGTTAGTGCCAAGGTGCGCAGAGCAGTTTCAGATTGTCATTTTATTAGGTTCACTTCTTTGGGAGTCATGTGCAAATTTCAGTGATGTTAGGGTGAAGGACTAGAAGAGTGTGTGATATGAAATAAAGACAAGCAGGATTACAGAACATGAATATTCCTATTTTTCCCTTAAATATTTAAGTGTTACATTTATAGAAAACATGGTTTCGAAGCAAACATGCAGAGAACATGACCAGAATGAAACAAGAAGTTGTCCGGGGTTACCCGGCCCAGGTCATGATCTCAGGGTTGATGAGTTTGAGCCTCCTTATCCTGCTCTGTGCTGACGGTGTGGAGCCTGCCTGGGATTCTCCCCCTCACTCCCTCTGCCCCTCCCCTGCTCCCTCTTGCTCTCTCTCTCTCAAAAAGTAGATAAGCTAAAAAAAAAAAAAAAAAAGAAAGTTTGGAACTTGCTGAAAGCGGTCTCTGGTTACTACTTGTGTAACAATTTCACCAGCAGCCTCAGCTTGCAGTATACTCAGTGCAGCGTATTTAAGACCGTCTCCTTTTTTCTAGCAGTTTGCATTTTAGAGAGAATACAGCTAGACCCTAATGGGAACAATTCTTAGGAAGGTCTGCTTGGATATACAGCTTTAGATCTTGATTTCTTTTTTGATTTGTGGATTTTCCTGGGGAGATTTAGAGGTAGGAGAACCTTTTTTGGAAACGATTTTCCTACTTTCCCATGTCATTAGTACTTATATGAACTAGTTTACTATGTACTAAAATTTTAGTGTTCTACCTGTTTCGTTGTGTTACTTGCTAGGGTGATTCTTCTCACCTAATGCAAAGAAAAAGCAGTTTTCGCACTGGATATATTCAATTTATAGATTTATGCCATTTCACAATTATAAGAAATAAAAAAGTTCCCTTAAAAATTAAAAAAAAAAATTCAAATTGGTTATCCCTGGGGTTTAGGAATGTTTGAGTATTATTAAATTTTTCATAAGAATATATGTTTTTGTAATAGTAATAAAAGCTGCATTTTTGTAAATGGAGACTTAAAAATCACTTATTTGGAAGGGAGGTTTACACAATCCAACTAACTACTCCGTGTGTGCCAGCTACTACAGTTCATTTGAGAAATGACAAAATTCAATCAGAAATAACCCAGTCTATTCATTTAGGACTGGCTTCAAAGTGAATTATTTAAATATGAGAACAATTAAGAACAGTAGTTCTTCAGCTGTGATTTCTAAGTATCCAACTTTTCACAACTGGCCCCTCCCTTTTCAGTTAGTCGGAGTTTGATCCCGGCTGCCAATAAGCGTGGGCCTCTCTCTCCACTTGTCCGTTCACTTTTCTCAGGTCGCTGAGGCTAATCACATGGTTCTCAAATAGTGAAGGTGCATAACTTCCACATTATTTCTAGATGAAACAACCAAGATATCGGTCAAGATAGAACCTTCTCTCCAAGTCTGGTAGATTTTTCTTCACTAGCCCTGGGAAGGAAGGACTGGTGGCTACTGTGTATCAAGTGACGACCATGTATCACCTATTTTCATCTACAATCTTCTATAGCTCTACAACGCAGATACTAGCAGTCTGATTTTATGTGGAGAAAATAGGTGTATAGCTTTGCAAGCTGTAGAGCTTGCCAAGGTCACATTGCTAGTAAGTGAGAGTTTATTCGTGAACTCAAGTCTTTCTCCAAAACTATACTCTTTTAATGGTGCCGTACGCAGGAAGTGCTGAAGAACAGCTGTGCTTCAAAGCCTTTTCCCTGTTCTCTGAACAGTCCTTTTAAGAGCAGTATGGTTTCAATTTAGTGTGCTCAATTTCTTACAATTCATTTTTGTTTTCAGAGATGGGTGTTATGCCTGAGATTGCTCAAGCTGTAGAGGAGATGGATTGGCTGTAAGTACATAAAACTTAAATGCACCTGTGACAACAATGTTCAGTAATTTAAGGAGTTGCTAGAGATTCTATCAAAAATTTTCGAGTCTAGTTGGTAAGTAAGATTCAGTTTTTCTTAGGATTCTCTTATTCTCTAGAAAGCTTCCCTTTTATACTCTGATATATTTTTAGTTGGAAAAGATGGGTACTGTTTACCAAATAAAATTCTCTTTTAGATTGATAGTTTAGCATGACTTATTTAGCTTTTTTACTAACGAAAATTCTTCGAAATATGATTCTTTCAGGCTCCCAACTGATATCCAGGCTGAATCTATTCCACTGATCCTAGGAGGCGGTGATGTCCTTATGGTATGTTTACATTTGGTGAGGTCTTTCTGGGTTGAGGACACACAGTTCTGGGACTGTTTGTGACCACTTTAAGAGCTCCCCAGGCTTAGAAATGATACTTTCACCAAATTACTTTTATTCATACCGTATTCAAAGTACTGAGGTAGAAGTTGTAGGGAACACAAAGGTGGAACAGATATGCTCTACTCTTGAGAAGCTGAAACCCTGTGGCACAGTAAGACAGGTACACAGGTAAGTGTTGTACAAGAGGCTCTACTTGGGGTAAGTAGATTTTGGACAAGGGAAAACTGAAAGAGAAAACCTTATACGTAGAGAGCGTATCAACAAAAGCAGCGAGCAGGAGGATGCAGGAGTTGACCCCTGAGTAATTCAATTAGATGGTAGCATAAAATGTGTGTGTTGGGGGCGGGGTGTGTAAATTGAGGTAAGATGGGAAGTACATAGTGGGTCAAATTACTTGGGCTCTTTCTCAAGTATCATGTTAAAGAATTGATATTTGTTGGCAGTGGGGCTCATTGGACATTTTTAAGTGGGGATGTGTTACACAGTTGTAACCGCGTTTATGAAGACTGATTTGGTAGCAGCTTGTAGTATAGCTCAGAGTTTAGATACTCGTAGGATACTTCTGCAGTGATCTAGGTTAGAATGATGAGGGCTTGGATTTGAATGGTGGCAGTGGGAAAAGAATGGGAGAGCAGATTCTTGAGCGATGGGAGAGAAGTGACAAGATTGGCAATAGAGTTGACTGCAGAAGCCTGAGTCATCTGGAGGCACTGTGACAATAAAGGTAGCTAGTCAAGTCTTAAAGATTTCTACGCAGTATCATGTTAATTTGGCTTTTCTAATTGGCAACTTAAATGATAAAATCAACTTTTTTTTTTCCATTTAGGCTGCAGAAACAGGAAGTGGAAAAACTGGTGTAAGTAATGAACTTAAATTGATTTACTTTGTAAGAGTTTTGTTTTTTTTTTTAAGTTTATTTATTTATTTTGAGAGAGAGAGTGCGAGCTCACATGCACAAGAGCAGGGGAGGGGCAGAGAGAGAGGGAGAGAGAATCTCAAGCAGGCTCCATACTCCATGTGGCTCTCACGACTGTGAGATAATGACCTGAGCCGAAATCAAGACTGAGCCACCCAGGCACCCCTGTAAGAGTTAATTTTTAAAGTAAGTTTGAACAGTAGTTTCTGCTTTGAAGTATTTAATAAAACAACCTTTTCCAAAATGTAAGGAATTGAGGGGCACCTGGGTGGCTCAGTCGGTTGGGCTTGTGACTTTGGCACAAGTCATGAGTTCCGGCCTGCTTGGCGTGCTGTCTCCCTCTCTGTGCCCCTCCCCCACGCTCACGCTGTCTCTCAAAAATGAAAAAAACACTTAAAAAAATGTAAGGAATTGATTGCCACCGAGGGTGATATTCTTGTTGCCAGCTAATTCTGAAATAGGATCTACAAGAGTATACCTTTAAGAATAGTACAGTTTTAAACTGGTCTTGTATAAAGAGTTGTAGTATCTTCTGTATTTATACTTATTTCTGAATTTTAGTGCAACGGCTCTATAATAAACAGGCTGACAGTAGGGGTTGCTCTCCTGTTGGCCTGGACCAGAGAAGTAGTGTGTCAGCCTGGAAAGTAGTTTCCTGCTTTAGTTTAGGCTCATTATGCAGGTCCCCTTTGTGTATTGTTTTGGGCTATCAGCTGTCTCCTATTGCCTTCATTTAATCAACTCTCTTATTACCTTGCTCATGTTTTGGGTTTGGACAAATGAAATTAGAGTAGCAGTCTGGAATATGTAATTATTGAATGTGCATGCATAGCTTCTGTAATGTCTGTTGTCAAACTGTCATTAATATCTGAATGCTAATGTAGAGAACAATTGCTTCTTTGATAGGCTTTCAGTATTCCAGTTATCCAGATAGTTTATGAAACTCTGAAAGACCAACAGGAAGGCAAAAAAGGAAAAACAACAATTAAAACCGGTGCTTCAGGTAATTTTTGCATAGTAATATTTACCTTTTGCATAAAAATAGTAATTCTCATTCTTGGCATTGACAGATGGGAGGTCAGAGCGTGCATTTTTATTGTCGATATCTGAGGGGAGGCTCGGTAATGGCATTTGGTGCCTTGGAAACCAGGGATACTGAATGTCATTTACAGCATAAACAGTGAAAGATTGTCCCTCCTAGGGGCGCCTGGGTGGCTCAGTCGGTTAAGCATCAGACTTTGGCTCATGTCCTGGTTCGTGGGTTCGCGCCCTGCGTCAGGCTCTGTGCTGATAGCTCAGAGCCTGGAATCTGCTTCAGATTCTGTGTCTCCCTCTCTCTCTGCCCCTCCCCCACGCTCGCTCACTTGCTGTCTCTGTGTCCCCGAAAAATAAACATTAAAAAAAAGATTGTCTCCTAAAATACTAGTAGTGCTCTCTTTGAAAGAATAATACCCTTATGTCTAATATTAAAGATACGTTGGTGCAATATTTTACAAAGGTATTAAGGATTTTATTAAAAAAATTGATGGAGTAAAAATCCATGATGGTGGGAAGTATTGCCTTCCACAGGGAAAAGAGGCATGCATTTTCCCTTTAAGATAAGAAAGGGGTCCAGGAAGTTAAAATGTGAAGTGTAAATTTTAAACTCAGTTTTAGTCCCATTTACTTGGAGACTGGTCTTTTATTAGGATTTCGGGTCCTGTCTGTGCCATGAACAATCTTACATCAATTTCCTCATCTGTAAATTGTGTTGCTTTTGTTAAATGGTTCTGAATTCCATTCTACCTTGAATAATTTATGGTTTTGTTAATACTTTGACAAAATTTATTTTAAATTTTAAATTTAAATTTTAAATTTTTATTTGAAAAAATTTTATGTTTTAAGTCCTATTTGTTTCATGATACAAAACAGAATTGTGGCAAAATTGCAAGCTTAAGTGGCGTGAACTGGGTATATCAACATTTTTCTTCTCAGTAATTTAAAGATACAATGTTGCATAGTTCGTAGAATGAACTCATTTGTAGAGGAATTGCGAGGTAATGGATATGAAGTCTTTAGACTGTTGGCCTACTTGAAAGTAGTTTCAGAACTTGTAACAACAGTAAACCATCATTTATGAGAGATGGTGATACAGGAGCATGCTTCCAAAGGAGGATAACCAGAATGGTAGTAGTTTTGAATATCATGGCCTGTGAGAAATAAACAAATTAGATATTTATTGATTTAAAATATTTATTTATTTATTTAGAGAGAAAGCGCGCGAGTTGGGGAGAGGCAGAGTGAGAGGGGGAGAGAGACTCCCAAGCAGGCGCTGCCCTATCAGCATGGGAGCCTAGTCGGGTCTTGACACCTTAAACTGGGAGATCAAGAAACTAGATGTGTAAACATAGAGAAATAAGTAAAAAAAAAGTGTTGGGATAATTGTTAAATCATTGAAATCATTGAAGGGATCTGGAGAGAAAATAATTGTTCTAGAAAGGAGCAGGACTAATTAGAAATAACCTAATGAAGATTTCTGTGTAAATACTTACTAATTAACTTGGTTGAGCCCACAAAGAAAGAGAGAGCCTCAGGGGAAGTTACTTCTCCATCAGAGTGTTTAAGCAGACGATAGATATCATTTGACCACAAGTAATCTAGGAAAGATTTCTACATTGGTCAGGAAACTGGGCCTGAAAACATGTAGAGCTCTCTAGGTATTACAATTCTTTGGTTATCCATAGACTATTAAGGTGTTTTAGAAAAGGAAAATGCTGATCCCATGCAAGGGAGGAGGAAAAAAAAATTGTGACTTTTGAATGTGATATTGACTTAATTAAAATAAAGAACTTTTCTTTTAAAAATGATAGTGATGCTTAACTAGATTTTGATATGTTGGTCATTTATTTCCATTATGATTGTAATCAGGTTGTTTAGTTACCAAAAATTCATTTATCAGTGCCTTCATAGTTCTTACAGGGATCAGTGCCTTCTACTACAAAGTGCAGTGAAGGAAGTGAGGAGAAAAGGTTTTAGCCCAGAAGGCCCGTGATTATTGCCTTTGACCTGTTTCAGTTTTCACTTTCAATTTTGCCTTGAATAAAAACAGCAGAGCTTTTACTTGTATGTTGCAAATAATGTATAAAGCCATATTAAATCTAGAGGAATTAAGGTATGTAAAATATAAAATATTGGGCTTGTTTTTTAGAGAGTTTTCAATTTCATATGTTTGTAACTTATTTTTAGTGCTCAACAAATGGCAAATGAACCCATATGATAGAGGATCTGCTTTTGGTAAGTGGATAGATTTTTCCTGACCCAAATAGGAAACTTGGAAATTGCAAAAGATAGAGGTGTATTTGTTTAATATTTAAAGACATATGTGTAAGAGATACCACAGAAGAATGTCAATAGACAAAAACAAAAAAGTGCAGAAAGAACACTTGCAGTGTTGATGACAGATGCAGAAACCGTATAAAATGGCAAGGGGTCTCATGTAGATAACAAGTTACCTGTTTGGTAAGAAAGATAACCCGTAAAGAAAGTGGCTGAAGGATGTGAATCAGCAGTGCCCACGAGAGCAGATCCAAATGACAACAGTCGTTCAGAGACAATGTTTACAGATAGCAGGTAAGTGGAAATTAAAGTTGCAGTGAGGTATCGTTTTATACCCATTTGATTGGCAGCAGTCGAACAGAGTGATAACCAGCCTATCAAATTACTGCCTTTCTGGAAAGCAGTTTGGCATTGCTAGTTAAAAATATGTGTATACTTCTGGAAGGTCTAGCCCGTTGTAGTATGAGTGTCCGTATGTGAGGATATACACACAGAGCTGTTAGATGTGGCGTCACTTGTAAATGGTAAAAACTGACAAGAGGATGAAAGCCATTACTGCCCAGAGATTGGTTAACAAAGATTAGGGTGTATCCGAGGACCATCGTGTGGCCTTTATAGAGAATGAGGCAGAACTATAGTGTTGACTTGAAGAATTTTCGCCAGGCGTGGGTGAGAACCGAAGCAGGATACAAAGAAGTAGAGGGAGTGTGAGTAATCACGCCCCAAACAGACCCACAGAACATGTAAACTGCTGCTCTCCACCACGTGACTTCTAGTTTGTATAAAGTTTCTATCTGTATGCATGTGTAAAGAATTTTAAATGTAGAAATTTTAAGGATTTGCCATTGCTTAGATAACTTTTTAAAGAGTTCAAAGTTTTATGAAACATAGTACCCATACGAATAAGAATTTATACTTTGAATAAATAATTTAATTTCTGATGAGTGAAGTAAAATGTGTGATGAGATGCTTTCCTTGAGGGTTTGTTGTACGTTCAGGCAGGGAACTGGGGTCGTAAGCCTGAGCCGGGACAGAAGTTACAGTTTCTTTCCAGGACAAACGAAGGCTGTATGCTTTACTTAGAGCCAGTAAGCGCTGACAAGCACTGTGACTGCCCACGAGGTATAATACAGAGCATCGTTTAGTAGGGTCCTAATATTAGCAAATAACCACCGCAGGTTTATTTATTTGTGCTTTTCCCTGCTTTCTCTGCGGTTTCTGGATCCGTGGATTGGGGAACGAGCCAGAGATAGTTGCCGTCTTCCTTTTAGTGTCGTATTTGCTCAAGCTCTAGTTTAAGCGTCAAGTCAGAGCAATAGGTATTGATGAGTGAGTGCTGCATCACCTCGTAGTGTCCATTTCTTTAAAAGACTCTAGACAAGGGTTGTCTGAACACATTTGTGTTGGTGATGCAGCTGAGTTCTCGGTGTGAGTGAGATTAGGTGCCGTGGTGACTCCTTTCCAGACTTGATGCAGTAAAGTCTCATCTGAGTTAATAGATGACAGTGTAGATAGCAGTAGAGAAACTAGTCCGCCACATGGCCAGGGCCTTCCAGGGGATGAATAAGGGTGATTACCTGTAGGGAAGATCTTGTTACTCAGGATCAGTAAGTCTCAGCGTCTGGAACATTGCAACAAGTGAAAGAATTATTTTATTGATGAGACTGAATGCTTAATTTATATAATTGTACTGACATTTTTTTTGTGTGTCTTTCTCAAATCCAGCAATTGGGTCAGATGGTCTTTGTTGTCAAAGCAGAGAAGTGAAGGAGTGGCACGGATGCAGAGCCACTAAAGGGTTGACGAAAGGTATTTAAATAGCATTTGTACTTGTCTCAGCTTGTGCAGTAATGTATTAATACATGAGCTTGCTTTCTGTAGCTTTAAGTAAGGATCTGAGAAGATTTCTAATGTTACAAAAAGACCGTTCTTCATTTGGAACATACAAGTTGTAATTCAGAAACAATGGGAAAGTGGCTACATGGCAAATGAATGCTAGGTGTGTATAAATCTCGGAGTATTTGCCCTTACAGGAAAGCACTACTATGAAGTATCCTGTCATGACCAAGGATTGTGCAGGGTTGGCTGGTCTTCCATGCAGGCTTCCTTAGACCTAGGTAAGCATTTGTAAGATAAACTGAATTTACGGATTTATATTTGTGGATTGTTGACATTTATTACAGTGGGGAGCAAAATAAATAAGCATAACATAACCATATAAAGTTTATATTTTAGAAACTTGGAAATAAATGTATGTATACTCACTGTGTTCCAAAAGGATTTGAAGTGTTCAGAAGTACATACTGTAACAGTATAAAATGAGGAGGAACAAAGTTAAGAAAAAGAGTAAAGTCAGTATGAATAAATATGTACCACACAGTGTAGCATAGATGCTTCAAGTTATTGTAGATTTGTGAACTTCTTTTATGGGTGGAGTGTTTAGTTTTACGTTTGCTCTTAACCAATAAATAACATATATTTTAAAATCTAGGTACTGACAAGTTTGGATTTGGCTTTGGTGGAACAGGAAAGAAATCCCATAATAAACAGTTTGATAATTATGGAGAGGTAAGTTGTATTCTCGACCTAATCGTGGCATTACTAAGTTCTCTTGCGTACTTACTTGATCACTTGTGACATGACTGAGGATATAAAAGTGACTCTCAGATTCAAGTGGATTTTCTGAATGTTTTCCACAGAAAGTTCAGATTTGGACTTCAGTGAAGAAATGTTATAAAATGAGCTAAATATTTTTCCCTGTGGCCATTTATTAGCCTTTCCAAATATACTACTTTGTTTTGTTTTCATCCATTTTGATTTTGGCTTTGACTTGAATGCATTATGTTCTTCTCATTTCTTGTTTTTGATCATGAAAATCTAATCATGAATCTAAATGTAGTTTTTAATGTGGATGAGCCTGAGTATCCTGTTGATTCTAAAAAGCCTGTCAAGATGCCTCTGCTGTTACATATGATATGCTGTAATAGGCATTTTTGTTTGTTTTGTTTTTAAAGATTTTATTTTTAAGTAATCTCTATCCCCAACATGGGACCCAAACTCACGACCTCAAGATCAAGAGTCGCACGCTCCACTGACTGAGCCAGTCAGGCACCCGAAATAATAGCAGTTTTAAACACCTACATTAGGGCCTCAAGGAATTATTTTAAAGAACTGACGTGTACTTTTGATGTAGCTGTATGTGAACTTGTAACTTTATGATTTTGCTTTCTGTTAACAGCACTTGACTTTGTGCTTTTCTAGGAATTCACTATGCATGATACCATTGGATGTTACCTAGATATAGATAAAGGGCATGTCAAGTTCTCCAAAAATGGTGAGCTTTCTGTGGATTATCTTATTAGAGAAAATACATAACAAATATTTATAACTTACAATTCCCTTACCCTCTTCTTCATTTCTCCCTCCCTGTCTTACCTTTGAACCAATACTTACTGAGCATTTCCTGTATGCCAGGCACACCGGTAGGTGCTAAAGATGAGTAGAAGATGGAATAGACAAACACGTTTAGTCTTGTGGGGCTTACCTACCGGTGGGGAGAGACAGAGGCATAATGTGCCAGGTGGGAACGAGTGCCCCGAAGGAGATTGTAAGCAGGGTAAGGGGATGGAGGGTGATAGCAGTCTAGGGCTGTGCTACTTTCACAGGGTTGTCAGAAAAGCCTTCTCTGATAAGGTGACATCTGAGTAGCCATCCGAACGAGTCGGGTGGTGAGCTGTGCAAAAATCTTCCAAGTGTTTCAAGCAGAGGGAACAGTAAACGCAAAGGTCTTGGGAGGAAAGTGTGCTTGAGGTATTTGAGTAACAGCGAGGAGGCCAATGGGGCTGGAGAACACTGGGCGTGGAGAGGGGTGGTAGAATGTTAGGTCAGTTGAGGTAGTGAGGCCAGGCCATGTAGGATAGGGCCTTATAGGCCATGATACAAACTTTCTGAGTGAGATTGGAAGCCTGATTGGTTTTGAGTAGAGAATTGGCATCTTTAACCATATCATTATGGCTTCTGTGTTAAAAACAGAGTGGTGAGGGTGGTGGCAGTAGATAGGGAGCCATTTGGATGCTGGGGTTTCTATTTGGGGTGTATTAAATTGGAGGTACTTCCTACACATCTAAGTGGTAAAGCCAAGTAACTGGTTAAGTGTGTAAGTCAGGAGGTCAGGGTTGGAGATACATCTTTGGGAGACATTGGCTTAATGATGAATTTAAAGCTGGAAGACTGGATGAGATCCCTTAGGGAAGGAGAATAGATGAGGAATAGGAGAGATCTGAGGCCTGGGGTGTTCCTTTGGTTAGAGGTGGGCAGATGGAGGAGAATGCAGCAGAGGCGAATGAGGAGAAGAGCCAGCAGGAGAAGCAAGAGCGGTTGAGGTCCTGCGGTCCAGGTGAGGAAAGTATTTGAAGGAGGAGGGAATAGTCAGATTGTGTCCAGTGCTGCTGATGGGTGTAACCTGGGAAGGTGACGGATGAGATTTGCCACGGGGTTTGGCAAGAAGGTATCACTGATGAGCTTGAGAAGGACCTCTTTTAGTGAGCATGATGGGTGAGTTGGGGGAGCCTGATGGGGAATCACTTGAATAGAGAATGAGATGAAATGAAGTGACATGGTGAAAATGGAGATCAGGGAGTTTTGCTACAGAAGAGAAAGAAAATAGAAGGTGAATGGAGGAAGATGTGGATTCAAGGAGGTTGTCTGTGTTTTAATATGGGAGCTATTACAGCGTGCTTGTATGCCATGGAAAGTCTGGTTGAAGCGTCTAATGGAAGTGATCCAGTAGGTAGGGAATGTTTAGAAATGTAGGGGGCAGAAAGGGCACTTCTAGGAGTAAAGTAAAAAAGTGAAAGGTCTGGCATCGGGCAGGACAATTTATCCATGGGAACAGGACACGAAAGCATGAATGCAGTTGGGTTGATAGTGGTGATGGTGCGAGTGTGGGGAGGTTCTTTTCTGATAGTTTTGGTTTCTCTCTCTTTTTAAGGAAAAGACCTTGGTCTGGCATTTGAAATACCACCACATATGAAGAACCAAGCCCTCTTTCCTGCTTGTGTTTTGAAGGTAATTAGAAAAATGTTGCTATGATTCTAAGCTACTCTGATCTTCACTATTTTGTATTAGTTAGTGTGCTAGTAGGTTAAGAATTTTCCTTTTCTTTTTCAATGCTAGAATGCTGAACTAAAATTTAACTTCGGTGAAGAAGAATTTAAGTTTCCACCAAAAGATGGTTTTGTTGCTCTTTCCAAGGCAGCGGATGGTTATGTTGTCAAATCACAGCACACAGGTATTGCCCCTGAGAGGGTAGCAATTTCAGGAATGGGGTACTGGCAAAAACTCCAGTAAGGAGGCTTCTCGTAGTGAGTTCCGTATGCTCCCTTTGCTGGTTTAGTCACACATCTTTACGTACCATGTCAGTAAAATCCAGTTTCAGAACCCAATTCATAAACTCTTGAGTATTCAGTGTCAGCGTAGGCCTTTTGGGGAACCTGATCATGATGATGATGTCTAGTGTCTCCGAACTTGTGTGTATTCAGTGCCATGGGCACCGTGTCAAGTGCTTTACATGGATCGGTGTTCACTACCCTGTAAGGTAGCACTCTTCCCACCGTACAGACAAAGACCTCGAGGAGCAGGGACTTGACGTAACTTGCCCAAGGTCACACACAGCAAGTGGGAGAACTGAATTTAAACCCAAGCAGTTCGAGCCCAGAGCTCGTGCTCTTACCCACTGTATTATTTAAAGTAAGTACATTTCATAGCTTGTTTACTTTATCACAAAATATATAATCAATTGCATCTATTGCAGGTAAATTTAAAGAAGCCACAGTTCATTTTAGGAATCTTAGCTTTATTTTGTTTTATGACCACCTCCTATACTTTTCGACAGTTATTGAAAATTCCGATATTGGAATGTTTGCGCTGGTGCTTTACAAGTAAAAGTATTGAGGTGTGATTTGAACGTGTTCCAATCGTTTCTGTTTTCTTAAGGTAATGCGCAGGTGGCACAAACAAAGTTTCTCCCCAATGCTCCGAAAGCTCTCATCGTCGAGCCCTCCCGAGAGTTAGCTGAACAAACTTTGAATAACGTCAAGCAGTTTAAGAAATATATTGATAATCCTAAATTAAGGTAAAGCTTCCTTTTGCGCTCACATGCCTGTTGTTTTTAGGTTTGAGGTATTTTGGAAGAAGAGTGAGATAGAAAAAAAAAAATGAGGTAGAAATTCAGTATGCATTTGAATGCACAGGTGGGAGTGTGTAACGATTTAACTTTGATACATAGTAGCAATTATTTTTTTCTCTTTGAACATTTTTATTACACAAAATAATGTTCTGAATGTACACCACTTAGTTTTGTAAGTTTCTTCCAGTATGTTTACATACTATATAAACATTAGGCAAATAATACTGGACCATTTCTCCATGCTCAAAATGTTTAATTTTCATTCATCCCTAAAATTTTATGAACATCCCGAGTATTACATTTTATTTCTGATCCTGAGTGTGTGGTTATTTAGCATCCCATGTTATTTCATTATTTTTGTTTTTTTTTTAACTTGTCTTATTTTTTTATTTTTTTAAATTTACATCCAAATTAGTTAGCATATAGTGCAACAATGATTTCAGGAGTAGATTTCTCAGTGCCCCTTACCCATTTACCCATCCCCCCTCCCACCTCCAGTAACCCTCTGTTCTCTGTGTTTAAGAGTCTCTTATGTTCTATCCCCCTCCCTGTTTTTATGTTATTTTGGCTTCCCTTCCCTTATGTTCATCTGTTTTGTATCTTTAAGTCCTCATATGAGTGAAGTCATGATATTTGCCTTTCTCTGACTAATTTTGCTTAGCATAATACCCTCCAGTTCCATCCACGTAGTTGTAAATGGCAAGATTTCATTCTTTTTGATTGCCGAGTAATACCCCATAATATATATGTACATATATACATAAGTTTATGTATATAAGTTTATGTATATATATATATAACATACACATATATGCATGTGTATATACATACATATACATATGTGTATATGTATATGTATGTATATACATATATGTGTATGTGTATATATATATACATATATGTATATACATACTTGTTCATATACAAACTTATGTATATATATATATATGTATATATGTATATATACCACATCTTCTTTATCCATTCGTCCATCGACGGACATTTGGACTCTTTCCATACTTTGGCTGTTGTTGATAGTGCTGCTGTATACATGGGGGTGCATGTACCCCTTCGAAACAGCACACCTGTATCCCTTGGGTAAATGCCTAGTAGTGCAGTTGCTGGGTCTTAGGGTAGTTCTATTTTTAGTTTTTTGAGGAACCTCCATGCTGTTTTCCAGAGTGGCTGCACCAGCTTGCACTCCCAGCAATTATTTTTTATATAAAACTCCTGTTTGATAAGTTCAATAGAAAGTAAATTGGGGGTGCCTGGGTGGCTCAGTCAGTTGAGCATCGAGTGTCCAGCTTCGGCTTAGGTCACGATCTCACGGTTTGTGAGTTTGAGCCCCACGTTGGGCTCTGTGCTGACAGATCAGAGCCTGGAGCCTGTTTCAGATTCTGTGTCTCCCTTCTCTCTCTGCTCCTCCCCTGCTCGTGCTCTGTGTCTCTCTCTCTCAAAAATAAATAAATAAACATAAAAAAAAAAAAAAAGTAGATTGAGATTTTGCTCTTCCATGAAGTGTCATGGTTTGCAAAACAATATCAGAATAAAAATTAAATTTTTAAAAAATGTTTATATATTTTGAGAGAGAGAGCGGGCAGAGAGAGAGGGAGAGAGAAAGAGAGAAAATCTCCAGTAGGCTCCATGCTCAGTGCAGAGCCTGATGTGGGGCTCCCTCCCACATCCCTGGGATCATGACCCGAGCTGAAATCCAGAGTTGGACGCTTAACTGGCTGAGCCACCCAGGTGCCCTACACACTTTTTTAAGGGAACGTTTCATTCGGTGCTAGGATGCGTCACTTCATTTGCATAGAAGGTGTATCACTATTTCTGGCATGTTGGTAAACAGCTTGGGGCGGCTGAGTCCAGCCTGTCTCCCGGGGATGAGAACTTTCCATTGGGGATGAGAACTTTCCATTCGGGCCCTCGGACCGCTCCCTCTCCAGGCAGAAGGCACTTCCTTCCAAGACAGCTTGGTGTCAGGAGCATAATAATGAGAAAGTTTTTGCATTCCCAGAATTAAGTGTGGGAATGTGGGGATGGTGTGAAGGGGAGAGAAACAGCAGAACAAGTTGGGTAAAATGCCTTAGGGATGAGGTCAGGGGACACAACCAGGGTACCTGCTTCGTGTAAGGGACTTGGAATTTGTAAGAGAGTGCTTTTGGAAGAAGTAAAATGCTATTGTGAATTGATTTTTGTGCTACAATTAGGTGTAAAGGTTAACATGCCTATGGACAAGGACTGGAAGGGAAGATGACTGGTAAAATCAGTTTGTTTATTAAGATGGTAAAATTGTGAGAATACTCATTAGTATTCTGTGTAAACGAGGCTTCCTTGAAAACCTGGCTCAAGTTCCCGTCTGTGAAACTAACCGAATCGTACCAGCCCAGTCCTTTTCTCCTTCCTTAGATACCACTGACTGTAAGCCTTGCCTTAACCCTTACACACGGTCATGTGCTAGCGGTCCTTGTTTTAAATATGCACGGTGTTGCTCATCCTCGCTTGCTAGTTTTACACTGCTTAAGGCAGGGGCTGTTCTTTTATATTCCTCAAGCCTACAGTGCTCTGCACACCAGCATAGATTGGTGTGTGTGTGTGGGTATCTTCTGCTAAATTTATAGGGATCAATATATCTGATTGGGATTATGGATAAGAGTCAAGCATTGTAGGAGATGAAATGATGCATCTAGGACCATAGTTTCCAAACCTGGGAACTTTGGGGCCTTATTTTAACGATACGGATAGATTTGTTGGTCCTCTCCTGAATGCACGGAGTCAGGATTTCCAGGGAAGAGGAATTAGAACTTTTTTGTTTTCTTGAGGAAGAATGGCAGCTCCTCTGGGTGATCCTTTTAGAGACCTTCTGGCATCTGGTGTTATCAGACTTAGGAACATAATGGCTCTAATGTAGTAGGTAGGGAATATGCCAAGGTCATGCACGTTCATAGGCTAGAAGTCTCTTTGTGTTGTTTGTTTTTACTGCCTGAATTGCTCAAGTTGCAGATAGGAAACCATAAAGCCAATCTTTAATCAGCCATAGAATTATAAGACTCTGTTAAGGTCACCTACTTGCTTTTTTTTTTTTTTTTTTTAGCTGTTTAGGGAATAAGTTTATTACTGTCTTTACCTGAAAAATCTTTGTAGCAAATTGTGGTTTTGGTTTATTGGCTCTCAGCAGCCCTCTCCTGAGCTCTTAAGGAAGCTTGCTTCTTCTGAGCTACCTGATCTTTGTTCCAGGCAAGAGACATTTTGGGATGGCTCCACCTCTCTTTTTAACTTTCTTAGGCTTCTTCTCATAGATTGGATTCTCTTGGGTAGCACTGTGAGCTGTCTTACACATCTTCTCCATCATATCTGGAGTTATATTGTTCTTCGGTGTCCAGAAAATTGCTTCTCATAAGTATCTTCATCTTCTTCCACTAGTAACACATACCGTCTGCCATGTTCTGACCTATGATGTGCTTCTCATGTCCTTCTGCACTGAATTCCTTGCTCTCTGAATCATAATCAGGGAATCGTTTGGTACTGTGAGGAATAGACAAGCCTCCATCCACAGCTCCCTTGGGGGCCCCCAGAGCTTTATCTCCAGTAGTAGTTCTGGCAAGCCCTTTATCCAGATAGCAGGCGAAGGTACCGTGTTGAGCATCAATGCTTTCCACATTGTGTTCATCTCTGTCACCTCCACTTGGCCTTCGTAGATCTTATCCATGTCAAACCTGTTGACAAGCCTGCAGGCCAGCAGCGGGCCGGTACGGTATGCTTAATTTCTCAGGCCAGCCTTCACACCATGCTTTGGGAGTTTGTGAACATGAGCTGCACAAACTATCACGTCTCCTTCTGTTAGGGCACAGGCAATCTGACAAATGGTATCCCTGTTGGTTACATGAGCTATCATCCTGTATTTAGGTGTGTTATATTTACTCTTATCCCAAGTTTCCAAGTGTTTCCAAGCATAGTTATCAGTTTTACCCTCTCATCATCTTCTAAATTTCACTTGGTATCTCTTGAGGTAAGCCTTATTCTTGACAACCTTAACAAATTTCATCCTGCAGAACAGAGACCCTGTCATTTATTTCCTTAATGTTTTCTAGTCTTTTTTAAAAGATTGATCAAATAAGAATAAAATAAAGATGGTTGGTCGATACTTCTGATTGAAAGTTATCTGGCTGCATCAGAAAGTAATTTTGTCTGCTTTGTAAAAAGACAGTCGTGGGGCACCTGGGTGGCTCAATCAGTTGAGCACCCGACTCTTGATTTCGGCTCAGGTCATGATCTCACGGTTCGTGTGCTCTAGCCCCATTTCGGGCCCTGTGCTGAGGATGTGGAACCTGCATGGGATTCTCTCTCCCTCTCTCTCTGCCCCTGCCCCTGCCCCAGGCCCACACTTGTGTGTGTGCATATATGCGCGCGCTCTCTCTCTCTCTCTCTCTCTCTCTCTCAAAAGTTAATAAATATTTAAACAAAAAACACTGTCTTTTTGCAAATAGCTTTAGTGAGATCTAATTCACATATACAATCCATTGCTTAAAGTGTACAGATTGCTTTTAGTTTTTATTCTATTCACAGAGATGTGCAGCTGTCACCAAAACCAATTTTTAAACCTTTCATGACACTCAAAAGAAGCACTGTACCCATTGACAGCCATTCCATGTCCTCATAACCTTCCCATCCCTGGGCAACCCCTGGTTCATTTTCTGACTATAGATTTGCCTTTTTTGGACATTTTACATGAATGGAATTGGATGGTATGTGCTCATTTCTGACCGGCTTTTCTCACTTAGCGTAATGTTTTCAGGATTTGTTCACGATGCAGCATGTATCAGTGCTTAGTTCTTTTTTATTGCCCCAAAGTATCCCGTTAGATGCATGTGCCACATTTTTGTTTATTCATTTGTTGGCTGATGGACATTTGGGTTGTTACCACTTTTTGGCTACTGTGCTGTGAACATTAGTATACAGGTTTTTGTGTGGACGTCATTTTATTTCTCCCGGATCTGTACGTAGGAGTGGACTTTCTGGATCACATAGTAGCCTCACGTTTGATGTTTTCAGGAGCCGTCCAGCTGTGTTCTCAAGTGACACCCCTGTTTTACTTTCCTACTAGTAATGTATGAGTCAAACAATACAAGTCAAACAGTAAAGCGCTTTAATCTTTTTCTTCATTATCATGATGGTATTTATTTCAGGGAGCTTCTGATAATTGGAGGTGTTGCAGCACGAGATCAGCTCTCTGTTTTGGATAATGGGGTAAGTTGTACTTTTAATTTCTAAGAGGTGGCATGATGGGTTGTCATTTTCGCAATGTAGTTCTGTTGTGCTTCAGGAAAAATCAAGTGAGGCTGAAATTAGAACAAGGTCAAGTATGTATTCGGAAGCACCTTGTGGGGGTGTCTTTTCTTTTCCTAAGAGTGTACAGCAGTTTCTTTGCACCCCTCACGCAAAATTCAGCATACAGGATGTTTGGTTTTTTTCATTTACCTTTTGAGCACTTGAGGATTTTCTTCTTGCTTTCTCATGAATTAAGAGTCCTTTCTTTTGGGGATAATGGAGAAAGAAGAAAGTAGAGTTAAGGGTAGAAAGGGAGATCAGCTGGATTGCAGAGAATGTTAAAGTTGTCGCAGGGACCCAAAGGAAGGATGAAAAACGATACAATGTGGCTCCAGAAGGAGGGAGAGAAGTTAGATAAGGGTGGGGGGAGTCTCACAGACTGCTCAGGCAGGCGGTTACAAAGGACAAGGCTAAGACAGTGATCCTCATTATGGGGGAAGAAGCTTGGGATATTCTTAACTGTGCTCATCAATTCTGTGAAGCCAGATATAGATAGGACTTCATAAAATATTTCATGTGTATGAAATAACTTGCTCCTTTCAAATTTCTCTTCCATTTCCTTCCCTAAATATTTTATCATTTAATCTAAACCTCCTGATACTGAGTCACAGTGAGGAAATGTGTCTGCTTCCTCCAGGCCCATTGGTGTCTCTATCAAATGAAATTTTATGCCAAATGGTTTGGATTTGACCTGGTATGATATATTAAAAGCAAAGAATCCCATTGCTATACCTGTTAATACTGGTCTAAGATAGTAATATTGCTTTGATAGGTTTTTATTTGCTGTGTTATATTTTTTAGGGATTGTAAGAGATTTAATATGTTCAGGGTGCCTGGGTGGCTCAGTGGGTTAAGCATCCGACTTCGGCTCAGGTCATGATCTCACGGTTTGTGGGTTCGAGCGCCGCGTCGGGCTCTGTGTCGACAGCTCAGCTTCAGATTCTGTCTCCCTCTTTCTCTGCCCCTCCCTTGCTCGTACTCTGTCTCTCTCTCTCTGAAAAATAAATGAATAAATTAAAAAAGAGAGAGAGAGATTTAATATGTTCATTCCTATTCTTGGTTTCTCAAACCCCAATCCATTTTCCCCGTAAGTTACTAAGCTTCTTAACTCCTGTTTTCCAGCTGCAGAGCTTTTAGGGAATTCTATATGATTTGTCAGTCATCTAACATTTGGTACTGGCTAAATCCAATGGCAGAGGTAAAGGCAGTGTTATTCTGTAGCTTTCTTGACCAGATTTGCTTCCATTCTACTTAGCGGATCTCGTATGTTCTCTCTCTGCTCTTCTTTCCACCTGTATTCTCTCCTTGTTCCATCTCCCGTCATCCTGTGGCTCAGCCCTAGTCCTGTGATGTATCTTACGCTGGACCAGAAGTCAGCTTTGGAGTAAGAGAGTAGAACTGTGTAATTTAAAAAATATTTTTGAGTTGCACAGTAATGCAGCCTGTGCAGTTGAGGCCTAGGGGAGTTGTTGGAGCTCTTACACAAGTTATGTAAATATTTCCAACTTAACTGACTTTTTTTCTTTAAACCTGTGAGACCTAGTGTCTATATTTCATGTAAAGTGAGTTTTTTTGCTACTGAAATAGAGAAGAGAGGAAATTCATATGTGGGTTAGAATCCTATAGTAAAGAGATGTTACATCCAGAATCAGAGTGATATTTTGTTCATTGCCCTGTACAGCCCATGTCACGGTGCTTGGCACATGGTTGTTCTTAACACACTTAAACAGGCCTTTATCTTCAGATTTTCAGGCAATATTCTCTACATTGAACTGAAATTTGCTTATTGTTGTCAGTACCGATGAAACAATCACTTCAGAAATGTCTGTTTTATTTTTCACGGGACTATAAATGCCTTCTGTTGGTTCAAATTAAAAGCCAACACAGGATTCTGCTTCTTCAAGTGTCTGTGAGATGTTGAAGTAATGAGACTCTGGTGATAAATTTGTTACGAGAAAATTATGTTTTTAGTCTACAGTGGAGAAAACAAATGAAGAATAGGAGTGAGTTTTCATGCCGATTAATCGAGTAGAAGTTTTGAGTTGTCTAATTGAATGGTTTGATGTAATATTTGTGCTCACACATAGATCTATATATACACTTTAAAACAGTTTACCTTTATTGACTGCTTTCTAGAACTGGACCAAGCCCAGCTAAATGCTTACCTACATTGTCTTATTCAGTTCCCATGGTAGCCTTCTGAAATGATGCTCTTCTCCATTGTTACAGACTAGGAAGAGGGCTGATAGTAAATATTAAGTCACTTGCCCAAGAGCTTATGCCTCACCGGTAGACCTTACTTCAAAGTCCATGTTCCTGATCACTTTACCTTTGAGCTTGATTAAAAGACGTGTGTGTGAATGGAAAATGTTTGTTATTTGTACTGATATGGGGACTTATTCTGTTCCCTGTGTGTATACTTGAAAATTTTTATAATAAAAAGTTAAGTAAAACTTGTTCTTATTTGACTTAGACCTTTACTCAGGTTTGGACTTTGATTTTGAAATTTAGTTTGGGTACTTTGGAGCTGTATCATTTAAATTCTCATGACTTCAGTATTCTAAACTTCAGTTTCCTCATTTAAAAATAGGAATAAAGATAGTATTGTTTTCTGTAGTGGTCATGAGATGATACAGTACTTGTAAAACATTAGCACTGTGCCTGTTCATTATAAGCACTTGACAAGGAGTCATCATGATTGCGTTCCTGGGTAGTCAGAGCATCATCGTTATTAATTATAACTGCATTTATTGAGCACCTGGCACACAAACTGGGCATCGAGTGCCTTCTGTATCTCATCTCTCAGTTGTCACAGCCATGTTGCAAAGCAGATTCCAAAAATGAGAAAATTGAAATGAGAAGAGATTAATTAAGTAAGTTGAGGTCATCCAGCTGGCTAACGGCAGAGCTGGGAATCGAGTCCTGGTTTGATTTGAGTTCCCATAAGATTCATCTGGTTTTCACTTGGAAAATATTTATGTATTTTATATATTAGACTGCAGTTTTATAAATTATTTTATATGTTAGATTATATATATATTATTTTATGTATTAGGCTGTATCAGTTAAGGATGTCAAAATCAGCTACTAAAATCTTCACGTTAATTTCACGCCAAATACAGGTTTGGTAATAGGGCATTATCTATAGCTCCTTTTCTCTGAATTTGGAGCTGTCACTGCTTCAGTATGCATGTTTTCATGGTAAGTAGACCGTTATTGGTTGCTGTTTTATGGTGATTATAATAGTGCTTCGGTTTTCACTGGGTTCTTCTTTTGATATTTTTCAGGTAGATATAGTCGTTGGCACCCCAGGAAGACTAGATGATTTGGTGTCAACTGGGAAGCTGAACTTATCCCAAGTTAGATTCCTGGTCCTGGATGAAGCTGTATGTTGGACTATAGTCATGCTTTAAAAAAAAAAAAAAAAAGTTTGCTTATGTGTTTGGAGGTAAAAATATGTAGAATGATGGAAAAATACAGTTCATTCATGATCCCAACATGTAGAAATAATCATTGTTACCAGTTTGGCATATTTTCATCCACTCTTTGTATTCATGTTAATATTATTTTATATAGTAAATCAAGCTGTGTAGGATCTGGGAAATCTTTTTTTTTTTTTTAAATGTAGTATTATATGTATTTCACATCGTTACTTGTAAATAGGTTTTAAAGGCTGACTAGTGCTCTGTTACATGGATACTTCATGGTTTGTTTAACTACTCTTGTTACTAGATATGTAGATTTGTTTTTTTACTCCAAATAGTGATCTTTGTTGGTACATAAATTACACAGTACAATTATTTCTTTATGTTATAGTTGCAAAATGTGAACTGTAAGGATATTAATGTCTTGACAGACTTCTAGAGTATTTTCAAAATGGATTGAGTAGTTTTATAACACTGAGATGATTTTTGTTTTCATTTTTTCAAATTAAAATCCTGTGTTTAAGGACATGTGGTAGGAGCTATTAACTCTCATAGTCATTCTAGAACATTAGAGTATAGATTTTGGGTTGTTTATTGTCAGCTTTTTCATATCTTAGTTACATGGAATTTAAAGCTGAATTTATAATTTGTCTTTATCCGTTAGAAAATAATCATTTTGGTAATATGGTGGGGATATGTATGCTTATGAATTTGTTTCCATTATCTTTCTACACTTGATTTACAAAAGAAAGATCTAGGTGTTGATTTAAAAATTATGCTTTCTTTCCTTCTCCTTCAGGATGGACTTCTTTCTCAAGGTTACTCTGATTTTATAAATAGGATTCACAGTCAGATTCCTCAGATTACCTCTGATGGGAAAAGACTTCAGGTATGAAATGACTGATATATCCTAAAATACATGTAGACAGTTGTTATGTGTTAATGTTTTTTGTTTTCAAAACATTTTCAAGCATTTGTTTGCAAATGTTTTTGAAATTTGTTTTAAATTTTTTTTTTTTTTAACGTTTATTTATTTTTGAGACAGAGAGAGACAAAGCATGAACGGGGGAGGGTCAGAGAGAGAGAGGGAGACACAGAATCTGAAGCAGGCCCCAGGCTCTGAGCCGTCAGCACAGAACCCGACGTGGGGCTTGAACTCACGAACCGCGAGAGCATGACCTGAGCCAAAGTCGGATGCTTAACCGACTGAGCCACCCAGGCGCCCCTATTTTCTTTTACATTTACATCTTGTCTTAGTGTCTTCTGATTAAGTTAACTACTGTAGAAAACATTTTCTTTGTTACCTGATTACATAGCACACACAAAGAAAGAGTCTTAAAAGCTGCCCGTAGAAAAGAAGGAAGAGAACCTGAGGAAATTAGGTCGCTGAGGATGATAAGGAAAACATTCTTAGTTGGTTTTTCCTACAGAGCATTAGAGTTTATATTCCAGACTGAGTACTGCTTCCTCTTTGAGGGGAAAATATCTGGAGCTGTTGAAAAACAGTGGTTTCCTTTGTAATTATTTCTTAAGATGTTACTCTTGCTTTTCTCACCCTTCTTTCCTAGGAAGAATTTGAGAGATGTAGAGGCTTCAAGGGGAGGGAAGGGGACACACGGTAATTTAGGATTTTAGATCTTCAAACACCTTCTCATCTTACCTAGTTTTTGTCGGGCCTTGTGGAATAGAGACGTGGTTTACGCAGGGGTGAGGGGCTGCGGCTCTGAGACCGACCTGCCCAGAGTCATGCCACCAGTTGTTGCTTAGATGCCAGGTTGACATACTTTGGGCCTCACGTTAGGTGGAATTGTAATTAGAACAGTTTAGCTAAATTTTGATTTTTTTGTTTCCCTAGGTGATTGTTTGCTCTGCTACTTTGCACTCTTTTGACGTAAAGAAGCTGTCTGAGAAGATAATGCATTTTCCCACGTGGGTTGATTTAAAAGGAGAAGATTCTGTCCCGGATACTGTGCACCATGTGGTTGTCCCAGTGAACCCCAAAACTGACAGACTCTGGGAAAGGCTTGGGAAAAACCACATTAGAGTAAGTACTTTACAGTGTTAACATTTGTGTGGAATAAAACATCCATAAACTAGCTTAACCTTGGGCTCTTCGTGATTCTTACAGCCAGATACTATACCTAAGAAAAGAGGAGTCCCGCACATGGACCAGAAAAGTTCAGGCCTTGAGGGCACAGAATAAGTGATGGGCTCAACTTTTCTTTTTTCCTCTGTGAGAGTTACTTTTATGATCATCTTGATGTAATTTTTATAAATAAATAGGATTATGTATGTATGTAAGTCTAATTTCAGATACAGTGGTTTTTAGTAGTGTTTTGATGTCCTCTTGAGGTTCCTTATTTTCCTAAAAATCAATTTAATGCGCCCATTTAGTCATTTTCCCACTGATCGTAGATTTACCCATATAAAATAAGGGTTTGTTACATATTGTAAATATACGATATCCTAAGAGCCACCTTTGCATTCTTATTATTACATTTAAAATTGATTAGTCTTACCTCATGAAGATACAAAGCTTCTGCACAGCAAAGGAAACAATCAACAACATAAAAGGCAACCAATGGAATGGGAAAAGATATTTGCAAATGACATATCGGACAAAGGGCTAGTATCCAAAATCTATAAAGAGCTCACCAAACTCCACACCCGAAAAACAAATAATCCAGTGAAGAAATGGGCAGAAAACATGAATAGACACTTCTCTAAAGAAGACATCCGGATGGCCAACAGGCACATGAAAAGATGCTCAATGTCGCTCCTCATCAGGGAAATACAAATCAAAACCACACTCAGATATCACCTCACACCAGTCAGAGTGGCCAAAATGAACAAAGCAGGAGACTATAGATGCTGGAGAGGATGTGGAGAAACGGGAACCCTCTTGCACTGTTAGTGGGAATGCAAACTGGTGCAGCCGCTCTGGAAAACAGTGTGGAGGTTCCTCAAAAAATTAAAAATAGACCTACCCTATGACCCAGCAATAGCACTGCTAGGAATTTATCCAAGGGATACAGGAGTACTGATGCATAGGGGCACTTGTACCCCAATGTTTATAGCAGCACTCTCAACAATAGCAAAATTATGAAAAGAACCTAGATGTCCATCAACTGATGAATGGGTAAAGAAATTGTGGTTTATATACACAATGGAGTACCACGTGGCAATGAGAAAGAATGAAATATGGCCCTTTGTAGCAACATGGATGGAACTGGAGAGTGTTATGCTAAGTGAAATAAGCCATACAGAGAAAGACAGATACCATATGTTTTCACTCTTGTGTACATCCTGAGAAACTTAACAGGAACCCATGGGGGAGGGGAAGAAAAAAAAAAGAGGTTAGAGTGGGAGAGAGCCAAAGCATAAGAGACTCTTAAAAACTGAGAACAAACTGAGGGCTGATGGGGAGTGGGAGGGAGGGGGAGGGTGGGTGATGGGTATTGAAGAGGGCATCTTTTGGGATGAACACTGGGTGTTGTATGGAAACCAACTTGACAATAAATTTCATATATTTAAAAAAATAAATAAAAATAAAATAAAATAAAATTGATTAGTCTTAGACCCACAGTTAATAAAAGGCTTTTCTGAATCTGAAGAATGGTTTTGCCCACATACTTTAAAGACATATGTCTGTATCTAAAGTTAGATACACTTTTTAAGAAAAAAAACGATACCTGTTTGGAATCCTTACTTACCCACTTGCCACCCTGTTTTTCTCCTTTTCTTTTCATAGACTGATGATGTACATGCAAAAGATAACACAAGGCCTGGTGCTAATAGTCCGGGTAAGTTGAATGAGTGAACAGATGCATGCATGAGTGAGTGAGTGAATGAATGAATGAATGGGGTTGAAAGATTTTGAAAACAAATTGATTTGTCTTACTGAATTTATGCCCTGTCTGTTCTCATGAAGGATTTGAGGTGACCTACAAAATTAGAACAGGAATTTTGACAATAAAGGTAACAAAAATAATAATAAAGAAATGGGGGAAAATTGACTGGTGTCAGTCAACTTAGAGCAGTATTAACCACTGAATTTCAGATGTTAGTCTCCTGACATCTAAGTCACAAGTATTTTGGATTATGGAATTCTTATTGATTGGAGGATATCAGCAGATTTCTCTGGCAACAGATTTTACATTGGCCCTGAATCCCAGGAGAAACGTCATGTAGGTTCTTCATTTGGGGAATTAATAAAGAAAAATGTCTTTAGTTTACAACTTTGTGAAAGATACAGAAATTATCTTGGAATCGCTTATCTGTTCTTTTTGTGTGCAGTAAAATATTCCCAACACAAAATTGCCCACTTTAACCATTTTTAAAGTGGTCACGTTCAGTGGCATAAAGTTCATCCCTACGTTGTAGTCATTGCCGCCACCCATCTCCAGGACTTTTTTTTTTAATGTTTTTTTATTTATTATTGAGAGACAGAGTGTGAGCAGGAGAGGGGTAGAGAGAGGTGGGGACACAGAATCCGAAGCAGGCTCCAGGCTCCGAGTTGTCAGCACAGAGCCCGACGTGGGGCTCGAACTCACCAACTGTGAGATCATGACCTGAGCCGAAGTCGGTCGCCCAACCGACTGAGCCACCAGGTGCCCCAGGACTTTTTCATCCTCCTAAACAGACACTCCGTATCATGAAATATTTACCAGTTTTTAAAAAGTCTAACATTAAATCCTAATTCTTTGAAGATGCTTCTGTGCAGAGCAGAGACGATTTCAGGTGCCTCATATGTTAAAGATCTGCGAAGGTACGCTGTATTGGAAGGATAGTGCTCGTCCAGCCTAGAGTAGGTCTCCGATGTGTGGATTCAGGTGTCTCAGGCAGATCATTGGGAAGGGTTAGACTGCATTTACTTTATGGTTGGATTCATTGGTAGGTTTATGGCCAATATCTAAAAGGTGAATTCTCTGAAATCTTGATTAAATAGAGTTCCTTTGAATTCGGTTTTATGTGCAGTTCCAAATTGATAAGGTGCATGCTCGACTAGCCTTATCGTTGGAGAAGAGCAGAGACCTTGCTAGTTCAAAATAATATATCCTCCCACTGTTAGGGAATGCATGTCATAAAATAAAAATTTTTACTTCTTCAAAATAAATTTTTTCTTATAAATGTTTTGCTTAGTTTATACTGCAATTAGGTATGACCGGAGAGCCTTTAGAAATATGGTGGATTACAGAATTAACGTTTTGCATTAGATAGTTGAGTAACTGTAGTATAGCTTCACACTGAAAAATAGAGATTGGGAGGATGATGACTAAGAAATTACCGAGTTCGACGTACAGTTTTCATTTCGTTGAGAAGTATGAACTTTCTGGTGTTAGATTGATTTAAAAAGTCCATTAATTATTTTTAAAAGGGGTTAAAATAATTGAGTAAACATCTCCATGAGAGGTAAGAGCAAAGTTTTGTTGTGGGTATGAAGTTCTGTTTATTTGTGTGTTTATATGTCTGTTTTCCTTCATAAGAGGCGTGGCATAGGTGTTTTTGGCACACTATAAAATGGCATAAACATACACTAACAGAAATAGAAATAAATGAGTTGGGGTGACTCAGTGGCCCAGTGGATTAAGCGTCTGACTCTTGGTTTCAGCTCCAGTCATGATCTCCCAATTTGTGGGATTGAGCCCCACTTTGGACTCTGTGCTGACAGTGCAGAGCCCACTTGGGATTCTCTCTGTCCCCCTCTCTCTGCCCCTCCCCCTCTCATGCATGCACCCTCTCTCTCTCTCGAAATAAATAAAAATAAAACTTAAAGAAAAATGAGCGAATGGATATTCTCACCATTTCACCCTATCTTAATATTTCTTATTTTTGTCTGTACTACTTATATTAAAGCAGAGTTTTTTTCAGGTGGGCAAAGCAGTAAGTCTGTGACTGTAATTATGTGTGTTCACAACAATTTTAGATTGAAATTCTTTTTTTTTGTTGTGGTGGTGGTGGTGGTATTCAAGAGATGTGGTCTGAAGCTATTAAAATCCTGAAGGGGGAGTATGCTGTCCGGGCGATCAAGGAACACAAGATGGATCAAGCAATTATTTTCTGTAGAACCAAAATTGACTGCGATAACTTGGAGCAATATTTTATGCAACAAGGAGGAGGTAATGTTTCCTCACTTGAAATAAATTGTGTTTATTTCCTCACTTAGTCGGTTATTAGTCTCATGTTGGTGCGGTCGAGAACGCGTGCGCTGAATTTAAAGCAGTGGAGGCGCATTGTCAGTGTCTGTGCTTGTCCAGTACTTTTCCATATGATAAGCCCCAGGAAAACCGCTTTCCACGCAGGCACAGTTTCATTCCAGTGCTCTGAGGCGCTGCTGTCATTTGGAAGAAAGGTGATGGTATTATTTAATATTAAAATTTTGAGGGTGATTATTAAGTAATAGAGTGTATGTCTTCTAAACCAATAAATGAGGAGTAAACCTTCATCTGAAAAAAGGCTAAGAAAGGAAGAGGAAAAAAAATGGGAAAGACAATGGTTAGAAATTACAGAGTAAGACAGCTGGTGGAAAAATCTGTATGAGTGAACGCTCGCTCTAGTATATATCAGTGCGCCAAAGCCTTCTGTTAAAAGGCATACATTGTTAGACTGGATAAAATCTAACCGTATACTGTTTACAAGGGCCATACTTAAAACCTGAGGTCATGGAAAGATCAAAAGGGGCTGAAAAAATGTATTAGCTAAACTACTAATCGAAAGAAAGTTGGTCTAGCTGTATTAATAAGAGATGCAAGAGAATTTAAGACAAAAATATTAGCTAGAAATAAAGATCACTGTGTAATAAAAAATCTAATCTACAATGACTATATGATGATTCTAATATTATGCTCCTATGACATGATATGTATGAATCAACATGAAATAATGCCCAACGGGATCTGTCATTAGGGAAATGCAAAATCACAATGTAGTACCACGTACACTCATTGGAATAGCTAGATTGCAAATACGACACCCGACTTTGGCAACGATGTGAAGCCGCTGGGGTGTTCGTATGCTGCTGTTGTCCAGGCACCTTGGTAAAAGGTCTTACATGTTTTAATAAAATTAGCATCGCTGTCTTATGGCTTAGTAATGCAACTCCTAAATATTTACCCAAGATAAGTAAAATTTACCCAAGACAGTGAGAAAAGATATGGGCAAGAATGGTCATGGCAGCTTTATTTATAATAGGCCCAAACTGAAAATACACTGAGTGGGCATCAGTGGGGGAATGGCTTAAACCAGATGTGAACTATTTATACCGTGGAGTCCGGCCCGGCAGTACAAAGGAATGGACTTCTGGTGGAGGCAGCGACTCTGGGTGAATCTCAGACATGATGCTGAGGGAAGGATTTCTTACACAAGAGTGTATATGTGTATACTGTATGATTCCACTTACGTGAAGTTCTGGAAGAGTCAGAACTAGTCTTTGATGGAGAAAAAACCCGCAACAGTGGTTTTCCCTGGGACAACGGGAGTGGGGTTATCTGGGAAAGCATGTGGGTTCTTTGTGGGATGACATTCATATTCTCTATCTTGTAGGGCTTTGGGCTACATAGGTACGTGCATTTGTCAAAACTCAGCAAATATACACTTAAGATTTACACATTTCCTTGTATGTAGTATTTCACGTTAGAGGAAAACAGTAAAACCTAACCAAATAACTACATTCTAGTTAATGAAATGCGTGCTAAACTGTGTGTAGATATTTGCAGTTTACAGTAAAATGCATCAGAAATATAAAAATGAATTGATAGGACAGAGGGACAGATATGGAGTAAAGCAAATATAGTAAATGTTAATGGTATAATCCAGGAGGTGAAAATATAGCTGTTCGCTTTTAGAATTCATTCATTGTTGCTGTGTTTGAAATACAGTAGGGGGGCCTGGCTGGCTCAGTCGGTCAAGCGTCTGACTTCGACTCAGGTCATGATCTCGTGGTTTGTGGGTTCGAGCCCCATGTCGGGCTCTGTGCTGACAGCTCAGAGCCTGGAGCCTGCTTTGGGTTCTGTGTCTCCCTCGCTCTCTGTCCCTCCCCCTCTTGTGCTCTGTCTCTCTCTCTCTCTCAAACGTTAAAAAAATTTTTAAGAAATATAATAAATGTAAAAATATATAAAGCAAAATTGACAGATGTACAAGGTAACAGGTAAATCCTATTTTCATAATGGGGAAAACTCCAACATATCTCTTTTTATAATTGTTGTATATCAAGGAACCAGAAAACTCTAAAAGAAAATAGAAAATATGAAAAATTTGAAGTAATGGTCATATAAAGAACATGTTACATCGTTCCTTACAGTGAATAGTTTAGTACCTTTTTTTCCCCCAAGTCATGGCAAACAGACTTGCTTGGTTGGTTGAGTTATAGTGACTGATTCGTAATAAATACTTCTTCCTGTCCATGTTGGTTTTGAATGGAGGATTTGATTATTTGGTTGGGAATGCTGTTAATCAAGCAGTACTATTCCCTAGTTCCTTTCACCTTCCTTCCCTAAATATTCTGGATACTTTTACTTAAAAACCAACTCTCCCAAACCATGATTAAAACCAAAATAACACAGCGTATACCAGACTTCAGAGGTTGAAGAAAGGGGAAAATGAAGGATCCCTCCCTTCTCTATACACAGCTCCACCAGAAGTAGGAGTGTATCTAGGATACTTTCCTCAGCCACTCGAGCTCAGAATGTGGCAGACCAGCTGTAAGTTGGCCTACAAGTTCTGATTTGCTGTCATCTCTCCTCTGCATGGTTAGTTCTTGTGTGAGTCATTTTGAGTGGATGGATAGCTCTTCATAATATGTTTTTCCTTGAATTCTGAAGTATATCGTATTGAACCTAAAATTTGCTATGGAGAGTAGTAATGGCATACTTGTTACCCTGGGCTATCTCATAGTGGAGCCTGTACATTCTGTTAAGTTCTGGAAGGTTGTTTGCTCTTACTGTAGTCTGTACTATACTGCTTTTGTTACTGTATCTGCTTGAGTTTCTTTTCGGGATTGGCTACCACTGCACTTTATAGTAGTTCCTCTTCATCTGACCAATTTGGTTCTTCTAATCTGCTTCGGTCAGGGAACCGGATAACTAAGCTGCTTAGGACACCTTGAGGAGGGTAGGGTTATGGGAGTGACCTTTTAGGTAAGGGCCTCAACTTCATAAAGCCTGTTTTGGTTCTTCCAAGATTGATCTCGGATCTACTTTTTGGTTCCTGGCTTTGTATGGGATAGGTGAAGTTCCTGGTATACACATATGTTTTCCTTTCACTAACACAGTTAGTGAACACAGTTTCACTAACACAGTTAGTTGGTACACTGTTCCATCTACTTCTGTAGATCAGGAAGAGTGACTAAAAATGTCCTTCAAAGCAAATCAGTTTTAATGCTCATAGAGTTTATTTCAGTGGCATTTCACCTATGATAGAAATTGTGTTAATCATGGTTTATGGCAGATTGGGGTATGGATTTCTGTGGAATTATATGGTAACAGTGTAGTCTGAATGCTATTGGTTTTTTGACATGGTCTTAGGTGTAATGTCTTCCAGGGTTAACTGTTGAATGTGCTTTTCACTAGGACCTGATAAAAAAGGACACCAGTTCTCATGTGTTTGTCTTCATGGTGACAGAAAGCCTCATGAGAGGAAGCAAAACTTGGAAAGATTTAAGGTACTAATATTTAGCTGACTGCATTTCTTTAATACTTCAGAGGGGAATTGTAGCCAGTTTTAATTAGTTCCGGCAAATATCATTAAAGCAATTGTCTTAGAAATTTCTGACGATGTTTACCCTGTTGGTATATCCTTATCATGACAGGGTTTAGTCATCTTTAGCAGTCAAATGGTAAATTGTAAGTTCTCTGTCAGCACAACACCACTGTAATAAGAATTTTCAACTTAAGGAATTTTAGACTCATTCTTTCAGGTAGCTCTTTTTAAGAGAAGCATCATGGGATAGTTAAACCGTGTCTGGGAGTCTTTTTTTTTTTTTTAATAGTTTGTAGTAATATCCATAGAGAGTTCATAGATTGATTAGGATAGGTATCAGAATACGGTTTTGTGGAATTAAGACTATTTGTAATTGTTTGGGGCACACCGTCCCAGTTCCATGCTTGCAGCCCGTGACCGGGTTGTGTAGCTCTTGGTGGAGGTGGGTTGGGCTTGAGCCTCCAGCCACAGCATTGTCCCTGCTTACCAGTGTGTTTGCCCCAGTGCAGAGTGTGAATATCATCTTCTCTCAGACCCGTCATGTGAGTAGAAGGTGGGAGGTGCTGGGTGAGGGACTTTGGATTCTGCTTCCATGCTGAGCAGAAGTGACGTGGGTAGTAAAGCGCACTGCGTGGCCACACTTGAGCCACGTTGTGTGCCCTTCTCCGCCCTGGACCTTACCCTGGGCCCCAGGTCAGCGTGTCCTTCCCCTTCCTGTCTCTCACTCTGTGCCTTGGAGCACAAATGACACCCAAAGGCTAATTTGTATTTTTTTGGTGAGAACACAGGGGCCCCTTCTAGGTTCCTATCTCTTTAGGATTTTTGTTGTCACAGAAAGTGTAACCTCAAGGGAAAACACCTAGTATTCTGAGTTTATTTTAATACAAGGGTAAAGATAATACTTATGTTTTAACATTTTGTTCTATCTGTCTTTTGAATTACCAGTCAGGATTTCTAAAGATAAAGCCACATTATAGCAGTTTAATACTTTTGGTGTGGGAAAAAAGAAAGTAAAAAATGAATCCAATTATTGATTTATTCAGTGTCTTATTTTAGCAGATCATGACTTAAAAATTTAAGACATGGTCCAGTGAATTATGAATATCTGGACCTCTAGTCTGATAGTAACACGTTAGTTATCAGAAGTCTGTCTCATCCAGTGGATGACCATATTCGTGTTTATTTTTTAGTATACGTACCAGTAAATTCCTTCTCTGTTCTCTCTAGAAAGGAGATGTGAGGTTCTTGATTTGCACAGATGTAGCTGCCAGAGGAATTGACATCCATGGTGTTCCCTACGGTAAGAAGAAAGTTCTGATCCCTGCGGTTTACATTTTATGGAATTCAAAGTAAACCCTCTAATACGTTTGAAATATTTAAAACATCAAGCATCTAATACGTTTGAAAATTGTAGAACTAATGGCGACTGGTAATAATTGTTCTTATTTTCAGTTATAAATGTCACTTTGCCTGATGAGAAGCAAAACTACGTCCACCGAATTGGCCGAGTGGGAAGAGCTGAAAGGTGCCGCTGGAGTTTCTCTTTTGTTCTTTTAATATTTGCTTGCTTCTTGAATAAAGTCTAATAAGGACTCTAAAATCTTTCAGGATGGGTCTGGCCATTTCCCTGGTGGCAACAGAGAAAGAAAAGGTAATCTTTTCAGCGCCGTATTATATTCGCTGTTTGTGTTGTTTTAGATATTGGAAATAAAAGCAGTTTGATTTGTCCATTTACACTGAATTCAGTTGCATATGGAATATAATTGAACATTTTTTTTGTTATTAAAAAAAAAAATTTTTAGTGTTTATGAGACAGAGAGAGAGAGAGAGACGCAGCACAAATGGGGGAGGGGCAGAGAAAGAGGAAGACACAATCCGAAGCAGGCTCCAGGCTTTGAGCTATCAGCACAGAGCCCGACGCGGGGCTCAAACTAGGAAATGGTGAGACCATGACCTGAGCCAAAGTCAGAAGCTCAACCATCTAGCCACCCAGGCGCCCCTGGAGTATAATTGAACTTTTTAATGGCATCTTTTTTTCTATATTTTCACATGGACCAATAATGAGATGAAGTGTAGAAAGGAAAATGCAAACTGTGATTTTCACTAATAGCTTTAATATATGTACTCGATTTCACCAAAAACTATTTAAATCCTCTCTGACATTATGCTACAGAAAACTCTTATGGGAGAGGATGGGGACTTATCTGGAAACACAGTTTGATACAAATTTACAGAAAAGTTGCAAGAATAAGGAGCTCCCACACACTCCGTGTTCAAACCGGCCGTTCGTTTTGCTTTTTATTTCTTATAGAAAACATGTGGACTTTATTTTTGATATAACCTCAGTATAGCATTCTCTAGCATTCACTTGTTCGCCCTTGTTTTTATCTGAGAATTCCTTTCTATAATTGACATGCATTCTAGGAAAACCTCAGGACTTTTCTCCAAAAGAACTCTTTCAGCAGACTGAGTTAACGCGTTCTTGAGGGCCAGTAGTGAGTGGACCGCACGTCACACCTGCAATTTCTCTTGTTCCTCGGGGACAGAAAATACTGCAAAAACTAATTGAGAGTAAAGATAACTAGTGTGTTTCCGTCTCTACATGTTAGTGTTTTTCCATCTTTAACGTAGGTTTGGTACCACGTTTGTAGCAGCCGTGGAAAAGGGTGTTATAACACGAGACTTAAGGAAGATGGTGGCTGTACCATATGGTACAATGAGATGCAGGTAAGACTCATAAAAACGTACTGAAATTGGCAAAAATAGACTGCATTTAATTATAAAAATTATACCCCGGCGTTTATCTGTTTGTTGGTTATGAGGAAAAGTAGTGATTTATTACAACGTCAGAGTTTGTAAATTATAACTTGTGAGTTTATCTCTTCAGAAATCTAACTTCCACTTATTCTAAGGATTATAGTCTTCCTGGCTTATTTCATGCTATTAAAATTCAACTCTGTCAAAATGAGATTTTTCCTCAAAAATGCTTTTTGTTTCCTTTCTTTCTTAGTTGCTGTCTGAGATAGAAGAACATCTGAATTGCACCATTTCTCAGGTTGAACCAGATATAAAGGTCCCAGTGGACGAATTTGATGGGAAAGTTACCTATGGTCAAAAGAGAGCCGCTGGTGGTAAGCTTTGAGTTACTTTTATTTCTGTTCTGAATGTGAATGTGTCCTTTCTGAGCTTCATTGTGTAGAAGAGAGTAGGTAATTTCATCTCATGCTGAGTGTCTGTTTTAGCAGATTAATCATTTCCTCCTATGACTCTCGCAGCGGTTTATCTGTACCTGTCTTGTCACATGCTTTGGTTATGTGATTTGTGTGCCAATGAAGGACAGCAGCTTACCTGTGTCTCTTGAGGTATTCATGTCATAAAGAGTAGTTGAACATTTATGGAATTATTAGGAAGCGAGAGAATCATGGCGATTTTGAACAAAATTGAAAACCTTCGATTTAATTCAAGTGGTAACCCAGCGCACGGTTGCTCCTTTCGCCTGGAATGCCCTCAGCTCATTCCTGAAAATTTTTTCAAAAAATTCAGACTACTAAGCTAGTGCTTTCCAAACCAAAAAAGAGCAGAGGGGAGGGGTTGCTAGGGGTATTGGGACACCATTAGTGAGGCCTAACCATTTATTTATATTGATTTAACATTTTTAAAACTCACTTTTGGAGATAACTTGCCCAGTAGTACATTTTTATTGCTAGAAGCAATGTTTAAACGGACGTGATTGAGCCAAAGTATTGCTGACAAGTTTTTTCAAGCCTGTCATTTACATGACTTTATAATTTGTGTGTGTGATGCAGGTGGAAACTATAAAGGCCATGTGGATATTTTGGCACCTACCGTTCAAGAGTTGGCTGCCCTTGAAAAGGAGGCGCAGACATCTTTCCTGCATCTTGGCTACCTTCCTAACCAGCTGTTCAGAACCTTCTGATTTTAACGTAAACTGAGTAAGATTTGAATAATAAAAGTCTGTAGTCTTAAAACTCTAAAACCGATGTACTGCTTGCAAGCAGCAGTATTTATAGTAACATAAGCCATTAATGCTAAGTCTTGCATGTCAAGAAACGTTACTGTTAGGAATTCTTCATAAAATGGCAGCCTAATGAGAATAATAAATTCGATGACTATATTTTTATGAAGGTTTGTGTCTTATTTTTAAAGTAACTTGATAGTTTTTCAAGAAGACGGTGGGTTTATGAAGTCAAGTTTATGGGTATGTGACTTTGCTGGAGGAGCTGTGTGGAAACACCACTGGGTATCTTGAGTAGAATTTTTCACAGGAAGTGGTTCTAAATGGAGACGTTCTTGAGATGGTTATAGTCGTCTAGGTGGACGTTGAAGCTAGAGGAGACTCGTAACAGGAAAGAAAATTGGGTGATGCCAAGGCAGAAGGACAACCTGCTTAGTGTTAGGGGCCTGGAGTTTTTGAGAGAGGCAGAAAGGTTCTGTGTCTGAGGATTGAGGACTGATTTGTGATGGTGACAGTGAAGATGTATCTTGGACAGTTTACCTTCTTTGTAAGAACCTTTCTTTGCAGATGATAGTTGCCTATGAAGATAAAACTATTCTGCTGTCCCTCTAGGTTTTAAAATTAAACATAGTTCTCTGGAATACATTTCCTCAATCCCTTTTGCCCAAAATACCAGCAGGAAAGGGGAACATTTCAACATGTACAATTGGATTGTTATTTTGTGTCTTCATGAAGTGTTATTCCTGCCTTAGGATTCCTTAAGCACACAGGCTACTCTAAGTTCTTCTTGTGTGATGGTTTTCAAACCTCTTAGCCCCAAAATAGTTTCTTCAGCCAAAATCTTGAGTGAGACTCAGTGTAGACGTTAGCAGTGGAAAACCGCTGCCCAGTACATCGAGTTGGCCTGTGTGAAACGAGGAGGGGGTCCCATTCTCGCTTGGGTTTTGACCACGTTCTTTGGCGATTTCCTAGAACGACCCCAGCCGACCTCGGAGCCGTGCGGTGACAGCGCTCTATAGTCTGCACACATGCATCACTGCTTTAGGAAGGGGTTTTTAACCAGTATAATGGCAAAGGAAAGACCGAGATCCGGACCATTTACACACGAGCCGGGCCAGGTCTGACCTTGCTCGTGTCCTCGTTTTCTAGGCACAGCCGCACAGTCTGCAGGAGCGCGTGTCCACGTGGCCCAGGTTGCAGCACTGGACCTGCAACCCGGCTTCCCTGGGCTCAGCTTTCACTCCTTGTGTGCTTTTGGAAGGTAGTCCTCCTGGACAGGCGGGTAGGCCAGCGAGCACGGCCGCCAAGAGCTGGGAGGCTGTGGGAGGGGCGGTTGTGCTTTTCTTCCTCAGACCGCTGTCCCGCTGCCCTGACCTGGGCAGCAGAGGTTATAAAGGGCGGGCTGCGTGTAACCGGGCCTGGACGCCCGGCCTGCCCTTTCTCCTCACATCGGCAATCCTGCCCTTCACTCCTCGTCCCTGCTTCCAGAAACCCTTTCCTTCAGGCCCCTGGATTCATGCTGCGAATGCAAGCAACTGTTAAAAGTCTGCATGAAGAGACGGTCACTGAACCACGAGAGAAGCTGATTGCCCCCTTATTCCTTTTAGAAATAGCACCTCCTGAGTTTGAGTCGGTCCCAGATCGCCTCGCTGGAGACTCTCGTTCCCGGGTACTGGTCAGTGGGGCACGAGTCAGAGTGATGGGTACAACTTCTAGGTCACATCCTCTACCTGCCCTTTCTCTGCTCTCTCAAGCTGGAACTTGGCTGTGGTATTAGCCAGTGTCCACATTAAGAAAATGTCACACTTAGGGCACGGCAGGGCCACCAGACAACCTGGAGGGCCTTGTAGGGGACCTGCACCCTCTCTGGCCGGCCTGGTACAGTACGTTGACTTCTCTGAGCCACCCTATGGTTAGGCCTCCACCCCAGCTGATACAGGACTCTAGGGGCACGGCAGAGTCCAGAAAATGTTAAATATTAACCATCACCTGTTAGTCTTTCTGACTCACAGCTTCAGCGCTGTCTACGCAAGGGTAAGAGCTTAGAGATGTACCCGCAGACCTGTGCCTGTGGCTCTGCCGTTGGTCTCCCCGCTGCATACTCGCCCCACATTCCCCGTGTCCTAGACCTGGCCTGGGGGTTTGGGAGTCTTGGCACATTCCTCCTCATCGTCTGCCTCGTCTGGCACTCACCATTCTCTTGGAAGCTAGCTTCGGGCTTTGATTGCTAGAGTTATGCTTTCAAAATGACTGGTTTTGGGGGGGGGGGGCTTTTTTTCCTATTTCAAATTTTAATAAACTGAGCTGAGCTTCTCTATTTCCATTTATGTATCCACTTTAAAGAGAACTGATTGTCAAGGCCTCTGACCAGTGGCATTAGTTATAAGATTGCCCAAACCTTGCTTTCCTCATTAGTACCTATTTTCCAATTATAAACAGAAATGGGAATTTCAGGTTAGCTGTACCCACCCTCCATACTTTTGACTTCTGTTGCCACTCTCAGAGGGAATCACTCAATAACACTGGGGTTCATTTTTTTCTTTGAGGTCTTTGGTATATAGGTTAGGTCCTACTGTATATACAGTTTTGTATTTTCATGTGACCTAAGTATTTTTCTTATTGTAAATAATGGCTGTGTAGTCCATGGAATGTGCTGGGATATATGTGACTTGCATTCTGACTGCCCTTGAACACCGAGGGGATTGAGGAGGGTGTGAACGTGGGTGTGAATCCAGCCCTAACCCATGCGAGCTGGATGACAGAAGGCCAACTCCTTAGCCTCTCTGATTTAGTTTCTTTGTGTGTAGAAATGGCAAAAATAACTCTCATCATTCAGGATTATGTTAAGCATTCAGCGAAGTCCAGCAGATAACAGGTACTCCTAACCATGTTTTCTAGTGTTTCTGCTGTTTGCTGCTGTGAACATCCTTGTTCTCTCTTTGGATTGCTTTCTACCGGATTCCTGGAAACTGGATTGTTGAATTAAAATGAATGATGCTTATGAACATCTGTCAGGGTCATTACCGGATCACTTTCTGCAAGGGTTGTACTGGGTGCCATTCACACTGACAATATAGGAAGAATTCTGTACGATTTATTTTCTGGACAGATAGTACTTGTTGCATTTAAAGTCCGGTTCCATACTGGCTCTTTGTACGGTGCGTGAGTCGGTAGTGGGGTTCAGAGGTTGTCCACATGTCACATGAGGTTTCTTCGCACACGACTCCTTACTGACCCCGCCCTCGCCCCCACCCCTGCCTCACCACCATCCTCGTTCTACAAACAAGGTCCCAGCTTGCTGTAAGTAAGGTGCAACTCTTCTTTTCTTTCTTTTTATTTTTTAAGGTAGAAGTGTATGTGGCAGTGACTGAGAACAGCCCGGATTAAAAAGAAAGAAAGAAAGAAAGAAAGAAAGAAAGAAAGAAAGAAAGAAAAGTTGGTTCCCAGCCAGTTCTAAATGGGCAAAACCATTTAGTTATATTTTTCACCTTATTCTGATGTGAGAGGGAAGTACACACTTTCCTGCAGCCCGTGTGGGAGATGTGAGACTCGAGAGCCGTGCAGGGAAATACTTCCTGAGCTCTGGGGGCAGGTTCCCTTACGCAGCCGTTTTATTATTTTCTTACAGACGCTGACACCTCCCAGGGATTTTTCCAAATGACCTTATTTGGGGGAGAAAGGGATGTTTGTTAGAAGGGAAACAATGTAGTGGAACCGGAAGGAAAGGGAGGGATAGTATTTTCTACTCTACAGTAATTGACAGAGGATTCCTTTGGAGGGAGGAGTGCAAGGGAAGTTTCGCGGTTGTTTTCCATTCTTTTGTTTTAAATAATTACCTTTCGTTTAAGATCATCTAAAGCTCTGGTTTCTCTGACGGGGGTTGCACTTTCACTGGTGAAAAGTGTTGAGGGGATTTGGAAGAACCTGGAGCCGGACAGGCCCGGATCTGACCCCGGCCGCCGTTACCGACTTCTAGTTAGCTAATCACACGCAGAGGTCGGTGGATCGCAGGTGGGACCCAGGAAGGGCATTTTAACAAACTCCCCAGAAGATGCTGACACCCATGTGCCTTGAACCACAGATCAAGAAACACCATTACAGAGAAATCGCTCTTAGAACTGTAATTCTCACTGCAATCTTTTACCCTAAGATTCAGGCAAGATTGATTCAAACGGTTATCTGAGAGAGAGGCTTGCGGTCCTAGAATCATCATTCAGTGCTGTTCTGCTGCCTTTGTACGAAAAGTGATACCTTGTTTCCTTTCCTTAGGTCAGTGCTTCTCATTGCTGGCTGCACATTGGGATCACCTGGGAAGCTTCACAAGAAAATCCCGGCGTCCGTCCTTCACCTCCGGACGTTCTGGTTTTATCATTCTGGAGTGGGGCCTGGGTAGCCCAGGTGATGCCAATACGCTGCCGGGATGCAGAGCTGCTGCTTTAAACTGAGCCTGACTCTGGGGATTTCTTGATCCTGTTGCAAATCGTGTGTGCCCTGTGCGCATGCCTAAGCTAATACGCGTCTTAACGTTAACTATAGTTCAGGTTCAAGGAACCCTTGCTATTGCATTAGGGAGAGGAGGTTATTGTAGCAAAAGCATTTCATAAAAATGGTATCCTATGTCAGTTTTGAGAAGCGAAGATTATTTTAAGATTAAATTCTGTAGCCAGAAGAGTTCAGTTCCCTTGCAAATAGTTATTTTGGGGATTCAGGCAAATCTTTGAAGGACGCTTCCATTTTTCAAAACTCATTTGGCCTTTTAATTGTTTTTGTTTTTGACATCGCTTGGTTTTTACTTACAACATTTCTAATGCTTTGCAGCTGCCTTACAGACTTCTGCAAAATCATTGGTTCAACCTGTCATTTTACCTCAGCTCTCGTTCCCCCGCCTGGTACCTCCTCCTGTCCACCACAAGAAGGTCTGGTTGGCCGTCAGCTGTGTGTTTTCTTAAATCCCCATCAAAGGACAGGTACTGGCTGCTGCCCGAGTAGGACTTTGAAGAGGCAGCTGAGGTCGTCTCTCTGCAAGGTGGAACATTGGGTGTTTGGGGCTTCTCTGTTGTTTTGTGTGTGGTGGGTCAGGGTCTCCGGGAAGAGAGTCCAGCTTGGGAAATCCTGGTCAGGATAGGAATCGCCAGGATGGAGGTTGGAGGCAGAGGGAGAGAGCCGGCAGGGATGGGGTCGGTTGAGTGTGGGAGCATCAGGGTCTGATAATGAGTTTGGGGTTTTCTTTTCTACATGGGGATCCCC